>NC_140493.1:51979633-53197133 GCF_964271855.1 Acomys minous
TTCTGATGACTAATGAGACCACATCATAGGCTCCAAGGCTGATGGGATGGGGCTGTAACAGTCACTATTAGCCATCCACACAATCCCCTCTGTTTACTTCTGTTGGCTACAGAAATGAGAGTGTTTTCAACCGCCCCCTCAAAATCTGACTAATCTATAATTGGTTATGTCACTATAGTGGAGTTTTTCTCCCTTTGCAATTGAATAATCCAAACTCGCAAAAACCCACTTCTTAGTTGCACTAAGGAGTTGGGCAGGGAACTCTTTGAGTTTTTAGATGTGGTAAGGAGAAGCAATGGGTAATGGGAACTAATGCATTATTCCCCTGGGAGCGGAGCTAATGCAAGAGCAGGGCCCATGCATTATCCCAAAATCCATGGATTTATCTGATAACCATGGGGGAATCCACTCAGAAAGTAGTGCTGGAGTTAAGAGCAGGGACAAGAGCTAAGGAATCAAAAATCATACTTAATGTGCCCTTAGCTGGTTGCATTTTCTTCCTACATGCACAGGAACAGAAAGAGGTGATTGCAAAGTCCCTGCTCCCTCCTCATCTGCTCACTGTCTACATGCATACGGGTGTGCAGCCACTGCACTCTAGGTTTAGAGCAAATGCTCTATGCTTCCCAGGAGAACGCAGGTCACCAGTGACTTTACACAGATCAGGCTCCAGCACACCAGGAGCTGGTCAGAGGCACTGCCCCATGGGGTAACACTAAGCACCTACTTCAGTCTTGACCATACTTGCTTTCCATTTACTATATAGACAAAGACCCGGTTTTGCATACTACGGGACGGGGAAAGTTTATGACACCTTATGTTTATGACACCCGTGGATCTCTCTGTAGGACACACTGTCATACTACCTCTTGGCTCTCATCCAGATTTTTTTTCCAGTTTGGAAAAGAGGAAACTAGCAATTATTTTGAGCCCACTCTGTGTGCCAGCTGCCTGACTCTGGACTGAACACATACCACCACCTTAAGTAGGATTTGTTCTTATCCATGCAACTTGTGTATCTAAGAAAAGTTGGGAAAATTCATCAGGTAGGAGGAGTAGCTGTATTTAAACACCACCTTGAATCTAGATGCCTGGGCAGGGACGGGGGATATCACCAAACGACAGAGGCCAGGCATGCAGCCGGCAGCTGGCTAAGGACAAGACCAAGCAACTGCTGCTCAGTCATCACCTCAGGATTGCAGCCCACCATGGGGAGATAATATTCTGAGTGGGCAAGAGAAAAGGTGGAAGAGGGAAGGGATGACTCAGACAATCATAAACGCACAGCCCACTTCCTCCATCACTCCAACTGTATCAACTAGGAATTGTCTATGGCCTCCTACTTTACATAGGCAGCAGATACTGTACCACACACAAGAACATGAATAGGCATTGCATCCCTAATAGCTTCCTAGGGATGGGGTGGCCATATGTCTACATTCAATACTGGGCCTGCTGTGTGGGCTGCTTCTGGCTTCTTCACTACTCAACTAGGGGACAGAATTATCTCCAGGACCAGAAGACATATGTAGGCGGCTTGCTGCACAGCAGACGCTGTTGGGAAGCATGTAAAATAAATTAGCATATTTAGCTGCATTCTCACCACAGCTTTATGAGGTAGATGCCCTTAATCACAGATGTGCCAAGAACGGTATACCAAAGGTAGGAGCTGCCCGAGGCTCACACTGCTAGCAGGTGCCAATTCAACACAAGATCTCCTGTATCTGGTCCTCAGCACAACATGGCCTCTCCAGAGGTGGAGTCACCTGACCGGGGACTCTGATGTGTTGCTGAAGCCTGCCTATATAGTATCCACTTGGCTTGCTACTTCCTGAAACACCTTCTGGCTTTTGATCAGTTCTGACTTACAGAGACATCTTCCCCAACTCTGCACCTGTAAGGCTCATTATCTTATGCCTGGGGAAAGCAAAGCTCAGAGAGATTAAGAAATGTATTCAGAATCCCAAAGCCAGCAAGTGGCAGGGCTAGGAAGTCAAACTCAACCATGTGCACTTTCAACCATGATCCATTTAATGCCAGCCTTGGAAAGCATTTTACATATAAGAGGAAAAACAGCCCATTGCCCAGGAGCTCTACTGTCTCAAAGTCGCACAGGTGCCCTAATGTAATTCCCTGAACAGAGCTATAGGGAAAACATAATTATATCAGTATTTCATAGCAGACCCACATGTTAAAGTGGGAGGCATCATAATCACACTCAAAGGGCCCAGTGTTGATCGTGAGAGAAAGTGACCACCCAGGAGCCTCACACAGTGTTCTTATGCTCAGTTCCACCCCTGGCACTTGTTCTGGGACATTTTTGAGATTCCTGGTCCTATCTTTCTTCCAGGCCTTTGCTGGCTAGTTTTATGTCAGCTTGACACAAGGTAGAGCCATCTGAAAGGAGAGAACTTCGATTGAGAAGACGCCTCCATAAGATCCAGCTGCAAAGTGTTTTCTTAATTAGTGATTGATGTGGGAGGGCCCAGCCCACTCCGAGTGACGCCATCCCTGGGCTGGTGGCCCTGGGTTCTCTACGAAAGCAGGCTGAGCAAGCCATAATGAGCAAGCCAGTAAACAGCACCCCTCCACGGCCTCTGCATCAGCTGCTACCCCCAGGATCCTGTCCTGACTTCCTTTAGTGATGAACTGTGCTGTGCAAGTATAAGAGGAAACTAAACCTTTTCCTCCCCAGTTTCTTTGGTCATGGTGTTTGATCACAGCAATATAACCCTGACTAAGACAGGTAAATGAAGCCCTGCGTAGAAGCCCTGGCTCCTCTAGCTGGGCGATCCACACCTCCTGTGGACTGTAGAGGTATAGACATGGTGCCAAACTTCTGTAGAGCATTGATGTAAGCCTCAGAGCTAGTCTGCTAAGGGATGTGGCAGGCAGAGTAATACTCGGAAAAAAAAATCCTGCTAGACCTGCAGACAGCTGCAGTTAGTGGTCACACTACCCATGTCCTCACTGTTTCCTACTCTGTCAGAAAAGAGCAGGTGAAGGGAGAAGGCAGAGCTGTGCCTTCCACAATGGCATGCTTACACTGCCATCTTTACAGCCTAGAGGGAGATGACATGATGACATGGTAGGGTCCTGCAGCGCCATCTCTCCTCTCCTACAGAAATCACGGACCTCTTGCTGCATAATGAGAAGCCGAAACAGAGTGAGTTGGGAGAACTGGTCCGCAAGGAATAAGAAGGCCTGGGTCACACAGGCCTCACCCCAGCCCTTTTGTGCCTATTTCCAAACTTAGAAAAAAGGATCAAAATCAAAATACCTCTCCATCTGGGCTGCCCTAAAGGGCAAGTGGGACAGTGCCTAGGCAGCACTGAGCATGGCGCCTGGCATCTAACAAGCATGACTCATTCATTCATTCATTCATTCATTCAAACAAGCACTACTCATTCATTTGTTCATTCTAACAAGCACTACTCATTCATTTGTTCATTCTAACAAGTACTACTCATCTCATTTATTCAATCCCTAAACCAAAACATATTTCCAACACATCTGTTACAGCTTGTGCAAGGCACACAAACACATGATTGCAGTCAGAGGCTCTCTCCTTATTGGTGTCTACATGCTAAAGGAAAGACAAAACAGACAAGCAAATTAGCCAGATGTATTTCCCTCACTATGGAGGAAATACACTTAACATGGTGATAGAGAGATGAATAAGCTTCCAGGATGAGCACTGGACCCCTCCCTGAGGGGAGTGCCATCTGAGCTAAGATACAAGGAGAACGGCTAGGAAAGGGGAGGGCACAGCAGGAACACCAGCAGAGCTCCAGGGGCTTAAGGGCTTTGGCTGAAGGACACTGTTTAGCAGTGGAGGTGAGAAACAAGATCCACCAAGGAATAAGTGGCAAAGTCAGGGGAAAGGGTGAGCCCTTATAACCCAAGGCAGGATTTGGAATTCAAGGCCACAAAGAGACAGCTGCCCAGAAGGGCAAGGACAAATGTGTTAGAAACTGGGCAGGAGACTTTGCACTCCTGAAGAGACATAATGTGACCATGGAGATCCCTGTGGGTGTCACTATCACAGAAACTCTGAATGGGACACCCACTATGCAAAGCCTCAAGTGTCGCAGGGTGCAGGCTCATTTCCTTCCACAGACCCTTGGCTCAGCACCTGTCACCAGAGACTGTGACTATAGTTCCCTGAGAGGGGCAGACAACAGAAGAACAGTAGAACACTGGGGATCAGCAGAACTCAGGACAGCCCAGGTAACACATTCCAGCCATCCAGCCAGCAACTATCAGCCCTCAGTGCATGAGAGATGATATGCTGTTCAGAAGCAAACTTCGCTTTCTTTATTCCACATATTTAATGACAGCTATGTACCTGGCACTGATCTGAGTGAAAATAATGCACCAAACCATGAGTCTGCTACCATGGGGATGTGTCCAACCAAAACGATGGACTGTAATGAGCAGGTTACTGAGGTAAAGGCATGACAATGGAGAGGCAGCAGGTGGCTCCAGGGCCAGAGATGTCTCAACCAAGAGAGGATGGAGGTCAGGAGAGGAAGGCAGGAACAAAAGGGAGGGACTCACTGGAGGTCCAGGCAAGGGTCTGAAAGTGGGAAAAATTCAGACATCATAACTTGAGTACGGCCAACAAAGGAAAAACTAAGGACAGAAAATGGGATGAAAACATCCTGGAGAAGGACTATCGTGATGAGGCAGGCTGAAAGAATAAGCAGAGACCAGGCAAAGAGGCTGCTTCGTTGCCAGGCAAGTGACAACAACGGCTTGTGCCTGAATTAAGGGGTGATTATTTTTAACTGCCAACTTGACACAAGCACCTGGGAAGACAGTCTTAGTTAAGGAATTCTTTAAATCAGGCGGCCCTGTGGGCTTGTTTATGAAGTTCTATCTTTACTAAGTTAATTGATGTAGAGAGAACTAGCCCACCCTGGGCGGCACTATTCCCTAGGGAGGGGCCCTGAGCTGTATAAGTGAAGAGAGAGTTAGAAAACAGTGAGCAAGTATATATATGGCCTCTCTCCGCTCTTGAGTGTGGACATGATATGACCAGCTGTTTCAAACTTCTCCCTGCCGTGTCGTCCCTGCAATTACTGAATCTGACCTGGAATTGTGAGCTAAAATCAGACATTTCTTCCCCAAGTTGCTTTTCCTTAGAAAAGTTTATCAAGATAACATAAACAAAACTAGGACAGATGGAGTAGAGGTGATATGAGGTGGACAGACCCTGCTCTAACATAAAACCAGTCCTGTAGCTTTGGTGGCAGATCAAATGCCACGCATTGTCTGGGAGAGAATACTGCCCCAGAGCCCACTTCCAAAGACAGTTGACATTTGACATGAGTGATTAATATGCAGAAGAGCAAAGGCCAGGCCCTGTCTAATTAGCAATCAAATGAGCGCCTGTGTCTGTGTGTGCTTATGACTGCATGAGTGTAACTATGACTTGCTTGTGTGTCTGTATAACTAGTGTGTGGGCTTATGTCTGCATTTATGATAAATTTAAACAAAACCTAAGCCAATGTAAGGCAGAGGGCAGAAACAAAACAAGCACATTTTACAGTAAAATAAGTCACTGGACTATACAGCATGGACCACTGTTGCCTCCAGTCTTCCAGTAAGTGCAGTGAGAGTCAGAAACATTCAATTAGTCAACCACATTTCTTGAAAGGCCCAGAGACCCTGTTTCACCTCATGTCCCCACTTGTTCTTTGACAGCTAAGCTAGAAAGCACTTAGCACAGGGACATGGGAAACGTAAAATGACCCTATGAGTTTAATTATATAGATGTGTATTTATAGACATAAAACCTAATTTATATATAGAGTCTTTGTGTGTGTGTATATATATATATATATATATATATACACATATATATATGTATATATCAAATATCAATTTACTTGTGGTTACTATAAGTTTACCCTTTTATCAACTGAAAATTAAAACCATAATTTGTATGTGTGTGGCCCAGGCTAGCCTTGAACTGGTGATCCTCCTGCCTCCACCTCTTTTAGCAAATCCTACCACAATTTGAAATTAAGTCAGCTCTCCATAGGCTGGAATATACTGACAGGACATGACCCCCATAATAGGGATTGTGAGATCTGAGAGGATACAGCTCATTTACCAGGATGGCACCAGCACCAGACTGATGGGGCTGACACAGGCCCCACAGCTGGGTATGGCAAGACTGGGCACAGTGCATACCTTAGCTCACATCACCTTCTAATCCCACAGAGGCATTCTGAGGCCTGAGAAGGATATTTTAGGCATCTATGGGTAGCACAGAGCAGTGACAGGCAGAGAAAAAGCTGTGCTTGGCACATGGGGTGGCCAGCTTGTTATCATGATGTTGACCAAAACACAGGAAGAGAAGAGAAGAGCCCCTTCGATGAGACCTCCACTTCCCATTCAGTTCCCCAGGGGGACTGAGGCCCTGGGAAAAATCCTGCCGAGATCACCTCAGAAGCAGGTGGCAGTGACTGGCCCTGGCTAGAAGCAACGTGCAGGAGGCCTTCCAGCTGTAAAGGTGTTTGCTACCAAGCTTCACTTCCTGAGTTCAGTACCCAGGATGTATGTAGTAGAAAGAGAAGATTGGCCTGTACAAGTTGTTCTCTGACCACTATGTATGTGCCTTACATACTAACTTACTAAATAAATAATTAAATGTAAAACTTTTACAAATAAACAGCCTGCGGGAACAAACTCATAAGAGTTCATCACTAGAACATTCTATACAGCAAAGAACCAAAGCCAAATAAATGGTCATAGGGAATAAAAGGGGAGAAGATGGGTGCATTCCTGGTACCAGAGGGAAGGCACCTCTGTTCTGAGTGATGAGATGTGGAAAGCAGAACATGTCAGCTGTATAAGCAGGAACAGGAGTCAGCCAAGGACATGCAATAAGCAGGCTTCGATGTGGCTGGCAGAACCAGGGGAAGTTTTCCTTAAGCGTGTATATTAAGAGATAATTCACTAACAGGGTGGTTTTCAGTTCGTCATCCACTCCAGTCACATTCTAATAAAATTTCCCTCAATCAGAGTTAATTAGCTAGATTAACATGTCCATTGGGCAACAAGGACATGGCAAGGTTCTCCAGAGGGAACTCACAGTGACCTTCAGAGAGGGTGGAGCCTGAACCAGCTGCCGCTTGTGGCCCATGCAGTCCCTCTGCCAAGCCACAGGCCCGACGTGGCACTCTAAACCCACAGCTGGGATGCCACCCATTTCTCTCCAGCCTCTAGATCCACCCAGGGAGAAGAAATGGGTGGGTCTCTCTGTGGTCACATATATATTCCCAGATATAAAATGTGCATGCCTGGATGTGTATGTGGAATGTAAGGAGTGTGTGTGCGTGTGTGTGTGTGAACATGCACACACATGCTTGTGCATGTGTATGTGGTGTTTATGTTATGTGTGAGGTGTAAAGTGTGTGTGGTGCGTGCATGATGCGGTATCTTTTAGTGTCAGCAAACTGGATAGCAAATGAGCGCTACCTGCACATACAGACTTCAGGGAGTGACATAGACAGCATGGTCAAACACCAATCAAAATGCAGGGCAGGCTTTTTCTCTAATGAGAACCCCATTACACACTACAGTGACAGACTTATTCTCCTCCTCACGTAGAATAGGCCTCTCTCATACCACCCCTAGTCATGCTAGCAAGTGGGGCATGCAGTGATCGACCAAAAAGCAAACGGGTAAATTGAGGATGCCCACATACCATAATGGTTAGAAGACCACGGAAGCAGGGAGACAGCCCCTTCTCTAAATCCATACCAGCATCTCAACTCAACAAGAAAAGGCAGGAGCAGAATTGGGCCTTTCCTCCAGGACAAAGGAGAGAGGACCACCACAGCCTTTCCTCAGAATAGAAGTAGGCGGAGGCTCCCCCCACAGCAGCGGACTGGCATTCCAGAGACCCATTCACATGGGAGATAAGCTATATAAAGATCATTCTGCGGCCACCACAGAGTCCTCCAGGGTAGAGAAAGCTCTTAATTACAGCTGAGGTTCCGGGTTAAGCCTGTCCACAGCACAGCCTCAACCCCACACACTTCAGGAAGCTGGAGCTGTGACTGCGTTCACTGAGAACCTCACTCCGGCCACAGAGAAGAGTGAGTTGGGACTGTGACATAAAGACACTCCTCTGGATGTGCCTAAAGTCAACGTGACAGTAAGGTCCAGCACCATGGGCGGCCCCAAAACCCTGCTCGTCCTCTAAGCTGCCCACGTTCCCTTAAGTAGACATACTGGCTTAAAATGAGAAAATAAAGGTTGTGAAAGCAACCAGACCCCCCACTCACCTTCACCAACATCAGCACCACCTCCATTCAGCATCAGAAACATCAACATTATCTCCATTCAGATCATCACCATCAGTATCACACGACCCCATTCAGCATCACTTCCACTCACATCATTATATAAAGTCCCTGTTCAGAATGGCTCCCATGCAGCTCAGGCGTCACTGTCACTCACAGACATCTTCCATGTGCAGAGGCTGTTTCTGGTGTTTGGACTCTGTGATGTGCCTTGATCTGATCTTCCCAGATGTTCCCATGATGTTACTGTTAGCCTTTTTATTTTGTTTTGCTTTGTTTATACTTGAAGTGATTGTAAGGGGCTTTCGTTTCAATTGTCACCAGAGCAGACCAGGCCCGCCTCATCTCACAGCTGTGTTTAGAGAAAAAAAAATGCTTTCTCCCTGGGTGGCTAAGCATTAATTTAAACCTCACTTCTGCTTAGGCATTTGGAGAATCCTGGCTACGGAGAGCCCATGTGATTTTCTTGAGGGTATCGTAGTGAGCATGTGTTGCTCTGGATCTAGCTGCATCTGTCTCGCCTTCTCCTGATACCTTCTCCTACTCACTATGGCTTACATCTGGTATAAAACCCCCCTTCCTCAAAGGAGAAGGGTTAGTAACTTTCTACTCTCAAATATTAAACAAGCTCGTTTGACTTAAGGCTCATAATATTCAGTCTGTTTCCTTACCTGGGCTATAAACTGGACTATGAGACTTCACGCTACCTGCCCTGGGCAAACTAGATGGAAGGCCAGGCCTCCTGGGAAATGGCCTCCTTCCTTAAGCTTGCAGGCCACAGAGCTCTAAGGAGCAATGACAGGCTTGTGCTGGCATCCTCTCCACCCACACACATCCACTCAATCCTGTACCCTGCTCCCAAGAGGCATGGTGACCAGGATGGCCTCACCTCGAGTCTTTGGGTAACTGACGCATGCGCACAAGGCCAGGCCAAGGGAGGTAGCAGCCGGGCTAGAGAGGTGTAAGGCTCCTTGTCAGATCTTTTTTAGATATTTTCCAGGAAATAGCTGAATGCTTCCTGTACAAAGCTTTTCTTCAGCCCTTACCAATTCACTCATTCATTTCCGCCCCCCATGCATCCTCCAAACATGACTTTCATCAGAATTGCCTTCAGTAAAACCCACGTCATACCATACACAGATGCCCATGACTGGAAAGAGAGGAAAAAGGCACAAAGTCATTCTGTGAAGCCACCTGACCTTTAACCTTTTTTAAAAATGCATACAAAAGTAATGTTATATGGATTGAGCAGATTATATATTTAGACATACACACATTTTAAAAAAAAAAAGAAGTCATGAATTTCACAGAGAGTAAGGGGATATACTGACAGAGGTTGGAGGGAGAAAAGGGGAGAGAGAACTTATGTAATTATATAAGAATCAGCATGCTTTGTGAAGTGTTAGATATAGGCTGGTGTTTTGCAGGGCACTGGGCCTCAGGGTAGACTAGGACCTCATCCTGCCACCGCTGCAGAAGATTTAAGAACAGGGCCAGGATCTGCAGGACAGATACTAGAATTGCCATCATCGACAGCAGAGAGGCATAGCTACCAAGTAAATACAAAGCACACAACAGAACGGGGGAGAGTTAGAACAGGTGGACAGAGCAAATAACACGGCCTATTTCTAGTGGCCAAGCACAACCAATGGGCATTCTCTGTAGGTCTTGTTCAGAGATTTGTGTAAGGCGCCCTGTGGACAACTTCCAGGATCTGATGACTACTTTAACTAGAGGCAGCCTCATTAACTGTGTCATTGAACTACCACAATGTCATCATTATAAGCATATATCAGGGCTGGAGTGGTGGCCTGGTGGCTAAGAGATCTTGCTGTGCAATAGTGAGGACCAGCGCGATGATCCCAGCATCCATGTGCCAAATACTTGTAAGCCCAGCTCTGCAGTAGGCAGAGCAGGAGGACCACTGCTGGCCCAGGACAAGCAGAGAGTGATAGAAGAAGTTGGCTGAAGTTCTTCTCTGGCCTCGGCACATGTGCAGGTGGGCGCACCCATACGCACATGCACACACACATTTGCACATGAATAAGCAAACAAATGGATGCATCTTTTAAAAA
Organism: Acomys minous; assembly: GCF_964271855.1. Classification (NCBI taxonomy): domain Eukaryota; kingdom Metazoa; phylum Chordata; class Mammalia; order Rodentia; family Muridae; genus Acomys; species Acomys minous. The sequence continues at coordinate 51,990,030 of NC_140493.1, forward strand.
TGTCATAGGGCTCAGAATATAGACTAATTGGATAAATAGGAATGCCCGCCTTAAAAAGGCGAGCTAAGTCTCATATCTCAATTTACAGCATGATTTTGAAGTGCGCCATGATGGGGGGGGGGGGGAGGGAGGCACCAGTTCTGATGTCAGCAATTTGTAAAAAATAATACTGTGTAATTATTCCTTGAGAATGTTGTATATGTATACAATGTACACTACCTCACTCCTACTCCCCACAGAACCTACCAATACAACCTACCTGCCTCCTGAGAAAATAACCACAACCAAACACACAGAATGAAAACAAGACAGCGTTGTTCTTTAAGTCAGTGGGGCAGGGTTTGCTGTGGCCTGTGCTCTGAATCATTGTCCCTACCTAGCTCGGAGGCAAGGTTGGTGACGGTGAGCCTTCACCAGTAGTCACAGCTGGAGGAGGCCACCCTGTGCAGGCTAGAGGCTAGAAGCAACATTCTGCTCCCAGGCCTGCCATCCTAGGAGCTGTGCGGCATGTCTCAGAAATTCACCTTTCAGGGTTTTTTTTTTTTTCTGCCACTCCCATTCAGCCTTGCCAAGGTCTAGAACCAGGCTGAGGCAGACTAGAAAGATGAAAAAGTGCCAGTGATCACTACCAGTTACCTCTGGATTCCCAGAAATCTACCTCAAGGCATTCTGGGAAGACAGCTGGAGCTTGCATGCTGGATTTCTGCCCCTCTGTCAGGGGTATGACACGCTACCTCCTCCTAGCCCAGGCTTCCGCAGCATGAACCTGCACCAGCCCATCAGCCCAGCCCTGTCCTGTCTGTTATTTCCCTCTCCAACCCACCTCCACCCTGAGCTACTGCTAAGGATGGCTCGTCTTCGGCTCTGCCTGCCAGAATCTTAGCATCTGGGAAAAAGAGAGGACATTTGGATTGTAACAAGGGTCAAACAAAGTCAATTGTTAAGTCCATGGTCAATGCTTATTTTGCACACCAGGAAATGGGTTATCTCCACGTAACCTCTGGACATCAGTTCTCTCCCCTGGCAAGCAGAACTAGCTATGGTGCTCATCTCTCCCACACCTCATTCTCTGAATGTCTCGAGCTGTCTTGTAAAGGGATAGTAACTTTTTCCTGCTGCTCACATCCTTCCTTCTCTGCCCAGATCTGACCACACCCTATGTAATACCCTATCATGCCCTCACCTTCACTCCAGAACCCTCTTTACTCAGACTCCTAAAATCTGGGAAAGTCAGCAAGGCCACCGCGTTCTGTAACTGCAGTACACGGGTACACAACAACTCACCAGTGGGTCAGAGCATCCTTGGATTCCACCTCACCTCACCTGTCAGTCCCACACATTCACGGTCATGCTGAGCACACTTCCTCCAGAGAGCCCCCCACCCTGTATGCTCAGCAGGGCATCCCCAACAGGCAAGGCTCCAGCCTTGCTTCGCATAGCTCTGAACAACTCTCAGGTATTTACTGACTTGGAGACAAGGACCCACCAACCTTGTCTACTGCCCCAGAAGTCAGCACAAGGCCTCACAGATGTGGACACTCAAATAGTGCCCAGTTCATTCAAACCCCAGCTTAACAAACAACACAGACAGTCATACTGTGGTAAGAAAATGTAGAGCCACACCAGTTTCTGGAATAATTTATGCTTTTTCCTCACTGGGTTTCAGGCCAGAGCCCTTCATAGGACCTGATCCCTCTAAGCCTGTGGGTTTTCAACCTGTGGGTTGTGACCCCTTTGGGGTTTTGAATGACCTTCATAGGGGGTCGCCTAAGACCATCAGAAAACACAGATAGTTAATTCGATTCACACCAGGAGCAAAATTACACTTAGAGTAGCAACGAAAATAACTTTATGGCTGGGGGGGGGGGGTCATCACAACGTGAGAAATTATATTAAAGGGTCGCAGCACTAGGGAGGTTGAGAACAGCTGCTCTAAGCCATCCCCAGCTGTCCCACTACTGGCCCCATCCACTGGCCCCAAGTTCCCAAGGGGCTCTGCGGGTGGAGGAGCCACTGGGCTTCCCAGCTGCCGCGGACTGTTTAGTCCCCTGCAGCCATCGGCAAGAGGGTCAGACATACTCTGGTGCCTCACCTTTGACCATGTCCCCTGGAGGGGGAGACCTGGTGGCACTCAGAGGAAGGACAGCAGGTTACCAAGAAGAGACTTGATACCCTATGAACATATACAGAGGGAGGTAATCCCCCTCAGGAACAGTCATAGGGGAGGGGAATAAGGGGAAAATGGGAGGGAGGGAAGAACGGGAGGATACAAGGGATGGGATAACCATTGAGATGTAACAGGAATAAATTAATAAAGGAGAAAAAAAAAGGAAAAAAAAAAAAAAAGAGGGTCAGACGCTGGTCCCAGCACGTCTTCCCCTAACCAGTCTCCAAAGACAGGCCTTGCTAAACCTGGAGAGGAAGGCCACACAGCATCTACTGCTAGCCAAGAAGGACAAATATCACTACAGCGAAGAGCTGAAAATCACAGGCAGGCTGGGGAAAGACAAAGGCTCTCCCTCGACATTTCCCATTCTGTGAGGGATGTCCACAGGACAACCTCTCCAAAATGCTGGAGGTCAGACTCCAGGGTCAGCCATGGGGCCAGTATCAGTGTGCCTGCTCTTGTCCAATGCCCATGCCCTCCTCCCGTTACCCACCCCACTCAACAAATTCTAGGCAAACAAGTTAGAGAGCTGGGTCATCTTAGATGTCAGCCAGCGGGTCCCTAACCCTGGGTGTGCAGAATACATGGAGTCAGCCTACTACTATTTTCTTTCCTGATCATTCGCTTTCTCTAGGAGACCCCGCTATGTACAAGGCTCTGCCTCTAACTTTTTTTCTTTTTTTTTTTTTTTACCTCTTGAATTGTTATTCTCTTAATATTTCTTTAAAAAAAATAAAACCCCGTTATTGTAATAAACTCACAAATTTAAAACATCACACAGCCAGCTTGAGGATGCCACTCGAACAAGTGCTTGCCGGGTCCCCCAAACTGTATACATCTCAGACAGGCCCCGCCTCTAACTTCAGAAGCTCTAGGAGGTCAGCAGACCAAAGATGAAGAGGAAACAGGTTTACTTTTCAACCTCCGGGTCTTTCTCAACTCTGCCCACCACCTCTACTCAAGGAGAGAGAAGCCAAGCTGTTGTTTGGATAACAGACAGCCTCTACCCTTGCTTTGCTAACCCCAGGGAACAGTGGCTTCACCGGCACTTCCTCTGTTTCTTGCCTACCCAGGCGTCCTCAGAACTTGGTACAATGGCTGTCTCTGCCCACAGAACTTTCTGCTGCCTGTGCAGGTGGCATCTGGGGATGGCCGTGGAAGGGGACAGAGCTCCATAGGGAAGCGGAGGCCACTCACTTTCACAAAGCCGACGCCTCAGCTTGCCACGGATCTTGTCAATGGCGTTGAAGTCGGAAACATGGAAGACATGCGCAGACTTGGGCTCTGAGGCGATCTCATCCAGCTCCTCCTTTAGTGCCGCGCCCACGCCAACAGCGAAAATGCGGATGCCGGCTGCATGGGCAGCTGCGGCAGCATCCAGCACCAGGTCCTGACTGCGGCCATCTGTCAACAGGATAGCCACCTGCTGGAAGGCACGGTTCCCAGGCCGGCCGCCCGCCTGGGCAGAGAAGCTGCGACTGGTGATATAACGCAGTGCATCGCCCGTGTTCGTGTTGCCCCCATGGTAGGTGATGCGCCGCGCAGCTGACTTCACCTCCTCACGGGAACTGAAGTGGCCCAGCTCGAAGGCTGTAGTGGGCCTGTCACTGTAGCGCACAACACCCACACGGGTGTGGTCAGGGCCCACCTCAAAGGTGTCTACCAGGTTGGCCACCCACTGGCGGACCTTCTCAAAGTCCTCCTTGCCCACGCTGGAAGACGTGTCCAGGAGGAAGACTAGGTCATACTGCACACTTTTGCAACCTGCATGGGAGACAGAATGGGTAAATAGAGACTGAGAGGTGGGAATCACACAGATTTAGTTCCCTCCCTCCAAACCTCTCTCCCTTAGACGTGACTCGGGAGCCTGCCTGCCGTGCCGCTTACTGACATCCCACAGCAGGGTGAGGCTTACAGTTACAGTGAGGACCACCTGCGGCCATGTGACATCACATTGGCATGAGTTATATCCATGGGACACAACCAGGTGTCAAGCTCTTTGCTTTAACATTGCTTAAAAAGTGATGTCAATTTATTAGTATTTGAGTATCTGTGTACATGTCTGTACACAGAGTACCTGTGCAGGTGCTGAAGGACTTTGGGTGTCTTCCTTCATAGCACCCTCTGAGTGTCCTGAGGCAGAGTCTCTCACTGAGCCTGGAGTTTTCTGGGTTTTGGCTTGACTGCCTGCCCACCAAGCCCCCACAACCTCTCTACCTCCCTTCACTACAGCACATGCTTTATCAAGCACCCAGCTTCTATGTGGGTGTTGGGGATGTGACGGGCTTGGTGGTCTATGGTCAACTTTCCTACACCTAACTGAATGCAAAGAGCAAGTTTCCAGCCTGGTCATGTGGATTTGCATGACTTCATGGAGTGCACTGCATGGAGCATTTTATCAATCTTTATGTATATTCAATACACCTTTATAAAAAAGTTCTATAATGCTTCTTATGGTCTCTCCATCTCTCTGTCTCTGTCTGTGTATGTCTCTCTCTCTCTCTCTCTCTCTCTCTCTCTCTCTCTCTCTGTGTGTGTGTGTGTGTGTGTGTGTGTGTGGGTGTGTGCGCGCGCGTGCACACGCGCATGCACAATTCTTCAGGGATACCCAAGGAAACCTTAGGTATGCAGAACTATAAAAGAACTATTAATTTTATTATTATATACGTTTTGATTTTATACTTGTAAATCAGTTAAAAGCAAAACCCAGATTCACACACTTATACATACACACCCTTTCTCACAGAACCTTCTCACAAAAACCTTCTTCATGGATGAAGACCATCTTATAAAGAGATGGCTCACAAGTTAAGATCACTGGCTGCTCTTCCAGAGGACCCACCTTCAATTCCCAGCACCCACATGGCAGCTCACAATGGCCTGTAACTCTGATTCCAGAGGACCTGGCACCCTCACAGACATGCAAGATGCAGAATACCAGTGCACATAAAAATAAATACATCTACAAAACCCCTCTTCATATAAATTCTCTAAAAATTCTTCACACTATCATATTATATTAATACATTCTTGCTTAGACACAGGTCCAGTCTTACACACTATAGCACACTCACACATGCTTTCACATATTATTTTGCTCTCACAGGGCTCATTTGAACAGATCGTACTTATACAAACTTCATCTGAAGGGCAGCTGTATACTTGCTATATTGGTGACACTCTTGTACACTTAGTCACGAGCTAATACACTTGCCGCTTGCGCACACACATCAACGTTGACCATCCCATGCCCAATTTAATGTCCTACCTGCACGCTGGGCCTGGCAGCCAACATTTCCTCCCCACATCAGTAGCATGCACAGAAGGCAGGCCAAAGGACTCCCTCCGGGGACAGCCATGGCTCTCCTGCTCCTAGAGACCGGCATATGTTGGTCAGGTAGAGACACTTCAGAGATCTAGTGGAGCATTTCCTGTGTGGGAAAAGATGCACACTGTGAAGCACTGCAGAGCTTGGGGGTCAGGACAAGCAGCGAGGAATCCCACATGCAGGTGCCAGCCCATCTCCAGCCTTCAGCTTCGCCCTCCCCAGAGCCAACAGTGGAACCTTCTGAAGAGTGAAGCCACAAGATCTAGCCAGCTCCTTTTCCTGCTTTATCTGTGAAGTCTTGATGCTGGGTGAGCCATATCTGTGCCTTTCCTAGATCCCTTCATTAGTACCATCCCAGTCTCCTAGTTAGCGTGACTCACAGACCTACCATAACCTGCCACCCCTGATCTCACCAGCCCAGCAGGCTCAAGATGGTGGCCGTGGACCGTCAAGCACTTTCCCACAGATACCAAGTCTTTAGCAGACCTTCTCCTATGGAAAAGGTTTCCCTCTGCCAAAACTCCACCCTTACCATGAGCCCTGGAGAAACTCAGCCCAGACATTACTCTTCCCCCTGGCATGACACTCCATATGGCTAAGAGCCACCCTCAGCAGTGTCCAGTGAACAATGAACTCCCCTCCTTTTAGCAATAGGCTGCCATCCCATTAATTTGCCTCCGTGCCTGCCTGCCTACCACTATATCATGCTTGGGTGTTGACAACCCAGGGCGTGAATTTGCATCCTGTATCCATGCACAGCTGGTACCTAAGATTGGAGTAGCAAAAAAGAATTTCCCAAGGGACCCATCTCCCAAATTTGAAAATTTGAAGAAAATGTTTCTTACTGCTTCAAATAGTAGGTGAATAATATACTTTCAGAGTGTATATTAGTAAACAAGAAAGTCAAGTAGGTAGTAAAAGAAAGAGCTGGAAGCAAATGTACTTGTTTTTATGATACTGGTATGATTTGGGTATTTATATCACAGTTTGTTCAGTGTGACAAAAAGAGAGGTCTGTAAACAGGAACTTGCCTGTTGATGTCAGTCAGCTCTTTTCCACTATCGCATTTTATTTAATCCCCAGGACCAGGCTCTGAGTTGGTACCATGATCTCCCTCCTCTGTACCAGCATGGAGGGATGTTGGCCTTATGGATGTCAGTGGTGCTGCTGAGATCTGGACCCTGAAGTCAAAGTCTACTGGGCATGCCCCAGGCCATCTGTTATCCTCCCTTTATGCCAGGGATGTTTATCTGCCAACATTGTATCTCGAAAAGTCTTGTCTACTCTAAATCCCTCATATGCTTTTAACTCTTTGTGATGCCTACTCTAGGACATTGTATGTGTTTATATTTCTGAGATACAACTGAGAAAACTTCATACCTAAGTCTTCTTCAAATAGAGTGCTTTTCCTAGGGTGTGGTTGTAGACAAATGCCTTGAAGACTCTATGCATTTTATTAAAAAAAAAAAAACCTGACACAAGTTCCCAAGCTTTTTTCTAGAAGAGCACCAGTTTTCTCTGCTCTCCACAATCATGGACTTCCTCACATATAATCAGCAACAGAACTTAGGGACCATCTCTTCAATTTTTTCAGCTCAAATGGGATAGATGGTTTCTTGTTTTTCTATGCATATCTTTGGTCCATGAGGTTTGTTATTCAAATGTTTTGCCCAGTTATTCAAATGTTCATTTCTCATTTGGAGTGTGTGAGTGTGTGTGTGTGTGTGTGTGTGTGTGTGTGTGTGTGTGTGTGTGTGTGTACCTATCCTGTGGTACATATGAGTATTAAATTATGTTGTTTAGAGGTGTACTTACCCATGCATGCACCTAAAAAGGCCAGAGGTCTATGCTGTATGTATGTATGTATGTATGTATGTATTATGTATGTGTGTGTGTTTATTTATTTGCTTGCTTGTTTATAGGCAAAGTCTCTCACTGTGCATTTCCTCATTTCAGCTAGACTAGTCCTCAAGTTCCTACTACCCCTGCCCCAACCCCTGTGCTGCAGTTACAGACACATGCCTCTATATTCAACTTTCCTGTGGGTTCTGAAAGTCCGACCTCAGATCCTTATGCTTGCACAGAACGCACTTTGCCCACCCATCCCTGTCTCCAGCCTGTAAATATTTTTAAAATATTTGTCGTTTGTAAAGCCAACATCTGTATAAAGAAGGGATTTTTTAAAAAGAGTTTTACAATTGATGTGTCATTTAATAAATAATCTTTACTTCTCTCCCATGCCTAGGACAGGTAGGTAAAGCACACTGAGCCAGCCTGGATGGGTCCTCATTGACTTCTGGAATCTGATAAGTTGCACTACATGCCAGGACAGGGCAGAGGTCAGGGATCACAGGGAGAAGAAAGCCCAGGGAGTCATGGGAGCACAGGCATAGATAGAGTATATGCCTATCTCCTGGACATTTGGGGAAAGGTCAGGCCTCCTGAGTGTTTTCCTATTGGAGTTTAGAAAGCTGAGCAGAAGACAAGCCCATGTATACAAGGCAGGTAGCAAGTTTAGACAAAAAAAAAAAAAAAAAAAAAAAAAAAACACGTCATTTTCACAGTACCAGAGGGTAACAGGGTACATAAGATCATTCCCATGGAGAAAGGTAAGAAAGTCCCTCTCAGAACAGGTGAATGGACTCTGGAATCAGAGTTCTACAACCTTCGGGCCAATGTAGAATGCTTCCTTTCAAGGCACTGAAGGCAACCTCACAAGTGCCTGGGCTATAAAGGGCCTGAATAATGACATGTGGGGGACTTCAAGAGGCAGACACAGGATCCAAAAAGGGGAATATTCTACCTAAAAAGAAGAAGCAGGGCTCAGGAGTCAAAAGGCCAAGGAGGAAAGAAATGTGGTAATAAGTCTGCTAGGTGTCTGCCATGTCCATGTTGTTGCTTGGGACCTAGACAGTCCCAAGCAATGCTGTGCACCTCAGTAAATACTAGCTTTAGGGATGAATGATCAAAGGCCAATACCAATGCCATCCCACTCTTTTACTATCTGGTAGTGCATGGGAGCTATTTGTTAGATAAATAGTGATATCATCAGAGACCTATGAACTTGGATGGCTAGTCACCACTTATTTTCTACCATATGTCAGACATTGGCTCTGTGTCCTCTCAAGTCAGGCTCTATCACTTTTGTAAAAGGCAAGAAAAGAATGGGATGGAGAAAAGGCACCTCTTTCCCAGGTCACTAAGTTGGTGAGAGCTGAGAGGACACATTGGGATTTGATCGGATAACTCTTCTGCGCGGATCCACACTCTATCATCTCCATAGATGCAGAAAATCCAACAGCAGTGACCTCTCAATGACTGCTGTGGGGCAATAAGAAAGATGGCAGACAGGTAGATAAAGGTAGCGGACAGGTAGCACATACCCTTAGACAATATTTTTCATGGCTCATGAAATTTGATAATTTCCCTGACTGAGGAAGCCAGGCTTCATCCAAGTTATAATCTTCAACTTTTCTGAATTCTTAATGCACTGAGGAGAAAGCACGGATACATCTCTCTATGAGCAAAGCCACGGAGCAAAGGAAAAGTACACTTATTTGTGTGAGTTACTGACGAATGCAATTTATGTCAGCAACAACAAGATTCAACAAGGAAGAACAAATTGATGTAATTATCACACCAATAGAAGGTATGGGAAGGAAATACATATGGCGCCTACTGGCACACAAAAAAAGCATGTGACTTAAGCCAATATCTCTTCAACATATAAAACACCCACTCCAGTAAGACCATAATGGGATTTCTCAGGATAATAAAGGGCAAATCTGAACTCAGGGTTATCATACTTAATGATAAAATGTTGAATGTTTTTTCCTTTGAGGTCAACAACAATACAAGAATCTGTGCTACACAACTTTGCCAGAACAATTTAGCACCACATCATCATCATCATCATCATCATCATCATCATCATCATGAGTCACATCCAACTTGGAAAAGAAGGCAAAGTCTCTGTATGTGGAGATGATATGATCTTATCTGCACAAAATACTAGAGAATCCACAAAACCATTACAACTAATAAATCCATCAGTCATTAATGAAAAATTGAACTCAAGCATTGTCTGTGCTTCTGTGTTCTGACAATGAACCATCCAAAAAAGAATTTTATAAACCCCATGTATGACAAGATCAAGAAAAATAAAATACTTAGAACAGCTGTTGACAAGGGAATGTAAGAATTGTACACATAAAATGACAAAACACCAAAAAAGAAATGAACTTAGGTACGAGCCAATGTGGAGGGCTTCATGTCATCACTTAAAGAGAGTCACAGTTCTACTGGGGTGATGAATAGTGGCTATAGTTATACAACACACAGATCTCATTAGTGGTGTTGAACTGGGTGCTCAAAATGGCTTAGCGAAAAATACGTTATAGATGTGTGTAATATCCTCTATATAGTACATGCACATATACAAAAATAAAATAAAAATAAAAATGTATTCTGTTCCGTCAACACTTCACAAAGATTCAGAACAACATTGAAAATGAAGAGACAGAAAGAATGTAAGAGCCAGAGGATGGGCAACAGTACCATGAAATCCTGTCTTCTGAACATGATGTAGTTATCAAAATGATGAACAATAGTAACTATGGTTACCTGGATGAGACCTGCATAAAATAAAGCCATCCAAAGTTCTCACATAGATGGGGGAGGAGTTCTTGAGGATACATCCCTTACTGGGGTGTAATTGGCAGTTGAGGGCTTGCAAGAGAGCCATTCTTTAAGAGTGTAGCCACAGTGGGCTTCTTATGCTTAAATGGATGGCTCCACATCCAAGCAAATATGGTCAGCACTAACTAGACTAAGATTATACTACTAATAAAATAAGAGGATATGGAACTGGGAGGGGGTATGGGAACCAGGAGAGTCAGAGAGAATGGTAATGGATAATATTCTATTTTGTTGTGTACACCCATGTATACAAGAAAGAGAAAGAGAAATATTACATTTAAAATAGTTTAATATATATCTCCTTGCCCTCTATGCTGAGATTTTGTATGGCTGGAGCTTGTGAGAGTATTGTGGGTGCCATCATAATCACTGTGGGTTCATATGCGCATCTGCCTTGTTGTGCTTGAAAAACACTGTTATCCACAGCTATTAGCATTTGATGGCTGCTGGGGGAGTGAGTTTATTTAATGATGTGACCCTTAGTGGGATGAACACACTAATCCAAAAACTAGATGTGCAACACAAACTGGACTCAATGGGAAAAAGAGGAGGAGGAAGATAAAGAAGAAGGAAGAAGACAGAGAAGGAGGAGGAGGAGGAGAAGAAGAAATAGAAATACTAAATTTGAGTGGAAAGAGATGGGAGAGTTGAGAGGGAGTGAAAATGTTCATAATACACTGTATTTCTCAAAGAAATAATGTAAAAATATCCTCAAAACTAAAACATAATTTAAATTAAGTCAAAAATAAGTAAATAAAAATAGGAAACAAATCTTTTAAATAAAACAAAATAAAGATGTTCACATTACAATTCTTCAGAATGTGTTGTCTCCACAGCAAGTAGAATATACAGTTATAGATGAAATACAGGTTGGCCATCAAGCCCATGGTTTAATACAAAAACTAACATGAATTTTTTTCTGGGTGGGTTCATTGTCTTTGTGAGGGTCTTTCTAGATGAAAGAAGGCAACTCAGAACCAGGCATACAGCAGCCAAAAAAGGACATGCCTCGCCATCAGGGGCCATGAGCTAAGGACCGCAGGTGGCTTCTAGAAGCTAAACATTTAAGAGAAGAGATCCTTCCCTGCAACACTTTGAAAGAATTTAGCATTGCCAGACTTCACCACAGGGAGATCCATTCTTGAAGAACAGTCATCTCAGTTGCTTAGATGCACTAGGCATGTGTCACTTTGTTACACCTACGTCTGCTCAGTGCCAGAATGTCTCTGACAGAACCTTTGCAGTGCCAGGGGGAGGTACTGGATCTTCCCTTGGAAAAATTGTAATCCTGAGACTTAGTGAGAGGTCAACAAAGATGACAGAGGTTCTAGGAGCTGCCCTAGCCATGAAGGCAGACTCACTGATCTGAGAGAAAATAATGGGCAGCAGGTTCTATGGTGCCACAATGACATCACTGCCTGGGCAATGTGTGGATCACAACACCTTATGTGCAGGCAACAAGATACCCTTTCAGTGCCATGCCCAGGGCTGTGAGACCAGGGGTCTGTGGACACTGGGGTACAGATTATGGGGTTCCTAAACATGGTCTCTAATCAGAGGGCTCAAGGCCTTAACCAGAAGGCTAGAATGAAAAATTAGCAAGCTATGGAAATAAAGGTCAGTTCTACCTGTTCCTGACACTTAAAGAACCCAAGGTGTCCCTAAACAAAGCTTGTCATTGGTGGAGATCGTCTATGATGAAGACATCACATGTTTCTGTCTGCACCACAGTCTCCTAGGGTGAGCATCTTCATCTTCCATGTAACCACCCCTGAGTCACTGTCAGCTCCTACAGAGGATCTGTGCCAAACACCATCTCACCAGCCATGTTCACCATCCAATATGGAGCATGCATATGATGCCAAGAAGAAATAAGATGATCCCAATTCTTGGCTCCTTAAGTGAAGGGCTTTGGAAATATAGGTGCTGTGTGTGTGTGTGTGTGTGTGTGTGTGTGTGTACATGCATGCTATAACCAAGGTACACAGTACAAACCTCATGACACACTTGCCAGATACACTATCACCCCCACTCTACTAGTGATGCATGTATGGAGTAGAGAGCATAGAAACTCCCCCAAGTAAACACCAATGACCACATTGGACTTGGGGTCAGGTCTCAGTGGTACCAAAGATGTGTACTTCTTGGCACTAACCATTATGTATGACATGCTCCCTAAACTCTAGGGACCTTTCTAAATATTTCATAATGACTATTTTATCTAGACAGTGGGCATGCCAGACCCATGTTCAGATTAAGAAACAAAATAACAAAAGCCTTTAGGAACTTTCATGTCTTCAGCCCAGGGTAAGTCCAGCCCACCTCAGGTTCCTTGGGCAGAATCCTGCCTCATTGGGTGTCTAGAGTATATCTGGGGCAACTTGACTGCAAGGAAAGAGAAGGCAAACAAGTAAAGAATCTAATTACAAATCAAACCATGCAGTTCCCAATCTATAGGAAAGGGAAGACCAGGATTCCAGAAGTGAAGGAATGGGGCTTTGGGAAAAGACTTCTAGGAAAGATAGTTGAGAGAAAAGTTTCCTTCTTGCTTGGTTCTTGGCTGACAGCAATTAGTTTGATGGTACTGAACCAACCTTACATACCTGGGACAAACCCTGTCTGTTTTCATTGTTGGATGTGAATGACTAACATTTACTGAGGCGTTTTATATCTACATTCATAACCAATATTGGCCCATGGTCCTGCTCTGTTCCAACATTTTTGTGTGGCTTAGATTGTCAGGTAATGTTATCTTCATAGAGTGAGTTGGGATCCCTTTGCTCATTTCTTTCAGATAGTATAGTAGAGACAAGAATAGCCTTCCACCATGATAAATGGAGCGGCCCCTAGGAGTCCACCGAGGGGAGCCTGGTGTGGAATGCTGGCTGTGCTCCCCGGTGCCTGAATGAGCAATTGTAGCTCTCCATTCTCTTGTGTATCAGAAGATGGCCATCTCATTTCCAGGATGGCAGCATGAGTTACGGGCAGTGACTTCTGCAAAGTGTGTAGCAGGGATCTGACAGAACTGAAGAAATGTGAGGTTTCATGTAGATCTCCACCCTCTCCCATTCCACCTCAGGCAGCAGCCCAGTGTGTAGGGACAACCATCTTGCCATCTCCCTGCCACTTGGCTTTGATCTATTTCCAGGGGCTAGCTGCCAAGATGGAATGACGTAGGCCACACCACTGTCTCTGGGAGGCAGAGCACTGCCATTAGTCCCCCCAAAAGTCCAGCAATTAATTTAGTGAGACGAGTTCCTTCCACTAGCCAGCCCATTGCCATAGAAACCAACATTCCTCATCCAGGGACTCAGAGAAATGGAGGAGGAAGCCAAATAATGGGTAGAAAGCAATTTAGAAAAAGAAAATGAGAGTCGGCCCACTGAAAGGGCAGCCTGGGCAGTTCATGCTGCTGAGGGTGGGGGCAGGGTGCCATCAAGTATTAGTGCTGTGTTGCTGGGTGATGAGCTGTGCTCCGGGCAGAAATCTGGCTAGGACATAAAGCCATGATGAGGACAGGCCAAGCCCCTGAAATGTGTCTTCCTTTCTCTTGTGACCCAGCTCCAAGCCTCTAGCCCAGACTTGCTAAACGTTTCAAGTTTTCAAGTTCAAAGTCTACTTGTAGGTCAAAGATGGCAGATTAAGGGTAGGCAGCTTCCAGTCCAATAGGGCTGCCAAGAAGGGTTCAAACCTGAGCCTTGTGTGGCTTGGGATATATCTTCATTCCTCAACACATACATACTGAGGATGGTGACTGTGTCAGAGCAAGTGTCACTGTCACTGTTAGTTTGTCTTACAGCAACTCACAAAGTGATGAGGCTGGCCTTTCAGGACCCATGTTCAAATTCTAGGCTGTCCCAGGAGTATGCAAATAAGATGCTGAGCATCTTTGAACAGCTCTCGCATGCATTCAATCAGGATAAAATACCCGTCTTTCAGGCTTGCTGTGCTTCATCACATGACAAGAAGCCTTAAATAAACCAGGACATGGCAGTATTATTCTCCAACCCTTAGTTGTCTCACCCATAAAATGAGAACAATGTCCCAACTTCAAAGATCCAGAGAGCCAATAACTTAAGACAATGGTAGGGTAATTTCCATGAAGTAGAATGCTACCATTACAATCCCACTTGGCTATCCACACAGCCAGGGCACCTGTCCTAATCCATCGATGTTGATTCCACAGGGTACTAGTGATGGCATTGCTTCCATCTCTAATCTAATCAATTGTGTTCTAAGTGGACATCATGGGCTTCACATACATTGTTTCTGGTGCCCCTCAATAGTATAGACAGACAAGCAAGGAGCTGTTATGTACCTATATGATGAGTGCTCTGATCAGAGAGGATACCAAGTCATGGGTATTGAGAGGACAAGTTCCAAACTCAGACCCAGGAGGCCATGGGTGATGGAGCCTGGGAAGACATGCTGGGAGTAAGCAGAGCAGCAAAAGCTGCTTCACAATGACCATCCTACCTTCTGTTTGTGATTTCCCATGCAGTGAGCAGAAGACAAGAGTTTGGAGGGGGGATGAGAAGATGATAAAAGGTCAGGCTGGGGAAAATGGGATTTGTGGGGAGGAGGCCCTCGGGGGTGAGGAATTAATGTGAGTAAAGGAAGCCCAGAGACTTGTGTTGTGGGTCACAGCGACGGCTCACATGCGGCTAGGGGTCCAAACTCGAGGCTGCACCCGTTTACTTGCATGGTGTGGCTTCTACTAATGAGAATCCAGAAACTGTATGCACAAAGACAAGTTAAAGAGACCAATGAGAGGAGGCCACAATCATATCAGAAAGGCGAGGCCGAGAGTGCTCCCTAAGACAGCCATGACCCCAGCTACGGACGCTGTGGTATCAGATGAATGGCCAGATGAAGTAGGGACACTCAGAGAGAAGAGCATCCAAATGGGAGCCACGCCCAGCTTGAGCCTCTGGAACAGGGGGTCATAAGGGAATAGAATGGTGAGTTCAGGCTAGACCCATTGAGATAGCTGGTAAAGAGGCTGGTCAGGAAGCTAATTTGCGATGAAAGAGTGAATGGAGCAGGAGATACTCCTGAGAGAGTGAAAAGGGTGGAGAGGGTCCCAGGGCTATCTGTTTAAATGAAGACAGCCACTCTGTGCCACCTCAGAGGGCATCAACAACTTAAGGAATTAGGTGGCAGCATCTCTGTAGGTTAGGTTTTTTGCCCCACCCCAATATTTTCCAGTGACTCTCCTGATAGAAAACTCAGTGCGGCATATATGTATCTTTTAAGAAATTAGATTTATTTCTATTTTTTAATATTAGTAAGGTTTAAGGAGCTAAACATATATCCCCACCTTGGTAGCAGAATGACTGATTGTCTGTTAAATAACACAATTACATGAGGCCCATACTTACACAAACATTGTCCCAAATAGCAATGATATTGTTGTACATATGGCTATGGATGGTTAGTGACAGAATCAGGATGATTACAACTTGATAGAAAAACTGGTTCAATGCACTACAATTCCACAATGTTTCAAATTGTCTCCTGCTGATCTTAAAGGTATACGTATGCAACTATTTCAATGAGAAACAGAAACCTCTTGAGACAAATGAAAAAATTAGTAAGTAATTAGATGTAGTTGGGTTTTGGTGGTACACACCTGTAGTCCCAGAAATTGAGAGGCAAAAGGAGATTTTCAAGTTTGAAGCCAGTCTGGACTCCACAGCAAGATGCTAGCTCAAACACAAACAGAAGTAAAACAAGATGTGGTCCCAGAT
The DNA here is from genome assembly GCF_964271855.1 of Acomys minous. Taxonomy (NCBI): domain Eukaryota; kingdom Metazoa; phylum Chordata; class Mammalia; order Rodentia; family Muridae; genus Acomys; species Acomys minous. The sequence continues at coordinate 52,005,973 of NC_140493.1, forward strand.
AGGCTACTTGCTCCAGTGGATGGCCCTACACCTATGCAATACAGGCATCAGTAAGTGGGCTCCATGGGTTTTTAAGGAGAGTACTCCATGGTGCCAGGAAGGGAAAGTGATGAGACCAGGGGAAGAATTGCAAAGGAGAAAAAGGGAGATGCATTTAATCAAAACACACTATACATGCTCATGTGAAATTATCAAACAATCAAAGGCGAAAGAATATATGAAAGAAACAAAGGAAGGAGGGACAGGGAAAGAACTAGAGGGAAAGTAAAAAGTTAAAGCAAAACCATTTGAGCCAACATTTAGTAGGTAGCAGACTGCAGATAAGGAAATGGAAGAAGCAGCTGTCGACTGGGCAGACACAGTATCTTCACTACATAACAGCACCTAGTACTCAGATGACTAGAATCAATGAAGGGCAGAGGAAGAATGGGGGTGAATGAGAAACCCCCAACGTTGTTGACACCCTAAAAGCTACAGATTCCATTTTGTTATTAATAATTTCCTGAAAACTAAAGACAAATAAACTTCCTGAAGACGCCTAAAGAGGTGGAGAATGCTGTCTGTAAAGAAAAGGCAACCAGTAAAAGTACATCTCCCATAAAACCAAGGAAATAAAGTCATGAAGTCAAGGAAAATACACATTTTTCAATTGCTTAAAGGGAAGACAGATTGACCAGCAACTTAATATCCAGAAAAAAAAAAACACTCCCTCAGGAATGAAGGGACAAGAACAACGGTACGAACGGGAGCATGAGACCTTGCTGCTCACAGACGATGAGTCCTGAGAGAACTGCACGCGTGAGTTGCCTGAGCAGGACGGACAATGTGTGAAAAAGAGGCTGGGGCTTGAGGAAGACTCCTGACATCAGCAACATGGAAAAGGGGACAGTTCTGTGGTTTTCAGCCACTTGGTAAGTAAAGCAAATGCTAATAGATGATACACTGCTCAGCATCATGTGTAGAGGCAGTCCTGAAATTGAGATCTGTAGCTCAAAGAGCAGAGTTGAGGAACCTAAGCAAAGGGTTCCCATACCGAGCATGGTGTCGGTTACGCATGCCCATTGCAGTACTCACAACAACCACTAAATCTGCAGAGCCAGCCTGCTGGCACAGAGCTGTGATTCCAGATGTGCTCCTGGGAGGCTGAGGCAGAAGGACAGTAAACTAAATGTGTGCCTGGGTTAAAAAGTATACTCAAGGACAGCCTGGACAAATGTGCATTCAAAACTTCCACCGAGAAATCAAAAGTGAATAATTAAAGTTGTTCAAATAACCCATAAGAAGACCAAAAAAACACAAAGCAAAGCAAAACAAAAACAAAAAACAAAAAACCCAAAGCCAGAAGCTGAAGAACGGAGAAGCAAATGAACGGAAGGAAAACAAACAACACAGTAGAAAATGTGAGCCCTTTAAGCACCTCACAGGGCAGAGCAAAGCACCCACGAGCAGTCAAATACGAAAGAGCCACTCAGTCCAGAACACACCTCCAGTCCCTCAGTTGCTCGGATCAGTTAAACATGTGTCTTCATTCAGTAGCAGCCTTGCTCACTATGTGGCAAAGTGTCACCCCCTGCTTCATTTGTCTTCTGTTTAGAGATATTTAATAATGTAATAAAATACTTGATAAACCAAATTAAATAATATATACACATCCTCATATTTATACATAGTAAAAATTCAACATATACAAAAATGTTTTAAACAAAACAGTGTGAATAGGAGTCACATCTGGGTGATAGATCACTCTGTTTTGTTTTATAGTTGTTTAGAGTTATGGCAACAGTGTGCAACAGAAAGGAAAGTAGAATCCAGGTTGAGGGGTAGAAGGAAGGAAATATCCGCTGTATGTTGTGATTGTTCTGTTGTAGGCATGTGCCCATGTGTTAACTCCCTTGACGAACAGAGAGGCCCTGTGGAGTCCCTGCAGTCACTCTGTGTCTCCACAGCCCAGCTCATCGGCCACAAAACAAATTGCAATGGCAATTCAGCGAAAAATCATTGAAATCAATTGATTTGTTTTCATTCAAATAGTCACAGCTTCAGTAAATGAACAGAATTCAAATAAGATTATATGTCTTCGTGCTAGCAAAATACAGCTGAACTACAGTGTATGCCTTATTTCACCCAGGCTGCTGTAACAAACTAAGAGCAGCCCGGTTTCCTTAGAGACTTAAGTCTATAATACTGGCATCCGGAAATCCATAGATATGATGTCTGCTGAGGGTCACTGCCTGGTTCATACATAGCTGTCTCTTCATTGTGTCTGATGTGGAGGAAGGGATGAGGAGCCTCTCTGATCTCGTAGAAGGTTATTTTAATTCATTCAAGAGAATTCTAACTTCATGGTATAGTACCTCCCCAAGACCTCATTTTCAAATACAATGACACCAATATTCTGGGGTCTACATTTCACCATATAATGGAGGGAGAAGATAATTCAGAACACTGAAGGAGGAACCCATCATCCCATCCCACCAAACCAGTTAGAACAATGGCCTAGCATTGGCTGAGATGGGAGGACAGACAGACCCCTTCATGGAGTACAAGACTAATGCTGCTGAAACTGGCTAGCAGCAAGCCTTCTTTGCACTCCAAGTGCTGTGGCGGTCATGAAGTAGGGGATACCAGGCATAGGAAGGAGGTTTGAGCAACATCCCAGAAAGCAGGATGAGGGAAACAATGGCTTTATTCTCATATATCTCTATATTTCAGCTGTTTCAGGATGCTCTTTCAATAGCCCCCAGGGTCATCCTGAGGGTTCTGAAGGGTTAAGACAAGCAATCCTTTCCCCATTTTCCCCCTCAAGATTAGTGGTATCCCTGTGTAGTGCTTAGTCTTGATTTGTTAATGTGATAAGATTTACAGTCACCATAGAAACACACCTCTAGATGAGCCTATGAGAGTGTCTCCAGAAAGGTGTAACTGCATAAGGAAGTCCGAGCCTAATGTGGGTGACACCACTCCCGGGGCTGAGGTCCTGGACTGAATAAAAGAGGGAATAAGTTAAGCACCAGCATTCATCTCTCTCTGTTTCCAGACTACAGACACAATGTGGCGGTTCCTGCCGCTTGCTGCCTCCCCTACCATGTTGGCCTAGCCTCCCAAACTGTGGGCCAAAATAAACCTTTCCCTCTTAAGATGTTTTTGATAGGTGCTTTTATCAGTGTGGTGAGACGTGTAACTGCTGTACCATATTAAAGCAGTTTGTCCATAAATTCAGTTACGGTCCACCACATGCATAGTAGCTTCTATGACAGAACAGACACTGATACCCACAACAGCCAGAGTGTGTCCCACTGTCAATTCTGAGTCATGTTCCTAAGCTGAAACATACTAAGTCTAAACCCTGGATTCTAAGTGGAGTTAAGACTGAAAGGCCAGCGTTTTAGTTCTGGTATGGGTCCCAAGGCCCTTTGCCTTGGCAACCTTCTAGTGTTGGCCCATGATCACCTCTGCCTCCTCCTTCAGGTATCAAAATCCATCTATTGTTTTGAGGAAATGTCCTTCTATTCCAGTCAAAGTGCTTCACCTGGCTAGCAGTGGCATGGGGAAAACCTGGGTCACCTGGGACTTTATTGTTTCTTTTGGATACTGGAATCTGATGCCAGGAACAAAAGCACAGACCTCCTCTCTCTCTGCTAGGAAGGCGGGTGTGCTCCCAATAATGTGGTGGCTGGGTTTGAAGATGCAACTGGGCATCTGTCACCACAGAGAGGAATCATATTGAGGTGAGGAAAATAATGTTTGTGACCTGACCACACACTGGCTCAGCTTTTCCCAAGGTCCAGCTTTTGAGTCTCATGAGTCAATGACTTCCCCTCCCCTCCTTTTCAGATGCAAGCCGATTCAAGCCGTGTCCTTTCCTTCTGAACAGCATGAAGCAGAATCTTGCTGTACCTCAGGGGGCCCACAGACAGTACCCCCTCCTCTTTGAAGCTCTGCCTCCACTCCTCCAGCACCCCTGCTTCCTCTGGCTCCCTCCCTGCCTTCCACCTTCCTCTCATCACACCTTTGACCAGAATCTCAATTTAGATATGTTCTGAGAATTACCCAGACTCACCTCTCCTCCCAAAGGCCAACTTTCAAACCCATCCTGGCACACACTCTGCACATCCCCCCTGGAGCCAACACTGCTAAGGTGGCTGCCCACCTCCCAACCACTTCCTTAATCGGCAGGAAAACATTCAAGGGTCTCTTTACTGCTGGGTGGACTCTCCAGTCATCTGGGGGCTGTCAGAACACCACGCATCTTTCTTTCACATTTTCAGCATGGAATTCTGCCCAGTTCATTCATAGATCAGCTCGGATTACAGGGGCTTGAGGACACAGGGGATATTTCTGTTTAATGTATTTTAAGAGTGTCTGCCCTGCTGAAGCAAGTGCATAAAAATAGTGTTCTAGACTCCACGCTGTCCCAAGAGGGCTCCCCTTTATTTGGGAGGGGATGAGAAGGCACACGGCAGGGCTTCCGCTCGAAGAGAGCAGTGAGCTGAGCGAGCAACAGGTCTGCAAAGAGCCATAATGATTTTGGCTCAGTTCTGCCTACATAGCTTTATTGCAGTGTTAGGGGCAGCTAGCCTCTCTTCCAGCTGCAATCACTTGAAGTCTGAAAAGGGCACACACCTGTCACTTGGAGGGAAGAGCAATTGCTTGTACAGAGGCTGACTGCTTGGCATTGCCAGCGATGGGGCTCCGAAGGGAGAGAGACAGAACTGAGGGCAGGCACTTGATAAAAGGGAGCTGCTGAAAGCGGAGGATCTTTTCCAGTCTGGTTCCACACTAGAACTCTCAGCATCACAGTATAATTGTGCTCAGAGAACTTCATCCAAAGTCACAGGCTTCCCCAACATCCTCCATCAGCCAGTGCCTGACTCCCTTCTCCATCCTTGCTCATTCCCCTTAAATGTCCCAAAGGACAGGAGCTCACTATCTTTCCAAACACTAAGTCCAGCTCCGCATTCCAGCAGCGTAAAGCAAGGTGGGGCTCTGAGATGGGAGCCACCTGTAGGCAAGGCAGCTGAAGGAAGGTAGGGAGACCTGCTCCCACTCCTGCTCCATCAGCATTGCCTACATTCAGGGTACCTCTGTTGTAGGGCTAGGGAGCCCCATCTAAGGCTGTGTGATCCACTTCCCCCATGGTGTCTCAGAGGGTGACGTGCTGTGTCTCTGTTTACCAGATTATAAATCTCCTGCTTCCTTCACTCTCTATTTGTGAATGGTTTACTCACCTTAAGTACAAATGCCCTCATGTAGGGCACTGGGATTCTTAATCGCTTTAAACCTTCTCTGGGCTCTCCTAACCTGGCCTCTCTCTGTCTGACCCCAGCCTACTCTTCCTGACACATGGCTCTCCACCCCAGCTCATGAGCCTCACTCTCAGCCGACAACACCGCTGCTTTCTTTTCCTGTCTTCATGACACTAAGCGTTTTGTGTATGGCTCTCCCAAGGCCGACTCCTACTCACACTTCAAAACCCAGCCTGGGTGTCAGCAAAACACTCCCCCAAGTAAAGCGTATGCCACCATCCTCCTCAGTCTCCCACACAGCCTTTTTTTTTTTTTAACACTGCATAAGTGTATCAAAGGTGGCCTGTTGGTAGGACTTAAAGGCATTCAGGAAACTAAGGCAAGAAAGAGTGAAAGTCCAGTGACATTCTAGGCTATATAGCATGACTCAAGAAAAGATGTGACCTATTGACCATGCCCATTGCTAAACCCTTTAGAATGAGAGGCTGTGTGTCTGGTCTGTCTTCCTCAGTGTCTGGGACAGTGATGGATACGAGTGGGTACTCAGAGAGGCTGTGCACCAGAGAGCAATGAGTCCACAGGCTGAGTGTCTAAGCTGCATATGTAGCATAATAAAATGAAGCTATTATTACAGACAGACAGACAGACAGACAGACAGACCATATTTTTCTCAGAGAGCAGAAAAAGCATGGGCTAGCATAAGTCACCCCTTTTGCCTAGTTATCCAAGCATGCTTCTTTTCTCTAAAGAGATGGCCTCAGCTCCTACATGAACTCTGTAGGTCACACAGAGGTCAAACCTGCCCTTGAAGGATCAAGAAAAGTCACCTGCAAGGTGAGTCTTTCCCCATAGAAATGAGCCACAAATATGGCCACTGCAAGGAACCAAGAAGGGTCTCTCATCAGTCACAGAAGTGACTCTCTAGCTACTTTCTGGTGGAAGCCTGACACTTTGGCAAAAGCCAGCCTGCCAAAATATGAGGGTGTCATATTTTTTTTGCTGGTCAGATGGTTTTTACCTGGCCTTCCACTCCTGGTACCTAGGCTCCAGCCCAGAGATCCTAAGCAAGGCTCTGAATACTGCACAGCTACCCAATAGAAGAGCTAAATCCAGACATAGGCCAGTCTCATGACCACTGAGAGAGCCTAGGCCATAATTAGGGCCCCAGGCTCAGAGGGAGGCCTCCATATGACCAGAGTGCCAGAGTGCTTGGCAAGCAGTTAGGACCCTCCTTGAGCCTATTTTCCAGGATCTCTCTTGGCATGGCCCATGCCTGTACACACACTTTCTCCATTTCAGTATTTCATTGACTTATGTAACCGCAATTTAAATTTAATTGCAATTTCATGGATCTAACACCATTATGAGCCAAGAATGAGGAGTAGATTTCAACCTGAGTGACTGGCTGAGTCTCTCATGCATCCAGAATTGTACAGACACTGGTGATACCAAGGGATATAGTTCATTGTTCATTGCTTGTTTTTACATGTATGCCAAAGGGTGATTATAACAGGTGACTGGGTGTTGGATCATGAAGCACCTAGAGTTACAGCCAGATGGGTCCTGGGGACATTTCCCCAGCACCCCGGTGTCCTCTCATCTAATTTTCACTCTACATGGCTGACGAAGTTGGGGGGGGGGTGTCCTGGCTGCACTGTACCACAATGAGCTCACAGCAAACACTGAGGCAAACAACCCAAAAGTGATATGTGGACACCTCCCCCCGAGCCAGATGCCGTGATATATAAACGTGCCTTTTCACATCTGTCAACTGCTGCTCCTAAATTATTCAAATGTTAGATTTTTATTGATCTGTATTTTTGTACATGGATACGGTTGTGAAGAGACATTCATTAGACTGCCTCTCAAGAGAGAAGACTGAGAAGGGCTGCCGGGCCTGCTGTACTTCGTCACAACATACTGTTATCATCTTTATGATTTAAAGTACTCTACCAGGTAGCCATCTAAAATAATATTCCCAGAAGCTACATTTTCCTTCTTATGTGAATTATATACACTTAGCATTGATAAGGTATATAATTACACTGGTTTACCTTCTATTTGCTGGTATGAAATATACAGATTTATGTGGAGTGGTAAGGGTCAGGGTACTATGCTAAGTCATGAGTTTGAATCCCAGTTCTCACACTTAGTAGGGGAAAGATGAGATGTCCCCAAGTCTCAGTAGACCAGACTGCAGAGGACAACAGCACAGCTGACCACACCTAGGCTCTGCCCAGAAACAATTAGAGCTCCGTCTGAGATCAGAAAGGGTGAGCTTTTGTTTATACAGAGCTCAAAAGTGGATCATGGGAAATGGATTCTATTTGTTCAAAGCATATCTAAGATACAGAAGAATGACTGAAGTGGCAGGAAGAGAGCTTCCCTTTGGATGAAGGCAGAAACTGACCGGTAATCCAAGATCACACTACAGGCTGCCTTAGGAGGTGGTGGCACCTCTGATGCTGCAAAGATGAACAGTGCAGTGGATCCAGGCCTCAGTAAGGCCCCTGCCCTGGTGTACCACAGTGGACAATCAGAGCACTTAATGTGACACGCCTACAGCATGGGTATTTGTTGTCAGAACCCTCTGGGGTCTGCCTGGCCTCTCTTGGTGATGTTTGTGTTTCTGTTTTTACTTTATTTCACTTGGCTGTATTGCCCTGTGGTAGAGGCCTGTAACAGGAGAACTGCTCTCTTGCCAGACTGGTGACTGTAAACACGGTATTGTCAGATGCAGGCACAGCACGGGGAAACAGAGCTGCTGAGCCTGAGGACGGGAACCGATGCTCACCGGCCTCACGGAAGCTTTAGACCCATTTTCTTTTCCACATAAAATCTCATTTGATTTGGTGTTGTGGTATGTTTGCTTTTCCTTGACTTTCTGGCACTGGCAGAAGGCTACACCCCTGTAATTTGGCTCCTGGGCAGACTGAGCCAGCTATAATTGCCCAGCATCCACTAGTATACTGTCCCAGAAACAGCTTCTTTCTAGAGATGGTTCCAACCAAAAAAATGATGTAAATTCAGAATAATTTCATTATTTTATCGCCAGCCAAACTAAAAACAAAAGAAAGAGAAGAGAAGTTTTAAAAGATACCCTCCCTCCTGTGTACCAAAACATAGCTATGGTGAGATGGAATTGGTGACCCAGGGAATAGGAGTGGACAAGTGATGGCAGAGGCATGAAGATGAGAGGAAGGAATTAGGGATGAGGTGCAGGCCTCTGCATGGCTTCTGGCAGTATGTCTTCAGGGTCACGGCAGGCAGGTACTGTCATACTCTCTCACACATTCACTGGTATTTGCAAAAAACAAACAAACAAAAACAGAAAACAAAAACAAAAACCTTCTTTTGTGAATACTGAGGGTACTCCAATTTTTACCATGTCCTGAATCCTCAATCCCAGTGTGTCCTGAGATCAGTACTCTGTCCATGACCTCCTACCCAGAAATCCTATTCCTTGGGAACCATCTGAGGCACCTGAGGCACGTTCTTGCCCAAATCTCTGCACCCAAAGATGCTCAAGGCAACTAACAAAAGGGCAGTTAGCCAGGGAGCTTCATCCATTCGAGGGGACCTCAGAGACAACCTGATATGTCAGGATCAGAGAGTAAGGGACTGATTTCACTATGTCATAAAGCTAAGAGGTGGTCATATCAGCACATCGAGTCACTCAGGTGTTCATTATACAGTCATCCACACAGTCACTCACTCAGTAAGCCCTGTGCTAGGCCCAGACAGGTGCAAAGTAAGATATTTCATCCTGGCCACCTTGCTTTACGCGCTAATAATTCTGACCCTAACACACATACATAAGTACATACCTCTGTGTGTTCTTCCTGCCCTCACCCATACATACACTCTCTCTGTGCTGGTACCTCATGAGACCTGTTCTAGAGACCAGCGTTGTCTTTACAGGCCAAGCAAGCAGGTCACCACTAGATCTCCATTTCCTGGTCTGTAAAATGGACAAAATGTGCTATCCTCGTGTTGCCAGATTTTGTAGCTAGTTCTGTCAAGCAGCTTGGCATGTGTTCAATTTTTGTGTAGAGACCAAGGGCTAAGTAGTCCTCAGGCCCCTTTCCTACTCCAAAATACCCACACAGGCATTCTCATCTTTTGCTTCTGTTAGAGAGCAACAATAAAGTGTTGAGATGCTTCCCCAGCATAGGGAGAAGGGCCTCTTTTGACATGAAAGTGGCCTTTTCCTCCCCATGTATTTGTTCTGCTATTGTAAACTAACCCATTCCCCTTTCTGTTATTTGTTTATAAATTCCTAAGCAGAGGAACACAGGCCATTTACAGTTAATGCCCCAACAACCACACACCAGTGTAAGCCTCCCTTAAAACCATCAGCCTAGGCACACTGAAGAAAGGAAGGAGGAAATTCAGGACTAGAAAGGATGTGCTTCCAACTGGCCAGATGTCAAGCTAGCAAGAGCCCTTAAAAGCTCATCTGACACCGGCAATCATATTTAAAGTAGGCTTTCAAATGCCTCTGGAAATGGCTGTCTAGCCTTCATCAGAATACTACCCAGAGTGGGGACTCACCACCCCATGGAGAGTTAACTGCATGGCTTTTCAAACTGACCTGACATCCAGAGTTCAAGGAAACTGCCCCCACTAGTCCTAATTCAACCCATCAGGAACAGAAGCGCAGGTCAGTTTTTATTCCTCGGGATGCCCTAGGGCACGGAGGTCACCCACACTTTCCTCTCCATACCAAAAGACCTTTCTAGGTATCATTAATCTCTTCATGAAAGCAAGGTTTCTGTCCTAGAGACATTTCTTGAATGCATGTCCCCTTATATGTGACCCTCTTACAGTTGACTTAAACATAGAGAGAGGTGAGTTGTTCATCAGGCCAAGGCAGGCACACTTCCAGGTCATTCCAAGGGCACAGATGATCAGGGATCCCATGCTCACCCCGGAAGTGTCATCAATTCTCTGGCAGCTATAAACAGCTGGCAGGGGTTCAAGGAAATAGGATCCTGGGGGCTCAATCTATGCCTGAAATCTAGACATTTGACATCAGTGAATAATAAAAACAGCCATGGAAGAGTTGAAATTTCTGTGTGGGGATTGGCTGGTGAGCCACTCACTACCAATCTATAGGTATAAGAACATATGAGAATGTGTTGAAATTTTGAACAAACCCCAGTAAAGCAAGGTACACATTCCTTTCTCCTGCAAACATTTCTAAGGGTCCATAACCAGAGTCCTGCTGGGTCCCCGGAAAGGAGCCCCTCACCCCATTCAGCCTCTTTCCCAGCAACATAAGGGCGATGACTCTCTGTGGTCTCCCAGGAGCAGTGCCAAGGAGAACTCCCAGGTTTAGGAGACAGAAACAAGCTAAGATAACAAATGGCTGGCCACTTCCCTTGTTAAGGAGTGGATCCCTCCCATCACCTTCTCTTGACAAACGAAGAATTGGCAACCCTCTGGGTGCAGCCCTTAGCTGAGGGCAGCTGAGTAAGGAAACTGAACAAGCAAACAGTGTAAGGCAGAACTGGGCCCACACATAGCACATCACTAAGCCCCCCGTGCAGCTTCTGTCTCTAACTGACCAGAACCCTACAGGTGAACTTCCTAGGGCAATTAAGACTAATCCAAAGGGAATCATCTAGCCTTCCCCAGACACATGTCAGTGAGAGACAGGTGAGAAGCCAGAATTCACCCACGTAGACAAAAACATGCCAACACAGCAGCAGAGGGGCTGAAAGATGACGAGGGATATAGTTGCAGTGATGTTTGTAGTAATGGGGACATCCCCAATGCCAGAGAAGCATGTCTGCCTGTCATCCCGAGCCTGTCCACACACAAACCAATCCAAGTTAAGCTTCGTTGCCTGGAACAGGAAGCGCTGGTCTGCTATACAACATGATTTACAGAAGCAGACAGACTAAGGCACCTTTCTGGTCTGAGGATAGATGGCAGCGTGCTCAAATAGGAAAGCGATCTAAATGTAGACCACGAAGACGAAGCCCCTTGCCCATCAAAGGGAGGCAGATTTTCCTACCTCCACTCTCCCAAAATCCCTTTCACCACCCCTCAAAGGCTAGTACGCCCCAACAGCTCTCAAAACAACTCCAGTGGGCTCCGGTGATGGTCACTGCGGCCACTGTGCTCTCTGCCTTCTTGGACAGCTCCGAAGAATTACCCAGGTACATTCTAGGGATTTCATTTCCCTCTGAGGATGAAGCAAGGTTTGTCCTCTTCATACTGAAGGCTCCCCCAAAAGGGCTTCAACAAGAAGGTGACCAGGGATGCCAAGAGTTCGGTACCTAGTTCTCATGTCCCCTCATCCATCACTGGAGCCTCTGGCCCCCAACACAGGCAGCTGAGAAAACTGGGCCTTACCTGCCAGGGGTCCGGCCTGGGCTTGTGTCCTAGGATCGGATGGACGGAGCTGAGCAGTGTTCAGGGAAGACACGCCAGGCTCAGGCAGTCCCCTTCTGGGATTCCCCTGTAGCATACAGACACTCTGCCTGCCACTGGGCGGAAAAAAGACCTAGCACCCTGAATCTCCAGGCAAATTGTGGGAGTCTTCTCCTAGGCCATGGGTACAGAAACAGAGCTAGCATTCAAGGCAGCAGTTGGAGGGCAAGGCTGAAATTTACAGAGTAGAATGGCAAGTGTGTGAAAGAGAGCAAAGCAGAAACGGGCCAAGCAGGTCCTCAGGGAGAAACCACAGCCCTCTCCAGGCTGCTGGCTGCCCAAGAACAAAGCTGACCCTGGCCTCCCCAGGGGCTCACTAGCCGGGCTCTGGGATTCCCTCAGCTAAAAGCTCTCCGCACCCGGGAGGAGCCGGGAGTGGGCGGGGTCAAGAACACGGGCTGGGGCGGGGCTAGAGGGCCTTAGTGCCTCTGGGAGCCAAGAGGGCGGGGCCTGGGCTCATGGAGGTCCCTGACCCTAGGGATCTGGCTCCGGAAAAGGTCAGGGCCATGCTGGGGAGGGGACGGGGGAGGGGAAGGGTGGCGGGAGGAGGAATCAGGCGGCTGTGCAGATAAGAGTCTTAAGGTTCCAAAGTCAGAGCGGCCTTAAGAAGCCCAGGAGAGCATGAACAACTGTCCAGTTAAGGACTGCACTAGATATTTTGGTCCCTTTACAGAGAGGTCTGAAATAACCCACCGAGTTTAGAGGCAGCTGCTTAGGACCAGTTTGGAAAGTTTGGAGCACACAGAGAGACAAGTGTGGGGGAGGGAGGTGTGTGTGCAAGGCACTCTTTGTCAAGCCCTTACACTTCTTGATGCAACAGAAACGTGAATACACATGTCAGTGTCAGGGACTCTTTCCACGGATAGCCCTCACTCCAGCGTGAGGACAGCCAAGGACTATGAGATGGACAGCAGAGGCTGAGAAAAAGCCTTGGCCACCACCCGCTGGCCTGTTGTCCCAGACAAAGCAGTGAGGGAGCCCAGGTAAGCTGAAGAGGTCACCAAGGGAAGAGCAGTAGCAGGTGCTGGCAGGGATGCCCTTCGACTTTTTCTTTCTGAGCACCGCTCCTAAAAATGGGCCGAGCAGGGTATTTTGAAATGGGCACGATGCTTAATTGGCAAAGTGTCTCCCACCCCTACACTCAATCAGTCTCATAAGCTGCAGAGTGCCTTTATTTGGCTGCCTGTGTAGCAACATTTATAAACAGACACACCGGGCTCCTCTGTGACCAGGGCACTCACAACAGCCAGCCCCAGATGCCTTTCCCTGCTTTCTGATTCAGCTACCCCTGTGGCAATGTTAGGGGCTGGCTAAACGGACCAGAGAGCCTGGAACAGGCTTGATGACAGTCACGCAACAACACGCGCACGACGCACTGGGGACGATGACTAGATAAACCAAGGTGAATCTGTAGGCTTACTCGCCACCTATGGAGGATGAAAATTACACAAGGCAGGTGGAACTGCCAAAGCAAAAGTCCTCTGACTATGGACTTGGCACTCTTGTGAGGCAGCCATAGTGGGATTCCCAGAACGGCCTTTCCTGTCTGCTATCTCTTGTAATAAACCTGACGAGTAGTTGTGAGGACTGAATTCATCTCCATTACGAACCCTTGCACTACAGCTTTCCTGTGTCCCTATTGTCCCTGCGTATCCCCCTGTCCCACCTACTGTTGTTTCTGGCCAGCCCTCCTGAGGCCAGCTGGCAGACAGGGCTTCCGGCCTCCCAGCCCGCACTCTTATCCAGGTAATACCTCCATCCCTTGTTTTGTAAATTTTATTTTTATCTTATTTAACACACACTGACTGTACATTTTTTGAGGGACAAAAGTATCAAGTTTATAGTCCTATGAACTCTCTCCTCTTCCTCTCAGGATACTAGACAGACATCTCCATCAGTAGGAGAACCCTGCAGGCCCATATAGAAGTTAGGGTTATAGAAGAGAGGCGGGAGAGCCCCTGCTACTATGATCTGAGGACAAATGTCTGTGTGGAAATAGTTCATGGCTTTGACTGGAGATGCTCCGCCTCAGTGCACAGAAACTAAGAGGTAATTACTCTGCCTTCTCATTGCTGTGATGTGAGGCCATCAGGCCAGAGGCCTGGAAAGGTACTCCCAAAAGCACTCCGTCTCACTTCCTTCCCACTTTGGACCACTTCTCTGCCAGGATGACAAAGCATACAAGCATCCAAGATGTACTTAACAGGAATAGGAAAGCCTTAAACAGGGCACTATACCCACAGATACGAGGCTATGCATTTAACAGGGAGTAAGAAAATGTCTCCCCTGGGACATATTTGGTTGTTATTTCTGTCTTTCAACCACTGGGATAAATAACATGAAAGATAAATAAAACAGGCAGAGTTCAGGCAACACTAGTCACAAACTGTGTTTCTCACTTGCTGAGGTGGGGGGTGGCATGAACCACATGGACCCGCTCTACCTAAGGTCCTATCAACAAGTAAAGTATAGTTCCACCCAGTTCGTCCTGGAAACCACTGAGTTTCGGGGGCTTACTCAGAGAGCACAGGTGTGGGGGGATATAAGCAAGGTTAGGGGAGCCCCAAAGCAGCCTCATTGGAAAGCCTTAATCCAGTGTAGGTGATGGTGTCCCCATCGCTACATAGATACAGCCCCTGTCCCCTAGTCCTCCCCGCCATACTTTAGTCCTTCCCCTAGACCCAGGGACCCTGTGCAATTAGGGGGGAATTGTATACAATGGCTAGAACATCAGGTGAGGGTCCAGCAACCCTCTTCCTCCTCCTCTTCCTCCTCCTCCTCCTCTTCCTCCTCCTCCTCCTCCTCCTCCTCCTCTTCCTCCTCCTCCTCCTCCTCCTCCTCTTCTTCCTCCTCCTCCTCTTCCTCCTCCTCTGAGGGAGTATAGTAGCCCACAGAACAGTCATTATGAACACTCACAGTAGACACAGTTGATCTCACGAAGATGGTGGCAATCCAAGCCTCCGAGTATCTACCTATCTCAGTCCACTGGATCAGGGCTTCCAAGGGTTGCCGTGAGGCCCTGGCCTGGCTGCATTGAAGGAGAGCTAAACCTGTTTTTTAGGATTCCAAGTGTAGGATCCGAACGGTCTCGTGAGAGAACAGGTGAGGTTAATTCACTAGAAGAGCAACCACCTCGTGCAGGAGCTTAATTGTTGCCAGCTGAAAAGATCCCGGGAACAGACTCTGGGAGGAGATATATAAATGAGCCCAAGAACTGGAGGTGGGAGTTTTTTTGGAGACTTGGGGTAGATTTGGCTGTTCATCGCTGCACTTCAAGATGCTCCTAGAGAAAACTGCTCGAGGTAAAGCTTCGGGGCTCCGGCTCCTGCTGAGGTTCTGGGTTCTGGTTACCCCAGGTTCCAGGAGAAGAAATCCTGCGGCTCATGCCCGGAGAATCATTCCTCGGAACTGATATCCTTAAGGTTTTGTTATTTTGTCCATTAATCCTCATTTCCTATTGTTTTGGTTAGTCGGGTTATAAGTGACGTATGCTCGGTCACGAAGCTGTTAATAAAACATATTGGTTAAGAAAATTCAGCCTACACTGCATCTTCAGTGATTTCACGCTGTTGGCAGCCCTTGTCCAGCCCCTCACCATGGGTCTGTGCATTCTTTCTTTCTGTCAACACAGGCTTGGCTCTAACAGATTTTATTTTTCTCTTCAGGGTCTTCTGGAAGTATCCCTAACCCCTTTCTCAAGCAGACCTGAAGCATAAGCCTCCTGAGGGAGGAAGGGGATGGGAATGCTTCATTGAGGACTTCAATGGGAGCACCTGTAAATATATATTGAATAAATAATACATGCATCGCTGGATTGTGGGTTTATTTACAGTCATCGGTGCTTTGCATTTTCAACTGGCTTTCTCCGTGGATTTAGATTTTGTCTCTCCCAACTGCATTATATCACTTCATGGGTCAAGAGAAGTGTATGTTTCCCAGGACATCTAGAAAAAATTGCTATGTGCACAAGAGCAGCATAATTAGATGTAATTTTTTTCAAATTATTAAGTGCTCAGTTTCTAAACTCTTCTGAGATCAGCTAAAAATATCCCTCAAATCTGTTTTACAAGGATGCAAACTTGAGTAGGAGTGTTAATTTGTTTTAAATTAACGTATCCTACAGTTTCTGTTTATGAAACTGGCTTCAGGTTTATTACATTTATTCATTTTTAAGGAAAGGTCAATCATAATATTCTTGTCTATTTCTTTTACGTTATACTCTTGCTTACTTTTTTAAATATTTGAACATCTTATCAAACCATAAAGCTAGTTTTGCAGTGTTTCATGAACTCGCAGAAGCCAGACTGCCCCAGTACAAAGCCAATAATCGCAGCTGCCCAGGACACTTGTTCTGAGAACGTGGGTCTCCATTACTCTGTATCTGGGCCTTGGGTATCCGACTGGGACTTCACCTTTAGGTGGAAGCCCTGCAGCCTGTGTGACCTCTGACTGTCCACATGAAGTCAGGACCTCCACATTTTCCAGCGATTGATTCTGAGTAAGAACAGCCTTGACTGAGAATAAATAAATATGCTTCCCTAGTAGCAAGGTGATATTTTCAGCCTTCAGTGTTAGGTGCCTAAGCCAGCCCTCATTCAAGCCTTCTCAAAGTGTTCAAAATGGATCATTGACTCAGGAGTTTTGCTCAATCTCCACCTTCCACCTGGCCCTGGATGTTCAGCCACCAGGTCCCAGAAAAAAAAAAAACTTTAGAAAGTTGAATATGACTTTTTTTTTTGGCCTTGTTTAACCTTTCCTGAGACTTCCCCACAATCTAGGTTTGCCCTAGAATGAGAGGGAAAACCCTGGAGCTGCTTTGTCCCACCTGTGCTAGCCCTGTTGCTTCTTCCCATGGCTGGACCCCAGAGCAGGGCTATTGTCACAGTGGTCTCCTTACCCCCAGCCCTGGGGGTTCGTTCACTTCCTGTCCCAGACTTTCTACTGCGTTCCCTCCAGGTGTTCCCCCCTCAAGTGTTACATCTTCTCTGAAACCATGTCTCTGCCTTACACTGGACTTTATTGTTCTTCAAGCCTCCCAGCGCTGTCTGGAGTAGATTTTATATTTATATGTTGTAAAGTCTTTTTCTCCTGAGCAAAAAACAAGATCCAGAAGGGAAGGAGATTCTGCCATTGCTGTGTTTCTGGGACAGTATCAACCCAGAGCAGGCAAGCAGTATACAAAGATAAAACTTAGCCATCGTCTTGATATGTCTCCTAAGACTCCCTAATGTCCCCACCAGAAAACAGTAATGATGTCAACATTCATGGACACTGGTAGAGTGCCTGTGGCCTGAAACAACTCCAGAAGTCTCTGAGGCATCTTATTTCTGATGTGGATCACACCTGGTAAGATGACGGTGCCATCAAAGCAGAAATCTGGTGACAGATGTTTAGGGTTGGGCAGGAACTATCTAGAAGGGACAGACCTGGCTTCCAGCACAAGCCTATCTTTTCCAGAGATTTGTACTCTCTCTGTGATGACCTGAGAAATGAGTTCAAGCGTTCTGTTTAGGGAAATTTATTTGTGAGTGTCTACTCAGAAACCAACTTCTTATTTCATGGCAACTCATATTTCCCTTCCCACAGGATCTTCTTCCATTTTCTCTTCAAAGTATCCCCAGCAAAGAGATAATAATACCAGCAGCCACTGAGTGAGGCTTTCAGGCCCAAAGCTTTCCTGTTATTACTGTTGTTGTTGTTTAATCTTTGTGTGTGTTTATGTGTATGCATTTATAGTTTGTGTGTGTGTGCATGCATGTGCATGCATGTGTGCACAAGTGTGCATGGACCATAGCATGAGACCAGAGATCTGAAGACAACCTCACATGTTGCTCCTTCCTTCTTTCTACCTTGTTTGAGACAAGGCTTCTTATTATTCAACACTTCATGCCCTGGGCTAACAGGCCTCTGAGTTTCCAATGGTTCTCCTGTCTCCACCTCCTATCTTTCTAAAGGACACCAGAATTACAGACGTGTTCTACATTGGGCTTTATGTGTGCTCTGGGATCTGAACTCGGGTCCTCAAACTTGTGTGGCAAGCACTGACTCATCTCCCCAGCCTAACTTCTTTATTTTAGAACTTACATCATTTTCATCAATGCCAATAACTCCTTTCTTTACAATGTCACCTCCTTGGTATTCATGGGCATCCATCCTTGGATCTGCCACATCATTCCTCGTCGTCTTAGTTGGGAGCATCTCAGTTTATAAACTTCTACTTTACAGGAGAAGAAAGTGAACTTCCTTGGTTTGTTTAACTCATCTTGAAGCTGGGAGAAGGCTGAGCCCCTCCATAATTTTGCAATCAGTCAAATGACATGCAGTGATTGCAGCAGCATCAAGAACAATGGCAGTTGTGCTTGCAGTGACGCACTGTCCATGAGCAGTAATATCCCCAAGCACGGCTAGATGAACCCCTCATAGGAGAGATAGAATTTGCAATAACTAAAGCATTAACACAAAGGCATTGTTAAATAAATGATGAGAAGTCACTTCATTGGTGCAATCGGGGTTATATTCATGACCATATCAAGATGGCTGTGCTAGGGTGTTAAATAGCAGAGAGAGAGAGAGAGAGAGAGAGAGAGAGAGAGAGAGAGAGAGAGAGAGAGAGAGAGAACAAATTCATAAGGCAGTACGCCTCATCTCTGCTTCCAAAAATCATTGCTGTAGTGATTTTCTGTGGCTTCCTGCAATTTTTATGCATTTAGTATATCCAGACCGCTGCTGATACTGGCACCTCCGGTTTTAGGCAGCAGGGACATATTTAACAAACCCCATTCTACAGCACCACTTCCTCACCCAACCATGTACCCTGGGCACCTGCCAACATCCATCTGTTTAGACCTGGCGCTTTCTTCCAATGACTACCCTGTGCTCTGTTTGTTTTTACTTTCATTCCACAGATGTTTAATGCTTGTTCTATGCCAGGCAGGAGGCTGAGAAGAGTTCCACTCAGCTTTATATGATGCTGTTTTCCTTACGAGTCCTCAACTGGTAGATGTCTCTTTCCATTTCTTTTTTTGTAGTTAAAATATGCTGCAGTAAACAATTTTGCATATACAGTTGGTCCTCTAAAGCCATGGGCTTCATTTCCCTCAAAACAACCAACCATGGATTGAAAATGGTGAACAAAATTGCATCTGGATTGAACATGCATAGACCTTTTCTTGTTATCGTTGGATGAATAATACAGTATAATAGAAATTTACATAGCATTGCTCTGCTTTGATTTCACTAATACAAAGATGATATAACGTGGGCTATATGCAAACCCTATACCATCTTACATAAGGAAACTGAAGATTGCTGAGTTGGGGTCTGCAAGAATACTGGAACCAAACTGTTAGAACAGCCCATGTTTCATTCTGCCAAACAATAGCCCCAGGTTGGCAAATAATGAACACAAGTGAAGTTTTGATTGGCACATTTTTTTTCTGAGTCACCTTAAATATTAGACTGTAACAAAGAAGAGCATCATCTTGGGCAGGACAATGCTACAGATGATAGTCTTTGGATCAGTGCTGATCAATAAACTGGAGGTTTGGGGGGCGGGCACACATTCACACTTATCAGTTATTCTAAACAACCCACACATTCACTAACCTTGCGTGGAAAACATGTGTAGGTGTTCCTGGGTGTGGGGGTACTGAGTCTACAGTATCATCCACATTGGACTGAGCATAAGGCCAAAGACAAGAGCTGTTGAAGACCTGCTTGAAGCCTCGCTGCCTTGCTGTGCTGAGCTTGAAGTCAAACAGTTTCCAAAAGTAGCATCTTAGAGGTTGGGGGAGACCAAAGCAGGAAGCTTAGAAGGATAGACTTGCAGAGTTACCAGCCGATGGTGGACCATTCTAAAGAAAAAGTCGGAAAAGTGGGATAAAGAAATGATTTCTAAATTTTCCAAAGTCAGCCTTGCCTACACAGAGCGGCATTATGTACCCCTGTTGTGCAAGACAAATAGACCTACCTCCCTAAATTGCACACCTCTGTCTGTATTATAGGGATTACACGTCTTTGCCATCTGCTCTTCAAGCATCCATTGTGCTGCCCTCTGGCTCAGCAGTCTCAATTACTTTGACAAACTGCCTGCGCTCACATGCCCTGCCTGACTCTTCACTCACTCGGTCGCGTTTTACTGGAGAAAGAAAGGCTTCCGGAAATATTTCCAGAATGAAAATAAACCTGTGTGGCTGTAAGTGTGGGCGAGCTCAAACCTCAGGCAAGCTGGACATGCGAGGGGATAGACGAGGCTTCCTTCTGTTTCTAAACAGCACAGAGTGAGAGACACCACCCCCCCACTCTGAACCTTTGCTTTTTCACTTACTTGACTCAGTGGCTTTGACAACATCCAAGATCTCTGGCCCTATACACAGGCATGTGTAATGTGGACTCATGAAAGCTTCATTTACAATGTATTTTCCAATGGCAAATATGACACCTATTAGTTGACATTAGCCGTAAGTCGGGCAACTGCTAATGTATCAAGGGCATTTGTACTAACCTTTTTGGGGAGCCAGAGAATCCTTGCAAGGTAGTCAAAAGACTGCATGGAGCACTGGAAGTGAAAGAGGAGATGGGTCCGAGAGAGAGACTATGATAGTCTTAAGGGACCATGAGTACACCATGACTCATTGGGTAATTGGCATCCGTGTCTGTCTGCATCCTACTCTCAGATGCTGCACATACAAGTACTGCACATTTTAGAACTGGGGCTAGGTATGGATTTCGTGGATTGCATGGCCTCTTGCCATTATAAGGAGTGAACTGGCTCTGCTGTTCTTGATGACTTCATGTCAGTCTCCTTGCATTGTTTGGTTTGGCATTTCATACCAATTATTACCACTGCCTCCCTTTAACGTTGCTTCCACAGAATTCCATATTTTACATGATCAAATTCGATGCTCCCTTTTATCTCCCCACTCAGATTGTTTCTGATTTTGTGTTTGTACATTATACAATGCTAAGTGACTTTCCAATCTCTTTGCTGCAACAAAATGCCTGACAGAAGCAATGCAGGAGATGAGCGGTCTATGCCCATGGTTTCAGTGGGGTTTCCGGCCTTCACGATACAGAGGACACGACAGGAAGCTCAGTCTGCGGCGGTCAAACTGAGAGATGGAAGATCTTCATATTATGGTGAACCAAGAAACAGAGAAAGAATCAGGAACCAGAAGCAGGCATAACCTTCAAAAGCCTGTCCCTAGTGGCCAAATCCCATGAGTGAGGCTCCACCTTCTAGAACTAAGAGCTCCAAGGCCTTTGAAATAGTGCTACAAGCAGGGGAGACATTCTCTTGATTGACAACTGATGTGGGAAGACCTAGATCACTGCGGCTGGTGCCATCCCTGGCCTGATGATGCTGGCTTCGAAAAGAAAGCAGAGTGAGGCAGCCATGAAGAGAAAGCCAGTAAGCAGGACCCTTCCACGTCCTCTGGATCAGCGTCTTCCTCCAGGCTTCTCCCTTGTTTGAGGCCCTGCCTGAATGGTCTTTGATGAGGAACTGTGACATGGATGTAGAAGGGAAATAAACCACTCCCCTCCCCACGTAACTTATGGCGATGGCGTTTTGCTATAGAAATAGAAACAAACCAAGATACCACGTAACCCTAAGGACTTAAGTGTGATCGCTAATACCCTTATTTAAAAAATAATTTAAAAAAAACCAAAGCAGTGGCATGTGTTTATAATCCCAGCAGTGTCCAGGCAGACAGGAGGAAGCCTAAGGTTTACTAGCCAGCTAGCTTAATCTACTCTGCCCAACTTGAGGCCATTGAGAGACCCAGTCATACACACACACACACACACACACACACACACACACACACACACACACACAACCACCACCACTGCCGCCGCCACCGCCACTACCACCAACGCCACTGCCACCACCACAGCACATGGGGTGGTGGGGAGAAAGAGAGGGGGGAAGGACTGCAGTAAGTCCAGAACGTGAGTCCGGGCGAGGGGTTTGGGAGAGGGTATCTGCATTCACACAGAGGGAGCTACACTGTGGACTCATTTTTGTGTTCATGAGCAGACTCAAGCCTGTCTAGAGCAAGGATCAGAGGATCAGAGAGTGACGTATCAACTGAATCAGGTAGCCAGGATATGATGCTAGGACCCTTTTGTGCTGCAAGCTGGAGGCAGGTCTTAAGAGAAAGAGTAAGGCAAAAATTTAGGGGAGGGGACAGGCAGTTTTGAGAAATGACTAAGACTTGGTAATAAATGGAAAAGAAATGCTTCTAACCTGGGAGGGAGAACTCTGTTGGAGAAGCTTGCCTAAAGGGCAGTGAGGAACACTGATCACAAGCCTGGCCTTCCAGACCCTTCCCAGGGCTTTGAATGGCTCCTCTCTCTTGCCAAAACACCCAGCCCTAAATTCTCAGCCAGCTTTTACACTCACAGCCATCATCCTCTCTTACCCACCCAATGTGCCCTGAGCAAGTTAACCTTGAAAACAACCTTTAGATTGAAAAGCACCAATGGGATGAAGTTGTGGGAAAAGATTAGGCGGCAGCAACCAAGGGGTGGGCATAGTCCCCAGGCTCTCACAGGCACGCCCCGCCTCTTTTCTCTACACTTGAAGGCACCCTTCATTCTCTGGGCACAATATAGTGAATATTGCTGGAATTCCAAGCTGGGTGGAATATTCTTGCATTGTATAGGCCACAATGAGCCATTTTCTGCAGACCACAGGCCTCACAGCGCGGGAGTTCATGTGGCTGAAGAAGTGTTGTTGCGAAAGGGCAAGGGCTTCAGGGCTTTATCAGAAAACAATTTTGGTCTGCCCTCGGAGCAGGTCCTCAGAGAATGTCCCACTGGCTGGGATGCTGGGACCAGGCCACTTCTTGGCAAACTCCCAAACATGGAAGGCTATGGGTTCTGGGAGGGCTTAGTTAGGGTTGACGGCTGAGGGAGACATGACCCCAAGCAAGCAGGAGGCTCGCTTTGACATTAACACAGCTTGGGGTTCAGTTTCTACACTTGTGAAAAGAAAGGGCTCCAAGGCTCCGAATTCTCTTTCATCTTTAGAATATTCTCTCTAGGACTGGCTGTAAGCTACACAATGTTTAGAGCAAAACAAAGATGTAGGGGACTTTTGGCAAACAGTGGGGGAAAGTGCTGTCAGAGATGCAGAAATACAACTTTCTCTTCTCTCACACTCTCTTGAAGTGTCATTGTGGGCTTTTTTAATTTGTTATTTAACATTGTCTAAGTAAGTAAAGAAAAATTAAAATTTTGCACAGCCTGCAGAAGTGCTATTCTCTCTCTTTGTATTGTATGATGATAATTATAAAAGCAAAATATGAGTCTTTTACTCACCAACAAACACTCAGATCACACAGTTTCTCTTTCAGGTTACTCTGTGGTATGCACCTTAAAATATTCATTTTTAGATGTGTTTATTTTTATTATATTTATTATTCTCTTTGTGGGGCTTTCACTGGATGTATGCCTGTATACCAAATGTATGCCTGGAGCCCACTGAGGCCAAAAAAGGGAATGGAATTTTTTTTTGTAACTGGATTTACAGATGGTGTGAACTGTCATGTCGATGTTGGAACTTGAACCCACTCACATCCTCTGGAAGAGCTCTTCATCACTGGGCCATCTCTCCAGCTCCCATGAATGTGTCTTTTGATTGGATTAGCTGGAGAGTGGCAAAACTTTGGGATTTGGAGGATAGCTACATATGCCTCACATGATGTGGACACTGTTATCCATAGCTTCTCTCCCTTACCTATTGGTCGGGGTGGAAAGCATGGTGGGAAAGAGCTGTGCATTACCCATCAGCCCCCTCCTCCTCTAGGCCAAGGGTTCTCAACCTGTAAGTCAAGGACCCCTATGAGGGCCGCATATCAGATATCCTGCATATCAGATATTTACATTATAATTTATAACAGTGACAAAGTTACAGTTATTAAGCAGCAACAAAATAATATTATGGTTGGGCACAGCCACAACATGAAGAACCGTATTAAGGGGTCACAGCATTAGGAAAGTTGAGAACCACTGATATAGGCTGTCATCTTCCAAATGTGTAGGCAAATTACAGGATACAAAAGGGTGTTGCAAGGTCATCTGTGCATCAGGTGTTGCATTAGTTTGTAGCTACTGTAGAAATATACTTGATAATAAAACTTAAAACTTAAGGCCTTTGATGAGTCAGACTACCACTGCATCCAGAGGGCAGAACAAAGCTGCTCAATTCACAGTTCTCAAGAAAGACAGAGAGGGAAGGCAGATAAGCAAGAAAACAAACACACATTTTAAATGCTTGTCTGTTTTCTCTAGTTAGGCCTCACCTCACTTCAGCAAAGCTCTACGTCATCATGCTTTGAATGCACCCATGGACCAAATGGCTAGGTCAGAGGTTTCTCCTCTGTGTAATTGCACTGAGACCCAGCCTTCAACTTGGGAGTGTGAGCTTACCAGTGCATAAGAGTAACGCATGTTCTGTGTCAATGGAACCCTGGCCCTCAGGGTTACAGTGCCCCAACTCTAGATGGCAGCTGAGCCCAAGTTTCTCAGACTGACTCTTGCTCCTGTGCTCAGGGACACTTCAGCCCTTGCTCCTGGGGTATCTGAGAAATATGCAAAGAGGGGAAGGCTGAACACTGGGTACATCCACACTTATACGCCTGTTCTCCTGTTCCATCAGACTTCTACGTATGTGACACAAATTCACATATAAAATCACTAATACTTTCAACATAGTGACAATAGAGTTTTGTCTTAGGCCTCTGTGCGTATGAAGCTTCATGCTACTACCTACACCTCGAACCGAGGAAGCCAGTCTTTTCTGCTGCCTCCATCACCTTCCACCTCTCCAGGACTTGGCTTATCTTGCTGGACCTAAACCCTCCACATGGATGAATAAATCCAGTAATATCCTGTTACTAGGCAACTGCAACACAGGGTTTTGCGCCTTCTTACTGCCAGTTTCTGCATCTGGAAAGTAAGGCTCTTCTTGAAAGTACTTATTGTTGTCTTAAACATATCATTAAATTATGCCAGTGAAGCATATGGCATGCGCCGGAATGCTTATTTTAACAATCACAGCATTATCTTTCCAGGTGGGTACAAGATAGAAGGAAAAGGCTGTGGACCGGTCAAAAGTTGGCTCCAAATATCTCTTTTAGAGCCAGAAATGCTGGCACAGACCTGTAATCCCAGATCCCCCAGAGGCTGAGGCAGGAGGATTACAAAGTAATAAGCAGCCTGGGGAACTTAGTGATCCCCTACCTCAAAATGCAATTTAGAAGGGGTTGGAAATATAGCTCAATAGCCACCTACTTTCATGGCATGGATGAGACTGTGCCTTCAATTACTAGTATCAAGCATTCTTGTACACACACACACACACACACACACACACACACACACACACACACACATCTGGTTTAGGACAGAATCAGAGCTGTTATGGTCCCATGATCTCAGTCAAGAACTCTGGATCCTAGGAGTGGGATCACATACAGATCAGGACACTGGGGCAGAAAGGCAGCTTCTCAGCAACATAGAGGCGGTAGGTAGGTCATGGACCTGGGATGCAGGCTTTCAAGCCTCCCACCCTCTCCCTCCCTCCCCTCCCTCCCTTGCGTCCCCTTCCTCCCCTGCCTCCCCTGCCTCCCCTCCCTCCCCTGTATCCCCTGCCTCCCCTCCCTCCCCTGCCTCCCCTCCCTCCCCTCCCTTCCCTGCCTCCCCTCCCTCCCCTCCCTCCCATGCCTCCCCTCCCTCCCCTGCATCCCCTGCCTTCTCTCCCTCCCCTGCCTCCCCTCCTTCCCCTGCCTCACCTCCCTCCCCTCCCTCCCATGCCTCCCCTCCCTCCCCTCCCTCCCATGCCTTCCCCTCCCTCCCCTGCATCCCCTCCCTACTTCTCCTATCCACACCTTGTTCTGGGGCAGCAAGAGTCCAGGCAGCAGGGGCAGCTGTCTTCTGGGCTCTGGTCTTTGTGGAAGTGTTTGTATCCCTTCCCTGATATCTCTGGGGATGCTTCAAAAGAGAAATACTTCCATGCCACTGTGAATCTGCTGGCAGGGGATGTTTTAAATAAAGACAAAATAAGCAAAGGGTGAGAATGAGGGGTAGAGGCAAAAAAAAATGAAAGAAGAGGTGAGGAAAAACGGGAGGAGAAAGGTAAGAAGAGAAGAAAAGTGGGGAAGATAGACATATTTGATACTAGATACATTTTATGTCAACTTGACACAAGCCAAAGCCATCAGAGAGGAGGGAGCCTCTATTGAGCAAATGCCTCCATAAGACTGGGCTGTAGGCAAACTGGTATGTCATTTTCTTAATTAGCGATTGATGGAATAGGGCCTGGTCCACTGCTGATGGACCAACCCTGGGCTCGTGGTCCTGGGTTCTATAAGAAAGCAAACTGAGCAAGTCATGGGAAGCAAGCCAGTAAGCACCTCCCCTCCGTGGCCTCTGCATCAGGCCCTATCTCCAGGTTCCTGCCCTGCTTGAGTTCCTGTCTTTTCTTCCTTTCATAGTGAACTGTGATGTGGAAGCATAAGTCTAATAAACCCTTTCTTTCCCAAGTTTCTTTGGTCATGGGGTTTCATTGGAGTGATAGTAACCATAGCTAAGACAAAGGAGAATGACAGTAACATTATTATTGGGAAATAACAAGTCAGAAGCTGCAGTAGATTCTCTGCACAAGGATATCCCATACCATTCATAGATCTGCAAGCCTGTGGTTCACCATCAGGGTTTCTTGAACTATTTGAACAAGGAAAGTTTCCCTGAGAGCATTCTGTAGAGTATAACCAAGCAGCTCTGAGTCTAACAACCAGAGGTCAGTACTCAGGTTTGGCTGTCAGTCTCTGCCAGGCTGTGGAAGAGGTGTGAGTTGGGAACACCTCCCAGTTTTCCTTGGTGGAAGCCAGAGTCCAGTAACCAGGAAAGAAAAGAGAGTAAGCGTTGAGCCTGGTTGTGCTGGGCCATAGCACCTGAGAGCCACAAGGATGCTCCAGGAGGAGAGATTTCTCACCACATGTGATGGAAGTCAGACTCTTCCACTGCCCAAGGCCAGGCACAGTTTCACTACTTCATCTTCCAGATTTTTCCAGAGAACCAACCCTACTGCCCAGAGTTTCGATGACTTCAGTCTTTTCAAGCAAAAATCTGTGTACCCTTCACCATGGTCATTGTCCTGAAATCTCTTTGTGTTCCTTGATGTGGGGACACTGCCAACTTGCTCCCTGCTACACTTCCTTGATAGTGTTATCAATAGAAGGAAGCCAAAAGCTGCACACTGTGAAGGCCATGTTGGCATCCTTGCATTTCCCCAGTCTGTCTTTCAAATACCTCACTTTCTTTCTTTCCCTGGACCATGGGAGCTACACGTTGCTACGAATGCAAGTCCAGGACTTCCCAGTGGTCAGTAGATCACTATCTTCTCTGAGCCTCAGATTTTATATGTAGAGAAGCAAAGGGGTCAGGCACATCTTTCACTTACAGAAACAAAATTGGAAAAGTGCTAGGCTGGTTCTTCACCTGGTCACCAGAGTGGAAAATTTCAATCTTATCATGAAAACTGCAGGGAGACAGTTTTCTGATAAGAACACGGTGTCCTCTTATCACAATAGGCAAGAGACATCTACACAAGGGCCTGGAGAGATGGCTCAGTGGTTAAAAACACTGTTTGCTCTTCCAGAGGTCCAGATTTCCAGATTTCCAGCAACCACATGGTGGCTCACAACCGCCTATACAAGGATCTGATTACCTCTTCTGGCATGCAGGTGTACATACAGACAGAGCACTAAAGTAAAGTAAATAAATAAAAGAGAGAGAGAGGAGAGAGGAGAGAGAGAGAGAGAGAGAGAGAGAGAGAGAGAGAGAGAGAGAGAGAGAGAGAGATGGATGCACAAAACTCACCGAGAACTAGGTCTTAACCTTTGATCTAAAGCTAACAAATCACTGTTGGCCTTCTAGCATGTTCTTCCCTTGATGTAGGCTAGAAGGCCATTTAGTCAACATTAGGTCTGTGAGCACAAGCTGAGAGTTACCATCAGTCCATTTGTATATCCATTACCCATTCATCCAACACTGATTCTGTGTTTGCTCGGCTATGGGCCTGAGTTCTACATTGCAATAGAGAAGCTGAGGGTGCCTTGTGCTTATTGGATGATGTTCTTGGGGAGATGTGGACAAGTGTCCACCCATCCCAGATAATGAACTAACAACACAACAAAAGAATGATAGAACTACTTGATACCCTATGAGCATGTACAAGGGGAAGAGGCCCCCCTCAGTCACAGTCATAGGGGAGGGGACTAAGGGGAAAATGGGAGGGAGGGAGGGAGGAATGGGAGGATACAAGAGATGGGATAACAATCTAAATGTAATATGAATAAATTAATAAAATATATTTTAAAAAATAATAATGATAGTACTGAAGTCACCTTGGTGAGCCAATGTGTTTATTGCATTTACTCACAGGCGCTTGCTTGGGTGAGGAGTTGCTTACAGGAGTCACATCCCCGAAGGCTCACCCAAGGATGGGTGATGATGCTGGAGCCCACTCTCTGCGTGATTCTCAGGTAGCTCAGCAGGTCTCCCCTCTACAGTTAGTCTTACTGCTTATTTAACCTGGTGGAAGAGACCTTGTGAAATCTGGTTTCAGGGACATCCTGAGACTTGTCGGTTGTTTGGTTCCTGGGGTTTTCTAAAAAATATACTTTATTAATTTATTCATATTACATCTCAATTGTCTGCTATCCTTCCTCTGAGTGCCACCAGGCCCCCCCATCCAGGGGACATGGTCAAATATGGGGCACCAGAGGTTCCTGTGTTTTAATGAGGCTTCCTTCAAAACTTCCTAGGTGTAATGAACTTCCTACCGTGACAGAATATTTCTGTTTGGAGCGAAGTGCTGTACAACAGTGATGCTGGGAGAAAAGTTCCCGAGTGAAGTGACAGCACAGCCAGGGGAAAGCCAGCTGCCCCAACACAAAGGAGGTATATTGCTCTTGCCTGAGGGCCACGGGACGTCTGTACTGGTTTGAATAGAAATGGCCCCCCTACGCTCATTAACCACCAAGAAGCAGAACTGTTTGAAAGGGTTTTAGGGATTAGGAAGTGTGGCCTTGTAGTAGGTGTGATTTTGTTGGAGGATGTGTGTCACTAGGGACAGGCGTTGAGGTTTTAAAAGCCATGCCAGGCCCTGTGTCCTTCTCTTCCTGCTGCCTGAGGATCAGGATGGAGAACCCTCAGCTATTTCTCCAGTACCATGTCTGTCTGTGTGCTTCCCACCACGATGTAATGTACTAACTTCTGAACTAGTAAAGAGGCCACCAACTGAATGATTTCTTTTATATGAATTAACTTGGTCCTGGTGTCTCTTCACAGCAATAGAACAGTGACTACGACAGCCCCTCTGGTTTCCTATAAATAAGAGGTTCGTCTCGGACCAAGGACCAACCTAAGCCCTAAGAGAGAGCATATTCCATGGATTCCCACAAAAGACCAGACCAGTACAGAGAGGAGTGAGAGAGGCTCGCTTTTAGAGGCCTGTCCAGATCAGAGCAGCACTTCTGCGCCTCTGTCAGGATGATTCCTGGTGGGAGAGCGCCCTCTGGTGAACAATATGAGGAATGGTCCCAGTCCAGGGCTGTGACCTCTTCCTGGCCTGTGTGATCAGGTCCATGGTCTCCCTGAAACACAGCTTTCTGGTGAGTGGCAGGGAAATGGACAGTCCTTACTACACTATGGAAGTGAGGTCAAATGCTTTAAGACCCGGTGTCCTCCCATCCTGCGCATTTTCTAGAAGCCTCTTTCATCTTGCCTCCTCCAGTTGCTGCTGTGGAGATCGGGGTCTCTGGGCTCCGGGTTTTCTCAGGCCTGGGTGAGGAGTCATAGCTAGTGGACTCTCTCGGTTTTACCCACGCATACAGCAGAGTGCTTCTAACGACGGATACGTTTCCAGAGATGAGGCAGTTGGTGAATGGTTGCCCCTAGGAGTTGCCAGCTGTCTGCTTTCTGAACATTTCCACTCCCCCACTTGCTTTTTATGGCACTAATTACTCTGTATGCCTGCGTGTCCCTGGCCCTTTACAGGCCGTTTCTGCTCAGTATCTGTGCTGAGAGGGAACCGTTCCCAGGCCTCACCGCCATCTGTAGCCGTCGCCCACCACAGCTCACTCAACAGGACACCATCTCAATAA
This sequence comes from Acomys minous, assembly GCF_964271855.1. NCBI lineage: Eukaryota > Metazoa > Chordata > Mammalia > Rodentia > Muridae > Acomys > Acomys minous. The sequence continues at coordinate 52,035,836 of NC_140493.1, forward strand.
TCTAAGTGTGGCCACTTGCAGGCTAAGCCCATCGGTGGCTTATGAAGCTTATACGATAGATAAACCAGCCAGTGAACTTCTCTGCTTCGTGGACCCATCAGGGTCTCAGCAATAGGTTACTTAAACACCGACATCTAAGGATGAGATACACTAGAGGAAAGGCTTACTTGCACTTCTGACTTTGGGTGATTAATTCTATATGCCCACTAGGCTAGGCCATGGCTCAGAAATCTGTGATCAAACATTATTCTGGAAAAGTCTCTGTGGGGTTTTCAAAGGATGTACCATTTAAGCTCATGAATTTTGAGTAACATACACTAATCTCCTGATCTCCTTCAAATAAGTGGACTCATTCAGTCAACTGGAGGAACGAATCAACAGATTGACATTCCCGAAGCAGAGAACACCTAAGTCTGATGGCCTCTCGACTTGAACACTAGCTTCTTTAAAGTTTTTAGCCTGGTGGTGCGCGGGCACGCACACACACACACACTGATCCTTAAATCGGAAGGTGGGTTACAGGCGTTGCTATAGGCTCTGGTCATCCTGAGCCTCCTGTGACCTTCGCATCCCCACCAGGAAGTTCCTGGGGCTCCCTCTGCTGGACAGAAAGAAAAATCTTCCTTTTTCTGATCTTGGCCTGCCCCAGTACCAGGGCCCCTTACCCCTTCCACCACATTTGAGCCTCCTTCAATGCATCTGCCTCTGGTGCTCCTTGTGTGAGCTGTGCAGACGCGAGACCGGAAGGCGTCCCTGGGTTCTTCATCTCGGGAGCCCAGAGAGCAGAGAGATGAGGTGCAGAAAGGTGGAAGACGGAAGCAGAGGAGCAGGAGACTGTTACTAGGTTTGTGAGACACATCTGATGGCTTCTATTGATGAAGCCTTCAGTTGAGGAGCAAAGCCCCTGGGAGCAAAGCCTTCAGGAAAATGTAAAAGGGAGGCTGCAGGGCTTCCCAGGCCACCTGGAGACGACGCATGGAATAGGAAGAGGATGCATCAGAGGGTGAATGAGCACATCATCCTGAATTCCCACCCCAGGCATACCCCGTCCTGTTGTTTAGACTGGAGTCACCTGCCACCTGGGCTTCTGCTTTCTGCTTGCCAGTGCTCTTCTAGCCTCTTTATGTTGTGTAGACAATCTCAGCCCCAGGATGCCTGCTACAGGAGAAAAGGTCCATCCTCTCAGAATAGTGACTCACAGTGCAACTATGGCAGGTGCACTCAGTGCCCACTGTGTTCCTCATGTCAGCAGGATGCATGCCACTGCCACCCAGCAGAAAGACACAGGACTTTCAGACATCTGGATAGAGTGACGTTGTGTATAAAGGTGTGTGCATCATTTAAAATAGACATCCAGATTTTATAATGTGAACTATATAGTACATTGTACATTATATATTTGCATATGTAATATGAATGATATACATTTAAGACATACAAGTGAATAGTTATTGAAAAGGTAGTTTTGTGTTCATCTGTATTATACATAAACATGTGCATGGATTAGTGTGTATGTTTACATTTTAAGGTACATATATATTATATATTGAATTTGTTTGTATGTAAACATATTGTATATATGTCCCACAGGCTATGTGAGGGATTAGCCCTAGGATCCTAAGTCAAAACCTGCAGCTTCTTGGGTTCCTTATATGGGATTGTATAGACTTTGCCTCCTATATACTGTCAACCTTCGTTAGATGACTTAATATCTCACACAATGGAAAGACTTGAAAATGGGTTGTGTGCAGTATCATTCAGAAAAATGACAAGGGAAAAGTCTGTACATGTTTGGTATGGATGTAATTTCTTTCCGAATTCTTTCGGTGTGTGGTTGTTGAAGCTGCAGAGCGGCAGCTGTGCTTATCAAGGGCTGCCTGGATTCAGTAACAGTTTCTGCCTGTGAGGTTGCCACACAGCTGCAGCTTTTCGGGTGAGGCATATCATGTTAACACCCCCACCCCCTTCTCTCCCCAGCTTGAAGAGTCATGGGGAGTGAAACAGACATAGCATCAAAAGATTGGAGTTAAATCTGCTCTTTTGCTCTCTTTCACTTGTTCAACTTTCAGATAATGTAACTGATCTTCCTCAGCTCCATTTGGGTGGGGGAGACATTGCCCTTTCTTGGTCGAGCCCCATGGAGATGAGGGATCAGGCAACAAAGAGTTGAGATGCTCACTAACTAATGCAAAGCAGGTGGTCCTGGAATCCCAACTACAAGATGCAAAGCCCTGGTCAGGGCCCTAAACACAGGGATCAAAAGGGACATGGTCCCAGGCATTGGGTGACTCACTGGCAAAGTCATGGCCTAACGGTCCTCAAGGCACCTTGAGTGTGGGGAAAGCATCTGTGAAAATAGACATTAACATAGCAGAGTATATCTGGAACTGCGCACGTACCCTAAGACTAACAACTAGGAGGTGGGGATGATGGTTCTGCTCCTGAAAGTGAGACAAATGGGTGAGAGGCTCTGGTGGATGTGATGCTAAGGGGACTCTGAGAGACACTGGGCGTGCACACTTGCAGAGGGGATTGGAATTCGGTGTGGATAGTCTCCACAGTGATTACAGCCATCCACTATCTGATGGGGTATAGATAGAATTCTGTTTCGAGGCTTGGCTTTTCTAGAAGACTGATACATTTCTCTCTTTGGGCGGAAGTGGTCTAGAGTCCTTCCCAGACCCTGGGGCTCTTCCCTCCTTAAAGTGAAGAGATTGAACCAAACAGCTTCAAGGTCCTGTTTCACTCCAGAAGGCCACACAATTACAAATTCAATAATGCCCTATGAGGAGGCTCTGAAGTGGGGACTGGCCTCCTGACAATGCCCTTTAAATGTCACCCCATCAAGATGTCCTCAGTCATTATTTAAATGGTTTTCTTTCTTACTTGCTTAATAAAAAAAAAAAGGACATTAAATTTAACCTCAAACCTTGAGATAACCAATTTGTTGAAGCAATTTAGGAGAATGATTTATGCAAGAGCATAATGCTGAGGCTAGATCCCTGATGGATTTATCTTGAGCTAAGCAATGAGTCCCCAGGACATGATAAGCACCTACTATGTGCCAGGAATAGTCAAAGCACTAGAAGGACACAGATAAAGGGGGTGTGGCTTCTGTTGGCAGAGAGCTCATCATTCAGAAGAGAAAAAGAAATAGAACAGTAAAATGCAGCCTCTTAAGGGAATTGGCTAAAAGAAGCGACTGATAACCCTGACTGTGAGTGCATAGACATCTTCATGGAGAACCAAGCTGAGCTGCAGGTAGGAAGACCAGAGTGAGGATGATGCCAGATGGAAGGAAGAGGCATGCTTGAACTGTGGTCACTGATTACCAACCACGACTCATGCTGACTTGGTGTTTCCTCCATCGCACTGGGCAGGACAGGAAAGAGAAAAGTCCCTTGAGTGACATGAAGCATCATTTAGACCCTCTGCAGTATAGGTAGATGGCATGTAAAGGCAGGAACCTCGGCTTTCTAGGACAACCAGAGTTCTTGCTGAGGGTATGGGCTGTGAGGCCACTGGCATCTGCAGCAAAGAAATATGGAGGCAGATCACTTGAGGGACAGGAGAGGGTGGGGGGAGAGAGATTATTTAAATAATCTGAGAGGAAATAAGAAGTCCATTTGAAGGGCTTAATAGCAACCTAACACAAAAAACAAAACACACACACACACACACACACACACACACACACACGGAAGACTGAACTTGTAAAGGAGAATTAAGTATAATGAGGATTAGGAGAAGAGAACACAGAACACCTGATGATGAATACTGATCAGTTGCTGTGGCTGCAATTAAAACACCAGAAGGAGAAAAAGGATATAATATCTTGCTAGGAACGGCTAGGAATTTTCCCTATTGTGGAAAGCTATCAGTCTTCCAAAGCAGGACACCATAAATAGGATAAACTACACAGCTAAAAGCAAGCCTAGGCAGAATACATTCAAAATGACAAAAATTAAAAATAAAAACAGACAAAACCTACAGTAAGCTAAAAGGAAGAGACATACAAAGGAACACTAATACAGATATGTCAGATTTATTGCAAAAAAAAAAAAAAGGTAGGATGGTATCTCTAATTGCCAAAGGACAAACTTAAGTTTGTGTCTGTGGTAAAACACTGACCACAGCCAAACTGGGGAGGAAAAAGTTTATTTGGCTTACAGGTTAGAGTTCATCATCCAGGGAAAGCAAGGCATGAACTCAAGGCAAGAACCTGGAGGCAGGAACTGAACTGTGACCACGGGGCAACGCTGCTTATTGGCTTGGTCAGCTCCCTTTCTTACACAGCCCAGGTCGACCAGCCTAGGAATGGCTCTGACCACGGGGCTCTGGGTCCTTCTACATCAACTAGCAATCAAGAAAATGCCTCGTCCTCTTTCCCACAAGACTACCTATGCTTCATCCAATGTGTGGCTGTGAGTCTCAGCATCTGTTTCAATCCGCTGCTGGGTGGAGCCTCTCAGAAGACAGCTATGCTAGGCTTCTGTCTGCAAGCATAGCAGAGTATCCTTAACAGTGTCCGGGGTTGGCTCTCTCCCACTGGGTGAGGCTCAAGTTGGGGCCAGTCATTTGCTTGCCACTCCCTCAATCTCTGCTCTGTTTTTTTCTCCCTGCACATCTTGTAGACAGGGTAAATTTTGGGTCAAATTTTCTGTGGGTGGGAGTCCACTAGGAGTCCTGTGTAGATAGAAGGTATTCTCTTCAGTATCCACGATTCCTGCAATGATAGAAAGACTTGGAGGCGACAAAAGCTTCACAAGAAGACAAACAGAGCCAATAAACCGCGGCCTATAGGAGCTGGTGGACACTGAAGCACCAGTCAAGGACCATGCATGGAATGGGCCTAGGCCCTCTACACAGATGTAGCCAATGGCATCTCGGGATGCATGTGTGTCCCTTGTAAAGGAAGTAAATACTGCCTCTGACGCAGACTCTGTTGCCTGCTATTTGCTCACTTCTTCCTGGTGGGGTTGCCTTGACAATAACAGGGAAAGAGGATGCTCTCAGTCATGACTTGATGTGCTGGGGTGGGTTGGTGGGGGAGAGATCTCCTTTTCTGAGGAGTAGTGGACAAGAATAGGGGGAAGAGGGAAAGAGGGTGGTATTGGAGGAGAGGAGGGAGAGGCCTATGATCTGGATGTGAAGAGAATAAATAAATTAATTAATTAAAAAAAGAAAATGCCTCACAGATAACCACATGCCAAATAAGACCAAAGCAGTTCTTCAGTTCAATTTCTCTCTGCCAAGGTGACTATAGGCTTTTGTCAAGTTGACAGCTGAAGCCAACTGTGACAATTACAAATTAATAATACATATTAAACTAATCAAAATGTGATTTGTAGGTAGAGGCAAGACAAAGACATTTTCAGATAGGTAAAACCTGAGAGAATTTGTATCCGGCAGGATGCAGTTATTCAGTTAATAGATAGAGGGCACATAAAGGAGCCTAGATCTATAAGCAGGACAGCAAAAACACAAATAATATGAGGTTATGTTAATGGAATCACATCCTTCAAAGACGGTTGTGTCATTCTTAAAGCATATAGTGTTGTTTGAAGGTAGATTATAATATGTTAAAGTTTCATATGGCAAAAGCCTCAAGAAGTAGATTTTAAAAGCCAATAATGGTAAAATTCTTTTTTATTTTTAATTGTCTTTTAAAATTGTTTTTTAAAAAATTATTATTCTCAGAGAAGCAGGGGCATGGAGATTTCTGTGAGTTCGAGGTCAGCCTGGCTACAAAGCAAGTCCAGGACAGCCAAAGCTACACAGAGAAACATTTAAAAATAAAAAATGAAAACTTATTACTATTTTGTGTGTATGGGTGTTTCTCCTATGTATGTCTGGGAACCACATGCATGCCTGGCATCTGCAGGAAGTCAGTAGATGCCCTTTGATAGTTGTGAACTGCTGTGTGAGTACTGGGAACAGAACTTGGATCCTCTGTGGGTGCTCTTGACCACTGAGCCATCTCACCAGCCCATAATTTAAAAAGAATTGAATAAAGTGATTTCTCCCTTGACTATTTGTAATCAAGAGAAAACCAGAAACCTTTTTTTTTTTTAAGGATTTCTTACCTATTTCAAAGACCTGATTCTGCCTTCTCCTTTGAGGTAGCAGCCTTGTTATTTACTTGCCCTGTGTCTTTGCTTCTTTTCCTCTTACCATGATAAAATGCCCCTACAAAAGCAACTTAAAGGAAAGAGGTCCACTATGTGAGAGAACAGTTTATTATGATAGGGACGGCAGAGATAGTTCAAAGCAGATGGTTAAATGCAAGATACCAGCTATAGTTGTGTTAACTTTGGGAAAAGCAGTTGAAGACAGAAATAGGGAGGGGGAAGAAAGATGGGAGAGGGAGAGAGGGTGGGAGGGAGAGGAAGAGAGTCTCTGATGATAAGAATGCCAATTTATCAAGAATATATAGTAGTCTAATACACTGTGCATTTAGGAAAAAAACTTTACTCAGTGGGTTTTTTTAAAGACACATAACGTTATGAAGGAAATATACTAAGAGGGCATAGGAGAAGAATTGAATGGGAGGGGATGGTGATGGATTTGATCAAAACACACCACATACATATTTGTATTTTTAAACAATAAAAAGAGTAGAGGTTTATAATATAGAAAACAAATCTAAAAGAACAAAGAAGAGGCACATTTGCAAGTGTGTCTGCAAATTACAATGATGATGTTGGAGAGATCAGCAAAACATGTAGACAGAAGCCAGCTGAACAAGCCTGTGCAGCAGGACTGAGGTCCCTGTTCCATGCAGTAGTCAAGGAGGGCACTGAGAGCGCGCAAGTCAGAGTCTGCCATGGGCTGGACATTCTCCCCATGCCCTTCTCTCCTGCTTTCAAGTGTGTGACCCTGGCATGTGGCTCTTAGATTCTGTTACCTATAAAGACAACCCACACAGTGCCTAGTGTCCAAAAGGCAGCAGTAGAAGAGAAACCAAGGCATTCCTTGTCCTTTTCCTTGTTCTTGATAGCATGCACTTTCTGGCCATAATTGTGTCTCTCTTTGGTCCCAGAATCCACCATGCTTCTAGATGCTTTGGAGAAACTATGGTGTCTGGGATGAGCTAATTTTCTTGCTGGTTAATGGCACTAGTCCTTTGCTCTAGCTCTCTTTCTCTCTCTCTCTCTCTCTCTCTCTCTCTCTCTCTCTCTCTCTCTCTCTCTCTCTCTCCCTCCCTCCCTCCCTCTCTCTGTCTCTCTCTCTCCCTCCCTCTCCATCTCTGTCTCTCCCTCTGTGTCTTTGTGTGTCTGTGTCTCTGTCTCTCTCTTTGTCTCTTCTCTTCTCTCTCTCTCTCTCTCTCTCTCTCTCTCTCTCTCTCTCTCTCTCTCTCACACACACACACACACACACACACACGGCTTCTCAGCAATCCCATCATCTATGTTATAAACACTCCATGATTAGGAGCTTAAGTGCTCCTGACTCACAAATCATCTACCTCCAAGAATGTTAGAATGTATGTCTTCTGGCCTCCAGAGCTGCAGAGGGCACATTTCATCTATATTATGATGTGAGAATGCCTTAGCTATGGCATCCCTAGGGAAGGAACATACATACTTCACATCCCTTCTGTTCAATACACACAACACCTTTGTTTCCTGATGGAACCTAGCTGAAATGATTCCTGCATCTGGTGCATTGCCTGGAGCTTAATGAGAAAGGAGAGTATGGAAGGCAGCTTTGATAGCGAACAGAAGGAATACAAAACATAAGTACAATTTAACACAAATACATTGGGATTCACTGAGGTATGATACTGCAGTGTTTTGGGGATCGGGGCTTAAAGCCAAGATCTTCAGGTTTCTCTTCATCTGACACCTTGAAAAGATGTAGGACAGCCCTATGCAATGAATATGAGCAACTGAGCAAAGCTGAGCATGGAAGAAATAGTCTTCCCCAGGGCAGAGCAAACCAGCAAACCAGTTGGTTGTCCAACAACAAATGGTCATCTCTGAAAACATACACACAAATAACAGTATGCAGAGGGAATTAATTTGAAAGAGAGCAAGGAGAGGAATATTGGGAGGGTTCAGAGGGAGAAAGGAGAAGGGGAAATAATGTAATGATACTTATAATCTCAAAAATAAAAGAAATAATAAAAGTTAAAGACAAGGCAGTGTGTGCCCTGCTTGAAGCAATGATCCCTGGTAAACAGACCCAACAGCCTGTGATTGTTAGTAACACTATTTTATCTGTGGTGTGGGAGAATCTTGCCATGCTGATAGCACTTCCCCAGCCCCCAACCCCACAGCCACCTATAGACCATCATATTTGCCTATTATGGTTGACAAAGTGAATTCTTCCTCAGAAAAGGTTTTTAAAATGGATTCCAGGGAATGGCCAAGGTTCATCCTTGCAGAAGCGCAAAGTTCCTAACACCGGCTCCCTGCCTATACCCTTTTGGTCTGGCTGTTCATAAACCTATCTGTCCTTGCACTTAGCAGGAAGCACATCTTGGGGTGCTGCAGTAGCTGTGTGAGTGATTACCCTCCTTGCTGCCTGCACACAGAGCATGCAAAGTCCAGATCACCTCCTCATGCTGCCTGGTCATCTTCCCAGCACAAAGCTCCAGCAAAAACCAGTGCACTGTAAGTGAGAGAAAGCAAGTTTGGAACCTTTCCAATGCCCTCTGGGGGGGGTCTCTCTTCACCCTTATCAGCACCATCCAGCATTAATGATCCTCAGACCACATTTTTATAGTGAAAAACATCACTGCCCACACCCGAGGGACAGCCGTTCTTTTCTCGGCCGCAGGATGGTTTTCATAGCTCCATTTAGCACGTTTGTATGGCTCAGGATAATCACTTGATTACATTTGTGCCTTTTCCAGCCCTAGAGGGCAGAGGCTGATTTGTCATCAGTACTCTCTGAATCCAAAGGACATGAAACTAAACTGAACCACAGCAGGCAGATAAAGCAGGGATGGAGCCTGGATGGATGGATGGTACAATTCCCACAGGAGGATGCTCCAGACGGCTACTGCAAAATGACAAGTGGCATCTGGGGAGCTTCCCATGAGACTTTACCCTCTGCAATTATTTTTTTTTTCAACACAGGGCTTCTCTGTGTATAGCCCTGGCTGTCCCGGGACTTGCTTCATAGTCCAGGCTGGCCTTGAACTTACAGAGATCCAAATGCCTCTGCCTCCCTCCCAAGTGCTAGGATTAAAGGTGTGCTCCACCATGCCTGGTTTACCCTCTGGGATGGATGGAAAAGATCGTGGTGGGGCTTAGATGTGTCAACAGACAGTGCACTTTACCTTTGGTTGTTCCCAAACCATCCATTTCTCCATAATAATCATACTAGTTACTGTGGCTTCCCAGAGACTAAAATACTGTATAGAATTTAACAAGAGAAGAAGTTGAAAGGTTTTTGAGGTCAAAGTTCAAGGCAAGCACTGTGGCAGATTTTTCCTTTTAGATAAGAGGTTTATTAGAAGGACTTTTAGTACTATAGATAGACAGCTGCTAACAAAGCAAAAAAGTTCAGGCAGGTCTGGATGGCAGAGTCAGGGGTGGGAAAGGTCTCAGAAGCCTGAGAAGAAGGATGAAGTTTTATGCCATGCAGTTGATAAGCAGTCCATAGTGCAGGCCTTAGTCAGACTGTTTGAGGTTTTAGGGTAGCAGGGAAGGAGAGAGGAAGTCCTGAACTTGGGGTTAACAAATGTAGGATATAAGGATATGGGGAGAGTAAATTTGGGGAAGATTTTGTTGGAATGCACCTATGATACCTGTATTAATTAGGCTTCCTCTTGCTGCTATGGAACACTGTGGCCGAAAGTTACTCGGAGAGTAAAAGGTTTGTTTGATATTATAGCTCATAGCCCATCATCTAGAGAATTCAAGGCAGAAACGCAAGGCAGGAACCTGTAGGCAGGAGCTGGTAGCTTGCCTAGCTTGCCTTCTCAAAGCATCTAGGACCACCAGCCCAGGAGCTTCTCCTCCCACATGATCTGGGCCTTTCCTACATCAGTCTGTCCTGTCTCGGTCACTGTAATGTCATAAGATGTTTCAAACTCAAGATATGTGATGCCTTCTGCTTTCTTCCTGCTGAAGGCTGTGTTGCATACTTGGCTTTCCACGCATGATTCTTAGGCTCGTGCCCTGAAGAAAGAAATGAATGTCAATTAAATGAGAAACAACAAAAACCAGGCAGTGTGCATTTGCTGTAACAAAGAAGTCAGCTACCATCATTGACACCACCAGATGTGCCAAGGTGGACAAGGAGCAGAAGAGCTTTATAATAGAAAAAGGAAGGCTTTGGGTGTACCCCGATTAAAGGTTGTTAGCCCAGGGAATCTGGAGGTGGGCCACCTATAGGGAGAATCAATATAATTGTTGGAGAATAGTTGACTTTTCTTGCTTAGTCATCAGTTAGAAATGGATGGAGTCGGTAGGTACTTAGTATGTTGCCAGTTACTCAGCGCTGTCTGGCTACTTGAGAGCAGTTGCCACAGGGGCTGTTGCATTGTTTCCTGGACTTTCAGCTCTGGCTGTGGGTCTGTCTCCATATTTATATCTGGCCTGGCTCCTGCTCACTTGGTCTACAACATTTTTTCAGGTACCTCTATTTGCATGTTTTCTTGACGCTACACTTATATTCAACCATCAGAACCCTTAGGAATGGCTTCTGGGATGCCTGATACCCTCGCTCACCTTCTCCCTTCTCTATTGGGTGGAACCTTCACAGCGGCACCAAAGATCCCATCCGTTCCGCATTAGGTTTATTTGTACACGTTCATTGTCCTGGTTCATGCTCAACCTTCTGTTTCCTCAGTGTCTAAGTCCAGGTAGTCAGATGCTCTACAGATACTTATTAAACAGGCATAAAACAGTGAAGACCAGTGGACAAGCCAAGTGTAACCTCTGTCCAACATAATGCCTGCCTGTAATGTTAAGGTGAAGCCTTGAAATCTAAGCATCTTGTACTGTAAAAGTATTGAATCCCTTGTGGCATCCCGTTGAGAAAGAACAGAAGACTGGCAAGCATCCTTGCCTAGTTTTTCACAGAAAAAAAAGCTCATGTAGGAGTTATGTGCCTGGCCTAGACTTGTACTGAGCCCAAGTACTGTTCTCACAGAGGCTGGAAAGCATGAAAAACCTGCACCCAGAAGCAGCATGGTTTAGGGCCTTTATAACAGTGACTAGAACTGTTACGGGCATAGTGAGGCTGATTGCATACACGGATGCACTCATGAATAATAGAAAATTATGTATTGCCTAGCAACTATTGCGACTGAAATGTTCTGAGGGATTAATAGTGCAATCCAACAAAGCAGTGAGAGAAAGGTCAACACTGCAGGACTGCCTGTGTCTACCACTTTCTGTCCACATTCTTATCGTCTCCCCCCAACCCTGTCACAGAAGCACAATTATAAATTTGCAAAATGTTATCATGGGAGGATCCCAAAAAAAGAAAATTATGCTATTTCTCAGAAGGCTTTATTCATTAAACCAGGTAAATGGGCAGACTCAGGATTTTCTTTCTGCATCAATTCAAATCCCTGTATAGTTAATTAAAAGCCATGGCATCATCTCTCCTGTGATGAAACAGTCCCCCTTCAACAATCCATCTGCTAATTAGCAAGGTGACAAGGGATTCATCTATATCCAGGTTGTGAAAGCGAAAACTAATGGAATTCAAAAGAGATGAGTCAGGCGCAATTCCACAGGTGAAGTTTTTGTTTGGAGAATGCTGCTTCGTGACTGTTGATATGTTGACTGAATTGATGCGGGCTCTTGCAGTATTATGTCACCCATAAGGATTAATGTTTGTAATACTTCTCCCCACAACAGGAGATAACACTTTCTGCCTGCTGTGTTTGATGCCATCTTTTCCCCCAAGGACATTCAAACACTAATATATTCTAGAACAATCCTTCCCTGGATCAGACGCATGTTGGAAAAAAAAAAATCAAACATCCTCTTTTCCCTTAGAGAATTACAATGTTCACTGGGGAAGAAAATCCTCTTTTCTCTAGTTTTCTATTTTTGTGTGGTTTATAGTCCAAAAAGATAATTTATATTCAAAACTCTTGAAACACGTTTGATAACAGAATGGCTTATATGCAGGATATTTGCTAACACTTGTGAGCACTGGTAATTTTAGAATAAATTTTGGTGCTTTAATCACAAAATCAGCCTATTATGTAGCTATCCTGGTACAGATAAGAAGGATGGGACTTGGAGCAGAGAGATGTTTTGTCTGAAGCTGACACATAAACTCCATCCCTGAAATATAAATCCCCATCTGGCTGGCTCCAAAGTCCTGTTCCCTAGATAGACATACTTTGTTGGCCACATAGATTTGGGTTTGTAAATAAACTTGGCCATTTAAGGTGAGTTTTCCATCCTTGCTGTTTGAAGGCTTGCATAATGTATGTCAGCAAAAATAAACCAAACCTGTGTGTGTACATTCAGGAAAGAAATATGAAACTCTGATCACTCTGTTGTTTCAAATTCTTCCTCAGAGTGACAAAAGGAAGAGACAGAGATAAAATAGACCTGTTTTGAGCATCCGGATACCAGGTTTAGTCAGAGTGAGATACAGAGAGACACATGTGGGAGACATGTGTTGTCACTGGGGCAGGGCTCATCTTAGCTTTTTTTTTTTTTTCCTTTTTGTAATGTTGGCTCTTTTGATGAACATCTCTTACTTTCTTAAGGTCTTAGTGGCCTTTTTCTTCCCTCATTAGTTCCTTGCAGCCGATTTAAGAAATTTTTGCCTGCAGCAAGGCCATGGAGGCATTCAGCTGTTTTATTCTGATGCTTGGTTATTGCTTTAACTTTTAGATTGTTGTTATGGTTTTCTCAAATGCTTTTCATATACTGTGTGAGATAGACAGAGAGGTCATTTTGCTTAACACACATAATAGAGTTTTGCAAGGGTGAAATTTATTGAAGACATTCTTGGGTTCCCACTGAAATTGTATGTCATAGTAAATCACAAAATGGTGTAGGTCTTTTTCTTGCCTCAATTTTGATTCACATCTATTTATCTATGCATCAATATTCATATTATTCTAATCACTGCAGCTTCAGACAGTCTTAAAACTTATAAATTTGCTAATTTCTTTTTAAATATCTGCTTGGCATTTTATTTTTATTTATTTTTTTAAAGATTTCTTTATTTTTTTATTAATTTATTCTTGTTACATCTCAATGGTTATCCCATCCCTTGTATCCTCCCATTCTTTCCTCCCTTCCATTTTTCCCTTACTCCCCTCCACTATGACTGTGCCTGAGGGGGACCTCCTCCCCCTTTATATGCTCATAGGGTATCAAGTTCCTTCTTGGTAGCCTGCTATCCTTCCTCTGAGTGCCACCAGGTCTCCCCCTATTTATCTTTTTCATGGTTGCGTTGCGTAGGTTTTTCTGGAACAAAGCTGAGTAAAAGTAGGGGAAGTAGCTGTATCCTTCCACTCAGAGGCAAAGCACTCAATACTAAAGCACGAGATGTGAAGTGAGCAGAGAGGTTTTGGGTTATATGTTGGATGATGGAAATTTCACTTGGCTCACACTTTCCAATTATTTTTACCATTACTATACATCAACTCTGGCCAATCCTGATTGACAGCACTTCCATCCGCGCCTCATTGGTAAGGATCATGAAGTAGTTTGTGGGATTCTGTTTTGCATTGTTTTCCAATTTTCACTTGTCCTCTGTCATGGTGAGCTAAAAGACCAGAAATATAATATCAACTGAAACACACAATTTTGAAATAAATCCAACTTTTTGTTGAATTTCTCTTTTTGTATATGGCTTGATCCTGTGCACAACAGAGTTGGGGCATCCTACTGATGCTGTTCCCATGCTAGCATGCTTTCTACTGCTGTGATGACACACCATGACCATGGCTACTTAAAGAAGAGTTTACTTGATCTCATGGTTCCAAAGTATGAGTCCAGCACGATGAGGAGGCATGGCAGCAAGCAGCAGGTCTGGTTGCAGCAATTAAGGGAGCTGAGAGATCAAATCTTGACCCACAAGCACAACAGGGAGAGAGCAAACTGGAAGTAGGGTGAAGGTATGTACTCTCAAAGTCCTTTCCCAGGGAAGCACTTCCTCCGACAAAGCTACACTTAAATTTCCACAAATAACACTATCACCTGGGAACCAAGTATTCAAACACACAAACTTAGAGGAGACGTTTCTCATTGAAAGCACCACTGTTTATGAGGAGCTGACCCTCATTCTTCCTTTTGCAAAGTCCTTGTTTTATGCATTAACATTCAGCTTAGTGCCTACAATCTGCTGAGAAGTGTTGTGGTTGGAATGCAAAACCTGCTCCCCCAACTTGTGTGTTGAATACTTGGTCCCCAGCTGGGGTGTTGTTTTGGGAGGCTGGGAGCTTCAGGGCTGGAGCCTGGTTGTCAGAAGTGGGTCCCAAGGGTTGACCAGGGAAGATCTTACCTGGTCCCCAGGCCATTCTTTGTTCTCTGCTTTCTCTCAAGCACTGGGTGAAAAGCTTCCTCTATGGGCTCCTTCTACCATCACGCTCTGTCCTCCAACTGTAAAGAACCAAAGACTGGATTAAAATGCCTGGGACTTCAAGATGAAATAAATGTTCCCTCCTCCAGATTGTTTCTGCCGAGGATTTGGCCACAGAGAACAGTACCTAAGCCATAAAGAAGCCTGCTTTTTTCTATGTTTGTGAATGGGTTTAAGAAACTTAACTGTTTAGGGAGGTTAAGATGTTTTTGGGTCTAGATGGATGTTTTAAGTTGATAGAGATGAGATATGGTAGACATTGATTTGCATTCAGAGTTTTAGACTCACCAAGAATTTGTTTTCTTTAAAGTTGCCAAATGCAAATAGTCAGAACACTATGAATATAACATTAATATAATTCCTGATTGTATCATGGTTCTTCTTGTTGTATGTAGTTTATTTTATATCTGTGTAATAATATAAATCTATATGTTAAAAATAAGAAATGTTATTTTTAAAAAGAGTATTTTTTGAAGCCAGCCATGATGCTACACACCTCTAATCTCACCATTCAGGGAGGCAAGGGCAGACAGATCTCTATGAGTTTGAGGCCAGCCTGATCTACAAAGCCAGTCCAGGACAACCCGGGCTACACAGAGAAACCCTGTCTTGAAAAAATAAAAATAGAGAATAGTATTTTCTCCACAAATGTTTTAGAAGTGTTCTCCTACAGAGCAACCTAGACCTAAGGTTTTTTTTATTTGTTTGCTTTTTGTAGACATCCTTTTTCTTTCAAGTTCAATATGTACCCATCAATGTGTTTTCAGGGCCTCACTGGCTTTCATTGAATCTCTATTTCATCTACATTTTCAAAAGCAGTCCAAATGGTCGTATACTTTTACAATTACTTTTTTTTTTAGCACCTGAAGTATCTGTAATATAATTTTCTTATTTTAATTCCTAAAATAGATACTTTTCTTTCTTTTATAAACAGTATTTCTCAGGACCAAATGTTTCTTTTGAAAAATCTACACTGTTCTTGGCTGTTCTTCTCCACTAGTCATCTCTTTACTGGTTAATAAATTAATTACTTTATTCATTTTTGCTTGCTATTATCTCTTTGCTTCTATTTTCTTCTTGTTCAATTTTATGCATCTGAGTTGGATGATTTTTTATTTTCCATGTTTCTTTATTTCTGATACGTACATTGGAAGCTATGGGTTTCTAAATTTTGCCTTCAGGTGAATGACTTGGGCTTTTATTAATTTTTTTAAAAAATCTGTCATATGTCTTAAAATATTTTCTAATACATTGCTACCATTAGTGTAAGTTATTGTGAATTCCCTTATTTTTATTTTCCAATCTTTGGGATTCCCAACCATCCCTGCTTTGGGAGTTATACTTAAATGTGCCTGCAGCTATACAAAACACACATCAATTGCTGTCCCTGTGACATGTTTTGTCACTATAGTTGTGTACTTTAATTTGAGGTCAGATATTGTGATGCCTCTGGCAGTGCTGTTAATTTTGCCTAGGATTGCACTGGCTATCTGTGGTCTTTTGTGCTTCCATACGAATTTTAATACCTTTTGATTGTTCTGTGAAGGGTGTCATTGGAATTTTGATGAGGGATGCCTTGAATCTGTACATTACTTTTTGTAATGTAATCATTTCCACATTATTGATTTTGTTAATCCAATGTCTTGCTTCTTCCATTATTTTCTTTTTTAGTATCCGAACATTTCACTGTGAAGGTCTAACAACTTCTTCAGTCAGGTTTTCCCTGGGTTTGTTTGAAACTATTGTGTGTAAAAGGGATAATTTTCCTAATTCCTTTTTCAATAAATTCATCATTATACCACATAAAAGCTACTGGTTTTTGAATAGATGCTTTTGTATCCTGCGACTTTACTGAAGTGTTTCTCAACAGGCTTAAGTTTCCATGGGTGTTCGCAGTGTCACTTAAGCACTGAGTTATGCTGTTTGTGACTAGAGGTAACTTACTGCCTTCATTGTCTATTTGTATCCATTTGTATTTTCTCTCTCTTCTTAAATTTAATTAATTAATTAATATCCTGATCAGAACTTCCCCTCCCTCCTCCTCTCCCAGTCCCTCCTCTCAGCCCCCATGCCCTCCCCCTCCCTTTCTCCTTAGAGAAGGGGAGACCTCCCATGGATATAGATGCACCTTGGCATCTCTTTTCTTACTCCTCTAGCTAAGCCTTTGAGCGCTACACTGAACGAGCGACACCCATTCTCCTACTCTAGAGTTTGAAGGAAATACTGTCAGTGTTTACATAGTTAGTACGATACTGCCTGCAGTTACATCACGCATAGCATTTATTATGCTGAGGTATCCTTTGTTTATCTCTCTTTTCTTGGGACCTTTTATTTTGAAGGCATGGTGCCTTTTCCCTATCTATTGAGAACAGCCTTGTGCTTTCTCTTCTTAAATCTATTTAAATGATGTAGTTCATAAATGAATTTGTGTATGCTGAATTAACTTTGCATCTCTGGAATGAAACTGAATTGGTCACTATGCATTATCTTCTTAAGGTCTCATTAAATTTCATTTGAAGGTTATTGATAAGAATTGTTACACCTATTTTCTTCAGAGAAATTGGTCTACAGAGTCTTTCCCTTCCTCCCTCCCTCCCTCTTTCCCTTCCTCCTTCCTTCCCTCCCTCCTTCTCTTCCTTTTCCCATCCTTTCTCTCTCTCTTCCTCCTTGTTGTATCTGTAGCCAGGTAATATTGGTTTCATAGAATGAGTGTGGTAATGTTCTTACTCTTTCTGTGTTGTGAAACAGTTTGAGGAGAGTTGGGATTATATCTTTCATAAAAGTTTGCTAGAACTCAGAAGTCAAGTCATCCAGCCCCAGGCTTTTGTTGTGGGAAGACTTTATTATTTATTATTACTTCAGAATCATTGTTATGTGTCTATTTACATCATTCGTATCTTCTGTATTTAATTTTGGGTATTTCATGTGCATTTATAAATGTATCCATTTCTCTTATTTTCCAGCCTCTTTGGAATAAAAAATGTCAATGTATTCACCAATAATCTTGATTTCATTGGTATCTGTTGTTACAGCTCCCTTTTCACCTTTAATTTTGCTAATTTGAGTCTTATCTCTTTCTCTGTTGGTTTAGCTAAGGCTTTGTCAATTTTGTTAACCTTTGAAAAGAACCAACTCTGATTTGTGTATTGTTCTTCCATTACTTTCTGCCCTGGTCCTAATTGTTCCTAGGCATCTATTGTGTTTGGACTTGGCTTCTCCATCATCCATGTATTTATTTGCAATCACTCTGCTTTTCTAATGTGAGCATTTACAGCTGCAAAACTTGTCTCTGAGGACAAACATTGCATTTTACAAGCCTTTGAAATTTGTACAAATATGTTTTATGCTTGCAATTTTGTTTTGGAAATTATGTCATAAAAATTTTGAAAAGAATGCAGCTGCTAGATATCATGTTTGGCAAATATCCTGCATGACTTTTAGGTTAATTGCATTATTGAAATCATCTCTGGATCTACTGAACTATTGTTTCTGTTGGGATCAGGCAGCTGCAGTGGCAGATTTGTCTGTCTTTTTAGTTCTTTAATTTTTGTGTATTTGAAACTATAAAATTGAATCCATATAAATTCATCGTTATTATTCTAGGCATACAGTGCCTATCACAAGAGAGAGTGGCTCAAAATTTGCACTGTAAGAAGAGACAGTTTAATGCTTGGAATCACAAATATTCCAGCATCACACCAATGGCTTGCCCCTGGGGCAGTAAAATATGCAGCCAAGGCAGCCTTGTATATGCCCTAGAGGGCTTGGATGCCTCTGGAATTTGTAGAATAAAGGAGTGTGATGGGGAGGCAGTTTGTTCTGTATGTAGCATGATCACTTAAACACAGCTCCCCAAATGCTGTAAAGTTGGTTAGTACCTGGAAGTTACGATTAGAAAGACAAATGTAGCCAAATCCAGGGACAGTGATTGGACGCCACTGTGGGGATGTGATGTGGGTGAGAAGGACTATATTAGCTGCCCATGGGATGCTTTTTTGGTAGCAGAAGGTAACTGCTAATGCATGTAGGTACTTTAAGGAACAGGCAGACAGTGTTTTGATAGTTGGATGGGGCGATGGAGAAGGGAAGGGAGACTGATCAGCAGATTAGAAGTCAGCATAGCACTTCTCTTTATATAAATCATTTTAAAATACAATAACGTCTTTTCAACAAAAGGCAATCTTAATTCTCATCACCTTAGACTCTATGCTCTAGAGAGCCATAGGGTGAGGGACAGCATGGGTGAGGGCTGATGAGGGAAGCAAAAGAGAGAAGGGGGCATAGCGTCAACTCAGACAGAAACATATACATTAGGTCAGTGACAGGAAGTTAGTAGAAAGTGGGTGAAACAGCCAAGGAGGATGTATGGGTTTTGACTTTGAAGAGATGAGGCACACTGGGACTGTCATCCAAGGCAAACCATGACAGATGAGATCCAACAGAAAGCCCCAACCTTGGGGGAAGCAGGGGTTGTTTTTGTTTCATGAAAAATAATGATTCCTGTCTTTTAAAATCATAGAAATCAAATTAATAACAAGCCAGAAAAAGATCCTTTCAGCCTCTGTAACTGATACTTGATTTATATCTGTAATAAAAATAAAAACTCCTGAAAATAAAAACAAAAGACACTAAATGGAATAGAAACAAGAGCGGAGGCTATAAATAGATTCCTGGCATATGGGGAAGTCTAAATTACTAACATGTTTATTAAAAATGCTCAAGCCCAGTAATTAAAATGCTAATTTGAACAATTAAAGGTATAACTTTATCCTGTGACAAAAAGCATGACAGCAAAGTACCTTCCTCCACCGTTCTCAACAAACTCCTCACGTGTCTTTGGCTCTCTACAGCATAGAGGCTCAGGTGATTAGACATTAAGAGTGCCTTTTGTTGCGAAAACATTAATGTATTTTGAAACATGTTTTATATGAAGACAAGTTCTATGCTGACTTCTAATCATTTTTAAATGCCTAGCACCTTTATATATCCTTTTAAAGCCTAGAGACTAGTTATGAAGCTAAACCTTGGATCACATACTCACAATTGTCATGGTTTCAACCATGCTGAATCCAAAGACTAGAGTTCAAGACATTACAGTACCCACAGTACCCACTTCTGGGATCCAGGAAGGATGTTACTAAAACAGGATGAGCTCACAAGTCATTTAATTTCTTACATCTTTATCCAAATGAGTAGTGAACATAGCTGATTTCTAAGGCACAGTTAGATTTTGGTAATCCATGCTCTCAAGTGTTGAGACCAAAGCTAAACCCCAAGACATATGTGATTATTGCAACCTACCTCACTCAGGATATATCTAGTTCCCCTAGATCCATTATGAGAGCTTTCCAGAGTCACACAGAAAATTTCATCACACTAACAGGCAGAGAAATACAAAATGCTCAAACCCAGTAATTAAAATGCTAATCTATCTAAACGGTTTGGCCATATATTTCAAGAAAGGCATTTTCTGTGTCAGAACTCAGACATCCTAAACTGCAGTGAAGCACAGTGTCACAGTCTTGGCATAAATCCATCAGAACTGATAACAGCCACTCAGTGGATCATCAGCTCCTAGTACATGCCTGATCAAGAGGAATAACTCTTATCTGCTGTACAGGTATGGCCTTTTCTGGGCTCTGAAAACATACCACATCTGGACCAAGCCCTGAATCTGACTTCATGGTTCTAGGATACATGAGTAGACAGGGCTCACTGCTTTATAGCAGAATTCTATGACTTACTAGGAGCTGTTACAGGGATACAGGAGAAATGTCTTCAGTAGGTTCTAGGAGGCAACACAGGTCAAGAAAATTAGAGAGTAAGTTCCATGTCTAGCTGATCATGTGGCCCTCATTGCAGTAGTGCGTAAAACTATGATGGATTCTCAGAGTGTGGAAAATAAGCAGATGTGGCCAATCTAGAACACTCAGGATTTAGTTAAATCTAAATATCATATCTAAATCATTAGGCTTAGAACAACAGATATCATCATGGCCACTGGGTGTGGGAGGTACCTTCCCACACCTTCCTTCCTTCCTTCCTTCCTTTGAGAACTTTTAGGTTGTTTTTTTTTTAAATAACTATTAGAAGTATCATATCAAAATTAGGATTTGAGTTTTGCTTCCTTCTCATATGTCCCTTCCCACAGTGAGGAAACCATTATACCTACTCAAGTTCCAAGTCTAGAGTTTGCTGAGTACAAGTAGACAAGATGAGGGCCCTTTTCTCAAGCTCTGCACAAAGTCTAGAGTCCATGAAGCTCATGCATTTGGGATACATGTTCCTTTTGGCTTAGGTCAACTGATGTGTTGGGAAGAATAAAACTCATCTGTCAAGATCATCATTCAAAATATGCCCTGAATCTTGGGGTGGGGGTCAAACTCAATCCAAGTCTTCTAAAATGAACAGATTTTCTTTATCATCTTTATCATCTTTGAGGCTGATTTTGTACATAACAGAAGAGAGATTCCTTACCTTTCTTGGGGACAGTATGGCCAACACTGAGTGACCTCTAGGCAATGCTGTTGAGGATTATCAAATTATCAAATGGAAGCTGGAACAAATTACCTCCTTGTTACTTTGGATCTGTAACTTCAGCATTATTGAATTACTCTTCTAACTCTATTGAGGGTGGCTTTCTGAGATCAGCATCCCGTTTGACATTGCTTCATTATTGTCTGCTGGGAAAAAGACTTGGCAGCATTTCAGAGTTCAGATACGGACAAAGCAAGTAAGTTTTCTACAGTATGTCAGATTTTTGTAATCACAGTCGAACAATAAGAGAGCCAGAGGACTTCTCTGAGACATGGAGACTGAGGCACAGACAGAAACTTACCTGTAAAGATTCAGGAAGTCATTAGCTAAAGCAAAGAAGCCATGTGTCCTATATGCCTGGGTGATGGATTTCCCCCAAGCCCAAAAGCATAAGGCCTGTCCTTAACCAAGATGCACCCAGCCCTGTACCTCCAGTGGTCAGCTTTCCCTGAGCATGTCCTGTGCTCTGCATCTGACCACTCATGCATGTCTGTCCAAATTTCTTCCAATGGTTAGACATTGAATCCTTCCCAGATACCCAGTACCTTGAAAACTGGTTGCTTTTTACATTTGGGCATCTCTTCCAGTCTATACAAACTTTCTCCCATTCTCGCAGTCTGGCTCTAGAATGCTACCTCTTAAGGCAGGAACACTTAACTTTCATGACTTCAAATGGTTAGTGAGCAAGCTGTGAAGAAGCCTAAACAATGCATGTTGGTCATTGAAGAAGAGAATTACCAGTAACTTCACTGAGCAAGGTGAACTTATAACAATATGGTAGAGGATGACCAGGAAACATGAGGTGCTGTTAAAAAAGAACTGCATAAGGTTAAAAGTGACAACACTTGCCAGTGTTGTCAAGGTATGTCAAAAGAGCATATTATGAAAGTCCTACTTTACAGCTGGATTCTATCTTCCATAAAACATGTATGAATGAGCATATAAAATCTGTTATTATAGGCATGGGTTACACAAGCAAGTATAACACCTAGCTATCTTTTAAATTATAAATAAACTAAACTGTTTGCGTATAGCTTTCCAGTGTCTCTGCAGTGTGCTCAGAGACCATCTGTGTTCATGAGCAGAAGCTCTGAACAACTCGGATCTGTGTGGCTCTGTCCTATGCATCTCGTGCCACTCTCTCTTTCTGCACCTGTTGCCTATGCTTGCTGGGTCACCAACAGACATCTCTTGTTCTTCTCCAGGGACTTTGCATCTTCTTGATTATTCTCACGTCATGTTTTAAAGTCCTTGAGGGAAGCACAGTGGTACATGCTTATAAACCCAGCATGCTTGAGGCTAAAACAGGAAGGTTGTGGGTTTAAGGCCAGTCTGGGCAATATATCAATATTCTATCTCAGTAAACCAAAGAGGAAGTCGTATCTGGACAAGGACAGAAACAGGCAGTGATGATTCTTCTGTGCTTTTGTAGTCTTGGTCTCAGAAATGGGTGTTTTCTGAAGGACCCGCTCCAGGCCTCTCCTCAGTGGAGTGATGTGATACCAGCCACTTACTTGCTGACTTGTCATGTGTCCCCATCACAGGAGGGCACAGGCTGTGAGAACAGCCTGCTGGATATTCCTGTACCCTGGTATTTTGGCACACTGTCTGGTACACAGCAGGATGTCAGTAAATATGCATTGACGGAATAAAAACACAAATACAGCAGAAGCCTATGAACATGAATTGTGTGCCATGCTCATCTCTGGGAATGGGAGAAGGAGAAAATTAGTGTTTTTCCTATATTTGACAATACCTATTGAATATTTTATAAGAGCAACTTTTGCTTTAGTAAGGATAATTTTGACAATTTGTTTCATTTTTTTCCCCTTTCATATAAACAAGCTTTTAATTTTTCCTGGAATTGCTGGGACATGGCCTGATGTACCATTAAGCATAAATAAGAAAGGTCCCTGATGATGTAACACAGATCATGTCCCAGTCATCCTTGAAAGCTTTCCAAAACACAGGGAAAGGAAAAAAAAATAGAACCACAGTACTAGCTGAGGACGTAACATTTTTCTAACACAGTTCACGTCTTTTGCTAATGAGGAGACTGGAGTTCTGAGAGCTGGCATGTCAGGAAAGGAAAGGTGAGGTGTGGTAGGTGAGAGCTGGAATGCAGTATCTTGGCTACCAAGTGGACATGGATCTTCAGGACACAGTTTACTAGGGGCCCTGTCTCAGTGATCACTAAGCCTTGGTTCTACTCCACCAATTCATACATTCAGTGGTGACCCAGAAAACCAAGTATCCTGGGCATTTCCAGGCCATCACTCACTTTCTAAGCACCCCAAAGTATATCCAAGATTGGCTGTTCCTGGCTACAAATAGGGCCACCCTGTTTCAGCATTTAAGAAAAGTAAAGAAATGAGTAGGGCTCATCTGAGCACATATCTTTCAAGTTAGCAATAGGTAGTTTCCAGCACCATCTACAGCACTGTGAAAAGGAAGAACAGACTAAATAAAGTACCACAGTTTTCAAGTTATTGATGTGTGTGTGCCAAGAGACCAACAAGAAAAAGTCTTCCAATAAGGCTCCCTCCCCAGATTCCTGTAGAAGTAAATCTGATACAGAGAGAAGACAGAACACAGGAAACTGCATAAGCAGACATTTATCAGCCATGTTTGAGCAGAGAGACCTTTTGGCAGTGGCTGGGCATCCCCTCAGAGAAATGCTATAACCATGATCAGTGTTCCTCCACCCCACCCCACCCCCAGATTCCATGGTGAACACTGAAACAGCACAAAAGGGAACAGACACACGCAGAAGAGACGATTAAATGAAACTGAGTAGTCACTCAAGTGGGAGACCCATGCTTAAACACAGTGATAGTGATATTCCATGTATATGTCACAATGATATCCATATTAAATGGATAAACTCGTTATGGTAAACATTAAGATAACAAACAAAGACAAGAAGAACCAATAAAGTTTAAATAAAAAGGCACAGTACTGATGTGATGGCTTAGCCTGATGACAAGTCTGATTTCTAGAATCCACATGGTGAAAGGATAGAACCAAACTCTTGCAAGGTCTCTCTCTCTCTCTCTCTCTCTCTCTCTCTCTCTCTCTCTCTCTCTCTCTCTCTCTCTCTCTCTCTGTCTGTCTTCTCTCCTCTACTCCCCAAATCAATTTTAAAGGGACTTTGCAACTCAAGTGTGGCAAGCAAGGTTACCCTTTGTCCCTCTGGGGAGAATAAATCTCCTTTGTGCTGAGAATTTTGACTTCAGGTATTTTGAGTTGACTTCAAGGTTCTCTACAAATATAATATTTTTTTCATTCTAAGGACATAGAAGGTTTAAAAAGAGTGAAGATAGATGTCCATGCAGTCACTAAACACAAGAAATCTGACAGAACAATATTACTATAAGAAGGGAACCTTTATGATAAGGACACTGATCAAAGAGTGATTAGGAATGAAAATGATTCTTTATAATGAAAAGAAACTCAGTTTATCTTAACGAGACAGAATGATTTTAAGTATGTATGTGCCTACACCATGAGCTACTGTAACTGACTGCTGAAAATGATCCCAGGAATAAAGAAAGCAACATTTATGATCACGATCACTGTAGGATGCCTTGTGAGCCAGTGAGGATAGAACTCAGAGGTAGCATGGGGTGTCTCTAACCATAATGGCTTGAAGAATGGCTTGGATAAAGTTGTCACGAGAGAAAAGAGCCACAGCATAGCCTGGCAGCAAGCTGACATGTGACTTGCCCTAAGCCAGGACAGATGGCGAGGGTTTGAAAAGCTGCAGACAGTCCAGAGTTTGGACAGTTTTGGATGTGCTCTGCTGCTATTAACAGCACACTCCATCCTCCAAGGCTGATGGAAAGGGAAGTCTAACAGTCCTAGCTCAGGGGAACTGTTGAGCAGAGCCATACCTCCCTTGCCCCAGGGCTCCCAGCTGTTTGTCATTGCTCCTGGACTCTTTCTTTCCCAACACTGCAGGAATGCCACAGCTGCACAGAGCCTTTGGCCAAAACTTTGGAGGGGGATGTCCAAAACAGAATCGTGCTCTACTCTGGCTGGGAACAAAAGCTGTCACAGAAGAGACCTCCCCAAACCCTCCCTGATACCCTCCTTGAGTAGACCTCTGGCAACTTTAGGCATTAGCTCTATTTTCAAGATTAGGGAGCAAGGTGGGATCTAGTGAGAAGTGGTGGCTAAGGCCAAGGAACTCATGTGAATTCATTTGTGCATGTTGGGGGCTCAGGAATGCATCCCTCCCACCCCCCATCTGAGGGACATCAGGTTTTCTGTTCAGGAAGGAACGGAGCATAAGACGGGATACCAGCAACCGGAAAAAGTTATATCTATGCAAAGATACTTCAGACAGAGCGACTTTGAGTGAAGGAGAACCTCCAGGAAGGCTTGAGATAGTGAATGCTATATCTGCAGAATGCAGATCTCTGAGGGGCTCCTAGACTTTACAACTCTTAGTCCCCAATGATGCTCCCATCACTGACCCAGGAGACTGCTTTGAGAACTGCCAGTACAGACCAAGGCAAGAGTATAGATTTTTGAATGTTTCAAGCTGAGAGATGATAGGGTCATTAAGGGGTAAATATATGGTGTCTTCCTGGTTCCTTCAGGACAGACAGATGACTGGTGGGTGGTCAGCTAGAACTTTAGAATTTCAAGTCACTATGGTCCAGGATCCCTTGTCCAATCACAAAGTAAAGTGAGCCACAGAGAAGTAGATTTTAATTTGATTAGATCCCTTTTTTAAAGTGCAAAGAAAATGGTAAAATTAATTTTAATAATATATTTTAACCTACTCAAACATGCCATTACCATAAGGTTATTAGCGACATGTTTTGCTTTTAAAATGTCTTGAAAAATCTAGTGTGCATTTTATGGCACGTCTCAATTCCTACAGCCACATCTGGAGTATTCCAATTAGGTGTGTACTGCTTCAGTCTCTTAGAACAGTGGAATTCCTTGCTTCTCTCTAGGGAGAATGTCCCTCATTACTCCTATCCCAGGGATGAGAGCAGAGGAGGGCAGCAGAGTCTTGCGTGGTGCCTGTGGAATCACAGCTTGACTGTACTTGGGGTGACTGGCTGCATGAGAACAGCTCTGGTCCCTCCTCTACTGTGGTCTCTCCCATTTGTCTCTAGGTTACTTTGGCTCTGTTAAATGTGCTTTTTATCTCAAACATGCAGACACAAACAAAACCACCAGATGAAAGCAGAGGTTATTTGTTCAGGATTTGCTTTAGCAAAAGGCTTAGTCACTGTCATCTGCATTGCACTTCCTGTGACATTGAAATAGGAAGTCCAAGAGACCCAGGATGATAGTGTTGGTGGCAATATGCATGAGGATGGTGAGAGTGTTGACAGCATGGATAATGGTGATGATGGTGATGATGAAGTAAATGGAATGATGATGTTGGTGGTGGTGATGGTGATGCTTATGGGATGCTGATACTATTGATGATGTAGATACTTTGATTATGATGATGGTAATGATGATGATGATATGATGATTTACATGGGATGTTCATGGTGCTGATGGTGATGTGCATGTGGTGGTGATGGTATTGTTGTGGATGATGGTGATGAAAATGTTGATGTACATCTTATGGTGGTAGTATTGATGGTTTTGATTATGATAATATAGTTTAATGATGATAATGGTTGAGATAATGATATATCAATAACAGCGCTGATGTCATTATGGTGAGACAAAAGTGGACATGAGCCTTGTCTCTGTGTTGAGATATTGACTTGGTCTCCTGGGTCCACTGTTCATAGTTCTTAGCTGCTGTGACTTTCTGCATGCTTGTGAGAAGAGAAATGAGACTCAGGTAGACTAAATACATTGTGCCCAGCCATCCTGCCACCAGCTTGAAGATATACATGTTCATGTCAGTACGGTTTCTCGAGTGGATTCTGCTCACTACTTTTTTTTTTTAACCAGCCTCCCTGTGATGGGCTGGATTACCAAAGAAGGCATCATAATATAAATGTGGGTAGAATGGAGGGAGGTGAGGAAACTGTAAGTCTGCAGAGATGGATGCTTCCGGGGAACATGCCCAGACGTGTTGTCATCACTCACCTTTTGCAAGAGCAGAAATAGGAAGGTGGGTACTCATAGCTCAGCCAACAGAAAATTGGCTCCAGTGAGTTTGTGTTTCTCATTAGAACCATTTGACGTATATTATGCTGAATGTGGGGAGCAAATCCATGAGACTGGGGCTATGCAGTTATGAGCTCTGACTTTAACAGCATGGCATTAAGTGCCGATTGTCCCTGTGATTTGTTGGGTCAGAGTCAAAGGCAGAGCCACAACATGATCAAAATTAAAATGCCTTGACTAATGACCTCAGACATAGACCGGCTGCTTGTCTGCACCCAGCTGGAGGGCTGGTGTTCAGCATTGTATTCTCATCCCTAGCTCTCCTCAAGCACAGGAGAATATTTGGTATCTTGGCTTTTTTTTTTAAGGCCTCAGGATCCATCCACATCCTCACTGTTCTGAGAAGTGACTCAGTTCCAGGAGACCAAGGTAAGGCTCTTGTCCAACTCCACACATAAAATGAACATTTCTCCAGTAGCGGCAACAGTGTCTGAGGAGATTCTGACCCTGAATCCAGTTATTTATCACAGATAAACAGAAGATATCCTGTCACAGTTTCTCCAGTAAAATTATTTGGGGGTACTTTTATCAAATTAACTCCTCCCCCAAGACATAAGTGATAAGTCTTCCTTCTGTGAAAAATAGCCAACACAGTCTACATTTGGAGTGTAAGGACGCCATTACTTTGAAGGGTCAGTTTCTAATCTTCAAAATTCTAGAATCCTGCCTCAGCTTGTTCTATCCTGTTACACTGATGACTGTTGGATGGTTTGGGAAAGATCCAGTTTTGTGTTTCAGGCCAGAGTGTTCCCCTCTGTATGTCTGGGCCTGAGCTGGAGGTGGGCTGCATGTTGTCACTTAAGTTCTGCTGTCCTGTTGCCTGTGACCAAGGCAGGGGCACTCAGTAGTGATGACTTCCTGCCCCTACCCCGAGTCCTTCCTCTCTCAGTGGCTCTCTGTCCTGATCTATCAGCCTGAGAAGAGAAGCAGATCCTTGAGGAAAAGACTGGGTCATGATGCCTCTGGTGACCTCCTCCTACTTCTGGCAGCCTGGCTGGGACTCCAGAGAAGGAAGCAGGAAAGAAGTGAGGGAAGAGGATAAGTAGTGAGAAGGGGAAATAAAGACTAGAAATACATGGAGGGGCTGGACAGATAGATCAGCAGTTAAGGGTGCTACTCTTCCACGGGACCTGAATTCTGTTCCCAGCACCCGTGTGGCATAGCACAAGACTGCTTGTAACTCCAGCTCCTACGGATCAAAAGCCTCTGGCCTCCAATAGCACCAGCACTAGTGCACATGCACACAATTGAAGCAGTAGTATTCCTAAGTATAACAGCCTAGAGACCCTGAGCTAGATCTGAGCTCAATGATCCCTCCCTGAGGACTATTGTCCATGGTACCAGAAGGCGCCATCCCAACTTCCAAAGGAGGGAGGCAGGCAACTGTCCTACCCAGGTATGACATCCATGAACCAATTAAACATTTAGCACTTTTTAAGCATCATTGTCCAGTGAACCCAAGAGTATCAGAAAATAGCAGTTCTTCTCAACATGGCAACCATGTGTGCAATACTTTATAAAGAGTGTTTACTTCAGATGTTCAAAACCCTGTTCTCCCATTGATTTAGGTATGGGTTTAGTTTAATTTACCTTCAGTTGCTCTCCACATATCAACATTAGTATCTCTTTGACATTTTGAAGATGTGTGTGTGTGTGTGTGTGTGTGTGTGTGTGTGTGTGTGTAAGAGACGGGGGGAGAGAAGAGAGAGAGAGAGAGAGAGAGAGAGAGAGAGAGAGAGAGAGAGAGAGAGAGAAGAAAGAGAGTGTCCAGGAACCACTACCGGCAGACCTGAAAGCACAGCTCTCAGATCCTTTAAGGGCAAGTTATGACACTCACACATCCACGCTGTAGGGCGTCTATAGTAGTTCCTCCGTAGGCCAATCTGTTGCAGCTGTACAGCCTGAACCCAGCGTGATTCTTCAAAGCTCACACACTGGAGTACCTGAGATTGGAGCAGCATATGACTCGAGACTGATGTTATGTGAGCAGACCCTGGCAACACATGTGTAAATATTAGCACTGCTGGACAAAGTCCATGGTAGAGGGTGGGGTAGGAAAAAATAACCCAGCTGTCACTCACAGGGGCTACTCTCCCACTCCACAGACACAGGAAGAGGAAAATTCGGCTAGAGCCCAATGTGGCCAGGAGCCTGTGGCAACCAAATGTCTTTTCAGAACATTCCTTACAAATGTCCCCAGCATCTAAAAGCCATGTCCTCCTCATGCTGGGGGCATGGACTGCATTTGACTGACTAGGCCGTGTCCACAGTGGTGATAAGCTAAAAGATCACCAAGTCCCCCTTTATGCCAGATTGCATCCAGATAGTGACTCTACCCCGAGCATATTTTCTTTTATATGTAGAAAATCAGCTTAAAATGAGACTTGAAGGTAGATTGGGGACTATTTGGGAAAGGAATTGGGGATAGGTTGGGGAGAGGGTACAATAAGGAAGAGATGATATTGTCAATGACTGTTATGCAAATGTATGGAAATGTTAGACTCAGATGTTTTATAATTAATATGCACTATTAAATCATCTAAAAATGACAAACACACACAGAGAGAGAGAGAGAGAGAGAGAGAGAGAGAGAGAGAGAGAGAGAGAGAGAGAGAGAGAGAGGATATACAAAGAAAGGGAAGGAGAGAATAAGGGGGAGCCAGGGAACACAACAGAGAAATGGAGCTTGGAACTGAGCCCTGCTGCTCCCACCGTTCCTGCTGCTCCTGCTGCTCCTGCTGCTCCTGCTGCTCCTGCTGCTCCTGCTGCTCCTGCTGCTCCCACTGCTCCCGCTGCCCCTGCTGCCCCTGCTGCCCCTGCTGCAGATTCCTGGGAGGCAGCTCATGCTGAAATGAGAGATGGTTCTGGGGTCCTAAGAGACAGTGATGGGAGTCCTTGAAGCACGGCCATGCCAATTCATTTTCATTTTCAGGTGCCAAAGGCCTCACTGCAGGTGAACTCATTTTCTTAGTCATTTAACCTGGGTCACTGGGACTGGCTGGCTTCAGGAGTTAAAATGGACAGAAGCGCCTACAGCCAGGTGCCTCCAGGTCAGGGGACTGGAGCCTCTTTTGGCCTGCCTTTACTGTCCATCCTCCATTCTTCATGCTAGGCTTCTCTTCCTTTTTGATTTGATCCCTCCCACAACCAGGGTCCAGCATGTTGAACACACGGCCTCTTCCACCAGCAAGGGAAACCTCACAGGTGAACCATGTGCAATCTTGAAGAGGCTTTGAAGTAGTGTGAGCAAGCCTGGGAGTCTTTGAGAATTTGTAGTTTAAGTTCCTTTACTTTATTATGTCTTAGTGTCCTCCTTAGCATTTGATCCTTTTCTCTCTACAGATGAAACAGGGAATAAACCAGTGCCAATGGCCCAGCAGCTTTTTTTTTTTTTTGGTCCTTTCTGGTGCCCTCATTTTTAGTTGTTATTATTTATCTCTCAAGAGTCACTCTAGGTACAATATTTGATCGATTTCTTCCCTATTTGAGGGCAGGGATACGAAGGGAGATTTCTCCTATCTATGTATATCGTTTCACACAAAAATAAACCACACGACTTCCTATATTGTTATTTACGTTCTGCCAAAGGAATTAGTCCCAGCAGCTCTTAAACAGGCCAGAGTCTCCCCAGTGAAGTATGGGTTTATGCCATCTTTTATATGAAGGTTTAGAAGGTGATGTACATGTGTTACATCTCGTGAGGACGCAGAGTTGACATCTGTCAGATCCCTAGGTGGGCTCTTTCTGTTGACTGTGCCTTCCCTATGCTAGGCTATTACAGAAGTTACCTGGGGAACTCACTTCAGGATATGCCACTGGAAAACTGAATTCTAGTCTGGAAAATGCTACACCAAGCTAAACTGCATTAGGAGAGACCTCTGCAAAACAAAACCCATGAAAACTGAGGCTGACTTTTTGGAGGACTAACACATATCTGTTGGTCAATTTTCTCTCTTGCAGCTCATGATGACCACCAGGGGGCAGCAAAGAACTTCCTGTGTGCTGGGCTCACCCCTGCAGTGTAGCAATACTGAGCCTGTGCAAGGATCACCTGGGGAGGAACTTTCTGGAATGAAAACAGGCATCATCTGCAGTATCTGAGGCTGGCCAAGAAGGCAGAATGAAAGTGATGAAGGATGACTGTCACCTAGCTTGAAAGACGGTTTTAGCTGGGGAAACAGCTTGTGTTTGCTGGGTAAACTGGATGTAATTCAGATATAAAGGAAAGAGAAAAGCGAGACTTATAAGAGAGGGCAGTCTTCATCCCACTGCCAGAGGCTAACAGCCCAGCCTCTAACTGCAAATTTAACATGAGATGGAAAATGGTACCTACCTAAGATTGTGTTGTAGAGGATTCACCCATGTAAAGCTCTTACGGCACTGGCGGAGTGCTTAGCTGTTGATTGGTTGCTATTAGTAATATCTGCCTTATAATTGCACATCCATGCGTGGTGTAGGTAGTGGGTGATACGTTGGCTATAAAGTGATGGAACCATCATAGAGACTAGGAGGCATGGAGGAGAGAGAGAGAAAGGTACCCAGTATGAAGTGAGGCTGCTTCAGAGGCCACACTGTGCAAGTGAGGATAGGGTGCAAGGAACTGTAGTTGTTGGGTTATAATGTGTGACTCAGAGTGGTGGCCCAGAGCACAACTAGTCTAGGTTGACAAGGCTCATGCCATGACCACAGGGTACCTGGACATCAAGGATATTGTATTGGTGGAGGTGGGGGGGGGAGGGGTAAATAGGTAGTTATAAGGACCACAGGTGAGGGTAGTAGCTCAAAGCCAAGATACTCATCTAAGTGTAGAGCAACACAGAGTCAGAAAGAGTGGGCTTGGAGTAGAGGTGTTGCTGATATCCTCAGGACAGCATTAGTGAAGGCTCAGAGCCAAGGAGCTGGTAGGGAAAGGCAGGGATCAGTCAAGAGAGACCCACCACAAACAGTACAGTTGAGCCTCAAGCTGAGCCCATAGTTTTAAAGGCCTTGGACACAAACATTGGGTTTGCTTATAAGAAGAAATTGGGGGGACAAGTAAATAACCATCAATCACAGCAGATGCTGAATTGCCAGGCACTGTTCTCAGCACATGTGTCATCTCTGCTCTCTTTGTCTTGCAGCAAGCCAAGGCGGCAAGCACCTGTGATGGTCTAGATTTGCTTCATCCTCCAGGGTGGGGGTCATGTGCACGGGCTAGATCCTACTGATGGTGTAACTAAGACTGACATGGTGAGAACTTATAAAGTTGTGGCATAGTAGGCGTGTTCCCCTGGAAGAAATTAATGACTGCAGAATAAGTTAGTTCTTTATTGATTGTTTATAAAAATAAGCCTACCTATTCGGCAGGCCCTTCTGTGCGTGGTGGCTTCCTTTTCTGTGTCTCTCACATTGTGACCCAAAGACAGGGCCCCTCATTAGAGATTAAACTGGTGTGGCTCTACTCCATCTATGACTTTGAGTATTCTGAGCTATGAACTAAACAACCAACCACCTTCACTAAAGTACCCAGGCTCTGGACCTCTGTAATGATAGCATAAGATGCACCAGCAGGGGGAGCAAGACTGCAGAGTCCTTAAGGGACATAAAGCTGGGAAGGTGTCAGACTCCAGCCTTATCATCAGAGATCATCAGCCAGGACTTTAACTTAGAAAGGTGGCTTTTACTAAGGTATGCAGGGCAGACTAGCGGAAGGCAGAGATTGAATGGGCAGGGATGAGGGCTAAGAGCCTGGTTGGAGGCGTATGTGGTCAAGAAATAAAAACAGTAGTCTCTCTTGGGGAAGAATCTACTCTGCCATGTTGGGCTTTGCTTGACTATTTCAATGGATGAGGTGTGCTGCTTCATGGGAGACATGGATCTGAAGCGAAGATCAGTTCCTACTGTGTGCCTGGGTATGTTAGATGTCTGCATAGCAATAGTCTGGGGTAGTAATACTACCCGAGGGACAAAGGGGCACTATGCTGAGAGGTGGAGAAAAATTAAGCTCTAATTTAATGTTTTCTACACTCTAGATCTTGATCATAGCCCCTTCCCTCCTCTCCTCAAGGTCCCACCCTTCCTCCGTCTTCCTTCTATGCCCCTCCCCTACTCCTCAGAAAAGAGGAGCTCCCCGCATCAACCCATCCCAGCACATCAAGTTACATCAGGACTGAGAGCATCCTTTTCCCTTGTGGCCAGGTGAGGCAGCACCACCAGAGAGAAGTGATGGAAAAGCACACAACAGAGTCCACATCAAAGACAGCCCCTCCCCTCAATCCCACTCCCCTTACCAGGGGATCTGCTAGCTACCATTGGCTAAATCTGATTAGGGGGCCTGGTCCATTCCATGCTTGGTCCTTGCTTGGTGCTTCAGACTCTGTAAGCCCTTCTGGGCCCTGCTTAACTTGACTCTGTTGGTGTGTGTGTGTGTGTGTGTGTGTGTGTGTGTGTGTGTGTGTGTGTGTAGCTTCTTGTGCTCCGTGTTTGGCTGTGAGTCTCAGCATCTGTTTCAATCCACTGCTGGGTGGAGCCTCTCAGAGGACAGCTATGTTGGGCTCCCATCTGCAAACATAGCAGAGTATCGTTTTATGTACCATTTGAATATTTTCTTTTTCCTGGAAATGCATCTCTACTGTTTTCATCTGAAGTGTTTAAAGCCCAGAATAACACAGAGACTAACATCTGGGTATGGTGGTGCATGCCTGTAATCCCAACACTAGAGATAAATTCTGAGCCTGGGAGGGGGTGTCTTCAAATCCAAAGTTAGCCTGAACTAGAGAGTGAAACCCTATTGCATTAAATCTAGTAGTAGTAGTAGTAGTAGCAGCAGCAGTGGTAGAGAGAGATGTGTGAATGAGTTTCACTGAATGTTAATCTGTGGCCGCATGCTGTTGTTCTTGTCATCATCAAAACACTGGGATGGTTAATCTCACTGTCAAGTTGTCTGGGCAAGAGTTTCTACATTAGATTCATTGAGAAAGAAAGACTTACAGGCTTGGATCCTGTTATACACATGAAGGGGAGAGCAAGCTGAGCACTGTCACTTCTCTCTCTCTCTCTCTCTCTCTCTCTCTCTCTCTCTCTCTCTCTCTCTCTCTCTCTCTCTCTCCTGTATACAATGTGACCAAATTGGTTTTGTCACAGCAATAAGAAAAACATCCGTGTACCCAGGAGAAAAGCCTGGTAGACATGACGAGTCTCTCTGAGCCTAGCCTCAAGCTCATTCTTATTTCTTCCGACTGTGAACATGAACTAACTTCCAGCCTGCCCTGTTTACCAGTCAGTGCCTTGGGCATCCTCATACCACTTTCCAAACCTTAAATGCTCTTCATATCTACAAACATGATCTAGTCAATGAATGTCCTATGACACATATTTTTTTTAATCAAATGAAATAAAGAAGTCCCTTTTACCCCTATTTTAGACAGCTCTCTTAGCCATGCCTAAGTTATACATTTCTTTTTCCAAGTTCACCAAGCCACCCTCTTTCTTCTTTATTATGTAAATGTGTTGCATCTCATTTCAAGATTCTCAGATATTGAGCCATCTTTGCATTTCTTTTTTCAGAAATAGATTCCCATTCGAATGGATCATTTGGGGCCAGTGACCTTAGAGCACTTTAACGAAGCTTTGGGTTGGAGTCTGCCAGCACAACGCTCTGTGGGAGCTATCACCTATCTTTAGGATGAAGCAGTGTGCCTAATTACCCAATACTCTTATTCATCATTCGGCAGTGGCATTTGCTCTCTGAATTTCAATCAACTCTGCATGCATACTGTGCCCTCCACACTTTATGATCTCATCGTCCAATCTCCTCCTGTTTCTTTTCTAACTGAATGCAGACACAAAATGGTAATCTTTACATTGCTTTCTGCGTCTCTAGGGTAGAACCCTTGCCTTTGTTCCAGCCACCCTGTCCTTCCTGTCCATACCTGACTGTGCGCTCAAAAGTGATGACCATGAGGCACAGATGAGGCTATGCCCATCAGCTTCCCCCATTGTCCCTCATGATGAAGGCCAATCTCTTCAGTGCAACAATACTGGTACTTTCTGCCCACTAGGCTGCCTCCTGAGAAGAGCTCCTGCATGGTTGTTTATGTGCAGCCCCATAGCCCATAGCCCGTAGCTTTTCTTTCCCAAGGGAAGCCCTCTCCCCCTCTTTGAAGGGATTTGCATTTGAGAACTGGTTCCTATCTGGAAATCTACTCAAAGACCACATACCCTCATTTGGTGGCTCTAACCCATTGTATGCCTGCCAAAACCAAGAAAGGTTTCTATATAACAGTCTTTTAGGGGCTCTGTAAGAGGCTGCATACTTAAATCCTAGTACAACTATGATCAAAGCCATTGTCCTTGTCCTACCTGTCAATGCACTGTCCTCTCTCCTCCCTCGTGGAGAGGTTCTGTTATTTCTCTGGTTATTAATTCTTCACAAGGCCTGTGTCATTCTGGGGCTACATCTTCCATTGAAGTGTTATCACTGAGCTGTCAAGGAAACTGGTGCTTCTTGCCCATAGGCATGGCTCTGTGCCTTGGTTAAAAATGAGTCCTTCAAGTCACTGTTGGTGGCAGTGTCTTATTAGCTAACCTTGCTAAGGATTACATTGTAGATATTCTTCACCAATAACTTGATGTACTGCAATATAATAACTGCTCTTATGGTGTAACACCAATAGAACACTCACACATCCACCTGTCTTAGACGTGGGTCAATGAACTGTCAAACAACTGTGACTCCATTGTTGGGAAAGTCACATCCCCACTTTGCATCGCCAGAAGAGTTTCTATTAACAGTTCAGAGACGTAGAGTGCAGGGAAGCATTGGAGAGGACCCAGGTGGAGAGCCAGAAGCCCCTTGGAAGTCAAATATATATATATATGTTTTAATTGACATGTATAAATTGTACATATTTACCACATGCCACATGGTGTTTTGAAATAAGCTTTGCAGGCTAACAAACACACCACTTACCTAACACCCTTGTTTTTGTGGCTATAATTCTTAAAGTCTATTCTCAGCACTTTTCAAGCACTATGCCTCATATTAACCACAAGTCAGACAGATGTGTATTTTATTAAATTCAGGAAGTGGCTGCTGCTTGCCCAGGCTGTTGTTTCCACTGTGAGATTTGTTGGGGGAATTTGGGAGGTCAGAGTTCTCAGCTTTGTATATACCTCGGTGCCTCACAATTTGGGGCCTCACTGCCTTCCGTCTTCCTGGCCTTGGCAAGAATGGTCTGACAGAGCTATCCATCTATTTACTCAGAGTTTCTGAGCCTTACAAACCAATCCTGTACTCAATTGCATGCCATGCTAACCTGCTGCAGCAGAGAAGCAGTTCTGTAAGAACTGACAGAGTGACTTTGATGATATGCCTGAGGACTATTGTCTAGAAGTCTAGTCTAAAAGTCTTTTACATTCTCTAAAGAGGCCACCAGCCCACGCATGAGCCCAGCTTTCCAGTGTGGTGGTGACTTCTGGGTCATCGTCCCCTCCCACCTCCACTTTCCTGAATCCTACTGAAGGCGCGTTGTTCAGCATTGCATCTGTGTGCACATATTTACTGGGTCATCAGTTACATTGCAGGCTTCCATTCCAGAACCGACTGCTTCCTAGGGTTGCTTCTGATAGTAGTAGCATATCACCCAGGGTTATTGGCAGGAGAAAAAACAGACACAAACAAGCAAACAAACCATGAAAGGCAGCTGGAGGAGTAGAAATGGTATCACTCGGAGACAAAAATCAAAGACTTGTATTGTTTCACCTGAATAGACAACTTTATACTGAAGCTAATTTGATTAAGTGTAAGCTCCTCCATGAAGGCATTTCTGCTGTTTTCCTAGCAGAAGTCTCCATGCAGCTGAAAGCCAGGCTTTTCCC
This sequence comes from Acomys minous, assembly GCF_964271855.1. Lineage (NCBI taxonomy): Eukaryota > Metazoa > Chordata > Mammalia > Rodentia > Muridae > Acomys > Acomys minous. The sequence goes on from NC_140493.1 coordinate 52,072,904, forward strand.
CACTGGTTCATCAGCTGCTTCATGACAGAGTAAAGAAATGATGGCCAACTGCAACTCATAAAGGTTGTGGAGGAACAGAGCCATCAGACGCTAGATGACCGCATCTAAGAATCAGAGACCACTTCAAAAATAGCCTTTCTTAACTGAGCATAAAATCAAATCCCCAAACATACAAATAAACAACGTCCTTCTGGGTGAATTTTCACAGAGTAAAAATGCCTGCATAAATCCCATCTAGGTCGAAGGAAGCATCTTTTAAAAAGATAACCAAGGCTCCTCAGGGTCCTTTCTAATCACAAATCTCAGAAATGACTACAGCCTCCAAGCACAGAGGGACTCTGGCTTCTGTTACAAAGACAGGTTCATGGTTGTTGTTTGTTTGTATCAAGGAAACAACTTGATTTCTGTAGCCTGGGCTGACCTCCAGAAGACCACTGTAGCCCAGACTGACGTATAGGTCACTCTGTGGCATAGATTGGACTTTAACTCCCATCTAAGCCTGCAGGATCATGCTCCTGAGCTACCACAGAAGACTAAAGGTGGATTCTGGTCCCTGTACAAAAATGTCACAGGACAGCATGCACAGTAATGTAACGAAGGTCGGGTCACTCCATATTGTCTTTCTCAGAGACTCATCTGTGCCATGAGGTATGACCATGTGTAGCTATGATTCGATGAATGTAAACCCTTCCATGAAGTATGAAAGTCTCTTGTTATGTGTGGACATGCAGCACCTACATCCTTTAGCTTTCAGTCATCACCTAATGGAATTTCTGGCAATAAAGTTCTCATTGGTTACGCTTTATAGCTATTGTCAACCAGGTTTACAAAATGGCTATAACTATTTACAGTTCACTCTTCAGTGTGAAGAGTTGATGATGAGACTCAATCACAGTTATGTTATCAGCTAGTTAGTTTCTGGGGTCCAGGGGCATTTTCTGGCTCTCACTATGACTTACATATACATCAATATTGAGAAAGCAAGCCCTTTTTAGAGCATACACCACCTCCCTGACTATACACTTGTGTGTTGTGACTGTTCCATCTCTTACTCGGTTATCTGTAATCTTCCTTCCCCCCCTACTGATTTAAAAGATAAATTCATCCTGGATCCAAACCCTTTTCTGTCCATCATCATCTCCCACTGGTGGCTTATACAATTTCTCTATTATGTGTTTTGATGAATAGAAGTTTGTAAGTCTTTCTTAAACAAACTTAATCTCTGTAAGAAGCACCCGATAGTCAGTGTATGGTTTTGTCTTATTTAACATCATGCTCCCACCATGACATGAGGTACTTTCCAATGTTACTTTTTGGAATTTGTAACAATCAGATCACACTTAGATGTGAAATCTATCTGTAGTAAATTTTATGCCCGCAATGAAGAAGGAATCAATACATACTAATGAATAACTGATCGAACATCATTCATTTTCCTTTGCGTTTACATGTCATTCATCTGTGTGTGTTTGTTTAAATGAGATTGGATTTTGTTCCTCTATTACCCATTTCACATCAATTGTGCATTGTCTTAATTATGAGACTTTAAAGAAATACCAATATCTAGAGATATAAGACATCCATATTTTCCACATCTCTAAGATTGTCTTAGATGTTTCTGCTGATTTTTTTATTACATAAACTGACTCATATAGCCAGAAGTGGTGCAAATAATTATAGTATCAGCAGAAGCAGGTAGATCTTACTGAGTTTGAGGTCAGCCTGGTCTACATAATGAGTTCCAGGCCATCCGGGACTACATAGTGAGACTCTGTCTTAAAAAAAAAAAGACTCACATAAAAGGAAATAATACCCAATACAGAGAGAAAGCCATTGGCAAGAAAGCCCCCCAATAGAGAATATTCACCAGTGTGGACTAGGAACCCCAAATCACCATCATCATGGCAACACAGAGCCCGGTACTCTGTGTCAGACTCTTTGACCAAGACTACCCTTATTTGTGGTCACCATTTGCATGCTGCAGACTGCACAACTAGAAATTACTTGCACAGTGGATCACAAAGTGACTTGTACTTGCTTTAGCTAGTGTGGCCTGTTTTCCTTCCCATGGTACAGATTATGTTCAGGTATGCTAAGAAACTCACCCCAACGATAAAATACTTCTCCCAAAAGAGATCAACAGCCCTTTCCAGTTGCATGCCACATACAGCCACAGAACCACACAAAACCAGACAGCACACATTGCCATACATAGCCACACAGCCACATACAGCCACACAGCCACATGCCAATGCATATCTACATAGAGCCACAGAGCCACACAGCCATTCAGCTATGCAGTAGCATACAACACAGCATCTAGTCATTGCCATGTGTCATTTTCCTATTCTGGTCTTGTGAATTCCCTCTCCTTCACTGTAGTAGTTCACACAAGTCTATTACATCCTGTTTAATTCATTTTAGACTTCTTCATTTAGTTTTCTTTCTTTTAAAAATTTTTACTAGTTCTTTGAGAATTTCATACAATGTATTTTGATCATGTTTATCCCCTTAACTCTTCCAAGATCTATTTTCTCTTCTATACCCACATAGCCTCATTGTCCTCATTTAAAAAACAAACAACATAAAGTTTGATTTGTGCTGCCAATGTACTCTTAGCTGGTTGATCATTTTGTCTATAGGGCCAAATTCAAACCTTCTTGATAGATTCACATGAGCACACACACACACAGAGAGAAATACATACAAACACATACAGATACATATACATGTGCACACATACAAACACACATACAAAGACACACCACACACAAACCCATGCACACTCCTATACATACATCACACCCATCCACACTCACATGTAGACATATGCACACACACAAACATACACACAGAAATCACACAGACACATATGGACACACACACACAATCACATAGTGCATCCAGACACATACATACACAAAAACCCCAAACACACACAATCACACAAACACGTATGAGCACACACACAAACATATACAGAATTTACAACAGACACATGAGCACACACTCAGACAAGCCACATACACAAGCCAAACACACCACACACAAACACAATCACACATGCATCCAGACAAACACATACATACACAAAACACAGACACAGACACAGTCACACACACATGCACCCAGGCATACACACACACCCCCACCTCATCCACCCACACATGCACACACGCACACATGATGCATGCACACACTGCCTCCTGATCCACATAAACTTTGTCATGTCTTTTTCCCAATCACATGTCTGTTCTAACATTCAGCCACCATCATAATCATTGAGAATTCAACCCCAAGGGATCCATGCTTTGGAGAACAGATGCTGTGCTGTATTAAGAACTGTATGAAGAACTGAGGCCCTGCTTGAGGTGCACTCACAGCCAGCCCAAACTTCCTAAGCCTGGAGGCGAGCTTTCCTAGAAGCAGATACTCACCAGCCTCAGCATTCCTCAGCTGTGTGGAAAGAGGAGATATCCCAACTGAGCCTACCTAGCCTGCAAAAAAATCCTGAGGAAATGCTGACCTTTGCTGTACAGGCTGGACTCCGGGTGGTTGGTTATGCAATGGTATCTAGTTAAAATAGAATGGGTTGCTGACCATACAGAATTCAGAATCTTGGCATTTGCTTGAAGTCTGGGCAGTGGGAAAACGGTACAGACAGCATGAGTGGAGGTGGGACAACAGAGTCCAACCTCTGTTATGTAACACCGGGAGATAAAGTAAAGAAACCGTCACATATGGAAGAAAAGCCATTACCTAATGATCTTGTGGGTTGGCCTGGAGATTTCCAGGCAGATGGTTGAAAATGCAGCTGACTTTTTTTTTTCTACCTGTGATAAAGTACAGAGGGAGAGGTGATAGATGTGAGGAAGGGATCCATTTTCAAGCAAAGCTAGAGGGACTGTGAAGGAGCCAGAAATCAAACCGTTGGGCTTAAAAATGAAACTGATTCTCCCCTCTTGTCTTTCTCAGCAAAAGATTTCCAGGTAACCAACAGTGGCCTGCACGAGAAAATAAAATCCAAGGCATTGTGAGTAAGTTACAGTGTCAGGAGCAAGATTGGTTCAAGGGCAGAATCATTAGATTGCTGGTCATGGCTTCAGACATTTAGTGTGCAGCCTTGTCAGTGCAGCCAGGTATAATGGGTCTTCAAAATCTATGTATGCCTCCTGTGGTTTTCCAGCTTCATAGAAGGGTACCTAAGGATCTTAAGAGCATTTTCCCAGACCTGTAGAACAACAAGAGGCTTGGGTTCCATGGGAGAGTGGAATTCTATCTAATGAACCAAACCTGATTAGAGCCAGAGGAATAAGACCAGATGAAGGACGGAGGAATTTATACTAGGCAAAGAAGCTCTTGAGCTCCTTTGCTGAGTGAATAAAGCAGGCTGGGAAACCTACTCAGTCATACATTGGGTCATGGAAAAGTCATAAAGACTTGGGATAGAATCAGGGACTGAGACTCATGGAGAATCACACCCAAAAGAAGCTGATGGGAAGCAAGGGGTTAATGAAAGGATGACCTGCTGGGTCTTAGTGTGCTGAGCTAGGGACTTCTAACATCCTCTCTGCTTTAAAGTGTCTATTGCACCTTTTCTGCCCTTGCTTTGTCATTAATATTGGAGATATGGGCAGGAAGAAAAATAACTTTTCTATTTTGTTAATAGGACTTCTGATCTAGAGCAGGTGGGCCTGAGAGACTAGCATCCAAACCTGACTTATATAGAGAGACGTATGAAAGTATGTGTGCATGTGTGTGTGTGTGTGTGTGTGTGTGTGTGTGTGTTATTTGTTTTTATTTTATGTGTGTGGGTGATTTGACTGCCTGTATCTCTTTACCACATGTGCCTAGTAACCACAGAACCCAGAAGGAAGCATCATACTCCTGGGCACCAGCATTACAGAGGGTTGTGTGCTTCAGCGTGGATGCTGAGAACTAAATTACAAGAGCTCTTAATTGCTGAGCAATCTCTCAAACCTCTGTAGTTACATTTTATCATGCATTTAAGCTCTGGGATCTGGAATGGCTCATTTGGAGACATCATTGTTCTGTTTGCCATAGATACCTTTACTCCTGGGGTTCTGTCCTGGTGTCAGAATTGCAAGGAGATACATTATTTGGGTTAGATTATAACCCCCAAAATATCAGGGTACATAAGACACATATATAAAATTGCTTCAGCACATGCCCATATGCAATATGGAATGATGCTACACATATGAATGTACATGTCGATCATAGCTAACATAAAATTTCTAGCTCTTACAGTAATTCTTGGCAGGGGTGTTTACCCAATATTATTTTGGTTCTGTCACAGTCATAGATAAAATCTAATTGCAGAACAATTTTCCATTGCAGACAGCATTAGCAGAAGGAGAGGACCAAAGCATTCTGCGTAATAGGACAATATGCCCCATTAATCCAGGCCATTAAGTCCAGACAGGGTGGACTGGATCTTATGCAAGTGCATTATTGCAATACTCCTTTTGCTGATAAAACAAGGGTTGTGATTCTTCTTGGATGCTTATCTGGCTAATGGGTTAAGAAAAAAACCTTGGAGTCATTGAATTACAAAGTATATAGATGTACGTCTTATGTCTCGTTTCCTATACTGAAGAGGATATATGTGATGATGCCTATCTTCTTAAAAAGAACATATCTATTGTCATATTCACATTCCTAGCGATATTATTTGTCAGGAGAAATGACAAATAACAGCAGGTCACATATGCTCAGTGACCGCTTCTGCAACCTCCCTGATGCTCCAGTATAACGCAATGAGGATACTTCGATAAATCTCTTGTGATTAAAAACATGTAGCGTGAGTGATTTGAAGGCAACAAGTGTCAAGAAGCTGATATGGAGCTGGGTATATGACTCAGTGGGTCAGAACTGTTGCTGTGAAAGCAAGAGCCCCTGTTCAAATCTCCAGCTCCCTTGTAAAAAGATGGGCGTTGCCAAAAGGGACTGAACCCCCAGCACTGAGATGGGGCAGAGGCAGGTGGATTCTGGGAGCTTGCTGGTTATCCTATCTAACTGCAATGCTGAAATTCAGATTCAAAGACCTTGTCTCAAAAACTACGGTGAAGGGAGGTAACGAAAGACACTGAATGTCCTCCTCTTGCCTCTGCATAACACACACACACACACACACACACACACACACACACACACACACACACACATCAAAGCAAGCAAGCAAATAAACAAAAAATAAATAAACAAATAAGAGCAGCAGTAATTGGACTCAAGGGTAACAAAATAAAAACAAATGGCCTGAAGGCAGAGTTTCTTGATACCCAAAATAAGTACATGAAAGAAAGTTGATGTTGGCAGATGATCTACTTTGGTTTTTTGGTTTTTTGTTTTTGTTTTTTAAATGATCTACTTTGTAAATAGGACAGCCAATGCTATTGCTCTAAAACACTTCTAGGTTGGATTTGACTTTATTTTTTCCAGTTTTTTGTTCATTTTCTTTGGTGGGGATGGTATATATAGATGTTTGTGTACATATGCATGTAGGTACATGTAAATATGTATACATGTGGAGGTCAGAGGCCACAGTTGTTTGTTTTCCCAAATACTTCTCACCTTTTTTTTTCCCAGAAGGGACCCTGACATACCCCAGAGCCTGCCAGATCAGCTGGACGCCTGGCCCAGTGAGCTCCAGTCCTCATTTGTATCTGTCTCCCCAGTGCTGGGGTCACAGGTGCAGGGCTACAGGCTCCTTGCCTGGCTTTCATGTAAATGCTGGGGATGTGAGCTCAGTTCCTTCAGCTTACACAGCAGGCACTTTCCTGACCCCAGGCCATCGCCCTAGCCCTCCTTTTTCATCTTCGTACTTAAATTAGCGTGCAAAATAAAGGGCTTTATTATGACGTGTTCACCTGCATACGACAGCATGTTTTGTTCGTGTTTATCCCTCCCCTGATGCCCCCCTTTCTCCTCCCCAGCTTGTTGCCTAGACGCCCACGTTAGACTATGTTTGAAATGCCCCACGTATTTCCAGTCGTCGGATGCATTTCTTCACTTTCCTCCATGTTTTAAGTGCAGATGCACTAACCTGAGTGGCATAAATCAAACAGTTTGGATACCCTCAGTATCCCAGTGGGCTTATTCGAGAGGAAAGGAGAGGTGAGGTGAGTGCTGAGATTGAGGGGTTTAGTCTCTTCGCAAACTCCTGGCGAGAGCCTGCAGGTAGCTGTGCTCTTTGCTAATGATCTTGGCTCCTGAGAGCTGCAAGGGACTTGCTCTCTCTCAGACTTTGCTCTCTCTCAGACTTATGCCCAGCTCACCGCTGTCACTTGCAAAGGATGCCTCTTTCCTTCTATGGTCCTTGAATAACAGACTCAACTTCTGAAATCAGTCTGTGTCCCAGCAACTACCTCTCCCCTTTCCCAACTAACTGCTACCCCAACTCACTACTGTGACTACCTCAGGACTTGCCTGTCCTTTCTGGATCTCTTTCTCCAGCTCATGGAATGAAGTGTCTCTTTTACCATCTGCTAGACATCAGCTAACAGAGTTTAGGATGATTTCTTTCCCAGCATGCCTTACTTAAGAATCCTGGTAATTCATAGGATTGGAGTCTGAACTTGACTTCATTCATCATGAGCACCATGCAAGGAGGAGGCATTGACATAACTAGGCTAAGAGATAAAGCTCAACCTCTGAGCTGTGTCGTCCTTGCTCTTCCAAAGTAGTAAGTATTTATAATTCTGTCATGTGACCGTTATTATCAGAAACAGTGGATCCTTACATCTGCCACATGTACTAACCTGTGTGGCATGAGTGCAGAGATTTGTGAGCTAGAGTCTGGAATAGTGTCTCGTGCATAGATATACCAGACACATGTCAAATCTGGTTCTAGAAGAGATCAAGGTTGGCCTCAATCCAGCTCCCTTGACCTTCATTCTTATGGGCAAAACAGAAAGTTAGACTTGAATGTATTAACATCCATGTATTCTGACTAGAGTGAGTGAGAGAAGCCTGCTTTAGGAAGCAGTCAGGGGAGATCTTTTTGACAATATTTAAATATACCTGAACCGAGCCATTAATCATTCTAATGTAAATATTGAGTACCCACCATGTTCTAAGCACTGTGGTGGGGACTTGATGGTGAGAGAAACCTGTACTGAGAAAAGGGCAATCAATGTAAAAAACTGAAGCTATGAGATGGCCAGTGTTATGACCGTCACTGATGAAGTGTATTGGAAATCTATGAAAGGTGTTTAGTGACGTTAGAGGTCATAAAGGTTTCCTGGAGCAAGGAAAGTGGTGCTTGTGCCTGGCTAACAATCAAGGCATAGAAAAGAAAACATTTTTTTCCAGGACCACCCTTCCTCCAAACCAAGCAAAATCCAAGAGCAGAGGTGTGCCAATATGTACCCTCACTAGCAGCAGGCAATAGAGATGACCTCCAGGGCTAGTAAGGCAAGAGGGTTGCTAGGCCAGGGTGTAAGGAAAAGAAGGAAGGTATATGATATCTATCTATCTATCTATCTATCTATCTATCTATCTACCTATACCTATCTTATCTATCTATCCTCTATCTAGGTATGGGTATGGAGAGTGGATGTGTCAGTGCATTTGTGTACAATTATGCATATTTATGTTTGAGAATTTATGTTTTATATGTATCAGTGTCTGTGTATGAACTCTGTGTGTATTTGAATATGTGTATGGCTGTGCCTGTTAAAGGAGAGAGAGAGAGAGAGAGAGAGAGAGAGAGAGAGAGAGAGAGAGAGAGAGAGAGAGAATTTCTCTATGTGACCATGGGTGAACGGAATATAGTCATGTATAAAATTGGAGGCTGGCTGGGTCTGCAGAAAGGTCCTGAGAGCAGGGCACTTTGAAAAAGTTGTGGGTTAGGGCATTATTGATCAAGGTGCAGATAAGGATGAGATGGTGGCAGGAGTATCAGGATGCTGACCGAGAGCAAGAAGAGGAAGCTGGAGTAAGCACCAAGCAGAAACCTACACTTTTTTTGCTGTGTGGTTGCACTCAAATCCTGGGTCATCCTAGCATCTCAGTATCCTTATCTGTGAATCAAGATCAACACAGTCAACACTATAGCATCACCAGAGAGGTTAACATAGGCTTGTCATGGGCAAATGGCTCAATGCAATGAGACCATAGAGTCTCTGTCATGTTTGATCTCAGAAGGGTTTGTTTATGTCAGTCTCACCATTGGTATATTAGTATTGAATAACACTAGTGTCAAAGGAACTGTGTTCATCAGAAGCATCTAGAACCTTAAGCTACAGATGCTCATCTTCACCCCAGCCAAGGCTAACTCACTGATCTAGACTAGGCATGGCCTGTAAATCACTACTAAACAATAATACATGGTGACTGGTGGTTGGAAGACAGTGCACACAGTCTTGAAGGCTGCCTCCCCAAAGATTAGATTTTTTTGTGTGTGACTCACTGTCCTGACTCTGGCTCACTGCTCCCTGTCCAGTGTGACCCTCTAGACTCATCCCTGTGGTTTCACCCACTCAGGCCCCACAGGTTGCCTTGGCAGCCTTCTCTCCCTCTCTCTCTTTTCCCTAATCTAATTATCACAGCAACCAGATGTGACAGGCTCCCTCTCTAACCCACTTCAATATCTCAGAGGGCACCTTCCAAGACTGGGCCCTTTTATCATTTGCCAGGTCCCAACCCTAGAAACCTGGAAGGTATCCTTATGCTAATTAGCCCTGAAGTGTCCTCTGCCAGAATAATCCTATTAGAGGGCCCAAGAGCAGCTGCATGCTGTCACAATCAAATCCAGTGGGAGCAGACACATCAAGAGGGTCAGCCTTCTGGAACAGCATGCCCGCCTCCTGCTATAGCCTCTGTCTCCAAGCGCTTCTGTGCATCTGCACCTCTCTCAGTATTTTTGAAATGAGATGGAGGCAAACATGTCTTACCCAAGGAAAGTAAATGCATCTATACAAATCCCTTTACCCTACCTAGTCTGCTGACCTCACTGACTAACTAGTTCAAGCCCATCTGTGAATCTCTTCCCCATGTCCTGTACAGCACAGAGGCCAGCCTATGGTATATGCTGTGGTCCCCTATGGTCCCTCCTAGACCCCTCCTTACAGTGTGCTTTATTCTTGGAATAAGTACAAAGAAGCATAAGAGAGCTCAGAGTTTAAGATGCAACTACTGAACTCATATCCCAGCTCTACCACCTATCTGAGCTCAGGAATGCTGTTCTCTGGGGACCAACATACCCATCCTCAACCAAATAACTTGATATTATGCAAGGTCCACATCTCTTGTGCAAATGGACAGTATACACACACACACACACACACACACACACACACACACACACACACACACATACATACATACTTTAGCTTCTGCCATTATGTTAACGGGTGGCAGCCAGTGATGTCTGTTGAATAAACACTGTCAGCTCACCACTGGGCTACTAGTTACAGATACATTCATTAATGTAGTTGCAAAATTGCTAGAAAATAGGAACAAACAAGCAAAATTTAAAAAGTGAAAAAATAAAGCACCAAAAGCAGAAAACAAAACAAAATGGAAACCAAGGACTTGGCAACCTGTTCTGTAGGAAAACCTGGCTAGAAATAGTCTGACACTATTTATAGTTTTCATTTCCTTTTTATGAATATTCATGTCCGCCTGCAAAAGCACAGATGAGGTTTACTATAGTATTCTGCCCTTGACTCTCTCAGGGCATTTGCAATATTTGAAACATGCACTTTAGGGATTGAATTTCTACAGTTTGAAAATTTGCTGGCTTTTCCTACATTTCTGAACCTAACAATTTGGGTAAAGCATTTGAACTTGCCTGTGCTGTCAGTATTTCAGGGGTGACAGAACCAGACTAAGGATTTTAACATTCTCCTAAGATCAGTTGACAAGTACATTGGCTGGACTCTTGAAACAATAGAACATTCTGTTTCTACCAGAGTGGGCAGGTTGAAAGATATAGAACTTTAGAACTTGGGCTACTGGCCTCTGAGCATCCTTTATAACCTGAGATCTTCAGGCCCCAGTCTAAAAAGAGCTCTTTTTATAATTCATTTTTTCTAATATAGTCATTCTCTACCTTAAATCTTATTTAGCAAACTCATGGTCAATTTGAGATGGAAGAGCGAGCCAATATGCTTAGGGGAAGTCATCTGTCAGGTCAGCACTGTATTGAGGAAACTGAATTAGGCTTCACTGTTCCACAAGAAATTCCTTAAAGGAAATATTTGCTGGGTTAAAGGAAGTGTTGATGGGAATGGCACAGCCCTTTAAAGTGCATGGAGACTGACATGTGACACAGCTTGGAAAGTAAATGTTAGATATGGTCAAGTGAGCCCAGTAGAGCTTGAGCTATGCAAGAGGCGCCACCAGAGAGCTGCAGTCACTGTTAAATTGTGGTACCCAGTAGGGAAGGAGCAACTAAGAAAACCCATCCATTCTCTCCCTGCCCTCGGCCTTCTGCTGGCATTGCCAAAGCACTAGTCAACAACAGCTCAGTGAAAGGGCTTCATTGACTATGTCCCCCACAGAGCATAGAGGATGACAGGGTGGAGCATGGATGCATGAGCAGAGTGATTGGAGAACAACATTTCCCAGCAGGTCAAAGTGGTCCCTCTGAATTGTAGGGAAGGACTGCCTTGTAGTCTCTCACCTCTCATTAACATACCAAGATGCCAATGTCTGGGTGGCAGAAACAATAGAATTCTCACAGTTCTAAAGACTAGAAGTTTATGGTCATCGTGCCAGCACGGCTGGACTTTGGAAAGGGACATGTCTAACTAATATATGGCTACCTTCTTACAATTTCCTAGTGGGGAGAGAGAGAGGGGGGGGAATTTTTTTGTCTAATCTGAAGCTTATCAGTTCCAAGGCAGAACCTCTAAATGTCATTCCTTTGGAGGCAAGAGGTTGTTAACCTGTGATTTTCTGTGTTGGACACAGTTCAATGCCAATTACTCTAGCATGTATTAATTTACTCACCCAGAGACATTGTTTTCAGGGACGTCTTCAATTATCTCCATCTTTCCCTTTCTCTAGCCTGAGGAACACTTCAGTGGATTCTGCATATTTTATGTTATTAAATCATGAATCATCTTATAAAGGAGATGGGTAGGAGTGGCATACAACACTGCAGTGACTCAAAACTAAAGCATTTTTATTCAGTGGTATTGTGTTTTGTTCTCAATACAATGTTTTCATTGATCCTTTGAGAATGTCATACAGTACATCTTGATTGTACTATCTCCTAATTCCACTCCCAACTCCTCCCATTTCCAACCCATCTCCTCTTGATTTCTCAGTAATCTACTGAGATCAATCTGTGCTACTCATATATTCATGGATTGTGGGGCCATCCACTGAAGTGTGGTTCAACTAGCAGGCATCATATCCAGAGGGATTGTTTCTACAGAAAGATAATTATAATTATTCAAGAGAAACGTTGTGAAACTTTCTGAAAGAGAAGTGAAAGTACTTCCGGCTCCAGCTCCCAGGAAAGAAGCCCTCTGTAATCCCACGGGCCTTGTGTTGGAAACCACCTTCAAGGCTGAAGACTCTTGGAGAGCGAGATGCTTCCTCCTAAGGCTGAGGGGTCACCTGTGGGTGGAGTTCTGAAAACAAGGGAGTGGGTAAGGTCTGTGTCCACAAGGCAGAAATGGAAAGGAATCAAGGAGAAAACAAAGACAAACCAACTCCTGCAGAGGGAGAGTGGGGAAGAGGTCAGGGGAAGAAAGGTTCACCCTTTTTGGAGAGTTGTCTGTTTTGAGAGGAATATGAAGTGTTCTTTTCTGTCCATTGAGACACTTCCGGAATGTCAGACATAGGTAGTGAGCCTACAGAATAGACAGGATGAGTTCTGATTCCAGGTTAACAGGAAGTGAAAAGGATATCACCACATAGCAGCAAGAGAGCAGACACTTGCTGACAGCCACCTGAGCTTTGTTGGATGTGTGTCCTAAAACCACATCATTGGTGGAATTTACATTCTCCTGACATCTGTGACTGGATCCTTTATGCTTCTCTGTAATGTGTCTAAAGTGCTTGGCACTGTGATAATTGTTATTATCTGGTTAAAATCATGTGACTCACACATGCTTCTCTCAGAGAGACAGAAAGAGCGCGGAGCCTCCATGAAATTCATTCGCCTTCTCAGATTTCTTGGGGTAAATTTTCTGCCAGAAAACAAAGAGGAACACCACTTTGAATGCACAGATCTCTTCATTTAATAGTAAAATTGAAACAAATTTCCAATTCACAGAGGGAACATCCCCAGTCCTGATGACCCTTTCAATAGGCTAGGCCACTGCAGTGTTTTCAATGACAGTGTGACAATTCCAAGAAGCTTCCCCAAAGGCTGCCTGATCCCTTAGTGAGTGACTAGCCTCAATAGATAGAACATTATTTGAAATGAGTGTATTATTATGGGGACTGACTCTGACATGAACTCTGGTGCTCCATATTTGTCTATGTTCCCTTGGTGGGGAGGCCAAGGAAGAATAATCAGGATACCAAGATGAGACTTGATTCTCTATGACCATATAGTGGGGGAGGAGGTCCCCCTCAGTCACAGACATGAAGGAGGAGGATAGACTGAAAGCAGGAGGGAGGGAGGAATGGGAGTATACAAGGGATGGGATAACAATTGAGTTGTAATCTGAATTAATTTAAAAAAAAACAAAAAGAAATCTATGCACAAAATAGAAATCACTACCAACTTGCCTTCTATGGAACCAATGATAGGTAGGAAGAAACCTCACCATACCAGGCCATGGAGCAATGGAGCAAATTTCCCTCTGGTAAGTAGGAAAGATGGTGCCTGAGAGATGCCTGCAAGAATAACTTTATCTGCACTTGTAGGAACAGTGAGTTTTTTTCTTGCACAATAAAGAGAGAAGTTAAGCAAAGAAGTCCATCCCAGTAAGGACACCAGGCAGCAAGTGGCAAGTGGCAATACACAATGCATCTCAGTACTGGTAGACATCAGCTGGTATACTGGGCTGGGAAAAAATGAAGAGGTAGCATTGTTATATATTTCATTTCCTGGCTATGGTCCTTTCACTGTCAAGGTCCAAGTTACACCGAATCATGGTCAAAGCATTGCTAGGTCCCTGCCAAGGAGCACAAGGAAGGGCTATTGTCAAGGACCAAGCAGGAGAGACACTGGGTCCACATGGCTGAGCAAAACCCACTAACTAACCCCTAGAGAGAGGGTCCACAGAAGCACCGGAAGGTACAGCAGAGAAGGTTAGTATCTCAGGGATAGCTAAAATGATTTGACTGTAAGACAGAGTAGATGTTCTATATTTTCAAATACCCTCAGAAAGGGCCATGTTTATGGCTTTCAAATATGTATAGAGAAAGAAGCCACAAGATAAAGGTGAGTTTCTTGCCCATGAAACCCCAAGAAGTGGTTTCAATAAAGTTTACTTTATTGTTTTATCTCTAGGTCCAGGGTCTTTCAGCCTTTTCTCTTTGGTATAATTTACAACATATCTGTCAAAGAACAATAACAAAAGTTCCTAGTGACAAATGTCAACACACACTATTTGAAAACAATAACAAATTTAAAAGAAAGCCCTCTCTGTTCCAGAGAAGGCCGACTCGATTTTGTGAAAATTAAGATCTGTCTCGAATTCACTTATAACAAATGCTGTCAAAGCCCAACTTTTAACACAATTTTGGTCTGTTTGGAAGAGTGAAACCAAGGTAAATATGAAAACAAATAAACATAATATCATATCCAAGACAGTTTTATAACAGCAGATCTCTGGAGGAAGGTGTGCGTGTTCATAAAGCTCCCTGTAAACCTCAAAGGATTGAAGTCTGCAGTGCTGGCAGAGCAGATGACAGAAGAGAGCAACGATCTGTTATTAAACTTTAATACACAGAAAGGCAGCCATCCTCATTGTAAGTAAAAATGATATGTGGTACTTTGAAACTCAGTTCGTGGAAATATGTAGATATTCACCCAGAATGTAGGGAAGTTCACTGTGGAGAAAACAAAGCTTCAAAATGAAACATGGGCCTATAGGAAAACAGGTTTGGGTAAATTTTATAAATGTTTGAAAGTCATAAATAAAATTATGGATGGATTTCCTAGTTTAATGCTATACATAATAGTGTGTATGTGGGTATACAGTACATATAAGACAGGGTGAGTGATTAACAGAAAAACACGGAGCTTCTTGCAGGATTCAAGGGAAATGCTGTATGGTGTAGTGAGTAATCAGGCAGAAGAAGGTTGCGTGGGGAAGAACTAAACAATAAAATGTCTTTGTTATGCATGTGTGTGTGTGTGTGTGTGTGTGTGTGTGTGTGTGTGCGTGTGCGTGTGTGTTGGAAGATAAGTCATTGAACGAATCTGAAAGGTCAATTGAAAATGATCTGCCAAATGACAGATAAAGAAATTGGCACATGATATGTGAAACGTGCATTCTGATTATTTGCTTTAATTGACTATCTTTTTTCAGTATAAGAAGCTGATATTAGCTGGGCGTGGTGGCGCACACTTTTTATCCCAGCACTCGGGAGACAGAGGCTGGCAGATCGATGTGAGTTCGATGCCAGCCTGGTTTACAAAGTTAGTCCAGGACAGCCAAGGCTACAAAGAGAAACCCTGTCTCAACAAACAAACAAACAAACAAACAAACAAAAGGAGCTGATATTAAAAACCTTCCACCAGTCAAAGAAGAGAATGACCTGGTTATTCGTTGAAATAACAACTCTGTGAGTCCAAATGTAAAATCAAAAGGTGCAATTGATTCTTTTAATTGTTCTTATATCTTGGAAAATTGAAGTCATAAAGAACATGAAGTTTTATAGCCTCACTTGGCATTTCTACAATTATGGCTTGCCTAGTTTGTCAACAATCTTGACATCCCCTATGAAAATGTATGAGTGTATGAGGAAATCTATTGCAGTGACGATGGAAAGTGGATAAGCTCTTCTACCTTTCATAGTTGTTAACAATCAAACATTACCATTCCAAGACTCAGCTTTGTCTTTGTGACTCTAGTGATATGAAATCTCCAGTTATATTGATTTCACTTTTTCAGGTTAATAAGAAAAATTTAAAGGAGGTTAATGTGTTTATGTAAAGTCAAGTAAAATAGATGGCGTCATTGTGAAATATGCCATCGGTATGTGCTTGCTGTTTAAATATTAGAACAGCAGTGGGGATGTGAAATCAGCTGAGTCAAACAAGTAAAACATGCCTAGGTCTAAACAACACTCACAATCAGTGGCCATGCTACAGCCATATAATATTCCAAATAGGCCACACCTCTGTGGCATCAAAACAGCTCCAAGTATCATACATAGTGACTTTGTGGATTTTGTTGATATTTCTACTATAAATCTTACATGGTTCTATAGTTGAATAAAATAATTTATGCTTAATTTTCAGCACAAAAGTTGATAGTTTTCAGAACTTTAATGCCCAGTAGAGGAAATGATGTGTTATATTGCAAGGTACCCTGAGTGAGACGCTGTGTCCTTGGCTGATATCTGAAGTCACAGAAGGGCTTCAGTTTCCTTTCTACATAATAAAATGAGAGTCTGACGATGAGCTGTGATTTTTTTTATTTAAATAATTTATTCAGATTACATCCCATTTGTTATCCCCTCATTTGTATCTTCCTGTCCCCCCTCCCTCTTTTATTCTATTCCCCTCCCCTAGACCTGTGACAGAAGGGGACCTCCTCCTCCACCATATGATTATAGCTTATCAGGTCTCATCTGGATACCCTGCTTCCCCTTCCTCTGAGTACCACCAGGCCTCCACACCAAGGGGAAGTGGTCAAATAGGAGACACAAAAATCAGTCCTTCCTCTCCACACGACTGTGAAGAATGTACTGTGAATTGGCTAGATCTGAATAGGTTTACTGCATGCATTGTCCTTGGGTGGTATAGTAGTTTGTGCAGGCCTTCTTTGGCACAGATCTGCCAGCCTTGATGGTTTCCCTGTAGGGTTCCAGGACCTTCTGAGTCCTTCTATTTCCCCATTTTCCCATAGCCCCCTCACCTGGAGTCACAATAGCAAGTCCCAGCATCTGTCCCAATCCCCTGCTGAGTGAAGGCTCTCAGAAAACATTCATGTTGGGCTAGTATCCAATTTTAAGTGGGTCTATACCATGTGTATCTTTCTGGGACTGGGTTAACTCACTCAGGATGATCATTTCTAGTTCCACCATTTGCCTGTAAATTTCAAGATTTCCTTGTTTTTAATAGATGAGTAGTATTCAATAGTGTAAATGTACGAAGGTTTCTTTATCCGTTCTTCAACTGAGGGACATCTAGGTTGTTTCCAGATTCCAGTTATTACAAATAAGGTTGCTATGAACATAGTTGAGAAAATGTCCTTGTGTGGTGGAGCATCTTTTGGGTATATTCCAAGCAGTGGAATAGCTGGGTCTTGAGGTAGCCCTATTCCCAATTTTCTGAGAAACGACCATACTGATTTCCAAAGTGGTTGTATAAGTGTGCAGTCCCACCAGCAATGAAGGAGTGTTCCCCTTTCTTCACATCCTTGCCAGCATGTGCTGTCACTTGAGGTTTTTTTTTTTATCTTAGCCATTCTGATGGGTGTAAGATGGAATCTCAGAGTCGTTTTGATTTGCATTTCCTTGATGACCAAGAACACTGAACATTTCTTTGAGTGTTTTGCATCCATTTGATATTCCTTTGTAGAGAATTCTCTGTTTAGTTCTGAGCCCTATTTCTCAATTGGATTATTTGCTTTGGTGGTGTTTAATTTCTTGAGTTCTTTATATATTTTGGATATTAGACCTTTGTCAGATGTAGGATTGGTGAAGATATTTTCCCAGTCTATAGGCTGTTGCTTTGTTCTATTGACAGTGTTTCCTGTCTTACAGAAACTACTCATCCTCATGAGGTCCCATTTATTAATTGTTGACCTTAAGGCCTGGGCTGTTGGTATTCTGTTCAGGAAGTTGTCTCCTGTGCCAATGAGTTCAAGACTCTCCCGCTTTTTCTTCTAACAGATTTAGTGTCTCTGGTTTTATGTTGAGGTCTTTAATAATCCACTTGGACTTGAGTTTTGTGCATGGTGACAAATATGCATCTACATGCATTTTTCTACATGTAGACATCCAGTTAGACCAGCATCATTTGTTGAAGATGTTATTCTTTTTCCATTGCATAGATTTGGATTTTTTCTAAAAAATCAAGTGTCCATGGGTGTGTGGATTTATTTCTACATCTTTGATTTGATTCCATTGATCAACCAGCCTATTGCTATGCCAGTGCCATGCTGTTTTAATTACTGTTGCTCTACAGTACAGCTTTAGATTAGGAATGGAGATTCCTCCGGAGCATCTTTTAATGTACAGCATCATTTTAACTATTCTGGGTTTTTAGTTTTTCCATATGAAGTTGAGAATTGATCTTTTAAGGTCTTTAAGTTTTGTGTAGGAATTTTGGTAAGGATTGTATTGAATCTGAAAATTGCTTTTGGTAAGATGGCCATTTTTTTACCATGTTAATTCTCCCAATCCACAAACATAGAAGATCTTTCCATCTTCTGAAATCTTACCATTGTGTAGACAGTATCACCAGGACTTGGAGACAAGCACATCCGTGACCTTTTGCCTCTCTGAGGTTGATCTGGTAGAACAGAGGACCTGATAGCTCCTTAACCAAGCACCAGAGAAAAACAACAACATATGCATTCACATGTCAGGAAAGAAGGCCACTCTTGGAAACAGTCCTTATGCTGGGTGCATGCATGTTGAGCCTGGCAATATGGCTCAGGGAAAAGGCACTTGCTGCAAAGCCTAAGGACTTAAGGTAGAATCCTGAGACCCATACAGTAGAAGGAGAGTATCAACTTCTACAAGTTTTCCTCTGACCACTACATTCATGCCACAATATGGACTTACCTTCTACACACACACACACACACACACACACACACACACACACACACACACAAATGTAAAAAGAAAGCACAAAATGAAAGTGAAGATAGGCTGTACACACAGACACAGAACAATAAGGTTTGATCTGGTTAAAGTGCAGCTTTAGCATGGGCAAGGGTGATGTACACTACATATGAGAAAAAGTCTGAGGGAAATACATCAACACTGACTGTCTCTATAGACAAGCCTTAGAAAATTCTGCACTCTGCTTAGGGTCTGGCTGTGTGTATAATTTGTTTTTCAGAAGGCTTCAGGCTTATTTTTTAAAATAAAAAAAAACCTTTTTCTTATTTAGAGGAACAGAGGACATTTGGGAGGATTTGTTTGGATCTTACCTCATTTTCCATAGAGCTTGATATTTAACTATAATTTATGCTTTGGCTCCACTGACGCCCCAAATATGAGGACAAATTCTCCAAAGATCTACAACGTGTCTGTCTCCTAGAAACAAAGTATTAGTAATTACCTTGCCTCCCCCAAAGAGGTGGAAAATGGAGTGAGTCATTCCAAAGCCACTTTTCAAGCAAGATGAAATATGTTATTGCGAAGATAAAGGCTATTTTCAACAGGATACGTGTGAGGATAATGCTGATGACTCATGGTGATGTGGTTTGCAGTGCCCACTGCAATTTTGCTCAAGACTCTAACCAAAATGGGTGTTTGGTGATTGGTAATTGCTTAGACATAGGTGGTTACTTGTTCAGACATTTTTTAAATTTTTTTTTACTGATAATTATATTTTGGTTTTGTGGTTGTTTTGTCTGTTTGTAGATAATCTAAGAGATATAGGTAGAGAATCATAGGAAACTGGGTCTGCAAGAGTGAGAGGAACAGGAATTGTTCCTTGCGGTCATGGTGATGTTTGGAGTTGTTGAGGTATGTGATGACTCTCTCTTAGCATTGCTCACCTGAAAGGACCAGGGAGCATTCGCATCCTACCTCTTCCAGCTGCTATCCGAGGGTGTCTTTGAAGTAAAAACATCCATGATACTGCAGAGAACTTCCATTCCAAGTGGAGACAGAGCTGAGGAGGCTGTTTGGGATGTGTGTTTGCTTTTGTAATAGATTGGTTTCTATGAACACACATTTTCATTTAGGATGCCAAGATTGGTTGACAAGTTAGATGAACCATGGTCACCAAAATTCCAAATGAACCTATAACTACCTGCATAGGTCTGTCCACTATATCTGCAGCAGCCACAGTGTTTGTCACAGATGGTGCATATGTCACCCTAGGTGTATTCTGTGTGGAAGCTTTCATAGGGTCTGCCTGCACTCTTAGATCGTACCATTTCACAGCAAGCCGATTCCACTCCCAATGGCTGATGCTTACCTGGGTTTCGTTCTCATTTATTTTTCTTTTGTTTCAGATTTGAGGAGGTTCAAAAACCACCCTATCACTATGAATGACTACCTAGAATTGCCTGGGAATGAATGCCATAAAATCCCTGGGTGCTCCCCTCAGCCAGCAATTTGCTGTAGCTGGTATGTAAAACACACAGTCCGTTGGTGCATTGAGAAGAAAAGGATGAAGTTTACCAAGACTGCACGTGCTTGCAATCGAAGCACTCAGGAGGGTGAGGCAGGAGAGTCACAAGTTCCAGGTCAGCCTGGACTATTGTAGTGAGATCCTCTTTCATCAGCAACCTCAAGTCTTCTCTGTATTGCAGGTAGGAGCTCTGTTCTGGCATTAGGATCTGGCTTTCCCAGTAAGCTACATTTGTTATCTGCTTCTCTCTACCCCTCTCCTTCCCCATCCCTCTGCTTCTGTTTCATGTAGTCACACCCCAAATAATTTGCATTTTTATGTCAATTCTGACTTCAGGATATTTATCTGCCACATTATGACTTGAATTATTTTGAACCGGAAGATTAATTTGGATGCCTCTTTCTGGCATCTTCAAAATAATCCTCCCATCCTCATTTCTTGAGGCTGCCTCTCAGATAAACAGTTTTGTTTGAATAATTACCACAGAACCAAGACCCATTTACTACACAGTTTGATAAGATTTATATGAGGCTATAGATTCATATTTGAACATCCTTTGAATCCTTAAGTGATAAGTTGCAATCTACACAAATGGTGTGCTTTTTCTTCCACTTAAATAGTTTTTTGTATTGGTTTATAGGTGGGGGGGGGGTCTTCAACAGTCAGCCTTTCAGATGGTCTTCTGAGAGCCTTGTTTTTCTATTGTGCATATGCTGGGTGGTCCTTTTCCTCACTTTACTGGAGAAGTTGTTCCATTTTCTCATAGAGGAGCCAGTCTCTGTGTGAAGTGTGCACCCAGGTATGCTGTGAACAGTTGCCTTATGCTGAGTGTGGAAGGGAAGCCTTCAACTTACCTTGACTCTCTGGTAACTAAGGTCTGGATGTCTTAAATGAACCCTCAAGGAGAATCTGAAACCAGAACCACCCAGCTAAGGCACTCCCCAGTTCCAGACTCATAGAGGCCATGTGACACTATGAACATCCATAGTCTTAAGTTTCTGATTTTATGAGTTGTGTCTTAACCAGTACAAGATAATGAATAGGTGGTGACATACCACCTTGTAATCAAAATGTTTACCTAGTCTATATTTTTCCAAGGTTATTAATATGATATACATACCTATATATATATATATATGCAATAAACATAATCCATGTGTGATATAAAGGTAATAACTGTTGTCATAGATGTAGAACTATCAAAACTCAGAGATGGAGGCTCAGCCAGATAGATCAGCAGTTAAAGACACTTGCCACCAAGCTTGACCACCTGAATTCCACCTTCAGGACCCAGAGTCTGGAAGGAGATGAGGGTCTCCTGAAAGTTGTCCTCTGACCTCCACACTCAGGCACATATCTCCCAAACAACTATAACATAAATACAGTTTTAAAATTTTAAGCCAGATGTTGTTGCACACACTTTTAATCCCAACCTGGTGTGCATAGAAATGTGTAGGTCATCCAGGGCTATGTAGTGAGACATTGTCTCCAACAAACAGGGAAGCAACAATAATGCTAATATTAAATAGTCATAAAATCATGTGAGGCAATGTAAAACTCTGAACACACTATGAAAAACAAAATAGAGGTACATCTAATACTTAAAAAGGCAACTGTCATATCATCCTAAAGTCCACTCCTAATTATGTGCCAAAAAAGTCAAAAGTAGAAACTCAGAGAGGCATATGTGCTCCTATGTTCATACAGGGCCTTCTTCCTAGGAGGAAAGAATTTTAAATAATTCAAATGACCATTGACAACCAATGACCAAGGGAAAGTAAGATGTTATGTATTATGTAGGACTATAAAATATTATTAGCTGACCAAGGACAGGAAACTGAGTGAAACAAGATAGTCACAGGACAGAGCTTCAGCATTTGCTAATTCAGGAATATAAAGGAACGAAACTAAAGGAAGCAGGGGGTAATCAGGTCTAAATGCTGGGAAAGGGGAACTAGGAATGTCTGATGAATGTAGGGTTGTGACTATACAAGACTGGATATCTGTGTACACTGCTGCATACTGCTAACAGTATGTAACAGTATGTAACAGTAATTACATTTTAAACTGAGTAACGGTGCATACGTGGTGTCTTATAAAAAATGCAGAGACACTATAAACATCATGGAGGTGCTGGGTATGCTCACTGTGTCCACTATGGGGTTGGCATTTTAGGACCCTCATGTCTCTACACTCTTGTGGTTGTATGCATTGAATATTTATGGTTTGAACATAAGTCACTTCAATAAAGCTATAAAACTCAAGAAAACATGATTCAAACAAAATAAAATATGGTTAATTCTTAAAAGAAAAGTAACAAATGAACATTAGCATGTTGAACATATCGTTTCCAAGACATAAACTGAAATTCAAATGAATATTTTGACTTAGATGTTTTCTAAATAAAGTTGCAGCTTTATATAGGGTCTATGTTATTTATGAACCATTTATCTCTTTACTTGCATAGTTGAAAAGGCTTACTGAAAAATGGAAAGACTGTAAAAGATGGAGAATAGGAATGAGTTTTTTGTGAAACACTCTCTTCTTGATATGACAAGGCTGTTGTAATCATGAACATATAGTGGCTGTGGATACTTGCATAGATACACACACACACACACACACACACACACACACAAACATTGCATACACATATAAATGTGAGCAACACACACATATATGCACACATATAGAATGTAGTCATATATACACACATATACAGACATGTACACATGTGCACAGAAATACACACATAACACACACATACACATAGTACAGAGTTCACAGGTATGCATACAATCACGTATGTACACTAAGACAAGAAAGTAAGAAGAACTGAGTTGAAATGAAGATGGGGATTCCAAGAATGGGACAGAGATTTTGAGAAAAGTAATTGGAGAAGTGAAGATGATCAGACAGTACATTTTAAACATGCATGACATTGCTTTTAAAAAGGGAAACAATACTATTTAGTATAAGTACAGAAATAAAGGTGTCACTGATTGGGCTCAGTTGACTATTTAAAAACAAGACAGGGAGTTGGCAAAGAGTTTGGAGGTATGCTTGAAGGAATAGGGAGAGTTGGAGAGAAAGGATTGGTGGATATGACCTATGACCAAGGTTCACTGTAAACATTATAAAAATTTCCAAAAATAGAAAAATGTACATAAACAAAAGTTGAAAATCATTATTTTCCTAATATTTAAAATATATAGGTATCTATATGTATAAATATGCATAAGCACACACATATGCATACAGATTGAGAGCAGAAGGGGTATAGACTATTGAAGAGAAGAAAAGAGAGTAGCAAAAGGGTAGAGAGAGATAAGCATGGGCAATAAGAAGATGAATGTGGCCCAAGCACAAGAAACACTTATGATAATGTGATAATGAAAATAATATTTTTATGTGCTACCTGAAAAATATTTTGAAAAGGAACAAATATATATCACAGGACCATGAAGAATGGAGAGTGATTTTCTGCAGTAACATTTTCTACCTAGAGAATACGATCCCACATGGCAGCATAATGACGCCCTGAGATGAAGCAATAATGCCAGGTGTAATAAAGCTCGACTTGCGCAAAGTTATGAATTCTGTGCTGCATGGCGCATCTGCTTTATATTGAAGATATATTAAATGACACCTGCAGGGTACATGCCCACTCATGTTTTCTTGGATAATATCTTATGGATAAAAGCTGTCTACACTAAGTATAAAGAAAAGGCTTTAATGAGGTGGACCAAAAGTTGGAATGCAAAGAACCAGTCAGGTTTGATTCCTATATCACCCTACTTATACCCTATCTGACCCTCACATCCAGTTAATTCTCATGTGAAGAATTCTGTCTGAGTTTCATAACAGCAATATAAGCACACAACATGAATTATGTATATGTTCTATTTCTAAAGATGAATAAAATAAAGAAAATTTAATATTTTACATTACATGTTGAGCATTTTTATGTAAAAGACTGAAATCCCAATGCTCCAAAATTTAAAACTTTCGAGCTCCAATATGATACCACAGTTGTAAAATTCCATACAGATGCCACAGGAATGCTGTATGAAGTTATCTTCGGGCTCTTATGTAAAGGGTATGTTAAACATAACTTTTCTGTGCCTAGATCTGTGTTCTAGCTTCTTGATTATTTATAACATATGTGTGACAATCCTCCCAAAACCTGAACTCCAAAGCACTCTGGTTTCAAGGACTGTGGATACCGGGGTCTCAACTTGTGTTTTAATCTTCAGAGTAACTTCATAGTTAGCTGTGCTTTCTAACTGACCAGTTCTCTGAAAGCCAACTGCCAGTTTTATGCTTTGGAAGGCTTGTGCCCATATCTGGGACTGCAACAGCTTTTCAAACACACACTGTATAATCATGGATCAAATTCCTGATGTCATCAATAAACCACCTTGTTGACCTTCTTCCTGCGGCTTGCTGTTGCCCTCACTCTTTCCCTAATGATGTTGTTCCTCACCCATGATGTGATAAGTGTGTCTCACTGGAATCTCTTTGCCCCTTTAGTTGACAATTTGCTTTCAGACCATTGTTCACAATTCCATGATATCATTTCTCTGTGATCATTTGTTACCCTTTCGTACACTGTTGGCTACCAAAAATAATGCAGAACATTGTATATGGGATTTCATGATCAGATTCAAATTTACCTTGTTTTTAATGTCTCCCCATAAAATATTCATGGATCTATGGTCATTTTCTCCTTAAAAATTCATGAACATTCCACTTTATAGCGTCTGTATTTACTATGTTCTGGGCCTTGAATGAATGCTCTTACTTTTCAATGCCTATTCTTCCCCAAAACGTGATTGCCCAAAACAGGCAAAGTTTCTCTGATTCTCTTATCTGGAGAAAATATCTCATTGAAACTTCTGAAAATTTTCTTCTGCCAATCTTAAACTACCAAAAGAACTTCAGTTTTTATCCATAACATTAGAAAATCAAACTAGTAGTTAAATTAACTAATGAGTTAAATAGTAATGACTATTTAAATATTATTTTTCTTATTTTATTAGGGCTACTCATATGACTTATTTTTTAGAAGCAATGATATTTTTATTCACGTTATGTGTCAGAAAAATGGTTTAATTTACATCAAGATTTCACTATGTAACTGTGGATGGTCTGGAACTTACAATGTAGATCAAGCTGGCCTTGAACTCACAGAGATCTACCTGGTTCTGCCTCCAGCCTGGGATTAAGGGCTCTTGTGATTTTTATGTCAATAGTTAATGGATATATGTGATGATTAGTGTTGACTGTCTATCTTACTGAATCTAGAATCACCTAGGAGACAACCTCTAAGTGCATCTATGAGAGGTTATCTTGACTAGGTTAGCCTACAGCTATGACTGTAGCCTACTCAAGACTGTGATGTCTTGAGTAGGTCAACTGAGGTGGGAAGACTTAAACTATGTGAGTAGAATCTATATTTGGGTCCTGGACTGTACAAAAATAAAGCAAGCTGTATACAAGCTTTCATCTCTTTCTGCTTTCTGACTATGGATGCAAGTTGGCTAGTTGCCTCAAGCTCCAGCTTCTGGGACTGCCCCTCACCATAATGGATTGTACCCTCAAACTGTGGGCCAAAACTAACCATTTTTTCTTTAAGTTTATTTGTTGGGGTGTTTTATCATATCAGCAGGAAGAGTAACTAACACTGATGCAAGAACAAAGTAGAACTAAGCACACTAAGTAGGTAAGATGCCACTTGGATGACACAGAGAACAGATAATGTAGTCCATCAGTAATATATGATATGCTTAGATTCAGGATGAAGTTTTAAGATATCCCTAACAGAACTGCTGATGAAAAGTACAAGTTACATGGTAAGAGGGTTGGGGGTGGGCATCAACCCACCCATTAAACCCTTGGCTGAAAATTTGTCCTGCCTATAAGATGTACAGGGATAATGATGAAGCAGAATTGATAGAATTGCCAACCAATGACTGGTCGAACTTGAGACCCACCCCATGGGAGAAACCCAAGCCCTGGCAGTATTAATGTTACTCTGCTATGCTTACAGACAGAGGCCCAGAATAACTGCCTTCTGAGAGGCTTCATCCAGTAGCTGATGCAGAGACCCACAAACGAACAATAGGCAGAGCTCAGGGAATCTCTTGGAAATGTAGGGAGAAGGATAGAGGGATCTGGAAGGGTGATGGCTACTACAAGAAGACCTACAGAGTAAACTAACCTGGGCCCATGGGGGCTCACAAAGACTGAACCACCAATCAAAGAGCCTGCATGGACTGGACCTAGATGTCCAACTTGGTCATCATGTGCTTCCCCTAACAATGGGAGTAGGAGCTGCCTGTGACTCTGTTGCCTGTTTTTGGATCGCTTTTCCCTAGCTGGGCTGGCTCTTGGCTGGTCTCAGTGGAATAGGATGCATTTAGTCCTGCTGCATCTTGAGGTGCTGGGATGGGCTGGTACTCCTTGGGCGTCTCCCTTTCTTTGAGAAGAAAAGGGGAGAATGGGGATAGGGAGGCATGAGAGTGTGACTTGGAGGAGAGGATGGAGGGAGGGGCCTGGGATCAGGCTGTAAAGTGATTAAATAAATAAATAAATAAATGGAAAAATTAAATAATTCCAAAAAGGGTAAAAACCAATATGATCCCAACATTCCTGTTTTTATTAACTACAGAATTGGAGTTTATATCACTCTAATGTGGACAGTCAGCATTTAGTGTAGAATATGAGGGTTCAGATTTAGACTCCCTCCCCTTAATTGAAAATAGAGTTTTCCTCACATAACATATCCTGATTATGATTTCCCCTCCCTCTACTCCTCCCACACCTCAGCTCCACTCCCATCTAGGTCCACCACCTATCTGTCTCTAATCAGAAATCAAACAAGCATCTAAAGAATAATAATATTATGATATCTTTTTTCTCCTTTTTATTATATTTCTTTTTTACATATATATTTACATCATTATACATAAATAAAATGAACTATATACAGTAGAAAGAACTGTGAAACAATCGGGAATTATATAAATGTTTATATTCATAGTGTTTTGGTTATTTGTATTTGACAAACTTGAAGAAAATATCTTTCCTATCTTGGTGTGTGTAAAATTCTGAATATAAATCAATCTATCACATATCATCTTTATAAACTTAAAACATCTATCTAGACCTAAAAACATCTTAACCCCTAAACAGCTAAGCTTAATTGTATGACTAAACTATCTGGTCTTCAACCTCATCAGAGACT
The DNA here is from genome assembly GCF_964271855.1 of Acomys minous. Classification (NCBI taxonomy): domain Eukaryota; kingdom Metazoa; phylum Chordata; class Mammalia; order Rodentia; family Muridae; genus Acomys; species Acomys minous. Next base: position 52,100,578 of record NC_140493.1, read on the forward strand.
TGAGAAGGAATAAAACTTAATTACCATAAATAAACCAGAAGTGCAGGTTAGCTTCCAAAATGAAAAAATGAAAGAGAAAATTTGTTGCCTGAACAGTCACTCAAAACTCTCTATTGGAGATATCCTCTTCAGCCTTCTAGCCCAGTATATCTGACAAACATATTTGTGAGGCAGGAACTCTTAAGAATTTGCTTACCCTATCTTTGCAGAGTTTGGCCATTGGCCATCAACTCTTCCTGCACCCAAGCTTGTCCGTTTTTAGGTAGAATTCTGTCTGTGGCAGAAATGAGGACATTTTGCCCAGTGGCTTGTTTGCTGCATTTGAAGCCACCTCCATAAGGAGGTTCTTTGATGCTAATCATCTTCTTTGATGTAGGCTGGGTGTTGCCAGGAGATAGCATGTCTTGTTGACAAAGAATCTTTAAAACAATAAAAACATCTTTAAATGCCAAAACCTGTAGGTCTCTGAGGCTTTTGAAGACCTTATCTATTTTACCTTATATATCTATAGAATCATATCTATCTGTTAAACCTAAGATGTATTTTCTTGTGATAAAAATGACACCACCATGATTTGATCAACTAACAATTAGCTTATATTACTTAATTATCCTAAACATCCTGCAATAGCAGTTTCAAGGTATTGGAAGTAAACTTTGTATTATCATTGAGTTTTATGGGTACAATACCTCATATAAGAATAGAAATATATACAATATGTGTGAAGAATCATCTTAAATTTGAATTCTATACCAATATATCAAAATTAAACTTATTTTTCATCAATATATAAAATTCTATACCAATGAGTGAGGGAGAGGGGATAAGAGAGGGAGGGTGGCAACGGGAGGTGATGAGAGAGGGGGCTACAATCCTGATATAAATAATTCAAACCGCAGAACAATGAGGTAACTATTTTATTAGTATTAATTTATTTATTCAGATTACAACTCAAATGTTATCCCATCACTTGTATTCTTCCATTCCTCCCTCCCTCCTACTCCCACTCTACTACCCTCCATGATTGAGGGGAATCTCCTCCCCCACTTTATGATCACAGGCTATCATGTTTCATCTTGGTAGCCAGCCTATTCTTTCTTTGAGTGCCACCAGGGCTCCCCACAGAGGGGAGGTCATCAAACATGGGGCACCAGAGTTTATGTCAGAGTTAGTACTTGTTCTCCCCATAACTGCAGAGAATGTCCTGTCTGTTGGCTAGATCAGAGTAGGTGTTTATTACTTGTATTGTCCTTGGTTAGTGCGATAGTTAGAGCAGACATCCCTTTGACCCTGATCCACCCATTGCGCTGTTCTTCTGGTAGGTTTCTAAGGTCCTCTGGACCCTTCTATCCTTCTATTTCCCCCATCTCCTATATTTCTCTTACCTAGAGTCCCAGTAGGATATCCTCACATCTATCCCAATCTCCTAGTAAGTGAAGACTTTAATGGGACATGTCTTTTGGGCTAATGTCCAATTATAAGTGAGTATATATCATATAAGTCTTTCTGATTCTGGGTTAACTCACTCAGTATGATCATTTCTAATTCCATCCATTTGTCCAGAAATTTCAGGATTTCCTCTTTTTTTTTTTTTTGGTGTCTTCCTCTTTAATGGGAAAATTTATCAGCAGGAAACACTACCTCGGTATTCTTGAGTATAGCTGGCTCCCCAGATTCACTGGAAGACCTGAATGCCTGTGTCACTACTTAACCATTTTTTCTCCTTTATTAATTTATTCTTGTTACATCTCAATGGTTATCCCATCCCTTGTATCCTCCCATTCTTCCCTCCCTCCCCTCCCATTTTCCCCTTATTCCCCTCCCCTATGACTGTTCCTGAGGGGGATTACCTCCCCCTTATATGTTCATAGGGTATCAAGTCTCTTCTTGGTAACCTGCTGTCCTTCCTCTGAATGCCACCAGGTCTCCCCCTCCAGGGGACATGGTCAAAGGTGAGGCACCAGAGTATGTGAAAAAGTAATATCCTACTCTCTACTCTACTGTGGAGATTGTTCTGTCCATTGGCTAGATCTGGGTAGGGGTTTAAGGTTTACCGTCTGTATTGTCCTTGGCTGGTGCCTTAGTTTGAGCAGGACCCCTGTGCCCAAATCTGCCTATCATAATGTTCTACTTGTAGGCTTCTAGGACCCTCTGGATCCTTCTACTTTGCCATTCTCCCATGATTCTCTCATCTAGAGTCCCACTAGAATGTCCTCCCCTCTGTCTCAGTTTCCTGGTAAGTGAAGGCTTTCGTGGGACATGCCCCTTGGGCTAATATGCAGATATAAGTGAGTATATACCATTTGAGTCTTTCTGCTTCTGGGGTAACTCACTCATTATGATCATTTCTAGCTCAATCCATTTATCCACAAATTTCGGGAATTCCTTGTTTTTAATAGCTGAATAGTATTCCATAGTGTATATGTACCACAGTTTCTTTATCCATTCTTCTATTGAGGGACACTTAGGCTGTTTCCATGTTCTGGCTATTATGAATAAGGCTGCTACGAACATGGTTGAGCAAATTTTCTTGTTGTGTGCTGGAGCATCTTCTGGGTATATTCCAAGGAGTGGAATAGCTGGGTCTTGAGGAAGCCCTATTCCCATTTTTTTAATAGCTGAGTAGTATCCCATAGTGTAAATGTAACACAATTTCTTTATCCATTCTTCAACTGAGGAACATTTAGGCTGTTTCCAAGTTCTGGCTATTATGAATAAGGCTGCTATGAGCAATGTTGAACATATGTCCCTGTTGTGTGGTGGAGCATTTCCTGGGTATATTCCAAGGAGTGGAATAGCTGGGTCTTAAGGAAGCCCTATTCCCAGTTTTCTGAGAAAGTGCCAGCTAGATTTCCAAAGTGGTTGTACAAGTTTGCATTCCCACAAGCAATGAAGAGTGTTCCTCTTTCTCCACATCCTTGCCAGCATGTGGTGTCACTTGAATTTTTGATCTTAGCCATTCTGATGGGTGTAAGATGGAATTCCAGAGTTGCTTTGATTTGCATTTCATAATGAGGTAACTTATATTGCTAATCCTATTCCATGGGAATAGCTCTGAGGCTGGCTGAGACATGAATGGCTATGTATGGACAAGGCTTCTTGTTGGTAACAAGTGTGACTTATTATTAGGTGCTATTCTTCATATGGCATGAATGAAGTTTGCAGATGTCTTTCTTCTTCTCATACAGATAACAGAGAACCAGCCTTAATTGTTCTGTGCATCTGTAACATCTCATATATTTATAATTTTAGGACTGTATAATACTTGTGAGAAATTATATGTTTTCAGAATAAAAGAACCAGACCCTGATGCTGGATCAGACCTGACAGGACTCATTCAGCATGCTGGATGCTGACATCCTGCATCCTTCATGTCCCAGAACAGGACAGCTTTGAAGAAAGCTTCCGATCACAATTGATCCAGCATTTCAGACTGTCCCACACAGGACTCCTATTAAGCCTGGAATTTCTCAATATTTAGAAACTGGACCACAAATGCTACTCCTGACTTGTTTAACCATTTTCCCCAATTTTACCTGGGCCCCTACAAAGGTACTATTCATCACAAATCAGCCAGAATAAACCCTAAGAGAACAATGCTCCATTTCCCTAAGGCAGACTGGGTAGGTATTTGTTTTCTTTCTTGGGATGCAGATGTTTATTTTCATTGGGAGTTGGCTATAATTTAGTACTAGGCTTATTCAGAGAGAAAAAGAGGTTGGATATACAGTTATGCCTCCCTTTTCCTTTATCTTTCTTTCATAGGTATGGAGATAGAGGTTGAAAAGAAAGAAGGGGGGATATAGAAATATATAGGGATGATATGACAAAAAGTAGATTATTGAATCTACTCCTCAACTTAGGGCCTCAATTGTTACTCACAACTGTCATCATATATTATCATATATCATGTCTTATCATTAGATAAATCAAAAACTACCATTTTGGAATAGGACAAAACAGAAGGAAAAGTGCCCAAGGGTAAGCACAAGAAACAAAGATCCATTCATTTGCGTACACAGGAATCCTATAAAAAACCTAAACTGGAAGCCATAATATATAACACCTGTAAAGTAAAAAGACAGAAGGGAAAATATAAACAAATAAAATGAAATAAAAATAATGACATAAAATAATAAGAGGAAAAGAGGATAACTCTGACATGACATTATGAGACAAGCAACCTTCAAATATGCAACTGGGCTCATCCTCTGTCTGCCACCTACTGATGGGCAGACAGCCTACCCTTAAGAGTAGTTTGTTTCCCTAGTGAGACTCTCTTGAGGAAGACTAAATTTTCATTTGCAAGTGGTTCCAATTTAGATTTTGATGCATGTACGTGTAACATTTGTGGACGCAGAGCTGGAAATTTTAGAGGGTTGCTATTTATGGAAATCATGAAGGAAGAAGAAACATCTAGACTGGGAATAAGTTAGAAAACAAAGCTCTAGAGTTCTCAGGGTCAAAATACTTGAAGTCTTGAGCTGGCCAAGGACATAGGGAGTGGGCATAGAGAAGGGAAGGGGACACTACAGTGTTTGAAGTTTGGAATAAAAACAATTTAGAAAAAGAGAGGAAGATGTAGCTAAGAAAGAGTAAACAGTGTCCATGGCAGAAAAACAGTGCGTGTACAGTAATGTGGAAACTAAGCTTAGAAATTCAAGAAGAAAGGGTTGACTGACCGTATACTCTGTCATAGGGGAGGGGAATAAGGGGAAAATGGGAGGGAGGGAAGAATGGGAGGATACAAGGGATGGGATAACCAATGAGATGTAACAAGAATAAATTAATAAAAAAAATAAAATAAAATAATTTCTATGTATATGAAAGTTTTAGAAAGTTTATTTGCATTTGGAACAAAAGATAATATGTTTCATATTTCTTTGTAAAATAGAAATAGTTTTTTCCTAAAAAGTTGTGTGAAGAATTTCAAATGGATCTTTAGATTCAAGTAAACAGGATTTTATTTACTTATCTACTTTCGCCGAAACTGGCACATACTGTGGTTCATAGAAAGAGTATTCATCTGTTTTGACATAAATATCAATTTTGTCTTATAAAAAAACAGAAATATCAAATACAATATGAAGTGGAAAAATACAATTAGATTCTACAACATGGTTGTCCTTGATGACTTTGACAGACGAGATTTTATGGAAAGAGATGGTGAAAACCTTACTGAGTTGAAGTAACTGGATGTCAAAGGTGAATTGGTGATGATGGATATAGGTATACTTTTTCTAGTATTTATAACATATTAGAATAAAACATCAAGTAGCAGTTGAGAAATAAGATCAGGAGTGTATGCTTTATAGTGAGAAATGTTAGAGTGATGCCCTTGAATTGGAAGGAATGGACAGGTTTGTGGTAACAAAATGCAGGGCAGAGCCAAGACAAACATGGTTGGTGGCAAGGCAGACATCCAGGATACAGACAATGATAGGCAGGCAGTGGGGCAGCTTAACCTTGTCAAGTAGTTCTGATTATGTCTGCTTTCTTGTTGAAAGAGAGTACAAAGGATAAGGACAGGTGAGAAGTATGCTTTGAAAAAAGAGAAAATTAAATGATGCACTCACTATCCACATTAGCAATAGAGTAGAAAAAGGAGAATGGTGATGAGGATTGGTGAGCCAAATGCCCCCTTTGAAGTCCACGTTCCCCATAACTTATGTGTAAGCTATGGTTTGTCCTTCAGGCACCTTTAACTCTATGCACACTAGAACGGAGAGGCAGAAATAAGGAAGCAATATAATCTACAATTAGAGTTGGCTGCTTTGCCCATTACATAACAGGAAGAAAGATAATATTGGCAAATATGGAGATTATGCAAAAAGTTAATACAGTAATTTCTATGGAAGTGAAGTTAAGTAGACGATCTCTGACACAGGACCGTACAGAGCTGACTGCCCCACTCAGTAGCAGGCTCTGAGGGGATGAGCAATTACTGACATCTATATTAGTTATTTTTCTGATAATGTGATAAAACATCATGACAGACACAATTTAGGGAAGAGTTTTTTGGCTTATGGTTCCAAAGGGAAGAGTTTATCATGGTGTGGAAATATGCTAGCCAGCAGCAGGGACGGAGGCAAGAGAAGGAAGCTGAGAATTCATATCTTCAAATGCAAACAGGAAGCAGAAGGGGCAAACTGGAAGTGGCACAGGTCATTAATCTCGAAGCTGAAGCCACAGAGATGTACTTCCTCCAGCAAGGCAACAACACTTAACCTTTGGAAAGACAAGAAGTGGCTGCTGTTCTGGGTACCTATTTAAATATAAGAAGGGGTGTGCTGGTTAGCATTGATTTTCAACTTTATCAAATCACCATGGAACCAAAGCTCTGTGCATTTCTTTGTGGTATTATCTATGCACTAGGTTAATTGATGTGAGATCACCCAAGCTGAGTGTGGATGGTATGAATCCATAGACCACATAAGTAGAAGAAAGCCACCTGGGTGCAAGCATTCACTGCTATTTTCTAACTCTTTTCTGGGCATACAATACATCTAGTTGCATCCAGCTGCTGCTGCTGCCGCCATTCCCTTCCCACCAGTGGTGGGCAGTTACTTTGGAAATGTAAGGAAAAACAACCCTTCCTTCCTTCAGATGCTTCTGTAGGGTGTTTTGGTTCAGCAATGAAACAAGTAACTACTAGAAGAGAAGACCCCTTACTCCCTGTAGTCATCATTTGATGGGAAGGGACAAACTTGACACCTGACAGAGGAAAGCTGAGTGCTGGGACCTTTCCTGCATTATATCATGAAAAAGAAGCAATGAACTCAGTATTCCCATCTGTAGTACAAGAAAGGGAACTGTATCCCATGAACTTGCCTGGGTGACAGACATGGAAGAGTTCAATGGCAGTCTTTTAGCTTTTTAAATCCTCGTCCTTGTCACTAAATCTGAATACATCAGTTTAAACATGTTTTAAGGAGTGATTAGCAGGCACTTCATAGACTTCTTTTATTGTGGGCTTTAGGTTTTATTCAGCAATATGCCTTATAGCAAGTAAGCTTTTGATGCACTAACATTACACTTTGGTGCCAGGAAAAGGATGAAGCCAGTATGTATTTTTTTTCCTCAGGAAGCCAACAATGCTAAAAAGAATCCATATTTTCATACTTTAGCCAAACATTAGAGTTGATAGCATCACTGATTGGTTAAAGGGGAGCTTTATCTAGCCTAAGTGTTCCTACCTGTCCTTAGTGCTACCCAACACACACCAAAACATGGGATGAAGCAACATCAAAGTTATTTTTTTCTATTCATATACTTAGGTTATTTAAGCTCAATAGAAAAATGCTCTGATGCACAGTCCCAGAGTTTGCACCATTTGCACTGGTGGAGGATGCTTAGGAAAGTATTTTTTCCCTTCAGCCTAGGTTTTATTGCTCAGAAAATGAGGAGTTTGAATTAGATGAGCAGTTTCAGCTTGGCCTCTTACAACCTTGGCCATCCATTGCTGGGGTGAGTCACCTCATCTTTATAAGCTTATCATGTCGAGAATGATGGAAAGTACCACTAGAGAATGGCCTGAAATAACATTTTATGAAAGCACAAAGAGCAATATTGTCCCTAGTACAACCTCAGCACAGAGTCCCAGGAGCACATGAAGCTTTGGTCAAATTAATGCCATTGCTTCTTGCACAGCTTTGTTTTAGACTGACACTTTATCCTAGACACCATAGCATAGTTTTTGTATATGTAGATAGAAGATGGGAAAGGTATCTCAGAGGAAGAAAGCACGGGAACAATGAAGCAGGACTTTGTTAAAATTTTAGTTTATTCTGATGCTAAACCTTTTTATGTGAATGTGGACTTGTGTTACAAATTAGATATTAAGGATGTAAAGGTCTTTGGTGTATTCATATAACATGTTGGTGCCAGAAAATGATGAAACCAATATATGATGATATAGATGCCTGTGATATAGCTAACACATGAGGAAAGAGACTCATAGAAAATATAATAAGAGGTTTATGAAAGAACATACATCATTTCAGCTTTCTTTCAATAACTGAATTCTGATTAAGCACAATCCCTCAGTAATGCAAAGCTGTACTTTACTGCTGGCTCCCTAATATGATGGTAAAAGCTTACTTTCAGATTATTGAATTTGTGTGACATAATATAATCACTAGGAAACCAGAGATGGAAAATGTGTCCCTCTCTACCAGATATTTTCCTTCTAGCTCATCCTCAGAAGCATCTTATGTTTCCATTATTGCCTTCACTACCCTATTAATTGGCAATCACTCCTGAAAGGGGATTTGAGTGAATATTACAGGGCAACTGTGAGTCTACCATTTTCTCATTGTTCTCCAGTTCCCACCACAAGCTCATTTCCTGCAGTTGTCAGTTATGACCTGCATGGTAGCCTTGGGATTTCCTACACTTCCTCTGATGAGTGAAGTGAAGGACCACTGGTCCCTTCTCTGGGCAGGAACATCAGAAGGAGAAAGAGAGAGGTGGCAGTATAGTGGCTGGAGGTACTAGTTTATGACAATTGAGGCAGTATTAACACAATTCTATGCCAACATGGGTCTCCATGGACTCTATCCCTTACCTTTATCATCTTAATTGTCTTCAGAATTAACATATAATGATATATAACTCAAGAGCAATTCTCTCTTTCACATCTCCTCATCTGTAATTCACACAAAGTCCTCATGACTTCCTTAAATATCAAGAGTAAACTCTCCCAACTTAAATTAACCATTGAAGAGGTCAGGTGGCCAGAGATACAACTACATATGGGATACAAGGATAGACCATATTTTAGAGTTTGAACTCTCCAGGAGAATAATGTAATTAAAGATGCATGCAGTTTGTATCTATGACAAATCAGTGTCTTACTGACAGTAATTTGTTTTCTTGCTCCATGAGGGTCACATGTCAGAAATCCAGGTCTCTGAACTGAAAATCAAGTGTTGTCAGGTTCTGTTGCTTCTGAAGTTTCTAAACAAGAATCCATTCATTAGCTTTATTTCTACTTGTAAAAGTCACCCGACCTTGTTAGTTCATAGTCTCTTCATCCAGTCAAGGCCATTATAGCCTCTTCAAACTCGCTGCCTTTATGACTTTCTTGTCTCCCCTGGCCACTTGGAAGGACCACTGCAATTATGCCCATCCTAGTGTGTCAGACAGAGTCCCCCTTAGGAGCTTCACATAAATAACATGTTCAGTGTTGCTTCTGCATGCAAAGCAGCATTAGCCTCACATTTTGTGAATAGGGCCTTGGGCATTGTTGGGAAGTTGCTATTCTATGCACCACATTAAAACATAATAAACTGCACTGATTTCAGTAGGGAATCATAAATGGGATAAACTTATTTTAGAGAAGCATTAAGCAAAGTTGTATTAATTAGCTCAGTAAATGATCATTTTGGTGCCTACCGTCATAGATGTTGTGTCAGGTTGAAGATGAGAAAAAACAGGAATCATACTGTTTGCTAGGGGAAGTGTTACTTAAAAGGTCATAAAATCTATGCAGAATCTCTCCTGCTTACCATGTGGGGATGTAGAGAGATAAGAGTTAGAGAGCAGTGAGAGGCATGGGAAGTGGCCATTGTAGATGTTATGGTAGTACATACAAAGGTGAGGAGGAGGAGGAGGAGGCATGTACAGGGACTGAAGTCCCATGAGACTGATGTTTTCATCGTAAGACACTAGAGAGATAAGATGTAATTAGCCTATCAGAGCCATCAAGAGTAAGTCTACCAAGACTTTAGTCTTTACTCTGAAAATGTCAGTGTTGGACTGTGAAGAAACTTCAGCTGGTAAGACCATTTACTGTGTTAAAAAGAGTTAAAATCCCAAGCACCCACATAAATCTTCAGCATTGCCGCACATGTCATTAACTGCAATATTGGCTGGGGAAGAAGAGACAGGAGGACCCCAAGGACTCACTTCTATTCTGTCTAGTTGAAATGGTGAGTTTCAGGCTCAATGTGAGACCCTGCCTCAGAAATAGGGTGGAAAACAATGGAGGAAAACAGTCTACAGCTTTGCTCACACACTCTACAGCTTCTGAATACGTGAGCAAAGGTGTGCTCACAGGAACACACAAGCATGTACCAGACAGCAGCCCTACACACTAGTAATTCAAAGGTGTGGAAGTAACTAATATGTAAATGTGTACACACAGACCCAGCCTGCGAAAGAGTAGCATAGAATGACGATGGTTCCAGAATAGTACCTATTGATCAATAGTGTGAATTGCAAGGAAGAGCTCAGGGTGTGAGAGGTAGAGTCATAAATCTGAAACAAAGAGAGGCCACTGGAGGGATATAAATGCTATTGACTATGGAGGTTGAAGGGATGGGATAACCATTGCGATGTAATATGAATAAATTAATAAAATATAAAAAATTTTAAGATTAAAAATAAATAAATAAAGTGACAAGAAACAAACTAAATACAGATATTTTAAAATGAAGACTTATTTTTCTAATTGCATATTTTGCTTAGTGTTGTAATTAAATATAACACTTTCCCAAAATATTTGTCGCTTTTTCTTGGGAACGGAATTATCCTTCTCTGGCTTGGTTACACACAGTTTTTTGGACTAACTAAATATAAATCATAAGTAAAAGCTGGATAAATTTGGGAAAAGTGCTTCAAGTCCCAGACTGATTTTTGCTGCATCTTCTGCCTCTTCCATGGCTCTCCTTATGGAGGCATCTCTGTGTACCCTGGCCCTGGGGAAAGTGACATGAGTTATTTTTCAGTTGTCATGTAAAAAAGTTGTGCGAATTAGGACTGCAGTTGTATAGTTATGAGTGACTTTTCAAGTGGCTGTGCTGTGTAGTCTGTTGTATCCTAAATGTTCCAGTAACTTACACTTTGTTTAAGTCATTTGATTCCCCATTCAAAATGAGGATTCGGGCTCCACTTCAAAATGATTTTTGTGTGTTTTGAATATTGGGAAAGTAAATCAGAAATGAAAAAAAAGTGTATCATAAGGAAAACAAACAACGAAGCTGAGCTAGGCGAGGATCCTAAAGAAGTTACTGTTGCAGGTGTTACAGAGTCGGGGCTCAGTGCTTTAAGATGCAGAAGCCCTGTGCAGTGAGCAGTGAATCTTTGGGGGTCTGGGGATGGGGAACTTGGTGATATTGATGTAAGCATCAACACTCGGTATAGATTCCTCAAGAATGTTGACGGCTCCGCAAGGCCTCAAAAAATCCCTGTGGTAGCCAGCAAGCTGACTGCACACTAGATAAAGAAAAATTTCCATCCGTCCTCTTAGATTTTAGTACTGAGCCACTGCTAAGGCTTGGCTCTGAAAATGTCAAGCATGTGGAATTCGGCTACCAGGATAATCCGGTGACAGACTCTGCTTGTATCTGACCTACAATAAAATTAATTGGCTCCTTTTGATTCTTTCTTAAAATTAGAAACTCTATTTCCTATCTTGAGGAAAATAAAAGTATTTTCTAAGTCAGTGAAAAATCTGGAACGACTTAGAACCATATACTATTACAATACTGTCCAATTCGTTTATAAGCATTATATCTTGTGTGCCTCTTCATAAGCACATGCATTGTGTTATCGTCTTTATCTATTTCACAAGTGGTCAAACTAAAATTCAAGCATGCTGACTTGCCCTGAGCTGCTGAAAAACTAAGTATCAGGGTGACTCAATGTCCTAGTTAGCCGGTAAGTTATCTCAACCAGACCTGGACTCCTTGCCTGTGCATGCTAAAGGTTTATATAACACTCCTCATGCTGACTGTAGACATCCTATTAACTTTAATCTCTACTCACATCCCAGACTGTTACACAATTTAGATGGGTGAAGAATCTGTAGGATGTCAATACATTTCAATTTTCACTTGAAATTTAAAATATCGGTAGCACAATTTATTTTTAGAAGATGTGTTGGGAAGGAGAGGAAATCAAATTAACAGCAGAACATGTGTTATGGTTCTGAAGCTGTTCCGTTACTTGTTATGAAGCTCTTCAGCAATATGAGTAGGTCGTAGGCATCCTCTACCACCCCTTTCTCCATCTTCCCCATGCCTGATGCTCTCTTGGGCAGTTGGACTGTGTGTTCTCATGGTATGATTGATGCCTTTATTCCCACAGAATCCATGTTCTCCCCAGATCATTCTTTACCCAATTATTGAAATGGAAATTGAGTTATGAGATATGAGATATAAGATGTCTAAAAGGTAGCCAGGTGTATTACTCTGTTTCCATAAGCTGTCTTCTTCAGCACTAGTGTCTGGTTAGCAGAAAATTCCCCTTGATCACCTGAATCAGCATCTCATCGAGTTCAAGGATTATCTTCTCTTCGCAGTGGCATCACATCATAAGGACACCAAGGGGCTGGACACGGTGGCACACACCTTTATTCACAGCACTTGGGAGGCAGAGACAGGTGGATCGCTATGAGTTCGAGGCCAGCCTGGTCTACAAAGGGAGTCCAGGACAGCCAAGGCTACACAGAGAAACCCTGTCTTGAAAAACAAAAAGCAAAAACAAAAACAAACAAACAAAGGACACCAAGATGTTTAGGGGATATGTTCTGATTCTGGTTGAAAACTGATTTTAGTCACTGTCACTTGAGCACAAACTCCTAAACCAAATTCAAGTTATATATATGGATACTTTTCTGTCGATGTGATTAAAACAAACAAAGAAACAAACATCTCTAATGAGCAACTTAAAGGAGAAAGGGCTTATTTTTGCTCATAGTTCAAGGATAGAATTGGTCATAGTGGAGAAGTCATGGCAGTGAGGACTTAGTGGAGCTTGTCAGGTTGTATTGCAGTAATTAAGCAGAGAGAGAGAGAGAAGAGAGAGAGAGAGAGAGAGAGAGAGAGAGAGAGAGAGAGAGAGAGAGAGAGAGAGAGAGAGAGAGAGAGAGAGAGAGAGAGAGATGCACACAAGTTGTTTAACTCCCTTCTCCAGTTACACAGTCCAGAATCCCAGCCAGGGAATGACACCACCCACAGTGGCTGAGTCCGATCATTTCAACTGTGCTATTAAGGTAACCCCCTCAAGACATGCCTCCAGGCCCATCTCTCATGTAATCCTTGATCTCATTAAGTTGACTAATATTAACTATCAGTGGGAATCTAAACTTTGAGCAAAAACAGATCAACTACTCTTGTTTTTAAACACATCCATTTCATATAATTTCTGATGACAGGACCATAAGTTTCATCTACAAACCAACCATCTGTTCCCTACTCAACTATCTCATTAACTTCTCTCAGCCTTTCTCATTTTCAATTTGTATATTATGCTTTGCTACTAAAAGATGCTGGTGGGATGGGGCAGTGAAGGGAGAAAGAGCTTCTCCAGTCACACCCAGGTCCATCTGCTCAGATGGTAGTCCATCATGCTATGCCTTCCCAGAGGAGATTACTCTTAGCCATCCCCATAGACTTGATGACAACCATCCCTGGAAGTGGTTTTAGAATGAGCTCCATAATCAAGCACTTTGTCTAGAAACTAGAAAGCCGACATGACTGGGTACCCTTAGACATATTTCCATAACGCCCATAATGTAGCTTCCCAGCAAGTACCACAGCCTGACATCTCTCAATGGATGACTGTCTCTGGCATCTCAAGAGTTATCTTTCCAGTGAGTTCAGTTAGGTCAATAATGGCCTTTCATAATCTAGGATAATGTTATTGCTGAGTATCCAATCTTCTGAAAAAAAAAAAAAAGACAACATAAATAAGCTTCTAATATGGCCCGATTCCTAAGGGGAACATCTAGCCACCTGGTGACAGGTTGATTGCATTGGCCTTCTTCCATAATGGAGAGGTCTGAGATTTCCACCCACCAAAATAGAAACATATTCTGGAGATAGGCTTCCCTTCCCTGCCTGTAATGTTTCCGCCAGCAGGCACCACTATCCGTCATCATGGCATTCCAAACAACACCGAGTATGATAAAGGAGCTCATTTCACAGCAAAGAAATGTACAGACTGACTCATAAGGATGGACTCAACTCGCAAGAGGATGCAGTACCAGTATGTATTCTGGCAAAAAGAGAGGGGTAATTAACAACCGGCCATGAACACAATGACCAGAAGCTTTGGAGCGAGTGTGAAAAGTTCCAAACTGGTAAGAAGGATATGTGTATTAACATAGAGAGTTATGTTATGTGTGCTGAAGGGGTGACCACTGCCTGTCCTGTGATCCTGGAGAACCCATCCCATAAATATGTCTGGTCAGATAGGCCCATGCTAACCTCAAGCCATTAGGTAATGTGGAAAGCCACAGCAAGGGGATAGAACTTTAACTTCTGGATCCAGATTTTTTTTCCCATGAGCTTTCAGTACCTGGTTGTCTTGCAGAGCTTGTTATAACTTCTCACAGGATACTTTCTATAGTGGTTTGAGTGAAAAACATACCACATGGGTTCCCAAGTTTGAACACTAGATGCCCAGTCAGTGTGCTATCTGGGAAGGGATGTTTAGGATACGTGGCATTACTGGAGGAAGTATGTCGGGGATGGTGGCCTGTTTCCAGCTCACTCTCTTGCCTTCCTGTTTTCAGCTGAAGAGCTCAGCATTTTTTTTTCTGGCCACCTGCTGCCATGTCTTCCTCACCATAATGACCTTCCTCTCTGGAACCGTATGGGAGTGCTGCAGAGACTGATGCACCAACCAAGGACCACACATGGGGAGGACCTAGACCTTCTTCTCAGATGTGATAGACAGGCAACACAGTCTCCTTGTGGGTCCCATAATATAGAGAGTAGAGACTACTTCTGACATGGACCCTGGCCCCCAAATATTGACCACTTCCTCCTGGCAGAGCAGCCTTGCCAGGCCACAGAGGAAGCAGATACAGGCAGTCCAGATGAGACTTGATAGGCTGAGGTCAGATATTAGGGAAGGAGGGCTCCCATTCTGAGGACTAAGGGAGGGAGGGAGGGGGTATGAGGAAGGGATGACGGGACCAGGAGGTGATGAGGGAGGGAGCTACAATTGGGATATAAAGTGAACAAATTAAAAAGAAAAAAGAAAAATTATGCTAATAAAAATACTCAATAAAATATTCATAAACTGAATCCAAGAACACATCAAAAACGTAAAAAAAAAAAAACCTCTTTATCCCATAAGTCATTTATGGGTCATAGTGTTTTATCACAGCAACAGTTTTATCTCTCGTGTTGGGATTCTGATAGACACAAATAATTATTGATCAAAGGCATATTTCACTTCGTGGCATAGCACCTCCATCTTACAAGGTATTATCTCAAAACTGTGCCCTGTATCCCAGAAGTCCATTCCATCTGTGTCTCAAGTCAGTTATTTTGTTTTATGAGGCCATGATGAAAATAAATTAATCTGTAGGTCTAAACTCATTACAGATTCTTCACAGTAAAATGATTTCCTCGGTTAGTATCATCACAAATGGGGTTACCATGGTGATGAAGAGGTACTTTATAAGTCACTGAATGATGGTTCATTAAAATTATTTTTTGTGGGGTAAATAAATCTTTATTCAGAGTATGTATGTTTCCACTAAATTAAATTGCTGCCCACTCCAGTGTGGAAAAGAAAATATACTAAATCTATCATGAGCTAGCAAGACAATTCCACATGTGACTGGCACAATTTTAATGCCACCATATGATTATCTAAAGTGGGGGAGCTTTTGAGAAAGGAATGGCTAATAAGAATGACAGAAGGATACATAGATATGACCAAGAATCATCAGGAAATACAAATGCATACTTGCCCTCCATATTGGATGCTTAGCTTTAGTCTCTGCCCAAGGCACTGTCATTGCTCACTCTGGTATGGGATGTGAGACTTACAAAGCCCTGAGAAGTCTTCATTCCTGATAACAAACATCCTTTGTCTACAGACCCACTGAATAAGTGACAGAAGCCAAAGAAGGACACTCTCTGAAGTCCACAGGCTACTCCTCTGGTCTGTACAATTGCAGGGCATTTCATCTTTAGGATGTACCCTCAGATCCTCATTTAGTTTTTTGTCTTATTGCTTGTTTTATATTTTAAAAATATCTTCAAACCTGTGTCAATTTTTAGAAATCCAGCCATGTGCTTTTCCTCTGTATCTAATCTAACTCCGAGCAATGACTTTTGCAAAACCCTCTATATGTCAGTCAGTGTATCTGTAATCACTACAGGCTGTCTTTTCTTTCTTATAAGTCAAACATTCAAAAAATATCATACAATCTTCTTCCACCTGGATCCCTCCAAAACTGCCCTATGTTGATCACCACCATCCATACACAAGAGGATAAAGTGAAGTAGCCCAAAGACAGATGATGGCAGCAGAGTGAGTGGACGTCTCTACTTCTGAAAGACATAGATGTGCCTTTTCCATGACGCTAACTAGGGCTAAAAGACTGCACATAAGGCTGGAGGAATTAATGCAGGGTGAAGAAGAGACACCAGAGAAGGTAACATTGAGGTGGAAATCAATTTCTTATGTTGGTTGCCAGGATTGATTTTTGTCCTGGTCTTACAGATAATTTTTATTTCACCAAACAACTTTTTTGATGATTTTCTGGTTCAAGTGGACCTTATCTGTTGACAGCAGATGGGAGTTGCAAAACACACATATCACAATTAGCATTCTACTATTAGTGCATTTTAATGATATTAACAATACAGTTCCCTGAATTTTCCCTAGATAAGATAATAATACTCCACGTGGACACTTTATTCCAGGCTCATGTCCCAATCTATAGCTCTTACAGATATTGGTTGCTGAAAATGCACAAATGTACCCGGCACCAAGCCTGCTACCTAGCCACAGTGATCTGTCCCTCCTAATAGATGCCCTTATTCTAGAAGGTGGCACCAAGTCCCAGGACTCAATAAGTTTCCAAGGGCCCTACATTATAAATGGCATTTTGAAATGAAGGAGCAATTGTCTTAAAAGAAATCATAAATCTCCTCCAAAACCCTAAACCACGTGCATTAGTTCAATAGCAGGGACCTTTCCGAAGCCTTACAGGATGACTGTCTTTGCAGATGCTTCCTGTACTGCTAAGTTTACTGGAATGTACATAATACTGCAGCTGAAGGACTGGTGAGAACCCCTTTGAAACAACATCCTCACAAAGGTGATTAGAATCATCTCATGGGCTGACATGCAACTGTGTGTGTAAGTTTCAAATTAAAGGCTTAGATCAAAACCCCTGAAAACAAACATAGGACAGTCGATCACAGGTGGAAAGCCTGTGAGTAAGTATCCTCAGTGGATACAGCAATAACACATGAGAAGGCAAGGAATGGCAAGGGGTGAGGCTGGTGGAAGATACTTGCAACCAAATTAATCCTGATTTGTTGGGCCCACATCTAAGCCATTCCTTCATCAGTCCACCATTGTTCACAGCCACCTTCTAGAATAAGGGCATTATTATCAGGAGGTACAGATCACCCGCCTAAGCTTGCTCCACAGTGAGCCCTTAACAAATGGCAGCTTGTGCTGATGTGACAGAGCCCCCATTATGACATAAACAGGCTTCTATCGTCTATAGAAGTCTCACCACTATCATCTCCTTAGTCTTTGAATAAAGCTACTTCACTTTTTAATGTAAGTCTAATGTAAAATTTTTAGTGGTTTTGATCTCTTGTGTAGGGATTCCTCGCTACGTGCCATGTAGTTTTGATCTTATGTATATGGGTTAACTGCTAATGTAGTTCTGGTATATTTGAACAGTATATGACTAGGAATAGAAATGCTAATTAACATGTTATGGTCACATGGTTATAAATACAGATGCAGATTTCATCCTCCAGATGGATTCCTATACAGAGACAATGAATGAAATGCTTAATTTGGCTGGTAAAGATATAAAAAAATATAAGCCAGGTGTGGTGGTATATGCCTGTAACCCCAGCACTCCAGGAGGCTGAGGCAGGTGGATCTCTGTGAGTTTGAGGCTAGCCTAGTCTTCAAAGCAAGTCCAGGAGAGCCAAGATTACACACACACACAGACACACACACACACACACACACACACACACACACACACACACACACACACACAAACCTTGTCTCAAAATAAAAATAGTCAGCTCAAAATGGATTAAAGACATAAATAAAAGATTAGAATTTCCTGAATTTAGGCTCAGAGAGATGTCTCAGCAGTTAAGAGTAACAGCTTCTTTGGCAGAGGATCTGGTTTTCAGGTCCTAGCATCCACATGGTGGCTCACGAACATTTGTAACTCTAGCTCCAGGGAGATATAATGCCCTCTGCTGGCTTTCTTGGGCACTGTGTACATATGGTGTATATAAATGACTTCAGAGAAACATTCATACACATAAACTAAAATTAATAGATAAATCTTTATTTAAGAGAAATCTCACAATTTTTATAAAAGGTTCATTGATATTGGATTTCATATTTTTTTTGCCAAGACACCAAATACATCAAATTAAAGTTAATATTATTGCATTATACATCAGAATTTTTCCAAAAGTGGATAGGAGCTGTGTCCCACTCAGGCCCTAAGAACGTAGTTTTGTGAGTTGACAAATATGCTGTACTGTGCAGCCATGTTAGATATTCACTGTATGTGTCTATGCGATGTATTGTAATGCTTAATCTTAAGCAGAAAATGGGAGGTGTAAATCTCTACCTTAAATAAACAACCCAAATTAGTTATACCAGGTGGGATTATTTTTATACATGTATTTATTCTGTGTGTATGAATGCATACAGCATGCATGTGGAGGTCAGAGGCCAACTTGTAGCAGTTAGTTTTCCTCTACAACCACATGGCTCCCAGAGACTGAACTCAGATAGCCGGAATCGGCGATCATCATCATCCTGTTGAGTCATCTTGTCAGTCCACAGGTGGGATTATTTCTGGAGAAATAACTGGTATAATGTGAAATGTTTCGCCAAAGCACCATCAGCATGCAAAGCCTACCCTTGCTATGGTTTGCAAAAATAGGCACCAAAGACAAATCCTGTACCCCTCCTGCTGCTAATTGCCTGAAACAGCTATTCTCCGGTGTCAGGTAATTGCCTTTTAAAGGGAATTAGAGTTCCTTTTTATGGAGTTGCACATCTAACACAATGATAAATGTTTTTCAGGTATGCCTTTGTTCCTTTTTGTCCAAGGACATGCAGGGTTAAGTAAAACATATCCATCATCCCTTCCAAGCTGGACTTCATCAATTCATTTTAACCCTATGTATAACTACAAAACACATGCATATATGGCTCCTGAAAGGAGCCCAGGCTTATATTTAGAAAAGAATTTGAAAAAATAGCTCCACATAGAATATATTTCTGTGCAATCAGATTAGATGAATGGCATAAGCTCCTGAAGACCTCTTTGAAGCAATTTGATACATAAGCAATTGAGTCCTGCTTCCTCTATCTTTTTTAATACAGTGATTCCAGAAAAATCCCATTTTCTGTTCTTGTGCCAAAGCTCCAATATAAACTGATCAGTGCTCCTTGCACATCTCCAATGAACAAGACCAAGAGTACCCCGGATACATGAGCACATCACGTTGTCCAGTCGTGAAACTTTAAATTAAATTGCATTCATGAGCTAGGAGGTTGCCTTCTCCATACTGACGTTGGTTCCACTGTGTCCACTAAGAAGATAAGCTAAAAAATTGAATCTCTGACACTTGCAAATCTGATCTTGAGAATGGGACTATTACAGATATGAGCAAATTTAAATGAATCAGAGTGAGTCCTAGTCCTACCCAGCACACACCCTTGATTGCTGAAAGGAGAAAATACTGAGACACAGAGGAGAGATATGAGATGATGATGAACACAGAGACCAGAATGATATATCTTTAAACAGAGAAACACTGAGATCAACAGTCAGAGTTGCATACATCATTAGAGTGAGTATTGGTGACAGCTGGGCTGTTAATGGGAAGAGCTGAAAATACTGGGGTAATCTTCTATGTCTGCAATATGCAGTACATTATACAGGATACAATATATAATGTATTTGCTAGCCTGTTATAAACAGCACACTGACATGCACATGAGTATAAATAATTATACTATAATGCAAAATAAAATACATCAAAAATAAAAATAGAAAAGTCTGTGAAGGTAGGGATTTTTTTAATTTGATACTTTATGTGTGGAGGTGTTTTACTTTCATGTGTGTCTGTAGTGCCGTGGGTGCCTGGTGTGCCAGGAGGCCAGAGAGGACAATGGATCCCCAGAACCAGAGTTAGAGAAGGTTGTGACCTATGATGTAGGTATTAGAAATTGAGCCCAAGTCCACTGGAAAAGTAGCCAGTGTTCTTAACTGTGGATCCATTTCTCCAGCCCCTAAAGACACAGGATTTGAGAACAGAGGGGGAATACAGAAGGACTTGATGTGCATGGTGGACATGATGACTGTGTATGAAATGCTTCCTGAAGGATGCTGAGATAATTGAGGTTCCAGGAGAAGAGATGGTTAGGTGGAAGTGAGTGGCAAATCATTGCCTCAGCATAATCACAGCATCCAGGGGATCCAGGAAGGAGAGAAGGTGAAAATAGGCAGCAGGAGACCAAATCAAAAAGGGAGGACCCAGAAAGCTCTGCAGGACATCTCCTTTGTAGGCTCAGAAGAAAGCATGGCTCAATCAAGTCGGCATCTGGGAGTCAAACAGGAAGTCTTATCTCTCGAGTGGGAAATGATCTGGACTAGTGCAAGTGGTGGAGAAGCAGCAGAAGTGGTCGCCTATGAGATCTAGAGTGATGGGGGTGGAGAAAAGAAGGTAGAGGGAAAGACACATGAGGAAAGAATGAGCCAATTAATTTCCATCTGTTGTGTGATATGAATTCCGTGGTATCTGTCTCTTCAAGTCTGCGTAGTAAGAACTGGAGAGTTTCAAAGTTAGAGGATGCTGTGGTTCAAGCCAATAAGTTAAACTAATAAAAAATAACAATGAATGTAACTAGCAGTTCTGGGGAGGGGATCAATTAGGAGGAATGGTTCCCTGGGGCTGGAGAGATGGCTCAGAGATTAAAAGAAGTTGTTCTGGCGGAGGACCCAGCTTTCGTTCCTGACTCTTAGCACCCAAAAGACAGATCATAGCCATCTCTCATTCCAGTTCCAGGAGATCCAGTGTCCTCTTTTGGTTCTTTGCTGTCACTGCATGTACATAGTGCACAGACATGTGCAAACATTTGTACACATAACAAATAAATAAATAAATAAAACTTTTTTTAAAATAGTAAGGGATCCTGATCTGAGGAGGTGACTCTGTCAATAAACTGCTTACCTTGCAAGCACAGGATGTGAGCAAAAAGTTCAGAACCCACATAAAAAGCAGGATATGATAATGTCTGCTTATAATCCCAGAAGAGCAGATATGGAGACAGGTAGACCCTGGGTCTTGCTGGCCAGCATTTTAGCATATTTGGGGGAGTTCTGGACCAATGATAGTTCATGTCTCAAAAAAAGATGGGCATCTGATTTACTTCTTACCTCCACATGTGTACGAGAAACGTATACAATCCGCTGTGGTGGTGTACTTGAATCTAGGGATTTCTCCTCTAGAACAGAGACCCTGATTTTTCCAAGCATTGTTTTAGGCACTCAAGATGGAACAAGAAGTAACTGAACTGGAAGCCCCTTGCCACACAGGAATTTATCTCTGAGTACCTGCTACTCAGACATCCCCTTGAAGTCTGTGCCAAGTAGACTAGCACACAGAGGGAGAGGGGTGGTACAGAAGCATGTCTCCCAGCTTTGACGTTGGAAAAGGTGGTTTCATTCTATGAAACTGTAACTCTGGGAGCTAGCAAGATGGGCCAGTGGTTCAGAGTGCATACTGATCTTTCAGAAGACACAAGTTTTATTCCCAGCATAGAGGTCAGGCAGCTCACAGCATCCTATAATTCCCAGCTCCATGGTATCGTCTAGCCTATGTGGGCACCTGCACTCATGTATACACACAAACACATAATTAAAAAAAATAACTCTTAATTGAAACAGAAACCAAAACAATATCTCTGTGTAACTCTTGAGTTTTTATCCCAAAGAAGCACAGAGTAAGGGATGAGATCGATGCCTGGGACGGCGAGCCCTTCCGAGCTTTCCAAACGAGAAGCCCTGTTTCTGTTCTCACTGAACTGTCATTGATATGCCAGCCAGATAAGCCATTTAGGATATTAATAACCATGTAATTATACTGTCAGTGATAGAAGCCCATAAAAGCAAAGCCATCAAAGAGGGATTTTGTATCTATTGCTATCAGAAAGGCAAGGCTGGCCGCTGGCTCTGGTGGGACCTCAGAGATTAATGAACTCATCTCTGCTCTACAGCCTTTCTTGTTAAAAAAAAATACAGCACTTAAAAGTTTCCCAAGAGGTTACTTCCCTCTGCAGAGTGATTCATATTTACCAACTAATGAGACCAAATCGGGCACCAATTTATTTGCCTTCTGGGGAGACTTAGCTGCCAAAATAATGAATTCCTTCCCTCATGCTGGGAAAATCCATTCAGAAGCCCACATCAAGAAAAGATGAAATGATGAGAGATTGTCTGATGTGAACTGAACTTCTGTGAGGCATCAGGCACCAGGCATTGCCTTTGTGTACCACCATTGCACTCAAACACAAGACGACAACTCTACACAAGAAGTAGCTGAGGACTAGTGGAGTCTCTGTCCCTTTGCTAGCCCTAGCTCATGGGTTAGTGTGGACTCTTCCTGTCTCTGTCTATAGCCTGCAGTACTCCCTCAATACACAACTGATGGACATTTAAAATATTCCTGGGATTAAGATACTGTATGTTTCATTTTACTCATGTGATGTAGAGACAAAAAAACATGACTGAGAAGGTAAAGTCTTAGGGCTACTATGTTCCGACCCTGGTTCTATCACTTTGCCTGCTTGGCATTGACTCTAGGCAAGTGAATCAAATGCCCCCAATAACCATGCCTCAAAATCACCCCAATAGAAAAGATATTAAATAGTATTTGCCATGGAGAAAGTGCTTAGAAACACTAATCATTATTTTTTATACCCAGGGTAATAGTCCATTCCTTCTGCAGATTATTTATAATAATCAACCATGGCCTTGGCAAATAAAATCACTCTTTTTTTGAACCAACCATGAAAATACCCTATTGGTTCACTTCTGTGTTTTAATGTTCTATGAATTATGGTTTTTCTTCCGTATCTTTATGTTAGACAGTTAGATTATGACACAATCGAATGCTTTGAATTTCAACTTGTAGAGTTTTGCTGTATTTCAAGCTATTGGATGTGTGTGCTTCCCACACAAATTCCATATCTGAGCAATCCACCTGCTTCTCAAGGCTGACCACCATTGATGCTTACAGGTTAGAGTAGAAAAGCCACTTGGCAGATTTCTAAGTTGTGTGGACAGGCAGAAGCTATATGGCTGAGTGTAAGAAGTTCATGAAATTCCAGGGTATGGATATAGGACTCCATCTATAAATTCCAGGATATGTACTGATGCTTACAGAGATTGTAGGCACTATCAACACATTCTAGGTACAGAGAAACACAACATGGATCTTGCAGATTTTCCTGATTGGAAAGAATTTCAAATTGGCTTATCTCTTCTCACTTTCCCAAGAGCTATTATAATTTAAGTATGAAATTCCCTAACAGACTCATGTGTTTGAGCACCTGGTCTCCAGACAGAGGTACTGTTTTGGAGATTGTGTGTCCTGACAGTGAAAATTTGGGTGTGGCCCTTTAAGAGCTAAGTCCTCACCCTACTCTGAGTACTATTCTTTCTGCTTCCAATTCATTCCAAATATAACACAATGTGCTTCAGTCTCCTGTCACCATGGACAGGGCCACCACCAGCCACCATGCCATCTCTACCACTACGGGCTGATGGGCTCCAAAGTTCTGAGACAAAATGAAACATCTATATTAGTGTTTCTGTCAGGTGAGATAAGGCACAGAACCACTGACAGCCCTCATCTCAGAGGAAACACGATACACACCCTTGCTGACTCTTCTTCCTATTCTTTAAGGTAAAAATTGTTTGCCAGATGCTTTCAAGGGCTGGTCAATGCTCATCTCCAAGTTCCACTCATGACATTCTGTATTAGAATCTATGGTCCAGTCACACCCAGTCACCATTGGCACAGCCATTTGCTGAGCCCTTCCCACTGCCACCTTTAACAATCCCTTTCCTTTCTCTCACATCACAGCTGCATACACCTATGCTCATGTTTCCTGCTGCTCATGATGGCCTTGTAACTTTTTGCCAAGCTTACTCTGGATTTTTCTTTCAGACTAAACTATTTCTTGCTGTGGGTGGTTTGTGGGTGCATGTTCACAATATGTGGGTGTGAATGTGTGAGCATGTACATAGAGGTCAAAGATGGACACCAGGCACCTTCTTCAATCACTCTGCTCCTTATTTCTTGGCCAAGATCTCTCACTGAGCCCAGAGGTCACAGATTTGAGTAGCCTGGATTTGTAGCTTGCTCCAGGGATCTTCCCATCTCTACCTTGCTGGGATTTCAGGTGGGCCACCATGCCAAGCTTTTAGTTAGCTTCGGTCATCCCAGTTGCAGAGCCAGTACTTGATTAATTGAGCTAACCCTAGCCTCAACTTTAACCCTGAGGTTAGATTTATTTTTGTAGAAAAGGTTTATAGTCCTAGGAATAATCATGAACATACACTACAGAGCTTCTACACACCCATTTCCCCTGCACCGTTTATCTTCTTGGCGTCTCATATTAATGTGATGCCATTGGTACAATTAAAAAGCACCTTAAGTCTGTGAATGTGGAATAGCACCTGCTGGATTCAGTCTCCAGCATTACAGCATAAGAAAGAACCAAAACTTAAGCACAGTAACTGTACTTGCCTCCATTCAAGTACAACGTGTGTTGACTCTACTACATATTGGACAAAATAATTTAAAAAAAGATTACACCAGGCTACACACTGGTCCAGGGCTGCGTGGCAGCGCAGGACCACGGAGTTAGAAAGATGAGGTCCTCAGTGCATTCTGAGGAGGAAGATTGTGTTCCAGAGCTACACAGAAATGTTCACCCCCACGAGCGGCCTGGCTGTGAGGAAACACTTAGTGCAGTGTATTAGAAATACCCAAGCCAAGACCATCCAAGATGACGTCGATCACACACTGTGTCTGATCCACAGAACAGCAGTGGACTGCACAGCCACCAAAGGATCATACTGAGAGCTCAAAAACACAGTGCTGGTGCTTCCCAGAGAGAAGGAAATCCTGTCATGTGGATCGCCCATGCCTTCCTGCTACAGGACCATGGGACCACACTCTGGTGAGCTCCCAGGGACCCAGGGGTCAGTGCCACTGCTTTTCAGACCAAGGAGATGTCACTCGAGGAGGGGGTGCTGTTCAAGTCGAGCCCAAGCGAGGATTGAATCACCCACACACAGGCCTCATGGACCTCCTCTCACTGGCAGAAGCCATGCTCAGTGCCTCCATCTGAGAGCTGGATCGTGCAGAGATGGATACTAGGGGCGGCACTGATGGGGGGGGGCTCATGGTGGATGGAGCACGCGATAAAACCAGAGACTCAGGAGGTGTGAATCAACAGAGCCACAAGTTCCCCGGGACAAGAAGCTGAGCTGGGCCAACTCAATGAAGACTTTGAGGGGCTTCCACTTGCCACCTGCTTGATCCATTACCCACAGGAGTAGGAGGCCACCTAGGCCATGATGGCCAGCAACAATTTGGCGAATGGAACAGGAACAGGGGAGTTGGCCCCGAGGACACAGAAGCAGGAGAGCTGACCCTGAAGATACAAGAACAAAAGATCTGGCCCTGAGAACATAGGAGCAGGTGAGCCAGCCCTGGGGACATGGGAGCTGGAGAGCTGGTCCTGCCCTGAGGACACAGGAGTGGGAGAGCCAGCCCTGACATGATGACAGGGGAGCCAGAGAATGGGCCCTGCCCTGAGGACACGGGAGCAGGAAAGCCAGTCCTGCCAGGATGGCACAGGAACGGGAGAGTAGGCCCTGCCCTGAGGACAGGGAAGTGGGTGAACCAGCCCTGCCCTGATGACACAGAAGCGGGAGAGCCATCCCTGCCCCAAGGACACAGGAGCAGGAGAGCCATCCCTGCCCTGATGTCTCGGAGAGTGGGTCCTACCCTGATGACATGGGAGCAGGCCCTAATCCAGAGTTTTGAGTCTACCTCACCCCCAACATCCACCCCATGTATGACCTGTTGGAATACATGAAATTTCAACGATTAAGAATCTCCTTGACACACGGCAGCAATGGAATATCTGACAGCAGTCCCAGTGAGGATCTGGTAACGCTAGTGTAGGCCTCAATCAGACCCATGACCCGTAGAAATGAACATTTGAAAGTAAATATAGGTGGACAAACGGTTATACTGCGTGATACACTACAGCTTCTGTGACAAGGTTTTTTGTTTGTTTGTTTTATTTTACTGGAGGGAGGAGAGGGATTTTAGTGCATGGCATGTAAATCATAGACATTCAATAAAAGTAAAAAAAAAATTACACCAATATAGGCAGTTACTTAAAATATATAGTTTAAACTAGGATAGCCCTTTCATATATGTATAGGAAACATTTGTAATTTTGGCCAGGTACTAACAAAACCCTCAAGGAGACCAAGTTATTAAATGACAGTTCATATCTCTGACCACAGTGAAATTAAGTCATGTCCCCAGTATTGAGATAAAATGGAGTAACAGAACCGATACAAGTAACATAGAGCTAAACTGCCCACACAGCTCATGGCTTAGAAGTTTCTGTCAATACCCTTATCTAGTGTACTTGCAAATTGAGAAACTGAAAACTAATAAATCTTGTAATAACCCTATGAAAGACACAATGGACAATTTGCCTGAGCCATGACTACCTTATAAACCACGCTCTTATCCTGTTGTATTTGTCACGAGAAGGTTCAAAACATCTCAGGTATTTTTAGACTTTCATTTCTTGGAGGTCCAATGCATCCTCTTTACAGACCTCCATGCTGCCTCAGTACCCTACCTGGAGGCAGCAGCCTGGTAAGGACCAGGAAGTACTCTCTCCAAGAAGGAAGCTCTGGGCTTGTTGTCATCAGACTCCAGAATCAAAATTACCTAGCAATTAAGGTAATAAATTGCTGCACATGACTTAAGTTCAAAGCTAAAACAAGACCTAACAGTTGCCAGCTCGACAAGTCAATGTTATTGTCAAAGGTTGATGTGATGTTTCTGTCTTTTTACATTTTGTGTGCCTTTGTGACCAGCCCGACACAATACCTTGCTTCAAATACCAACCCATTATTCAGGGGAAGAAGGGAAATGACTCATACTAGGCTTCTCCCAGCAGAGAAACTCTTCCCCGAAAGCCCCATTAGCCTTGCCTGCACAGAGTGATGGAGAGTTCCCACATTTAGGGCAAGATTATCTTCCATTGAGGCTTTTTTGCTGTAAGCATAGAGCCAGTAACTGCAGGGTAGGTCACCCACAAATCAAATCTAAGTACAGGAGTTAATGAAGTGTGTGAAGATGTATCCACATAAGGTTTCCTTTGAACTAAGACAAAAAGTTCTATTAAAAAAAAATAAGTCAGGAAACTACTGGCTTTAACTACTTGAAAGATTATTCTCAATTATCAGTCTGCAATCCATGACTATATCCCTGGGTGGTGTGAGACGGTATATTTAAAGCTCCTAGGACTGAAAAACCAGCAGGCACAAGATAAATCATGGTGGATTCTATATTTATTTCTAGGTCCTTGCCGGCTCGATTGGAATATTACCCTTGGCAGTGGAAAGCATTTTCCATCTCCACAAATAGTTGTAAGCCAATAGGGCCAAGGGTGGAGCTGTGGGGTGCTGAGTGAAAAAAGCATGCCCAGCTGACCCAGATGGCACAGAGGAAGGCAAGATGGTTGTCTCAGCAGGACTGGGGATGAGCAGGGTACTGCTGGACCACATCCAAGATCACATGCCATCCACTCACATTTGTGCTGTAAAAACTGCCCACACCTCAAACAAGTTGTCTATCTGTAAGAGATTCTAATGCTTTTTTCCCTAAGAAGGAATATGTAATTTATAATTCATCTTATCAATGAACAACAGCCAGGGCTTTTGATCTGGGTAATACCTCTGCTGTCCCGATGACTCATTTTCCAAAGGCTGAGCAAGAAGGTTTCATTATTACTCTGAATTTTCATTAAATTTTTATAAAGAGTGAAAATGGCCTTAATCATGTCTAATTGTAAAATTTCAAAATATTCATGGAATCTAACAGCTGAACTGGGAAATGTTAGAAATCACGTGGCCCAAGAGCTAGAGAGTGTTTACTTCTTGCAGATAACCCATCTTCAGTCCCTAGTACCCGTGTCAGGTGTCTACTAATTGCCTGTAACTCCAACTCCAAAAGGGTCTGACAGCCTCTGTGAGCAACCACACACCACACCTTGACACATACGCATAATTAAAACTAAAATATGCATTTAAAAAAAGAAATTATATGCTCCACAGACATATTGATGTTATCCCTAAGGAATCTGTGAAGTCGGGTGGAGGAGTGGGGTGGGGTAGACTTATAAAAAGCCAATTCTGGTAACAAAAACCAATAGCGTCCATGGGCCCCAATCCTCAAGCTGGAATGTGCTCATATTATCTACCTTTGGATTTTCATTGTCAGCCAGAGAACCTAAAAAAAAAAAAAATGCAGTGCATAGTGTCCAGGCAAGAAAGTTACAGACCCCCATGCATATAATGCCAAATAAGAGTCTTTTGTTAAAACCAGAGATCTAGAGCAAGGTTTTGCTCCAAAGAATTCTTGACACTGAAACTCAGGGACACAATATTTATAAAGGCACAAACCAGAAGATCCACACTGACATCAATATCTGAATAGGTCAAGGGAGCCTTGTAGCATTTTGGCCAAACACATCAGTTGTTTTGGTTATACATATGAGCCTTAAACAAGATAATAGAAATTTCCAAATATGTTGCCAAGGTAGAAATGACTGTCCATGGAACTGGATCCACAGGCAGCAGAAGGGGACTATCCCACACAAGACCTAGTTTGAACATAGGAGACCTCAAAGCCAGCTTCCACAGTGACACACTTCCCCCAATAAGTCCACACCTCCTGATAGTGCCATTTCCTGTGGCCAAACAGTCAAGCACGTGAGACTATGGAAGGCATTTCTATTCAAATCATCATGAGCTCTAACTAAGCAGTTTGGAGCAAGTCCTCTAGCCAAAACACTGTGGGGTCACTCAGTTCTTTCATGGTAGAAGGAGTGTGTGGAGCCGGAGGGCAAGAAGGCCAATCTGATCCACTCCTAAATGACTTGTTTCATTACTTATCACATTGAACCTAAATTATGCCTAAGGTAGCTTTAGTGAACTATATAGCTTTTGTGAAGTATAAAGTGACCCTTAAGTTTTCTGATTGAATTGCTTTTAAGTTCTAGGTTCATGAGCTGAGTCAAAGGCTGGTAATACAAAGGGGCACAGGAAGTGGCTCAGGGGGTAAAAACCCTTTACTGCACATAAAAGCACGTATGAGTCCACACACATATAACCTCACTGCTAAGTTGGGGGCAGGAGGGAGGAGAGAGAATGCCTGAGGCTTGTTAGTTAGCTAGCCTACCTAGCCCCCAAACAGCAAGCTCCAAGTTTAGAAGAGACGTTGTCTGAAGGAACTAGGCAGAAAAGGTGACACCATGATAGGACAGGACACCTGATGTCTTCCAAATGGGTGTGCATACCCACACACATGTGCACACCAGCACATGCTCATACCCATGTAGTTTGTAGTATGGAGATGTAGAATGTTGTCACCTCTTCAACAAGCTCTGTGTCGCCCCCAATAGAATGTAGTCACAAGGTTCCAAAGCTTCTCACAATTTCTCTTCTACACGGCTTTTCAGGAGAGCTTTGTTACCTCTCCCTTGGCACTTAATTGGTTTTCACTGTCTTTATTCTTCTGAGAAGGCTGCATGCAGGAGAGGCACAGAGGTTGCAGACAGAAGTAAGTGAAAAGGGTAGCCTTAGTGAAAGAAGCTGATTGTGGAAC
The DNA here is from genome assembly GCF_964271855.1 of Acomys minous. Classification (NCBI taxonomy): domain Eukaryota; kingdom Metazoa; phylum Chordata; class Mammalia; order Rodentia; family Muridae; genus Acomys; species Acomys minous. The sequence continues at coordinate 52,130,553 of NC_140493.1, forward strand.
TCTCTGAGACGCTCCAATGTGGGTTGACCGAAAGACAAGGGTAAGCTGGTGTTTGCCAGCCACCACTAGAAGGTAACCCAAGGACAATTCAGTACATTTCTCTCACAGGAGATGCATCTTCCAAATTCTCTGCCTTATCCTTTTTTTTTTTTTTTTTTGGTGTAGTTGCTAAGTTAGGCCTCCATCACTAAGCAAATCTTCCCTGTGTCCTGTACATCTGTTTATAGCTTTACTATTCACAATAGCTAAGATATTGAATCATCCCACAGCAAGGGAATGATGAGCAAAGGAAACATGTCTTAGGAACATAATGGAATATATTCAACCATTGAAAAAACAAACAATATTCTGCTATTTCTATTTGCAGCAAAATGAGAATAACCTAGAAGACTCTGGTAGGCAGGGTAGATCAGAGGTACAAAGAGGTTCTATAAGCTCCCTCTTGTGTGTGAATTATTAAAAACACTGGCATGTGTGACTGTGATTCTAAAGGCTGAGATGGGGCCAAAGTGGGGAGTCAGATAGCAAGTATAAAAATCTAGTGAGAGTGAAATTCTCAAGTTCTACAACTCAGTGTGCACTATCGTCAATAACCTCATATGTATTCTATTACACATTCTATATAATAGCTAGAAATAAGGGTTTCTATGACCCCAAACATACCACGATTAAGATTTAGTAACATTACCTTGACTTACTCTTTATACATTGTATAATTGCACCAAGATAACCACATTATACTCTATAAATACAAGCAACAGTTACATGTTAACCGAATATAAAAAAATGTTTATGGAGATGAAATGCTAATGACCTTGATTAAATCATTACATACCATACACCAAAATCAGAATATCATTTGGAATCACATAAATTTGTGTAATTAAAACAATAATTTACAAAACATATAATTTTAAAAATTATTTCTTTGAGATTCTAACTATATAATTTCTGCTTACCCTTTCTTCCCTTCAAACTCTCCTATATACCTCTCCGAGTTCGAGGCCAGCCTGGTCTACAAAATGAGTCCAGGATAGTCAAGTCTATACAGAGAAACCCTGTCTCCAAAACAAACAAAACAAACAAACAAAACAAAAACAAAAAACCCAAAAAAAACAAAAAACAAATTCATCACCTCTTTTTTCACTAATTGTTGTTATATGCATATATATGTATGTGTATAAATATGAAAACACTGTTTGGTGCCTGGAAAGCTAACGAGAACTGTATTGTGAGATGTGACATCCAGGTGGAAAATGTAAAATGTAATTTGCTTGGATATATCACCTTGGCTAACAAGGTAGAGTTAGACTTGAAATGCTGTGTAGACCAGACTGACCTCAAACTCACAGAGATCCACCTGCTTCTGCCTCCTGAGTGCGGGGATCAGAGGCATGCGCTACCATGCCTATCAACTTGAAATGAAAGATATTGGGCAAAGTCCACTGGGTTGGATATTTCTGTGTTTACTATAGAAGGAAACAGTGCTGAGCTGTGTCTAGAAGGTTCAGGGATGTGTCTTAATTCATTCTATCCTCTTCATGTTGGGACAGTAGCTTAGCCTATGCCCAGTGGGCACCAGGTCTCATCTGACTATTTTTTATTACTCTGTTTTGGTCATTGAGGATTAAATGAGAGATGAGACTGAGACCTTAAATGGGAACTTTTACATAGAATCCCATTAAGCAAGTTAAATGGCCCTGAAGTTCAGCCACCAAAATGGCAGCTCATCAGCTGTGAAAGATGAACGACCATCAATGTGGCTCAGTTCCCATTAGTGCAGGTCATTTGTAGGGGGATGACTTGACAATGATCAGGACACAGGTGATAATAAGTCGCATCCATGGACACATGGCTGCTCAGGATTATAGTTCTCTCAACTCTAGCAACTAATAGCTTCAAGCTCCTTAAATATTATGACTAATGATTTGTCACTTCCTATCTTCCAGAGACCCAAAGTGCTGTGGTCTCCTTTCCTCATTGTAAATGTCAGGTTTGGTTAATACTCTATCATGCATCAATGCAACTGGACTCTTTATTTGGGAAACAAAACAGGCTTTAGCTGTTCTTGTGACTTAACAGTTTTCTGTAATCATTTCTTGGAGGATAACTATAATACTAGTTCTTCTGAGAAGTTTCCTCTTTAAATAGCCCCATATTCCCATGCCCCTTACTCTCTAAATTAGATTGAAGTCATGTTGCTTAAAATTGAATTAGGTTCAGTTTCACTCCAAGCAATGAAAGGATATTGTGGCAGGATTTGACCCTCTAGTCACACCAATGACTATGTTTATATACTTATTAACTAAATACTGTTTGAGTTTAGCTTTGTTGCCTCTATTCTTAGCAGAACTCCCACTATCTCATCTCCGTTGCTTTCTTCTGTAGATCAGGAACCCAAATCGCCGAGGAAATGTGCATATGATGTATGTTAGGATCATAATTGTTGAACTCCAGGTATCACATGGATATCTCTGCATGAGGAGCACCTGCATTCCCCACGTGTGAAGCTGAAATGCTACTTCACCACCCAGTTTGTGTTGGTGGTAGCTCTGGAGCCAGCACTCTTGTTAGGATACAGCCAGTGCAAGACCATTCAAGGTAGCCCTTGCTATATGCTCTAGGGAGAAACTTTGCTGATGCTTTGGATGCTTTGGAATTGCATAGGGAGGAATTTGAGTTGACTGAGTCCATGACAAAGCAGAGAAGACCCTTTCAGTACTCACCTTGTACAAACATGTAAAGTTACTCAAGAAGCCTCAGCTCTCCACACAGAAGCATGTGCTGAAGTCACATGTTGCTGCAGAGCCTGGAGTTATCAGCCAGAGTATGCAGCTGAAGTTTGGATGGGGGTACAAGAGGAGGGAAAGTTACCAGTTGAGGGGATGTTTCTCAATCAGTTTTCTCTTGTGTTCGGTGAAGAAGCAATCAGAGATGTTCTGTCTCTGGGTTAAAGGGACAGTAGTGTGTTCTGTATCTGGGAGGCTCAGGAACACATCTGATTCCATGCTTCCCTCACCATGATTGAATAATGGCCCAGCATATACCTAGCTGGCATTTGGGATTCATCTGATGGTTACTCCTCAGTATTTATCCTTAGCCTTAATGCTTCATGTTAATGGTTCATTGCTATGAATTCTAGCAGGCTGAACCTGATGTGGTATGGTGGAGTGAGATGGCTCTGGGATGGAGCTTGTGTATATGCTAAGGTACAAGCTAGTTGGCATTCTTCATATTGGGCCTTCTCTAGGAAAAAGGGTATTCTTTTGGATAGTCTTGGCAATGTTCAAATTTATCTCTGAAGCTCTTCATCATACCATCAGTGGTGATGAGAGATTTCTTGCTCAGGAGAAGCTTCATGTGTACCTGTGTGTATGCTCTAGAGGAGATATGATTAATGGTGCCAATGCTTGTTTCACATGGGGTAGAGACCTCTTTGAGAAAAAGAAATTCTGAGATGGAGTCTACTCACATAGGCCAAGGTGTGTAACACAGACTTCTGCCTCTTCGGGCCTGAATAACATGACAATTTTAAATGACATGTCCTGTTCTCTGCAGAAGCAGCCCAGAGTCCATCATTGAAACATCTTGTCAAGGATGAACTTGGCTTCAGAGTCTCAATTCTGTATGAAAATACAGCTACAGTGTATAAACACACCATATACTGTGTAAATAAAGCAACAACATTCTAGAAATGGGATGGGTGGGGTCCAGGATCCCTTGGGCATCCTCAAGGCAAGTTTGGTACCATATAAAAAAACTTCTGAAATGCCCAGTACTCCAGATGAGAATGTGTTGGTGATACATCTTCATTGTCAGTAAAGGTTAAATAAATCTGACTTCACTTTTTCCCTGAATGAGATAGGACCAGAACAGACATGGGCATAGTGAAGTGCTACACAGTTATGAGGCTCTGGGAACTGGTTTAGGAGAGCAGTTAAGGTTCCTTTTCACATCCAATATGCAGTCAGTTCCTTTTTTATTCATAAACTCGTCATTATATGGAATTCTTCTCACATGAAAACTGGGCAATGTATAGACCTTTGCTTAGAGGATAAGTTCTTCCCAGGCTTAGGGACGTGACACACAGTGACATGCCATATTTTATCCCTTCATACATGTGTCCTCCTGTACTCATGGTGGGGAAAAGGGGAGTGAGAAAGTAAAATATGAAGTGCCTTCTCAGACAGGGATGCTTTGCCTCTGTGGGAAGCCTTTCTGACACAGAATTTAGATTCCATCTAAGCCCTGGTCATACTTCTTTTTAGGTATCTGAAGGTGATGAATTAGAGCCACCACCCTCAGACATACGATTATGACATTTTCTTGGCCACTGTTTTGAGCGTGAGACACATCTTTCATCTTCCTGCCCACAATCCTTCACATTCTCTCCATCCCAACGATCAAAGACAGTTGATGTAAGGATTATGATTAGTCTGTCTCCAGCTGCTCCAGCTGTCGCCCTGTCTCTGAAGACTGCTGACATTTTCATCTGACACTGGCTTGGGGGTCTCCCTTCATAATCTCATTTTTGAGTTTACATAGGCGCCCTCCACCTCCTCTCTGCAGCATATTACTCACGGGTCAGAGGTGTTCTGGTTCACCTTATCCTATTTTGCATCTCTGCCCACCACTTGTGATGCTCCTTTAGGCTCTTGGGTCCTTTAGGCTCATTTCTCTTGAAAGTATCAATGACTAGACATATGACAGCTGGGGATATATTGAGACCCTGCAGATACAACTCTAGGTGTTCTCTTGAGAGTTCATGTTCTGACCTTCCAAGCTAAAGTAGTGAGCTTGTATCCTCAGATAATGCCTCACCCTTGGTGGCTGTGATCACGTAAAAATGCATTTCTGGAAAAGCCACTGGAGTCAATCTGAGCAGTCCTGACTTGACAGATGTCTTGTTAGGGTTAGGGTTACTATTGGTGGGATGAAACACTATGGCCAAAAAGCAGGTTGACAAGAAAAGGGCCCTTCATCTTCCAGGATGCAAATGGATATTTATTTATTCTAGCCCACCTTCTCTTGATACTTAGCTATCTTTCAGGCAGGCATGTCACTTGGTTCAAGTGTTTGGCCTCTATTCACACTCCCAACCAATTTCATTGCTGCTCCAGCCACCTGGGCCCACTGAAGTGTGCCAGTCTGATGTAGAGTCTCCCACAATATTGCCAATTTCCAGCTCAGGCTCACAGAAAAGAACACAAGGTTATAGCCAAGCCTCAGTTTGGTAGCCACAGCCTAGCAGTTCTTCCGTGTCTTCTTTGGTGCAGAGAAGGAACTAACTGAGAAAATAAAAGGCAAATGTCTCCACCTTCTTGATTCTATAGATATTCTCATCCAAGGGTTTGGGAGGATTCCATTTTGACAGTTATGGGGATATCTAATTTCCAGAGGGACCTAAGCAAACTCCCAACTCCTTGCTCTGTAGGTCAGCAGCAAGCCATCACTTGTTTCCAGGACAGTGTAGCTCAAACTCTGCTGAGAAATCAGACTCAACTGCTCTCTGCTTATCTGCATGATAACAGTCTCCCAAAAGGATGGCCTCTGCCTCTTTGGTGAATGAGGCCTCAAAAAGTCAGAACAATTATACAATGGTTGGTTTCAGCTTGTGCACCTGAAAACTTTATCTCCTAGCCCTTTATGGGCTATGGGTTTGTGTGGATGTGGGTCCAGCTTGGCTTTTATTTAACATTAACAATTATCTCAAAAATTTCGTGATTACTAGGCTTATAAGCATGAGCTTGCAAGATGGGTCCATGATGAGAGCCACCATTTGCATCCAGATGGGTAGTTCATCTGATGCTTTTTAGAGGCTGAAAGAAATTAGAAATATAAGGTTAAATCTTGGCTCTTCTTAAAACAGTTTGACTGGAAAAGCACTTAGAAGCAATTAAGATATTTGGAACATGTTTTAAATACATCTAAAAAGCTAGAAGGGTATTGAAAATTCTCACTGTAGATTAGACTTTGGAGAAATTAGTGCCACCATAAAGGACTTGAAGGATATAGGGGTATTGGTTTCCATATTTCCCTTTAATTCTCCTATCTGGCCAATACCAAAGACAGGTGGATCATGGAGAAATGACAGGTGACTATATAAAACTATATAAAAAATTGCAACTGCTGTAATAGATGTAGTTTTTTTACTTGAGCAAATTAACATATTCAGTTACATGGTATGCAGTTATTTATCTAGCAAATGTCTTTTTCTCAGTACCTATCCATTAGGACCACCAGAGGCAATTTATTTTCAGTTGGCAAGGCCAGCAGTCTTCCATAGCTAGGATACTTGGGTACAGGAATCAAAGGTTGGAAAAGGGAGTAGTTCAACTCATTATCCATCCTAGTGACCCAGTAAGAAAGTTTTTTTTTTCATGTTCCCATAACCCCTAAGTTCTGCTGGCCTAGAAGTTTTAGTTCCAGAGTGGGGAGCACTCCTGTCAGGAGCCACAACAAACATTCCATTTGAACTGCAAGTTCAGACATTGCGCCTGGTCACTTTGGGCTTCTAATGCCCCAATACCAACAGGCTAAGAAAAGAATTAACAGTAATGAGAGGAGCGATAGATACAGATTGCCTTGGGGAAATTAGATTATGCTTTTCTTTAAACAGTGGGCTACCAGCTTACCATGAGCCCTGAACTGTCCATCATGAGTTAGGTGTTAGCAGGTGACACTGTCACAGTGGGCAGAACTTCAGGCAGTATACATGGTATTACAGTTTATCCAGAAGAACAAATGGTCAGATGTATGATTGTTCACTGACTCATGGGCTGTAGCCCATGGAGTGGCTGGATGGTTAGGTACTTGGGAAGAGCATGATTGGAAAACTGGGGAGAAAGGCATCTGAGGAAAGAAGTATATGTATAGACCTCTCCAAATGCACAAAGGATGTGAAAACACTTGTGTCTCATGGAAATGTTCATCAAAAAGTGGCTTCAGCTGACAGTTATTTATATCTATATCTATATATCTGTATATAAATTTATTCATATTACATCTCAATTGTTATCCCATTCCTTGTATCCTCCCATTCCTCCCTCCCTCCCATTTTCCCCTTACTCCCCTCCCCTATGACTGTGACTGAGGGGGACCTCCTCCCCCTGTATATGCTCATAGGGTATCAAGTCTCTTCTTGGTAGCCTGCTATCCTTCCTCTGAGTGCCACCAGGTCTCCCCATCAAGGGGACATGGTCAAATGTGGGGCACCAGAGTTCGTGTGAAAGTCAGTCCCCACTCTCCACTCAACTTGGAGAATGTCCTGTCCATTGGCTAGATCTTAGTAGGGGTTCAAAGTTTACTGCACTTATAGTCCTTGGCTGGTGCCATAGTTTGAGCAGGACTCCTGGGCCCAGACTTGCCTGTCATAATGTTCTTCTTGTAAGTTTCTAGGACCCCCTGGACCCTTGTATTTCTCCATTCTCTCATGCTTCTCTCACCTAAAGTCTCAATAGGATGTCCTCTCTTCTGTCCCACTTTCCTGGTGAGTGAAGACTTTCATGGGACATGCCCCTTGGGCTAGTGTCCAGATATAAGTGAGTTTATACCATTTGAGTCTTTCTACTTCTGGGTTAACTTGCTCATTATGATCGTTTCTAGTTCAATCCATTTGTCCACAAATTTTGGGAATTCCTTGTTTTTAATAGCTGAGTATTATTCCATAGTGTAAATGTACCACAGTTTCTTTATCCATTCTTCTACTGAGGGACACTTAAGCTTTTTCCATGTCCCATTAACTTTATTAATCACTTGTGAGTGACAATTGATTTGGGGGCCCTGTATATAAAACTTTTGATAGTTTGGGATAAAGGAAGTAAAATGGTGTAGCTGGATAAATTGATAAAATATAGGAATGAGCTCCATGATAAAATCAACCAACTTCAGAATATGAAGGTCAATAATGAACTTAATAAAAAATTGACTGGCTCCAGATTCTTATAAATAGTCTAAAGTATTCCTTGGAAGAGAATCGTCTCTTCAGCAGCCACAGAGTTCAACTTGGTGGAAAATCACACCCAAACCCTCATTAAAAGGTTAGCTGAATTACAGTTAAAATTCAAGTCCAAGTCTCAGAGGATGTCAGCATTTAAAGTTAAGGGAATTAATTGGAAAAGAATGGAATCCTATAACTTGGGATGAAGATGTGTAGGAGGACCCTACTGAAGCTGAGAACTTTGAACCCTCAGATTATCAAGGGTATCTTTCACCTGAGGAAGTAGTACCATCATCCCCTCTGGAAATATTGCCTTTTTTCATATTTCACTGAGCGAATGGATCCTAAAGTGTCTCTTAAACCAGAAATGACTTTCTTTGAAGGAATTGCCAGGCAAGAGGATACTGATGTCCCTAAAGATCCACCAATAGTTGCCTCTTGATCTATAACCAGGCTCAAGGTAAAGCAGGGCTCTAGCAAGGAGGTAGAAGGTTTAGTCTATGTGGAGAGGTGCACTATGATATTAAAGAGCTTAATGATTTTTCTAAATCTTTTTTATTAATTTATTCAGATTACAACTTAATTGTTATCCCATCACTTATATCGTCCCATTACTCCCTCCCTCCTACTTTCATCCTCTTCCCCTACACTAGGTGTATGACTGAGAGGGACTTCCTCCCCCACTGTATGGTCACAGGCTATTGATTTTGCTAATTCATTCAAGCAGAAGTCTGTGGAATATGTGTGGGAATGGATTTTAACTGTGTAAGATAATCGTGGAAAGCACATAAAACTAGATAAGGCTGAGTTTATTGATATAGGTCTTCTGAGAGAAGATTCTAGATTTATTATGGGAGCCAGCCCAGTTAAAAAAAGGCTGTTAGGATTTTGGTTGAATGGTTGGCTGAAGCGTTTGTCAAAAGATGGCCTACTTAAAAGGAGTTAGAGATGCCTAATATCCCTTGACTTAGTGTTGATGAAGGGGTTTTAATGCTCAGGGAAATTGCAATGCTTGAATGGGTATGCTGTGTAAAGCCTAGTCCTCCAGGATGAGAACGCCCAGAAGATATGGCCTTCATGAATCCTACAAGATGCAAAATGGTGAGAGAGGCACCAGCACATTTGAAGAGCTTTGCTGTTGTTCTTTTCCTTGTGCCAGACCTTAGGGTTGGAGATGCTGCTGCTAAATTGGATGACTTGCATACAATAGGTTTAATTGGGCCCCAGGGTAACAGACTTCAGGTGGCAGAACTGAATCGCCAAAGGCCAGGTGATTGTAGTTATCATAATGAGAAGTGTAGGCAAAATAATATTCATAGTGGTCTAACCCACTGGTCAGCACAGGCAAGGTGAATTTTATAATGGCATGGCTCATTCTATGGACAAGCAGCCTCTTTCTTCAGCCATTCCTGTCATTGCCCAGCTAGAAGAGATGGGGGTTATGTGTGGTATCAACAACATGGACTTCCACTCACCAAGGCTGATCTGGCTACATCTGATGCTGAGTACCAGATATGGCAACATCAGAGAAAAACACTGAGCTCCAGATACGGCATTATCCCTGAGCGTGACCAGCCAGCAACTTGTGGCAGGGTACTCAACTAAGCTGGACCACTTCCTCCATGGAAAGAATAATGTTTTGTCCTTATTGGAGCACATGCTTATTCTGGCTATATATAGAGAGATCCATTATGTAAGCTCTGTGACTCTCAGCCACCTTGGGGAATAAGGCCTGAGAAGTCAGAAAAACTCTACAATGGTTGATTCAGACATAAACTTGTGCACTGGAAATTTTTATTTCCTGTCACTTTAGAATCTGAGCTATCTATGTGTTTATGTAAAAGTGGGTCCAGCTTTGCCCTTACTTAACATTAACATTGATCACAAATGTGTACGTCGGCCCAGTGCTCATGGTTGCTAGGCCTGCAAGATGGGTCCACGACGAGAGCCACCATTTGCATCATGCTGAGTAGTTCATCTGATGCTTTTTAGAAGCCAGAAGAAATTAGAAATATATGGGTAAATCTTGCCTCTTCTAAAAACAGTTTGACTGGAAAAGCACTTAGAGGTAATTAAAATCTTAGGGACATGTTTTAAATGCATATAAAAAGCTAGGAGGATTTTGGAAATTCTCACTGTAGATTGCAGCTAAGTTTGAGAAGACAAATGTATAACCTCAGTGAAATGTTATACTACAGTCATATTGAAATGCATGGGGCCCCATTAGCATGTGTGGTCCTAATATGTGCAAACCCGGAGCCTTGTGCACGCTAGGCAACTATCTCAGAACTGAAAGGGTCTAAACATCTATTAAATTTTTTCTTGTATTGAATATAAAATCTTTTCTCATACAGCATATTCTGATTATGGTTTCACATGGCTATCTATATTCCTCTCAATTCCTCCACATCTTCTCACTCCGGATCGATTCTCTTTATATCTCTCATTAAAAAAGAACAGACTTCTTGCAGATAACAAGCAAACATGGCACGATACAATAACACAACAGAAGGACCCTCAAAAGCAGGTACAAAGATCTGACACTCGCCTACACGTTCAGGGGTCTCATAAAAATACTGAATTGAAATCTGTAATATATATGCAGAGGAACTTTGTCAGACCCTTGCTTACTGCTTCAGACTCTTAGTTCATACGAGCCTACTCAGTTGACTCAGAGGGCCTTGTTCTCTGCCTGTCCTTCACAGCTTGTGGCTCTTATACGCTTCCTCCTTTTCCATGGGGTTCCCTAAGCTCTGAGGGGAAGGATTTAATGGAGAAATCGCATTTAGAACTGTGTGTTCCAGGGACACTCTCTACCTCATGTCTCTATCTCTTCCTGTCTGCTGAAGGAGGAAAATTCATTTATTAATATTTTTAGATCAGGAGTTCTTGGTTTTATCCTAGGTGGCTGGGCTATCTAGTCCCTGGTTCTTGGTCACTCTAGCAGCATCAGGTATGGGTTCTACCTTGGAGCGGGCCCTTAAATCAAATCAGACTTTGGTTCATTGGCTACTCCCACAATTTCTGTGCCACCATCGTCCTAGCATATCTTAGAGACAGGAGAGATCTTAGGTCAAAGGTCTTGTGCCTGGGTTGTTTACAGTTCTCTTAATAGCATGCTGAGTACCTTCCCACACCAAAGTCACTAGAACTTAGCTCTGAAGGCTCTGTGTAGGCTCCAGATTGACTCTCCACATTCAATGAGTCGTGTCTGTATTGTTCTCCTCAGCAATGGATCTTTTTGTCAGTTTGCAAAGAGCAACCCTTTTCCTAAGAGCATTACCTTAGCAACAGCCTTGGTTGCTTGGGGATGCTCATGGAACCCCCTTGGTCAACCACTCAATTGAATACAACACTCAGTCCCAGTACTCAAACCCCCACTTAATAAGGCTTGGGACTCTGACTGCCCACGGTGTATTACAAGACCCTCATTTGGATCACCTTCATCTATCTTAATTTGAGACAGGGTCTTGCTAAGTGAACCATCCTTAACTCTATTTTACTCTGTAGACCAGGCAGGCTTTCAACTTGTGATCCCACATACCTAGACTTGCAGGTAATATTCCACTAAGCCTGACATTTTATATACAAATTCTAAATTTTTATGTACCAATTGAAAAGCCAAAAATACATAAGACAAAATAAAAACCCAGCTTACTGCTCTTCATTCAAAAAGATGCAAGTGCTATGAGAATGAGAGCTAGTTTTCAGTATTAGGGGAAAATTAAAGGAACTTGCCTTAGAATGTCTTATTAGCAGTGGCTGGAGAGATGGCTGAGCAATTAAGAGCACTAGCTGCTCTTCATTGCACCCACAGGACAGCTAACAGCCAGCATTAAACTCTAATCAGGGGATATGATGCTCTCTTCTTGGCTCCATGGGCACTAGGCATGCACATTGTGCAGTGACTTACATGTGGGGAAACACACACACACACACACACACACACACACACACACACACACACACACACACACACTGAATAGTATCATAAAACAAAATGTTTAGCTAGGCCATAGGTGGAAGTGAGGTCAGGTCGTGGCAAATGGTGGAACTGATTCCAACTGCATTTTTCTATACTAATCATGAAAAGTAAGGTTTGCCTGGGGCTATAGAGAAGATCTGGGGCCTTCTTAGTATCAGTCCAGATGCTCCTTGGAGAAGCAGTGCCTGTGCTCATGTGACTTTGAGTCCACGGAGAAGTTTTATTCAAATAAGTTGCTGTGACTTTTAATTTCCTTGTTCTAAAGTGAAGGCCTCTGCATTAGGCTATTGTCCTAGACCTAGTTAAAAAGTTTAACTCCTAGGAAAGTAGTCCGTGAGAGCTAAGTTGCTGCCTGAACAACCAGCTTCCAGATATTTAAATGGAATTACCTTTAGACATGCGTATGCACACCATGTGGAGGTGTGCATGCTTGTGAACACAGGTTAGAAGGTTTCTGATAACTCAGAGCTACTGTTGCATGGGTGCAGGAATCTGAACTCTATGTATAATGACTGATGAGAAAGTGCTGTTGACTACTAAAACATCTCTAGTCCATGTAAAATGGCCAAGCTGTTTCCTTAGGGAGGAGGGAACAGACAGCTTGATCATATCTAGTTTCATGTGATGCCTGTGTTGAAAGCAGTGCAAGCATCTTAAGGGACAATAACCCAGTAAATAGAGTCACAGAGTTAAGGGACCCCTTCCTACTGCTGAAATGTAAGAAATAGCAAAACCATGGATTCTGGGTAGACAGTGCCTGCTCCCAACCGAATACACTCATTGCTCCCGTCCCTTCATTACATGGAATTTTGATCATCATTGGAAATAAAATGGGACAGTGCATATGTCTTAAGTCTATTCTTTCCAAGATATGTTTATGGACCTGGCATGAAAAATACCATGCCAAATTCCATCTTTCCAGGCCTGTGTTCTTTTGTACTTTTGGGAACGAATAAAAACAAGTAAAACAGGAGGTGAAGTGGCTTTGCCAGGATGTCTTCTGACTCAGCGTTTGAATTCTAGCTGAGCTTCCTGTGTATTCTGAATATGAGATCACCTTTGGAAAGATGGTCCTAGAGCAACAATGGCCTGAGATCCATGATTGTGTCGTTATCCGCTGCTGGTGTGTCTAGTGACGTGTCCTTTACCTGGCTCTCCACCACGTCATTATCTTGATCTTTATGATTCTCTGACTAGTCTGTCCTTTGCTCCCCTTCAATCTCTTCTTGTGTCTCCTTGTCTCTGAGGTCTGCATCTATGCCATCTGACCCTGTTTTGGGCCCTCCCCCATGGCCATATTTTTCAATTAACAGAGGTGACCTCTGCCTTTTCTATGCTGCATGTTCCTCAGGTGACTGACAGAGACAGATCACATTGTTTTGCTTCTGCAACTGAGCCTGGTGACTTCTCCAGGCTCTGGGCACAGTGGCCAGTGTCTGCAATTTTCCCTTGGACAAATGCACATATCATGAATCTTGGGACAGTCTGTGGCTTTCATACATGAGTAGTTTCTTAGGTTTCATTTTTTTTTCCTTTAAGCAAAGACAATTTTGGAGAGGACCTCACACTTTTCCTTGGTACTTCCTTTGGGGTTTTAAGTTGGAGCTTCTTGGAATCTTGGAGCTCAAAATGGACTTCCCCGAATCAATCTCGCTTTTCTTCAAACACATTTCTGGTAATCCTGACTGTATCTTTGTCCTCATCTGACACTTCTCAGACAGGCCCTTGGCCAGCTCCTGAGTGTTCAGATCAAGAAACACGAGGGAGCTCTGGGCCCACTTCTTAATAAAAGCAGATATAAGCAGTCAGGAATTTTAGTGAGTTGAAGGCTAGATGTTTCCAGCATCTTTTTGTATTAGTTACTGAATATATTCCAGGGCTGTTTGTATCAGCATGTAGAACCACAACTTTTGAGTAGTCTTTCACCATTTGAGTTTGCAGATTTCTGCCGAAGTTTCAAAGCTACTTCATTTCGATCCCTGACTTTGCTGTATACAAAATGAAACCGCATAGTCTTCAATGTTTGGTTATTATTAGATTCTTCTTTGTATATTTTAGTGACCCCAAAGGCAAGGCTTTAGGTCACCGACAAGATCTCAGCTGTGCAAGTACCCTTTGAAGTCCTTCAATGTGTGTGATGCTGTGTGATGAAGATTCTGTGTGTGGATTAATCATGGTAGAATAAGGGGGTTGGAAATCCCTAGCTGTCTGGACAGCAGAGGATTCTCTAAGAGCCTCTCGGAGAACCTGTACTGTTTGAAGAATGCTGCAACTTCAGAGCCCTTGGGAAATGATGTCCAGATTCTCAGAACTTCTACCAAAGAAGAACTTGGTTCAGCATATTTTCTATTTTAAGCTTAGATGCAAGTTGTGAGGGGCTCAAGATAGAAAATTGAGATCCATGGCCCAAGGTCTCTGAAACTTGTCTTCACTGTTCTGTGCTAGTGCAGAGGTTCAGGTAGTGAGAAAATTGGGTGATGACTCACTGATGAGTGGATGGCTGGAATCCAGATGTCTGACCACAGGCTTTATTTTACCTGCACAGTTTGGTCTGCTGGCTCTATCTTAGTGTGACAGATCTACTAAAGTTTGGACCATAATTGCTTAACCACCAAAAATAATTGTTTCCAGAAGGTCTTTGCAAGAGCTACTCACTCCTTGCAAGGACTTCTGACTTAGCCTCAACCACCCCACTTAAGCTTGAGTGGGCTTTTTCAACTTCACTCAGGAGGACAGAGATAGCCTAAGAATTTATATCCAATGTGGGGATTACAGCCACTAGATTAGAAACACGGCTGAAGAGGTCTGCCATTGTAAGACTACTTAGTCTTTTGAGAAGTACAAGCATCTTTTCATAAATTGTCACTGGAAAACAATATTTCTGAACACAAGGGAACAGGCTAGATCTCAGTGGAAGCTTTCCCCAAAGATCAGAATCCTCTCGGCTTCTCTTTTGGATTCCTGTATCCTGCAATATGAGTTCCATTTTCAAAACTTTATAGCATAAGCCTATCATTACAGCATGGGGTAGGAGTCTTGCTAGTGTTGAGGACCGTAACCAGCCCTTGCATCCTGTCCCAAGAGGCTGAGTCCTTGAACAGTATCTGCTGTTGTTTACTGTTAAAGTAAGACAAATCAAAACTTGGTAAGAGTGTGCTTGGGGAGTAAACCCACGTGCACCTGCAGAGCAGTGGGAAGTGAGACATGGGATAGCCAAGGGTGTGTAAATAGTTATCACTGAGAGTGAACCTAGACACCAACATCATTTGAACTTCTAAATTTCACTGGAACCTGCCTTAGTTATCTGGACACCAGGTAACTTCTACTTTTTAACTGAGTTCTTTGTGTGCTACAACCTGTTAGTTCTGAGCACTTCTAGCCCTCTGCTTCTGGATCTTAGAATAGTTATTAATTATGGTACCACATGTCGGCATGTATGTAGGAAACCATGTGCCAATGTGAGCCAGGTACCACTTGACTCAGACCTTTAAGGATCAAGTGTTTGGAAGATAAAGAGCTTTCAGGATCATACTCAGCCATAAAAATAGAATCTGAGGCTGGGTGTGTGTGGTTGCACATGCCTTTAATGCCAGCATCCTAGCACTTGGGAGGCACAGAAGAGGATGTGTAGAGTCTTAACATAGTAAGTTCCAGACAAGCCAAGGATTACACAGTGAATGTCTCAAAGTACATACATGCACACACACACACACACACACACACACACACACACACACACACACACACCTGTACTAGCTAGTATTTTCTTAACCTCACACACTAGGATTACCCTGGAAAAATAACCTCAAGATTAGGAATTTCCTTCTTTAGATGTCCTGTGGAGTATTTCTTGACTAATGATTGAGCTGGGAGGGCCCAGCCTACTGTAGGGTGTGCTACCCTTGGGTGCTAAGTGCTGTAGGGTAAGATAAAAAGCAGGCTGATTGAAAGATAAGCTAGGGCAATGGTGGCACCAAGCCTGTGGGAGTAATCAACCAAAAACTGACTTAACTTAAGGCTCACTCCACAAGATGGAACCGGACACTGCTCAAGTGACCAACAAAAGCCCTCCTGCAACAGATGGGAACAAATACAGAGACCCACAGGCAGATACTATGCAAAGAGTGAGGCTTCAAACATTCAGACCTAAATAGGCATCTCCATCAACTCATTCCCCTCAGAGTTCAGGCAACTCCATGGAAGAGGAAGCAAAAATACTGTAAGAGGGTGAAGGGCACCAAGAAAGCAAGTCCCTTTAAATCAACATGACCAAAGCTCATATGATCTCAGATACTGAACTAGCATGTGCAGTGCCTGCTGCACTGGTCTGCATCAGATCCTTAGTGTATATACAATGGCTTTAATGTTTTTCACATGCAGGAATCCCATAAAAAGAATGGGTCTCTGATTCTTGTGCCTTCTCTCTTGCTGTTTTCCTTCTTTTGGTTGGCCCTGTCCAACCTCAATGTGATAGTTTTGTTTTATATTATATTTTATTATGTCTTTAAAAATGAATGAATAAATAAATCTAGCCACTAGGGTAAAGGATAACAACTGAACCATTTATACCTGCCAGAAAATTATTTTTCTCTAGAGGACTGTCACTGGGTATATCAACCACTGCAGGACAGGCCTCCTGTTCAGGAGTAACTGACCAACATACTCCAAAGTTTTTTTTTGTGTGTGTGTGCTTTTATTTGGTTATAGTTTGGGGGTTTTGTTTGCTTTTTTCCACCCATTTTGGTGTGTTATTTTGTTTACTTGGTTTTATGGTGTTGGGTTCTGGTTTTTTGTTTGTTTGTTTTGTTTTGTTTTAGAAAGAACTTATAGTTGGGCGGGGTAGGAGGGTGGGTGAGAGGACCTGGAAAGACAGGGAAGGGAAAAAATATGATCAAAGTATGTTTAACCAGAAAAATTATTTTAAATAATAAAAACATCTTTAAAAGAGAGCAGGACAAGCAAGCCAGTTAGCAGCATTCTTTCGTGTTCTCTCTTTAGTTCCTGCCTTCAGTTCCTACCCTGACTTTTCCTCACTAATGGACTAATGAACTTGAGAGTTCTAAACTAGCAGGGAAAAACTTTCTCCCTAAAGTTTTTGGTCAGTGTTTTACTGCAGCACAGAGAAACAAACTAGAACATTATTCAAGGGAGATTTTAAAAAATACCATGTCTCACCCTAAAACAAAACTCCACATCTTCAGATATGGATTGAGATTATACTCAAGATATGCTATTGGGCTGGGATTTATTCATTGTTCCACCTTCATTTGAATCCTCCAAGTTCTAGGGCTAACATAACTCTCTCTTAACATCTTTGTCAGTGTTCATGGCATGACATTGATACGCTAGGTAACATGATTGAATTTTTGAGTAGAACAAGCTCCCATTCCTTAGGACAAAGCTTCAAGGCAAATATGAGACTGTTTCCCCATCTCATCAGTAGTATATAATTTTGTGGTTTTTCTTTCTCACTGGCCATATACTGTCTGAGAACTTTTCCTGGAGTCTTAGGCTTTCTTACACCAGAGTTTGAGTTGGTGCTGGACCAAGCTTTGACTTGACCACTTTACTAGGGGAATTCTGACAGACATTCTCAGTTTTGTGAGCCCCCTTGTCAAACCTCAGCCAGGTTGGGGATTTGTCTATGAGAAGTCATGAGAGGAATGAACAAGGGCACTTCCAATCCAATACTATATCTCCATCTCTGAGTTGCCTAGTTCTGCACCCATAATAATGCCACCAATCTATTTAAGGCTACTTAATGGTTGTGTCTGTTTTCAGGCAGCATCGAATGAGGCCTCTTTTGACACCTCTGGATCATACATAATATAAGGGTGGAAAGAAGATTCTCAAAATTAATAATTGGTCCAGGCAGCTCTAGATATAATTACCTGTGTATGAACACATTCTTTATTTGGTGTGGTCACATTGCTGATCTGCTATGGTCAATAGCTCTATTCACCTTCAACCTCCATTCCTGCTTCCATTCTGGCTAAATTTTGCCTTTCTCATAAACCCTGAAGGAAACCTGATTAATTTATGCAAACTCAAAGATATTGTCCCTCTTAGTTAAAAACTAGATGCATAGCTTTGATGTTTCACATTCTACTGTATTGGAGATACTGTAATTTGTTCAAAAAGCTTGTCTACTTTCTTTGAGCATGGTGCTCCTCAGGACTAGGTTCTGTTTTCCTCTTGCTCCCTGCATCTGGTACAGATGCTGGTTACTTCTGTTGCATTGAAATGGTTTGGGGATATTTATCTACCTGAGGTTGTACCTGTTACCATCTGTGATCTTTGTCAATAATTCCTCGAGTATTACTGGCTGATTTTTATAATTGAAGACAATCATAAAAATGAATATGACTGCTTTGATTCATATTTGGACTTTCCATACAGGTGTATCCCTTCATTGGGTACCTATCACCCTGAGCCCACCTTATGGATCCTCATATAAGACATGGCCAAAAGTTCATGGGAGACCTTTTTATTTGACCTTGCCCACTGCTGTAGATCTCAGGCCATGTTGTCTGAAGGTCATATGACGACTTGAGAGAAGGTGATGATGTAGCCCAGTACCTCCTTTAACTTGTGAGTAGAAAAACCGTGTATTTCACTCAGCTCCTTTGTTATGATGGTCCCTCTCTTGATGTTTGTATGATACTCAAACAACCAAGTGACAAATGGAACCCAAGGATATGATACTGTACACAAGGTTCTAAGAAATATTAAACATTAGACTAGAGCTCATTTGAAGGAAGGTGGTCCAAACGCATGGTCATTCTGGAAAGGATTCTTCATAATGTGAAATTATTACAAAAGAATTTTAGCACAATGATGCTACCTGGCAATTTTCAAATGGGATCAATTCCCACAGCTTTTAGAGAATATGGAGATCCATATTTTATTTGGTATTTTCAAGAGCATTATTTTTGTTTAGTTGGTGGCCTGGTAGAAGGATGAAGCATAGATGTTTTGTCACCTAGTCAGACCCTTGTCTCAGGGAATAAATCTTTTCCAGTGAGGACAGCTATGGTTAGGGATGGGCCATCCATCCAAGCAAAGGTTACTAAATGTCCTTGTTCCTGCCACAAGCAGAATCTGCCTAAAAATGGGCAACTTAGATGCAGGCTGGTTCACTCAGGAATTTAAGTTTTATTCCTTCTCAAGTCTCTGAGGGGCATTGCAGACAAGATAGTATAGCTTTACAACCAAGCTTAGTTGGTTAGGGGGCAAGATCATTTTAGATCAAGATAAAGAAGTTAAGCTATTAGAGTTAATGTAGGATAGATATTGAATCTCATTTGGAAATTTAGACCCAACAAGACAGGAAAGACACTTACTTCAAACTGGACAAATACAGATGGCCAATTCACTATGAGTGTAACATGTATAGAACTCATTATTCTCATGATTGTAACATGGTTATCCCTGCTTTGTGTAGTTTGTTTTATACATGTGTAATAAAATAAAAGTATTTAAAAAAGGTACTCATTGTAGCCAAGTAGGGTGGTGCACACATTTAATCCCAGCACTCATGGAAACAGAGGCAGCTGGATCTCTGTGAGTTTGAGGCCAACCTGGTCTACAAAGCAAATCCAGGACAGTCAGAGAAACTCTACCTTGAAAAACTGGAGAAAAAAAGTTTTTATTGTAATTTCAATCAAGTCAATATAGACATTTCACCAGCTTAGAGATTTATCAAAAGAAGTTGTACATAATAAAAGCTATAGAGTAACCTGCTAGAAGCAGAGCCATTCTTTCCTTCTTTGGGAGGCTTATAAGTGAATGGTATTCACAGATGATTCTGTTACCAGGATTGTCTGTTTGATCTTTTTTATAAAGCAGAGACAAAGTATCATCTGCCATGGGACATTCAACTGCCTCACTAAGCAGATATTTTATGAATAACTAGAGGGTATCAATGTTTCTCACGAGTCCAATTTTGTAGCAAATTGCTGGTTCAGTTAACTTGTTCTGTGTGTGCTTAAGCTACACCTCACTGGCTTCTTTGCATCTGGGGTTTGACTCAGCATACTGATTTGCATTCAAATCAGGTAGTATTTTGAATAATCTTTTTTTTTTTTTTTTTGCATCTTCAGATAGTCCATTTATGCCTTTCTTCAGCCACTTTTTTGCTTAAAAACCCCTGTTCTATCTTTCAAATTTTTGGTTTGCAATCTTGGATGTCTTTTTATTTCTTTATCCTCCATTTGCCCCATATTCTCCTCCATAATATCTACTTTCTTGCTAACTGTATCCACTATAATTTCAATCCTAGGAATTAAAATTTCCTGATTTAGATCATTTTTACCATACATACTTTAGCTTATTAGAAATATGTGACATAGGATTGATGATCATGAGCTGTATGGTCCAGCAATGATCTTCTGTTGTAAAGAAGTTTAAACAAAATTGGTTGGGATGCTTAGGCTTTCTATCTTGTCCTAGGTGATAAACTTTGTTCAGAAGACAAAAGCATACCCTTTCTGGCCAGGCTTAACATAGCCTGTTGCCCATGTCTTGTTTGTAACCTGGAATTATGTTCAATAACTCAAGAGGGTTGCTGTGTGTGCACTCTAAATTCAGAACTCTCAATGCTTATAGACGTTTCTGCCAGCAAGGTTCCTGGCAAACCATGTAGAGAGGTGAGCTCTGTAATCTAGCATACCTGCAGTTTATGGGCTTCCTTGAGCTCACCTGCTTATTCTTTGACTAAATAAAGGTAAATTTAGTAATGCAAGTTTGACCAGTGACCCACTAAAATGACATGTAGACATCAGGAATGCAGTGATACGAATTCAAGGAAGCTTGGTTTTTCTTTAAGTTATTACTTTTCTGTTGCTGTGATAAAACCATGTTCAAGGAAACTTATAGAAGGATTTATTTGGGCTTACAGTTCCAGAGAGTCAGTCTATTATGGTGGGGAAGCATGGCAGCAGACATAGCAGCTTGAGAAGCTGAAGGCTCACATCTTAAAGCACATAAATAGGAAGTGAAGATCAAACTAGAAATGATGCTGGTCTTTAAACTCTCAAAAGCTTGCCTCCAATGACAT
Source organism: Acomys minous (assembly GCF_964271855.1). Taxonomy (NCBI): domain Eukaryota; kingdom Metazoa; phylum Chordata; class Mammalia; order Rodentia; family Muridae; genus Acomys; species Acomys minous. The sequence continues at coordinate 52,151,535 of NC_140493.1, forward strand.
ATCACCTCCAAGACCAAACCATCATAAGCCTCCCACCACCACAGACCTACCACCTACTAGAGACAGAGCACTAAAACTCTAGTGGTCATGGGGGATATTATCATTCAAGCCACCAGTTATTGAGCTAAATGTAGGATGTAGGGTCAGCATTTTAGAACTGATCTGATAGTTTTGTGGTTTTAATCTCCTAGGCTTGAGACAAATTCAATTAAATTAGTTACTCTATGAATTCTCAAATATTAGAGTGCTCACAGAAAATGGGAGACTGTGTTATATTTTTATTGTGCAGTGAATACAAATATTTACAGCCTACCTTCATGACATCCCCTTCCTCTTATTTGCTTTTAAAATGTTCCATTAATAGATTTTATGTCAACTTTTTACTACACTCTTAATGTTTAATTATAAAATTTAATGACATTAAACGCACTAGCAACATCACCATCCATCTTCATAACCATTCAATCACGCAAAGTCAAAACCCTTCAGTTCTTAAGAATTCTCCCTCTTTCCCCATTCACTGCACGCACCACTTTGCTTTGTCTCTCTGAACCTGGATACTCTGTTTCTCATAGTCATTTCATCTTTCCTTAGGTTACTGGTATTCTAACTACCGAATGGCCATCCAGGAGGTCCTTTTGTATTAGGTGTTAACACCTATTAACATCAGACCTCCCGTTAAAAATACTGGCTAATACAACTTCTGTCCTTGTCTGAAACACAAATGAGCTTGGTTGCTTTGCGGGGGGGGGGGGGGGGGGGAAGAGGGGGGATGTGGGGAGGGGCACTATTGAGATCTGCCTTTCTATTCCAGCTTCACTCACTTCGACTGGCATTGTTTGGTCCTACCTGGGTTTCAGATCCTGATCTTTTAAACATTACTGGGTGAGGCTCATATAACTCACTCAAACATCTGAGGCTATGGTGTGTGCATGTTCCTAGGGGTGGGGTGGTGGGGGTGGGGGTGGGGGAGATTCTCATTCTACCATAAATCTCCACTGTAACCTCCTATAAAAATCAAATGAAATCACATGCTTCCAACTTACAATAGCACAAAATACCCATTGCCATTCTAAAATGGGTGAATTGAGAATAATAGTGAGGAAAGGCGGGATGAAAGCAAGATGAACAACTGTAAGGCACTTAAGTTCCAATTTCATGTACAAGGATGTGCAGAATCAGGCTACTTCTGTATCTTGCATGGAGTTTTGCATAAAAGCACCAGACTGATTTCAGATACCTTTCCCTTTAAGGCTGCTGCCCTTTTCTATAGCTTAGAAAAAAATGGCTTCAATGTACTTGTCTAACAGTTTAGTCAAGTGCGAGCAAGAAATAAGCCTCAAGATCAATTTTAATTAAGAAACCATCTTTGCTCCGAGGGGGAAATTCAGAGAAGTTGCACGTGTACAGACTGGGAATAAAACTTAATTAAAATCCACCTCAGCCATATAAGTGCTGAGTAAACTTGGGCAAGTTACCTTATCTGTTCAGCTTTAGTCCTAATAGGTATAGTGGGGAGAAGTGATAACATTAACATTACCATTAAGTTTTAATGGTACTAAAATTCTAAAAAAAAAAAAAAATCACTGACCATTTATACAATCTGAGCTTAATTATGGCATCCCAATCTAAATTTACAAATTGTAGTTCCCAGAATAAGTGAAAATTTAAGAACCAAAACCCTTGCTTAAAGACTGTGATCCTGGACCTTGTTAAATCAATACTTAACAAATCTAGTGACTGTTTCAGATGAGGTAATGGAGGCTCAGTGTCTGTCTTGTATAAGGTGACCTGACATGTGCTGACTACTGTGCAAGGTGTTAATACAATGCCTATCTGTGCTGACCATGAATGGATAGTCAGATGTCTACAATGTAAAATAAGGTTTCAGAGTTCTATAGTACCCACTTCCTCTGGGTTGGACTCTGACCCTGCTGCCTCTTTGAGTCAGTTGGAATTGTCTACAGAAGACATCTCAACCGGGAACACTCACCTTCTTTTGTGGAAGATGTGGAGTGTTCACGGGGTTCAAGGCAGATGAAGTTCTCCTGAGGTGTTCTACTCCAAGGTTAAATAAGCAGTACATTGACTTAGGGGATGAACTCCTCATTTGGTATAGCTTGTCTGTAAGCTGTCCAGAGGATGTTTCAGGGATGCAGCTCTCTATGAATCATTTCATGTCGTGGGGAGGTGCCTCAGTGCTGTGGCTGCCTGTAAGTTGCCTGGCAGAGTTCTGAAGAGGGTGACTATATTTGGGTCAATCACGTTCCTATGAGGAACTTCAGTGGATTCATTGCTTCACCAAGATGAACTTCACCAAGAGAAGGGGCTTCTCTGTGAGTGGCCCCTTCTGCTTTGGGTAATCTGCTGCTACTGTACATCTTCCTTGAGGAAAGCCACATGACCAGGGCCGATGTATTAGTTACCATGACCAAAACCAACTTAAAAGTAGCTTATAGTTCTAGAGGGCTGGAGGCCATTGAGTGGAGAAGGCGTGACATGGCAGCAGGGGAAGGAAAGCTGTCTGACCACATTTTCATTTACCCACGAGCAGATTACCATGGGAAAGTCTATGATCCCTTAAGCCCTACCCTCTGAGCTACACTTCCTCAAGAAAAGGTCCACTTCACAAATGTTGGCATAACCTTTCCAGTTGGTATCACCAACGGGGCGACCAAGCACTCAGCACATGAGCCAATGAGAGGATATTTCTCACTTAAACCACCATGATAGTAAATGGAGGACTTGGCGTTGGAACCAGGCAAGAGTCTCCTCCTCCCCATAATGTAAAGAACAAATGCACTAATGCTGCTAATCAATGAAGATCTTTGCTTCCTATATCAATGAAGAATGGACGTCATTGAGCTGCTTTCATAGGCAAGCTCTCTTTAAGTCTCAGGGGATGCTATGTGCTAGATCATGCAGCTGGCCTTTCTTCATCACCTCCAGCTATCTGATGAAACAATCTTATCCTCTGCTACCAGCTGAGCTTCAAATTTATGTGAAGAATAAAAGGCGCAGGCTTCTCCTCCCCAGAATCTTAATGCAGACTGAAGCATGGGGATTCTATTACAGTGGATCACTTATTGCCAAATAAAAGTTTAAAATATCCTTCCAGAAGTAGTTGGTGTCAACATGGAAATTGGAACTTGCTATAACTTTAAAGTGTTGCTACTTCATGGAGGATGCTAAGCTAGGCACTTCAGAACATTCAAACACAGGCCACAAGGATGTATCTTTTGTGTATAATTTGCACAGCACTGTGTAGTAATGAATGATGATGGTTATAATATTTAAGTCTAAGATGGGAACGATCAGATTATTGCACTCAAGAATATTGGCTAGACTGGGTAGTGGTGGTGGCACACATCCTTAATTCCAACACTGTGGAGGCAGAGGCAGGTAGATCTCTGAGTTTGAGGTCAGCCTGCTCTGCAGAGTGAGTTCCCAGGACAGCCAGGAATGTTAGTAACACAGAGAAACACTGACTCAGAAGAAAGAAAGTGAGAAAGAATGTAGGAACGAGGCCCGACTGGGCTGCCTGTCTGTCTTGCTGTTTCATGTCCTGTTTCTAGCAGCTTCCATGTCTGTGTTTATCTTGGTTAGCTAGTCATTTGCTGCTCTGAGAACGCACCCCTCCCTTCCTCGAGTCTTTTCCTCCTGTGTGCAATCACCTCTTGAGGGATTTCACCTGGGAGGAGGATTCCTGTTTTGCTGCCTATAAGAAGGCTCTTTGAAACTCTGAACGGAGAATAATAAACCACTGCCATGGCTGCTGCTGCGGCTGCTGCTCTCTTAGCAAGAAGGACCCGCTGTGTATTGTGTGTGTGTGTGTGTGTGTGTGCGTGTGCGTGTGCGTGTGTGTGTGTGTGCGCGTGCGCATGAGTTAAATCCGCAGTTCCTCGCCCTTGACTCAGTACTACTGTGGTGAGGGCATCACAAAAGAAAGCAAGGGAGAAAGGAAGAAAAAAAGAAATAAAATTAGGTGATGTGCATAATTAGGTCTTAAATACATCTTACTTCTAACTTAAATATATTCCATTGCCCATGGTTCTTTTCAGAGCTTTGTCCAGTTTATGTAAACCTGGTTTCCTGAGATGAATCCATCAAACTGACACACTGAATTTCTACCTTGTGAGAAGTATCAAGACTTTTATAGACTCTCAAATGCTTCACAAATGGGATAATGTTTATTTTGAGACTTTATGGGCAGATTGCCATTTAGGTGGTTGGGAAAAATATTCAGTGAAAAATGCAATCGATTTAAATTTGGTGTATGAGATTATATCAGTAGATGGGACTTCGTACACAATCCCTATCTCATCATTTTTCACATACCATGTTTCTAATTAATATTTGCTGTATTAATGAGTTAATTCCAGAGAAAATTTCAATTCAATACAATAAAGTAGATGTCTGGAAGCCAGCGTCACATGAGGGAGGGAGATGTTAGGATTCCCTCTTTGAGTTTTATTCTGTGGATCACACATATATAGCTTCTGGGGACTCATGTGTAATTCTAAGCCATATGAATAGATGAACCAGAAAAAAAAATTCTACCTCAGGGAAGGTGGGAGGGATAAAAGTCAACTCTGTCTAGACATCTACAGAATTTTTTCATAGAATTTCTGATACGCTACAGCTCGATTTCAGTGAGCTTTTCTTACATAGCTCCACAGAGTTGAGTGTCCTTCATCTGTAGTTGATGGTAGAAGGCATTTTTTCTAACTGTATTCCCATCATCCCTTGCCCTGTTCCTGGTGCTTTGACCAAGCTGTTATCTCAGCTACAAGCCTAATTCAAGGCGGCTAACAGTCACATCCCCTCGAAGGTGAGAGTGTGTGTGAAGAAGCTCACACACTCAGGTGTAAGCATGGGCATGTGATTAGATCTTTGGGTTTGAAAAGCCATGTAATTTTGTATCAGTACTTCTCACAGGTCACAGAAAAGGAACATTGACTTGAAAGCTCTCTGGAAAAGATCAGTAATGAAGTTCAGAAACTTTTCCAGGAGAGGATCTCAGTATCCCCTTCTGCACATGCTCATTCACCATTGATTTAAGATGATGTTTTATAAGATCTTGAAAATGAGAATTCATGCTGCTAGTGGGTGATGTCAAGTTTGGCCCCTAAGAAATTTTATTTATACCCCAGAGTCTCCCAATGTAAAGCTTATTAGGTCCTTGAGAGTTCTCAGCATGAAAGAATCTTAAGTCTGAACCCTACAGTAAATCATAAAACAATGTTATGCAGTAGGATCTAAGGAGATTGAGGTGGTAACCATTGATCCCTTAGAAAAGATTATTATTGGAGGACTTAAAGACCTCAGTGGCCACAAATAAATACAGTCCTTGTTGTTGTTGGAGCAGATTAACACTAGCTAACTATGTCTTTGCCACATCTTCATTTATTCGCAGTTTCTCCTTATAACCTGCTTCCAGAACCCCTCTGCATGTCAACCATGTGTCCCATGACCTCTGGGGAGGAACCTAAACTACAAAGGGTAATTACTGATGACGGATGAGCTGGAGTGAGATGGACATGCTCCTGAAAAAGCAGTCTTGGGAGGCGCAACACTGAGATTCATCTGTCAGAATAACACTGGAGCCTTATGGTTCTCTCCTTGTTTTGGCAGGTAATGCTCAAGAAAGAAGCCCAGGCCCTTCTATATAAGAAATGTCTCACTCCAGAACCATGGGAGAAAGGCCTTTTCTCTCCTTCCAGATGTTCCAACTATTCGGTCTCCCCTCAAGTGTAGGGAGCAGTACAAGAAAAAACTCATGCAAAGATTATGAGCCAGAAGTTCTAAGAGTGGCTTAAATATGAGAGATTGTGGAGCCCCACTTCTTCCTCTGCACCTTTATCACACTGTCAAAAGGGTCCTGATGCCAGGGACCAAACGGCCTGAGGCCGACCCCCACCCATTCAGCATTTGCAGCAAACATCCTGCTGGGCCACTCATTAGGCATGCAAGGCATCCGGCTTAGTCCTGAGAAGAGAGCGATCCTGAGATAACCACAGAGACATCCTGCTTTGTCTCACCTGGAAGACCCCTCCCCTTGCAAATGTTCCCGGGGCTCAATCCCAGAAGATTTTGTACTTTTCCACTACTCTCCTTGCGTACCCCCGCCCTCCCTAAAGCAGGTTTTAAAAAGCCTGCCATTACCTTCAATAAACGGCTCTTGACAAGCAACTGTTCGCTTGAGCCCTGCGTCTCTCTCGCCCATATCTTTAATTACAGGTTGCGACCCCCCTCGGCCCCCCAATAACTGACCAGCTGGACTGGTTGGTGGACTAGTTACATGGACTAGTTATCCTATGATAATGGATAAGAGCCAAAGGTTCTCAAAGAAGGCCCATGAAGAATGTGTGTGTGTGTGTGGGGGGGAGATCTCCAAAACTGGAGGGAGATGGGAAGAGGGACATACATAGAGCAAGTGAAGCCTCTGGCAGCAGAAAAATATTGAAGCTTAGGTGCTCTCCAAAGATTAGCTTGCCCTCACATTGCATGTGCTTGCTTCTGCTCCTGCTGCTTCAAAAGCATGTGGCTTCTACCACCAATAACAAACACAATTCATACGGAAAGCCAATACAAGGTGACTATCAGATACAAATTCCAGTCATAAAAGTTTTGCTCATTTATGTCCCATAAGCACTTTAACCAATGCCTTACCACGCTAAGCATAGTTACAGTAGTCTCAGGTACATATAAAGTCATATCAATCCATGGTGTAGTTCTTTAACAAGGCCTATACCAAACTTTTAAGTAGAAATGGAGTGTGATTGGCAAGGATTCATGTCAAAATGAGAGACACTTAAGTATGTTCTCATCCACCCTGCTCTACTGTTCCTCCATACCTACCCAACTATACTAAAAAGTCCACATTGTAGGAACAACTTTTATAAAACCAAAAAGACTTTACCAAAACCAGAATAAGTTAGAACCGTGATGTTGAACTTGAATTTATTATAATGGAGATACAATCTTTATTGTTTAAGACACCTTATCTATGGTGTCATGCCTGAACAGAAAAAAAAAATCATGACTTAATTACTATGTAAATGTGTTCTGAGAAATGAAAAGTTTAGAACAGCATCAAAAGAAACTGTTCAAAATAACTCAGAAAAAAATTTAAGCATTGGATGCAGGCAAAGTTGACAGCCAAACTCTGCCAAGCCAGGGTAAGCAAGGCCTCAATAGTTCCTGCCTTACAAATATGTCTGTCAGATATATTTGGCCAGAAGACTGAAGAAGATGTTCCACCATTACAGAGAGTTTTGGGTGTATATTCAGGTATCAAACTGTCTCTGTCATCTTTTCATTTGGAAAGCTACTCACCTGCACTCCCGGCATACTCAGGTAATCAAGTTTATTACTTCTCAAGTCTCTGAGGGAGTTGAAGACCAGGTAGCTTAGTTTTACAATGAATCTTAGTTGTTTAGGGGTTAAGATGTTTTTATGTCTAGATAGGTGTTCTAAGTTGATAATGACAATATGTGATGGAGATTGATTTACATTCAGAAATTTAGATGCACCAAGATAGGAAAGATGTTTTCTTCAACACTTTCAAATACAAATAGCCAAAACACTAAGAATGTAGCATTTATATAATTCCTGATTGTGTCATGGTTCTTCTTGCTATAAGTAATCTATTGTATACATGTGTAATAATATAAATGTATATGTAAAAATTAAATTTAATTTTAAAAAATTTAAGCTTGTCCATAGGCTCTCTGTCAAGGAAAGTGTTGGTAAGATTTTAAGATGGTTAGAAAATTCTCAAACTGAAATTCAAAGAAAACATGAAAAATTCAAAATAGAACTCATTGACTACATGGCGGGGGAATTTCCATAAGTCACGGGCAATTGGAATGCATAAAAAGAGGGGGTAGATTAGAAAACATAAAAAATAACTAGCACATTTCCCAAAATACAGGCTTCAGTACCCCTGTGAACCAGATCCAAAGTTAAGAGACTGCCAAACATAATCAACACCAACCACTAGCCCACCAACCAGTGCATGATCCAGAGTCTAAAAGCCAGAAGCCCCATCAAAGAGTCAGAGGGGAGGGAAAGATCTTACTATCGAGATAAACAATGGTGAACTCTACAAAAAAAGTCTATTGGCAAACCATAAAAGCAGAAAAATGTAATAAAAGATTAAATGTGAGAAATAGCCCAAGAATTCAATATCCAAATCTAGCCCATAAAAGTAAATTTTCCATGCAATAAGAGTAAATTTTCCATGCACACAAAATCCAAAGCAATTCACTGTTATCACATTTCTGCCGCAGCAAACTATATCACATTGAACCATTCATGTGCATAACTGATGCGTGCTAATAAAAATTATTTAAAACATTTCAAGGTGAAACAATTCAGGTCATGAACTCCAATCTATACAAATAAAGGAAACATTTCAGAATAACAGCTTAATATCTTGCCAATAAATCTAAAGGGTGCCTGTTTAAAGCATGGTTAGAAAGACATACTTGGGTTCACCGCATGTGGCAATGAGATGCCACAAGGACAAAGACTAATCTCCAATAGGGTGAGCAGGATGGCAGCTCTGAGGCATCTATATCCTTGCACTCAGATACTCTGACACTTCAGAGGGTCTTCAGTTACTGGCTTTCTCTGTGGAACAGTTCACACCAGATAAGCCCTAGAGGCTTGTATTCCAACAGGAGCCTGACCACATTGCTACAAGATGCAGGAGCTAATTTTCTTGTTGTGCTGGAGCATCTTCTGGGTATATTCCAAGGAGTGGAATAGCTGGGTCTTGAGGAAGCCCTATTCCCATTTTTCTGAGATAGCACCAGATAGATGTCCAAAGCCAATGGACATCCACAGTAGAGTGGAGAGTGGGATATGACTTTCTCACATACTCTGGTGCCTCACCTTTGACCATGTCCCCTGGAGGGGGAGACCTGGTGGCACTCAGAGGAAGGACAGCAGGCTACCAAGAAGAGACTTGATACCCTATGAGCATATACAGGGGGAGGAAATCCCCCTCAGGAACAGTCATAGGGGAGGGGAATAAGGGAAAAATGGGAGGGAGGGAAGAATGGGAGGAGACAAGGGATGGGATGACCATTGAGATGTAACAAGAATAAATTAATAAAGGAGAAAAAAAGAAAGAACCAGAAAAAAAAAGATGCAGGAGCTTAATGGGTTGGCAGCCTGGGCCAGACATTGGGTCAGAGACAGTCAGGTCAAAGGATAACCAAATGATGTCTGTTACAGGGGTAAGTCTCATAGTTGAGGGGATATTTTTTCCCTTTGAATTGTGGGTATTCTATTCCCAGGATGTATTTCAGCCCAAACCAGCACTTCTCTAATATAAAAGCCAAACAAAGAATCATGAGCCCTATCCCGGATAATTTAGAGACTTCTCAATCCATTGTTGTCAAACTGCCTTCAAATATTTGTTTATATTGTGTTTCTCCTGATCTTGCTTGTAGAAGCTTCTTAATGTAGTGAATAGTGAGTTATTGCAGAGATGGTTGTAGAAGCTTCTTAATGTAGTGAATATTGGGTTAATGCAGAAATGCTTATGTCTCAGCACTTTTAACAACAATGCAACTGAGTGCCAACCAGAGATTGGACGTATATTTTAATCCATACATCATTGTAGAAGGGGGGCTAGAAGAACATAAGAGCCAGAGGATGGAGAAGAATTCTGTAAAGTGCTATATGTCCCCTGGATATGATATAGCTGTTGCACATATGAGTGCATAGAGTCTGTGGTTACATACATGAGACCCACACAAGGTTGAGTCAGTTAAATGTTCCAACATGGTGTCATCTTCAATCTTTCTTCAGAGCTTTGAATTTTTTTCAAATAAGTCCTTTACTTGCTTGGTTAGAGTAACTCCTAAATATTTTGTATTGCTTGTGGCTATCTTGAAGGTGTAGTTTTCCTAATTTCTTCCTCTGCATGCTTGCTGCTTGTATATAGGAAGGCTACTGACTTTTTTGAGTTAATTTTGTATCTAGCCAATTTGCTGAAGATGTTTATGGCGTCTGACTCTCACACGAACTCTGGTGCCCCATATCTGACCATGTTCCCTGGATGGGGAGGCCTGGTGGCACTCAGAGGAAGGATTTCAGGCTACCAAGAAGAGAGTTGATACCCTATGAGCATATACAGGGGGAAGAGGTCCCCCTCAGTCACAGTCACAGGGGAGGGGAGTAAGGGGAAAATCGGAGGGAGGGAGGAATGGGAGGATACAAAGGATGGGATAACAACTGAGATGTAATATGAATAAATTAATAAAATATATTTTTTAAAAAAGTTCCAACATGGAGATGGGGAAGGTCATGAGGCTCCACCTCTAGCTTAGTATCCATTGACAGCTGATGCTTTCTGGAAAGGTAAGTCTGCCTTTTTTTAGGAGTGGAGCCACTGGTAGGCTATCCATGCCCTAAAGGATAGCCTTATACTCATGTGCATATCCTAAGCATATGATTATTATTCCATATAAGCGTATCTATAGTGGTAGCCTAAAATAGGAATGGTCTGCCAGATGATGGTGTGTGATCATCTCTACAGATATTGAAAAAAAGCATCTGACAAACATACCTCCAATTAGACCAAGAATGAATCTCCACATAAGGCTGACACGCCTACAGCTAACATGTGTGCTTGGTCCAGTAAGATGGAGATAAAACCTTACTTCTGAGGTTGTCCTCTTCAGTATTATAGCCCTTGTCTAATAATGAGGAGTTGTGTTCTATAACATTTAGAACTAAAAGAAAAATTGATATTCATAAATGACCCAGTATTTATATCTTTTTATAGTAGCACAAACTGACACAATGCTGATACAAGATCTTGCCATAATGGCAAAACCATATGCGGTATCTGTGGAAAGCAGTCAATATTGGAACTGGCTTGAGGAAATAGGTCATAAAGATGGGAATGAAGGAGCCACATAATTCATTGTGTTGGTGACAAAGACTGGTCCCATTGATGGTGGTAAATGGAGAGATCTCTGCTCTTGGCATGTGTGGAGAGCTGGTGTTACAATAGTAGCAGATGGGTTAGCCCCAGCTCACTACCTCTGGTGGTTAGATATTTGGGGACGTAGTGACTCTTATTAGAACTATAATGCCAGATGGAGACATTAGTCAGAGACAGGTTCAGGTTGACCAATGACAGCTATAAGACATATTATGGATTTCAGAGTCACCTTGTTGCCATATAAAGATTCTTACCTCTCATGTTCACAGGGCAAACCCTGAACATGACTATAAAGAGGAGAACTTAAGAGGAGGCTCATCTTACAGCCAGGGAAGGCCTTCTAAGTCAAAGCCAAGAGGAAAGTGAGGCCCAGGCTTATGATGGAAATGTTTAGATGTACTTGCTGATATTAAAGAAAGCAAGCAAAGTTACTACACTTAGACTGTTGAAAGATTTTGGACCTCTTCCATTTATGGACATCTGCAGGTGGGGTATTCTGAAATCCCAATGCCTGTCCTTCGCAATGTATGTCCTATTTCATGTCTGGACTCAGTGACATGACTCATGGTGATAGGGCTCTCTCTCTGTTTGTTTGATTGTGACAGAGTTTCTCTGTGTAGCCCTGACTGCCCTGGACTCACTTTGTAGACCAGGCTGGCCTCACAAAGATCTGCCTGCCTCTGCCTCCTGAGTGCTGGGAATATAGGTGTGTGCCACTGTGCTGTGCTTGGCCAACATTTTTTCGTAGTGATTTGTTGAATGGGGTGCCATCATCCTTTTGCTGGTGGTGGCAGGGGCATGGAGCTGCCAGGTGGTTCTGAGTTCTTTAAGAAAAAGGGCTGATCAAACCAGAGGGAACAAGTAAGTAAGCAGACTTACTGACTTACCTCCATGGCCTTTGCATCAGCTCTTGCATCCAAGGTTCTGCCTTGTTTAAGTTCCTGTCCTGACTTCCTCCAGTGATGAGCAGTGATGTGGTAGTGTAAGCCAAAAAACCACTTCCTAACCAAGTCATCTAGGTTATGGTGTTTCATCATAGCAATAGTAACTCTAAGACACCTACAAAAATAAAGAATATTGGAAATAGATATACTTCCAAGCTAAACTATTTCATATTTTCTGACTACTGAGATTTTTTTTCATTCTCTAAGGAGGAGTTAATGGGGTCTTACAATCTTCCAGGGGGAAAAAAGTCCCACCAACCCCATACTTTTATCTCTGCCCATTCTTTTATGATGCATTTCCTCCAAATAATTGTGCAATATAAATGTCAATAAATGGTGAGAGTGAAGATTGTATTTAAACAGATATACATCCTAAAGAGCAGAATCTCTCTGACCCATGAAATTAGGCCAATTTATTTTGGATTTCCATCATTCTGCCCCATCTACAATGGGTGAAAGACATTAAAATTCTGACAAGTTTTCAGATGTATCATAGTTATTCAAGTTCATGCAACTTGAAAAAAATCTGCAGCGAGAGAGAATGATGATTCCCAGAGAGATAAGGGGAGGATGGGCATCTGGAAGGATGCTCCAGTTCTCATCCCTAAGCTGAGGATTTGGGACATGTAAACTACTTCTTTATTTATAATGCATGCCCTGTTTGCTTGGAGGAAGGCAGGGAAAGCTTCACTTTAAGGTGTACCCTGGGAGGGTTCTGCTCAAACTAAGGTACCAACCAAGGGCAATACATGCAGTGAGCATCAAACCCCTACCCAGATCTAGCCAAGGGACAGGACAGTCTCCTCAGTTAAGTGGAGAGTGGGGCCTGACTTTCACAAGAATTTTTGTGCCCCATATTTGACCATGTCCTCTTGATGAGGAGGCCCGATGGCACTCAGAGGAAGGATAGCAGACTACCAAGAAGAGACTTGATACTCTAGGATCATATTCAGGGAAAGGAGGTCCCCCTTAGTCATAGTCATAGGGGAGGGGAATAGGGTGAAATCAGGAGGGAGGGAGGAAGGAATGGGATACACAGGATGGGAAAACAATTGAGATGTAATATGAATAAATTAATAAAAAATTATAATTTAAAAAAGATGTACCCTGGGAATGAAGCTGAGCATGATAGTCACCTTCCTGTGAGTGTCGTAAGACACTCTGGGTGAAAATATGCTCATGCCACTCAGACCCTGCTCACCTTTTGTCATCCTAAGGGTTAGGGTTAGGGTTCTCTTCTCTGATGCTATGGCCTGAAGTCTTTCCTAAAGTACAGGCATATCCTAGTTGTGTGTGTGTGTGTGTGTGTGTGTGTGTGTGTGTGTGTGTGTGTGTGTGTGTTGCTTTAGTTTTGTTTTGTTTTGTCATTGTTGCTGTGATCGTAACCAAAAATAATTTAGGGGAGGAAAGGGTTTATTTAGCTTCTGCTTCCACATCACAGTGCATTAACAAGGGGCTCTGTGGCAGGAGATAAGAAGTGAAGACCATGGAAGGCTGCTGCCTACTGACTGGTTCTTTATGGCTTACTCGGCCTGCTTTTTTATATACCCTAGGACCACCTGCCCAGGGGTGGCACCCCTACCTTGGATAGCCCCTCCCACATCAATCATCAGTCAATAAAAGTATCCACACAGGCCAGCATGATGGGAACAGTTTCTCTGTTGAGGTCCCTTCATCTCTGGTGACTCCAGTTTGTGTTATCTTGTCCTGAACTAACCAGGACATGGAATTTGCAGGAAAACAGTCGGTCTCCAAGCACAGGTCTGCATGTCCCCAGCTCCAATATAATGCTGAGGACACCATTACAGGTGTCAATTTCAGGGTTCTTAGAAATGTACATAAATTTTATCATTTTCCCTTTGGGTGAAAATGCATGCAATTAATTTCGTGTGTACTTTTGTTGAGGTTTGGAACATTCCAGTCCTTACTCTCCCTTTATTCCTTATGGAAATGTCCTAGACTGCATGAGCTGCAGATGAAGTTGTCTACCAAGAGTCTGGTGGGGTTTGAGAGTTAATGTTCACACCAGTCATTTTGCAAATCTGTCCAGATTATCGGGAGACAGAGAGAAACTGGAGGAACAGGAAGTGACAAGAATGAGGTAAGCTCACTTTCCTCATTTGTATCTAGGACTGAAAATTATAATCGTGCAAGCTTTGCTAGGATTTTTGTGCAGGTCAAAGGAATTAACTTAGACATCAGGTGTCTGACTTGTAAAATTCTTCACAGTTAAATGGGCATCAATAGTTTAAATCATTTCTGTCATTTCTGACAGATTAGCATAATATCTCCCAGGTGGAAAGAAGAGTCTGAACCATTGCTGGAAAACAATTATTTCAAATTGTTGAATCCAACTAAGTGAGGTATTTTAATGATGCATTGCATTTTAACTAAAGACAATAATGGGTGTGTATATTATGAATGCTTGCTAAATAATACTTGAGTAACCAAACAAACACAAAAGGTCGGTGTTATATAGCTCAGTGGTATAGCTCTTGTCCCAGCATGCACAAAGCTGTGAGTTCATTTGTAGCTCCACAAAAGAAGAGATTAAACAGTACCTGAGATGCAATCACGTAATCTAGAGTCTAAGATAAAAGCAAATTTTTAAAAAAGTTTAATAGCCAGTAGTCAGTATCTTTTGTTACTTAGAAATCACTTTCAGAGCATGCAAATGGTCCTGGTTTACACCTGCAGCTCCTTACACCACAAAAACTGTGTTACTTGTGAATCCATTATTGACAGATTAAAGGGAAGACACAACTGCATCATGGCTTTGTGAAAACAGTGGGCTGACAGGCTAAATGCCTGCATTACTTCCTTCTACTGTGACAAAGTATCTGGCTAAGTTAACTTGAGGGAAGATTGATTTTGGTTCACGGCTTAAGGGTATAGTCCTTATGGCGAAGGTGTAGTGAGGGTGTCAGCAGCTTGGGGTGTAACAGTGAGAACACAGGGGCTGCTAGATAACATTTCAGACCAGGAAGTGGAGAGAGATGAATGCTGGCACTCAACTTATTTTCCTCTTTGCTCCGTGCCCCCAGCCCATGGCAGGGGGCGGGTCTTCTCCCTCAGTTAACCTCTCTGGATATACATTTGCAGATAAGCCCAAAGGTGTTCTTTACTAATACCCTTGGCTTTTCTCAATCCAGGCAAGGCAAACAGAAGACATGCTCTCACTGCAAAGTGCAAAGTTGTAAAACAGTAAATGCAAACTTGCCAAGTGTGTCATTTGCAATTAAGGCCACACTGGTTTCTACCCCCTTTATTTTAAGACGACATTATTTTTCTATTGAAAACAAGGTACAGCCATGTATTTGACCCAGTGAGCATGCTGCATCGTAGATACTGGAGTCCTCTCTGACATCTCAGAGTAAGCCTGCAGGTGCCTGCAGTTCACTTTCACTCTGACCAGGTGCGTGGAACTGGGAACAATGGCATGGCGTGAACTTTGTATATCTTGACAGCCACCTGTCTGCTAAATTTAACTATGCTAACAAGACATTACAGAGTACCTACAGACACTGGATCAAACTTTTTAATAAAGGTTTAGTAAGAGAGAGGGATTCTGGTAAAAAGAAAAAATCCTCCAGGAAAGGCAAACCCATTCCCAGAATCTATTCCCATTAGACTTTCCCTTTCCTGATGGGAACCTAGCGTAGTCAGCTCAGCTCCATGTTGGTTTCCTTGAGTTAAAGCACCATCTCAGGACTTCAGCATTGATCTCTTCTCCCAGAAGTCATATAGATTCAAAATTAGACAAATGAATTTTAGTAAAATTGGGCATTGGTGTTTGGCCCTCACATTGAATTCAGCCCATGTCGCTGTGGTTATTTAGTTGACATGTTCTCATCAGCAGTCATGACTAGTGCCTGGGAAGACTGGATATTATCAATGTAACAATTGGTTTGTCCAATTGGTTATTTAATTCCTCATATGTAAGTAATGTGCTCAAACTACCTGCCAGCCTATTTCCCCATTGATGCTGCACATGTCTGCATTTGCCAGGTTTCAAATTCTTTTTTTTTTTTTCTTCGCTGTTCTCAATTCTTACTACCTTGACCTCGTCTGCTGGCTTTTTTTTTATTAATTTACTTAGATTACATGTCAATTGTCCCCTCAATTGTCCCCTCCCATTCCTCCCTCCCTCCCTCTTTCATCCTATTGCCCTCCCCTAGGTCTATGACAGAAAGGGATCTCCTCCCCCATGTTATGGTCACAGCCTATCAAGTCTCATCCTGGTAGCCTGCTTATCCTTCTCTGAGTGCTACCAGGCCTCCCCACCAAGGGGAAGTGGTCAAATATGGGCAACAGAGTTCATGTCAGAGTCAGTCTCCACTCTCCATGCAGCTGTGGAGAATGTCCTGTCCATTGGCTAGATCTCAATATGGGTTCAATGTTTACTGCACGTATTGTCCTTGGTTGATGCAGTAGGTTGAACAGACCCCCCTGAGTCCAGACCCACCCATCATGATGTTCTTCTTGTGGGTTTCTAGGACCCACTGGATGCTCTTATTTTCCCACTCTCTCATATTTTCCTAACCTAGAGTCTCAATAGGAAGTCCTCCCATCTATCCCAATCTCCTGGTAAGTGAAGACTTTCATGGGACACCTCTGTTGGGCTAGTGTCCAATTGTAAGTGAGTAAATACTATGTGAGTCTTTCTGGGTCTGAGTTAACTCACTCAGGATAATCATTTCTAGTTCCATCCATTTGCCCATAAATTTCAGGATTTCCTTGTTTTTAGTAGCTGAGTGGTATTCCATAGTGTAAATGTACCACAGTTTCTTTTTTTAATCTATTCTTTGACTGAGGGACATTTAGGTTGTTTCCAGGTTCTGTCTATTACCAATAAGGCTGCTATGAACATGGCTGAGCATGTGACCTTGTTTCATGGTGGAACATCTTCTGGTTATATTCCAAGGAATGGAATAGCTGGGTCTTGAGGTAGCCCTATTTCCAGTTTTCTGAGAAAGCACCAGATAGATTTCCAAAGTTGTTGTACAAGTTTGTACTCCCACCAGCAATGAAGGAGTGTTCCCCTTTCTCCACATCCTTCCCAGCATGTGCTGTCACTTGAGATTTTAATCTTGGCCATTTTGATGGGTATAAGATGGAATCTCAGAGTCGTTTTGATTTGCACTTCTCTGATGGCAAAGGACGTTGAGCATTTCTTTAAGTGTTTCTCAGCCATTTGATGTTCCTCTGTTGAGAATTCTGTTTAATTCTGAGCCCCATTTCTTAACTGGGTTATTTGGTTTGGTGGAGTTTAATTTCTTGAACTCTTTATATATTTTGGTCAAATTCTTGATACACTTTAGTATTGATGGCAACATTTGTTGAAGTAGCATTGTATGACAATCATTCATGCTGTACATATGAGTGTACATTGCATTGTTCATATGCATGATAGAAGTGATGTATGTACATGTAAGTGTCATGTATGTAAGCAAATATTTTACCTTCAAGTAAACACCACACGTGCAGGTGTTCATCATGCAGATGAGTGTTCACATTATGTTCATATGCAAAGAAGAACTGTTTGCTTGCTTGCTCATCTTTCCCATATGTAAATTCATGGTAATGGAATTGATGGGCATTTAACCACTAGCATATTAGAAATTATGACTCATGTCTCTTTCCCAGGATTGTGCTGGCTCAACCCAGGCTTACCCTGCTTCTCTAGGATGGCAAACCAGTCTCTTTCCCAGCCCTCATTCTGTTCTGAATAAATCATTGCTGCAATCTCCAAACTAACCTTCTCACTCCAGTAATTTTTGTCATAATGGACTCATGGACATTCCTCTTCACAAACACTGGGCTCCCTTGTGCCTAAATGCTCAGGGCCAATATCTCTTTGGGCCAGTAGACACTAATCTGAGGTCCACAGGCTAGACTTCAAAAGCCAGCAGTATCCAAAAGCAGAACACATTATGTTTTTCCTGCCTACTTGACTCATTCCCATGTTCCAGGTCAACATCTGCCAACCAAAATCGAATGGTAAAATACTGTGCTTGGAAGAGCGACTGCAATGGAGGCTAATTGTGGTCAGCATTCCATCCAATTACCGAAGTTCTATGCTCTTGGACAAGTGGCCTGGCATCTACAAGCTATGCTAACTTGGAAAATTGGAGTTAAATGCTTTCAGGGTTTCTGGTCAGAATGTGAGCTAAGAGGAGGAAAATCATGAATCAGCAGTATGTAGTGTAGACATCACCACCTGATGTTTGACTTCTAATCCATTATTCTCAAGAGTTTATTTGACATTCTATGTCATGCATTTTATATCTGCATATACCACATTTGGTTCAACTTTCTTCCATAGGACTTGGCAGATAGAAGGACTCAGTCTACATGCATTAATAGATTAACCCCAACACAAGGATGTAATTCTCATTCTAAAGTATACACTTACTAATTGCTCACAATTTATGGAATTATTCAATTCTATGAGGTTCCCCCAGGGTCAGTATGATGCAGTCTTGTCCCCACAGTTTACATAAATCTGATAACAATCACAAAGATAAACAAACTCTATGGTGTTATCTAGTGACTCAGTAAGAAAAGTGCAGAATTTTTAATCAGTAGCTATGTTGATTAAAGCTATTCTGGCTGGCATTCCTCACCAAATGCCACCAACTGAAACATGCTCATGGATCACAATGACGATATCACAATGGGTTCCTGTTGTTACTTAAAATGGTACAACTGGTCAACTACCAGAGTGGTTTTCTGAAAACAGACCAAAGTTTAGGAGTCCATAATTTAGGGCCTCAGGTTGTTACTGATGACTTATTGGTTATCAACATAAAAACTCCTTGGCTGAAGAGAGGCAGTCTCTGAAAAATTCCATCTTCAGGATTTATATAAAATAATCTTTGATCAATAAATATTTAACAAATGTGTCTGAGGATGTGGCTCAGTGGCAGGGTGGTTTACACAGTATCTGATTTCCTGCACTGATCGTACCATATATGGTCAGGTAGATAAATCCATTTTCTTAAAACCAGAAGTTATATAATAGAGGTGAATCAAGGCTTACTTGAAATTCTTTCCAAAATTTAAAGTTTCTGTCACTAAAGGATAACTGTCCTTTTGAAGATGACAGGCAAAGTTAGAATCAAAATGGAAAAAGTAAAGTTGCTTATGTCAGCAAGGTGATAACAGGAACAGCCTCTTCCAAACTCTAGCTGGATTGTGTTAAATATTTATAGAGTATCGACTAGGTGCCAGCTATATTATTTATTTTCACATTCATTTAATTGAATCCTTAGAAAGTTTCTCAGAGGCATTATTACTCCTGATTTTGAGGTATAGAACTAAAGACATTGAGTAGAGAGTCCAAACCACAGTTCAGGAAATTGTGTGGTCAAGCTGGAGGTCCTGTGAACTGACTCCTCAGGGCAAGGCTCTCAGCATCCCCCAGAATGTCCTATTACTGGGCTTTTAACAAGTTAGGTGCTGAGCACCTCAGAAAACCTTGTTCCTTATAAAACTGACTATTCACCATCCATCAAAAAACTGTTTCAGTTGAAATATATTTTTCTTTGACAGACCAGAGTGCTAGTATTTATCACTGTGATGGACACCATGACCAAAAGCCACTTTGGGGGAAGAGGAAAAGGTTTACTTCATTCCACAGCTTATAGTCCATCATGAAGGGATATGGTTGGGACTAATGCAGAAATCATGGATGAATGCAGACTATTGGCTTTTTCAGCTAGCCAGCTTACACAACTCAGAACCACTTTGCCTGATATTGTGCTGGCCATAGTGGCTTAGAATCCCTTTCCCCCCTGACACACATACTCTGTCTCTCTGTCTCCCTGTCTCTCTGTCTCCGTCTCTGTCTCTCTCTTTCACACACACACACACACACACACACACACACACACACACACACACACACGTCATTAATCAAGAAAATATTCCCAGACGATTGACACAGGACAGTCTGATGGATCTAATTATTCTCTTTGAGATTCCCTCTTCCAAGGTATGTCAAGTTAACAAAAACTAACCTGCACAAATGCACTCAATCCTATTTCATTAGGATACAGCCAGATGTGGGATTAGACTTTATTTTCATCATACTTTATGGTTGATAATATCTGGTCTCCCTCCCCATGTGTTCAATCTCTCAAAATTTGGGATCAACTGAACCAAGAAGACCATGGTCCCCTTTGCTGTACCTAAAGTAAGAGCTAGATACACAGGCAAGGATTTGCTGCTTTTGCAATGAAGATAAAACCACACCACTAGGAAGCAAATACAGAGATGAATGCAGGTCTACCTGCACAAACAGCATGTGCTGCAGAGCTGAGGGTTGCAAGGTAAAAGTAAGGAGTGCCACAACTAAAAAATGTCAAAATGCTGTTGAAGCTGAGCCAAAATCCCACTCCATGGACCATAAGTGGTTGCCATTATTATGCACACTATATCCTGTGCTTTTCCACTCCTGGAGGGGACAGTCTGCTTTCCTAGGACAGTTAGTTTAGGGCTTTGCACAGGAGACAAAGCAGTCAGATGAAAAGATAGATGCCATGTCACGATACATGTCTAGCATGTCATGATTCCATGAGCCACAGAAGAAAAAGCCTAATCTGAGAAATAGTAGGCTTTGGTTATGCAAGCTGTGGTGTCCCTTCTAATTCATGTCATGGCATTGTGTATCAGAATTCTGTGGACCTCTGCTCTTCTATCTCTAAAGCATAGGGCTTAAATTGGGTTGTCTCTAACATCTCCATCAGCTGCAGGATGGTCAAACTGTTTGCTTCAAAATATCTTGGTTACATATACAAGATCCATAAGTGTAGTGTTATTCTGCAGTGGGATGTGCTAGTCTGTGCCCACTTTACTTCTGGACCTCTAGCAGGGTGCAGGATTCAACTGTTACATCCTGAAAAGACTGCCACGCTGCTGAACTCTGGCCTCCCCTACAGTCATGCCACAAGCCATCTTCCCCAATGCCAGCATCTTTGGTTTCTTCTGATGCTTCATATGTATGTTTGGTCCTAAGGTAGGTAATATACTTTGCACTCACGCCAATCATGTCCAACCAGACTTCTGTGTCCAAATCATCAGCCTTGCCAAAACCCACCTAATATTCCCCCACATGCACAGAGAGCACAGGGTATGCAAATATCACCTCTAGTAAATAATTACACATAAATGAGAAATATTTCTAGAAAAATAATACACACATTAAAATCTTTTTGTTCATTAAAGTGCAATATCTAAAGGGAAAAACCAACCAATATGCAATATTGCTTGATGGCATTGGGGTGTGCAACTCTTTTTCCCTACCTATTAATTGTAATGGATATTTTGGAAAGTAATTTGGCAATATAGTTACAAAAATATTCATGTTCTCTAACTCAGTAATTCACATCTGGGAACTGAGCCCAAGGATATAATTCTATATCTGAGAAAGGAGAGTGACTTCTATGCAGAATATATTCTCTGAAGCTTTATTTTTAATATGAAAACACTGAAAAGGTCTTTAATAACAAGGAAATGGACATAGGTTATATTGTACAAACTCAGTGGAGTGGATATTGCTCTTAAATGAGTTAAGGAAAACTCTATAGCAACATAAAAAGATATATGATGGAACAAGTGAGGTGGAGGAGGACAGACTTACAGAAAAGTTGTGCTGTGTGTTTGGTTTTCTTTGTAAATGTGACATATATAAAATATCATGAAATTATTATGAATAATATATGGGTTGATGTAATGTAGAAAGAATACCATGGGTTATCCTGTTGTTAGTAAGCATCTAATGTACAGACATACTACTTAAATAGTCACAATAAAATTTTTCCTAATGAAGAAATATTGAGGGAAAACTCAACATTAGAGATGTGATTAGAAAGTTTTGCTTGGATGGTCTACAAAGACCAGTGAGTACTTATTTCCTTCTTGTTATAGATGTGGTTTACTACATAAGCAGGAAGACACACCCCCATGTAATTATAATGGACAAGATACACCATCATGGCTAAAGTTTGGCCACATGAAAACTTTCTTATACCCTTCTAGAGCATTCCTTGTACTACAGAGACTTAAACACAAGAGCTAACTGATCTATTGCCCTTGTTCCCAGTGCTTGTTGAAAGAATAAACATCCATAGAACATTCTGGAAATAATTTTTATCCCTCACCCTTGGGGCAAGTGGCTATTACTTTGGGGATCATGGGCATTGTATTAGTTACTTTTCTGTCACTGTGATAAAATGCCATTACCCAAAGCCACTTAAGAAGGACTTTATTTTGGCTGACAGTTTTAAAGAGATAAAGGTATGGCAGCAGGAGCAACCTGGCTGATCACATTTTCAGGAAGTATGGCGAGGCTTTAAACCCACCCTCAGCACTGCACTTCATAAACAAGGCTGAAGCTCGCCAAGAAGGGCACTGGCAACTGATGAGCAAGTATTCAAATGCATGGCATTGCCCACCCAAAGCACCATGGGAGATTTCCCATTGGTCTTATAAGCACTTGGAAGATCAGATGACTTCGTGCTCTTCATTGTGCTGTAGAAGTAAAGCAGAAGGCAGGCAACCCATGCAAGACCACTCAATTATACAGTGATCCAGTGCTTCTCCATCCTTTACTGACTCCAAGTCTCATGGCAGATGTGTATTGTAACTGCTCTTTTGGAACTTGATGATGTGTTTATTGACTCTTAGTACCTAAGTCTGAGGATATGGTTTATCTGGTAGCCAAATAAAACATATTGTTTCACTAAATCTTCACAACCAAATACAGGAGATGGAACATGTACTGAGGTTATGCATGTAGCCAAGCATGTTCAGCATACAATTAATGTAATGTGATGCTTATTTCAATCAATGACAGACACTGATGCCCTAAGGACCTCAGATCCCAGGAATGGTCCAGGAAGCTGTACAATGTAAATCATAGCTCTAAAGAGAGTTTTTTTAAAATTAAAGGGTACTTATCAATATTTATCTTATTTGTTGATTAAAATAGAATCCATGTAACCCACTGTATATCTGAGAATGATCTTTAAATTCCTAATCGTCCTTCTTCCGCCTTATCAATGCTGGGGTTATAGACATATACCACTATTTCAAGTTTATGAGGTGCTGGTTGTTCGAATACAAGGTTTTATGAATACTAAACAATAACTCTATCAACTGAGATACAGCCTCATCAAACCTTTAATAAAACATGTATGCTGGTTTACATATGGTTGGTATCTTTTTTTTTTTTTTTACTTAGACAGCAATCACAATAGTCTGGCTAAAATGTTGATCATTTCTCTGCTGCTCATTGCACTAGCTAAATAGGAAAATCTAGAGAATATTTTAGTCTGAATCCTTGAGGAAAGCAAGGAAGGTTTGATTTCTAACGGATGCTATCTCCATTCTCTTCACAGAATTTTGATTAATGCTAACCAAGATAGTGACATGGATTTTCAAGATGTTGCTTGACCTCCAGCAACTTTTCTTTTCTTTTTTTTACATGTACATTTATGTCATTACACATATATACAATAAACTACCTATAACAAGAAGAACCATGACACAATCAGGAATTATATAAATGTTACATTCTTAGTGTTTTAGATCTTTGTATTTGACAGCCTTGAAGAAAACATCTTTCCTATCTTGGTGCATCTAAAGTTCTGAATGTAAATCAATCTCCATCACATCTTGTCATTATCAACTTAAAGCATCTATCTAGAACTAAAAACATCTTAACCCCTAAATGACTAAGCTTCATTGTTAAAACAAAGCTACCTGGTCTTCAACTCCATCAGGTACTTGAGAGAGAAGAAACTTGATTTTCATACAAGACATGGTTGGCTCACCTAAGGTGATTGAGAACTTAGGATACACCATTCATCTTTGGCGATGGACAAGAGATTTTTGTATTTACTTTGTTTCCTTTATAGATTCAGCCAGATAGTAGACTTTGGTCTGAGGGTGTTATTGTTCACATCAGGTTTCTCTAGCTATCTGTATTTACAGGAGTTGCTTTAGGGCTACCCTAACCTTGCTAAAGGGTAGATTACATGAATGATCAAGTAAAGTGGTCAGCTTAATGGTATTGTACAAACATTGGATCTTTCAGTCTTCTCTGTTGTTTTCTACATTAACCAGTTTTATTGAACTGAGTAAACTAACTAATGAAATACTCAAAAGCTCTGTTTGAATCATGCAAGCAAACCCTATAGCGATGTCCTCTTGTCTGGGCCTAACACTTTTAAGTGTTCCCTAGGGTCTTGGAACATTCTCACCCACATTCTAGAAGACCTGCAGAAATGATTATAGATTATTGCTCCTACAATCTTAAAAGAATTGTTTGTGCCTGAGGGCTGATCCCTGCTCAGGTGTGTAACTCCATTCTCCAAAAACAGAGCCAGGAGAAGCTCTCCCTGGCCTGGATTTACTAGGACTCAAGCACAGAAATCAAAAGAGCCTGTTTCTTTCTGACCTGTTATGAAAAATAGAAAACTGCTCTTACCAGAACACCACTGTGCTCAGATTCACAACCAGTCCCAAGTGGGTAAACACATGCTCGGATCCCTGCTTGCTTGCAATTGACCTGAAGCATAGCTGTGAAGCCACTTTCCCTTGTGGTCCCTGTTCTGTTCTGCTCCTCTATCAGTGAAAATGCTTTAAAAGAGGCAGGACCCACAGCCCATGCTAGCCTTGAACTCCTTGTGTAGCCCAGGCTACCCTTAAACTTACAACATGTGATATCTATAATGTTTTAGGTTTTCTTCTGGCCCTTTCTAAATGGCATTCACAAAAATAAGCCCCCTTGATCTAGATTTTCATGAGTCATAGTCACCATGGGAACTGCTGCTTTGCACATTCCTCCATGGATCTCTCCAGTGGCTTTGCTAACTCTTTTCTGTACCTAAACTCAGAAGTGGGGTCTGAAATAATTATCCAAAGCTTCCTCACATGCTAATCTATTTTCTACAAGATCTGAAATGTACAGATCTATGACTCATCTCTAACATTGCACTAGGCTAATCTACAGCCTGTGGGTTGTGAGACAGGCACACTACGAAGAATATTGGAAAGACATCCCATTGGTGATCACTGAGTACACAGCTTGGCGAGGCTTAGAGACCTGCTTTCAGTTCCTATTTAGAAAAATGTATCATAGAAGGGGTCACGTTTTTCAGTGGATCCTGTCTCTTCTGTAAGACAAATAGGCTCTGGTCTACTGCAGCTGTTTACTCCAATACCAACAAAATAGGAAGCATGTGATATTTTCTACATGTCCTGTTTCTGATATGTTTGTCTTCGAGAATCTGGTAATCTTCTGTGGAATCCTTCTGAAATATAGAGAGCTCACATCCAAGGAGAACCACAAGCACTACTTCTGGGTCTCTGGAATTTCCAGGTACTGTTTATATTTATGGCCACCTTCTACATTGGAGCTAGAGAAAAACAACCAAGTGAAGACTTAGTCTTTTAAATAAGTGTCCGCTCTTGTGATTGAATGCTCATGAGCAAAGCTATCTGTGTATTGTATACAGGTCTTACAGTCTCATATTTTTCACCTATTAAAAGAGTCAAGTAGGCCATCTGAGAGAGAATCTATACAGACATTAATGTTCTCCACATGGTGACTGCTGTTCAAAGAAAGCACATCACTGATGGTAAATGTGTGGCTTAGTTTTGTTAACTTAACACAGATTACTGTTCTCTTGGGGGAGAGAACTTAGTCTGAGGAATTGCCTTAATCAGATTAGCCTCTAGGGAAGTCTTGATGGATATAGGAAGGCTCAGACCACTGGATAGTGCCATCCCTGGACAGGTGGTCCTGTGTTGCACACTTAATATTTCTATGTTGTCACATGCTACTTACCCTATTATAAGTTAGGAATTTTTTTGCCTGATCTCTGAAGCAGAGACTGTTTTATGTCAAATTTATAGACAAGGATGGTGCTAAGTTGAGTCTTTATCTTCTGGACTTCCCAGCTAACTTTGGAGAAACATAGCATGCTTATAATTCAGATTAAAGGTACCCTTCCCTCCTGATCCAGAACTTTAGGTGCAACAGGAGCAGAAGGGCATCCCGAGTCAGTTTTGATGCCCAGTGCATTATAATGGCCTCAGTCCTAACACCTCCAGGTCATCTGCCTTCTCTGTTCCTTGCATCCTCTTCATTGGGTTTGAAGCTAAAGTTCTTGAACCAAATATGTGTTCTAAGGTCTCAGTCCAATCCTTTTCCATCTCCAGACAAGTAAAGTTGGCATGTAACTGATTGTCAGAACTGGAGGGAAACACACAGACTTCTCATTAAGCTCTGTTTGAGGCTTCAATATCCCACGAACTCAAACTTCCAATTCAGCACCATGGACGGGACCAAAACTCATTTCTTGTCTTGGCATTTTGTTTCCAGCCTAAGAGGCTACTTGAGGGCACATAAGCAGCTAAATTTATTTTCCTTTAAACCCTTTAATTACTTTAAAAATAGAAGGCACTCAACCACAGTTATCCAACTCAATAACCATGAATAATGTGCATTAATGCACAGGCTAAGAATAGGAGATGGGGCACTGATCAAGCGAGCCATGAGCAACGAAGATTGAGGGTAAACTGTGAGAGTTGAAAAGATATTTATGAATGCACACATAATATCTTTAGACATGGTTGCCACACTATTTATTAAATAAGTTTAAGATCCAAACAGCAGCAACCTAGACATTATCAGGATTTCAAATTGGGAGCTGGAGCCACCAATATTCTGTGACAAGTGACCCTATGGAAAATTCTACAATGTCATGTGCTAATATAATAGCTCATTAAGTAATGTAAGAGACAATTCCACAGCCACCAAGTCAGCAAGTGATGGCTGGCTAATTATTTATGGCTTTCAGGGCTTTGCCCTGTAATTGGTAGGATCTCCATTGCATTAGAGTGAGTAGGCTAGACTGTATGTCCATTGTCCACTCCATTCCAGCTATTTCACATGTAATTATAATTTGTCTTCAAGTCTATGGAGCCCAGGCAATAACTGAAGAGACAGATAGCCTTTAAGAAAGATTTTTATGAATTAGTACTTTCATTCCCACTGCAATACAATACAATAATGGGCCAGATGACTTTCACTGTTCACTTCTGGCCTCAAAGCTTATTTGAATCTCAATTTCAAACAGAGATTCTCAACGGGAAACATGAGAGACATAGGTTCTTGCTTACAAACTGTCCTCATTCTAAGAGGAGACACTGACATCATGGATGGCAGCTCTCCAAGCAAAGCCTGCATGAATGCTTGCAGCATGGCTGCAACTGTCCACAAGACAGACCAGTGGTTGAAGAAAAATCTACCAATTAGAGCTTGGGTGGCACCACCCTTCCTGCCTCCCCCCACCTAGTTGCACATTAGTGAGGTATCCTCTGAAACAGCTCTCCCTTTAAATCCTGGCAGATTCCTCACTATTCACATAAGGACCTTGTGTTTTATAAGATATCGTATAGCCCATACTCACTGAGCTAAAGTCATTGGGCAGCTCCTTAATGGAGGTTAGGGTGATTTTTTCTTGTACTCCAGGGATACTTGGCAATGTTTGAAACTCATTGGTTTTAAAACTGGGAATGAATATCACAGAATGATTGCCTAGCCTGTGAAAAGGGTTCAATCTCATGAAAATATGTGTTGGTAGGGGCTAGGGATTTTTCTTAACACCATGAAATACATAGCAAAGCCCCAACAGAGAATTACCCAACCCCCAAAATTAGCAGTACTGAGATCAATAAACCCCAAGGTAAATTTAGAGTTAAGCCATTTCTTCCCAGAAGTTACCAGGATTTGATTTCCTCCCTGCAAAGGATTTAAACGACCTTGCCTTGGCACAGAGGACATAAGATGTTGGGACCTTCTCATCCCTTTATCCTTTGAATTGCACTGCACCAGTACCTCTGTTTCCTGAATTAGACCCAGGGACCCAGGGTGTGAGGTACTACATCCTCTTTTCATTAAAAAGTGCTTTATGGATTTATTGGAACTACATGTTCATGTGGGTTCTGTTGCCCAAGAACAACAGGAGTGAGTTAGCCTATGGAGCTGGAGTGACAGGCAGTTGTAAGCCACCCAGTGTGGGTGCTAGGCACTGAACTCTGGTCCTTTGCAAAAGCATCAACCTCTCTTAAACACTGTCTATCTCTCCAGAATCCTTTTCACACTTCTTTTTTTTTTTGTATTTTTAAAAATTTTATTAATTTATTCAATTACATCTCAATGGTTATCCCCTCCCTTGTATCCTCCCATTCCTCCCTCCCTCCCATTTTTCCCTTACTCCCCTCCCCTATGACTGTGACTGAGGGGGACTTCCTCCCCCTGTATATGCTCATAGGGTATCAAGTCTCTTCTTGGTAGTCTGCTATCCTTCCTCTGAGTGCCACCAGGTCTCCCCATTCAGGGGACATGGTCAAATATGAGGCACCAGAGTACGTTTGAAAGTCAGACTCCACTCTCCACTCATCTGTGGAGAATGTCCTGTCCATTGGCTTGATCTGGGTAGGGGTTTGAAGTTTACAGCCTGTATTGTCCTTGGCTGGTGCCATAGCTTTTCATACTTCTTAACCTGAAACATAGAGCCCTGGTTTTATCAGGGAGACCACTGAACAGAACTAATTACTTCTGCAGAATCTTCCAGAAGCTTGACACACTGTGAATACTCAATACCAGTGCATCTGGAGTATAAATGGCTTTTGTTTTTCTGATATAACCACATAGGTTGAAATAAAGGCACCTGCCCTTCCTGGGTGAAGTGTCCCTCTGACTATTGCTGGCAATGGAAGAAAAGAAGGTGCCCACTGTTCCTCAGGTCACTGCCTTTCTGTTGATGCCAGTGTTTCCATTGAGCCTTTCAGTTTCTGAAAGCTTACCAGGCTACTGGATGCAATATCCACACATGTTAAGGATCTTGCCACTTTACCTCTGACTTGGAGATATTAAATGATATTTGTCAATCAGACAAGGAAATTTCAGCGGCCTTGTACTTGGTGTATGACTCTTCTCCCTGAAGTGATGAAACACCTGACATCAGGTTAGGTCTTCCCACCTCAGTAAACCCAATGTAGACACTCAGACCTCAGTTGATTGACAATATCTATTGTTTACACAGCATTTTTTTTACACAGCATTTCTTGACTTGAGCCTTGTATGACCTTCCCCTTCCTGTCTCTTCGGATCCTTTGCTTGGTGAGCCATGCATATGTCTTCTCGTTTAAACCACTGCCCTCATCCACGGAATGCCCATGCACCATGCGTGAAGCCCTGCGAGGCTGCTATTCTGCTTTAGGAAGCATTCTGAGAAAACACAAGAAAGAAGCTCACTGGGGATACAACACAGCTCTGGCTACTTTTTACATTCAGAGCTTCTTCCCCCCACTCGTCCTCTGCCAGATTTATGGGCTTTGTGAAAAATGAAGCAAATAATAAAAACAACAGACTCATGGTTATGCAGTTTCCAGTGCTGCCTACTGCCAAGTCAATAAACTCAGTAAGCTATGCTTATTTGTTTGCTGGGTTTTTTTTTCAGTGTCACAGGTGTGAAATAAGAGTATAAAGACCATATGCAACTTTATTTATTGTCATGTGATTATGCTGCAGAGGCTGGAAAAAATATGGATAGGGAGTTTCTTGCTTTTTGGCTTTTGTTTTTTTTTCTTCTTCTACTTCTTCTTCTTTCTTTTAAATCTCTGTTCTGAGACATCATGCTTGCTTCTCATCTTCCCCAAGAGCCACAAAGGACTCCGATGCTAAAAATTCAAATTCCCTGGGGCACCCTGTAGCCTCTTGCATTAAATAAACTACAATGATGAGAGTGAGAAAAACAGCTGTCCCTATGAACTATCCCAATTTTTTTTTAAAGCTTTCATCTACATACTCTTGTGGGGAGCCTTTTGGGTGGGTGTTGTCAATACTTGTGCTATTTATTAGGATGCTTCCAGAAAGGATTAACTTGGGCTGACAATGAGATGGGTACAAGTCTAAGTACTCAGGAATCACAAACCTGAGCTGCTACTGCCCTGGATTGCTCATCTCCAGTGACTAACAAGGCCTCCCTAACCATTGATCTTCAGGAGCCCTGTCACCAGTTCAGACCTGAGCATAAACACCTGCCCTAGAAGAGGTCACCCAACACTCTGAAGCCACGCCTCACCTCTTCTTCATACTGCAGTTATGAATAAAGCTTGGGCCTTTGTACTGTATTATGGTGCAAATCTTTAAAATGTATAGAGATCTTTTATGTTTTAAAAAAAAAATCTTCATTTTCATGTCAGCAGAAGACAGGACAGTCCCGAGTCATGCTATCTTTAAAAGTGAGTGCCTTCAGTGGTGCGCACATGGTCTTTAGGATGTGCCACTTTGCACTCTGATCATAGCTTTGTCTTATAATTGCACGTCTCCACCATCATGTCTCCTATTCTAATTTTAAACGGCTGCCTAACTGTCCATCTGGAGGGTAGTTCTACTTACCGCTAGCCTAGTTCACCTTTTGTGCTCTTTGGAAACTCTTTAATAATTTCTGCCTTTGGTTTTATTACTCCTAAATGCTTGCTTACATTATTTGCTTAAAATAATTCAGCAGGGTACAGAGCTGCCAGACTGCCATCCTCCATATAATTTCCTAGCTGTCCTTCTGAGGTAAACTAAACATCTTCTGTTTCCTGTTTACCCCTGAGGTCTCTGCTTAGGCAGTTCAGTCCTTGATGTGCCCTGTGGATGGGGTGTGGTTATTAGAACCATTAACTTCTTTTCTATCTACAAAGCAAGCCCTGGAATAGTAATGAGGACACTGCATGACTAGTTTAGAGGAATACAAAATAGCTCCAAAGAGCAAAAAATGTTTAATGTTCTCCCCACAAAGAAATGATAACAGCTAGAGGTGGATATGCTAATTATCCTGATTTATTAGACTCTGCCTACATGTATAAAACATCACACAATGCCCCATAATATGCACAATTACTGTGCATCAACTAAAAGGTCTTAAAATTTTTTAAACATTCAATGTCAATGCGGCAACTGAAAACCACTATTTCCTTGCTTTGCTGTTTCTCGGCTTCAGAATTGTTTTGAGCTAGGAAGTAAAGCGTAGACGGTAGAGCTCCACCGGCTCCCACCTCCAGCAGCTAGGGAGAGGACAGAAACTGCAATCTTTTTGGAGTCTAGAAAATTCGCGCTAACAGAGAAAGGTAAGGTTGCTTTCTGCGTTGCAGATGTAATACGTATCAGAATATTCTCGAGGCACTTCACCACACATTCTTTCCTCTTTAATCTTAACACAGCTCCGAGAAAAGGCAAGGAAGGGCAGCTAACTCCGCAAGTCAGCGACACACTTGCTCTATCCCACCCTGTGCTCGCTATGCCCCTGCTCCTTCCGACCCGAGCTCTCTCTAGCCACAAAATAGCCGCTAGAGCTAGAGCTGTCCTGCATCCTCCCTACGCAGGAGCAGCCAGGTGCACAGGCTCTTAGCCACCAGAGGGCACTGTGTGGCCAGAAGAGATGATGCCTGGCTCTGCAGCTGCCTCCAAGCCCAGTTCTGAGAGGCCTCTTAGGATTCATGGAAACAGAACTTGGTGGAAACAGTGCAATTAAGAAAAACAAAACCAGCCCACATCTTTTCCCACTCATGGGTATTATAGTCCATCAGAACACGTACTCTCCTGTGCTTTGCAGCAGGTGACTCAGCTACCCATCAATGACCCCAGTGTCCACCTGAGCTTGTTTTTATAACCAGGCTTTCAACTGTTATCATCCTTCTGAGGATGAACACTGTCATCACTAGAGCAATCTCACACAGAGCCACCATGACACGGAGCTTGCTCTGTACTAGGCCCTGGGCCTTCCATCCTTTCTGCATTCATGCTGGTGCAATCATACTTCTGTCTTGTGGGTAAGGGACTCGGCTTCAAAATACGTAATTCTGACTGAACCTGAATGGAAAGCCAGTGTGTGTTGTCAAGTCTGTTTGACACTTGAGTCTGATCTCTCAGCAGAATCCAGGCACCTTCTGCTCCTCAGATCGCCTTGAGTTTACAGTTGGTGCATGAAGATCGGATGACTGATACGCCCATGCATTCTTCAAATATTCACCTGACGTTTACCTACAAGTCTCTGAATATGCAAATCTCACACCGGGGTCATCTTTCTGAGTTATTGATGGAGGACCAATAGGATGGAAAGTAACTCCAAATGTTGGCCAATGAGAGAAAAGAAAGTGGTGAAAGCTAACAGGATGACCTATAATAGCATGCTGGAAAAAAAAAACTTGAAAAAGCAGGTCTTCCTTACCAGCTCTGTCCAGACCCATGAGCTCTTCTCTACCTGCTCCCCAGCTTAGACTGCAAAGAGCTTTGGAGAAGTGTGATCTTGTCTATATCAAAATGTTGGTCAGAATTCCCTTGTGATTGTAGGTGGATATTTCTGCATCTGTGAACACTAAACACAGAGGGGCCAGTTTCTTGGGCTAGCTGCTTGGGAAGCCCAAGCAGATATGCCCAATGGGAAATTGAAGACACCAGCAGAAGACTATACTGCGTCTTGGCTTTGGAGTGTGCAGGAGGACCGAATCCTAGCCCTGCTATCCCACCTTGAAGTTGTACCTACCATTCATGTTCTCTAAATCCTAGGTTGATTTTCACTCAGAAATCTATAATATGATGCAGCAGGCTTTCTTGCTTGCTCTTAGCGTAACAGCAACCAACTGTTCTGCTAGCTAAGCTAATTTCTTTTTTTTATAATACTTTTATTTATTATCTGGAAATTTCACATCATGAAACCTGATGACATCCATTTACCAGTCCTCTGCCTTCCTATCCCTGTAACCTCACCCCCAAAAAAATATGAAGGGAAAATAAGGTCCAATTTGTGTTGCCCATATATGCACTGGAACATGGTCAAATGCCCAGTGGCCAGTCCCTAAAAAAACAAAACAACAACAACAAAAAAGAAAAACAAAACAAAACAAAAAAACAAACAAATAAACAAAAAAGCAAATCAGGGTCTTTACCAAGCCACAACCTCAACAAAAGCCATTAATTTTGCAGAGCTACATTTCAGTATCCTTATCACAATTTTAAGAGTTCTCTTCAATTGCTTTCTGTCTAGGCTGTCACTTGGGGAGGGAAGTTGTCATATAGGCCTTCTGTGTCCCTCTGAGTCTGCAGTCATCAATACCTTGGAAAAATTAGCCTCCTTGCCCTTTACCATAAACAGAAGCATGGGCCATGGGCATCTATATAATATTCAGCATCAGCATGTGACATGGACCTCAACCTAGTCTCCAGTGACAGTACAGACTACAGGAATCAACACAACCTTCTGCCAACTTTCTAATTGCATTATCCTGGTCCTTGGAAGGCCATCTCATTAATGCCTTCAGAGTAGAAGAATTGGAGACCGTACATTGTTATACCTTGTGTTGCCTTAGCATAAGAGTCACAGCTATAATTAGCAAAATACAGGTTGTTAACAGAAAACAAAATTCAATTCCTTTGGGTGTCAGATGCTATCCTGGTGAATTTCTTCAGTGCATAGCAACTGGGCTGGAGAGACATCCAACAATGGAGCTCATTACAAGTCCCCACCATGAGTCATTGCTGCCTGACACCACCCTGCCTGGGGTGAAGGTGGACAATTCTGATCAATGAGGCCACAGAGTAGCTTGGACTGGGCGTGGAGTGTTCATTGTTCATCTGTGTAAAGATGAAGAGATTGAACAGGATGAAGCCCAAAATCTACCTCCCTTCAAGTTGGGGAAATAGGAAATTTGGTAGAGGCCCGGATAAAAGTATGACTCTCACCAAATCATCAGCTAAGAAGACCTCACAGAGCTTGGGTTTAAACCTGGCTTTTAAGAGATTACCCAGTTACCAGGGAGAACAAAAGTGAGTCCTGGCCTAAGAGTGCCAGGAATCTTGAATAGGGTGTGCCTTAAATGCAGAGGTGCAGAGATGCCACCTATTGGTGGGTTTCTGTGCTTTGAATGTGGTAATAAGGCAAAACTGAAATGACTGAAGAATTGATCTCCCAAGATTAAAGAAAATAGGAAGGAAATCCTGAATGAGTAGAGGCACACGTGTATCTCAGAAGGAAAGAGCCTGCCCCACATTACAGCCGTTAAGGCAAGGAAAAGCAGAGTAAGGAAACTGAAGGCCACAGAGGCCTCTCGGTAGGCTGCCCTCTTTCACAGGAGCACTAGTAGCTCATGCCCTGGGACCAGGGCCATGTTCATCTCTCTGCTTAGTATCCTGTGAACTGAATTAAACACTCACATGTAGGAGCCCTGTAGGCAGCAGTGGGAGTCCCATCATCACGTCTTCACAATTACCATTCCTCTCTGGACACTAACGGTCTGGATGCTCTGTGCTTTAACTCAGTGTGCAGTAGTTGATTAGTCTCCATATTTGAATGAGCTGAACTCAAAAAAGTCAACTTTTAAAAAAAATCTGGTATCAAAGAAGAGGAAATAGTCTTGCTGTGCCATGTCTGACTCCAGAAGTCTTTTCCAGACCCTGCTGTCTCAGATCTCATATGCAGCCTTCCCACGTGGTGCTCTCACATGTGAGCATGGAAACATGAGTGTTTATGAAATAAATGGGAAATTCAAATGTCAACTATCACCATGAGCTAAATATTAGAATCTTACATTTTCCTACAGTCTGCACCCCCCCTCTGTGTGTGTGTGTGTGTGTGTGTGTGTGTGTGTGTGTGTGTGCACCTGTCTGTCTGTCTGTCTGAGAGTGTATCTGTCTCTTATGTCTGTGTCTGTTTCTGCATGTCTTTCTCTGTGTATGTGTCTCTCTGTCTATCTCTCACTCTTTCTCCATGGACTGTTTTCCATCTGCTTTGGAAGGTGAATATATATTGTCTGTACTCTGCTTATCACTAATTGTGCTACCAAGAATCATTTAAAATCAGTGCACAGTAGCTCATTGTTTGTAGATGCAACTGTGTGTGTCTGTGATTCCCTTGCTGCAGCTATTTTGCTTGTTTTTAGTCTCTCTCACAAATTGTGCCATAACAAACACTTGCGCATGTCAATATTTTGTGTGTGGCACTGACCCTATTCTCGAGTTGGTGATTGAATGTCCATGGATTCATTCCCGGGCTGCAGGTATTCCCTGCCTTTGGCAGGTCTGGCCATTGGGCGAGCACTGCAAGAACAACACAGCAGCCACCTGCTTCTCCCTGAAATGTAATAAGCAGATATCCAATCCACGTACCCTCTATCATATGACTAGATAATATGAACACTCCCTACAAAGAAGACATCCCTAGGGGCTCTTGAAATCATCTTTCTCAGCTGACAGGCCCTGATGCTGGTGGATTAATCTGGTCAAACACTTCCTAGTGACACTTGCTGCCTATCTTGCTAGTGAGTTAGCTGTGCCGAAAGAGGTAATAGCTTGCATACTTGACCTCATGCACTGAAGGAGAGCAGACATGGATCAGTCATTCTAATGGCATGAGAGAGAGAGACAGTATTCCTGGTGAGCCTATGTCCCTTGTAACATGCCACAATTGGTCACAAATCCGGCATTTACAATGAGTTGCATGTGCCTCAGGAGACATACAGATATGGACTTGGATGCTGAGTAGAGAAGATGCAATTTGAATCACAGGGACCCCTTTGGATTCCCCAAGTGTATCTTCCATGTCTTTTTCCAGCTGTCTTGATGCACCCCTTCTACATACATCCCTCCCAACGCTTGTCTTCCTGGTTGGCCTCCTGACTGGCATAAGGATGGCTCTGTTTCTCCAGCCTGAACCCACTCCATGCTCACTACCAGAGTTGTCTTCTCAAAGAAACCTCAGAAATCAGTCCCCAAAGTTCTCAAGTCCCTTGAGTAGCTTCCTCTTGTAGCAGTGAGTGAAGCTCCAGTTCAGCTTCATTCAAGGTTGCCCTGAAATGGGATGCCAAGTACAGTCAGAAGTTTGGTTTTGTTAACACACACACACACACACACACACACACAGAGAGAGAGAGAGAGAGAGAGAGAGAGAGAGAGAGAGAGAGAGAGAGAGAGAAATATTATAAGAATATGTTTGCATTTTAATCCCAGATGTGGGGATATGGGGCTGCTTCACAGCAGGTGACTATGATTTGCCTCATGCTCTAGCAGGGGCATGATTTTTGCCAGCTGCAGATAGTTACTGTGATTATGTGATAGTTGCAATTCTGGGGATTGTTCAAAGGGTGTATAAATGCTGGGGCCCCATGAGGTGATGTGGGTTGTTGGTTCCTGTTGGTGCCTGTTGATCATGGTTTGTTAAATAGTCGTAAGCAAATAAGAAACAACAACAGAAAGAAAGTCAATATCTTCACAGCAGTGATCAAACTTGCCCCAAGGAACTTGATGCTCCAATCAGCAGGAAGTAGTCTGACGATAATGTCTCCCTCCTTTGAACCTCTGACTTTACTCAAGGGTCTCTTTCTTTTTCTTTCTATCATTTTTTTCTCTCTTATCTAGTGTTAGGGGGTTGAAAGGGTTGAAGAAGATGGGTAAAGAAGGGTAGAAGAAATACGAACCCACAAAATAGCAAAAGACTAGCTACTGCCAATCAAGGAGCTTCTCCAACTTCAGTTTGTACTACTTGTTATTAGGACAATGAAACGTGAACTCTGCTAGTCTCTCTGAACCGTGTGCTCCCTAACTCAGCTCCCACCTTTTATTCCTAGTTCTGTTATGCTTTGGGGTTAGCTACAACCTGTCTGCTTGCAGCTGTTTGTGGAGCCTCAAAACGATCACCTGCACTTCTAGAGTATATCAAAAATATCACAGTCTGTACCAAATTCTTCCCTGTGGGCTTTGCATCTCACTGTGATGAGGAGTGCACAATAAAGAGAACTCAGGAGCCTGGGAAGATGCTGACACATCTGTGTGAAGGCATCTGATTGCTATCCCAGCCACCTGGGTTCTGGCAAGGCAACAAGATTAAGAGAAATGTAGAAAAAGCCCACATTCCATGTCCGATTTGTCTCAACTGCATTTGAGACCATACTTCAGGGTCAGAAGCATGAATCTCAACCAAGAAGCTGGCAAAAGGCCACTGGTGAAGGGCTGAGAGGCTTGCAGACAGAAATCACGTAGGGCAGAAGAGAGAAGAGTGAAAAAAAAGTGGAATCTAAGATCTGTCTAGACAGCTGGGTTATGTTTCAAGACCCTGGAGCAGCTAAGCATGACCCAGAGAAGCTGCCCCAATGCCTTCCTGATTTCTCTAGGAAGCCCCATTATTAAGCAAGAAACCAGCTAAGAGAGTCAACAAAAGCCACTGAAAAGTAAAGATGAGCACAATACCAAGGTATTGGGAAGGTAATTCTTAGAGTTAACAGCCAAGCTGAGATTTTCTAATTTGACATACAGAGAGAGAATCCAAGGGAGAAAAAATCTTATCCTCTGATTAGTTAAGGTTGTTTTCATGGCACTGCTGATAAAAAGGCAACATCTTCCTTCTACGATATTCCATGTACAACTTTGAAATTTTATTTTAAACATCTTCAGGTATGTCAGGAAACAGCTGGAAATGAACACAGACAACAGGAACAGGCTGAGGCTTAGGTGTCAGAACCTTCAGACAAGGACTTTAAAAGAGCTCTAATTATTGTTTCTAAGGAAGCACACTCAAAGCATCAGACAATTGGACTGAATAATGAGCTTGAAATCTGGTGATTAAAAATGCAAAAAAATAAGATGAATAACACAGTGGCTAAGTTACCTACAGAGTGAATGTGGCAGATAATGATCTCTCAGCAGAAAGTTAGAAGAAAGGGGAGAAGGAATAATACAGAAGAGCGTGAAAGCCAGGGGCTGGGATGCTGAGATAAAGACTAATTGGTGTGACTAGAGTTATGGAGGAGGAAGAGAAAATATCCTCACTTGCATATGGGGACATGAGCTATGCAGTGACCATCCCACTAAATGTCACCGTTGTGACTCCCCATGACTGAATAGCCATGCTCTCTCCCACCTATGGCTGAACAGAGTGTCAAGCATCAGCTCATGCTTGGCCAACACAAGCTTCCAATGTGGAAGGAAAGGGCTTCATATTTTCTTGAGCAGGACTCACAGGGCCATGCTCCTGAGATGCTTCCTGCCTCTGTGCTGTCTCTGTACTGTCTATGCCTTTAATTTCCCTAGTCAGTCTCCATAAGCATTTCTTCCCTGCAAATCTGAGGTGTCCATTCTTAGCCTATACCTCTTAGAGGATCTGCAATGACAGAAGAGGTAATGATGCAGTTATGAAAATGATGAAAGACCTCAGGCCACAGAAGCGAGATACTCTGTGGAGCATGGACAGGAGGAATACAAATGACATTTAACTAGGGTCTTATGGTTTCAGTAGAGATAACGTAGAAGGACTCCATCCTCACAAGGAGAAAAGGTTTATGCAAACAGAAAAGTAATGACTTGTTGTAGATTTGTCAGGAAACTAAAGTTAAGGAGCAAGCTGCTGTTCCTGAATCTGAAGGACTGCCACCTAGAGGAAGAGCTAAGACCTGGCATGCACCTAGTTGGAGTGGGATGCTGTCTCCACACTGGAAAAAGTAGGATAGGGGTTCCATCCAATGTGTCTCTGAAAGCTCAGTCAGGACCAATGTGAGTATAAGACTCACAGGGGAACAGTTATGACAGGAGTCATGACATAACCTCACAAAGTTTTTCATTCAGAAATATTGATAGGACACCATAGAAGGGTCTGGAAGAATTTTTGGTGCTTGGCTGAGAGTTAGAAAAGGCAAGAAGTATAAACTTGACCGAGATCAATCTCCCTTAGTGATCAAAAGGGGCAGAGGGAGGCAAAGTGGTGAAGATCTACAGGGCAACACTTCAGCTACAGAACGCTGCCTATTGCATGTGTGGTACATGTTTGTGTGGGTTTGTGCATGTGTTCGTGTATGTATGCAGATACAAGACGTCAACATCAGCAGGTGGGGAGGAAATATGACCAAAGGCAATGATGTGTATGCATGAAAATGTCAGTGAAACACTACTTTTGAAGAGAATTTAAGGATCATTCTCTTTACATTCTCTTAGTTATTGAACATGCATTCCTTTAGAAACTTTGGTGGAAGGAGGCTCAAAACTCTACCAATGAAGACAAATACAAGAAAACATGAAAATCGCCATGAGCATAAAGCATCTTCTTCTAGGCTGTTCAATGACCAATCATTGTCTCAAGACTAGGCTACTTAAGGGTCAGGTCTAAGT
Source organism: Acomys minous (assembly GCF_964271855.1). NCBI lineage: Eukaryota > Metazoa > Chordata > Mammalia > Rodentia > Muridae > Acomys > Acomys minous. Next base: position 52,190,662 of record NC_140493.1, read on the forward strand.
ATATGTACATATAGGAACACTAAATGGACTCAAAAGGTGTGTGTGTGTGTGTGTGTGTGTGTGTGTGTGTGTGTGTGTGTGTGTGTGTAACCATAAAGAAGAGGTCTTTGAGAAAGAATGGGGTTGGGCGACATGGGAGGAGTTTGAAGGGGAATAGGAAGCGATGGAAATTCAATACTCATGTATGAAATAAAAATCAAATTGAAATAAAAAGCATTTTAAGCTACTTTGAAAATAAAGGCCATAATAGTGTATTCTATATTTCCCTTACTAATGAACAAAATTAAAAATACTGAGAGTACTATGCATATTAAAGATCAGGCCAGAGGATAAGAGGACACATTTTTTTGATTTCTTAGAAACTGATTGAAATGTAATCCATCCAAAAGGTAGTTTTTGAAAGAATGTCTTAAAATGTTATAAAGCATGTGAGAGAGACATATCTGCAGGTCCTAGGGGCTCAGGAGAACATCAGACAGAGTTAAAACTGAATGCAATTACCTAGACATATTCAATGCAGCCAAAGAAGTTGTTAAAGGGAACTGTAAAACATTAAATGTGTATGTTAGAGAAGAAAGATCTAAAGACTGAAGCCTACACCTCCACCTCTAGTAATTAGAAAAGGAATGAACTAAATCTGAAACAAATGGAATAAAAGAAGTAATAAAAATACTCTAAATAATAAAAGTAAAACAGAAAAGCAATAGAGAAAAAAAGTTTATTTTAAATGTTCAGTAAAATTGATCAACCCATAAACAGAAATAACAAAACAAAGCGAGAAGACACAGATTGTCAATATGAGGCCTGATAGTGCTCTACTGACCCTGTGGTCATTATGAAATGACAAGGAAACAGTGACATTCAGTGAGCATCAATTTGATCATAAATGGTTTGGACCAATTCCTTGGAAGGTACAAGCTTCAACTTACTGAAAGAGAATGAGATGGTGTGAATGGTCCTTGATGGATCAGGGAAACTGGATTAATGAAACCTTGCAGAGAAGACCCCCTCCCCCCCCCCCGAGGTCAGCAGTTTTCCCTCGTGGGTTTTACCCAACATTTAAGAAATATACGATACAAATTTTGCACAAACTCTTCCAAAGAGCACAAGAGGCAGGTAGCTCCATAAATAATTGTACAGGCCCACACTGACCTAGTGCAAAGATCAGACCAGGCATTTCGAGACTATGGTCTCTCTCAAACATAAATGCTGAGTTTTCAATAAATTCATAGCAAATACAAATTATCTGCATAAAATGATGCTAAGTTACCAAGTGGGATTCAGACAAAGATACAAGGATGGCCAATAGGCATGTAAGAGATATGTGTTGTCCTGGAAGGTTGCCAAGAAGATGCAAACTAAAACCATAGTGAGATGCTACAACATGGGTCCCATAAAACGCACTCACCACTGGTAGGCATGCAAAATGCTTTATAAAGTTAAACATATGCATACAAAGTCCAGCAACCATGCTATATATTTGCTTAGTTCAATGAAAGTGAGGTTTGCAAGAATGATTATTTGTGAATGTTTACAATGACCACTCATAACAGCCACATAAAAACAATACAAATAGTTTACAAGTGAATATTTGCACACCCCTTGCAACAAAGAAGTATCAGCTTAGCCTTAAGGAAGAATTACGATATTATATTCAACATAGACATTATTCTGAGCCTCAGATTTGGTAGGTCAGTCACTATGTGACTACATGATATACCTTTTAATTTTTTTACAATTTTTTTATTTTATACTCACTTTACATCTCAATCATAGCCTCCTTTATCCTCTCTTCCCGATCCCTCTCCTCTGTCTCACCTTCACCCACTATCCCTTCTCCCCTACCCCTCAGAAAAGAAGAGACTCCCCCAAACCCACCACAGCACTTTGAGTTTCATTAGGAATGTGTACTTCCTCTTTCACAATGTCCTGGCAAGGCAACCACACTAGGGTGAAGTGATCAATAAACATGCAACTGACACCATGCCAGACATAGCACCCGTCCCCTTTCTGTGGAACTCACACAGAGGCCAATCTGTCCATTGGATATGTATGTATAAAGAGTCTAGGTCTAGTCCATGCCTGTAAAACTCTAGGAGTAGAAGGCAGAACAGCCGCCACCAAAACTTATAAGTGGGGCATGGACTTAGCTACAAGGGGCCAACTAAGATTTTTGCAGATGGGGACCTTTCTTGACTTTTTGGTAGGTGAGTCATCACATCCTACATTTGCCAAGTCCTTGGGTAAACATCACCATGGCCTTCAGCTTCTGTCAAGTTTTCTGTAAAGCAAAAATGTCAGAAGTGAGCTTTGCTGAGGAAGAAAAATACCCTTAAAGCCCTTTCCAATAGAAAGTTGATTCTCACCTTTCCCCCCAGTGGAAAAGGTGTGTGGGTTTTAAGAACACAGAATCGATGCTTTCAAATGCGTACTCAGTACAAGAAATAAACAAGGGCAATGGATACGTGGCTTTCACTTCTCTAGGAAGCCAGGTCAACACTGGGGCTTAGTGTTCCAAGTCCTGAGCAGGACTGGGTGTTGTGAGTCAGGGTCAAAGCCAGGCTCCCAAGGCAGTCTGTGTGGCCACACAAAAGGACCTATGTTCTTCCTTCAACTGCTTTTCTTGGGCTTTAAATTTTTTATGTGATTTTTTTTCTCTTATTTTTTGGCAAATTTTAGGGTCATCGTTTTATATTAAATAGAGGAACATGAGAAAGAACCAGGCTCACAGTTCTGCATAAAATGAAAGATAGTTTCAAAAAAAATTTAACCAAGGACATAATGTGCTCTCAGACAGTAGAGCAATTTGAAACATTGGAGGCTTGGAGAGGTTGGCAGGGTCTGATGTGAGCCCTGCCTCCCACATGCTCGGTGGCATAGCCTTGTTACATAACTTCTCAAGCCGTGCCTTTCTGAGCAGGAGCAGGCTTCCTCACAGGGATGCTGGGAGAATGAAATGAAGTACATATTGCATAGAAGATCAAGGATGGAGGTCAGAGCTGATGCTCCATTTTCACACCATTACGGCCCGACTTGCTGTCAGCATCATTTGCCATAATGTACAGGGTGCCACAGCCACCCTTCCAGCGTGAGTCTGTTTGGGGAAGGCATGAGCAGGCCATCCTCAGAGAAAGCTGGTGTTCACTGGCCTCCATTCTAGAGCTCTTCCTTCCCCCATAGGACTCCCTTCTGATATTTGGACCTTAGAGATACTTTAGACATCACTTTGGTGGGAAACGTTTTTCCTCTTCTGTGAAGAATTCTGTCAAGTCGAATCTTGTTGGATGTCTTTCCAAAGCTCCGAACTCAAGGTATACTCATCATCCTAAGCTATGAGATGGAAGTCCTAATGGTAACAAAAGTCACAGGACTCAAAAGGCTTCTGCCAGGTGAAATGAGACCCCTATCTTAGTAGCAAATGGGTCAAAGCTTGAATAGTACTTTAATATTATTGACATCCACATAACTATCACATTAGGAAGTATTTTTCTAATACTCAATTCTGCCTAACATGACTCCTTTACTTCTTGTTCACCAAACAGATCTGAGTGACTATGGGGAAAGGTAGGGGATTCTTATAACAAGACAGGAATCTCAATTATGGGATTTGCACAATTTTATCACAGGGAGCTTGTACATAGGAAGACACATGCATTTTAATTTCTAGCAGTCATAGGAACTCCACAGAGTATGACTGTCAGGACAAGGGATTTGAACTGAGCACGATAAAGTGGCAGGGTATTTAGCACTTCATGACCTTTTAGCAACAGGTAGGGGGATTCAATCGAAAAGAAACTTCCAGAAGCAGAACTGCAGTGTCTGGAGAGGTGGTAGACTCTCTTGGGGGGAGTGATCTGATGCTCTGCTAGTGAGCCAGAGTTACCCTTTTGAATATTACCTTCTCTAGACTGTCCCATTTCCAGGTAGAACTCATGGCCTCAAGCTCAATAACTCTGGGATCTTCAAAGCCCCTCCCTGATCCACACACCCCCAAAGTAAATCAGGTGCTGGGCTTATTTTCCTCCAGCTTAGGGTGCAAGCATGCTCACAGCCCCAGTGCATGGACAGAGAGGAAAATGCCAGCCTTCCACAGCTCTAGAGAGCCGGAGGAACAAAGAAAATACTCACTGTGGGTGGGTTTCTTTCTACCTCTTCGCTAGAAGCGAAGGATAAGAAAGGTTAGAAAAGACAAGCTGTATTTCCAGCAGGTTTTACAGCCATGGGGTTGGCGAGGGAGGACGGCTATAATCCCTGGGAAGAAAATAGGCAAAGTAAACTTCAACATGAAAAACTTTGAACAACAGGCAATTAACTAGATGGCAGCAGAGGGCACCGAGAGAAAAGATGAAGTGCCTGAAATAAATAAGAACTGGGAAGGAAAATGAAAAATGTTCCCAAGGTAAATGGAATGTAATGTGAGGCGCTGCACGATAAAGAAGCAATTGTTTAATGCAGAAGCTCAGGGAAGGCATCTTGCTCAAGCTTCAAAGTCACCAAGAGAGAGACAAGCTATGATACTTAAATGTCGGCTGCAGCAGCCCCTTCTCCATTCCCAGCACCTACTGTGCACTTCTCTTCCCATTTTTGCTGTTTTCCCTGGAGTGTATAGCTGCTGAGTGTCTCAGGTACAAGCTGGTCCAGGATACCCAGTCCTCCCTATACACAATTATTTTTCTTGTTTAATAAGGACACTCTTTGCTAAGATCAAGTTAGAGGGGGAAAAAATCAAATAGAGGCAGAAGACAAGAATTTGGTCAGAAAGAAAGGAAAAGAAAAACAAACCCACACACTAAAAATCTATTTTGTTCCCATCTCAATAATTAATATGCAAAATCTCTGCTTTTCACAAGCCTTATAACAAATCATATCAGAATATGGGCGTATAAGCTTGGCTGGTTATTCATACAGCTATGGAGGTGGAGGAGGCTTTTAGGAGAAGGAAGCCCTGATCTGGATTCAGAACAGAAGTCAAAGTGGCCAAGCAAGAGGGTGCAGCCACCCTCATCTCAGTGGACTCCTTTCCTTCTGAGAACAGTAGCTATGGTAACAACAAGAGCATAGGCAATGGTCAGGCGCAGCTGGAAGCACCATGAGGGAAGGGACTAGGCAACTAGGCACAATCCAGTCTGGACCAGTGTCCATGTGCGTGTGTTCAAGTCCACACACAAACAGGTGGTGGAGAACCATGGGAGTATTTTAAACACGGGAAGGGCAGGCTGAAGGATCAATGGCATTGTGAAGATACCCTTCTTCTGCATGCCATGTCTGAGTGGTCAGGTCCAGCTAAAGGTAAAGACCCACAGGAGACCTTGAAGTAGATGCTGTGAGGATAACAAACTGTTTCCTGGACATTATCAGTGGTGATGAGAAGTAGTTGGACTGGAGACACAAAAGGGAACTGAGGATCGCATGAAATTTGGGTCTAAGGACAGAGAATCCAGGACGCATGGAGTCCAACTGAGGATTCACACAGTGTCTGCGTTTGCATTTAAATATGAAAACGTAACCCCGGCCAAGTCGGGTGAGGTGTCTGCTAAGTGCGTGTCGCAGAATCATGAGAAACCAGAGTACCAGAGGGAAGGTTCCTTGTTTGTTCTCGTATCAGGGCATGCCAGCTGCATACATCCCAGGCTCCAGTGTAAAGAACGACATGGGCACTAAAAAGCAAAGTGCCTGGAAACCAGTCTCCTGGCGTATTAAGAGCACCACCACAATCTGATATAATTCTAAATAGGAGAAAATTTTTTTATTCTCATGTATTTTTGCCTTTATAATGTGCAAAGCCCTGTGACTGGTACTGGATATATAACACAAAACTGCACTTGGGTGGTTGCCCTACTGTGCAGCAGCACACAGAACTGCTAAGTAACTTGGCATCCGTGGATCTGCCTCTCCAGGGTGCTCTTTCTCTATTCTCCTCAGCCTCTGGTGGCCACTATCCTCTTCTAATTTCTGTCAAGTTCTTGTCTGAGTTTCTAGCAACATTTTCAAGTGTCCATGTGAGTGACATGCAGAACTTGTCCTTCCACGTTGGGCTGATCTCGCCTGGCAGCTATCCTTAGTTCCTTCCATGGAAGCAGTTCATACATACATTTTGTGGATGGACGGTAATCCACCATGTGGCAGCTGCTAGCTGCTGTTTCTCAATTGATGCACACTTGGGTGGGGTCTCTTTTAGCTAGTTTGAACAACACAACAGTGAACATGGTACGGTAGCCATCTCCTCAGGATTGTGGTTTAAATTCCTTTAGACCCAGCAAGTCCTACTCCATAGATAATGAGCTATTGGCAATTGATAAGTTGATGGAGAGTGGGGGGCATTTTTCTTTAAGCTCCAACTAAGATCACACATCTAAGAGTGCATGGGAGGCACAAAGTGGGTTTGATGAGGTGAGAGGGTTGGAAGGGGAGAATATCAGATATTTAGTGCAGAAATCTTTCCCACTCTGTAACTTGCCTCTTCACTCTGATTATTTCTTTTCCTATTTTACAGAATTATATTTATCTATTTTTGCTTTAGTTTCTTATATTTTGCAGTCTTGTTCCCTGCTGACAAAGAAAAAGAAACAAACAAAACAGAAAAAATTTGCCTGCTGCAGTGTTCAGTGCATCATCTCTGTGTTTTTCTAATATTTTCACAATCGCTGGTGCTATATTTGATATTTTAACACATTTTGAGTAGATGTTATAGATGTTCTATAACAGTTATAAAACACTGTGGTCTACTTGAATCCTTCTGCATGTGGATACCCAATCTGTATAATAGTTATAGAAAAGACTCTTCTCTAGTGGATTTGCAGTACATTTGGGCATCACTTGGCTATAGACACAAGGGTTTACATCTGGTTTCTTTTGTTGAGCTATGTGACTGATTTTATGCTCATTATAGCTTTGTAGCATACTTTGAAATCAAGTATGATGCTTCTGCTTTTCCTTTAGTCGAGATGGTTTGTGTTTGGTGTGTGTGTGTAGGTCTACATATGTGTGTGTTTCTATGTAAAATTTATGATTTTACTACTTTTAGGAAGGATGATATTGAAAATTTGATAAGATTGTAATAAATCTATAGATTACTCTGGGTAGTACACAGAATTAACGCCAATTTTAAACATAATAGAGCCTTATTAAAATAACATGATTTTTATTTTTATTAATTAAATTTCTTCTTTAACAATTTCATGTGTGTGTGTGTGTGTGTGTGTGCGTGTGTGTGTGTGTGTGTTGTGCATTCTGATTCCTCTCACCCCTACCCGCTTAATGATGCTCCCACTCCTGTCAGCTCCCCTTATTCCTTACTAGCTGGTTTACATATGCTTGACTTTTTATCTTATCAGCCAGGATTGTGTGTGTAATCTTGTCTTTGAACAATTCCTTGGAGCCCATTCGGCTCAGCATTGGATTTTCTTTAACTCATCTGTGTATGTAAGTTTTCTTATGGAAGCAATGAAAATGCTGCACAAAACTCAGGTCCCTCCCCGTGCCACTTTCTTTAAAACATGCTTGGCCTTTAGTTTACTGATGAGGAAGAGATGGAAAAGCATGTTCTTACCCTCTTTAGCCTTCCACAACCTCATCTTCAGTGTGAGAAACAAGCTGATTTGGGGTGGGATAGCTTCCTTGGTCCTTCATGGTTCCAGATTGCCAATGGTTTCCCTTGCGATCCCTAAAAGAACTGTGTTCACACCATGTTTGGTGCTATGAGAAGGCACCAGTGAACAAGGGATTTAGAAGACAGATTTTGCAGGCTATTCATGTTTATTCTAATATAACCCTTCCATCCACACAAGCTCAGATTCCATGGAGACGGACTTCCCTGCTGTCTAAGAGCCTCACACATGAACTCTCATACATCAGGGATCTGGTGCACAAGAGCATCTTGACCAGTCTGTTCCATCATGCCAGAGAGCAGCAGTAAACACAAATGCTGCAAGAGCTTCCTCTGCTTCTGTGCAAGCCTTGTCATCTATCACACTTCAGCCACAAAGCAGGAGTTCAAGAAAAGACAAGACAACAATGAAACCCAGCATACAAGTCACTTGCCCTACAAGCAGGCCATTGACAGAAGAGAAATAGAGGCTTGGCAGCTTCCTGGATTAAACAAATGCCAGGCAGTCCAGGTAGTTTCTTGTTGAGCATTGGGGCATGGAAGAAGACCTATTTGTCTACATTGCCCTACCTGATATTTTCTCCTCTAACTGAAAGATCCTGTCTTTCTGACCTAGGCCAGATTCATTCTCATAGCAGTCTCAGCCATTAGCTGGAAAAAACTGACAGTAGATGCTCCCACGTGCTTGGCAGTCATACACTCTACCTTTTACCTGATTGCAGTTGAGTTGTCAAAGAAAGCTCTGCATCTCTTGTTTCTCTAGAGAGTGTTCTGGTGATGAGTTATAATGAGAGTAGCTCTAGGATAGCCCTTTATCCTAGAGCTGTGCAGAGAAAGCTACTATAGCATATGCTCATGGTCACATCCTGGCCTTGGTAATATATTGCCTAGGAGTCTGGGAGCTTGGAGAGGACAGGAGACTTTGGGGCTCACTTGGATGGCCAATTGACACAAACATATTCTGAACAAAGTTCTGTTTCCATTCATTTGCCAAATAACCTCCATAGGAATCTCTTCACATGAACCTGAGAGATGTGGTCTGAATGGAAAAGGTTGATGGGAAATCAGGGACCTAAAAACACAGAAGGCAGGCACATACTCCGCAAATATTTCTGTGGGTGTGGCTTTGGTATATCTTCACTACTGGAGCAGTCATGATATTGTCTGGGTTCTTGTGATGTGGTGAAATATTTGAGGTAGGCTTTGAGGAAAGACTAAGAATTCACCAAGGTGTGGAAGATACGGCAAAACAAAGAGAACACACTTAACAAAAGCCCATTTTAATTTTTGAACTTCAGTCCAAAAGCCTTGTCAGGTGTAGCATAGCGCCTGAACATTCTGCCGAGGAGAAAGAGACGTGTTGTGCATCTCTGTCCCCTAGGCATGGCATGGCTGTCATTGTCTTGGAACTAAAGTGGCTGTGATCAACCACAATACCTTTAAGCTTAGGTCTACTAACTTTGCCCTCTGGGAGGGGAACAGGCTTACAGCCCTCCACCCCCTAGGAGATGTGGGGACAACAGTTTCTAGTGATGCTCCTCAATGAATTAACTGCCAATAAGTCATGCGTGCTCCTGTAAGAAAGCCACCACCATCTTCCTGCATGTAATCCCAATAAACTCATTGGTTCTCCAAGCTAGACATGGCTGGAATCACCTTGTGGTCTGTGTCTGCTCTTGCCTGAGGTGGGGACAAGTTGCCCTCACCTAGGAAAAGTCACCCAATAGGCAAGCATGACAGAAAACAAACACTGCAAATTTGGAGAGACTGATCCTAAATGCAGGTTTTTAGAAGGGTCCTTATATTGGCATATCAGTGGGAAGGGGGTGGAGTGGGGAGACTGTGTATTAAGGATGGAGATAAAGCCGACACCCTCACTATTCTGCCTGGGAATGAGAAAGCAGCTGGGAGGTGACAATATAGACCAGACATGAAGGGAAGTAGAAGTCAGGTTTCTCACTGCCTTAGCTCAGGTGCCATACTCTAGAACAGGTTGGCTTTCTTTAGTCTCCAGCCCCAGACTCTTCAGGGTAGTCAGTGTAGAACCAGCATTCTTTTTAGATTCCTGCTCCGTTGCGTCCCCTTCGAGTTTTGCTTGCTCTTGTTTTCATCCTAAGGGTGCCTTCTCAATAACCTGCGTGCTATTTCCTGCCTCCCAGGAAGCTCACTCAAGCCTGTAGTGTCAGGAATGGCTATCATAAACTAAAATGGCATTTGGGGCAGGGGCGGGGGATCAAATCCCACTTGGATGGCAATGAGGACCTGACAAGAAGCATGATAGCACACAGGCTGTAGCAGTGTGGATTTTAGCATGTCTAGCTTCGAAGAGCTTTTTGGAAGTTGAGTGTGTGTGTGTGTGTGTGTGGGTGGGGTGGATGGAGGTTCTTTGCCTATGATAAAAGTCATGAGGGAAGTGAACAGATGTGAAGGGTGGCTGTCACAGAAGCCACCTGAGGTTCTGAAGAGGCAGTGAGAAGCTTTGACCTGTTATATCTCAGGACCATCTGAATGCCTCTAACAAAAGCCTCATCACATACAGACACCACACCAGCAGCCATGTTGGAAGAAGGCCCAAAGGTTCTCTCTTTAACTTGACTGATGTGAAGACCCTATGTCCAACTCAGCCCTCATCCCAAGGGCCTGAGATATGGACCTCCACACCTTCCTGGGACAGGACACTTCATGCAGTGAATGCAGCCAAGGGACTAGAGGTCAATGCCTCATGCTCCACTCAAGACTCCCTCTGATTCAGCTCTACACAGATAACGTGCAAGAAACCTGAAGGGACCCTGGGTAGCTGGAATAGCGGAGTGCCTCCCTGAGGGAAGCAACTGCCATGTCCTGGCCCCCTGGACAAATCAAACCTGAAAGAGGGGGTGCGGATTGAAAGTGGGGACAGAGACCCAAGAAAATTGAGTCAAGTCTAGAGATTTCTGATCAAGACTCTCTTTAAGGCAGATGAGTAAGACTTTATATAGCAAGGTCAACAGGATCTATTCTAATCTCACTTTCCCTAGCCCCCAGGCAAGAATACAATCGTCTAAATATCTCCCTGTAAGAACATCCTTAATCCTCTGGGTAGTTCCCTGTAAGGACTTCCCTGTTTCTCTCGGTAGTTAATCCAAAGATAGCCTAGAACACAAGACCTCCTTCAGCAAGGGTCAACAACTCAAAGGTCACAGTATGCAGCCTAAGCACGGTATTTCTAACATGGCTGAGATTAGCATGGCTCCCCACACCGCACTCTTTGAAAATAAGGAGCAGCCGCTGACCCAATGATAAGAAAGAGCAAGAAGGTATTTCAGGGAGGGAGAGACAGAGATAATTCTAACTTATGAGCTGTTGGTGAGGCATGAAAAAGAGCTCTCACACAATCAGTATTCTGAAGAAAAAAAATGACGGTGGAGAGCTGCCATCCTAACTCAGCAATGTCGTTAGAATTGCTATTAGTCTCTGCTAGGGCTGTGACAGCTTGCATCCTGGGGTGATGCAGGCAGCCACCTTTATTCTCTGTGAAGGTAAGATTCTTGTTTAAGGCAACTGTCTTCTCGAGAAAAAGTACCATAAGCTAAATTGATCCACACTGATTGTGCCTTTTCATTAGGTAAAATGTGTTAATAGTACACTATGTGCTTGTTTGAAAGCTAATCTCAAATGCAGTTGACAAAGGGCTGCAAATGAAATTTTAATCCACCAAAATTCACGTTCTCTTATTCTATAAAACAAAAAAAGTTTCTGAATTAAACAAAAAATCAACGGAGCAAGTCAAAACAACAGCCGTGCCCTAAATTTACTCTGACAGCATCCTTTGTCCTTGTAACTTCTCCCCTTAAGTCTAGAGAGTGCATCTGGGGTTTCTTAGATCGGAATCCTCTGACTTCGATATGTTAATTCATTTTTGCTATCTAGCTGTACTTGGTTACTTCAGCTAGTTGGTAAAATTGTGTGCATATGACGTAAGGAAGAGGAGAGGGTATTTTAAATGTTGACTTCCAGGGCCAGCCCTTTATCTAAATTTCAAGTTCAAGATACCAGCCTGCATCTCAGAGATGCATAGCCCCATTTTTTTTTTTCCCTCATGGATGCATGGCCCATTTCTCATGTGTTTGTTGTTGTTTTTGTTTTGTTGAGGTTTTTTTTTTTTCTTTCTAAATCCACCAGCCTGTGGTCCTTTGTTTTGGAATCCCTGGGAAACTGATCTATGTTGAAAATAGCAAGGAGTTGCTTGCTTGTTCAGGCCTAGCAGTTCAAGCACACAGAGTAGAATGTAGCCCTTGGCCCCAGCAAATTAATGCTAATTGTGGCGATCCATTGCTTTAATGTTGGTGGCCTGGAAGAGACAATGATCTAGGACAGCTGTCATTGTAAGGCCACTTCATGGGAGGGTTTTTAAAAATGGGATATTATCTCTACCATGTCGGTCTCTATCATACTGGATTGTGTCCCTTCAAATGCTGCACTAAAATTCTTTCTCATTTCAGTTGATTTTGCCTAGCACTCTGCTACTGTGAAGAGAGAAGCAAGACAGCATCTTAGATGGTTCATTCCAATGTCAGTCTGACTGAGCTTCAGGATTCCCAGATACTTGGTAACACGCTGTTTCACTGTCTAAGGAACCCCAGAAGGTCACAGCTTTTGGACTCTGTGCACATAGGGAGGCAAAGGGACCTACCTGTCAGGGTGGCCACCATCTCACCTGCTCCTGGTGTGGTTGGAACAAGAATGCAGAGGGAGGAAGAATTCGACCATAGGTAAAAGCTAGGACCTACGGGTTTTGGCCTTAGACTTGACCTGTTGCCATCTACTTTCTTAGGTCTCTAGCTTACACATATGAAAGTTCTCAGTCTCCATGCCATGATCAACTTCTGAACAAGACATTTCTTATATCCAAAAATACTATTATATATTATTTATTATTGGTTCTGATTTCCTTAAGAGTTCTGAGATGGCACCCAAAGCCATTCCTACTCTATGGATCTTTCTTTTATGGTTGATAGCAGAAATAGATGGCCAATTTATTAATTTCCTCATTTTAAAAAATTCGTGTATCTACACATACAAAAGATACTGAGGTCTGGGAATATGCTGGCCACCAAACCAGGCATGCAGCACTGTTCTCACCAGTCAAGACTGACATTACACAAAGCCACAGTCCCAGCCCAAAGGAGCTGTTGGAATGACTGGGGGAAAAAGTGGGCCAAGAGAGGTGATTGGTGCAACCTTCCAGCTCCTGGAATGCCTTGGTAGCAGAGAAACGGGCACAGTTTTGCTTGACTATCAGCCGTCTGCCTATCAAGCCTCTCAAGCCTCTTGTTAGGTGCGTAGCCTCTGTGAAGGGAGCTTTATGACTCATATAACAGACAGAAAGGTGCTCAAGGATCAGACTGAGGCAGGACATTTATCTCTATAGCTCCAAGGGAGTGCATATTGGGCCCTGATGCAGCCTGAGGGTAAAGGTTATGAAACCTGAGCTGAGGGAGCACAGAGCTGAACAGGGGGGCCCTATAGCTGTGCGTTCAATGACAGAGGGAGCCACGGTCCATAGAGCAAGTAGTTTAGTGAACTTTCCTCACATACTCCCTCTGGTCTTTCCACTTCAATTCAATAGATAGTAGAAGTTTATAGTCCAATATCTGCTGCTGATTTGGCTTAGAATGTCACCATAGTTTATGCCCAAGGCAAGAGTTGTTGATCTGTGTCTATTACAATCATAACCCCACTCCTCACCATCCAGTGTCCCTTGAAGCAAAACCTGTCACTGCGATTGATAAGACGTAAGTACCTGGTGCCAAACTGGAAAGGACCATGCTTTGATTGGGGCAAGGGTAGGTCTTGCTCTCTAGGTGTTGAATGCAGACAGACCTCCCACAGCAGATAAATCAGGAAGAAAAGGAAGGCAGGAGCTTTAAAAGGAGTAGGGACCTGCGGCCAGCTGTGTCACCCAAGTAAACACTCTAGTCCCAATTTGACTCTGTTGTTCTGGTTAAAGTGTCTTCCTCAGAGCCCCACTTTAACACCATGGAAAGGATCTGGGTGCAAGTTTCATTCTGTTTTGTTGTTGTTTGTTTTGTTGTTGTTGTTGTTGTCGTCGTCGTCGTCATCTTAGTTCAGTTGGCAATTGTTGAAGGGAAAGTAGCTAATGTTTCAGTATAGGAGTGCCTGACCGACTAGAAACTGGTTCCCTTCTGATAGCTGTGAATTCCGCTGGCAACTGCCTAGCCACCAGAAATGCTCTTCTCACCCAGACAGCAAGGGCATCAGCAAGACCCAGACTTGTCTCTCACTCTCCGATGGTTTCTCTCCTTTGGCTACAAGAGGTAAAGGAAAACAGCTGCCCAAAAGTGTTTGGAGTCATATGTTGCCCACTAGCTGTTCCAGTTTATAATTTTATTTATTTATTTATTTTGAGTTCATACATGAGTGCTGTATTTTACAACAAAGCAACAACAACAACAACAACAACAACAAACCACAGTGTAAAATTTACATCATTTACAGCCCTACCTGGTAACCGGACAGAGGGCTTTTTTTCTTGAGAAGATGGAGTCTCCCGCTTTCAGCATCCATTAATTGCTTGTAGCCTTTCATCTAGGCGCACTCCCAACCACATGGATAGGTTGACTGGTACCATTTTCAGGTCTTGTTCAGGCAGCCATATATATATATATATATAATTTAGATTTCATGGGTCACAGCTTCCCCGCCACAGATACAAGATATAATTACACAGCAGATTCTGGCTCTTATAAATCTTCCATCCCCTCTTCTATTATATTCCCTGCACCTGAAGCGTAGGAAGTGTGCTGTAGCTGTGTCTGTTGGTGCTGGGCAATCCCACAGTCAGTTCTCTGCATTTTGACCAGTGGTGGCTTTCTCTAATCATCTCTATCTGCTACAGAAGCAAGGTTCTGTGATGAGGAGAGGGAGCTATACCCATCTGTGGTCTACCCACTTATTTTTACTTCCCCCAGACCTCGCATCACTGATGAACTCTTAGTGCCTTTAAGGTGGAAGACTCTTCTTCAGGAGTGAGCAACCTGGTACTAGAAGCAATCAAGAAGATGCTGTGTACATGCTATTCACAGCTGCTGCTTGGGGGAAAAGTCTTCCATAACCGGGAGGGGTGAGGTACAGACTGCTGCAGCCTCCCCATCCCTGATGTGGCCTGAGACAAGCCATTTGCTAACAGGGGATCATTGTCTTCAGTTACAACATGGGAAGGGAGTGTGTCGTCAAGCTGGGCAGAGGCGAAGGTACAGAAGCTCATGGGTGCCATACGGCAGATCTTAGGGGTTCAAGCGTGTACCTTCTGCAGAGCAGCAAGCCATGAGTGCAGCCTGTTCTCTTTCTGTGCCACCGTTTCTGGATAGCCCACCAATGGTGAAGAAGCAGGAAAACAGAGAGGGAGAAGGTTCAGAAGGTGTCCACTGGATCCTGTGGTGGATCAGACAGGCCACTCACTTAACAGGGAGATTTTCTTCTTCTATCTGTGAGAAAAAAAATCCATGAATTAAACATGAAGGGTCTGCTTTGTAAATAATACATTTTGACAGATGATGGGATTTTGAATTATAGGTGCCTTTGGAACCTAGGTGTAGAGGTGGCAGAACTTAGGTGGGATGTCAGCAAGACCAGTAGAGTCCGGGGAGAATGCCTGGCAGCCAGCTGGGGGAGCAGACAGGAAACAATTGCTGCTCATCCATCACCTTGCAGCAGCCTCTGATGAGCTCGGCTGACAGCAGGGAGACAAATGCTGCTCCGAGTGGGCAGGAGAAGAGGCGGAGGAGGGAAGGGATGACTCAGCTTCCAGTTCCTCTGCTTTTATGAAGCCAGCTAGCCAACATAGGCATTGGGGAGCGCGGAGGGGGCGTGGGGGAGAATGGGAAGTGACAAGGATCATAGTGGCTACCCAAGATTTCTATCCTACTCCCACCAGTGCAGAATGGAGGGGGAAAAGAAGGATCTGAAAATCTTGGCAGGATGCCCAGATCAGTGGCTACACACAGACTGCAACACTGAACTCACTCAACCCTTGAGCCTCTTAGATATATTCAGAGACCTCTGATCCCACCAACCTATACTTCTGGATTTTTTTTTAAACCTATAATTTGAATGCTGCTTTGAGAATTCACTTGCTTTGTTCAATTATTCATTTTTTTCATGTGTAGTATCACACTGGTGAGGACTCTGAGGACCCAGGTACCGAAAAGTCCATGCACCAGTGTAACCTGTCTCTTGGGGGATACCTGAAGGTGGTAGGCAAGGAAGCCTCTTTTCACAGTCTAAACTTCCTTCGTCCTCATGAGTTATACCATCCAGGCGTTCTATGTTTAAAGCATGCCTGAAACCTGGGAACGCCAGGAGCGTGTTGCCTGGTCCTATGTGCAGTGACTTGAAAGCAAAGCCCACCAGGCCCACGATGGCTTTGTTGCAACATGGGTGAGAAATAGCACCTAGTTTATAGGTGGGGTGCAGTACAGATGTGCTCAAAGCTTAGGTGGACTTTGTCACTCTGTAGCTCCCCCTGGCGTGTTTGGAACCATGTGGGACTCCACCTTATGTCACATTTTCATTAACGCCACGGACCACCCGGTGACTTCACATTATCACTCAAGGCTCCATCCACTTCTTATGTTTAAGGCTATAAATGGACAACAATGTGGGTGACTAGTGGAGAACCACAAAAGAGAAATTGGGCCTTATATCCGCCTGACACTAGCAGGAGCCACACTCAACCTCTTACAAATTCTATTTTTATTAGTGTATGATAATTAGATAAGGTATCGAATTCACCATGACATTTTTATTCAAGTATAGTATCATGTATTTAGGCCACCCACACACATACACACACAATTAGCCTTCACTCTCTTCTCAAAGAGTCCCTCTTTCATGCATGTATGTGTATATATCTCTATATAAAATCAAGATTCTTCATATAAGACAAAACATGATATCTTTCTGAATCTGGCTTATTTTTCCTTTTTGTTTATTTTTTGAGACTGTATTTTAGTTACAATATTTCTCTCTTCTCTTTCTTCCCTCCATACCTTCTCATATTCCCCTTCCCATTCTTCTTCTAAATCATGGTCTTCTTGTTCATCAATTGTCATTTCATGAATATCTACTGACCCAAATGCCTCCTCCTGAGTGCTAGATTTCAGGGTACCAAAACGTGCCATGCAAGCTTCCAAAAGCAACCAAATGTTCTACCCAGCTGTGGTGCCTATGAACTGTATCAATGCTTATCATGGCATGATAGCCCTACACGTACAGCAGTGGCATGTTTTGGCAATAATCAATGGATCTGGAGCAGGTCTTAAATCCAACAAAACAAAAGGGATACCATGTCTCATACTAGAAGCCTAGCTAACTATGGCTCAGTGCTAATGAGGTCACAGTTATTGGTGGTAAATCTACAACCACCATTTTATTCAGCCAGCATCATCTCTAACAACATTCTACAAATATCTGTGCTTAGACTCACAGATAAGTGTAGTATTCAGCCACCATAAAAACACACACACACACACACACACACACACACACACACACACACACAACTCTTCTCTGCAGCAAACAAATGGAGACCATTACAGAAAACCACCAACAATCAGTATGCAGAGTTGTGAAGCCCAGTCCCAATGGGTACATCTACACAACACTCCCATATGTAAGGCTCAGAGAATATTGCAGAAGAGATGAAAGATTGTAGGACCCAGAGAAGCAGGGAATTTGCTGTGATGTTTTATCTCTTAGTAACATACAAAGTTATACCTGAAGAGTCTTAACATGTGGCTAAACACTACCTGAACAAGGAGGATTCCAATGGAACATGCCAAACTGCATAGTGAAAATCCTATGAGGCCTCAACCTTACACAGAGAACTACAGGCAACCAAGGAAACTGCAGATGGTAGAGGTGGCCCTCCCCAGGGAAAACCATACCAACTGGTTGTTCAGGGCCAAACAGCTCTGAAAACACACATATAAGAATGTTATTTTCTTAATGTATTGATCTCCAGTTTTAGCCATTTTCCTACAGATCACATAATTTCATTTTTTCTTTATGGCTAACTAGAAGTCCTCCCTTTCATGTGTGTGTGTGTGTGTGTGTGTGTGTGTGTGTGTGTGTGTGTGTGTGTGTGTGTTTATGTGTTTATGTGTTTCCACCCCAAGTTGAAGAGCTACAGGCAGCTAATGGCTGTTAAAAAAAAAACACAGTCATTTCCAGGGATGGCCCCCTGTGTTAGTTGATTTTAGTTAACTTAATACAAATATAGACAAATTTGGAAAGAGTGACTCTTAACTGAGAAAATGTCTCCATAAGACTGGTATATAAGCAAATCTTTGGGAGTTTTCTTGATAAATAATTGATATGGGAAGGCTCAGCCCATTGTAGCTAATGTCATCCCTATACAGGTGTCAGACTACAATAAAAGAATGGTCTAGTAGTTCCAAAGAAGGCATCTTATCTTGTATGCAAGAAAGAACTATCACAGAGGCTTAGGCAGAAGCACACCTCTAATAAAGGCCACTGGGACCTTGCATGGGCGATAGTTCTGCAAGTCAGTCAGCCTGACACAAATGACTCCATCTTGATTCTAAAAGCTGTCAAGGAAACAATGAACACACTGTCTTCTACCATAGTTTCTCTCTCTGAAGTAAGCAAAGTTGTGTCATGAGAGCTCAGTGTGTACTGGTAGAGGGGCAAGAAAAGAAATGGAAAATTATAAAGTTCAGTTCCCAGCACCCCAGTATCTCAAATGTCTCTGTGATTCTCCCTGACATGCATCAGGCACCAGTAGCTGTCACCAGGGCCTGAATAAACCATTTATCCTGGGGACCATGATGGGAAGATACTTTCAGAGTTCCTGTTATTTTAGATACCTTCAGAAGTGGACTCAAACACAAAGTGAAGATAGGTAAGTAAGTCATGCTTCCCAAGGGAATAGACTTAGGGTAGTGACTTGAGTCACTCCTTGCAACTGAGACCAGATTGGATGTACGAAGAGCTCAACAGTTGGGATAAAACAGATCTTTGCAACAGAGAGCAGCACAAAGATATGAGGCTTGAAAGGAGCCTAAGGAAAATACACACCCCTTTACCTCCCTGTTATTAAGAGGACTTGTATCAAGATAGGACCCTGATGGGCACTGTGGCCAGGCTACCTGAGCCATGACATGCCCCCTCTACCCATTAGCCCTTAGTTTGCATTATAGCCACAAAAGTCTAAATAAGAGTGTCAGGCACATCCAAGGCAGAAACCAAGTGATACTGTAGGACACAGCCCAAGCCATCCTGGGAATGTCTGATTCATGTCTGTGAACTCTGATGCTGTCCCATAAATTCTTATAGGTCCTAACACCTCTCTCCAGCCTTCATCCCATTGGCCTCACTAGGGACAGAGCGCCCTTTACCCTTGAGCTATATCCTGATCCAAAAGCAAAGAGAGAGTATGGGCCTGGTATGGGCTCTTGAAATCACAAAGGCCACCACTTCTTCCAACAAAGGCCACACCAAATTTTTCTAATCCTTTCAAATAGGGCCACTCCCTGGTGACTAAGCAAGGAAATACATGAGTCTATGGGAGCCATTCTTATGCAAACCACCACAATCCACTCCCTGGCCCTATAGGCATTTGTCATATCATAATACAAAATGCATTCAGTCCAACTTCTGAAATCTCCATAGTCTTTTAGTCTCAACACTGTTTAAAAGCCCAAGGATTCCCTTGTAAAAAAAATTTTTTTAGTCACATATTTCCAACATGCAATGGCACATTGTTTACATTACCATTCAAAAGGGAGGAAAGGGAGCATAGTGAGGAAATACTGGACCAAAACAAGACTGAAGCCAGCAGGACAAACTCCACACTCTGCATCTCTGTATTTGATTTCAATGAATTCCTCAGCTGTCTAATTCTTTTCAACTTTGTTGACTGCAACACGCTTTTCACTTCTTGGGCTGGGTCCACACATGATCTAAATCTTTGCTTGGCAGGTATCCCATGACTATGGTATCTCCAGCATTTGATATTGTACCCCTGGGCACCCTTGCAAAAATTCTTTTATTTGTCTTTACTCAATACAACTGAATTTAGTAATTTCTCTTTTCTTGCTCTCCATTCATTTGAACATGGTGGAGTTCATCTTCATTGTAAACTTGATGGAGTTTTTGAATCACCTCAGAGAGGCATACCTCTAGAATAGAAGACCCACCTAGAGTGGTCATGGCACCATCCCACAATCTGAGAACTCAGGCTGAATAAAAGAGGAAATTGGAGAAAAAAATATGCAGACCAGCATTCATGTCTCTCTGTTTCCTGATTATAGATGCAACGTGATGAACTACCACAAGCTCCTACTGCCATGTCTTCCTCACCATAACACTACACCATGAAACCATAATAAATCTCCTCTTCCTTAAGTTCTTGAAATATGTATCATAGTGATGAGATATATCATTGATACATGTATATATGTGTGCACACATATATAGAACCATGTACACATGTACATTTCCATTAGTTTAGATATATGTATGCTTTTGAGAAAAACCTCCAACTTAGTTGAGCTGGTCAAGAATATAACTAGAGCATCAGACTGAGAAAAAAATCCTTGACATTTTCTTCTTGATACATACCCTTTATTTGTGTCTTGGGGGCAGTAACATCTACACTGCTTCCAGGATAATCATGGCTAAGAGTCAGGAGGGCTTAGACTTGGGGGCAATAATATTAGAGCAGAATTGTTTTAAGACTGTAGAGATGCTTTGTGAGTTCAGGAGATCTTGCAAAAAGAGCCCGTTATGCCTTTTATAAACTGCAGTCCCAGAAATAGATTGAGTCATGAAAATGAGAGAATAAAAGTATGCATGACACACACCTTCTCCAAAGAGGCCATTGAGTACCCTGGCTTGGGACCTCTGTGGCATGTTGTATGACTCCAAAACCCACTGCGTCCCATCACTCCATCTCTGCATGCAAATAAGGAAAACTTATGCCCTTCAACTAGTTCACACAACTCCTGTGTGTCAGTGTGGAAGGTAGGGCTTATTCCATGTTTTTAAGTCTTAACATGGAGCTTTGTCTCACATATTCAAAGAGAGAAATAGAGACTGAACTGCAGCCCTTCCCTACCACATTATGTGACCTTATTTGGAAATATAACTATTGATATGTTACTGTGAGCTAAGGGACAAAGGTAAGCCTCACCACAGGCATGTGTAGAGAATGCCATGTGAAGGTGAAGGAAGAATTGGGGGATGCTTCTGCAAGCCAACAAACCACCAGGAGCTGGGAGCTCAGTGGGGACCTGCCTTTCATAACCTCATCAGGAAATGACCTTGATCTCCTGGTCTTCAGCAAGGCAATGCATTTGTTTTCTAAACCAACCTTTTTTTTTCTAAGCCAACCTTAATGTGGCATTTTGTTTTGGTAGCCTGGGAAGAGGGCTGTGGGAAGATGGCCATAAGCTAACACAGATTTAACCACTTGGGCTTCCACCGGCACAAGGAAGATGCTATCATCAGCATTTCATCTTCATCTCCACACACAAATGTAAAAATTATAAAGCACACATAGTGTAGATCTTGGGCTCTGTTTGAAGTTCAAGCAGATAAGTTTGAGTTGGAAATACTTTACCCTAGATGTTCTCCATAGATATTTCTGTATAGATTTTTATAAATTACAAAATAAATTTACTTCAGGAAAACTGGTGAATGAAAACTCAGTATTAGTGTCGTGATACATTCCTAGGGAATGGCCCTCATGTGTGGGTAGTTTACTCTGTGCAAAATAGGGACAGACATCCTAGACATGTGCAGTACACCAGAGGGAATTCTGTGTGATTCCTAGGGCCTGGACCATAAGAGGCAATGCATTTTTTTTCTTCCTTGAAACATGACTCTGCATTCACCTTGTAGTGAAGCCAGGCAGCCTATTGGAGGTTGTGCATCCATAGAGGAGAATAGAGATGCCTAGGTGACAGTAGATGTAGTAAAGAATCTGAATGAAGTATCTTTAACCTTGCTTCCAGCCAACCCT
This sequence comes from Acomys minous, assembly GCF_964271855.1. Taxonomy (NCBI): domain Eukaryota; kingdom Metazoa; phylum Chordata; class Mammalia; order Rodentia; family Muridae; genus Acomys; species Acomys minous. The sequence goes on from NC_140493.1 coordinate 52,212,315, forward strand.
CCAGCTGACACAACCACAAGAGTAAGTCTGGCCAGTCCACAAAACTGACAATGGGAATAGGGCTTCCTATATTATATGACTGCACACATAACATTATGGCCTTATAAATATTATGTATGCCATGTGCAGAGAGATACTCTTTTGTACTCATGAGTTACTCTTATCTCAAGAGAAGGTAGAATAGTTAGGTAAGGTCTTCAAAACCTCAGAGACATGCAGAATATGACATTTAAAATATTTGTATTATTTTAAAGATTCACTGACAATGAAACATGTTAACTCCTGGCAACACCCAGCCTACTTCAAAGAGGATGATGAGCATCAAAGAACTTCTTTATGGAGACGGCTTCAAATGTGGCAAACAAGCCACTGGGGAAAATATCCTTGTTTCTACAACAGACAGAATTCTGCCTAAAAAAGGGCAAGCTTGGATGCAGGCAGAGTTGATGGCCAAACTCTGCCAAGACAGGGTAAACAAGTCCTCAATAGTTCCTGCCTCACAAATATGCCTGTCAAATATATTGGGCCAGAAGGCTGAAGAAGATGCTCCAATATTGTAGAGAGTTTTGGGTGACTGTTCAGGTAGCAAACAGTCTCTGTCATCTTCTCATTTGGAAAGCTACTAATCTGCACTCCCAGCATTCTCAAGTAATCAAGTTTATTTCTTCTCAGGTCTCTGATGCAATTGAAAACCAGGTAGCTTAGTTTTACAATGAAGCTTAGTTGTTTAGGGGTTAAGATGTTTTTGGTCTAGATATGTTTTAAGTTGATAATGACAAGATGTGATGGAGATTGATTTACATTCAGAAATTTAGATAGGAAAGATGTTTTCTTCAAGTCCATCAAATACAAATAACAAAAACACTAAGAATGTAACATTATTGTAATTATTTATTGTGTCATGGTTCTTCTTGCTATAGGTAATCTATTTTATATACATGTAGTAATATACATATATATGTAAAAAGCAAAAATTAGAAAAAAAGAGTTCTAATGTCAGCCTGATGTCAGATAAGAGCCTGCTGCCTGAATCACCTGCCTGCAATGTTTGTCAAATGCTGGTGTGTAACCTGCCACAAACAAAGCATATTTGGCTTAGGGTTTTATTTTGTTAAGCAGTCCCTCAAATCCACATTCACACAAATGCTGTGTAGAGCCATAGGCCCTTAAGCCTAAACTTACAAATATCATCTCACATGTTGGTGGCAGAGGGCTGAATTCTACCAGTAGAAGCCAAGTTCGCTCTTAAATATCTGCTTGCACCTGTGGGCTTTGGAATCTCATGCTCTGGCCTCACCTTCAAATGTTAGACAGTTGGAAGGGATATCTCCCAATATCATGCTACAGGAGTGACTACACCCAGAGAAACCAATCTTTTCAGATTTGAACTTTCCATAGCATGTACTCAGGTCCTGAAGAGCACTGCCACTGATGCAGGCATGCGCCTCTGTGGATGGTCTCACCACACCTATTACAATGGTTCATCCCTTGCTCTATGGTCCTTCTAGCTTCTGGTCTCCCCAGCTGTCACCCTCAGATCCGAACAGGGAGTGAATGATCAGCTAATTTGTAATAGTGGAAGGAAGGGTGTGAATAAGGGCTGGATGAGAGTGGACAGTGTCTTAATTCGGGTTACTATTACTATGATGAAATGCCATAACCAGAAGCAATTTGGGGGTGGGGAAGGGTTTATATGGCTTACACTTCCACATCATAGTCCATCACTGAAGGAAGTTAGGACAGGAACTCAAACAGGGCAGGAACCTAGAGGCAAGGGCTAACGTAGAGGCCATAACTGGCCTGTTCTATATGGGTTGCTCAGCCTGCTTTCTTATAGAACTTAGGACCACCAGCCCAGACATGGCATTACCCACAATGGGCTGGGCCCTCCCCCATTAATCACTAATTAGGAAAATGGCCTACAGGCTTGCCTACAAGATTTTATGGAGGTATTTTCTTAATTAGGATGTTATCCTCTCAGATGCCTTTACTTTGTGTTGAGTCGACTTAAAATTGTCCTGCACAGACAGTTCTGAGAAATGCAGCATGGAGGAATTCTGTCAGTTTCCAGGCACCCTCTGTTGCTGTTTGTTTGTTTGTTTGTTTTTTGAAAAGAGGTAATATTTATCCAATGCCTCACTAATGGTTGAATTGACCATTTTATGTTTGTTGATTGGCATGAAGGCTCCAAAATTAATGTTCCAATGCACTCGAAGGAAGATGCTGCCATGATCTCCATTTGATAGCTGAGGAGCTTTGAGTGATCACAGCCAATACAGCACCAGGAGTGGAGGTGCCATACTTTACACTGGGTTCACATGCACAGAACTGGCAAACAACCCCATGCCCTTCATTAGATGGCTGTCTCTTGTGTCTTTTATCTGTAGTCTTAATAAAAGTTCAACAGAAGCAATGTCTTTCTCTGAAGCATTGCATCGTAAGGAATTTGAGTGACAAAATGTCTCCAGGGGACTTCCAACTCCAGCAGGACATAAAACATCTTTTTCCATTTTACTCTCTCCAATGATATCAGCCATCTCTGAAGATTATAGTTGAATAGTTGAAAGAGGACCAGCTGAGACCCTTGGTGCTTAAGCACTGCAAGCATACATACCCGGATCTTTTCACTCCTTAGTATCCTGGAAGGGATCTTGGAGAGACTGGTGATACGGAAACGCTGGTGAGTCAAAACAGAAAAACAAATAAAACAGAAGCTGGTCTTCAACCAAAGGGCCAGGAGAAGGGCAGCCCAGCAACACCAAACACAGCTGTTTCAGACAGATGCTGCAGGGGAAATGATGACCTCATCTCTATCTCTACCAGCTGAGATCATATCCTGAAGAATGCTCATCCTTACAGAGGAACCCAGAAAAGAATTTCTACATGTGACACTAAAATTCAAAACCATAAAAGAACAGATTAATCTATTGGACTTTATCAAAATTAAGAACATTTATTCTTCAAAAGACCCTGTAAGCTGATGAACAGACAAGCTGCAGACTGGAATAGAATACTTGACAAATGACACATTCTGACAACAAAGTCCTATGTAAAGCCTGTAAGTACTCTCCAAACTCATCAGGAAAAACAAACAAGCAATCCAATTAGAAAACAAGCAGAAGCTTTGGGGAAACATCTTCTGAGGAAATACAGATGGCACATAAGCACATGAGAAATGTTCAACACCACTAGAATTAGACAAATGGGTGAGATAGCACCACACACTTGCTAGGCAGCTGAGCTGAGTGCTGTAAGGCATGCATAGAAATTGCATCTTCCATAGGAAGAGAGATGGGCCACCCACACATGACCTAACAATATAATCTGAGATATTTATCTCAAGTAGCCAAAGACTTATATCCACACACAAAAAATATCATGAAGATGCATGTGTATAGAATTTTTGTAATAACCTAAAACTGAGAACAAAATTTCCTCAGATGAGTTCAACAAGCTGTAGCCTTTTCAATCCACTGTAAGTTATTTCTTTAAAGCTATTGGTACTTGCAATCTTACATGGGTTATGTTGGATCATAAAAGCCACTCTTGGGACAAAAGAGGTGGCTCAGAGGGTAAAGAGCTTGCCATGAAAGCTTGAAGACTCAAGTCTGTATCCCAAGAACTCACATAAACTGAATGGGGTAGCATAAGTGTCTGTAATCGCAGCATACTTACATAGCTTGACATTATGAGCAATGAACTGAAGGAGCCTATTATCTGAGGTTGTCCTTTAACCTCCATCTGTGTACTATGATATACACACGCCCACATTTACATACATTAACACACACACAATCATGTACACACATAAAGTTTTTTTTTTAGCTAAAAATTTTAAAGCTACCCATAAAAGACTTGCTACTACATGATGATTCCATTTATAAAGCATTCTTGAAGTGTCAAGACTATGGAATGGAGGTGCTGCATTCCAGAAATTAGCAATGGTAGGGGTGGCAGTGGTAAGCAATTGTCTTTTGTTTCCAATTAATAAATTACTCTAAGCATTGTAACCCATCTTCTGGAAAGGCTATACTATTTCACAGAGCGAGTATCATGCAAAGAAAAGAAGCTACCACGAGCCTAAGTGAAGACTCAGTTAGCCATGCCCATTTCCCGAGCCACCCACAATGGAATAAAACCTCTGTAACTGAGTCCAGCTGGTACTAATGGAGAACCTCTGTGACATTTCCAGTAGTCTTTCAGGTGTCAGCATTGCTACAGGAGCCAGCTGTCATGGTTTGAGTGTGAAATGCCTCCCATAGACCCTTGTGTTTAAACACTTGGTCCCCTATGCTACTGCACTGGGCTTTACATACATTCTGGGGACTGAAAGGCAGATCCTTACAGCTTCCTGGAAAGCACCTTAGCCACTGAGCCATCTCCAGAGGTATGGACAAGGGGACTTGGGAGTCATCAGCACAAGAATAAAAATCGGTTATTGTGGGGACCAAAGAGGAGGGGGAGCCAAATTAGAGTCCCTGTACTATTCTGTTCAGTACTTCCACCTCAACCCAAAAGACTGCACTTCTCCGATGTCCATAGTTTCCTTTCCAAGACAAATCAGGGAAAGAGATTAGAAAGACAGTGCTATGCTGAACAGGCACACCGATCCCATATAATCAGCATAGTACCCCTCCTCTAGGAGTGAAGGCCAGCCTCCTGCTTGTCTGATCCCCTTTGGGGCCTCCTCCCCTCCCATGGCTGCATTGATGAATGGACACAAATGAGCAACAAAAACTGAAGAATAGCATTTTTGAGCTATAAAGTCTATTTCCATTCTGAAAAGTACAAGTGAGGCCGCCACGGGAGTTAAGCTGCCTCAGACATCTTTGCAGTCTGTTCATCAATAGCTGAGTGTGCGTCACCAGCGATGTCTGAGCCAGTCATGATAGCATCATCTGTATCCCAGGGTGCTGTCGTACATCTCTGTCTCACCTAAAATAGCAACAACCCAGCAGCCTTTCTGTCACCCAGCAAGTATAGAGATAGATTCATATCAGGGAATGATCAAGGAGGAAATGAGTGATCACCAGGGCATTTAATTTTTTCTAGGAAAAAAAAAGGCCTTTTGGAAGCTGAATATAGCCAAATAATGGTATCTTAAATGTTACTCAACCTATTTTAAGAGGTAGAGTTGAGATAGATATTCTCAAAACAAAACACAAACAAACAAGCAAACAAACAAAAAACAAAACTGTAGGGATACACATTCCTGTGTGTGATAGGTCCACAGGTCTGTAGTACCTGGAACTTAATGAACAGGACAACCCAAGACTTAAGCATGAAATTCCTAACCCTCAGATGATATATGACATTACTAAGAAGTGGCTTTGGAAGCAGGGAAGGTCATAAGAGCATGGTTCTCTTGAATGAGATCAGTACTGTATTAAAAAAAGAGACTCCAAACAGCCACCCTCTTTCCACCCTATGAGGACATAACCAGAAGGTTCCATCTTTGTGTTAGAAAGCGGCTCTCATCAGACCCCTAATCTTCCGGTCACTTCATCTTGGACCTTCTAACTGTGTAAAACAAATTTCTTACATCGATAAGCTCACCCAGCTTACAGGTTGGATGTTGTTGTTTTGTTGCTGTGGTAGCAGGCGAAAAGGATTAAGACAGTAAGAAACTCTGGGGGAACTTAGAGGCCCCACTGCTCACAGGAGATGGGTTCTCACCACCTGAGCACCTGCTGAGGAACTCCTGTATGTCTCACAAGACCGTTAAGCATTGCTTCCTGAGCTGCCTAGCTCCATCAGGAGCTAGCCTCATTACAACCATAACCAAAACCCAGAACATACTCTAGTTCGAGCCCATAAGCTCAAAACAAGATGCTGTTGTCAAACTACTTGGTGTGCAGACTGGGTTGTGGCAGCCTTTGGGAGCTCATATATATATACATCCGGATTCTACACCCATCTGTTATTTACAAGTTGTGGACACTGAGTTAGCTATTTCCATTCTCTGAAGCCACCCAATAAAAATAAAATTAGACACATGACACATGTGTCTTTGATGTTTCTTGATGTCATATTTTAAAAGTAAAAAAGCATGTGTAGAGTATAATTTTAGCAGTAAATTTTGATTCAATAATCCATTATATAATGTGACTATATACTCAATATAAATCTTGTTAATAGGTGATTTCATATATTTTTGTACTAAGTCTTTGAATTCAGGATGCATTTTACACTCACAGCACATCTCCATTCAGAATAATCTTGTGTAAATTTTCAATAGCCATACGATTTACACTGCTGCTCTGACCTTTATTTTTTCCATCTGTGACAAGCATATAATACCCAACTCTGGGAGACCTAGAGGCCTTTTGGATTTTAGAGTATGTTGTGAACCAATAGTGGTCCGTGCAATATAAGACTGCTTTTATTAGGCTGTCTTCAAACATGAATATAAGAGCCTTTGGGATGGCTCACAAAGTCATTTTTCATTTTGCTCTTACAGGTTATAACCTGTCTTCCTTTTGAAAGTGATACACCACAACTTCTCACCCATCCCCAGACTGTGGAACTCTGGGAATGTGAATCCATTTTTTTTCTTGGAGACAGATAGATCTGGGATGCTCTGGCACAAGCCTACACTCTCTATATACTAGGATTTCCTAATTCAAAGCTAAGCCAATCAGACATATCTGATACATTTGCGGGAGCTTACAAGGGAGGATGATTAGCTGCTGCTAACCCCAGAGGTGCTAGCGGCCACCTTTCTATCTTAAGGAGTGACGGAACCTAGAGAATAGACCCAAGACTGAGAGTTGAGTTCTTAACCAAGAATTAAAGTGGGGTTTCTGTGGTATATAAACACAGAATAAAAAAATGGAGAAGAGACTATTTCATTATTTCACTTGGTCTTAATTTATTTCTGACACTTGCCCCCAGCATCCTGCTGATTCCTAAACCCACACAAATGGAACTAGTTTTATATGCTGTGCTTTGAGCTATACGGATGCCTGTGTTGATGTGTTTTTCCTCATAGGGAAAGTCTGAAACACAAGGAGTCAGAAGACAATGCAGAAAGATGCTAGATGCACACTTGAATCTGCCAGGAAAAAAAAAAAAGAAAAAAAAGTCTGAGCTTGTGTGGCCCTGCTTAAAAGCCTTGTCAGGAGGAAAAGGACCTGCCATTATGAAGAAAGCTTCACAAAGAAAGCCATATTTGGAGGTCTAGATGTAATTGAGAGACAAAGAGTTTGAACAGGTATCTATAAACCAAAGCTACAGGTAATTAGTCATTAATTAAATACCAAGCTTGAAGTCCTGGTGTGGGAGTAGGGGGCTTCCTCTCTAGTGCATAGATAGACTCTCTGCTCTTGAATCCTTGAAGACAAAATTAAGGATTGGGCACAAGACCTAATCAAAATAGCAGAGCAACTTCAGAGGAACCTCCCCTGTCAACCTTGGAAAGTTTGCAACAAGTTCAAGGCCAAGATTAAGACGTGGGAGGCCAACAGTACAATACGGATGTGAAAACCCACAGTTAATGCACCTGAAAATTTCTAATCTCAAAATTGCTCTAAATCTCTGTGTTACCTGATATAGTCCACAATTCTTCCTTCTAAAGGATTAGAGATGGTTCAGGAACCTGTAGACTGCAAGATAAGGCATCCCCCAGTACTTCTCAGACAGTAAGGTTAATCCATGGTGTGATGGCAGCTGAAAAACCACTGAGCCTGCCAGGAGACAAGAAAGGCTCTGTACCCTCAGATGTTGACTTGCACAAATATAGGAAGCAGGAAAGCATGTGTGACCTGAGTGTGAAGACTCCTGGCTGTTTAATAAGAAATGGCCAACACAAGGATACATTCTCTTGATGTTCTTATGCTAATGAAGAACCCACACTTCTCCATGATGGTCTTAAGAGATTTTTTTTTAAAAAGTGGGTTTCCCTGAGTGAAGTAGAAATGTCAAGTCAGACTCCAGGTTCCAGAGGTAGAATGTATGTGTATATAATTTGAGTCTAAAACACTCATCAGTTTTAGAAGACAGTCCACCTAAGCCAACAAGGATGCAGGGAGTTGTGCTAGAGGTATTAGCACCACTGAGGAGCTCCTCAATTGATGTCCTCTAAGGGCAGAATGCCAGAAAAGACATTCAGTTATATTGTAAGAGAAGTCTCCAATCACAGGAACTACGGGATAAACTGTCATAAATAAGATGGGAAAAACAACCATAATAAGCAGAAGGCCAAAGACTCTGACCAAGAGATAACAATGGCAATATAGAAGATAGGAAATAATCCACAGTGGCCAACGGATCTGATGCCCAGTCCATTACACCAAGAGCGATCAAGAGCTAACAACTTCAGATATAGCGTGTCTCTAGGCAGGATCTTAGAAACCTCTGTGGATCAACTAACAGAAACAAAACTTGTTGGATAAATATTGTGTCCTCACAGACTTGATGGAGGCTGGTGCATCCCTCAGAAACTTCTCTTGCTGTTTTACTCAGATTTAGCAGTTTGGTCCTGGCTTTTGGCTTTTAATCAAGTAGTATCCTCAGGATTCTTTCTTCAAATTTATTTCTGTGGTGTTTGGGTTTGGGTTTTGTCATCTTCATTTTGGTATCTGATCTGTGATTATCTTCATGACACTTTCTCTAGTGACTGGTCATGATTCCCCAGAGAATGGATACTTTGGTTCTCTTGAAACTTCAAGCAGAAGCCTTTCCTAGGAATAGAACCTATAGCACTCGAGCTAGCTTTGTCAGATACTGGCCATTGCATATGAGGATAATAGGAGTGTGAGCTATTGTGCAGAGGACCAGGAAGTCTGCTGTGACACTGTGCCTTCTGGCTATGACAGGGAAAATATATCCATGAACTCTGAACTGCCTGGCTGTCTAAATAAGATCAGAACAATCCCAACAACAACACTTTGACATCCCAAAGTGGAAGGGGGAAATCCATGAGGGCTCATTCTTGGATGAAGAGCTACAAGCAATTAACAACTGCTGAGAGAATCACTCTTGCCCAGAGATGAGTCTCCTTATTTGTTACTCAATGTTGACAGGTCAACCTTAAAACCACATACATGCAGGCAGTACTGAACAGACTCAGCAGATTGGATACATGTGTGTATTCATTCATATGTATGTGTAAACAATGGTTAAAGAAGAGGAGACTATGACTTTGGAAGGGAAAAGGGTAGGTATGAAGTCACTTAAAAAGAGAAGGTACTAAGATGAAGAAGGATACAGAAGCAACCTCCCCCTGATATGAATGGAACTCTGAAAGGATACTTGGCCCCACAAACCTCCATGGTGAGGCTTGCTCTCATAAAGAGCTCTCCACACTGCCACACAACCTCTCTTTGACACTGAGGCATAGGGTTTCCATCACTTTATGAGTTAATCCCTTTAATCCCACACAGCTCTCCATGTTAACATTTTACCTATTGAACTAAAGCAAAATGTCAACAAACCTCAGCTATTGAAATTGTTCTTCTATGTTGGAGATGGTAGCAACAGTGGTTACTGCCCAATCCAGACTCTTGGTAGAGCTCGTAGTCATTCTCTAGATGTCTAGAGTTCTGTCACTTTCATACAGTGGTGCCTTTGTTCACATCTATCTGTTATGGAAAGATCTTGAGGCCATGCCCCACATTTCAACAGAGCAGTAAGTAGCACACAATCTAAGGCTTGTTGATATAGCAGTTTGAACACATGCCCCTTTCCCTAGCTGAGACTCTTATGTGGTGCTATTTACCATCCAATGCTTCCATGAGATCAAACTGAAGATCATTATGGGTTAAGGCATGCTAGCTTTGTCTTAGTCCTAATTCTGTATCCTTCCTTCCCATTAGGTCTTCCTTGGAGCACTCCATTAGCTCATCACTTTGTGAAGGGTCTCAATCTCGTGTCAGCTTTGCAACACTCATGAAGATAAGGACTAAGGAAATAACACAACAGCCTTTCTTTCCCACAATGGCTTAGTCTGAGGATCTATGTTTCTGCTCCCTAAACTTTTACCTTCCTACCTCAAAGGCTTCATATTTCCCATGCTTTCTGGATCCTCTCTTCCAAATTGTTTTATCACCAGATAGAGAGAGATGCACTCCAGACTGTCCAAGCTAGAGATGACAAACTCTACTACCTGCTGTAGCAAAGCTGGGAATACAATGGGTTGTTTGTTTAAGTGTTGTGTATTCAACAAGAATACTTGGGCTCCCCTAAAGTAAGAAAATGCTCTTGGCCCCATTCCCTTTGAGACATGAGAAATGGTGATGTCATCTGATATGTCAAAAAGTAATAAAGACTGACTTCCGTGGAATCTCCTAACTTTTAAATGTTGACACTATATTATAAAACTTGCCCAATGCCCTGCAAAGCCATTTCTAACTTAGTATAACATTGCATACTTGAGGATGAGGAGGGCATCCATTCTGTGAGGAAAGCTCTCAATGCACAGGGGAAGAGAAACTCTTTTCCACGTGACACTAAACTTGGAGTGCAAAGGAAAAGATCACAGAAGTCCCAAAATGCAGGCACTCAAAGAACGAATTGAAGAGAAAATCATTAATGTTTCTCAGTCTGGGGTTTGGAAGCTTTCTAAAAACCATGGTGACTGAGATTTGATTTACATACAATGAAATGTAGCCGTTTTAGCTGTACAGTTTGAAGATGCACACATGCAATCAACCATGCTAGTGAAGATATGTAGCAAGGGTTTCGATCTGTGGGAGCTTTGGAGCCCTTCCTGGGTAACTGTTCATTCCACTCCCCCTTCTTCAGCCCAGGCAATCTAGATTAGCTTCATTTTACTTAGTTTCCTATACACTGAGTTCCAAGTGTATTGTTCCAAAGTCTTTGTTTCAGCCCCATCCCCCCTCCCCTTTGCTCAATAAAGCCTTTGGGACTCGCCCATAGATCCATCCTCGGTCCTTGGCAGGTTGTAGTATATTGGGCAGATGCGTCATGTCTTTCTTCTATATGGACTCCCAAGGAGAGACACAGCCCCAGCTTCTGCGTGATGCTATGGTAGGGAAGACAGTAAGTGCAGTCAGGATGGAGTGTACTTCATTCTAACCTTGAGCTTATGGCACTGACATTTAAGAACGACATGGATATCATGTTTTCAGTTCAAAGATTTAAGAGACATTTGCCAACATATAAAAGCTATCCATCCACTCAGCTTTATAAGTTTTTTTTTTATACTGGTGCTTGAGTGTGTGATATTTTTAAACTCAAGTAGCTCAGGTATTCTTGCTGACTAGCATCTAGATTTCTTCTTGTGGGACTTACCTTTTTACTACTGGACTTTCCATAATTGATCTTGCCCATTACATAAGCAAAAAAAATTTTTAAGTTGCTAGCTTAATATTTTTTAATTCTCTTTTCCCCCTAAATAGTACTTGTGTTCACCACTAGAAAGTAAAAGATCTGAGCCTGGCAACTCTGCCATCCTGGCAGGGGAAATGCAGATGAGAAGCCAGGTTGGGCTCTGTGGTGAAAACTTGTTTCACTTAAAAAGTAAATTGAAAAAAAAAAGTAAATTGAATAACTCAAAGTCTGGGCAAGCATGGTTAGATGGTTAGAGGTTTTCTACTGTTGTTGTTTTTAATAGATTTTTTTCCCTGAGAAGTTTTACATTTAAAAAAATAAAAAATCGGGAGGAAAAGACAGTTCTCATCTCATCCTTCCACATAACAGGGAGGCCAGAAAGGAGAGGAGATGGGAGAGAAAAAGTGGAGATCCTGAGGAGCAGGGGTCGGGGGTGGGCATGCAGCACAAGGGTGGTACCTCCGTCCAAGGTAGTTGATGTCCTTTTTAGAGTCAGGTATGGAAATGCCTTTTCTAGTGACCAGAAAAAGTAGTCTGGCATCAGCAAGGGCTTAGTGGAGTTCTGTGGGGTGGTGGTGGTGGTGGTATTCTCTTTGCCTAGGCCAGAGACCCCAATCTTAGATGCTCCTCAGCTCCATTTGTAAACCAGAGAACTGGTCCATCCCTGCTCCCTTTGTACAGGACACAGATTCTGTGCGAGGTACTCCTCTTTCCAGTTGCCCTGGTAGAAAAGGCAGCAGATGTGACATCTTTAGCTTGGGATGTTAATGGAGTCTCACACCTGCGCAGGAACAGGATCCTGCCTTGCCTATTTGGAAGCTCTTGCCTTATTTAGGAGCTCACTCCTTATAACACACCACTGATGGTGCCTGAGTCCTTAAAAGAAGCCATATACAATGGTTTGTGTTATCAGAGAACATGAACTGACCCTCCGAGCACACCCTACCCTAACTACGGTTCCTGAAATTAGATCTCTTTTCATTTTTTCTTTCCCCACTTCTGCATCTGGGAAGATTCATAACAGCATAGTCTAATGCTGTAAACAAGAGATTCCTCCCTCTGGCCTCAGTCTCTCTTCTTCTTTTTCCAGCCATTGCATTAATTCATTCTACCTATGCTCACCAATTACCTACTCCATGCAGACTCTGTGATAGGTGTAGGAACTGGAGCAAAGATGCAAAGATGGTGGGTCCTATCCTCATCAAGTACATGATGGGACAGAAGGACAGGCTGTGGTATAACAGTCTGACATGTGTGGCACAATGTCCTGCATACCAGTATCCTGTGAGTGTACACATGAATAGGGCCTTGAGTATACCTGTTTTGTCCATACCCCTATAGTTGCACAAATAAGTCCTATGCCCCTGTATGCTGGTCATTTTGAGTAGTGAAGCTGACATTTGAGATTGGGGAGAGAGATGGAAACAGGACAATGAATGAGACACTCAACAACAGGCACCAAGATATGTAGTGAGTTTGAGAAAAGAGTTAAGACAAATGATCACCAGGAACAGGTACTGAACACTTGGGAGTACAGTATTTTCAAATTCAAGGATCAGCAAAGTTCTCTCTGAATAGGCATAAAACTGATGAAGGTGCAAAAGATAACATAAGAGTAAGACTTTAAAGGAGGGTTTGGGATGGGGGAAGAGGAACCCATCATTGAGGTTCTTCTGAGCCATAGGCAGAGAGAAGGATTTGAGCCCAGATCTCAGGCGATGTAATGGTGGATAAAAGCTGTCTTGAAGACCACGGCACAGATGAAGCATTCATGTGGCCACATCTTAGAAAGTCCTCTATAGGATACAGAGAGCTGTGTCCTTACTCTACAGTCCTTTGTAACCTGGGGCAGAGATAGCTGCACCCAAATGGTGGCTTCTCTCCCAGAGACATAAGACTCCAGCAAGCACACTTTCTAACTGCACAGGCTTTATGCTTCTGTCTCGCCCCACTTCCTCAGTTGAAGCTGTTCTTGCCACAGCTCATCATGGGCAAGGATCATATCCTTTCAGCATCACTATGCTGTTGCTGCCATGGAAACAAGGATATGGAGATCAAAAGGTTTAGAACTAGACTTCTCCAGCCCCCCTCCCCCCGCTTCCTAGGGGAGAAGCTGGTGGCCAACAGAAGATTCAGACGTGCTGAGGAGGCCTGAGGCTCTTCACAGTTGGAACTCTTCCAACCCAGTACACTGTCTTTGTAGCACCAAATTATTCTACAGAAATTATGAAGCCTTGGGTCTGAAAATTTTCCAGAAGTTCTAGGAAACATTGGTTCTGTTTATCTGTCCCTCCCTGATGAGATCTGGCAAGACAGGAGGCTGAGGTAGAAAGCCCCTGGGGAGCCTATGCCTGGAAGCTCTCACCTGGCTGGTGTGAACAGCTGTCTGAACTTGGGAGAAAAACAGAGCAGCCATCTGTCCCTTCCTGTCAAGATATGGCCTTCTCATGCCCTCTTTGCCTGTCCTCAGCAGAGATATCAGTCACGTGTGTATAAGTGTATGGATGTGCCTAGATGTACATATGCACTTAAACGGCGTGGTCTTAAGGCAACAGGAAATATTTGTGTGCCTTATGCTTCCTCCAGATTGTAAAGGTAAAGATCTTAAAAATAGTCTTAAAGTAGTAGTAAGAAAAACTAGACTTAATGAAAGCATTTGATTATTGGAAACAAGTCTAAGGAAAGCCTCAGGCAGTCAAGACAAGCTACAAATTATTACAGGTCCACAGGGGTGTGTGGTTATATGTAACTGATTGTGTGTGTGTGTTAGAGAGAGAGAGAGAAGAGAGAGAGAGAGAGAGAGAGAGAGAGAGAGAGAGAGAGAGAGAGAGAGAGAGAGAGCAGGTTTTCTCCTTTTTAAAAGCTGTTGTTTTGGTTTGTAGGTAGACCTCTGTGTTTCTCTATATGAGAGAATGTGCAATGGTTCAAAATCTGCCTCTGGCCAAGTGTAGGTCTTATTATGTGTCCCTTGAAGTGGCTGGATAGACAGGTAGTGGTTTTCTGGTCACTGGTGCTCATCAATATGACTCCTCTGCCCAAAGTGGAACCCAGGACCCAGATGATACCTGCTTGGGAACACTAGCCTAAGGATGAATTGGATGACTTTTCACAGCAGTCATTTCACAGATATAAACCATCAAGGGACCTAAAAATACCACAGCATGCACAAAGAAACCTTTGCAACATTCAGTCATTCAACACTTAGTCTCCTCCAGGTACTACCTGTACCACAAACTAGGCAGTTTACAGACACTAGAACATGGACCCGAAAGTGAATGACCATGGTGCCAGCAGGTAGAGGTGGGAGCATCTCTCTGCACAAATGCAGCTGCCCTGTGTCCTCGCCTGGTGAAGGGGGCTAACTGCGTGGCTTGTATATATGTCTTTCCGTGGCCCATATCGGAAGTCTTAGATCATGAAAGGCTTGCCCTTGGAAAGGATAATAGGACTCCAGCCCTTCTTTTGCCTCTTGTCTTTTGCATCATGGGTATGCTTCTGCCACAAGTCATAGCTTCTTCACAGACCTAAAAGCAATGGAACCAGTCCATAGTGGAGCAGAACTTTCACAAAGCCAAAATAAGCTCTACTCTCCTGAGTGTTTACTAAAGGGACAGAATACCTAGTGACGTACTAATTCTCTGGATCTTTTTATAAAGGCACTGATGTCATTTATGGGCTCAAAGCTATCCTGAATTAAACTTCTCCTATGTGGCCAGCATGTTCTTCTTCCTTTTTTTTTTTTTTTTTTTTGGTTTGGTTTTTTGAACAGGGTTTCTTTGTGTAGCCTTAGCTGCTGTCCTGGACTCACTTTGTAGACCAGGCTGGCCTTGAACTCACAGTGATCCACCTGCCTCTGCCTCTTGAGTTCTGGGAGGAAGTGAGGCTTTCAAAGAAGCCTTGAAGTCATGAAGACTGTGCTCAGCAGTGCATGAGTGCTAGTATAGAAGGACAAAGCACGTTTGACCCCTCCCTCCCCCTCTGCTCTTCTGCCTTCTATCACATAAGGGTCCCATCAAGGCTCTTCCCACCAAGGCTCACTGACCAAGATGCCACCTTGGAGATAGGCAACTTCAACATCCACAAAGCCAGTGGCCACCTTGATTTTAAACTTCCCAGGATTCTTAATTGTAAGAAATATGTTTCTTATCTTTGCTGGGGCAGGCCTGTAACCCCAGAAGTCAAGGAGGCAGGAGCAAGTGGATCTCTGTGAGTTTGAAGCCAGCCTACTCTACAAAGTGAGTCCAGGACAACCGTTGCTCCACAGTGAAACCCAGTCTCAAAAAACTAAATAAATAAATAAACAAATATGTATCTTGTCTTTTTGAATTTACCCAGTACCTGGTTACATTGCTACAGAACATTCCTCCCAGAAGCTCCACCTTCTAATGCTTCAGGGATGAGGATTAAACAGTAAGACCATAGCAATAAACAAATACTGAACTCACACAAAGGTCTTCACTATTCGAGGTGCCAGGAACAGACTTAAGAAGCAGATAAAAGGGGACCTTGTCCTGAGGTATAAATCTGAGTACACAGACCATGAGCAGGAAAACAAACACAGAGTAATTTCTGAGGATTTGAGGGCTGTGATGCAATAAGGGTAGAGAAAGTCCTGGGATCAACCTTAAAGTAGATGGTCCATCAAGACTAATGACGTCTTAGAAATCCGTAGTTAGGTAAGACGGAGTTATTGTGTGAATCCCAAAGAGTGCAGTTTAGGGTGGGAAAATGAATGCGGGAGTTAGGACATGATGAATAAATCTAAACTATTTCCCCAGGAAAATTGAGTGACCCAAACCAGAAAAGAAGTCACAATGATTAAGTATTGTCACTACCCATGGAGGGCTGCATGAAAGGAGGTACACTCAGGAGGAGCTGTATCCTAGAGAACGGTAGGAAGGATGATGCTCTAGCAGACACTCATGTCTGGCCCTGTGAGCATGTTTCCTAAAACAGCACAGAGGTGTAAAATGTGAATGAGAATCTTGGAGTGAAAAGATTATCCTAGATTGTCGTAAGAACCAATGAAGCCTCATTGGTCTTTATGTCATCGGAGAGAAGTGGAAGAGTGATAGTGAGATGGAGGCAGACACTAAAAGCAAGGGTCAGCACGTCCCCTGGATGGGGAGGCCTGGTGGCACTCAGAGGAAGAATAGCAGGCTACCAAGAAGAGACTTGATACCCTATGAGCGTATACAGGGGGAGGAGGTCCCCCTCAGTCACAGTCATAGGGGAGGGGAGTAGAGGGAAAGTGGGAGGGAGGGAGGAATGGGTGATACAAGGGATGAAGGGATGGAATAACAATTGAGATGTAATATGAATACATATATATATATATATATATATATATATATATATATATATATATATATATATAAAAGCAAGGGCCAGAGATGTTAAAATGCTACATTGATGGCTTGAAAGAATACAGAAGGGGCATGGCTACCTTCTCCAACATGAAAAGATGAAGAGTTAGGCTCTTCCTAGGATCTTCAAGAAAGACCAGAGCCCTGACAGCACCTTATCTTTGTAACACTATCTCTGAGTTGGTTTGAATCACTTAGTTTATGGTTATGTTTGAGCAACAAAGAAAATATATACATTTACCAACTGTCCCTGAATGAACATGCAGATGCCCATAGCAAGGAAGGGCTGGGTGGAGAGGTCTAAATGACAACAAGAAATGGTGACAAATGGCATAGAATCCCCACCAGCTTCACTGACGAACATTCTGGCATGCGCAGACTTCGTATCATCCTTTCCCTTTCATCCCCAACTCTAGAGTCAGTATGTGGCCACACAGGGGAGGAGAGGACAGGAAATACTTGTAAGGGTGAGCCATGACCCTTGCCACACCAAACAGCTCCCAGCATAAGCTGTCATACTCTGGAGAGAAAAGGTTATGAGTCTAATATGAAATGCAAGCTTTGGAAATGTGCTGGACTGAGTGCGCGCTGGAGAAGCGCTGCCTGGGGTTTATTCTGAATCACACTCATCTCTTCCTCACTGCCAAATGAGAAGAAGGTGACGCAAGATGAATGTCAATGACAGCTGAGACTGGGTGTTGGTGCCTTGTCCCTTCACACAGCTTCTGCTTATGTGAGAAAAAGTCCACGACAGAAAAGGGTAAAGCTGTTTTAAGGGTGAGGAACTGGAGACGTCATAAGTCTCTCAACTATACAGGGTCTTCCAAACCCAATGAAAAATGACAAGAAGTGGAAAAGGGAGTTAGAAAAACAGTGGTGGAATTTAACACAGGACAGACTGATGGAAATGACATGAAATGTTTAGTGAGGTCAGCACTCAGGAGGGAGGTATAATCCAACCTGTGAATAGAAACCCTCCCGGGGCTCCAGACGGAGCAGATGGGTAGCCACTCATTCTTTATAGTCTTGAGAATCTCACAGGGGAAAACCCCACAAAATACACATGAAATGATGAACACACATGCGTGAGCACACAACCTGAGTTTGTCCACAGAACCCACAAAGTAGAAGAGAACTGACTTCTACAAGTTGCCCTCTGACTTTTATACATGCACACGGTGCCACATGCATGGCCTCATATACACACTAGAGTGGTCAATAGATATATGTTTAAGACAAAATTTGGTAGAAGCCTAATTTATAGAGTTCAGCCAACACTGATCCAGGCTGCTGGATAACTAGCCTTGGGGGAAAAGCTAATTTCTTTACCTTTATCCTTCTTACTCACATGAACTTATCCCTACCACCTTCTTGGGTTCCCTGGTGAACTTCCTGTTGGAGCTTCAACAAGTAGCCGCTCCACTTTTTTTTTTAATGTCATTGTGTAGAGGACTTTAAGATTTTATTTTATGTGTATTTGTGAGTTTGGGTGTATATACGGGCACTGCATACATGCCAGTACCCAAGGAGCCAGACAAGGGCATTGGATCCACTGGAGTAAATGTAAACTTCCCAGTGTGAGTGTTGAGAACCAAACATGAGTCCTCTGTAAGAGCATTATTAACCACTGAGCCATTTCCCCAATCCTATGATGACTTTTTAAAACCTTCAAAACGCATTACCCCAGTGCTTTATAATGACAGATTCCCTCTTTCCTACAGTTTTTCACTGTAAGAGCAGAGAAAATTGCTCACAAAAATATTTTTTGCTTGGAATCCATTTGTCTCCTCCCATAAGAGTTTTTGCTGCTCTTTGAAGAAACTATCTATGCCTAACAAAACAAAGCCAAGTGCTAAGCCTCTTTGCTCTTGAAATTGTCTATGATAGTCTAGAGTAAATGACCAGTTACCCAGTGCACCAAGGCTCATGTACTGCTAGCCAGGGGCAGTGGTACCTGGGGTCATCCACAATGATGTGGCCAAACCTAGCCCTAGAGCAGTCCCCACCACTATGCTTAGAGAAGGTGTGGGACCGAGCAATTGAAAAAGCATTTTCCAGGGGGAGCTGAAGCCATAACTTCTGCTTTGATGGGATGATAATTGGCTCTGCTGTTTCTCTTTCCTCTGGGGGTAAGATGGGGAGTGCCCCAAATAAAAGGTTACTTGCAAATGATCCTAGACATGCCTCCATAGAGTGACCCAGTCAAGATGTACCAGGCTTCAGCACTCTCGTCACCAGACAACCAAAGCCCAAGCCTTCCCATGCTTCATAGTCCCTGATATTCCCAGCTGCCCCTTTTCAATCTCATGCCACTTACTGTGCTCCTACCATGCCTGCCCCCCAAAACCGAGCACATTCTATCTGGGGTGTCACATGTTGCTCTGTCTCAGGCTTCCTCTGCCAGTCAGACCTAGGCAGGATTGACCTTCCCTGAGCTTGCCCAGCCTCCTCTGTCACCACCATACATACCCCTGAGCCCTGTCCTCTGGAAAGAGATGCCAACATATCATAAAGATGACTGTGGCTATGAAGAAAAAAATGACAGCCGTCATAGATGGCAGCACTTCCCCCCCCCCTTACAATGCATGCTTCCCTTTTGTTTAAATCATCTGAAAACTTCCAATCTCAATCAAAAATTCATGAGAGCCCATAGTGACCATCCTGGCATAGAAATAAGTGATACACAGAAAGCATCACTAATTGGATAGGTGTGGTTCATACAATATAGTGTCCAGCTGGCCTTTGTAGAGAGATGCAAAAAGCTATAGAGTAGGAGGGACATCGAATCAACCATATCCACGGTATCCCGTGGGCCATCCACCATGACAGACACTATCTCCTAAGTATGTGATTTAGAACAAAGGCTTCTTTAAGTTTCTTTTGGCAAATATCTTGTCCACAGCTAGAAAGGGAACTGACATAGCTGCCGGTATGAGGTGATTAATTATGACAGCAGGTTTCAGGCTCTGCCTTACTTCTACTATGTGATGTCATCCACTGTGCTGTGGCACAGCAGAGACCTTTGCCACAAGCAACTTCCAGATCTCAGACTTTCCAGCCTCCAGAAGCCTGAGCCAAAAAACCTGTTTGCCTTAGAAATTATCCAGACATTGTTGTCTGTCACAGCAGTGGACAATGGGCTTTAGTCAGCCATGTTACCTGACAGCCATAGCTATCTGCAGCCTCTCAAGCCAAAGCTCTAGGCCAGTGGTTCTCAACCTGTGGGTCACAACCTCTTTATAAGACCATTCTGCATATCAGATCTTTACATTAAGATTCACAACAGTAGCAAAAGTACAATGGTAAAGCAGCAACAAAAAGAATTTTATGGTTGAGCCTCAGCACAACATGAGGGAGCCTCTTGAAGGGTCGCAGAATTGGGAAGGTTGAGCACCACTTGTCTAGAGATGAATGCTCCTGAGGCATCTGCAGAAGAGACAGTCTGGGTGCGATGCAGCTTCCACTGTTGTAGCTCCTGTGACTACTGCCTGTGAAAACTGGGCTCCTCTACTTCACGAGTAGGAGACCCATGCCCATAGGGTGAGGATGTAATGCCTGTGGCTGCTGAGGATCTTCAGAATGAGAACAAAGTGTCTGTTTAGCTGACAAGAGGAACACGTGGCACCCCTCACCCTGTCTGCTTCCTAGACACTGTACATCCTACTACCAACTCTGCTGAGAGGCTCAGAGCCCCCTACAAAAGGGTTCCTCCTACGCGGGTTTTCTGCCTTTAGTGGCCTCGTGGTCAGTGCTCTGTAAACTTGGACTTTAGCAACTGTACTCATGTTTTATCTTCATACAGACCCTTCAGGATGGGCTCCTACTTTAGGAGAAGATTCCAGCAGGAGTTATCCGAGCCACTGGCCCACAGCCGGTTAAGTGGTGGAGCCGGCTTAGGATTCGAAATTAATCAAGAAGCGAAATGTCAAATGTTTAAGAATGAAAAACTTCTCAATTTTGTTAGCACCTAGTAATACAGCTCCAACAGACAGAGACATATGTACGGGATGTTCACCTCGGCACTATCTGTAATTGTGAAAAATTGCCCGGAACCTAAATATCAACACAAGTAATGAAAACTGCACATAATGATGTATTAGGCAGTCATTAGGACCGGAATGCAGAGCGTGCTTGTTTTCATGTAAATTTGTCTAATGCATTTCGTTGAATGAAAGAGATAAATTAGAGAATAAGTCGACTGATACCGTTCTCCAGAACTTAGCACCAAGAACCTCCTAGGTGGCGTTACTGACATTTCAGTGTGTTTGATGGTACTCAGACACAGACTCTGAAAAGAGAGACATGGTCTGGGTTCCGAAACAAGAACAGACTATATACAGCATTCTGCAAATCCCTCTTAGGTCAATTGTAAGCATCTGTCTCACTCTATTCACATCTAATTTCTTTGAGATGGCCACATTTTGGGCTTTCGATGATCTACTTGTTTATTTATTCTATGCAATTTGAAGTATTTTCCATCACATTAGGGACCCCTCACAGTAATATAATCTATTGTTAAATAGTTTAATATTTTAGTTTATTTTCAAATAGTTTGATAATATGTCAGTATTCCTGTGTTCATGATATCTTTCCTGTTACAAATAATACTGTAGCAGCTATTTCATCCATATGTGTGGCTCTGCCTGTGTGCAGCTCCTAGTCTCACCTCTTGAGATAAATTCTCGACACTGAAGTTGCTTGGTGAGATGGTAAGCAGGGCTTCAACACTGGTGTGCTCTTCATCCTGAGCATCTTAATTGTAGGCCTCTGATCAATAAAGCAATATCAACAGTTCACCTGTACACTAATGGGAACATTGAATCAGAGAATGTGGGTTGCAAGGTGGACCATCTGGTAAAGAAAAGGGATGACGTCACTATGCCACAGGCACTAACTACATACTTACCACGTATCAATGGCCATCAAATATTTCCCCTCTAAAACTATATAATTCACAGGAAATAATAGCACAGGTACATAAAATACTTTTCAGTAATGAGATGAGGCAGATGACATCTCTACTTTATAGGTAAGAATCCTAGGGAACCACAGGACCTGCTCAGATCCCTGAGAGTGTCCACAACAGGGCTCCTATCCAAAGGCCAATATATCCACCTGTGAGGTGGAATGGCAGGAAGGAGCCTGGTCTGGGAGCTGAGCTGAGGCTTCTTTGTTGCCCTGCTGTCTTATGATGAAAGTCTAGAATGAGGGTAAGGAAAGAAAGTGAAAACAAATGTTGAGGGGTGGGGAGGAAGAGAGAGAGAGAGGAAGATATAAAGACAGCAACAGACATACAGAGACAGAGTGAAAGCCTAGCTATGGAGTGGTGCTACCCATTCTTCTGCTTAAGAAGAAAACAGGTCTTCCAAAATTGCACATCTCTCTCCATATCACACATCACACTTTATGCCCCATCTGCTGTGTAAGCATCCTTTGCCCTGGACCTCTGGATGGGCAGTATCAATCATTTTGACAAATTGCATGAGGCTTTCTGGCTTCTTGCTCATTCACTTTTGCCAGAAGAGAAAAGGGCTTTTGATAAATGCCATGGGCAGGAAGAGTGACTGGGTTGGGGCTATATAACTTATGTAACTGATCCAGATGCTCTGGTCAGAAGTGTCTCTTGTGCACATGCCTTCCAACATCCATACTTGGCAACAGCAGCCCAATGGGAGCTCGCATTTGACATGATGGCAATGTGGTGTCTCCCATAGCCACAGTTTCTATTTACCACTCAATGGTGCTCAAAAGCATGAAATGGAAAATCCAGACAGGAATGACTCACAAGTTTTAAGTTACAAACCATTCCTAATAGTTTCATGAAACCACATACCTCCATGTCCAGGACACGAACCATCATATATATCAGTGGGCATAGGATACATATATATGCATATGTATGGGATATATATCTAGGGTACAGCTTGCTTATGTTCAATTGGTCCTTATTTTACTTTATTGGCCAGCCAAATCTGAGAGCATTGATATACATAATTCAACCGTTAAAGAGAAAGCTACAAAAGGGTTTCCTTACAGGAAAAAGTGAGAATTCTTGATTTTATACAGAAAGTGAACAATCCCAGGCCAAAGTAGCTGGGATCTATAAGGCTGAATTATGTATCTGTACAACTAAGAAAGAAAGATGTGTCGTAGTTGTAATACTGCATCTCAAAATAGAAAATTTATCAGGGGTATAAACAGAGAGAACAAGACAAAGTATATAGAGAGAGTACAGAGAGCAATGAGGAGACACTGCATACTACTTGGCTTTTGGGACCGCATATATATGCCGTGGACTGTCTCAATTGGGTATAGGTCCTTGGGAATGAGAGTTCTTGAAGTGTCGGTGGACAAAGATAAAGTGACAGACAAACCCAGATGTAGTTTGATCTGACTGTATTTTGCAGACAGGCAAGTTAGGTTTTTATATGCATTTTTGAAATGGGGAGTGTTTTTTTGTGGTTACATTTTTTTTCATACAATTCAAAATACAGAGTGTAGAGTAATAATGTTGTCATCCATCTTGAATCACCATTCTTAAGTCATTAGATTGGTGTCAGTACGTATGTGCCCTCTTTATCAAAGGTCAGTGTTCTCTTACTATGCCAAACATCTGTGAGTCAAGACAGTTTTTTCTTAGCTCTTCTCGTCTCTATCTAGAGCTTTCTTAAACACTTTATTTGTAAGCCATAATATAAAGTATTAACTGGTGATTAATTCTTAGCCATGGTTTTTATTAACAAGTACAGCGGAACCTGAATGCCCCTTGGCTGCAGGCCCATGTTAGGGTGTCTCCTAGCAACACAGTTATGTTTGAAAAGTTCTGATAAGAATGTTTTTTTAAAAAAAAAAAAAAGGCAGAATGTTCCAAAACAAATGAGTAAGAAAAAATGAGGGGGGCTGCAATCAGTTACTCCTGGCAGGAATATCAGACCCACTCCAGGAGGCTCTCCCTGGGTGGGGGTCATCGCCTCAGGTTGCACAGTATCATTTGTCACACAGACTCCACTGGAGAGGTTATGGCATATATCATTACAATTGTTCTATTTTATTATTTATTTTGGATATTTTGCTATGTATAATTGATAAAGTGGATGTCATTATAGGGATCTATGGATGGGAACAGTGCATATCTATAGGGCTCAGTGCTTATGTGGCTCAGACATCACTGTGGCTCTTGGAATGCACCTCCCATGAATAAAGGTAAAGAATGCAATAAACCCATGGGAATTAGCACATGCCACAAATCATCCTTCCTAAGAGATGATGTTAAACATGAATCATTAGTGTGAGCCTTGCCAGTCCTTCATCTGCAACTAACAGACCTGGAACACAAGCCCCTTTTTGCTCCAGGTAGAAAAAGGGTTGTTGCTGAAAGGTACCCATCTCGCATGCAGATGTATGGGTGGCCACTCCTAGGCCTATTCAGTTAGCACTTAGTATGTGCTAAGCCAGAAGCATTTGGTCCTTTGCTGTAGGAAGATGCAAATGGAATCCTCATTTGTACATGAGCAAATAGGTTATGGTAGAAAGGCCCTGGCCTGAAACCTATTTCCCCACCAATGTCACATGTCACTGGCACTCAGTTCAACCAGTCTTCCCTCTTCTACCTTCCCATGACCTCTTGCAGAACGCACACTTCTGGCTTGGCACACAGCCCTACTCTTCTCTCTGTTACACTAATTCACCACCCATCTTAAGTTCCCACAAGACTGAAATCTCCAGGAAGCCATGCAGGGGTCAGGTGGAGGCCCAGAACCATGTCTCAGTATCATCTCCTCTAAGAGAGAAGATGGTGTCTACCTTAGAGCCAGGATTCACATCCAAAGGATGAGTGGCCATTGACCCTGGAGCATCTTCTCTAAGCATCAGGATGGCTCTTCATCTCAAGTTCCCAGAACCTCTCCCATTCATGACCTAGGGCTGCATGCTGAGGAACTATGGCACTGAGTCCTTTCTTCCTTACAGTGTGTGGCTTTATCCTCAACACATGGAGTCACCCAGAACTGAGAGTGCCTGATCTCAGCATCAACTTGGCCCTGGGAAGAGGAGTTGCCTATATCCACCCAGCACTAGAGTCTGGGAGAAGAGGAAATAGATACTACTATACTCCATGTCCATCTTTCCTTCTTGCCACCTGGGTCCAGTTTTTGCTCATGGTAAACACTAGCCAACATCTGATTCAGCATGACACATTGGTTATTCATGTTGGGGTACCAGAATCCAAACTCCAGCCCTTAGCAAGAGCTGTATGAGCTCTTAACCACTGAGCCATCTCTCCTGCTTTACATTGTGTGTGTGTGTGTGTGTGTGTGTGTGTGTGTGTGTGTGTGTGTGTGTGTGTGTAATGTATAGGTATATATTCATTTTTATTTTCAAACCCTTTTATATTTCTGTGCATCAATATGTGTATGTGAATGTATATCATACCTACACAGATGTTCTCAGAGGCCAGAGGACATTGGATCCTCTGGAGCTGTTGCTACAGGCAGTTGTGAGCTTCTTGACATGGGTGCTAGAGAAATTAAACTCAGCTCCTCTGGAAAAACAACAAGTGTTAACTACTACTGAGTCATCTCTCCAGCCCAGCACATGTATTCTTAATGGTGGTAATTTTATTTCTGTAGAATATACCACCAAAATGGATTATTGAGTCAAAAGTTATAAGAATCTTTAATTTTCATAAAATAGATTGATTTGGTCATTCTGAAATGACTGCTATAATTCATTATTCAAACAACCATATATGAAAAGTCATTTTCCTATAACCCCTTGACAGTAGTAGATTTAACAGACCCTGTTAATGTTTTAATACATTCTTTCACATGCATTTAGCATGTGTACCTGGGTGTGTGTATATATGGAGGGGTGAGCATGGAGGTCAGAGGACCGCTTGCATGACTCAGTTCTCTCCTTCCATTTTGCCATCTGATTCTCAGGGATATGAATTTAGTTGATCAGGTTTGGCAGCAAGCATCTTTACCCACTGAGCCACCTTACAAACCCACCGTTAATTTTTGCGGAGTGGATGGTGAAAGGGTGCATCTACAGTGAAATCCATCGGTGCTCTCCTCTGAGTGAGGATGAGCAGATTGCTACCTTTTGCTGCTGGGGCAGCAGCAGATGACATCACCTGTTTCAGTGCAGGAAATACATGCCTGTAGGTCAGGAATGGGAGCCCCCAGTATGTCCCCTGTCCCCAGAGGGGCCCATCAGGTGGTACTAGCCAATTTGGCTTCCTTTCCCTTTCCAAAGTAAACACCATCTTTCATTCTATTTTTTTTTGTCATGATTTTGATGCTTTCCTCTGAAGAAAACTTTACTTTTTAAAAAGAAATTTGAATACATTTAATTGAAATTAACGTTTCACTTGGCTGCTCTTGGTTTGCCTATATCACCCCACAGGGCTTGCTCCTGGGTGCATAGCATATCTTGACTTGTATTACAAATAAAGATTTATTTCTGACCTCTGGTTTATCAGCTATTAAGCCATCTATCTATTCTGTGTTAGGACCACAGCCAAGGATCACTGAGAGCATGGATAACAGCAGGGATCATTATAGAAATCTAAATGACCTTAGTTGCACATGACAATGATACAGCATAGCAAAAAAGGTGGGTTCCAAAGTGGCAATGTGTGCCTGTCCAGAGGAACACCCTATATACACATAGGGCATATTAATCAGGCACAAGGAAGGAGACAATTGAGATGAGTCTCCACGGAACTGTTTTTGCCACTGCTCTATGCCTGTTCCGTCTCTCCTGGTTATTTTGCCAGGAGCACTTTGGTCTGTCACTGCTTTGTATATTCAAGCACCCTCTGGATCATTCTCCCTAGCCTATGTTTTCCTTATTTTAGAGTGTCTGCACTTTGGGTTGCTATTTGTTCGTTTCTCCTAAGATCTCTACTCTTTTTTATTTAGTTCTTTATGATATACTCTTAAAATCATTCTCTTCAAGGTCTAGACTTAATCAAAAGCATATTGTCACTTCCTTTTTATGGGTGTATGTGTGATACCGGGGATTGAAACCAGGGTCTTGCCTGAGCTAGGGAAGCATCTTGCCACTGACTGTTTCCCCAGCCCCATTTATTCTTTGCTTTTTCTGAGGCAGGGTCTCACTAAGCTTTCCAGACTAGCCTTGAACTCAGTCTGGTCTGAGCTTGCCTTAAACCTGTGGTGCCCCTGCTTCAGCTGAGATTGCAGGTTTGCACCATTAGGCCTGGCTGCAAGTTGGAAAAGAGAAAACGGAGATTTCTTCTACCCTATATCTAATGTCTGCCTTTAATGTTTGTTCATTAGAGACAGCTTGTCAGTTTCCAGTTCTCAGCGGGCAAGCTTTGCCTGCTTTCAGCATCCCTTACTGTTCAAGCTTTTCTTCTTTGATCCTTAATGCCAGTGTGGTGAATGAGCTGCCTTGCCTATGTGGTACTGAAGACTGTAGGCACAGAAGAGACTGGATCAGAGAAGTTTTCGAAGACCTGTACCTAGAGGCTGTTTTCTATCTCTGGCCTAAATGGCAATAATTATGACATGCATAGGTATAACACCCCGTGATCCTGCCCCATGCACATCCTAAGCCTCCACATGCCTACTACCTCTGAGCCATGGGCTAATCACTCTGTTCTAGATACTTTCCTCCCAACCAAGGGCCCATTCCTGCTTCACTTGGGCAGGAAGGTGTTCCCTCCAGGGACCTGGCCTGTCTAAGCCCTGGACATCTAAGGTCTTCAGGAGTAACTTGGACCAGGGATACCTAGCAGCACCTCGCATGGCAAGGGTTGTCTCCCCATGCCTTCGGATTCAGGCCACGCCACATAGGTTATGCACATAGGTGGTACTCACTGTGGATGACTGCACATGCCCAAAGCCTTAGCATCTGACCTCTAGGTGGATCTAGGATCTAAATAAAGAAGTCAGACTCACAAACCCTGTATACCTCTTCCACTGACTTCCAATAAAAAACACTGATACCAAGGCACAGAGGAGACAGCAGTTGGCCCATGTTGTCACATGTTACTAGTAGGAACTATGTGTTTTCTGAGCAACTGCAAAGGAGAGACCACTGAAGGTTTGATCCATTCTCTGCTGGACCCATCATGTCCCTTCTTGATCTGCAGATTCTCCTGTACTCTTTATGCCCAATAAAATACAGTCACTACTATAACAATTCTTCTGAATTTTTGAGCCTGTCTAATGAATTAGCAAACTTGATGATGGTCTTCAAAACTGGGTAGATTCCCCTATGTCATCAGTTTGGGGTCCTCTGTCCAGACAGCAAAACCTCAGCTTCTTGAGACAATATTGCAGGAATATTGCAAATTCAAGTCTTACCTGGAATACAGAGCAAGTTTGAGGCCAACTTGAGCAACCTAGAAAGACTCTGTTTCAAAGTAAAAGTTTGAGGGCAACTTGAGCAACCTAGAAAGACCCTGTTTCAAAGTAAAAGTGATAGTTCAGTGGTAGAGTGCTTGCCTGGCATACTTAAAACCCTTAATTCAATTGTGTGTAGCACAGAGGAAAAGCATACATCAAGGCCAGACATATCAACTATTGGCTTATCTTAAACTCTAAAATAATGTCTAGTTTTGTGACCTGAAATGCACATAGTGTTTAACTAACTGATACCATAGAGTTTTGCTAAGGATGGGCTCAGCAAAGTGCTCTCGCTGAGCAGGTCCGTGTGACAAGTTGCCTGACAGTCTGTGACTTTGCTTTGTGAGCTAGCTGGAAACCAAGTAAGGAAGCAAAGGTTAAGTCATAGCCCTCACCCATCAGGCTAACTCTAGCTTGTCACATGATAGTAAGTTTGCAAGATGCCCAAGCCAGAAAACCACTGCTAAGTGTCTGTTTACATGGTGTCAGCTAACACTATGACCAAGGCATGGAGTCAACCCTGACTCCAGGAGATGTAAATATAGGTCCTTTGTACATTCCCATATGGCCACCAAAGGCTGAAGCCACTGCTTTCTATAGAATAGATGAGGTCCAGATATGCACTAGCTCCCCAGTAACTCTTAAACATCACTGAAATCTATGACCCTAATTCAATGGCTAGCTATGGTTGCACTTCATGCAAACCCAGGCACAGGAGGCCAAGGTAGGAGAATCACAAGTTCAAGGTCAGTCTGGGCTAGTTAGTGTATAACCCTGTCTCAACAAAGTCCCCCAGTCAAGATTCCTTCTGTCCTGTTTGTAATTAAACTAATCCTTTTGCATAATTGAATGTGTAACTTTCACTTGAAAACAATCCCTTATTTTAATAGAGAAATCAAAGCTCAGAGCTAGCACTGAGCCGTGATGGAGCATAGCACATGAATATGAAAATGCTTTCACAATTTCCTTTCTTTCAAGGCCCTGTGTTTCTACAGGATGTCTTAGAAAGCATTTCAGCATTCAGAATTCTGTCCCTTGTGTGTGCCACATGCCACAGGATCGTTATTATCATTTGCCAGTGGCTCATCCACTGCCTAGTTACTTCTTTCAACATTCTCTGCTACCTACAATATATGTGACCATGGATTTTCCTGGGAAGAGAGAACAGTACACCTCTACCACAACCAGTTCTTTAGCAGGTGCTATGCAGAGATAGCCTGAGCTCAGGCTTTGATATCACCTTGATCTGTTTTTGTAATTTCTATTTGACCATCAACTGGTTTGAGGTGGTACCTAATGGTTCAGAAAGGTACCTTACACATCTGAGCTCTCTTGTCCTCACATTCAAAAATTGGTTGTCTATTTTTTTTTAGGGTACATTCTTTATTTTTAATTTATTCACTTTACATCCTAACTGTAGGCCCCTCCCTAGTCTCCTCCTGGTCCCACCCTCACTACCTCATACCTCCTTCCCTCGCTCTATTCCTCAGAAAATGGGAGCCCTCCTCCCCTATCATCTGACCACAGCCTATCAAGTCTTATCTGGGCTGTTTGTATCTTCTTCCTCTGTGGCCTGATAATGCTGCCCCACCAGGGGGAAGTGATCAATGAGTGGGCACCAGAGTCCATGTCACAGGTAGCCCCTACTCCACATAATATGGAACCCACAAGGAGACTGTGCTGCCTATTGACTACATCTAAGCCAGGGGTCTTAGGCCCTCCCTTGGTGCATCAGCCTTTGCAGGCCCCCTAGGCGGAAATTTGTTGGCTCCATTGGTCTCCTTGCGGAGCTACTGTGCCCTCCAGGTCCTTCTATTCCTCAACTCTTCCATAAGATTCCCTGTGCTCCACCTCAAAGTTTGGCTGTGAGTCTCAGCATCAGATTCAATCCCCCATTGAGTGGAGTCTTTCAGCGGACCTCTATGGTAGGCCCCCATCCTATTTGTTCTCTCCAACTGCTTCCAGTGTCTATTCTATTTGCCCTTCTGATTGAGAATTAAGCATTGCAGGGAAATGGATAGAACTAAAAAAGATCATCTTGAGTGAGGTAATTCAGATACAGAAAAACATACATGGTATATACTCGCTTATAAGGGGCTATTAGCAACATAATACAAGATAACTGCACTACAATACACAGACCTAAAGAAGTTAAATAACAAAGGCTCCTATTTACTATCCAACTGAAACACATGAAAGAGAATGGGGAACTGGTAAATGTAGTCACTGCTATTTGAGAAGCCCCAAATATGAGCTCTTTCCTTTGTAAAAGATGAACACTAAGGAGAAATGTTTAGTGAGAAACTGAAAAAAGGAACACATTAAAGGAGAAAGCCAGGGCTGGAACCAGAAAGTCGCACATCATGATTAATGGATCTGTGATGCACACAAGACACCAAAGCATTTTTTAATTTATTAATTAACTTGACAACTTCATATGTGTATTTATTTAATATAGTCTGGTTTCTCTCTCGTCACATACCCTTTCTTATCTCCTTCCCTCAAATCCCTGTCAATACTCTTCTTTCCCCCCACCTGTCCCTTCCTCAGATTAATGACTTTGGGGATTTGGTTTGTGATCTATTCAGTTTAACCAGGCCAATTTTTGTGGCCATTGGATTTGGACGATCAATTGAAACATAATGGGATCATGAAGGGGCACATAACTGAAGGCCATAGCTCCCTATCTCTCTGAATCTATCAGATAAATAGTTCAGCAATGAGGGATGGGGCCCCAACTAGCCGCCATGGCTATCTATTGGCTAGTAGTATTAGGAGATATTAGAGAGGAAACCTAGGGTACAAGTCAGGCTTTCAAAGGGCCAAGGCCATCATGGTTGTTCAGGAAGAATAACTGGAATCTGCAAGTCTAGACAATGGGCTGAGGCACGGGAGGGAAGACAGTGTGTAGGCAGTGAGGATGGAGAAGAAATAAGAGCCATCAGTAGGACACAGATCAGTCCTGGACCGTAGGTTTCTAGTGAGGCTTCTGTACTGGAAACTTACAGAAACTGTTGGGAGAATCTGAGTAATCATCATGGATATCACAAGTCCAGGGCTACCGTGAGGACAGGGGGCCAGTGTCTGAAAGAATAAGATCCTACACAGAAAACCATCTGAAATGTAATAAGCTACAGGCACTTCTCTTACTCAGCTCAATGATCATGGGCTCGGAGACCTGAGCTCTGTGGAATGATGGGGAAAAAAGGAGTGTTAGGGTCCTGAATGCACTGAATAAAGACCCCAGACTCAAATAGTATGCAAGCAACAAAAAGCATTTATTCTGCAGATATCCAGCATGCTGGGACCACCATTTAGACAAAATAGTAACCCCTAGGTGAGTTTGTAGTTTTATTTTAAAATCATCTCAGAATTCCAAAAGAGGATAGGTAATCTTCAACATGGTTGGAGCATTTAAACTTAAAAAAAAATGCGGGCAAACTTAGTCAGTGGTCACAAGTTAATCGTAACACAAGAGATTGCCAGACCAGCAGTAAATCTTTCTTAGGCAATCAGAATAGGAGTAAAACAACCTTAAACAAATTTATCTTTCTCTAAACAGGTGGCTAGGCCATCTCCAGTTGGCTTCCCTTCTTTCTCTGCTATTCCCAGTAACTGCTAAGCTCATTTCTGAGGAATGGGGGCTCAGGCCTGCTCCAAGCTAACAAGAAACTGAAGCCTGTTATGAAGTCTTATTCAACCAGGCCTCCTCAGGATAACCCAGTGGCAGGTAGAGGGCATGAGCTGCACCCCATACTTTCTCTTGGTGAAGCCAATGGTTTTTGAGATGTTGGTAGGCTGTGCATAGCTGTGATGCTATTAATATGATTCTGGCATAATTAATCTGACAGTGATCTCCCAACAAGCCTGCTCTCCTTGTCCATTTTTTTTTTTTTTTGGTACAACTGTTTACACAAATCCAACAAAGGTAAAACCATATCAGGGAAAGGCTAGGAAAACACTCACCACACAACAATGGCACTTATGGATGCAGAACTTGAAGTCTAGAAAATAGCAAGGTTATCAACTTAAGTGAGAACTAAACACTTCAAAGGAAGGGAAAAAGGAAGGAAGGCTATGGGCACATTTATTCTACTTGATTTGTGGTATAAATTAGATCTATGTAGATAGAATACAAGAGCTCATGCTTGGAGCAAAACCCTCCTGAGTGTAAAGGCTGAAGTCTGCATTGTAAAAATTTGAGGAAATGTTTGGAATAGGTGAACTCTCTATTAAAACTTGGCGAAATGTTGTAGCTGGACTATACAGTTATCCACAACATGCTTGTGTAACTTCCTGACATGCAAAGTGGGCTCTCAACATCCAGTTAAACATGTTCTTAAGTGGAAGGTCATAGCCCCTGCCACACCTGATGAACCTGTACTTCATCAACAGATGTGTCCATCATTCTTTTAAGACAATGAACTCTTCCCAAGTAAACTCAGTTCCCTGGGGAGACCCCGCGGCAACAAATGTGTTCAATAGAAGTCTGGGCTAAGTCAAAATTCAGAGAACTGGGACTCCTTTCATTCCAGAAGGATTAAGAAAATGGCTCTTATTTATCCTTCTGCCATGCCACTAGGGGAGAATTCGGGAAATTTGTAGGCACAGACAATAAGCTTAGTATCAAAGAGAGACTGGTGTTCCCAGCTGTGATGAACAATTAGCAATGCTCTATTCTGGGCTGTGTTTATCCTTTCATTGTGATGCAGAAGCACTGTTTCCTTAAGAAAGTCTGTGTGTCTTAATTAGATTTGACTTTGTAAATCTTGCCTTTTCCCATAGAGACCATGCAAATGGCTGCCCTACCTGATGGCAGATTAACCCCAATCTTGGCTTTATGCAAAAAGGTCCAGGAATTTCCACTGAAGACATCGAAATGTTATCATAAAATCCTAAAGAACAAGAACCAAGGGAATTTTAACCATCACTTTGTCTGGCTGCTTTCTTAACATCTCTAACCTGCAGGGGACTTCTGCCTCCTGTTTAAAAGTCTCTAAGAGGCCACTTCCTGCTGGGCTAGAGAACTGTAGCTTGCCAGGGACAACTTCCTCTGCTGTTGTGGTCCACGTTCTCCTCTGTTTGCAGAAAGGTTCTCTCCTACTTCCATTGTCCTGCCTTGAATAATGATTTCACCTTTCTGGGCTTCAATTTTCCAATCAAGGAAATTGACAGAATAATAACAGTTGTGATCATATGGTGAGGTTGTGGTGGTAATTGCTATTACATAGTACACTTCTAGCATCTGATGACTTCTCTGTGTTCATAATGTCATCATTACCAACATCTTCATCATCAACTTCAGCCTCAACATCATTATCATTGTCTTAAGAGTAGGCATAAGCCTGGCATCTCTATATGTTGTCATAGGTTTTGCCCTCATTGCCTTAACACTGAAACGCTCCTTGGCCAGTCACTCACATCCCTGCTTCTTGTGTCTCCATCTATAAACAGATAAACTAAAACACAAATGTGTCTTTCTTGCCCATTACTGCTCCATAGCAGGGGTGGAGACAGTGTCAGCCTCCCCATTGCCCTGAGCTCTGCTGTAGTAATAGCTTCTTGGTCTTAGTTTCCTTCCATGACTTAGGGCATTGCACTTAGAAATAGTGCTGGTATTTTTATGTATTTTAAAAATCTCTCTGTATAATAACTGCTTGGTGATGGTGATGTCACTGTGTCCAAGAAAGATGCCCTGAGAAGGCAAATGTGTGAGCTGTTCAACTGGAAGCCTCTGCAAAGCAAAACTGCACCTGCTATTCTCCACCAGGTAGTTTCCCAAGGGTATACTGATTGATCTTGCTGTCAACTTCACCCAGCATTGAGTCCCATGAGGAGAAAACCTCAACTGAAGAATTTCCAAGATCAGATTGGCCTGTGGCCATGTCTACGAGACATTGTCTTGATTTAAAATTGATGTAAGAGGGCCTCAGCCCCATGTGGGTGATTTCATCCCTAGGCAGATGGGTCCTAACTATAAAAGAAAGCTAGCTGAGCACCAGGCAGGGAAACATCTGCGGGGGGTAGGGGGGGTAGGGGGGGTTCTGCTTCAGTTTCTGCCCTCATTTTCCTAAGGATACCCTGTGACCTGGAAGTATATTCTGAAACAAACTTTTCTAAAGCCTGAGTTGCTTTTGGTTTGTGAGGCCTGTGTAACTCCATTTCAGAAAAGGAAACTCCATTTTTAAGGAAAAATGGCCTAAGAGTGAACTCTAGTTTAAAAAGACAAAAACAGAAACAAAAAACAAAAGAATGTGCTTCAATCACTCACCTCCGATAATGTTTAAACATCACCCCTAGCAACGGACTAATCAATAAATACCTGGAAATTACCACATGGCCCAGATGTTCTTTTCAACAATTGCTGGCCACCCACTTCTGATAACATTTAACTGTCACCCCTAGCAACAGCTAAACAGTAAATACCTGGAGATTTACCCAGGTGCTCTTTACAATAGATTAAGTAAAACAATTAGTTTGTGGTTTGGCCCGCTGAACACAATCAACCAGGTTCTATCATCTGATAATTGCTAAAATGTTAATCAGAGAACTGAGAAGCTAGAATTTTCCAAACTTCACTGTAACCCCAATAAAAACCCTGCTGATTTGGAGCTCGGGACTCTCAGTCCTGATCAGCCATGTCGATGGTGGTTGTGAGTCCCTGCTCGAGCTTGAATAAACCAGCCCTTGTGTGTTTGCATCAGAATTGGCTCCTTGGTTGTCTTTTGGGGTTCCCACTATCTGGGCACAACAGGTCAACATCAACAGAGAGGCAAAATAGAACAATAGGGCGGCTCTGCCATCCCTACTATTCCAGCCAATTGCTTAAAATCATTTAGATCTGGCTATAAAACATACCTGGTTGACAGAATCTTTGCCTCATCTTTATCACAAGGTCACAGTAGTGTCTGCTGAGCAGGAAAAACTCACTGGAACCGTTATATTTTGACATAAAAACAGGGTGAGTAGCTCTCATTTCATAACTCTGATGAAGAGAGTTTTAAAGTCAGTCCAGAACAAGCATGCTCAGCAGATGCTGTGGAATTATTCTCCTCTTTATTGTCATTTTGCTCCTAAGCTCCAGCCCTTCTGCTCACCACATCTGAGCCCCCTTCAGGCATCACATGGGTCCAGTCCGAAAACAGAGTTGGCAGCCATGTGAGCCATCTCTGATTCTGACATTTCCAAAAAAGTTTTCAAAGCTCAACTACAGACAGCTCCACTAAACTGGACACATGAGGACTAAAAGCTACATACAGGCTATTCACCCCTAAAGCCTAAGCTACTGCCAGCTTTCTGATGGGCCATCATACTGACCTAGGGCTGCAGAGTCCTCAGGTGGTGAATAACTGGCTCACATGCTGCCAGTGCCTGGATTCAGGTGAGGCATTATTCAAAAATCCACCTGCCTTCAAAGAGTTTGTCATCTTCCTGGGCCTGGGGACATCGAGCCAGCCATTCTGAGTAGTCAGGAAGTGGCTAATTGGGAGACACTATACAGATAGTAGTGGTTTTGTAAATTTTTGTTTGTTTGGTTGGTTGGTTGGTTTTCCCTTTTAATTTCCTCATTTCTCACCAATCTCGGTCACTCTTGATCCTTACCAAACTTCATCCTATGATCTCTAAACTTCTTATTGCTTCATGTTGTGGGGGTTGGGGGTGGGGTAGGAGAAAGAAGGAACAAAATAAAGGACAGAATAGATAAGAGAGAAGAGAGAGAGGAGAAAAGAAAAGAGTTTTTCTCAATGTCCCCAGATTTATGCCTACTCTTGATGTCCCTTGGACTTTCTACCTTCCTGGGGACAGAGGGCCCAGAGTTCACAGGGATCTGAACAAGTGTCCACTAGCCTTTCTGGTATCACATTTTGTGCCTGGAGACACCTCAGTAAGAGATAGCCTACTTACACAAGTCCATGCATCACGCACACCTCATATATTGACCCCAGGCATGCATGACATTCCTGAACACAAATATACACCCCAGATGTGGCAATAGGAGGCTTTCCTGTCCAACATCAGAAAGTACAGCCAAGAAACAGATCTCAGTTCCTTCAATGTATATCAACTCAGCTGCAGGAAGACACTGTCAGAAGTCGTGGCCTTCTGAGGACTATATGGATCCAGAAACAGAGGAAAATATTAAGACACTAGCAGCCCAGGCCACTCTCAGACACTAATGGGTATTCAGTACAGAGCTCTTGATGGTCCACCAGGGCTCTATAGATCTTTACTGTAATTGAACCATCTCTTCATCCCTTATGCCTTTCCCTTCCTCTCACACATGATAATCTCCAGCAAGCATCACAACACCCAAACTCTGCCTTGGCATCTGCTTTTGTAAACACAGCCTTTGCCTGATGTTGCACAGGGTGGACAAAGTGAGCCACGGAGGACTTAACATGGAAGGCAGGGTGCTAGCACATGGGATACATCTGTCATTGGAGACACTGAATAGGCCGCTGTTCGGTGCCAAAGATGTGCTACAGGAAGACAGTAAGCAGCTGGGAGGAGAAAGCAGTGTCTAAAAAGCCAGCTGTATGCTAGGAAGGCTACCCTGGAGCCGATGACACTCTCATCTCCCACAACTGGGAGATCCAGACCCGAGACTTAAAAGTCCAAACAACTGAACTTAAGAAATTGTGAAAGGCCTAAACAAACAAACCAATGTTCATTATGAAAATTTAGGATCACAACTCTTCAGTGGCCCCAGAGCTTTGTTCTGGGAAAATCTGCATCATAAGGCTGCATACTCAGCCCACCCTAGCTCCCTCTTATAAGGAGATCTAGCCAATGGACAGAACACTCTCCACAGTTGAGTGGAGAGTGGGATATGACTTTCTCATGGACTCTGGTGCCTCACATTGGACCATGTCCCCTGGAGGGGGAGGCCTGGTGGCACTCAGAGGAAGGACAGCAGGTTACCAAGAAGAGACTTGATACCCTATGAACATATACAGGGGGAGGAAATCCCCCTCAGGAACAGTCATAGGGGAGGGGAATAAGGGGAAAATGGGAGGGAGGGAAGAAGGGGAGGATACAAGGGATGGGATAACCATTGAGATGTAACAAGAATAAATTAATAAAAAAATAAGATGACCATTTTCACTGCTGGAAGGAGGTGGAGAGACCATGACACACCTTGAGGAATCTTCCTACCTTACCCTGGCCACTGGCTAATGCCTAGGGTTAGAACACTTTCTAATAAGAATAGCTTCTAGAAGCCTGGAAAGCATGACAACCCACACTAAGCAAAACTACAATGTCACAGTTCATTTCACTGTTGCCCATGGTCACTGATTGCAGAGGTCCTATAGGTGAATAAGACAGAAGTGTAGGGAGAGCGATTAGGGCCTAGCCATGTCATCACCTCTCCCGTATTCATCCACCATAACTATACCAAAATGTGGATGAGAATTAAAGTTTGGATATGCATAGGTGTATATATTTTTATATGCATGCATGTGCAGATAAGTTAAATAATAATACATATATCTATGTCATTCCAGTTAATACTTACTGTGTGCTCTGTCTTCTATCAATTTCAAGAAAGTAAATGTTCTGATTTCTTCTGAATGCTTTAATATTTGTCTCCTACACATAAGTTTAAGTTATCTTCAAGGATGATAAAAAGTCAATGTCACTGGCTTCCCAATTGGTTATCTAGCAGTCTTTGCTACATTTATTGTAAAAACAATCGTTTTGACCATTGTAATGCTGAGATCATCTCATGGCAAGGCAGGGTGACAGGACACACATGGGTTTACATCTACACATGTTGATTTTCTGTTTCTATATTTGATTCTCTTTCATCAGTACCATGTTGCCTTAACTGCAACAGATCTAAAATTGGACTTACATCAACAGACAGTAAGTTCTTTCTTGTTTTTCAGATTTGTATTGGTTTCCTCTAGGTCCTCAGAATCCCCATCT
Source organism: Acomys minous (assembly GCF_964271855.1). Taxonomy (NCBI): domain Eukaryota; kingdom Metazoa; phylum Chordata; class Mammalia; order Rodentia; family Muridae; genus Acomys; species Acomys minous. The sequence goes on from NC_140493.1 coordinate 52,250,278, forward strand.
AAGCAATTATTTGGACAGAGATTGCAATGAGCAGTCTAATTCATTCTAGGAATTGATGTGATCCTCTTTTCCAGTCACAGATTTGGTACCTAACATGTATGCAGGACTCTTCTAATTCTTTTGTTTAACATTGCTACAGGCCCAAATCTCAATTTGCATATTGTACATAAGTACATTGTACATAAGTTTCAGTGGGAAGGTCTCAGGCTGCCACATAGCTAGAGGAATCAATGAGGCCAGGCAGTAAGCATTTGCCAGCCAACATCACATCTAAAGAGCGATGCTGCTTGAAGGGATGCACCTGCCACAGAGATCTTACTCCCCTGCCCAGATTCCAGAGAGGCCCATGGGAAATAATGTGCCCAGTAACAATTGCAGCAGTTGGAGATGTCAGTAAATGATAGTTAAAGGATGTAATGTAAGCAAACCAAGCCCCAAACTCTATTTATTCACTTGACCACTATACAGCTTAGATCCATAAAGCTGGGATAAAGGTCAAAACAGCACAGCATGTAGTATAGATACCCTACATATTCTCTGCACTCTGACCATTTGGGGGTCTCTGTTAATTATGACCCACTGGATGGAAGAATTGCTATGATTAGGGTATAGCAATAATTGATTAAGAGTCATTTTCTTACTATGCCCATCACATCCAAGGTTCAGGAATCTTCAAGGAAAAGGAAACAGAAAAATTGAAAGAGTCAGACACAATAGATAACTACAAAAACAAAACAAAACAGAAACTTGTTTTCTGGATATAACAAAGCAGTTTGTCATATGAACTCACAACAACTATGACAGCATGCACAAGACTTATGTAAACTCAAGCCAGACAAACTCCCAGCATGGAGGGGAGAAGTGAGTACAAAGTCCCACCCCTGAAGAAGAGTTGTTGATGTGTGGTCACTGCTGGGAGAGAGAAGTCAGTTTTCTTTAATGATGTGACACATGATATATAGACAGTATTCCAGAACAAACCCTATACTGAAGAGTAATTGGGTGACACAAAACTGATGAGAGAGAGAGAGAGAGAGAGAGAGAGAGAGAGAGAGAGAGAATAGACAGAAAGTTGAGTGGGAAGGGAGGGAGGTGTCAATCTGGAGGAATTGGAGAAGGGGATGAATATGTTCAAAATACATTGTATGACATTCTCAAAGAATTATCAAAATATTGTTTTTAAAAACAATACATCAGCTTGGAGCATTATACGCCCAGCTTGTGGTAGCACCATGAGTCATTGTGCCTGGTGCACGACTTAGCTTTTTTCTCCGGTTCAATTGCAGTGACAAGCAGAAGCAGTATTTGCCCTGTTCACATCCATTCTTCCAGAGCCACCAAAGAACTTTGTAAATGGCCTGCTATGAGTTTCATTTAGAATAAACACAAAGAATTTAGCAACATTAGGCCTTCATAGGCCAGCTTATGGTGTGGACCATAATCGTCAGATCCATCTGTGTTGATGCAAATGATAGAAGTCCTCTTTTTCTTGAAAGCAAAATTGTATTTCATTACATATATATGTATATATATGCATTTATTGTTTGATCTATTAATCTGCAATCTCCATGTCTTGGGTGTCATGAGTCATCCCACAGTAAACATGAGGATGTGATGCAGACATCTAAGATATTGCTTTCAGGATCTATTTTATTTTTGATTCTGTGTGTATGTGGGGTATGTACACATAGGAACAGGAGTCCTCTTCAATGACAGAAGAGGGTGCTCTAATCCCTGCAGCTGGAGTTCCAGGTGGTCCTGTGTACCATCCAACATGGGTCCTAGGAAACCCACTCAGGGCCTCTGCAAACACATTAACTCCTCTTAACCACTGAGGTCACTCTCCAGGCCCCCTAAGATTCCTGTTTCAATTCTAGTGAATATTTAACTTGAAGCTGAAATGCTAGATCATACTCTATTTTTTTTTAACTTCTGAGGAAATTCCATAGCATTTTTATAGTACCATCACCACTTTATAGCCTACCAAAAGAAAATGTCCGTGTATGTAAATTTCTCCATTTCCTTACCAAGTTGTGTCTTTTTTGGTTTTGTTTGTGATTGCCTCCTAGACTTGAGGGAATGCCTGATAGCTTTGATTTGCATTTCCTGGTGATTAAAGGGGCATCCTATACCCAGTGGTCATTCTCATGCATCTTTGAAAAGAACCTGCTCTGATCCTTCGCCAGTTTTAAAAACTAGCTATTGAGGGTTTGGTTTCTACATTATTTTTTTATATTAGTCAGAGGCCTTTCTTACTTCTGTTGAATACTAATGCTTTTCAGATAGATGATCTACAGGTGGTTTCTCCCACTCCTTAGCTTGTCTTTTCACTCTCATAATCATTTCCTTTGCTGTGCAGAAGGGTTTGGGTCTGAGATAACTGTCTTCTCTATTTCTGTTTTATTGCTTGTAGTTTTGATGATGTATCTAAGAAATTATTTGGCAAGACCCACAGCAAGATGGCCTCATACCTATGTATAAACTACCAGAAGTCAGTCAACTCATAACAGAAAGGATAGACCGGCAACTGCCAGGAGCCAGAGAGAGAAGTGGAGTTTTTCATTTCAGGTTTGCAAGACAGCTAAGTCCTAGAGATCCAGTGCCTGCATTGGCATCGTGCACTGGGCACTAAAGCACCTGTTAGAAGAGCAGAGCTACTTTTAGGCAGGATGAGCACACAGCCAGGCCAACAGACAGACAGAAACACACCCACACACACACACACACTCCCCAAGACCAAAAACATGAGAACTAGAAGAAAACTTTTGGGGTCAATTTTTTTAAAAATTAATCTCCCACTCATGTGTGTGTGTGTGTGTGTGTGTGTGTGTGTGTGTGTGTGGTGTGTGTGTGTGTGTGTGTGTGTGTGTGTTGTATGTGTGCATGGTATGTGTGTGGAATGTATGACAAAACTCACCAAATTGTATCATTAAATGTTCGGGGATTTTAATTTGTCAATCATACATCAAGACACACACACACACACACACACACACACACAAACACACACTAAACAACAGAAAATATAAATCAGTGATCAAGTTAATCTCTTTTCTAGCCTCCAGCTTTCTCTAGAACTTGACACCCTCATCTTTCCAATCTAATCTTCCTTTACTCTGTTGACTAAATACTTAGCTCCAGCCAGGCTGGTTGCTATGCAGTCCTGTCCCCAACTGCACCACACAGGGTTATTGGGTTCATGCTGCTCAGCTGTCTCCCCAGACACAGAGCGAGTGTCCCCAGCTCTGCAGCGAGTCCTCTCAGCAGCTGAGCCCACACAGGTCTCATTCCTCTGTCCTAACAACCTGGCAATTAGCCGTTCTGCAGGAAAGATCCTCTGCCCTAGTGGCAGAGCATAAATTTGTTATGTTACTTTGAGCAGTTACATATTGTTCTCTAAACCAAAGTGAAAGCTCATTCAGGAGCTGTGTCAACTCCAGGAAGCTGCTCAATTCATCAGAAGCCTTCCTACGCTTTGGTGCCACAAGAACACTTAGAAAAATCAGTTAGACTTGGCTTCTCTTCAAAGAAGAAATGTGTGAACACAGACTGAGACCCAGCCTTGGGTTCAAGTTTACACTCTGATTTTTCCAAACTGTGTGACCTTAGTTAAGTTGCTCGGAGCCTGTGAACTATTCGTCAAAGTGGAACCCCTCTGCTACAAGATTTGGGGTTGCTTTGTGTTCTTTTGCTTGATACAAAGTGAGATACACCAAGGAAAGAAAATAGAACACAGAAACTCCTTTTGGGGACAAAAAGAGCATGTATGATGTATCCAAGGAGATGAAAATAAGTCAGCTGATGATTAATTACATCCTATAAACTGACAGTTTTCTTTATAGTTCCTGGATGTTGTCTCATTTCAAGTATCATAATGATTCTAACAGATTGAACCTCACAACTCGGTAAACTGAGTTATGGAAAGATTAATCTGGCTACACAGATGGTATATGGGTGAACTGGATCAAGCCCAGGGCAATGTACTCCAAGATGCTTGTGAAATGAGGTCTCCTGAAGTGATGGGTGGGCAGTGCCCTGTAAAACAGGTGAGATTTGGCCATTGTGCTCAAATGTCCCTTTAAAATAATAAGATGTATTTGTGAGATGCATTAGGCTACCAGAATGCTTTAGGTAGAGGAGAGGAGAGCCCCTAATAATTTTATGCACCATGAAAGTTCCAGAAAATAGAAACAGAAGGAACTCTACCAAACTCGTTCTATGAGGCCACAGTCACCTTGATACATAAAGTACACAAAGACCCAACAAAGGAAGAGAATTTCAGACCAATTTCCCTTATGAACATTGGTACAAAAATACTTGCAAGCCAAATCCAAGAGCTCATCAAAAATATCATTCACCCTGACCAAGTAGGCTTCATCTCAGGAAGGCAGGGGCAGTTCAATATATGGAAATCCAACACTATAATTCATAATATAAACAAACTGAAAGAAAAAACACATGATCATCTCGTTAGATGCTGAAAAAGCTTTTGAAAGAATCCAACATCCATTCATATTAAAAGTCTTGGAGATATCAGGGATACAAAACAAGTACTTAAACATAGTAAAGGCAATATACAGCAAGCCTACAGCCAACTTCAAACTAAATGGAGAGAATCTTAAATCAAATCCACTGAAATAAAGGATACAACAAGGTTGTCCATTCTATCTGTCTTTCTTCAATATAGTACTTGAAGTCTCCTAGCTGGAGAATAAGACAACTAATGTTCAAAGGGATACAATTTGGAAAATAAGAAGTCAAAGTATCACTATTCACAAATGATATGATAGTATAGATAAGTGACCCCAAAAATACTACCAAGGAACTCCTACAGCTGATAAACACCTTCAGCAAAATGGCTGGGTAGAAAATCAACTAAAAAAAATCAGTATCCTTCCTTTATACAAAAGAAAAACAGGCTGAGAAAGAAATTAGGGGAACAACATCCTTAACAATAGCCACTAATAAATACATAAATAATAAAATATCTTGGTATAACTCTAACCAAGCAAGTGAAAGACTTGTATGAAAAAAAATCAAGTCTCTGCAGAAGGAAATTGAAGAAGATATCAGAATATGAAAATATCTCTTAAATATGGCAGTGTGCATCATGGTGATTGCCAAGGAGAATTACCCTCTGTACATCTGAAGTGCTCCCACAGAGAATGAGCTTAAGTTCCACTACATGGTGCACACGTCACTAGCCAAGGTCGGTGAGAAGACTTCTGCCATGGAAAAAGCACTGGTGGACCAGAGGGAGCTGTACATGGGGCTGTTCTACCCAACTGAGGACTACAAGGTATATGGCTATGTGACCAGTTCCAAGGTGAAGTTTGTCATGGTGGTGAATTCCTCAAACACAGCCCTTTGAGACAATGAGATCCGCAGTATGTTCTGAAAACTGCATAACTCCTACACAGACATGATGTACAACATGTTCTGTAATTCTGGAGACTGCATCCACTCGAGGGCTTTCAATAACATGGTAACTTCAATGATGATCCAGGTCTGCTGAGTGGGACCTCTGCCCCAGTGACCCAGAAGAGAAGCCTGTATTCACCCTTGCAGGATGATGATTATTCCCCTGCCCTTCCCTGAGCATAACCTGTGGGCAGGGCTGTGTGCCCTGTGCCTTTCTACTAAAGGCCTCACAAGATTAAAAAAAAAAAAAAGGAAAGAAAATACCTCCCATGCTCAGGGATTGGTAGGATTAACATAGTAGAAATGGCCATCTTACCAAAAGCAATCTACAGATTTAATGTAACTCCTATCAAAATGCCAACACAATTCTTCACAGACCTTGAAAGAACAATTCTCAATTTCATATGGAAAAAGAAAAAAACCAGAATAGTTAAGACAATCCTAGACAATAAATGATCTTCTGTAGGTATTTCCATCCTTGATCTCAAGCTGTACTATAGAGCAACAGTAATAAAAAACTGCATGGTATTGGCATAGAAACAGTCAGGTGAACCAATGGAAATGAATTGAAGACCCAGAAGTAAGCCCACACATCTATGGACACTTGATTTTTAACAAAGAAGCCAAAACCATATAATGGAAAAAGGATAGCATCTTCAACAAAGGGTACTGGTCTAACTGGATGGCTATGTGTGGAAATTTTTAAATAGATTTGTATTTATCACCCTGAACAAAAGTCCAAGTGGATTAAAGAACTCAACATAAACCAGACACACTATATCTGTTAGAATAAAAAGTGGGGAAAAGTCTTGAGCTCATTGACACAGGAGACAACTTCCTGAACAGAATGTCAACAGCTCATGTTCTAAAGTCAACAGTTAATAAATGGGACCTCATGAAACTGAAAGTCTTCTGTAAGACAAAGGACACTCTCAATAGAACAAAATGAAAGCCCACAGACTGAGAAAAGAACTTCACCAACTCTACATCTAACCAAGGGACAATATCCAAAATATGTAAAAAATCAAATAACTAAACACTACCAAACCAAATAATCCAATTAAAAAATAGATTACAGGGTAAACAGAGAATTTTCAACTAAGGAATATTGAATGGCCAAGAACACTTTAAGAGATGCTTAATATCCTTAGTCCTCAGGGAAATGCAAATCAAAACAACTGTGCAATTCTATCTTACACCTACCAGAATGGCTAAGATCAAAAACTCAAGTGACAGCACATGATGGTGAGGATGTAGAGAAAGGGGAACACTCCTTCATTGCTGGTGGGAGTACAAACTTGAACAACCATTTTGAAAATCATTGTGATGTTTTCTCAGAATATTAGGAATAGTTCTACTTCAAGACCCAGCTATACCACTCCTGGGCATGTACCTGAAAGATGCTCCACCACACAACAAGCACATTTGCTCAGCTAAGTTCATAGCAGCTTTATTCATAATAGCCAGGACCTAGAAATAATCTAGATGTCCCTCAACCAAAGAATTGTTAAAGAAACTGTGGTGCATTTACACAATGGAATACTACTGAGGTATTAAAAACAAGGAGTCTTGAAATTTACAGGAAAGTGTACAGATCTAGAAATGATCATCCTGAGTGAGGTAACCCAGACCCAGAAAAACATACATGGTATATACTTATTAATATGTGGATATTAACCACATAATACAGGATGACCACACTACAATGCACAGACTAAATAACAAGGAAGACCCTAGGAAACTGCTTAGTTCTCATTCAGAAGGGCAAATAGAATAGACACAGGAAGCAACTGAGGAGAAGGAACAGACTCCACCCAGCAGGAGATCAAAGATGCTGAGACTCATAGCCAAACTACATGGTGGAGCTCAGGGAGTCTTATGGAATAGTTGGGAGACAGAAGGATATGGAGGGGACCTACACAAGGAGATCAATGGAGCCAATAAATCTGGGTGGAGAGGTGGGGGTGCAGACTGATGTACTAAACAAGGGCCATGCATGGTGAGGACCTAGACCCCTGGCTTAGATGTGGTCAATAGGCAGCATAGTCTCCTTGTAGGTCCCATAATATTGGGAGTAGGGACTACTTCTGACATGGACTCTGGTGCCCACTCATTGATCACTTCCCCCTGGCGAGATGGCCTTGCCAGGCCACAGAGGAAAAAGATGCAGGCAGTCCTGGTGAGACTTTATAGACTAAGGCCAGATGTGATGGGAGGAGGGTTCCTCCTTCTGATGACTAGGACAGAGGAGGAGGGTGGATGAGAGATGAGAGTGGGACCAGGAAGCCATCAGGGAGGAGGTTACAATTGAGATGTAAAGTGAACTCATTAAAAAAACATTTTAAGTAAATAAATAAAAATAAAAAATAATAAAAAGAATTACTTTTATAGATGTTGTCATAGTGTAAACTACATTAAAAATAAGCAATATCCAATTCAGTGAAGTGCTCAAACCAACCACACTTGTGCCACTGATTACCCACATAAACAGACCACTGCTAGTCCTCCCCCTCTAATGCCCGGCCATTGTGTGAGTGCTTATGTAATTCCAAACACCAGAGATGACTCTTGTGTGTTTTAACTTAGAGATATAGAGTCACAAAGTATAATTCTGCTGGGTTTAGCCTTTTCCCTGGGGTTGTGTTATAATCTACTCATCATGTTGTCTGTAATTGTTGCTCATTTGCTCTTAGTGTGAGTGTGCAATCTCTTTGTTTATACAGTCTGCAGTGAATGGATGGATGTTTGGTTTTCAATGTCCACTTTGGGTCTGTTGTGAAAATTGTTTTTCTCAATATTTTTGTTCTCATGATGAGATAAATATATTCTTCACCCAATAATACACACACATGCACACACACACACACACACACACACACACACACACACACACACTTTTCAAGAACACACAGGAATCTGGAATTGTAGAGTGGTAGATATGACAGTGAACAAATGGGTTGAACTGGTTTTCACTCCACAATGATTTTGGGGGAGTATAGTGGCCCCATTTCTTTATCAGCTCTTGATCTTACCATGTTTATCAATTTAGTTCTTTTTTCTTTTCTTTTTCTTTTTTTAGGCCTTACTGCCCAGCCTTGCTACTTCACATGCTCCTGGATTCTGGGATAACTGCCTTTTATTACCCACAGTGTGACCCACAGGGCAGTAGGTGTCCTTCTAAGAGCTCCATCCCTTGGGACACCTATAGTGGCCCTGAAGTTGTCACCTTGTCATGCCAGACACTAGCTAACAGAAGCCGGCCTTTGGGTGGGGTACTCCTGTCTACCCCCCCCCCCAAAGTCTAGCCTTCACTTTGGCCAAAGCTGACTGGGAACTGGCCCAGAGGCCTAGGGGGAACCAACAACAGGCACTTTTGTCAACAATAGGAATCATGGGAACTCAGTTCATGGCCCTTCCAACTGCCTTGGCTGAGAAGCCCCTGGGGAACTACTGCTACTGTGAGCCACTCTCTGGGGTGCCTCACACTTAATAGTGGCTCTGAGGCTCCAGACACCTCATATATTGCCCCATTGTAATCTGTGGGTTGGAGAAAAAACCAGGCTCACTGTTCCCTATGGTTGTACTCAGCCTGACATCTACTCCTGACCTGTGGGATTTGCAGTTCCCAAAGTTCTGTTGTACACTACCACCCCTTACCCCCCATACACACACACACCAACCCACTGCCAGGTACCTTGAGTTGGTCCTTACTTACCACTTTATTCACAATCCACTGCTATGTTCTAGGAAGATTCAAGGCAGCTCTGGCCAGAACCACTACACACAGTGCTAGCTTGCAAGCCGGGACCCCCGTGACTCCCATGGCTGGAAGTGGAGGTGGCATCCTGAAGCACCAGGTGTGGACATGGTACTCACCCTGCCTGGCTCCAGGGCAAGTGGGAGGGCCCTCTGTTCTAAGAGTCTGTGGGAGGAGAGCAGTGCATTTACCTGGGTGAGCAATGGGGGAAGCTCATGGCCTCACACCTAGACCTGGACCCCCAAGCCATCCCACACGATGGAGTTCCTCCCTCCTCTTTCCTCCCAGGCTACTGCAGAGCCCTCCCAGCACTCTCAATTTAGTTCCTTATGGTAGGCATGTCATATTGTCTCATAGAATCTTTAGTGTCTAATTCTACATTGGCTAAAGTTGTGCAGGATGCCTTGGGGGGGGGCATGTATGAACCCTCTTTTCCTTAAATCCTTTGCCCACATTTCTGCTGCTCTCTCTCTCTCTCTGATTTTATAAATGTAAAAAATAAGTCTCTTTAAAATGTAGCAGATCTAAGTCCTCTGTTAGATACATGCTTCACAATCTTCCTCCTCATGGCTGCAATGAGGCTACAGGTGTGTGGCTACACCTTTGATCCTAGGAAGGTGTTCCTTTCCAATCCTGTCAGGAACAGTTCCTGTCCATCAGAGGACATCTACATATAGCTGTGGTATTGTAATCTGGCCTGCGGCCATGCAAACTCTGGTTTCCTGATGTCTTTTGAAGGGACTGGTACCCTAGTCATTCCAAAGAATATTATATTGAACTGATGAGTATATTAGTGGAAACTTACTAACTGGATAGTATACACAATATGGTAAGGGACAATGAAGGTCTCTGTTAAGAACACATGCTCCAAGGAGCAGTGACTAGACTATGGTTGTTATGATTAAAAATGAGATGGCACACAACAGAATATGGAGAGATTTATTTGGGGGGAAGAGGGAAATGGAGAGAAGTTGGGACCTGAGTGGGCCATGAGGGTAGGAAAAGATAGAGACAGAGACACCGGGGGGGGGGGGTACTCTTAGAGAAAGTGCAAAAGTAAGAGTAAGAGAGACAAATTAAGAGAGCAATGGATGGTGGATTTGTCCTTTTTTTTTTTTTTCCTGGTGGTGGCAGCTGATGATGTCAAAGGTTGCTAAGCAACCTGGATGCAGGCTAGTGAATCTGCTTATATGCTAGCAATGGTTAAGATTGAGGGGACTGCCATGTCGGTGTCATTCATAGAGTTCTGCTGGTCTAGGCCATTCTGGGATCACTCTTCCTTTAATAGCTCATCAGGCTCTACTCTTCAGAACACAGTTGCTGTGTTGCATCCATGGATAGACACCCCATCCATGTATTCATGAAAACACAGGTACAGGGCCTCCTTAAAATAGCTGAGCACAAAAGGAAACCAGAGGTCCCAGAGGTAACTGAAGAGAAACAGAAGGGAAGTCAACCCAAAGTACAGTGCCATACAAAGATGAGGAGCCACTGAAGGAAGAGAACAGAGGAACCTGGTTTCAAAGTTGTGTTGAATTAAAACAACTGTAGAGACCAGGTTGGGAGCACATGGCCCATTGCAAGGCAGTTGCATCAATCTAGGAGATAGTAACAAAATAAATATGATCATCTCCTACCTGTGGAGCCGCATTTAATCTCAACCCTTGATCAAGTTAGAGCTACTTTTTCTGTGATGAGCCCCCACAACCAAAAGCAAATTAGGGAAGAAAGAGTTTGTTTGGCATTTTTGCACAACTATTAATAATTGTAGATGGTCAAAACAGGAATTCATGCAGGGGAGGAACCTGAAGACAAGAGTTGATGAAGAAGTCATGGAGGAGTGCTGCTTACTGGGTTGCTATGCCTGAATTCTTACAGTATCCAGGACCACCAGCCTAAGATGACAGCATCCACAATGTCATGGGCCCTCCTCCACCAATCACAATTTTTTAAAAAAGTACTCTTCAACAGTGGTTCTCCACCTGTGGATTGCAATTCCTTTAGGGAGGTCATACATCACATATTTTCATTACAATTCATAACAGTAACAAAATTATGGTTATGAAGTAGCAACAAAATAATTTTATGGTTGGGGTCACCCCAGCATGAGGAACTGTATTAAAGGACCACAGCATTAGGAAAGTTAAGACCCACTGTCTTACAGGCTCACCTGCAGCTCTACCTTACTTAGGCATTTTCTCAGTTGAGGTATCCTTCTCTGATGACTCTAGATTGTGTCAATTTGACATAAAATTAGCTAGAACAATTCTATTATATAGAAAATGAACATCCTTATGACTAGTGGGTAAGAATGTCTGTAGGACAGAATCCTGCCAGGCTCATCACTTCTAAGAGTAAGCCAACATTTACCGCAGAGCTTGCTATGAACTTTGAACTAAAGGTGACAGAAGCTCAGCACTCAGATGTTTCCAGAAAGTGGCATGTCCCTAGCTAGTCTTGCCCATAGCTGAGCTTAATAGCCTGGTAAGGAATGAACAAAGTATTGAGTCCTTGCTCAAATGCATGACCCTCAGAGACAGAGTTGACACTTTGTCCAATTTCAGCCCTCAAGGTGTGGAAGGGGTCAGGCATCCTACTGAATCACGTCAAACACCATATTTATGTGAGTGGTCTACAGCCATACTCCAAATGTTCGCTGCAGGTGCTACTGTCCACACTGTCTCATTTTCAGCATCCCATCAAGTGCTAACAAGTTTATGAGTAGTATTGTAATTATTTTTCTGTTGCTGTGATAAAATACTATGATCAAGGGAATTTAAGGAAGCCTTTATTTTTATTTACAACAGCCAAGGGATAAGATTCCATCACACTGAAGAGGCCCAGCAAGTGGCAGACAAGAGCAGGAAATTGAGAGCTCACATCTTGTATGAAAAATGTGGAATAGAGCAAGTGAACTGAGATGGTGTGAGGCTTATAATGTTAAATCCCATCCACAGTGACATTGTCCCTCAACAAAGCTGTTCCATGTAAATTGTCACAAACAATGCCACCAACCTGAACCCAGGATTCTGATAAATTTGTCTATGGGTGAACTTTTCATTCAAACACCTACAGTTGGTGTCACCTTTTTAAGGCCAAAGAGAAAGCAAGCAAAGAAAATGTCAAGCCTGTAGGACCATGGTGTTGCTATTTGGTTCTGACAACAGGTCTACCTGACCTAGGCTATTATGGATACCCCTGGGTGTTACTATGAAACATTCCACAAGGACATGACACACTTGTCGGTATCTGAGGTGATGTTCATATTAAGTATATTCTATGTAAATACTTCATCTGGGTATGAAGAGAAGGGGAGCTGCTCTCTGTCTCTTTAATGGAGTGGGGTCTAGATGGCATATTCATATGTATGTGGGAAGTAACTTGTGCTAGCTGAAGAACAGAATTACTTTTGTAGCCTTTTAATGTGTTTTTCTTCATTGCTTACCTGGCATGACATTAATCACTGCAAGTTTTAAATGACTTTAAATTCAATTTTCCTTTCTCTTGAATGCCAGCCACATAGCCGTGTTTACAGGGAACACTAAACAAAGTAGGAGGGGAAAAAAAGGTTCAATCAATTTTCCTTATCGCTAATTGGGGATTTATTACTGGCTCATTTGCTCTCAATAAGGGGAGCAGGTACACCCTTTAGTGTCTGGACCCTGGGAAGCTGGCAATTATTGCAACTCTGTGGCCACCTTATAAGGGAGCAGAGGGAAGAAGACAAAATGATATCATCATTATTTATAATTTTCTGGGAGGGATAGGACAATCTATGTGGATCATGGAAGACCTGAACTTCAGCATGCTAATCTTAAGCGGAAGGGGAAGGGGCTCCTCTCCAGTTGTTTGGAGAAGCAATGACCCAAGGGCTTTTGTTCGTTCACTCCATTGTGCATACAGTGATGAACTTCTAATGAGTCCCTACTAGGAGTAAGTGCTGTGTTAGGCGTGTGAGAGTAGAAGGTGCTAGAGAGACAGCTTAGTAGCAGATGTGGGCAAGATAGGCTTATGGCACTGGACATTAGGGGCTGCTGAGGAAGATGTAAGGGAGAGAAAACCAGTTACTTTTGCTGCCCAGAAAAGAACCAGTTGCTGTGTTTTTGAAGGGTGAATAGAAATACAGTTATAAAGAGACCAGAATCTTCAAGAAGCTGCCTGGAAGCCTACTGTTCCACATAGCAAAGGATGAACAACTCCTGAGTGGGGTTACTAACTAAGAAAAGTGCCTTGGTGGCTGTTAAGAGTGTTGGCACACCAACCCTCCTAGCTGGCCTTCAGACTCCATAGAGAAAGCCCTCACCAGGGCTTGGATTTGGGAACATGGAACACAGCTCAAAGTTTGCATCTAGCAAAGATTCTACAAGGGTTTTTCAAGACGTGGTCAGGAAGATTAGGAGGTTTCATAGTTTGAATGAGAATGTCTCACATAGGCTCATCTATTTGAATGTTGGGTTATTGGTTAGTGGAACTGTCTGGAAAAGACTGGGTGTGGCTTTGTGGCTGGGGAGTGACACTGGGTGTGGGCTTCAAGGTTTCAAAAACCCCTACCAGGCCCAGGCTTCTCTCCCCCTCTCTTCTCTTCCCCCCTCTTATTCTCTCCCTCTCCCTCCCTTCCTCCCTCCCTCCCTCCCTTCCTCTCTCCCTCTGTTTCTTTCTCTCTGCCTGCAACTGTGGGTCAGATGTGAGCTCTCAGCCACTGCTCCAGAACCATCCAGCCTGCCTGCTGCCATGCTCCTGCCATGATGATCACAGATGAACCCTCTGACACCATACCCCACTCCCAATTAAATACTTCTTTCTTTAAGTTGCTTAAGTCACAGCATTTAATCACAGCTACAGAGCAGTAACTAAAACAGGAGAAAAGAGTATTATCTTGGGCTGTTTCATAGGAAGAGGGTCAGAGTCCAGAAGGCAGAAGATTGCACCTAGGCTTGGAAGGCAGGAGACATACAACACAATCATCTCCTTTCTGGATACTGGGCTCGGACCCTGAGAGTGACTCAGAGCGGCTGTGGGTGCCAGATATAATTCACCTACTGCTACTCAGACTGCAGTCATCCCTGTCCTCACTTTACAACAACTGGGATTAAACATTGAGCTCTCCATAGAGGGGGACTAAAAGGAGGAAAGATTTAAATGCATTTGCTGAGACAAGGCAATAGCACTATTTGATCAGTTAAAAGAGAAATAACCTTCTTGTAGGCAAATTGTTAGTTTCTGATTGGTAGGTCTCCAGTTAGAATAGAGACGATGGCTTCTGATTGAATGAACTTGTTTCCTTTGACTCTTTCCAAACAGTCTGGATGAATTCAGATACTGGCCTCATCTTGGCTAATGTCCTTCCAGGGATCTTTCCACCACCATCTTTTACAAGTTATAAATACACAGCATACCTCAGGGAGGCTCTGTGCACTCTGGAATAATATACAGAAGAGAGCTGTCTGCACTCAGCTCACACCTACTCCGCCCAGGGCTCTCATCCTCAGGGGACACCTACTGGATCTATCCATTCAGTTGTCTCCTGTTGTGCCGTGATCTCAACCTTCCAAGATCTGAGAGTTTTCCTCATAGATTTACCTCATTTCTATTGTTGTCCAAATACTCTGCCCTTATGTTCCAACACTCTCCTGTCCCTGTATCTTTCAGCCTGGGTGTCTACTGTGATCACTGCCTGGGCAACAACAAATTCAAGATTAATTTGTGACCACAGATGAGATCATTTTCCATAGCACCATTGATGGTGCAGCTGATCAAAAGAGTCAGTCCAATGACCAATCATTAACTTAATTATTCACTCTAGGATTTTCTGATCAGGAGACTTCATCACTCTGTTCATGAGTGGATGAGAAACTTCCTAGAGTTAAAAGTAATCTCAGAGATGGAACCATCTAGTTTAGGAAAAGCCAGTGTATGTCACTCAGGCCACCCCTTGTCAGCTGCACATTGGCAGACATTACCAACAGATCACACCACTGTAGGAAGCTATTAATAATCAATCTCAGTCAACTTGTCATCTAAAGCAGTTTGAGTGCCTGTCAGTAATCACACCTACTAAGCTGAAAATTTTGGAAATGGAATGAAGATACTCTTGATAAAGGGAGTAAGAGAGCCAGGAGCTACGGGTAAGGTAGGAATGGGGAAGACATGGATACTCTAAAGCAAAGGAAAAGATCAATGTGAAAAGATGGACTGAAAGCTGGAGCTAGGAAAAGGAATGGTAATGCTGTCACTACAGGCATCATCATCATCAATGGAGAGTTGCGCGAGGCAGCAACAAAGGAGCCAATCCCCACCCTCCCTCTCTCCTTTGCCCTCTATCCTCAAACAAGTCATTGACCAAACCTCCAGAAGCCAGTAGGCAGTGGGCACATATGCTTTATCTTTTGTCTGGCATATTGATACAGATCAATTGTCAGTGGGTGCCAATAATAGTATGTTTAAAAAGAGTGTTGTGATCTATTAGTGATGTCTGCCAGTGAACTGCAGTAGGGAGGTGGTGTGAGTGCCAGGTATTGATCATTCCTGAAATACTGGATCCAATCCCTGAGGTTCCTTTAAATTCTGGGACACTTCTAGGTTTCCCTATGGTATAGGGCATAAAGGAGAAAGTTGAGTATTAGGAGACTCACATCCAGGAGAAGTCTGCTTTAAGGAGAGTTCCCTAAAAGCAACCCCAAGGCAGTGGAACTTTGATTTGGAATTATGTGCTTTTTCCATGGCATGATGTTCAGGAGCCACCTTAAAGGCTTCAAGGAAAGCAAGTTAGAAAAGGAGAGATATTGAGCCTGGTCCTAGATAAAGGCAGTCTCTACAGAGCTGTTGTTCCTGTTTTCTTTTTCTTTTCTTTTATTTTTATTTAATTAATTTATTCAGATTACATCTCAATTGTTATCTCCTCACTAGTATCCTCCTATTCTTCCCTCTCTCCCTCTTTCACCCTATTCCCTTCCCCTAGGTCTGTGACAGAAGGGGACCTCCTCCATCACCATATGGTCACAGCCTATCAAGTCTCATCCTGGTAACCTGCTTACTCTTTCTCTCAGTGCCACCAGGCCTCCCCACCACAAGGAAATGGTCAAATATGGAGCACCACAGTTCATGTCAGAGTCAGTCCCCACTCTCCACATAACTGTGGAGAATGACCTGTGCACTGGCTAGATCTGCACAGGGGTTCAATGTTTACTGCATGTATTGTCCTTGGTTGGTGCAGTAGTTTGAGCAGACCCCCTGAGTCCAGATACACCTGTCATGATGTCCTTATTGTAGGTTTCTAGGGCCCTCTGGATCCCTCTATTTCCCCATTCTCCCATACTTCTGTCACCTAGAACCCCAGTTTTATTTATTTCAGTGCTATGTGTTTGAATGTTTTACCATCATGTTTGTATAGGTACATCACATACGTGCCTGGTACTCATGGAATCTAGAAGAGGGCATTGAATCTCCTGGAACTGGAGTTGTAGACAGTTGTAAGCTGCCATGTGGGTACAGGGAACCAAACCCAGACCCTCTGAAAGAACTGCAGGTGCTCTTGGCAGCTGAGCCATCCTCCAGCCTTCTTTGTGCTTTCTTTAGGTGAGAGCCCAGTACTACCCCACAGGTTGGGCAGTGGGGGAGGGGCTTACACTCCCTACATAGACAAATGTCTGAGGGGACATTGGGAACCTTTAGCAGATGGAGTATATGTGTGTCCCCTAGTGATGGGGTCTGAGTTGAGCACCATTGCCACTCATCTGGGTGCAAGCACAATGTCTGCTGCTTGTTAGCTGAAAGTCTTCAGAAATTTTAAGTTTTCGATGATTTCAAGTTGTAGCAGTAAAATGTGCTCTGGGTCCATGACAGGCATGTTAATTACATCTGAGAGCTCCAGAAAAGGCTAAGCTGGAACCATTTCCCTCCCTTACCAGTGTTCTTTCATGGCAGGTACCCCAAATGTCAGAGTCTTGGAGACCTTGCTCCCAGAAAGTTAGGGACAGGGAAAAGTGGAGGAAGGGGCAGTGGTCAGCATTGTGACTTTTTCAACAGACAGGAAACTCTAAATGTGTTTCTGGACTCAACTCTCTAAGATTCACAGGGCCAAGAGAAACAAAGCTTGGATGCCACTATAGGGTCTTGATCTATGGGCCAAGCTGAGGCACCCTTCCAGAAATGTGATGGTATTTTGGGAAACAATCACAATACCAGGACACATCTGAGACAGCTGGAACTGATGCTAAATGTCCCTAGATACTCTCGTGACAACCTCCTTGAGTAAGAAAATGCTATTACTGGACTATCTAAAAAGATGCTTGGAAAATGGGAGCCATTAAATGGATGTTACTAATAATCACATGGGATCATTGCAAGTGGCATTCAAGTGGCTCTAGCTAATTGCTGGAGGAGGGCTGTTGCAAAGGACTTGTGAGTCCTGTGGGTTGAACTGTACCCCAGATGCATAGCAAAAGCTTAAGATGTGATGGCTTGTGTTGATTAAGGTTAAATGACCTTCATTAAGGTGAAGCTCAATAAATAGGGCTAGGGTCAAATAAGAGCAAAAAGAGAGGAGATAACTTTCGCTCTGCCACATTAAGATGCAGCAAGAAGTCTCTAGTTTGCCAACCAAGACCCAGTTCTTAGCTGCTTCATTACACTGGCGCACAGATCTCATACACTTGGCCTCCAGAACAATGGAATGCATGTCTCTGTTGGAGTCACCCAATGTACAGTACATGGCTCTGGCAGCCCAAACGGACCTTGTCAGTAGAGGCCAGAGCAGATCTTGTATTTGCACAGATAAAGGGCTGGAAAAATGAAATACCTGAGTTGATCCTAGAAGCTCTGGGGGTTTTGATGGATGCTGCTGAGGTAGGGAAGCTCTCTAGAAAAGGAACCCATCACAAATTAAAGCAGCTATTTACTGAGTCTTCCTGTGTGCCCAGCTCCAACAGCGAGAGAGGAAGTCAGGTCAATAAGAGTCGGTCTTTGAAGAGAGTCACAACAACCGTTATTCTAAGAAATTCATCAGGAACATTCCCACACCTGGATTTGCCATGACCACTTAGGAAGTGGCCCTGTTTTCAGAGCCCTTCTACTTCAGAAGCTAAAGGTTTTAGGCATCACCACGTTGAACACAAATTTAAAAAAAAAGATTATCTAGAATTTCTCTCGTACATGGAGCCTCCAGGGTGAGCTCTTCCTATCAGCTCTGTGCCCTGAAGACATTGAGAGTGTGTACTGGTTAGAAAAAAAATGGATAAATGATAAGTTAGTGCTGGAATGATAGACAAGGGGAACTCAGCAGAGAAGCTATTGGCAGAAACAGAAGTCAGGAGCTCTTGAGAGGCGCCTTTGTTGTGGAAGTTTTGGTTTCTTTAAAACTCAGTTATGTTATGTAAACATGTTTTTTTTTAATCCCAGATGTGGGATATAGGGGTTGCTCCAGTTCATCTACAGCTGATAACAGCCTCTCGAGAGGGCACGTGATCTCTGTCAACAGAGAACTGCATGATGTGGAGATGTGGTCTTTGTCCATTGGAAAATATACAAAATCTCAGAGGGAGAGAGAGAGAGAGGGAGAGAGAGAGAGGGAGAGAGAGAGAGAGAGAGAGAGAGAGAGAGAGAGAGAGAGAGGAAAAAGGAATGTGAGAAGAATGCTTGGAGATTAGGGTCAGAGGAGGAAGAGAAGGCTATTGTTGCATTTGTTGTTGCTGGCTGAATATCCTGACCAGCGAGACTGGTAAACTGCCCCCCTAAACCCTAAACAGCAGGAAGTAGCCAAAGAGACCTAAGCCCCTGCTCTCCACTAACCTCTCTCTCCTACCTGGTGTTAGGTTGTTGGAAGGAATTCTCAAGGAATTGAGAAAGGAGAAAGGTATAAGGAGCCAAAATAAAAATAGATTTTAAAAGTACACCTACACTTTTTGCTCATCACTTCCCTAAAGGGAGTGGGTTGAGAAGGTCTCCTAGACAAAATGTATCTTAGCTTAGACTTGAGCAAGAATTCTTTGGTAAATAAAAGCAGCCCTGGAAGCTCATGTGCCTTTGCATTTTGGTGAGAGGGGGCATACCATGGATTGGAGCACATCAGGAATAAACTCTAAGTCACCAAGTCTGCACCAGCATTACATTAAGGAAAGGACTCAAAGGCTTTCCCTTTGGTGTCATTTAACCAAGGGTGAGCCCAAATTTGAAATCCCTACTTGATGTTCTCTGTGTCTTCCAGCCTCTTGCCTGTCTTGTATAAGTCAGATCCTATGCCTGTGAAGGCTGCCTTGTGACTTTGTCCCTTTGTCTCTTTCTAGCCCTGTTTGTCTCCACGTGTGTCTCAGAAAGGCTTTGCTCTGTGTTTGTTGAACAGCACAGAAAGCATCGCATTGGGAAGGAAGGAGGCAATGCTTCACAGAAATCCTTAACAGAGTTTTACAAGGGACTAAACCACTGACCCCCAACTAACCCAGATAACAGTGCTACAAAAATCACTGTTAATCAGGCTGCATTCCAGTGTTACATGAAATACTCACAATGGCTACTCATGTCATAAGATTGTTTTCAACCTCTATTTTTGCTGCCTTCAGCAAATGATAATTAGAACACATAATACCCGTTACTTTGAGTGAGGATCCTGGAGGAATGCGTAATAAGACCACAGCCATGGGTTGGCTTAGGTTATAACAGTTGATTACATGGGAAATCTGAGGCAAGTGAGGCTGGCTGCTACAATATTCTCTCAAAGGCAGGCTAAGCAGGCTGAGTCCACAGCAGGATAGCAGTCCGTAGTGATCTCAAGGCGCGTTATTGACTTTGGCTGTAAGGTGCAGCAAAACTTCAGTCCTACAATGTAAGAGGTTTGTTTGGTTTTTTTAAAATCATAACATAAAGTATTGCCACAGGGCTGACACTGAAGAGGGGCCAAGGACCAGACCAGAGCATGGGATAGTTGGCTTCATGCTGTTTAAGCAGATAGCTGACGAAGCTTTGGCCATATATCGCCCCCTCTATCCACATCTTTTCTTTCTGCTGGCTGATTTCACAGTTACACACGGAAATTTTGATTCATTTTCTTCGAAAACAGCAAACAAAGAGGAGAGAGAGCCTTCAAGGCAAGAATGCACTCTCATAGGAGGACTTTTGGGCTTCAGTGTGACAGGATTTTGGCTGAACAAGTTTCTCCAGGGTTTTTGTATGAGTGGACAGAGCTCAGGAAACAAGCGTTTATTATGGTCATCTCTGACTTAGCAACCATAAGCAAGCCTTGTTTCAAGAAACATGAACCCTGATCCTCCAGTATCCTTAGCCCAAATTCCAAGGCACACTTGGTTTAAAATGGACCTCTCTGTGCACCATCTCAGCCCCTGCTTTCAATCTAGTTTTCTTTCCTGGCTTCCACACTGGCCTCAGATGGGAGTCTGATTTGTTAGGACTTGGCCTCTTTTTTTGTGATTATTTCTCATCTTCTGCCACTACCTGTCCCTAAAGCACACGAGAGAATGGGGGTTTGGGGAGAGAGAAGAGAGACAGGAGTAGGCTTTCCCACATGTTCCAGGTGTAGAACCAGGCAATGTGACTGTGGAGTATTTGTTGAGTTGAGATGATTGAGTCATGGCTAGCCACATCCCAAACTCCTGGAAAGGGAGATGTGTGGAATGCAGTCATTCCTTCCCACATCCCCAGCACACGGGGCAATAGATGTGATTGAGGACCCAGCAGTGTGCTCTTTCCAGACATTGCTTATGAAATCCTATAATTCCCAAGGACAAAGGGTTGTGAAATAGGCTAGACACATTCTGGGACCCAATGAGTGCAGGAGATGTATGTGCAACATGGAAAACAATTCATCCTGTATGTGATTATTTGGGATCAAAATTGCCCAGGGATGAGGAGCCCCCTGTCCTGAGAAAGTGGCAGAAAAGGCTGTCCCAGTGAAGTTCTGAGCTTACCAAAATGTCTCTGTCTTTATTCCATCTCCTGTCCACAAAGAAGGACAGAATATGAGGTGTGTACATCTTGACTTTTGCTACTGGTCCTTAAGAACTTGGTAGGTTGGAGATGGAATGACTTTGGAAAATTGCTTCTATTTTTCTGTACCCCTCAAATCCCAGCATGGTTAATTAAAAGCAATAGTGTCATCTTTCCTGCAACATAGCACTAACTTGTCTCTCCCATCCATCATCCTAATTAGCAAGGAGGAGAAGGACTTGTCTACTTTCAGGGCATGCATTCCAAAACTAGCGAAAGCCACAGGAGAATGGGCCTGGCTGAGCCTAGCAACTATTGAAAAAACTGAGAACTCTGAAATAAGATCCTGAGGTTTTTTAGTTCCTGGTCTCTGAGTTATAAAGCCACATTAATCATTATGCAGATAACAGGAAGAGCAGATACCACTTTTAGTGCCTAGCAAAATATATGCCAGATGTTCTAGTCTGTAAGATGGTCAAAAGAAAAAACAAAAACAAAAACAAAAACTTGAGATGGCTTTATGTGGTTACATTGCAGACTTGGCATATCTGGCCAGCCAAGGGAGGCTCTGTCAACCTCTGCAATTAAAAAGAGAGTAATTTGAATCTAGAATTATTTGAAAACGCAATTCATTTCTGCAACATTTCGTATTTCTTCTGCTCAAGACAATCTTTAATTATAAAAATGCCCGACTAGGTAACTATCATGTAAGAGATAAGAAAAATGAGGCCTGACATGATTGGTCTCGAGGTGTGCATAAAGCCTTACAAACTGAATTCAAGTTCCAAGACTCCACACACTCCGGTCTCTACTGCCCCCACACTCTAAAGAAAGCCTGGATCTGCACCCACACAGACAGCTCCATAAAGTTCATGCCTCTTTGTGACGTCCTGGAGGCTGATAACCAGGCGCACGCTGTTGGGGAACACAGAAGGGACAGGGGAGATGCTAAAAGAATAACATAGCATCCCCTGGGTATCACACACTGCGGTGAGCTGAGACTACAGGAATCCAAATACCATAGCTGTCCTTGTACCCTACGAAGCACAAGCTGTGTGTCAAGTATTGTTCTGAGCACAAGCATTCCCTGAAAGAGTAAAATCTCAAGTTCCTAGAAGACAGCAAGTTCAGTGTTAAAGATTCTACAAGTGTGATTGGCTGGCCAGAGCTTCTGTGGTTATGGAAAGCTATAATGTTATATTTCAGAGCCAAATCAGCATTAGGCTATTGATACTTCCTTTAGTAGCCATTTGCTGCCTATCTCTGTTTTTGACCTAATATTTTTGTGACTCTCATGTGAAAGCATTTGTGGTTCATTAAGTTAACAGACCACTACTAGCTTTCACCAGCTCAAAAGCTCAAGAACATCCTCAGACAGCATCTGAGGTCTATAGTAGGGATTCCAGTGTTCTGCTCTTACCTCCTCTTACCTACCAACATATTTTGAAAGGTGCCTTGATTTGTGCCTCATTTGGTTCCATTCTATAAAATGTCATGAAACTGTAGCCGTACTAGAAACTTGTATTTAGGAGAACCTGAATCCATATTCTGGGTTACTCTTATTTGACTCTTCTCTGCCTAGGCCAGTGACAGGCTTTTAACAGCCCCACAACAAATGATGGGTGAATGAATGAGTAAGTGAGGACTACGCCACTCTACAGCTTCTTCAGGAGATCATTTCTTTAATGAGGAACAAGAAACGTCAATGACACCAATGAATCTGGGAAAATTTTGGAAATGAACTTTTTATTTATTTATTTATTTATTTATTTATTGGACCTGTAGAATAACTGGTAAATCAAGGCATCTTCAAATCGAAAAAGTTTGAAAATGCAAAGAATGACTACATAGTAAGTGGTTGTAGTAACTGGAATTTTAAGAATAAAGATGAGAAGCTGGCTCCTCAATCACTTGCCTTTCTAGAGGTTATTCTAGAGGTTATGTCCAGCCTGGTGTGACCGGTTAGGTTCTCAACCTTGAACTTTTCACTCTAGCTAGCCCTGGTCACTAACCCTAGTTCATTATACTTTGCCTAGCTAACACGGATGTCCCATTACTTTAGAATAATTCCTCATTCCTTCTCTACAGGTAGCCATTGCAATTTTGAACTGTGCTGTATGTCGGTCATTTTGAAAATAATCAGTCCCAGCCAGAGGAATCAATCCCCATCCAGATTTTCACTGGATATCTGAGAAAGTTCTTGGGGGTACCAAGAACTGACAAAACAGCCATTCACAGAGCTGGTAACGTAGCCCAAAAGTATAGAGGTAAAAGTTCAGCATCAAAAGCCTTCAAAGAATCAACCAGCTGTGCCTACCTCATTCCTCTTCCCTCCCCAAGATAAGATATTTTCTCCTTAAGGAAAAGAAAAGCCACCCGATAGCTACGGAAGTAAATTTCATACTATTCATTCTGATTATCTAGGGACCATTAAAAATCTGGGTATGAGACTAGATACAGGAGACCCACAGCATCAAGGTAGTCAAAGAACAAGTCTTTTAAACTTGAACTCCAGCACAGCCCTGTGCCCTTGCTACCAGAGAGATGCTTCCCCAGCAGCAACCCTGTAAAGCTCCCCGAAGAAGCACAGACCTGACAAGGTCTCTCCTATAAGTTATAAGGAACTCTGTCCCTGTCAGGATCGGTCTCACTCACCCCTGCCAATTCCAGGCAAGCAGTAGGAATGAGTAAGGGGATTGCTGGCTGGAGCTTCGTAGCTTTGGTTCTTAAAAGAATTGAAATGGAACACAAAACAGGAAGGAAGCAGATTTGCTGATGAAGGGCATGCTTCTATAGTTTGAAGATGATCGCTGGCATTCCCAAGTCTAATCCGAAAGCTCTCTGGAACTACTTCTTTGAACTTGGACCTAAAAAAATGACTTAGAATCTAAAGGAGAATGAGGAAGAGAGTAGAATTGGAGGGTGGAGAAAACTGGAGGAAAGGAAGAAGAGAAAGAGAAGGAAGGGGAAAGATGGGCAGAAGAAAAGAAAGGGAAGAAAGAGAAGACAGGAAGAAGAAAGGAGAAAGGAAGATTGAAGAAAAACAAGAACAGGTAAATCAATGTTAAGTGGCCAAGGAAAGAAATGGCTCGTAGAGTGATGGCATTAAAAGTGGGTGCATAGAGATGTAACAAGAATAAATTAATAAAGGAGAAAAAAAGTGGGTGCATAAAACCAGAAAACGTGTTCACCAGCTTCCCTGAAACAAGGCTGACTCACTCACACAACTAGCAACCACTGATGACACATGACCCCAGCAGCTATGAGAACCCAGTGGCAGTTAGCCTCTGAACATTGTACTGGCATAGAAGATGCTGCCTCAGAACCTGCCTCTGTGGTTCCCATAGAGATGTGAATCCAAAGAAGCAGAGGTAAGAAGACAGGCAAGCCCGTGTTCTCAGAATGATAGTGGTTGATAAGGAGACATCCAAGATCCTTGGTCTACAGAGGCATTTTGTGGTGTCTAAAGGCTCACAGGGGCCCTATGGGCAGAACCAATGGGCAGCTTCCTAAAATGTCAGGAAGTATGAATAGCAAAAAAAAAGAAAACCAAGAGCTGGTAACAATGTCACTTAGCTTAAGCGATTTGAGAGTTCATCTCAGAAGGCTGATCCCCTACTCAGTGGAAAATTAAAATGTTTCTATCATCTGTTTATGTGAAGTAGAAGCTGTTCACATGGCAGAAAAGTAACCCTTAAATCAAGAAATTTTAGCAGTTATATTATCTGTCTAATAAAGACATTTGACAGGTGTGCAGGGGCGAATGCAACAGGTATATGTCTGTATTCATACAATGTCCTAGTCTGAAAATGTACAAAGTAAACATTAATAGACTGAAATAAACCAGCCAGTGCCGAGTCTACTTCTATGTGCCTTTATGTACTTGTCTGAGGTTGCACACAGAGGAATATCTTAAGAAAGCTTTCTCAATACTTGAAAACAGACCCAGCCAACCAAAGCCCAGTAATTACACAGACGATCCACACAGTTAACTTGCTTAGAGCAAATGTGGCCAGCAACATAAAACTTCACCTTCTCTCAAGTGCACTGAAGTCATTTGTTGTGTGTGACCCACAGTGGGCATACATTTCAAAAGACTGTCCCTGGCCACTCAGGGTATGTTTCCTGGTACCCATGAAAGTATGCTGAGATGCATAGTAAAGAGGAAACTCAATGCATGTGAAAAATAAGATCTTTAAATTTGATCAGATAAAGATAAAACAAGACATTTTATTTTTCTTATCTTTGCTCTTTTTTTTTTCTTCTTTAAAACAAGCTTTCATATATCCCAGCTTGGCCTGGAACTCCTAATTCTATACCATCACCTCTCACATTCAGCATAACAATTTAAATTTTTACCTCAAACATCCAAAAAAAAAAAAAATACCAGCAACCAAAATATAAGAAAAGTTGAATGAGGGTACTGATAAAAAGTGAGAGGAAACCAAGTGTAACACAAATACAAAACAGCAAAAACTCAACAAAGACAAGAAGATACAGAAAAACACACACAAAGCTGGAGGGCAAGAAATCTTCACCAAGGCCTCGCCTTCTAATCAAGATGCACACTACACCTTCGTCAGCGCAATAAATCACCAAGAAGGCAATCACAAACCCACTCTCGTTCTGTAGACATAACAGACTCTGAAATGTCTAACCCTTCCAGATGGGCAAGTGACAGGACTATTTTCATGCCTAAAGCTGGGTGGGCAAGTACAGAAACTGTGGAAGAACAGGCTTGGCACCAAAAGAACAAACGGGAACATTTTGACAGCTCTGAGTGCCGACACCCCTACTTGAACCTGGAAGACACCCAAATTCATACATACAATTCTCCTCCATGAGTATTTTACTGAGCATGATTGAATATTGAACTATGAGGACTTCTTCATCTTGGAGACCTTGAGCTTATGACCTATTTACCTCCTCGTGAAACACTGGTTACTCTTTCACTGCACCTCCATAGGCTAGCCATAAAAGTGTCTTGGCTTATAAACTACAAGTATATATAAAAAGCATAAAGTATTTTACACCCTTACTGTTTTTAAACTTTTATTTTGGGTCCAATGGTGGCCATGCCATAGTGTGGGGGTCAGGGGACGACTCAGAAGAGTAGGTTGTCAGCTTCCACCATATGGGTCTGGGAATCGAACTTGGGTCATCAGAGTTGCCAACAATCACTTTTAGCTACTAAGCCATCTCAAAGCTGCCATTCAACAGTTCACTCCCCCACCGTTTTATTGTCAGCCCCATCCTAACACTCTTTCTAGTTAGTTTCTCATTCCCCTAGGCATGCCCAGCCCTCAGGCCTGCAGTCAGACAGCATCCTTCTGGGGACGCCTTCCTCAATTTATCCACCTAAGCTACCCATCCCACTTGGCCACTCCTCCCACTTCTCTGCCAAGTTAGGTGCCCCCTTGCCATGCCTTTGCTCATTTTGTATGCTAGCCTAGTCTATATTCTATGCTAGTTGGGCATCTGTACACACTGCATTCCTGTAAGGGGAAAAAAAAAGTGAAGAAAGCTCCAGAGAATGAGGATAACTTCTGGACAGTTCACACAAACTGAGTTAACAATTGCATTTCCTGTTGCCAGACTCTGCTGGGTCTTGGTTTCCTCATCTGTATAATGGGTAGATGTCAGAATTCATGATGTCTGTATTTCCAAGGGATTCTAATGAGGATTCCCAAACCCTGGGATGGAGATATAGCTCCATAGTAGAATGCCTGCCTCAGAGTCAGGCCTGGGTTCAAGCTCCGGCACTACAAAAGGAAAGGACCAGAGAAATATAAGCCAGACCTCCTAGGAAGACTGTTAGGTCTCTGAACGGTAGCCCTCAGCGGCAATATGGACGTCCTCCATGCCACATACTTTGGGAATATGGAGTCTTTGCTCAGCGGCTGAGCCATCACTGCTGACACAACGGCATTCTTCATGGATCTGACACTGCAGCAGGGCCTGCGACCTGCCTGCTATAGGAGAGAACAAAGAGAAGGCTCTGGGATGACTTCACAATGGAAGGAGCCAGCATCACAGCTGCATGGAATGGGGCCCATGTTAACCCAGCAAAATCCCGAGAGCAGAATAAGACCACACTCACTAATCAAGGCAGTGGCTTCCATGGAGACCATAATGTCAATACTTTATTAACTGATTGACTCACTCACACACTCGCCTGTTTTATCTTTGAGTCTGCTTAAAAACATTTCTCTTTCTCATACAAAATGGGTTTGTAACACGTTTCTGTGGGTCTCTGTGATAGCCATTGGGGAGACATAAAAGGGCCCACTGTGGGCTCTGGCCAGAGAAATCATTTAGTAGGATGGTCCTTGTTGGAGGTGTCTCCCGTCAATCTTCCAGGGTTTATCTTCAGCCCTCAATGGTTGCAATAGACAAGCTACATTTTCATAAGATTTCATCTGTGGTTGCTGGACAGACTGACCAGGAAAATACGGACTCTTCTTTTTTTTAATTTTTTTATTATTAATTTATTCTTGTTACATCTCAATGGTTATCCCATCCCTTGTACCCTCCCATTCTTCCCTCCCTCCCATTTTCCCCTTACTCCCCTCCCCTATGACTGTGACTGAGGGGGACCTCCTCCCTCTGTATATGCTCATAGGGTATCAAGTCTCTTCTTGGTAACCTGCTGTCCTTCCTCTGAGTGCCACCAGGTCTCCCCCTCCAGCGGACATGGTCAAATATGAGGCACCAGAGTTCAATACGGACTCTTCTGTTGTCCCCACTTGTCATGATGCATACTGTTCATTCAGCACTGAGGCAACCTCAGGGGAGAGTTTCCAGTTCTGGCCCAGCAGCAGGACAGACAAGCCCGGAAAAGTCAGTAACTTACCCACTCTCAACTGGACTGCGGGAGAATGGCCAAGGGTCCTCCTCTTCATTGTCCACCTGCCCAGATTTAGAATCACCTAGGAGACACACCATTGGCATGTCTGTGAGGGACTATCCAGAGAGGTCTAACAGAGTAGGGAAAATCCACTCTGAGTATGGGCACCCCTGCCCATAGGCTGGGTATGCAGGCTGAATAAGAAGAGAAAAAAAGAAAGTGAAAGCGAGCTAGGCAAAAGCAGTCATCTCTGCTTGGTGACTGTGGGTGCAATGTGACCAGCTGCCTCCAACTCCTGCTGCCACACCTTCCCTGTGGTGAGGGAATGACTGCACACTCCACTCCTTGAGTCAAATGAACTTTTTCTTCCTTAAATGGATTCACAGCAATGAGTAAAATAGCCAGCCCCAGAATCAACAACAGAAGCCTAGAAGCTGTTCAAGGTCTCATTTGCGGTTTATAGGAGGGTAGACTTATCTGCACCCATCGAGCAGAGCTCCGAAGGCAATAAAGCTCGCCCACCTGTAACCCTGAGCTCTTTGATAAACGACTTCATTTTCCTCTATCCCTGGATAGCTTTAGCTTAATAATAGATAACACATTTTTTAAATAAGTTTTGCCTCTCATCCATGAGTAGTTTGCCTTGAATTTTTCTTTCTCATACTGACACTGTCTGGATTGGATAGTAAGATGGTAAAGGAATGAATTCTAATCTATTGAAGCAGTTGTATAAAACTGGAATAATAGTTGATACCTTGTCTTGTGTCCGTGACACAAGGTCATTCCTCAGACCAAAAACATTAAAGAGAAAACCCACAGAAGCAAATAAGTTTTAAGTGGAAGGCTGTAAAGTTCCTGTCATCTTGCGCTGTCCATGAATTGTCCTCGGTGTATTCACATTGTGTTCACCTCTGTTAGTCACTTGGCAACTCTTTCAATGACTGGACTGATGATTGTGGCACCATGGTCCTTATGTTCCAGGAACCCTTATTTTATATAATAATGGCCTCAAATAGCAAAAGCAGCGATGCAGGGAAGGCTGGGTCTAGCAAAGAGAAACTATGAAGTATTTTCTTTAAGTGAAGAAAAAAGAAAATTCTTATGTTAAGTTTGCTTTTTAAAGTCATATGCTGAAGTTATTAAACCCTACAGAAATTATTATTGTTTATCTAATACTATGTTTTATTTATAAGTCATTTAAAGGGTAAAGTTTGTATACTCTAATTGTAGAGCTATCTGGATCTTGTTTTTCTAGGAATAGTCTTGGTTTCTGTCTTGAGTTTAAGGCTACTTGCCATGGTACATTTGTATTACCCTGATATGAATGCCTTAGCATTTGTGTGTGTATATGCTTCTTACATGTGTATATGCACAAGTATGTGAGGCTGTGCATTCATATGTACATATGGAAAACAGAGGAAGCATCCTTGGCTGTTCTTTCTCCTTATTCACTAAATCTCTCTATCAAACCCATATCTCAGTGATTCAATGATAGGGCTGGGCTTGCCAGTCAGCCTGCTCTGAGACACACCTTATGCCCACTTCCTGAGACCAGAATTACAGATGGGGCTCCACTCCTAACCAGTGTTTATGGAGGTTTCTGGGCATCTGAATTCTAGACTTCAGGGTTGCACAGCAAATGCCTTAGGCACAGAGACGTCTTCCCAGCCCTGCATTTGTGCCATATTCCACTTTAACTTTTGATCTTTAGACTTATCCTCTATCATTTTGGTTGGCCAAGCTTATTGGATGTTAGTATTACAAAGAAACAACACCCTCTTCTATTTCTGCTTAATAGCCTTGTATTTATACCTCATGTATCTTATGGGAAACAGGAAAAAGATGCTGTATCTGCTTTAAGTTTTCCTGATACTTTGGTCAACAATTACTAAAGCTTTCTTTGTTCCTATTTAGAAAACATATTTTTTTTCTAAAATTTTCACTCTTAGCAACTTGCAAAATATTAACAGTTGTCAATCACAATTTCCTCCTTGAAACCTCAGAAATTACCTTCTTTGGGACATGAGGGAAGCCAGCTGGTACCCTTTTCAGGCTGTGCCCCACCTATCTTCCATCTTGATTTCACTAGGTATAAGTCTATCCGCAGGCTCTTTAACAAAGCTGAGAAGAATGAGAAGGCATGCCTGGACTCCTTCTTCATCTTTCTGCTTGTTTTCAGAGCATGCCCTACACTTGAAATCATTTGCCAAAAATCCTGTGTATTCTGTCGCCCTACTGAAGAAGTAAAGTTCACAAGCCAAGTCACTCAGCACCAAGGCCACAGTCTTCATGACTTCGTGGTCCCTCCTGGGCTGGGTCCTGAAGGTGATGCGTGAGAGGCTTTCACAGAACTCTACTGCTTCCATCCAGAAGATCTGGAAAAGGGGAGGCCGGAGAGATGAGGCAAGGCATGGAAGAATATGTAGCTATTTGGAGACAGCCTGAAAGCACCCAGCCTCTGGGCTTGTGGCAGTGTAGTGCAAGGTCCTTGTGAGTAAGAAAGACAAGAGGGGGTGAAGTGAGCTGCAAGCCCATGGAATGGATATCCTGGTTGTCAGAGCAAGGGACGAGGCAGCCACAAATCTGAGCTGCTGGTTCGGTTTCTTCCTTTGAGCTCCACAAATAACCTGTGATTTCTGACCCTCTCCTATCAAGCCTGCACAGATGCTTAGTTAATTAAATGAGGCCACAGTGGACAAATGGCCTGGAAAGGAGGTGTTACCCCTGCCAGACCTCAGGCATCTTTATAACCGACATTTTTTTTTAAGTAGTATAAAACTGACAGAGGAGCTGAGGACAGCCTGGAGGTCAAACATCAGACCAAAGAGGAAGTATCTGGTTGAGACAGATGTCCAAGGCATGACCTCGGGGCCCTGGGGCTCAGTGAAGCTATCCTGAAGGCAGGGTGCCAACTCCATTCCACCCTCCTCTAGAATCCCTTAGGATCCCTTACTGAACCTTAGCAGTGAAACTTCTTGCAAGAAATCATGTTGGCTGCAGCAAGGAGGCAGAGGCTTAAAAGTGTTGAGTAGCATGGCAGACTGTGCTCCAAGAAGTGGATCCGATGAACTCCTAGCCTGTTGACAGAGGGCTACTTCTGTGGGACAGAAACACTGAACAAGTCCCAACCCCCTTGATTCCCACACACCATGATCTTATTTCTAACAGTGCATCTCTGCCGAGCTTTCTTTATCCACTCCATATCCGTAAACCCTAATGGCTCTTCTAGATAAGAAACCGAAGCAAGCACCTTGCACTTGGCAAAGTCCTTTTGGGAGAGTATGCCAATCATCTACCACCATGAGGGCAATTAAGCCCCTAGAGGTCAAATTGACTATCCGAAGCCCATCCAGTTTTGAGCCAGCAGCCTCAGAATTTGAAACTCCTATGGCCTGTGAGTTACTCCAGGGCATGTACAATGCTCATCTTTAGCTAACTACATACTTGTCTCCCCGCACATCTGTAAGGTTTTTCTTTATTTAACATCTTGGTCATTCCCCGTTGGCCACACCCATCTTGGAGGATGGTAAATGTCTGGTGCCCCAGTGTCACGTATTTGATATCTGCCTGTACTAGTTCTGTTTAATGGATTCAATGCCACAGAGAGGCCTGAAGAGCTTACCTACCTCTCTCTTACAGTCTTACCTGGTGACTTTAAACCAACTCATATCCCCTATGTCCCTGCTTTTCTACCAATGATATGAATTTTTTTAAATTTTGTGCATGTTCAGTTTCCTTCTTCTCTGCCCCCAAAGGTCATTGTGTGGTGTCTCACAGCAAGCTGTAAAGTGAGACCCCCTCCCACATTTTAAGTCCAAATCAGAACCGTGGAGGGAAAGTGTAGAGAATTCTCTTGGCATGAGGGTATCGGGCGATGCTATTGGCTACATAATAAATGGAGCTCGGTACAAAGTAGAAGTGTAGGTTCCTTGATAAAGAAGTTTCATGCATTTCAAAATGATGGCATCAAGAATTCCGTGCAGCACATGTTCATGTTCCTCTAAGCACACATCCCTGAGTGAGTACAAAGTTTTCATAACCATGACCCTGGCCCTGTAAGCAGTAAGTATGGTTTAAAACCACTGCTCCTGGTATAATCTAGGACTCCTGGTAAAAAAAAAAGCTTCCCGCCTTTGGTAACCAGGGCCTCTAAAGCACATGCCATCCCATCCTGATTCCCCGGATTAGAGCTGGTGACGCACAGGGCTACCATAGCCCATCGGTTGGTTCCCTTCTGCTCATGTCTATCTCCTGGGCCACAGACCTATATAACGGTAGTTGATTAAGGATAATCACTTGCCAGGCTCAGGCCAGCTGAAGAGGGTGGAAGCCAGGGCTACTGTTAAATATCCCACAGTGAAAAGGGTTCAAAGCCAGCTTCCCTGTCTCTAGCTGTGTGTAGGCCAAAGTGTAGAAAAACCTTAATTTAGGGATATACCGAATGCATAACTTAACCAAGCCAAGAATCTCCAAACTTCATTGGTTTAACATCTACCATATAGAGTGCAGGGGTCTCCCTGCTATGTCCGACATATATGCTGCTTCTACCTTGAGCAATCCGTCCAGCCTCCTGTGGTCGATATGTAGTTGATAATGTCATACTCTGGGGGAATCTCACATGCTCTAGATCCTCTCAGACTGCATGATGGCAGGAGATGCATTAGGTAAGACCGTACATATATACTGCTGCCTGTCTCATATGAGTGCACACATTTATGATCCTGCTTTTTGCTTTAATCATGACCAAGTTCACTGTATCTGTGGACCCTTCAGGGGCATATACTAAGTCAACCAGTTTTGAATGCTATAGGGAGCAGAACGAGATATGAAGTATTTATACATAGGAAAGGATATGAAAAGGATCCAGTGCGTGCATACATCCATGCATAAAGCAACAGATCTCTAGAACACATCAGTAGAGCTGGTGAGCCTAGCATCCCACATGATCATCTCACTCACTAGAGGGCCATCCCCGTGCATGCCCAAGGAAACCTTAGAACCAGAGATCAGATGTAAGAAAAACATAGTAGTTGGTCAGTCTCACATTTGCCACACCCCAGCACATATATCCCATAGACTACACTTGAAATGGTAATTTCAGTGGCTAGAGGCACATCCCAGTTTCTGGGGAAAGAGGAAGCCATGAGGACAGATGGGGTGGGGTGGGGGGGCTTGGGACAGCTGCAGAGAATGAATGAGTGCAGCTGGCCCAGCAGGGAGTCCTGAAGAGTGCGGTCCTTTGAGGAAGAAAGGGAATAACAACTCATTCAAGACAAAAATCTTCAAAAGCACAAGAGTGGCTAGGAGATTACAGCGTGAAGAGAACTAGAACGGAAGGGAACATCAAAGCCTGAGCAAAGTGCAGATTCCCAGGTGGTGAGGGATGCTGGACCATAAAGTCTCAAAGTGCTTCTAAAACGTGTGGGTCATGGTGTTTTGCTCTCATCACAAGGTGAAGCAGTGGATGAGTTTGGGGGAGCATGGAGACCAGAAAAGGCTCAGACAACCAACAGGTCATCTCTCTGGGCCCGAGAAGGTTAATAGTTATTGGGGAAGCCTAATACTGCGTTCTCCTGCCGATGACAGGTAGGGCCTAACCTGAATGCCTGTACCTCCCTGGTCTCTGGTTTTGCTGTGTGTAGAATAGCTGTGCTAACTACTGACAGCTTGCAAGGTCCAGTAATTCGAGAGGGGAAATGTGAAAGCCCTCTTTGAACTGTCAGTGCTTTGAACACGCACGGAGAGCCTAACAGAGACTTTGCTACAAACCGCTGATCACAGGTGCGAGCCGGGGACTTTGATAAGCACTCACCTTCCTCAGTGCCACCATAGGCATCACAAGGTCTGTGTCATTGTCCAAACTGATGAAAGGGACTTTGAAGTGTCTAAAAAACTAAGTGCCAAAGGGCACTTTTGAAAGCTCTAGCTTTACTGCTCCCAACCCGGAACTACCCTGAGCAGTAAGACCTGAATTCACTTACACTTAAGGCCTTTTGGAACCAGCTACCCGCAGAGACTAGAGCAAGGCTCAGTCATCCTTTATCTCGCACCCACCGAGCAGCACAGGCCATGGCATGATATGGGGAGGAAGGAGAAAGTGTATGCTGACGCAATAGAGAGGATGGGAATGAAATAAGCAACAAAGAGGAGGCGCTTTATCCTGGAAAGAACAAGGAAGAGTTCGTGGTGTGCAAAGCAACTGGGCAGAGCTTTGAATGAAACACTGATTTGGCACAAAGTGAAAGGGGGAGCTAATTAGTTTATGTCTAGAGAGGAAAGTAAACAAGAATGCAGATTGGGGTGGACTGGATGGCTCAGTGAGTAAAGGTGCTTGCTGCCAAGCCTCATGACCTGAGTTCGATTCCTGGGACCCATCTCTCTCTCTCTCTCTCTCTCTCTCTCTCTCTCTCTCTCACACACACACACACACACACACACACACACACACACTTAATCAATTCAAGTTAAATTGAAAAAGGTAGACAAACAACAAAAGCACAGATTACACAGCATGAAAAAGTGGCTGAGCACCTGTGATCTGTCCAGCTGATCTTGAGTAAGGATGCCTCCCCTAATCACTTCACAGAGCTCTCAAATTGGCCACATGACCATGTGGCCTCTGCGTCTTCTAGCCCAAGCTCCACCAACTACAAGAGGGTGGCCTCGGACAGCCTAAGGAACTTCTCCAGGCCTCCGGGCCTTATCTGCCCAATTGAAGTGTCTTGCTCATTCAGGAAACTGTGAAAGGTGAGCGATGTGAGTCCCACCCACAGCCATCAATGAACCTATTGCGTACTCTATCACATCAGCCTATGCTTCCAGGCAACCTGGGACTGAGGACCTCAAAGGTTCCTGCTACCCAGGGACAATGAGGAGCATGGGAATGCAAGAGGCCAAGAGTGCAGAGAAGCACTATTTCCCAAGTTAGGTCTGCATGGGAGACTTAGAATGGTGGAGAATTCCAGCACCTCCTCTCTCCTTCCCAGCCTCCATTTTGACCTTGCTTCAGTTGGGCTTGTTGATGGGATTCTGTCTCTTGCTGCAGAGACAGATGTGAGACTGGGTTGGGAGCAATCAGACCGATGGATAAGACACCTTGCACCTGGAATGTCTTTTCCTGTCTGCCACTCCTTGAGGCTCCTCCAAAGCCCTGTGAGTGTGTACACCTTTGCCTACCTCCAGGTCGGTGCCTAAGGAACGCACAAGGGGAAATGTTAATTTTGTGCCCAGTACATTGTTATTTGAAAAGCATTTCTGGCATTTTTACTCCTAGTGAATCACTTCTCATTTATCATTTTTGAAGCAGTACTTTAAAATAATTTGAAAAATCGTCCGCCAACTTTGTACATAAAAGGAATGCTCTGAATATTAACCCACACTGGGTATCTGCGCTTAGAGTCCAGTGCTGCTGAGGAAGCTGCAGGTTGCTTGGATGAAGCATGGCCTCAGGTTGGGAAACAAGAGACTTCAAATTAGAGAATAGAAGTACAAGGACTAATGTCAAGTTCTGTCCCTTACTTCCAGTGCGTCTTCACCCACTTTATGTCACCTAACCTCCACAACAGGCATGCAGGGGAAGGAGGACTAGCAAGTGGCTGCTTCCACAGACAGTCCTGGGTCCAGCAAGGTGATAAGATTTGGCTGTGGCCTCCCCAGTGGCCATGGTAAATTTCCCTCAAAGAAAAAGAAATTACCAAGGCCAGTAAGCAAATGCACACTTGACAAAAGAAAGTGGATGGGAGCCCAAAGGGGGAAGGTAAAAGACAATGTAGGGATCTGAAGGCCCTGGTTTTGTTTCCAAGAAGGGCAGACCCCCACCCATGCAAGGAAGAGTTCCCTGTGGCAAATTCAAGTCCAAAGTGGACCACCCTCCATGGGGCCAACTAGTGAAGCGGGATAACAAAAAGGCCGCCCAAAGGTGATCTGGTTGACAAGATGAAGGGCTCAGAAAGAAAAAAGATTTAAAAGGACCAAAACATATAATGAAATAGATCTGTTCACCTTTTTAAAAAAATGATTATTATTGTATTTTATTAGTACTTTCAATTTTTTATTCAGTGTATTCTACTTATATTAATTCCAGCTCCTACAAGATCCAAGCCACCTGGTTTTGGCAAGACCCCCTTACCCTCCACCAAGGAGTCTAATTTGTGCTGTTCAAATAATCTTAGATGTGTAACTATCTATTTGGGGCATGATAAACCATAGGGAGCCACGTCCTTAAAGAAAACTGATCCCCCCACCCCACCCCCAGCAGCTATTAAACTCCAAGAGCCCCTGGGCTGGGAGTGAGACTTCATGTCATCCTTCCTTTCTGTGCTAAGGTTTTGTCTGGCACGAGCTTCAGCAAGTCTTGTGCACGCCATCTCAACTACTGTTAGATCATATGTGCAACTGCCATGCTGGATTCAGTTATCACTGCCTCTGGCTCTTATGGTCTTCCCATCTCTTCTTCTACACCAATCACCTAGCCTTGGGAGAAAGGAGTGTGAAAAGGACACAAGAAGCTAGGCAAGGTCACTGCTGCTTCCCCAACCGCAGGCAAACATGTGGACAAGAAGCTGTTAGTCAGGAGTCTTTTGGGTACCTCCGAACTTGGCCTTCAGCTCCTCCAACACAGCTGGAAGGCTTCTCACTGTTCTATACCATTTAATCGCCTACATATTCAGGAGTGACTCTGCCTTTGTTCTAGAGTTTAAGGGAGGTGTCCCTCCACCCAGGGAGATAGAAAAAGATAAGAGAATACCACGGCTTTGAGTCTTGATCCTTCTTACATATCCTTGAGGGTAAATCACCAAGTTGGTAACTATAGCTGACCTCAAACCATGAAGAAATTATCTTGTGTTTCCTAAAGAGACTAAATGGCAGTACTCTTCCCTATAAGCCTTGAAGGCTCCTGCAGGTCTGGGTTTCTCATCCACAAGTAAACATAGCTTGTAACATTCAGCTCTGTAGCCTCCTTCAGAATGGCTATGTGAGGAGATGCCTTGCTTGGGCACACATAGACCTGTAAAATAAGGCCTTGGTCCTGCCACATGGGCACCTTTCACAGGTGATGGACATGCTCATTTATTGCATGCCATGCCTCCATAGTGGCTCTTATCACACAAGCACCTGGTTTAGCAAGAACATTTAATGTCATGGCAGTCTCCACAAAATGGCAAAAGCCATCTGTGATTGAAAAGCGGGTACTGCCCCTCCCATGGGCTCATGTTTTGAAGGCCTGGTGCTCAACGCGTGACATAGTTAGATAGCTCATGGAAACTCTGGGAGGCAGTTCCTACATGGAGGAAATAAGTTATTAGAGTAAGAGCATGTCTTTGACGTTGACACTAGGTCCCTAGTCCCCCTTCCCTGCCCCTTGCTCTTTTCCTATGGGCCAAGAGTTGAACAGCCTCTTCCACAGGCTACCAGCAACTCTGATCCCAGAAGACTGTTCTGTAATCTTTAGCAGTGGACATCTTCCCTGTACCTCTCTTTCCTCGTCTTAGAATAAGAATCATGATCCCAAATTCAATTTTTTGGTTTAGTGTAAAGAATAAGCAACAGACATTGATAAAACCTAGAAGGCCTAGGGCCTAGTTCAATTACTTTAGACCTTAAAGGTTGGCTGGTTTTAAATTTTTAGTGGAGTTTTTTTTTTTTTTTGGTTTTGTGTACGCGCGAGTGTGTGTGTGTGTGTGTGTGTGTATGTGAGAGAGAGAGAGAGAGAGAGAGAGAGGGAGAGAGAGGGAGTGTGCAGAGGTTAATGTTGGATATCAATCACTCTACACATTATTTTTTGTGCAACAAGTGCCTTAGCCACTGAGCCATTTTCCTGATTCCTTCTTTAAAATGTTTATTCTAGCACCGAATTTCACCCAAACCACAAGTTTGTGGGTTACTACCACCCTATTTATAACTATTCATTTTGGTAAACTTGGTCAGCCAATGTCCACTAAGTAGCTGCTCTGGATAAGCACTCATGGTAGCACTGTGAGTGGAGGGCCACCAGGCCGTTCTCACCTTCCTTTAATGCTGTACTACAGACCTGACAAAACTATGTGTGACAAATTTTTCCCTGAACCTGCAAGTTGCTGGGCATACCACAGATATATGCTGAGCATAATATAGGCATATGCTGGGTGTACTGCAAGTGTATGTTAAACATACCACTGGCATACTCTCCCTTAGATCTAGATCTGGGGTCTAGCAGGTGAAGAGGGACCAGGACCACGTAGGACAGGAATCCAGGAAGCCCATATGTAAGGAGAGAAAGGAGAGGGGCCATGCATAAGCACCTAATGAGAGTAGAGGGGGAGGTGCTGTATTAGGCGCTTGGTGTGCGTTGCTCACCCGTGACCATGCAAGGGTTCCTGCACATCCAGTTCCCCACTTCTTCCTGAATCCTAGGCAAGCTATAACTTCACTTCCTTACCAGTAGGGGGCATCCATGACTATTTCCATTCAGAAATGAGTGGGAGTGACCTATTTGTCCTCTGTGGCAGCTCTGATTGGCCATCAATGGTCCATTTGACTCATTTCCCTTCCATTGGGACTTCAAGGACACATGCTCTAAGGGGCAGCTCTAAATGACTTCATTGGATACAAGACTGACTGTCTTCAGCTGGTTAGCCACCATGTGTCTGGGTTAGTTACTGAGTCCCACCTGCCCCAGTGTTACATTTACCACAAAGTGCTCCTGTTAATAGCATAAACCACAGATCCTTGCCATCCCTTTGTTCTCAAAGAGAACTTGTAATCCCCATGCAGCTGCCTCCACCCTCCACCCCAAGGCCTTCCCCATTCCCCTCCTACAATTCATCAGCTCCTACATCCATGGCCTCTGTCTCATCCTCCCCCAGCAGGCCTCTGCTGTTGAATTTCCCTTGCCTATCACTCTTCCCCCACGGAGGCCTGATCTCTGTCTTCAAGTCTCTGCTGAGATGAGACACTGTGAGGTCTTTTGTCATCATCCTAATTAAAATGCAGCCCACCCTGACTGTAGCTCCTTCCTAAGCCTCATTTAATCTTCACTGAGCTTCAGCAATAACTGGCATATTTATGTCCAATTATCTGCATCAGACACAGTCAAATGGTTTATGACATAATATTCATGATGCAGAGAGTTCAAGCCATCTACTATTTCCCCATCTCTTCAGGGCCCAAAACAGGCCTAGCACATGGCAGAAATTGCAAAAACTATAGCCCTAGGATAACCTGGCAAACTCTATACAACACCCAAATTTCCAGGGATGGAAAAGGGTGAGCCTAGGATTGTGTCTTGGGTCCCTTTTTCTGAGCTGTGGACTCTGAGATGAAGATTTGTAAACAGGAAGTTTATATGGAGGGGAATAAATAGAAGGTTGATGAAGATTTTTGTGCCTGCCTCACTGCCACTTCATGCAACATCCCTCAGGCTCACCCAGACAACAGGATCTCATTCATTTTTACTGGTGTGGATACATACCTTAGTGGTGTCTAAGGTGGTGCATATGTAAATTACCTTGATTTGATCCTTGAATAACTATACACAGGAGCCTAAACATTACTTTGTATACTCTGTGTGCCCAACACCTCCTGCGTATCCATATTTATTATGTGCCAATCAGCTGATGGCTTGACAAAAAACAATGGTCTATACACACAAAGGAGTATTATTCAGTCATTTGGAAAATAGATGCAAGTGGAGACTATAGGTAGGGGTCTCTCTCTCTCTCTCTCTCTCTCTCTCTCTCTCTCTCTCTCTCTCTCTCTTCTCTCTCTTTCTCTCTCTTTCTCTCTCTCTCTCTCTCTCTCTCTCTCTCTCTCTCTCTCTCTCTCTGTGTGTGTGTGTGTGTGTGTGTGTTGAAAACAGAAAGAAGATGAGAGGAAAAGAGACAATGACTGCTAGAAGGGAGAAATACAAAATGAAGATGATGGAGAAGTGTTGAATATTGTCAATGAACATAATACTGTGAATATCTCAACACTGTGTAGGGGCAAAATTAATGTCATATCCTATATGTAATTTATATTCTGCATTTAACACCATGTTCTGTATGCTAACTTGTCTCCAAGTGACTTCACTTTTTCCTACATTCAGGAAGTGACCACGCACTGCCGTAAACTAGACCTGCTAGCAGTTTCCAGAAACTCTACTGGAGCGATTAGCTGAGATAAAATAACTTCCCTGGAGACTCAGTCTCCACCCAACCTGCCTAAGGAATTGTGAAGTTTCCACAGCCTCACCTAGCCCTCCCCTCCAGGAACTGTGACCAAAATCTGCCCAGCCCAAGAATGTAAAAACCCTAAAATTTTTCTGTTTGGGGTCGCCTCACTCCTGTGTAGAGGTGGACCCCAGCATGCTAGAACAATAATCCTCTTGCTTTTGCATCGACCCGGTCTCCGTCTCTCGCATTTGGTACTTCCCAGCATAGACTCTCCTGGTCAGAGTCTTAAATCTGCACAATGAATAAATTTCAATAAAGAATCTTAAAATAAAAATAAGAAACAAGCTTGAACAGAGAGACATGGATACATGCTGCCAGTTCAAAGAGGGGTCTGCCAACCTCTAGAGAGGTCTGGAGCTGAGATGTTAGAAACCAAGGACCAAGCTGGCCTGCATGGCCCCAGGAAGACTACTCATAGAAAACTGGTGAGCTTTGGAGGCATCCTTCGACTGGGTTAAGACTGCTGAATTTTGGAACAGAAAACAGTTTACAGCCTGAATATTGTGTTGACTTGCCACTGTGTGTTCCATAAAGATGCACTAGCTTTCCTTGTTCCTAAGACTGTGCTGCAGATCCAGTGTCACAAAGGATCCTGAGGACTAAGCATCTGGCCCCACATATACTGAGATTTCCAATGAATATTTCTTCTTAGCTCTAATACTACTGATACAGGCTTATCTTGGAGGCACCTCTGGAGGGATTCTAAGCACTTGTATCCCAAAACAGAATGGAGCAGAGACATACAGTTACAGCAGAAGTAGGGAATGGTTATTAGGAGAAGATCACTTGAGAGGGGGAGTTCAGTAGTTCAGTGGCCCCACTGCACACAGGATGGGGCTTATAAGTCATGGGAGCATGGACTTTTGAGCTTATCTTAGTCACTGCTCTATTGCTGTGAAGAGACACCGAGACCATGGCAGCTCACATCAAGGAAAGTATTTAATTGGGGCTGGCTTACAGGTTCAAAGGTTTGGTCCACTATCAAGATGGCAGGAAGCATGGGGGCACACAGGCAGGCAAGTGCTGTAGAGTAGCTGAGAGTTCTACATTGGGATCCCCAGGCAGCCGAAAGAAAGAATCACTGGGCCTGGCTTGAAACCTCAAAGCCCACCTCTGGTGACTCATTTTCTCCAACAAGGCCATATCTCCTAATCCTTTCTAATAGTACCACACCCAAGCATTCAGATCTATAAGTCTATGGGGGCCATCTTTATTCAAACCACCATGGAGCTCATGAGCTTTTGGGCTCTTCTGCACATATGGGCATTTTTTTTTTCACGTGGTCTTGTTTACATATAGTTTTACCTCTAGTTTCTTGTTTCTTTTTATGTGTATAAATGTGGATAGAGGAGGAACATGAGGGTGTAAAGAGATACACGTGTGCATACGTATGAATGCATATGGAGACTAGAAGTCAAACTCAAGTCTCATGACCAAGAGTCATCTGCTTGCTCCTTATGATACAGCGTCTCTCACTTGTTTGCAGCTCACCAGTTCAGCTAGACTAATTAGCACCAGGGAGCCACATGTCTCTGTCTCGCCCATCAGAATGGCTAAGATCAAAAATTCAAGTGACATTACATGCTGGCGAGGATGTGGAGAAAAAGAAACACACCTTCATTGCTGGTAGGAATGCAAACTGGTACAACCACTTTGGAAATCTATCTGGCACTTTCTCAGAAAGCTGGGAATAGGCCTTCCTCAAGACCTAGCTGTTCCACTCCTTGGAATACACCCAGAAAATGCTCCACCACACAACAGGGACATATGCTCAACCATGTTCATAGCTGCCTTATTCATAATAGCCAGAACCTGGAAACAGCCTAAGTGTCCCTCAGTTGAAGAATGGATAAAGAAACTGTGGTACATTTACACTATGGAATTGTACTCAGCTATAAAAAACAAGGAAATTTGTGGACAAGTGGACAGAACTAGAAATGATCATACTGAGTGAGTTAACCCAGAAGCAGAAAGACTCACATGGCATATACTCACTTATAATTGGACACTAGCCCAACAGGGATGTCCCAGGAAAGTCTTCACTTACCAGGAGATTGGGATAGATGTGAGGACATCCTACTGGGACTCTAGGTAAGAGAAATATAGAACATGGGGAAATAGAAGGATCCAGAGGATCTTAGAAACCTACAAGAACATCTTAACAGGTGGATCAAGGCCCAGGGTATCTGCTCAAACTATTGCACTAACCGCGGACAATGCAAGTAGTAAACATTAAACCCCTACTCTGATCTAGCCAATGGACAAGGCATCCTCCACAGTTGTGTGGAGAGCAGAGACTAACTCTGACATGAACTCTGGTGTACCTTATTTGATGACCTCCCCTTGGTGGGGAGCCCTGGTGGCACTCAAAGAAAGAATAAGCAGGCTACCAAGATGAGACGTAATAGTCTATGACCATAAAGTGGGAAGGAGGTCCCCCTCAGTCATAAACCTAGGGGAGGGGAATAAGGTGAAAGTGAGAGGGAAGGAGATACAAGTGATGGGATAACAATTCAGTTGTCATCTGAATAAATTAATTAAAAAATAAACAAGTGTGTGCACTATGCCTATTTTTCTTATCTGGGTCCTTGGGCAATTCCGGCCCTCTTATTTGTGCAGTAGCATTTTACTAATAGAGCCCTTTCCCTAGCCCACTACTTAGGACTTAATGTATTGCATATCTCATCAGCATTTTAAACGCCCACCCAAGCCTTTGCACTTTAGTATAATGAAGGACCACAGGTCACCTTCAGATACTTGGAGTGCCTCCGTTCACCCCATTCTTCTACCTCAGCACTAATAGTAAGTCCTTTGTAAACATAGGGTAAGTTGTTTCTAAAGATACATGAAGATGCAGAATCCCTAAAGTAGCCATGAGAAAAATATGCCTGGAAGGTGAAAAAGCTTGTGTCTCACAGTGTAAAACTGAAGACTTCGAAAGGAAGACGGCAGATGAACGGAACAAAGGGAGAGATTACATGATGGATAATTTGTTATTTGGCA
This sequence comes from Acomys minous, assembly GCF_964271855.1. Classification (NCBI taxonomy): domain Eukaryota; kingdom Metazoa; phylum Chordata; class Mammalia; order Rodentia; family Muridae; genus Acomys; species Acomys minous. The sequence continues at coordinate 52,293,431 of NC_140493.1, forward strand.
GTGTGATGGTAGAAGAAAGAGCTTTTCAACAATGGACAGGAAGGACAGGCTAACACATGAAAAAAATCAACTCTTGTCTCATGTGATACTGCAGTGTCAGCACGAGCCAAATGCCAATGCTTCTGAAAGGATACATACTTTAAGACAAATTAGAATAACTTTAAATAGTACATATGGACTCAAAGTGTGAATTAAATATCATTAAAAGTATAAACTTACCAAACACGACATTAATATAATGAAGTCAATAGCATATTTGGAAAAATACTCAAAATTCATCTTATAAAAGACTTGAATGCAGAATATATAAAGAGCTCCTTCAAATCAATAACAAAACAAAGGATCTCACTTAGAAATGGGCAAAACACTTCAGCAGACCCTTGAGAAAACAACCCATAAAGATGCCAAATAAGCATATGAAAAGGATCAAACCTTTAGTCTAGTTGTCATGGAAACACAAATTGAAATCACAATGGAAGCCAGGCATGGCAGTACTCAGGAAGCTGAAACTAAAGAATAGCCAGAAATTTTAAAAACAGCTTGAGCAATACAGTGAGTTCTAGGTCACCTTGAGACCCTGTCTCAACAAGTAAAGAAAAATAAAGTAAAATTGGTCCCTCCTTGCCTTCTCATAAAGTTCCCATGCATATGGAATGTTTAGCACCCTGGGATTTTCTTTCATACACCTACTCCAAACAATAAAATATGTTTCTTGTCCATAACAACCTGCTGGGAACTGCCCCGTGGTCACTCTCCATCCAGACAAACATGTCTAGGAACAGGAGACAGGGAGTTGATTTGGCCTGATGGTTTTGGATCCATGTACTATAAGGCAGGTGAACTTTCAGGGAAAAAATTATGTTTCCCATCTTATGACTGTACACACAATTAAAATCAGAGTCATTATGACAGTGGTTCTCAAGGAGTGGGTCATGACCCCTTTGGGGAGAGTTGAACAAATCTTTCACAGAGGTCGCTTAATACCATCCCGCATATTAGATACTTATTTACATTACAATTCATAACAGTAGCAAAATTACAGGTATGAAGTAGCAATAAAAATAATGTTATGGTTGAGGGTCTATATTGAAGTGTCTCGCTATTACGTAGGTTGAGAACCACTGCGTTATGGGAAAGGACACACACAGTGAAGAAAAAGCTTTCATGACCTGAGGCTTGTCAATCAAAATAAAATAGAAAGCCGCCCATATCCATGCTATGCCCAACTCTCTTCCTCCTGACCCCATAAAAGGAAACCTCAAACAATAACGACCTTTCTGAAGCTCTCCAGCTCACACAGCCTGCTGCTCACTTGCAGGGTATCTGAGCTACGCTGTTGCTTTGCTTCTGTATAAAACTCCTTATCACCTGACAGCCTCTGTGTGTCTTCAGTTAGTTAACAAGATGCTAAATGCATGGAAATATCGCATCCAAACTGGGGTCACCGATAACAGAAGCCCCCATCAGTTGCTCTTGTTTTTCAAATGAGGAAATAAACTGAAGAGTGCCAAATTCCGGACTTAGTAGCACATCACTAGCATGTGATAGAGTCATGGTCTAATAGGAATTTCATGCTAAAACAATCTCTGCACTGAACCCCTTTTCTGCACTATCTTCTATTGCAGCTCAATGAGGTGCCCAGGCTTCATATGAGAATACAGCCTGTGTGGCCAATCCACTTCTCCAATCATATATACAAAGTAGGAGAGGAAAGACAATCACTTCTAAGGAGCATTACATTTGAATAAACTGGCCCCAATGGCACACTTGGGGTAGACCAGTGACGTTTGTAGGCACAATTTTGGTGCTGATATCAGCTTGTCCTTGCCTGCAGCCTCCACCCTGCAAGCTGTCAAGGAACGAATATGTACCACATGGGGGCCCTTAGCAGCTCTTGTCATTGCAAGATAGAGATCCAAACACACCAAACAGACTTCAAGGGTTCCCTGAAATCTTTCAGATAATCTCCTGCTTGTGGCCCTGAAATCAATCAGACATGTTCTTCATATTCTCCAAGTGTATGGATGTAACAGCCTTTCTCCAAAGTCACTAGAACTTACAAGTATGATTCCATAGACTGCCACTTCCCTGGCTTTCCCACATAGTTCCTCTGCCGCCCTGACAGGTGCCCGGAGCCTTTCTCAGTAGCAGGTGGGTGGAAAACGATCCCCTCCCCAGCCTTGGCACAACCATCGCTATCATGGCACTGAGATTGCTGTGGTCCTTGTAGTGTAATTTTTCTGCATGGATGAGACTTTAAGGCAATGCAGCTGCCTTCGGGTCATAAGTAACCTCACCTCTCACCTGTGCCTCTGTAATTAATGCTGGAAAACTTATTTTTTTCCATAGATGAACTTGGAGGAGACTATCGTTTGGTCTTTTGGTGCTTAACATGAGATGAATAGATGTTTCTTTACATCTCTCTAAGAAAAGTCACAAAACAGGTGGTACGGGCTAATCCCCAAGGCCACAGGTGAAGGCTCACTCACTTTTGACAGTGTATCCTATCATAGGAGGTGGTCAAGGCAGCGCTGAATCTTAACGATGTGTTTCTCTACAAAGGGGAGGCAGCCCAATATGATGGGGGAAACAATTACGTCAATAGATCTAAAACACTGCCTCCATAGTATTACGTGCTAACCAGTAAAAGACATGGAGCCAAAGTGATCTGTCATTGCCCTCCAGGGTCAGAGCTGGCTGAGTCAACAACAGACTTGGTGACAAGCAAGTGAATATGTGCTAAAGATTGAGCATCCTGGCTCAGAAAAGGGTAAAGGCTAAAGTTCATGTTTGGATGGAGTGGGGGAGCTTAGCATGAGGAATGATGGAAGAAGTAAAGTAGAAGGTCGCAGAGGGAGGAGGAACAGCAGTCACCTGAGCCAGTGTTGGGAGCTATAAAGGATGTCAGCGAAGCTGGAGCAAGGACCAGGAAGATGGCAGGCCAGACAACTGATGGGTTCTGGGACTCAATCCCAAATCCATGAGAAGACCCTGGAGGCCCTGACCTAGGGTGCCTATGATGTTACACTGTATATCTGCCTCTCTGGATAAAATGTTTGTTGATTGTAGGGAAAATGTGTAGATAATCAAAGCATCAAAAGAGAGCGGGAAGTGGACATTGAATTCATTAGAGTGGTCCTCCCTCTGAGATGGGATTTCGGAAGGATGCTGCCTTTCCCGGCACACAATTTTGCATCTTACATCAGGACATTTTGTGTCTCCTGTGATGAAAATCAAGTGCACTTTATTTTCATTTTTTAGAACAAAATCTCTGCAGACAATGCCTGCTCAGGCTATAAGAATAAATTGCAGAGGGAATTGCCCTCGGGTGACCCAGACAAGGGCCGGGCATGCTTTAAACCAAAATAGCAAGGTTTTCTGATGATGTAATGTAGTTTTTAAAGTGTCCCTGACATTCTGGAAGGTTTTATTGGGCCCTAAGAAAAGAACAACACAGAACTACAAGGCTGTAAAAGGACCTTTCATTTCCAACAATTCAACTCATGTACTTTACTGCAGTGGGAATTACAGCTCTGAGAAAGAGGCATTTCAAGGCTGTGTCCTCCCCAAAATCAATGGCATTTCTGGACACAAATTATAACCACTCACATAGGAAAATCTGAAGAAATGCAACTGTAAGCAAGTTGATCATAAAGAATATGAGAGAAACAGAAAGCAAACACACCCAAAATGGAGACTTTGTGTGTGCAGTAGAGTCATATATGCGTATGTACTTTCACATATATGAATGCTCATACACATATATTTTATGTATCTCTTATCACAGAGAGTGGGAGGGTTTTCTCTCAGGAAACTGCCAATGAACTGACAGCGGCACATTCTTCATGATGCAGGTTGAACCCACTGGAACTAGATCAATTCTTCTCACCCATTCATCATACATTCCTGCAGAACAAATCCCTTCATCTGCATGTAGGGCATCTTGAATTTCCTCCCACCTTACTTTATGAGACAGGGTCTCTCGCTGAACCTGAATCTCACCCATTCAGCTGGACTGGCTGAACATGAGCCCTAGTTTCCTTCCAAACTCTGAGAATATAGGTGCATAGTGCAGCGTGTGGCTTTAAAAAAAAAAATGTACTTGAGTGCTCTACTTGCACATACACCTGCAGGCCAGAAGAGGGCATCAGATCACATTATAGATGGCTGTGAGCCACCACACGGTTGTCAGGAATTGAACGCAGGACCTCTGGAAGAGCAGACAGTGCTCTTAACCACTGAGCCATCTCTCCAGCCCCCAGCATGTGGCTTTTTAAAACTAGATGGGTGACAAGGATTTAGCTGAGATCCTCATGTTTATGCAGCAAGCGCTTTACCAACTATGCCATCTCCCCAGCTCCTTGGTTTTTTTCTTCTTAAATTAATGTTATTGGTACATACTATACAGTAAGTGTACTCAACCTTCTGCTGAGTTCACAGGTGTAAGGATGTTGACAGACATCTCTCTCAGGATAATCACCACAGCCGTCTTAGACTTCCCTTCCCTGCAGAAAGTAAAGGCCAGCTACGATACATGATGCTGAATTATTTATGTTCTTCTGTAGGTGTTTACTCCCTCTCATATCCTACGTAGTTGCTTTATGCCTCTAACATCTGCATCTATATTAAACATTGGCTCTTCATTATATCCCACATGAACTCAGATCTAGGTGGGGTCTTTTTTTTTCTGCCAAAAAAGTATCCTTTGGTGTTTAGTTCAGATGTGCTGATAAGCTGGTGCTAAATTCTCTCTCTCTCTCTCTCTCTCTCTCTCTCTCTCTCTCTCTCTCTCTCTCTCTCTGTGTGTGTGTGTGTGTGTGTGTGTGTGTGTGTGTGTGTGTGTGTGTATGTTCACATGTGCATCTGTGTGCATCTCTGTGTGTGTGTGGTGCATCTGTGTGTGTGTGTATGCTCACATGTGCATATATGTGCATCTCTGTATGTGTATGTGTGTATAGTGTGCATCTGTGTGTGTGTAAAGTATTTTCATTTAACTTCAGCATTTTCTTCTGCTGTCTGTGTTTGTTTGTTTCCTTTCATCTTCCTGTACACACTGGACCGACCATGCACTAGATGCAAACCCTTCCTTCTTCCATGTTCCCCATGATGCTAGAACCCTGAGAGGGTCACTTTTCAATTACTGCCTTTGTGTTTCTGTCCACCGTAGTCGGAAGCCCCAAATTCTAATCATGTGTGTGCACCCAGAGACAGACGTGTGACTAAGAATGAAGCACAAGGAGAAGGGCACAGTAGTGAACGCAACGAGAAAGGGAATAGTAATCCTTTTAATCTAAAAGGAACCAAAGTCAGGGGGAAGATTGAAGAATAGGGCCAGATGAGTGAGCAGATGAGTCCTAAGAGGAGCAGCTGCAGAGGAAGCAGACAGAACTCCAAGCATGGTAGTGTTCAATCTGAATGCACAAAACATTTCACTTACAGACCTGAGACCACCAGAGTTCGTATAAAAGCAAACCCAATGCTGTTTTTGCTCACAATCACTAGAAGTGCAGAAATATAGTAAGCACAAGAGTATTGTGAAAATACTAACCCAAATAAAATGTACTCAGTTACACTAATATCCAAGGCAGTGTTTAAAAATACATGGGACTAGAAAGATGGCTTGGTGTGTAAGAACATGCATTGGTCTTGCAGAGGACCCAGGTCCAATTCCCAGAATTCAAGCCAGGCGCTTCATAACCGCCTATATAGTCAAGGAAAAATGAGTGTGTCTTAACAGCATCAGGACCAAAAGCTAGTCAGCTCTTCACAGACCTCAGCTAGCAAATAAACTGGAGAAGCTACTTAGGAGACAATTTGATCTAAAGTATGAAATATTGAGATGCTGTGACTCTGGGTGGAGGTCTGGGGCTGAAGTGCATGGCTCTGAAAGCCCCTGCGCATGAGAATCACCTGGCAAAACAAAGAAACAAACAGAAGAAAACAAAACACAAGATAGGCTAGTGAGCTCAGATATCTGGACTACAGCCTGTGTGGATATAAATTTTTTATTCCAACCCTTAGTATTCAGCATAGTTCAGAAACATCGCCCAAGGCCTTTTGGATTTTTTGTTTTATTTTGTTTTTTTGGTTTTGTTTTTTTTGTTATTGATGTACTGAGTTATGTTTCTACTTTAAAATGTCTATGAGAATGCCTGTTCGTAAGAAGACAAAAAAATATGCATGTACTACCTGTGAGGGAAAAAAATGGAAAACACACAAACATCTAACAACAGATGAATTAATAATGAATTTGAAAACATCCATTGTTGAAAAACCAGGAAACCCTTAAAAAATAAATGAACTCTGACAAGATGCATTTGCATGGCAGAATCTCATAGAGGAGAATGAGTAATCTGCAGCAAAGCAAGTGCAATGTGGTACCTATTTGTACCCAGTTTGGACGTAGGCAAGATGGGCTGTACAGCTGACCTCATCAGAGCATGGTAGTTATGAGCTCAGCATCTGCTGAGAGAACAGCTGCTCCACCAACAAGGATAGCAGTGAAGACTGCAATTTCTATGCACCTTGCTTTCTTTGTGTCTAAAAAGGAGGCGCTGCTATTGCCTGCCTTGCAGGATTGTGTGGGGGAAAGAACGCGCTGATCGAGATGCGTGGAGCGCCCCTGGCACATCACACCAGTGATTTGCAGCTGCCTGCTGTTACCAGTGCTACAGAGCCGGCTTCTACCATACCTGTAATGTTCCATTACTTGAAAATCCTCTGCAGCAAAAACAGCAAGATGTTAAGACTTATTAGAGCTGGTTGGTGGGGGTAGACATTTCCCCCTAATGTTTTTCATTCTATTCTTCCCTGCAGTGGGAGGCCTGGGGAGCATGTTCCTAAGGCAAGCTCTTTGGTATGGACACTGTATTCTGACCCTTTTTTTTTTCATCACCGCCACTAAATGCTCGACAAGAAGCAACTTAAGGAGGCAAGGATTATATTGGGCTTGAGCTTAAGAAGGGACACATGAGGAAGTACCAATGGCAGGAACATGGTGGATATACTGAATTCACACTAAGGAAGCAGAGGGGGGACAAAAGCAGGTCTTAGCTTATTTCGCCCTTTTTATCCAGTCTGGGACCCCAGCCCATGGAATGATGAAGCCCACATTCAATGTGTCTTCCCGCCTCACAACCAATCTTTCTGGACATGTCATCAAAGACCTAGCCTAGACATGTTTCCACTGTGATTTTAAAGTCAGTGAAGTTGACAGGGAAGATGAGCATTCACACTGCCTGACTTCACCCACCTGTACCCAGACATTCAGCCCACAAGGAGCAGTGTCCAGTGATCCCAAAGGCGTCTTGCCACCGAGCTCTTGCTGCCAGTTTAGAGATGATGTAATAAAATACACTCACAATGCAGACCGGAATGCTCTCTGTTCTTACACTGGCTTCAAAGGGCCTTTGTGATTCCTGAGTTTCATTGCACTGGCTCATATTTTTACTTTGTTCATTTCTCTTTCATTGATTTGTAACCAGAAGTCTCAATGGCACAAATCATTTTAGTCATTTCCTACATTAATGGGAATAAGATGTGAGCTCAAATACCTGGCTCTAATGCATTCTCTCTCTCTCTCTCTCTCTCTCTCTCTCTCTCTCTCTCTCTCTCTCTCTCTCTCTCTCACACACACACACACACACACACACACACACACACACACACACACACACACACATACTCTTCCTTTTTTGTATTCTGTCTCTGGTCACACTCCCAACATCATGTCTGTCTGGTGATGCTTTGCTAGCTGGCTGTTTTCCAGATTATTCTATGACTCTGCTTTTCTTCTTTGAGGTCTCTGCTCAGACAGAGCCTCCTAACCCACAGGTCACTCATTTTCCACTGTGACCCTCTACTAGCCTGGGGTTTATCTTCCTCCAAACTCTGACCCAGACCAGCTCTCAACATGCACAAGACAGAAGGTGAGGATGCAGCTGGAGGCCTCCATTTGTTTTTTTTGTTTGTTTGTTTGTTTTTGTTTTTGTTTTTGCAAATTCAAGAGGCTCATTCTCAGAAACATGTTCTCTGTATTAAATTCTCAGCAACTCTGCACTGAGGAGTGGGCAGTCACAGGCAAGGTGGAGCCAAGAATTTTCAGGTTCCTCTGAGTTTCATATCAGGAAGTGAGGTGAGGACAGTGGCTTTCAGACTCAGTCACCTTTGGTCTTGCTTTTTATCGAACCCTTTCTCTCTCAAGGAGCAGAGACCAGGCAGTCCAGCTCATACACCCAAGGTCCAACCACACCTTCCATATTCTGTAATCAGAACTTCTTGACACAGGGTATGTAGCACCAAAGGGAAAACAGACCCTAATGCAATTCAAGTGGAAGGGTTTCTGCTGTTCTTGCTTTAGGGAGAGTCTTTTAGGTCTCTGGCCCTGCTTCTCAGTAGTCAGTGCCCTCCTCTACACAGAGATTCCCTCCAAACAAGCTGGGTGCCCATGCCAGAATGGTATGCCTGATTCAAGTGGGAGCCTCAAAGGCATTAAGCAGGTCAAATTACATGGCGAGGATGGTCAGGGCAGTGGGAGACTGCAAGGAGATAGGGGGCTTAAGGACAGGGCCCCTGTGTTGCTGGGTTGATGTCACAGCAATTTGTCTCTTCCGAGCTTGGTGCCTCTAGACCAGTTACATAACTGTCCCCGGCTGTGCAGAGGGTGTTCTAGGTGAGAGCTTGCGTTAGGCAGTGATTAGACCAAGGCCGGGGCCCTGATTAAATCCCTGAGAGGTGTTGGGTAGCTGCAGTGGCAATTGCCTTCAAAGGACTCACTCTTTCTGCCACCAAATCCTAGCAGCCTGTAATAGAATCAGGAACTAACATCCAGATTAAATATCTCCTTGAAAACGGGCTCTGAGCTCTGCACTTCATATTTCATCAGCTTCCGGAGAAAGGGCAAGAGAGTGGGCACTGCAGTCACTTAGAGAAGATTTCAAGAAGAGGGCAAACCAAGGAGAGCCTAAGGAGTTGGGGATGTAGCAGGACAGGGGCTTCCAAGGCCATTCATCCCTGGGTGGCCATCTCACTGCAGTGTTTTGAAGGACACAACGAACGTGGGTGTTTAAGCCCACCTTTGGAAGGACAGTCGTGCAATGTCGTAATTACAGCACAGACAATCTCCTCCTTCCGAGACAGAATCCTCACACCCAGGTGGTCACTTGTTAGCTCTGTTTCCACAGCACTTGTTAGAAGCCTGCCTGGAATGCTAACTAGGCTTTGGCCACATACAGCCTAGCTTTCTGATCTAATTGGAGTTTGCTAACAATGCGCAGGCAGCTACAGTCTCAGCTCAGACACCACATCAATTTCCACTCATGCCGGCAGCCCGCCCACCTTGTGCCCATGTTCTGTTCCAGGATAATTAAACCCTGGTGTCCTTGAAGTAAGGCTCCATCTAAAGGCTCTTTATGTTTCTCCACTTACCTCCTCTTTTTGTTCTGAAGGCTGACCCAAAGGCTAAGCCAGGACAGCTATGGGGGGCGGGGGGAGAACCATGTAAGTGCACAATGAGGGGCTGGAGAAATGGCTCGGTGGATAAAGAACTTTCTTTAGAAGCCCAAGAACCTGAGTGTTTATCCCCAAAATGATGTAAAATCTAGGAGCAGGAGCACACACATATAATGCCAGCACTGGGGGTGAGGCAGAGATAAGGGAAGCCCTAGGGGCTTGCTGGCCAGTAGCAGAAGCAGGGAGCTCTGGGTTCAATGAGAGACCTTTTCTCAAAAAATAAGGTGGAGCATAAAAAGGAGGTGACCTAGCATCAAACTCTGGCCTGCTGCTTATACAAGAAAAGCTCCTTGTGCACATGTGAGTATATACAGAGAAAGAGAGAGACAGAGAGAGAGACAGAGAGAGAGAGAGAGAGAGAGAGAGAGAGAGAGAGAGAGAGAGAGAGAGAATGAATTTATTATGTAGAACACACACACAAAGAACACAGAGAATTTATAGTGTGGAAGTGGACACATGGGGCTAGCTCAGGTGAACTGCTGACCAAGCATAGAGGAAGCTCTGGGCTTGACCCCCAATATCACATAAACCAAAGCGGTGATACACAGGCCAGTAATCTCAACACTGGAGAGGTAAAGGCAGTGGGATTCAAAAATCCAAGATCAACCTTAGCCTGAGCCAGTTTACAGTCAACCTAGGCTACACGAAAAGCTCCCTCAAAACAAAAATAAAGTTAGACCTTTGCTGTTTCTTCTAGCTTTCTTTTAAAAAAGAAAAGAAAACTGATACACAGAACAATACAAGCTGTTTCTTAAGAAATCTACCATGAGGTTGCAATATGCTATTCTACAATATGCGTATTATCTATGCCTACATGTAACTATTGCTGTGCAATACCCTAGAACACTTTTCAATACGATGCATTTATTTTTATGTTATGGGTATGGATGTTTTACCTGCATAAATGTCTGTTCACCACATGTGGGCAGTGCCCCTGGAGACCAGGAGAAAGACATTAGATTTCCTGGAATCAGAGCTACAGATAGTTGTAAACTGCTAGATAGAGGCTAGACATTGAACCCAGGTCCTCTGAAAGAGCATCCAATACTCTTGACCACTGAGCCATCTCTCCACTCTGCAGTACATTTTAATGATTCTCTTCTGACAGTCATTTCCATTTGAAAGTGGAAAAGAAGCCCTGTGCCTTCCGTCCCCCATTTCCCACCACCATCTTGTACTTTTGGTCTGTCTAGTACAGAGTGCACTCCTGAGCTTTCACTTTTCCTCGACGTATTTTCTCATGTCTCCCCATCCAGGGCAGTGCCTGCTGCATCCCATAATTCCTTCACCAAGGGCTCTGGGGCAATACTGTCTCTTGTGCATGACACAGACTTGTCCATTGTGAGATGCTAAGCCCTCCCCTTACCTCTATAATAAGGTACCAGGTGTGCATCACCCCCTATAGTTGTGCATCCCAAAGTGTCTCAGACGTTTCCAAGTGTCTAAGCACCATGGTCAAGAGAAGTGTCACTCTAATGATTAGTGACATCTTCTGACATGAAGAAGCTGTGGCTGACTACCACTGGAGATCTTCAGGTGAAGAGCTCACGGGGACAGGCCTAGCCCTAGCTCCTCTGTCTGTCCCTTTTTCCCCTCAATCGCAGGACTCATTGGTCCGCCATTTTTTATCTTGCTCACTAGCCATTCAACTTACTTAAGCATTTCTATATTGAGCCCACACTCTCCATTTCAACTACCCCTGTTCAGGATCAAGGCTTCCTTTTCTCTTATAACTTCAGCTTTCAAACTACCCTCTCCAGACTAGACAGGAGTTCTGACCTCCAGGCTGCAGTGGGCAGCTGGCTTGGTCTATGTGTAATGCAAAGCAGATGGATTGCCTGTCAACCACAATTTCTAAGGCAATCAATAGTTCCCTTGTCCCATAAGAGTACCTGACCTCAGAGTTGCTTCCCGTTCCCCAACCCCATCCTGTCCTTCCAGGGTCCTGCACCAATTCTTCAGCTGCGCTTATGGCAAGATGTTGGCAGCTTCACCTCTACTCTACAGTGCTGTGGCTATGGCTCTCACTTCCTCTGCTGGGTACTTCCTACTTTCCTTCAAATCTTGCTCATATTCAGCAGCCTCCTTTCTCTCTCTCTCTCTCTCTCTCTCTCTCTCTCTCTCTCTCTCTCTCTCTCTCTCTCTCTCTCCCTCTCACCCCCCTCTCTTTCTCTTTCTCTCTCTCTCTCAGTAATCTTGGCCCATCCCCTCCATTCCTTGTACTTCTACTAGGCTCTGAAGTACCTATTTCCTATGCCTGACTACAGTTTGTTTCTAACCAGCTTGCCCAGTCATCTCCTGCAGTACCCCGTTTACCATGCTCAGCCCCAGCTCCTCACTAGCCCTGCCTCATCTCTGGGACCAACATTAGGTTATCAGCAATGCTTTATCCCTTTCCCTTTTCCTTCCGCTGCTAGAGCTCAGGCTCCAGAAAGGGCAAGTCTGCCATGAATGAACTTTTCCCACTCAAAAAATGCATAGAAGTCCTAATCCCCAGTGCCTGGAAATGTGACCTTATTTGGAAGGACAGAGTCTTGCAGAAAGAACCAGGTTGAGAAGAGTTCATGGGATAGGATCCTAATCCTGTCTGACTCACATCTGAATAAGTACAGAAAAAGACACAGAAACAAGCCAGACAATTGTCCTGTAACAATGAAGATCACGACTCTGTATCTTCAAGCCAAGGATTGCAGCAACTACTGGAAGCTTCCAGAAAGCTTTGGAATAGATTTGCCCTCCAGCCACCTCAAAAGAACCAACCTCACTGGCACAGAGCTTTGAGTGGTTAACTTTCATCAATGATCTAATATTTGTGACCACACAATATGCATCTGTTTCCATGAGTCACCCAGTGTGGTGCTTTGTGATATAGCTCTAGGTGACACACATGGTCTGCTGTTCATTCTCATGCCACTAATGTTCCCTCCTTTGAAGGAGCATCTCAGAGCTGGGCTTCTTTGCAAGTCTTTCCCCTTTCTACTTTCTGTGGCTGCCTCAAGTAGGTGTTCTATAGTGTTGAGTCAATCTATGCAAACTACCATTTAGTTTAACTTGAAGAATCAAAAGGCCCACTGCACAAAAGAATGGCTTACCCAAGTGAGAACAAAGCCTCTCGAATGATTTCTGAAGTTTCTACCTCATCCAACCCACTGTCAGCAAAGTCACCCTCTGGCTGAGATGTGCTCTTTGGCATCTTGACAACCCAGACCCGTCTCTTGTAACAGCATTTCTCATCCATCCATTCAACAAGCATTTATCAAGGGAATATTGTCTTGTTGATGTTGTTCTAGCTGCTACCACTCTGGGGTATATAACCAGGTACAGCACAGCCAACAGCCACAGCCTTCTTGGATATTATACAATAAACACACCAGTAACGTAAAAACTGCATCTATTTTATATAACTTAGTATATACTGTGTCATATACAGTATAAGTTACATGGTGGGCGTCAGGGGTTTAATGAGAAAGAAGAGCTAGAAAGTTATCTTGAAGTTGATGCTGTATGATTAAGGCTTTAGCAGTTATTTTTTTTCTGTAGTGACAACCATTTGCTATGTCTCAGTGACCTAATGACAACCAATTCTCCCTCACACAAAGGTCTGCAGGCAGTTTGCAATTCTGAGTTCTGAAAAGCTTAGCCAGGTTCTGTTACTCCATACCTAACACCATGCATGCACTTGAATAGCCTCTTCCCCATGAGAAAGACTCATGCTGCCCAACATGGATGGGCAGGGCAGGAACAAAGGAGTAACACTCTTCTTTAGGCCATGAAAGGCCTGTGTCCCCAGGCTTCTGTCTGAAAGAAGCCAGCAGCACAGTAGGCTGCCCAATGGACTGGTCTCAAGGCATGACTGCTTGTCTGCCTCAGAACTGTAGGAACCTCAGACTAGGCCCAGTGGGGAGGATGAGGGAAGAGGCTGGGTATACAGAAGGGGGACAGAAGTAGACATCATTCTGCAGGCATCCTGAAAGACATGATAAAATATGTATTCCCACAGATTCATTCATTCCAGAAGGTGCTGGGGTATTTTGTTTTGTTTTTGTTTTTGTTTGTTTTTGTTTTTAGAAAAAGTAAAGTACAAAAAGAAAAAGAAAAAGTAAAGTACAATGAAAACAAGAGATTTTTGAAAAGATTACTCACTAAGCAACTCTATCATTTTCTAGTTATTTTTTACTGATCTGAAACCTTATATGTTTCATTTTGTTTTTCACTGTGGTTTTATTATCATTTTTCTTTCCTTTGACACTAGAATACAACATTTTCTACCTTCTCAAAATATCTAAGCTTCTGTACAAAACTGTTTGGAGGTCTCTTTAAAACAAATCTCCATGAATCCTTGTTCACTGTGCCCATTGGAGTGAAGAAAGTCAGGCTGTGACAAGGGGTTAGGCTGTCAGTGGCTTGGATGGACTAGCTTGGAGGTATAAGAATATGTCAGAAGCCTCCAAAATATGTTAGATTCATCAAAAAAAGGGGGGAGCTTTTATTGCATTCATCTCTTCACTTAATGCCTGTATAGAATACCCTTACTTTCTCTAATTAAGTTTCCTTACCTTAAAAACAAAGTTTGCACCTCAAAGTCATGAGAAACTTGGAAAATATTACATGAGAGAAACAAGCTATATGCTCAATTTACTGATGTCATTGTGTTTAAATACAAGGTAAGTGAAAATTCTCCCCAAAGTAGGTCTCATTGATGGTTATGTCTTGCTGTTATTATCAGCCTACAAAACTGATTACTTTCTCCTTCCCAGGGCCACCAGAGGACAATGAGAGTTTTCACTCTTGAAGGAAATACTGAATGCTGATTCCTACAAACTTTCATGTTGCCAGGTCACGCCTAACCTTGTTCACCCCTGTTCTTTACCCTCTTCTTTCTGAGATGGGATTTCTTCTCTGTGAAGCCCTGTCTGTCCTGGGACTAGCTCTGTAGACCAGGCTGGCATCAAATTCAGAAATCTACCTCCTTCTACCTCTCCAGTGCTAGGAGTAAAGGTGTGTACCACCACACTTTTCCTTCTTATTTTCTGTTATATCATGTTTCTTCTCTTGTCATCCTTCTCTTTGGCACCCATGGAAGGACATTTCCCAGACCTTCAGGAGAGAAGGAGCAGCTTGCTCATTACTCATCAGCTTCAGCGCCTTCAAGTTTCCACTGCTCATCTAAGCTGGGCAGCTGACACCACCATGGTAGGTGGGTCATGAACCTGGGTCCTCATCCTGCCACTGGGCCTTCTTTCATGGATGGTCTTGGCCTCAAACTCTCTTGGGGTTGTTTAAAATGCTATCAGCTAAACTGGCATGTGGAGATGCTCCTTGTTCAAGACCTCTTCCTTCTGGCTTTCTCTACTCAGTCATTGACATATCAGTAGGCTGGACCAGAAGCCATCCTTGCCTTTATGTCCCCCTTTCCATCACAGCATCCCTTATTGAGTCATTTTCCTCCTGTACTGTAATAGTTGGAATATGAACTGGTCCCCATAGGCTTGTGAGTTTGAACTGTTGGTCCCCAGTGGGTGGCACTATTTGGGGAGGTTGTGACATTTTAGGAAGCAGGTCCTCACTACAGAAAGTAGGTTAGTAGGAATGTGCCTTAGGGCTGATAGTGGTGTCCTACCTCTGCTTCCTAGTCTCCCAAGATGTGAGCAAGCAGCCTTGCATGCCTGCAACCACAGTACAACTGTTCTTGCTGCCATGGTGGACTACACCCCAAGACTGTGAGCAAAGCATAAGCCTTTCTCCCTGAAGTTGCTTCTTCTACGATATTTGATTATAAAAATGAGAAAACTAACTAATACAGCCACCTTTTCCTTCTACATCATTTTATGGGACAACCTGAGTCAACACTGAGATGCATCATGCAAGAGTGCAACTTGCCCCTTCTGGAATCTTGCCGTCCCTTACAGGAGAGAAGATGAGCATGTCTGTATGCCCTAGAGTACTTCCTTCTACTGTTCAAGCTTCCTTAACTCTGCAGTGAGCCCAAGAGTCTGTGTAGTTCACACATACCCTCAAGAATTGCTGTAATTAGGAAAATTGGGAAGGGGGGGCAGTATACAACCGCCTGTGGCAAGATGTGGTCACTGCTAGTTTGGCTGGGTTGCAGTTATCTCCATCATAATGCATGGTTCTTTGCTGCTCTCATGCTCTACCAGCAGAATGGAATGGTTTTTATGACAGGACCCACATGGCCTAAGGTAGTTACGATATGACCTTACTCATAAAATGTTTATGAACTCTTGCTGGGAGAATGTAGTTTCCAATCTTAGTGTTGGGATAACTCGAGGGGGTACTGACACCTCCTGAAGTCTAGGAAACAATCCTGCTAATATTAAGTCCTACTCTCTGTACTAGAGTTCTGGTGTCGCTCTTAGACCCCAGCATATTCTTGAGCCGAGGTTGCTGCAGTGTGCAGCCAAGCTTGGCAACTAGGAAAGTTAACATGTACATAGATGATGGGCAGATCTCACAGGAACCATATGACTTGGAACTGTAGCCTCTACAGAACCCCCAGGAAAACCAGATGACAAGCTCAGAAGCGATCCCTTACCCACAGCCGGGGCTTGATTGATGGCTACCAGCTTCCCTCCCACGTGCCTCAATTTCCTGTTCGGTTCTCACTAGGAGAGTTAAATAGGGCTGCCAAAACAATAATGTAGTGTACCCTGCTGCTGGTCAGCTGCCTGCTGCTTCCCCATGCTGACAGCTTCCAGAGCGCCCATGGAACATGTCTCTTATGCAGCTCTCCTGCCTGCCATTATATATGACATGGTGCTGGACCACTCTTATTACGGGATGCTTTGTATAAACAGCCTCGTCTTCCTCTCCCATGGGTGGGTTTTGTTTCTCTGCAGAAGCGCTTTGCAGAGGAGGGACCATGCCTCCTCTCTGGAGGGACCATGTCATATCAGAGGAACCATTGCTTATGGGCATGCAGATCAGGGAGGTCAGAAGCAATGACTTAGAAATGAATCTTGGGTAGAATCTTAGGAATTAATGGGGAGGATGACCTCCCCCCTCCCCCCCCATACACACTGCAGACAAAACCTACTATGCTTACATCTTCCCCCTCAGGGGGAGAAAGAAGGAAAGGAAGCAGAGGAGGCTGTCAGGGGGCTGCCACCTGCCAGGCAGACTGCCACCTGGCAATGAGGAAAGGGCCAGGAGCTGGAAGCTCAGGGAGGTGAGGAGAAGTAATCTCAGGGCTGCAAATGAAAACCAGGCTCCTGTCCGATGTGTCACCAAGCAGTGGGTGGTGGCTGCCAGCATCTCTTAGCCAACTCCGGTCTCATTTCAAGGTGATGCTGCTGCTGCTGCTGCAGGCACTGAGTCACTCATCTTGCATTTTCCTATAGACCACACAGCCTCCAGATTGACTGTATCTCTGTGAAGAGTTGAGGGTAGGGGAGAGGGAGGGAAAGACTTCCAGTAAGCAGCTGGTGGGTGCTCTCTCGCAGGAGTGAGCACCAAAAAAACAGGTGCGGAGCCTCCTTTACTGGCCATTGTCTTGTTTCTATTTCGCAACCTGCACTTCAAGTGCCCTCAGCTGCCTCTACTCCTTTGTGCCTTTGGATCTGAGTTTCCCTGCAACCAGCTTTGGAGAGAGACTGATTAACAATGCTGGGATTTTCAAAAAGCTTACAGGAGGTTTTGAGTGACAACTGGGTCTGCCCAGAGGGTGCCCCCTCCCCCTTGTTAACAAGGGTGGAAAACAATGCCTCCAGCCAGAGAAAAGAATTCTAAGCAGCCTGAGCCCCGAGATCTTATGGGACAAGAACGTTGCTCATTGTGCTCTCTTCTTCAATGCTCAGACCACATCAATTATTCACCCACGTCTCCCCAAGCAGCAGGAGGGCCAGCGAGCAGCCATTATTGACTGTGCTCTGTGTGCAATGTGGTGCTAAGCTTTTAAACACATATGATTAGGGAGATTTATCTTATTCAGAGCCCCAGCAACAGCCCCCTGAGGTAGACATTAAGGAATCCTGACTTTCACACCACAACACCTTGGTGGCCAAGTCCCTTGCAGAAGTCACAGGCGGGCACAGAGGTGAAGCTGAGAGGCAGATCTGGCTAGTTCTGGCTTCATTCTGTCTTCCTTTTTGGCAGCTGTAAGCATAAGTGTCACATCAGTTGCTACCAAAACTACAAATGGGGGTGGAGGGTGTTCCATCTGGGGCTTCTCACTCAGGTCTGGGAGTGAGAACCATAATCCCCTGTCCCTATTTATGTTGTTTATGTCCAGTACCACAACCCTTTGGGTGTGTTGGGGGATAGGATTCGGTGAAGATACTCACCGAGGAATGCTCTTAATATTGATCCATAGGAGAAGAAGGAGAGTGTGTTTGTGACAAGTCACCTTTTTATAGTAGAAGCTACCAGAAGCTCTGAAGCTGAGTTGGAAGGAGGGGCCAGGTCCTCACACAGCACTGAGAATAGAAGCTGCCCTGTGTAGTTAGGAATATGACCCAATAAGCCAAGACCCAACCATCACTAGAAGGATGTAAGGGCAGATGGGTGTAGGGGACCCTGATAAAAAAAAATATCACACATCATGCAGAGAAGCTGGGTGCTCCTACAGGTCGGGGGGGGGGACCCCTAAGAGGTTGCACTTGCTATGTTTCAGGAAGCCTGGAGAATCTTACCTGCAGGAAAGGTATCTCAGTGGAGGGTTCCACCTCTTTGCAGCCGTGAAGCAGATCACATGGGCCTCAGTATCTAAATCTGAAAAGCTCTGGGTGGAGGTAAGGGCACTTCATGGAGGAAGGAGCAAACTCTTGAAATTAAGAGAAATTGAGCATTTCAAATGCTCAGCACAACCTTGATTAAATAATAGCTGCTCGCTAGATCTTACTAGATTTATTGTTTTCATTATATCTGCAGAGATCTTTGTGATTGGAACTGTGTTGACAAATTGGATGCAGAGTAGGGAGGACCTTGAGGCTGTTCATAGAGACCAGGCACAAGAAGGAGTTTTGAAGCAAATGATGAAAGGTGGATTCGAAGGCAGACAACGTGTGAAATCTGCTACCCAGCTCAGGATGGAGAGAATGTGGGCCCTAGAGTAAGGAGGGGCAGGATTGGAAACATTTTCAAGTAAGCATACCACAGATGCCTATGGTAATTCAGACAGATGAGGGGGCAAGTAACTCATCAAGCAATCCAGAGAGCTTCAGAGGAGAAAAAGAGTGAAGAAGAAACTCAAGTTGCAGATTATTTTTAAAGGTGGGAATGCTAGAGAAGAGTAACCTGGGCTAGAACAAGGAAAGGATGCCGGGAAAGTTGCAGGGGCACACGTGACAGCAACAGCAGCAGAGGCCAGAGGTGACAGACAGACAGCATAGAGCACAGCATCCATGCCAGGCAAGTAGGAGCTAGAGAGCAGAGGGAGCTGGTGTGTGAGAGCCAAGGAAGATGTGTGAGTGATAAGGGGGCAGCTAAAGAGACCAGAGATGGGTAGCTAGAGACAGCGAGAGATACTGGCTACATGGCTACGTGGATGGAGCAAGGGTGCACGGATAAACAGAGGGCTATAGGCCTCTCTATAACCTGCCAGAATCCTAAGTTCTTATGCATATTATTCTGCTTGACCACAGCAGATGTTCATTGCTACCCATATTTTACAAATAAGTTTATATACAAATTTATGCAATTGGTGAGTGATTTGAAAGTCTTTACTTCCTTTCAGGGTCGGCGCATGCTGCCTCTCTGTTTCCTCATCCACTGCGATTAATGTGAACTTGCTACAGATCCTGGATGCATATCGTTTTATGGTTCAAGTTTTGTTGATCCTTGATGATCCTGCTTATTCCGAAATCATGTTTTGCCAACATGGTGGTAATTTATACTTCTCTATCAGTATAGCTACAAAGCTCTCTTTATTATCATAATGGTCATTGAGGTTTCGCATTAGTGAAGTGTTTTCATATATCTTTGGTCATCTTTTCCCATCAAGTCTTGGCCTTTCCTTTAGTCTGAAGGAGGCGTTAGTACTTTCTGGGGACTAAGAATACCTATATCTCCTGCCATTGACTAGACTGGCTTTTTACTGTTTACATTTTCGTAGACTGTCATGGTAAATAGAAATATTTTAAATTTAATTTAGTCATGTGTGTTACTCTTCTCTTTCATTTGAAAAATGTGTGTGTGAGTGCATACATGCGTGTGTTTGTGTGTGTGCCTGAATGCATGCTAGCGCGTGTGTGTGTGTGTATTGTGTGTGTGTGTGTGTGTGTGTGTGTGTGTGTGTGTGTGTGTATGAATGCAAGTGCCCCCAGAAGGCAGAAGATGGCATCTATCCACTCAGAACTGGACTTAGAGCCAATTGTGAACCTCATGGATGCTGGGAAATCAACCCATGTGCAAGAGCAGCACATGATCCTAACTGCTGAGCCTTTCCATCAGCCCCTTGGAAGGCCAAAATGTGTTTTCCAGGTCCTCTCCGTCCTTGCTGCATCTACCTGGTCATTAGGAACACAGAGCTATGCTTGTGTGTTTCCTGTACACATTTTAAGACTCACTATATATGATTTTCTTAGCTTATCTTTAAAAACCTATAATTTTATCTCTTCCTTTGTAATTTTTCTCTCCAAATTCTGCTTGTTTTATTGTTGTTGTTAATAGGAACTTCAGCAACATGCTAAACACATGTACTCACATATTTAGTCATATTTCCAATGTACTGCATATGGTTTTCAGAATGCAGCAGTGTTTATTCTAATGTTCTAAAATTAACATTATCTAGCTAACCAAGGCACATATTTTTAATATTTCTCTAAGAGCCTTTATTCTAAATATTTTATTTTAGTCATGTCGTTCTTATGCCAAAGGGTATAGCCATATCTGTGTCTCTTTGATGAATTAACTTAATGAATATTCTAGTGTTAAACCACCCTTGCACTTCTTGGAAAAGGCATTTTCATTTGAGATTAATTTTAAAATGAAAGGCAATTAGAATATTATTATGCAGGGTCATATCAATAGCCTTTTTATATATAATCATCTCCTCCCCTTTAAACAAGCTTTGTTGCCTGTGTCAGTCTTAGACCCGATCTTTTGCAGAAATTTCAAGAATCTTCAAGATATGATTCCCAAGTTGCAGCTGTAAACCCTCTCCTCACCTCTGAAACCGGTCTTTGCTTACTGCATGTCGCCTGTCAGCAAGGTGCATTCTGTTTCCCTTTAAATCACACAGTTTTATGTAACACGGTGTGCATGCTTTCCCCCCTGTGTGTCCACAATCAGTTCTTCAGTTTAGCCTCAAGAAACTCTGGTGCACACTCTTACATTGGCCTCCTAAGTAGTTACCCAGAGAGACACTGTAAAGTACCTATTGGCTTCTGGCACTCACTTACCAAAATCCATCAACTAGCAGAGCAGGATGTAAACACCTGCGGTCCCCACTATATTTTTGTTTTAAAGGGCAGAATTCTAGCCCTCCGCCGAACACCTCCCAATACCCACAAGATGAAGAACACAGTTCAAGGTCATTAAACGTGTCTTTCTCAAACTGTTATAAACCTTAGAGTTTTTATGACCTTCTTCCAGGTTGCCATTCCTTTTCTTGTTCTAGACCCCTGGTCCCCTGCCAGGACTCATGTTCATCACCTAAGGACACATTTACAGAAACCCTTTCACCTGCTCATGCAAAAAGCTCGTATTACCCGAGGCTTTAGTCACAGCTGTGTGGTCTCTGTACTCCTAAGTATGTGTGTTCCTTAGAGGCATCACTTTTATTCTTCACCCATGTGGCTTCCTGGGGGAGGAGGCACTGTTGGCGAAATGGTATGTAGCATGAATGTAAGCATTTTCCAAATAGGAAATCCAAAAGTGACAAGAAGGGGAGACCGTGCTCTTGTTCCGAGGAGACTCAGTGCAGGCAGAGCATCCTAGGCTAACACGGTTCAAGAAGATGAAAAGAAAGCCAATTTCTATGGGAATAGAAAAAAAGATTGCATGCCTTCCCTTAGCCTGCCAGGTGAGTAGCTGCCTCTCTGTGATAGAAATGAGATTGGAGCTACCCCTCAAGAAAACTGGGGTGTCTCTGCAGTCAGTCATTCTCTCCTTCCAAGTGGAAGGAAGCCTGGCCACCAGGCATTCAATCAAATCCCAAGAGGAAGTACAAAACTCATTTTTTTTTTTTTGCTAGCACTGACCCCTAATCAACCTTGGCTGGATTAACACCCTCTCATCTGACCTCTAGCAATTCCTAAGCCACAGCTATTAGGGGAAAACTATTTGCTTCACATACAACAGGCCATGAGTCAGGAGATCACTGTACTGTGTGAGAGGAAAGAGAGAGAACCAAGCCATTTCAGGAGGAAAAAATGAAGAGCCACGCACCAGGAAAGAAAGGCAGCCATGGTGTGCACACCAGACACATGAGTGAAGCTAGACATTTTCCCACCACACATTTAGACCTCAGAAATAGACTGTGTTTCTGAAGAAATATGAAGTCCAGTCCCTAACTGATTTTGCGCCTGTAGATCAAACACAATGAGAGAGGAAATTGACGTAGAAAAATAGAACAAAGGGGGACTACATCCTATTTAACAGCCTCTGACCAGCAAAGGGCAGTAGAGAGGCTTGGAAGCAGGCTTTGGCATCTCTGGGATTCCCAGGTTTTTTATGGCCCTGAACATGGATTTGGACCAACTCATGTCAGTCGTAATAGGAGAGTCAGTGCAATGAAAGGAGCCAAGAAAGAGCTGGACTCTAGATGAGAAATGCTGCCCAAAGGAGTGGGATGTTTGTATCCCAATGCCATGAACTTTTAGGTCATCCACACTATGAGCTTTTCCATGCATACGCTATTACACTGTTCCATGTCAGTCTCGGTAAGGAGGGCTTTCCAGTCTCTGCCATAGGTTCCCTTCATAGACCGATCTTGACACCTCTAGAACCCACCCTTCTGCCTTACCCTCCTTCCTCAAGACAGCCTTCAAGCTGGAGAAAGTCTTTGCCAGATAGTCATCTGTTAATGGAAACCCATGACTCTCACCTCTAGAGGGGAAGAGATATTTTGTTCTGTATCCAGATATGAGTGACCATGGTCCCTGAACATCCTTGAACACAAATTTCCACATTCTGGTAAAGTAACAGTTTGATGAAGTTTTTTTTTAAACAGCAACAGAACAAAGTCATAAATTGACGTGCTTTTCAAATACATTGTTAAGAACATGATGCAGACAGAGCCTGCATCTCAGATATAGGCCTCAGATGCTGTTTGATGACATGTAAACTAGGCTTTGATTGGTGTAAACTAGGGTACTGTTACTACATCCTAAAAGGTTTATATTTTTTTTACTTATAAGATGTTAGTTCTGACACTGGAGTGGGCAAGGAATGGCTAGTTAGTGGGCTAAAGACAGCCCAACAATATAAATTGTAATTAGGCTTTGAAGCTGAAACACTATAACTTCTCCACAGTAGCTGGAGTTCCAATCAGTCAATTATACTTGCAGAAGGTTAAATGTGAAGGTACAGCTGTTTTCTGAGAATTTTTTTTCATACATCAAACAGGGGATTCATATTTACAGTATTGGAAGAATTCTAAAGAACAAACTTCTAATCCATAAAAGGGGAAATGAACACTTTTCAAAAGAACTACAAAAGGCCAATAAACATACACACACACACACACACACACACACACACACTCACACACGTTCAACATCTATAATCACCAAAGAAATGCTAGTCACACTGACACCTTTTTCAGTTTTTTTTTTTTCAGAGCTGAGGACTAAACCCAGGGTCTTGCACTTGCTAGGTAAGCACCCTACCACTCAGCTAAATCCCCAACCTTGACACTCCTCTTCAATCTGGTATTGTTCTCAAAGAAACAGAACATTTCCCAGCCTGTTGGTACAGACCTGCCTATACCCCTATATGCCAAGGCAGGAAGATCAGAAGTACAAGGCTTGCTTGTGCTACAGAGAAAATTCAAGCTCAGCCTGGTCAACTTAGTGAGATCCTTACTCAAAAAAAATATATATGGAGCTGTAGATATAGCTCAATAATAGGATGGTACATATTGCTAGTATACGAAAATAGGATGCTAATATAGGTGAGGTCCTGGATCCAATACCTATTACCACAGAGCAAGGAGGAGGGGGAGAAGGAAAGAAAAAAAAGAGAGACAAAAGAAGAAAATAGCAAGCTGTGAGATTGGGGTTGTGGGAAGGAGACTTGCTATACTGATAGTGAGAGTGTTAATTAATCCAGCTAATTCTGGAAACTTGGGTTCATAACCCACTGTCTTAGTTTTCTTTATATTCCAAAAAAAGAACTTGGGAAACAGAAATTGGTTAAGGAAAGTGAATTATTAACCTTTGATGAACCTAATTCTTCTCATCTCCACTATGCCTGTGGTAGTCTTAAATTTTGGGGAAAACATGACACAATACCCAGAAGACACATACATTTGGTTGAGTTAGTTTAATGGGCTCTGGTGGTAAGGTAAATAGGTTTCGGGTTGGCCCCGCTGTGTCTGTTTTTATATTACAGAGACAGTCGCACAGTCAGGTCAAGGCCTGAAGAAATAGGGGGTGGGATTCATTCTAATTTTAAAATTCCACATTTTCAAAACACAAATAGAACTTGGATGCTTGGCCCTCCATGTTCTCACTGACTGGGCCTGGGAAGGTTCTTTGTCCTTATGTCCATCCCGTGATAGGTGTGGGGGTGGGAGCCCTTTGTATCTTTTCTCTAGAGTCAACGTCAAGCTCGGACGCCTGCCTGCCTATTAAACACAGTAGTTTTTTTTTTAATGAAAAAGTTGATATGAGCGAAGGGAATAAGAGGGATGGGGCGTGGGAGTGGGACTGGAGGGGAGGGAGGAGGGGGCTGGGATCAGGCTGTAAAGTGACCAAAGAACCAGGAGACAACAGGAGCTCCACAAAACCAACAGGACCGATCAATCTGGGCCAAGGGGGCCTACAGAGACTGATGCACCAACCAAGGACCAGGCATGGAGAGGACCGTGGTCCCCCTCTCAGAGGTAGCCGATAGGAAACTCAGTCTCCACGTAGGCCACCTGGTAAGAGGACCAGGGACTGTCTCCAACATAAACTCTATTGTCAGCCCTTCGAACACTTCTTCCCAGTGAGGCGACCTTGCCAGGCCACAGAGGAAGAGGATGCAGGCAATCCTAAAGAGACTTGATAGTTAGGCATCAGTTGGGAAGGGAGGAGGGCTCCCCCTATCTGAGGACTAAAGGATAAGTATGGAGGAAAGAGGGAGGGAGGGTGGGACAGGGAACGATGAAACAAACAAAGAGAAAAAAGGAAAGACAGAAAGGAAGGGAGAAAGAAGGAAGGAAGAAGAAATGATAGCCAAAAGAAGGGGCAAGATCATCTCTCTTTGGAGTTTAGAGTATTTTCTGACCAACAGCCCATTTTCTCATCATGGGATGCGGTTTGCACAGCCATGATGGAAATCAACAAACTACAATTAGGATCCAGCTGCCTACTCACATTTATTGCAGCACTATTCACGACTGCTAAGTATGGCACTAGTGAAGCTGCCCACCAGCAGACGAATAGATGAAGAAAATGTGGTACTTACATAAGGCAGAATTCTAGGCAGCTGTAAAGAATAAAAATATGCTGTTTGTAGGAAATGGGTAAACTATAGATTATAACTTCGAATGAAGCCAGACTCAGAAAGATAATTTCATTTTTTTTCTCCCATATGGGAATTTAACGAAGGTAAAGGATATGAACATTAAATGGGGGGGGGCTATTGGGGATGGTAGGGAATTAGAGGAAGAAAAGACGGACAGGTGGAGGATAAGAGAGGCTAATGGACTGAATATCAAGGTATATTACATAGATGTTTGGAAGTGACATAATGAAACACATTACTTAGTATATAAATATATGCTGACTTACTTAAAAAATGGCAACATTATTGGGAAGAGGTTCCCAGCAGGGACTGTGACATCTATAGAACACAGTGTCTATTTAGTGACATGCCAGAGGCATTGAACATTGATCACAAATACCCTATCTTCCTCAGTTCCTCTCTGTTCTCCCATAAGGGCCTCTTTTGTCTGAGTGCCACTGAAAGTATTATGAGGGGAACTGGGGATCCATTTTGAAGTTCTTAGTTTAGATAAAAGAATTTGAAGTCAGGCTGATAAGTTTGAGAATTTTATTAGTGAAGAAGAAGAAGAAGAAGAAGAAGAAGAAGAAGAAGAAGAAGAAGAAGAAGAAGAAGAAGAAGAAGAAGAAGGCAGGTAAGCTGCAAATCTCAGCAGCTCCCAGGAAAGAGGAGATGAAGGATAAGGGAAAAGGCCCTTTGCAATAGGTCAGCAAGCAGCAGCACGGCAGAGTGCTGACAGGCTTTACAAAATGAGTGA
Organism: Acomys minous; assembly: GCF_964271855.1. Taxonomy (NCBI): domain Eukaryota; kingdom Metazoa; phylum Chordata; class Mammalia; order Rodentia; family Muridae; genus Acomys; species Acomys minous. The sequence goes on from NC_140493.1 coordinate 52,319,307, forward strand.
GAAGGCCCAAATGCTCCAAAAAGCATGCCCAGACTTCAGCTAGTAGAGAAAAAAAGGTATGTTTCTCTGAGTAGGACCCAGTGGGCAAGGCACATGATAGAGGCTCCATACATCAAGAGCTCTGCAAACTGCTTTAGAGGAAGAAAAGTAGGTTATCTCATTAAAGGGATAATTAATCCTCCCCTCTCCTTAGCATTTCCTTAAGTGATCAGCTTTCCAAGACACTGCACTCTAGGCCAGTGACTGACAGGTGCAGCTGCGTTAGCTGAATAGGAGTGAGTAGCTTAGTATATCCAGTCTCTGCTCAGGCCAGACACAGAATTTAGGGTGTATTATTTTGACCAGGAGGGGGTAGAGTTGCCTTAGTGAGCCTCAACAAGGCAGATACCCTACACTTTTGTATAGAAATTTATTTCCCAAGGAGGCACTTCTCTTTATAGTGCTACTGGCAGACAGGAGGTGAGGACTAAAGTCTACAAGAAAGGGATCCATTGCCATTGGCCTCCAAGCCCACTAATATCCATTTAGTTTCCTAAGGTTAGGAGGAGATATGAGAGCCAGCTAACAGAGTTCAGTCTACTGAAACTAGAGGCAAATTGGAAAAGTCCAGATGTACAAGTGGATCACATTCCTCTAAGACTGAACTTAACCTCTAGGACATAGGTCAACCACTCTTCAATTATCACTAACTACCTTCCTCCATTTCTATGTAGATTAGCCAAAGTTTCAGAAATGTCATTTATCCAGGAGAGAAGCAAGACTAAGAAGTTCTAGGGAAATGATTTTTTAAAGCACCTTCTCAGATACCCCCCTGTCACTCAGAAGAACATTTCTCTAATATGGTGTTGTCTGGTGTGTTTCTGTGAGCTGAGAGATGCGTCATGGTGATTTGAGGTTAATAACCATGAAAGAACTAATATACTTTGAATGATGCTCTTCATAAATTACTCAGAAAATCCAAGGTTACCTTTGCACAGTGTCTCATCCTTTCACAGTGACTCGTCTTCTTAACACGTTAGGCTGATACCACCCACTCTCTGGACCTCGCTCTATGCTTCAGAGACTGACCTGACTTAAGTACCTCAAGGATGGGGACCCATTGCAGTCTTAAGCAGCATCCCCCAAGACCTCCTTTCCTGAATGCATGCCCTTCTCCAGTGTGCCTTCCTGCTCTTCCAGCAGGAAGTATATTCTGTGCACATTCCTTCTCCCCATCTCCCAGCGACTTCCAGGCCAGGATGCAGCATCAGAAGTTGTGTGAGCTCTCAGATTAAGTCTTAAAAAGGCTGTTCAGTGTCCGTAGGCTCTAGGAACCACAAACTAACTCTGTTAGTGGGAGTCTGGGCTTCCTTAACTTCCTTAACTTCCTTAAGGATAAGTGATCAGGTGAAAAGAGACATCCAGAAAGAGCCAACACCATCTGTTAGACTGGTGACTGGGGCCCTTTTAGGCCACCCTGCTCCTGGTGAGTTGTCAGATGTGTTGTACCACACTGGTAGACGCCATCAGAATGTTCCTGAGGAGCCCATTCCAAATTGTTGGCCATCCGAATTAACAAGGGAACTCCTACAATATTCCCAGTGATTTCAGAGCCCAGAGCACAGTAATAAATTTCTTCCAAGGTCAAGCCCAGGCTACTACTATGAAAAGGCCTAGTGTTCAGTGGTTCATCTGAACTTTGGACACAATATTTATCATTTGGTCTAGCTACTCCATCCATCAACTAACTGACAAAAGCAAAAAACAAAAACAAAATCAACAAAAATAAAAACCAACAAAAAAATAACAACCTTCCCATCTGACTGAGAACCAGAAGAAATGCTATTATCAGCTCATGCTATTACCAAAAACTTCCCAGTCACTCAAGCTGAATAGCCCAAAAGGTTTAATGCCTGATGGGCTTTGCAGCATCTGTGGACCCATAGCAGACCACACGGAAGAATCTCAGCACAGACCTTAAGAAGTTCAATAGCCCTCTTCAGCCACTGTTCCTTCACAAGCTTCTAGATTTCTACCAGCCAAGCACAAGATGCTTGATCATAATCCACCAAGTTACTAAGCCACTAAGGTGTCCCTACAGAACTGGATAGTGTCTGACGTGCAAATGACAGAGGCGATCTGTAGGTGTGGGACTAATCTGTCACCATCTGGAAATAAGGTGCCAAAGACTGGGACAAAAATGGTCTGAGGCTACATAAGCTGCTTCCCAGAGCCTGTTCTCCCTCTCTCCTGTCTCTTTTCTCTCTATTTAGCACTCACTGCCTCACACTTCCTGTGTCCAGTTAACTGAGGAAGAGAAGAGTCCAGTCTTATTAATAGATGGTTCAGAACAAGATTGGAATATACTAAAAAATGAACAGCATTAGCTGAGAAGATAAACTCAATGGAGGGCCATGCCTGCAAGCCCAAGTACATCAAACAATGTACTGTGACTATTAAATTTTCATATATACATCTACATACACACATATTATCAGAGGCCTATTTGTACTGGTTCATTAATAATGACTAAACGTTTGAAAGGAAAGCAGGAACTCAAAAGTAAATGACTGGCAATTAGGTGTCAGGGACTTCTGGGGATGAGGTATGTGAGACAGCTCTCTGAAGAGCCATGTCTGGGGCCATATTTGTACCATGTGTGATTGTTTAACAAAGATAAAAATATTCATGGAAGATAAGCCTAATGATCAGGAATATGTAGTGAGTGATGGCCCCGATTGTCACTCAACTTTTTCCGCCTGTCTTTACCAGTGGATTTGAGCCTGAGGCCATGGTTGTGGGTGTGAGATAGTGTGAGGGCTCAGGGGCATGCACCACATGGCTGCTGGTTGAGCAGGGTTTCTCAGACTGATGAGTTAAGGGTGCTTTTGGTCCTCTTAATCCTCCAATAAGAAGACAAGTTCTAATTCTACGCATGAGTTCATTGCCACACACCTTTCCCAATTTCGTGATGCTTCTGAGGCAGAAAAATAGGGCACAGTAATGTCTCTGAATGCTCATACAAAAGTCCTATGAATTAGCATATGAAAGAAACAAAGGCAGAAAGGAGGATTAGAATTCATGATCACAAGTAAGAAGGCTAATGTGTGTGATGTGTGTGTGTGTCCCCTGTGTGAATTGTTCAACACAAAGTGAGTGTGCTATTGCATCACGTGGTCCCAGTTACTCTGGTTATCTCATTTCTAGATCTCTCAGATGCTTAAGTTAAAAGAAACCAGCAATTGTTAAACCAAACACATATCAGAAACTTGTTTAAAAATGGAGATCTCTGAGGCCAAAGCCAGCTTAGCTGCTCTGGAAGCTGCGGGGAAGAAATAGGGAGACTATATTTTCACAGAAGCATGTGGAAGGTTCTAGCCCTCAATTGGCTCCATAATATGAGTTTGGAAGCGGCCACCATGGTACATTCCAGGGCCCTGGAGCCTTCATGTCTCTGGCTCTCAGCTGTGTCCAGTGTGACTCTCCGGAGGTCATCTCTGCAGACAAGCTATTTTAAACTGCACCTCCCTGGCCTTGCCAGGACCTGAGCAGAATACATTGGATGCCTCTCTTCATCTTCATCCCTCTGCTACCTAATCTAATTATCACAGCAACCAGATGTGACAGGCTCCTTCTCAAAGCCATTTTAATGTCTCCAAAGGTACCTCTTGGAATGCAGGTCTTCTATCTTTTTCCTCTCCTGTCTCTAGGAGGACACCTTGGTTCAGATGCTTCCTCTGGGCCAATTAGCCATGAAGCATCCCTCTGCTGAAATAATCCTATTATGGGGCCCTGAGTAGCAGCCATGGACTGTCACAATCAAACCCAGATCCACAAAGGAAAGAAAAGTGAGCATTTAGCATCCTAAAGTTGGGGGAGGGTGGCCTCCTGGGGCAGGACACTGCCTTCCCAAGACAGTCCTGCTTCTGAGCACTCACATGAGTCAGTGCCTGCCTTCGATGCATTTGAAGGTGGAATGAATGTAGAAGTATCTTTCTGTAACAGAATACTGAAAGCCAATTTATGAATCACAGTGATTTAGTCGTCCCATGGTCTGGAAGCTGGGACGTCTAAGGACGCAGTGCTGGCATCTGCTCCTCTGTGAGAGATGTACTGCTCTTATCACCCCATGGTGGAACCCAGAAGGGCAAGAGAGCTTGTTGTTGGGCTGGAGAGATGCATAGGCAGTTAAGGGCATGGGCTGCTCTTCTGGAGGGCCTCGGTTTAAACCAAGGCACTCTCAGCAGCTCACCATTGGATATAACTCCAGTTCCTGGAGATCTGATGCCTTCTTCTACCCTCCATGGGCCCCAGGCATACATGGATGCACAGATATATATGAAGACAAAACACTATTACACATAAAATAAAAATTGGAGAGACAGACAGACAGACAGACAGACAGAGACAGAGAGAGACAAAGAGACAGAGAGACAGACAGAGAGACATAGACAAACAGAGACAGAGACACAGAGAGAGACAGAAACAGAGAGAGATGTCAAACTCTTAGCCTAAAGGTCTATATGTTTGGTATTAATCCATTCGTGAGTGTGGACACCCACCCCTCACCTAAGCACTTCTCATCAGGCTCCACCTCCTCTAGTTTGCCTTGGGAATCACGTTCCCAACACATGATTTGGGGCCGATACTCAAACCATAGTGTTAGAACCTGGGCAGGTTCCTTTAGGCCTGGTCTTACAGCCTGAGCAAGTCCACCCATCCCTGTATCTCTCTCTGAGATAGCTGTCTGTCTGCCCAAATGGGAGTTGAATAAAGAACAACGTCAATGGACATGCCAAAGTGGGGGGAGATGGAGAGGTGGTCTTCCTCAAGGAAGAGTTCACCAATTGGTTGTCTGTACTAAATGGTCAGCCCTGAAAACCTACAGAGCAAGAAACATTATACGGGCTGAGCAGGTTATATTTAGAAATATGTATGTATATACATATATGCATGTCATGACAATTAGTGAAAGAAAAAGAGAGCATCAATTAGAAGGATAGTGGGGAGGGTATATGGGAAGGTTAGGAGGGATGAAAGGAAAAGGAGAGATGTTGTAGCTATATTATAACCTCAAAGATAAAATGCTAAGAGGAAAAGAATCTGTCTGTGCTGCAGCTCGACAACTCGCAATGCATGATACCTGGCTGCTCTGTGCTCTTCATCAGGTACGCTATGTTGAACTAAATCACATGGTGTGAATTTTCCCTCTGGCTCTAAAATGCTATAAACAGCCAAAACTTTCCTTTGCTCTAAGGGTTGGTCTGAGACTCCTCAAGGGTATTTGCTTGAAGAGACTTCTCACCCTCCACTGGCCGTGCTCCTGCTCCCCCCTCCCCTCTTCCCTCTTCCCTCCTCCCCCTCCCTTCCTCCCTCTCCTTCCTCCCTCTCCCCTCCTCTCTCTCTCCTCCTCTCTCTCCCTGTTGCGGTTAAAATACCAGTATGGACTAATAATATTTATTATCAGGCCTATAATTATTTTTACGGCAGTATTTTTTTTAAGCCTCTAGCAATCAATCAAGACACGGAACACTTGTTATATTTTAAAATAGCTTTAGTTAACCTGGGGTAGGGCAGATATTAATCCCATAATGGGGCAAGTATGGGATGCCTGCCCCAATCCCATGCCATCTGCTTCTAATAATTTCTATCAAGCTACCTCCCATCCATGATCCCATATACTTGCTAATGTTCTTCATCTGGGCCAAATCCTCCATCCACACTGGCCATGTGCTTCTCCTCCACCTAACACATGGTGGCCTTCCTCCTTCTTCTCCTCTCCTCCAGCCTTCCTTTCTCCCAAGATTCTCCTGTCTCTCCAAGTCCTGGAACCTTAGCCACGCCTATCCCATTTGCCCTGCCCAGGTGTGATGGCCTTTTATTGGTCAAACAGGTTAGGCTCTTAGGCAAGGTACAGATGGGTCACAGAAACAGCAAGCAGTAATTAGCATCAGAATACATTAGACCAACCTCCAACACCCTTCCTCCCACCCTTTCTTTCCTCTCTCTCTCTCTCTCTCTCCCCTCCTCTCTCCCTTATTCTTACCTTTAATGAAGCCTTTCTTTCCCTTGAAAGCCCCATCAGGTTTAGCTGCCCACACACTGTATGGTTTCTGTCTAATGCTCTCCCTCTCTCCTCAAGGGCCCATCTCATTTTAACAAGTTTCATTGAGGGACCTGTGACAGCTTATTTTCTGAACTGACACCTATGACTGTACTTGTTATCTTAAACACATAGTAGTATCTTTCCAAAGGGAAAAGGTGTGTGGAGTATGTATGTGTATGAGTGTGTATGTATTTTTGTGTGATGTGTGTGTATGTGTATTTGTACGGTGTTGTGAATGTGTGCATGTATGTGTGTGCACGTGTGTGTGTGTGTGTGTGTGTGTGTGTGTGTGTGTGCATTCATGCTCATATGCGTATCTGAGGGGGGTGGGGGAGAGAGAGAGAGAGAGAGAGAGAGAGGGTGTCAAGTGTTCATGGCTCTTTGGACACCATTCCTAGACTCCTGGTCCACCATATCTTTTTGGTTGTTTGTGGCATGCCTCACTCTGGGTCTTGTTACTCACTGTCCAATTTCCTATCTGTATAATTGCCGACTATCCTTGTTAGTGCTGTGTCATCTGTACGGTATAGCATTTTCTTAAGTGTAGGTAAACACTGAAGGCTACCTCTCAATTCCCAATAAAATGATCCAGCCTCAGTAGAAACTTTAGAACCCACCATGAGCAATAATGATCAGAAACAACTTCCGGAAGCAGTGACCAGTATTTCAAATCACTGCTCAGCACAGAGTAGGTGATGTTATAACAGAGTCTGACATCTGTACTCATGTCCTGGCAGAAAGATGCATAGTCCTTAAAATAATAAGATGAAGGCCACCACCGTCTGGCACTCACTGCCACGGTCAGCTCCTACACTGGTGTGCCCCACCCACAGGTCCTCTAAGGATGCTTTATGATTTCTTCAGGGAGCTGTGGCTCTTCTGCTGTGTCCTGCCTGGAATGTTTCCTTCTTCTCTCTGTTTGCTGTGTGCTCAGATCCACCGTGAGAGAGGCACCAAGTTTATCTGCATATTGTGGATGTGGAGATAATGCCATTGGAAAGGCAGATCTGACATCCGTTCCCAAGCTCCCACTCAGGACCCAGCTGCTCCTGCCTGCTGATGAGTCTCCATCCCTTCCAGTGCCAGAAGCAGAAAAGGGACAAACAAAACAAAACAAACGAATAAAAACTGGCTTCTCCCACTTGGTGTCTGGCAAGATCCTCACTGACTGATAGTTCTGGTCCAAAGTATGTGAGAAAGAGCTAAATATGTTGGCACACATGAAGCCAGGCAGGTCAGGGGTTCAAGGTCATGCTCAGCTACATAGTGAGTTTGAGGCCAACCTAAATCTCATAAGAACCTATCTCAAAAAAAAAAAAAAGAACTAATTATAAAGTAAAAATATCTACAAACATAAACAGCCTCCAAATGGCTGTGCAGTGGCTATCTATTCTTCCCATTTTAAAAAAAAAAATCAAAGCAAAAAACAACAACAAAAAACAAACAAAAACCCCAAGGAAGTCTTATGCATCCCAGGCTGCTGTTGAAGTCACCACTCTCTCTAGACAGTGACTGGTGTCCTTGATCTCTTCTGACCTTCCTACCTCCACTTCCTCAGGCCATCATGCCTAGTTTTAACCTTTCTCCCCTTCTGAGGGCATATCAGACTTCCTTCTGCCTTCTCCCTCAGCATCACCTCAGGTGGGGTACTCAAAGCTTCATCTCTTCTTTGCTAGAAAGTCCACACAATCCACATGGTGCCAAGAATAACCTGCCCCTGGACTTTATGCTGCAACAAGGGAGGCACTGTGAGAAAGGGACATAGGGAAAAGAGGTCTCAGGGATGTTGTAGTCATAGCCACCAGCTGCTGGTTTCCCCAGTGCTGATCCAGCCGGCTTTTCCATCACAGAGAGATGATAAAATTCTTTCTCCTCCTTCTTGTTTTAGTTTTTGAATTTAAGTCACTTTGACTTGGTGTCCTGACACTTGAAATAAGTGTTGTGAAAATACACAAAGATCTCAGCAGCTGCTCTGTTCCTTTTGATTTGATTAAAAGTCGCTGTGTCCTCTAGGAGAAATGCACACGCGTACCTTTTTACCCAAATCCAGGGCAGGCAATTTTTTTTTCTGCTTTGAGAACTATGCTTAAGGGCATCTTCTTTGCAGGTTTACCCTACCCCAGCCTCCCTCTAAAGCTTTCCCAGCAACCTGACTGATTAGCTTCAGGCTAGTCAGTCTCTCGTCATGATCTGAAATCGCCTGCATGGCCCCTGGCTTGCTAAAGATTGGAGCTCCATGAGACAGGAAATGCCGAAGGGTAGAATTCACATATGTGTCCCTAGCTGGTTTCCCAGCAGCCAGAAGAACACCTGGCATCTGACTCCATCCAGAGGCATCGGCTAAATGACTGACTGGATGAAAAGGAAAAAAAAGGGGGGGCGGGGAGAACTCTTTCCAAACCTTTATGTGTTCACATGAGTGTGCAGATACACATGAGTGTGTGCATGTGCGTATGCGTGCACACATGCATGTGGAGGCCAGAGGTCAAACTTAAGTGTCATATCATCTATATTGTTTTATGAAACACAGTCTCTCATTGGCCAAGTAGGCTAGACTGGCTGGCCAGAGAGCGCCTTGGTTGCTAAGGAGATCACCTCCGGCCAGAGAAGCTATTTCTGGTTTTTGAATACCCCAATCCCTGAAAATAGAGCTTCGTGCAGAAAATGAATGTTATCTTAGAGGGTTCGCCCATTTCTGGTTTCCCCTGGAGGGTGGAAGGCTTGCTTCTTCAGACTGGTTAGAGCACGGAAGAGTTCCTGTGGTGTCTCCTCCCCACACAGAGCTACAGTGCTTCACGTGGCAGCCATCCTCGCTGCCCTCCTTCTTAGACTCAAATGACCTTGACTAAGACTTGCCTAGTCCAAATAGTAAAGCAGTCCTTAAAAACTGGACCAGTATGACTGAAAATGAGTCTAACCTGGCACTCTTGCCAATCCCTAATTATTCACTCGTAGGTCACCTCCTTCCCCAGCCAGGGAAATGTTGGGGGCGACCTGGAGCTCTACCCAATCTGCCAAAGCATAAAGAAGTAGAGAGCTGCCATCTGTGCCCTGCTGTGAGAGCCTCAGAGAGACATCTGGAGTCAGCACCTGTCCCCGAGCAGGACAGCTGGCCTGGTGCCCATGCAAGCCATAGGAAAGAGAACTCTCAATTCTTCTCAGCACACAGGCAGACAGGGACACATGAAGCGTGGTGCCAGAGTGAGCTTTCTTTGGTTGGCATGTCAGAGCAGTAGGAGGGCCATGTGGCACCAAATTTGTCTCTCTCATACCCTGGCTGGCATCCCTCAAGCCCAAGGTTCAAGTCAGTCCAAATCATTGTCAGGATATACGGGGATCTCTGGCAGAGAGAAGGAAAGATAGTGAGCCTGAGCCATGTTGGAGCCCAGAAAACCCAGGAAACACAGGAGTAATGGAGAAGTCACTGGAAAGTTTTGACTTAACTCAAGGAAAGGTCCAGCATGGGCAATCCTGGCCTGAGGGACAAGTAAGGCTTCTTTACAAATGCCAAACAGAAAACACAGTAGAGGATAGATGGGCCGGCTTCTTGGGCATAAAGAGTATGTCTCCCCTAAGGTGCAATAGAAGGTATATAAGTTAAAATATTTCTGGAGGCAAATAATTTTCTACTCTCAAATGCATACAAATATGCCAAGGAAGATAAGAAAAGGATATGTAGTCAAAGATCTCAAAGATCTCTCTTTAATTAAATTACCTTATAAGGAGTTTCTTTTTTAGGAAATACTTTTATTAATTATTTGAGAATTTTATATTTTGCCCACATTCACCTCTAAACTCTTCCCAGGCCCACTCCCCTTTGCAATGCATGCAACACTGTGTCCTCTTTTTTTTTTTTTAATCCATGGAGTCCAATTTGTATTGCCTATGTACAACTAGATATACATCTACCCATTGAAATATGGTCCCTAAAGAAAACAGACTCTCCCTCTGCCAGGTGTGGGGTTTTGTGCCTGTATGCCTACCTCCTTGCTGGTGTTTTCTCTGGCTTGAGCTAGCACAGGTCTTGAGTAAACCCTATGAGTTTATATGTGCAACTGCCAATCACATGTGACCAAGTAGGCCCTAGGTCCTACAGGAGAACCTATTACTAGTATTCAGTAAACGCACATAGACTTGAACTGACCCTTATTGACTTACCATGATGATAGATTGGTGCATCCCTCATCTGGCATCCTTCATGAGAGAAACTTCTTTTGAAATGGATGGCGGTTAACAGAGATCCACAACTAGGCAAAGCTATAGACAATAAGAGACTGCAGAATGCTTTGACCTAAATAGGACATCTATACCACATCCTCTCCTTCCAGGATTAATGACTAAGTTGGAAGAGAGGGCAGAAAAATTGTAAGAGCGAGAGGTGGTGAATGACTACAAAACAGTGTTTTCTGTTAAGCATTTCTTAAGGGCATCTTCTGGTATGCATGCATATACGCTATTAAGGCCATTAAAGCATCCTTCCCTCAAAGGAGCATCAACAGTAATGAAATACCCTGACAAGCTTAGGATAAATCAATGTATCTCACTTGAAAGCAAAGTTAGAGAATCCTAAAATACCACCTCCCTGCAGACTAAAACCTGACAAAAGTGAATTGATAGACACAAAGCAAGTCTGAATAAACAAGAGAAGGATAATGACTTCCAGGCAGGCACACTCCTCGGAACTGGAAAACTTGCAGTTTTCATTAAATTAAGTTAGGTTTCTACAACCACAACCTATCTACCAATATTATGCTGTAAAGCCTCAAGAAGTATATCTGGAAAGTTTATCTGGAAAAATACTGAGCACAGAAAAATAGTCAAAATGTCTTCAATAAACATACCACATATAATTTGTCCGTTAAAGCAACAATTGTAGCAGTCCTAAAATACTTTAAATTTAAATTTCAGCTATTCTGAAACTGTACAGGAAGACTGAATAAAACAAATAACCCACAGACTCAATACTTGACCAAGTTTAATCATGTCAAATGCCTATTTAAAGTTACCATGTTAAAAAAGAATAGTGAATCAGTGGTTTTTTGAAAAATTGGTTGTGTTGGGCAAATGTCAACCTGGATTCTCAGCTAACACTGTTTACAATCCATTCTAGAGACAGCATATGTATTGTGAGGTACTGGCAGAAATGTTCTACTTACAGAAATGCTACAAGAAAAAGAGTCATGGTTTTTAAAAGAAAGTAGTGGGCTTTTAAAAGCAGCGATAGTTCAAGCATTTTTTAAAAAGAAGCATGGATTTTACTAATGGACACTTTAATGGTGTATGCATGCATCAGCAACAATGAAAAATTGCTGGTTAAAGGAAAACTGCAGAAGCATCAGTTCCTCCAGGATGCTTAGGAATTGTCCTATAGTGATAAATAGTCACTGAAGACATAAAGTAGGAAAATCCATGAACTGATGCGAGGTTTGTCTTCACTCTTCCATTGCCGCTATGTTTTAAACTTGATGGTAAGTTCTACTACTTGAGGTTTTTCAAGAGAATGTCTGAGGAATTGCTTTGAGACATTGCAGTTGGGAAGCAAATGGGGGGAGGAGGTATAAAATCCTAAAAGCACAAGAGACAGAAGAAGCCAAAGTAAATCAGTGGAATGCATCAGACTAAATGCATCACACCAGGGAAATAATCATCACAACAAAGTGGCAAATTACAGAGTCTGGGGAGTGTCCTGCTGACCAGGGCTCCCATTCAGCACATTCCCTGAGAAACCATATGCAAATAACCTAGGGGAAAAAAATTAGGCATTTCTCAGAAGGCATATAATGGCCAGTGAGTCCACAGGGAAGGAGTCAGCATCACCCATCATTGTAGAAATGCAATCTAAACCCACAATAGGCCATCACTTCTCTCCAGTTAAAACGGCTGTCAGCAAGTGGAGGACCATGGAATGGATGTGACATGAAAGCAGAAGGTCAGGGACAGGAGAGAGCAGCAGCGCAGCGTGGAAAGGGACTGATAAGAACAAAGCATAGTGGGGGGAAGATGCACTATTGGGAAGATGTTAATCGGTACAGGCGTTATGGAGAACAGGCCAGACCTTCCTGAAGAGAGTAAAAAACTACTATGTAATCTAGTAGTCCCACTAGATGACATGTATCTGAAGGAAATGAAGACAGGGTGTCAAAGAGATAACTGCCTACCCTCCCAGGCTCCTTGTGCCACTAGCCACAGTGACTCCAGAAATGGAGTTAACATAAGCATGTATTAGTTGATGAACAGACGTACAAAAAGGAGTACCGTTCACCCAGAGAATGAATGTGATACTTCTAACAGCATGGGAAGAACTGAAGATTGTGGAAATTAACGGAAATAAACCACACAGAAAACAAAAACATATGACTGCACTCTCAGTCATATGTTGGGCATTAAAGAGCTGATGCCATAGGAGTTGAGAGTAGAACGGTAGCCAACAGAGGCCAGAGAGAGCAGCAGGTAGAGTGGTTGGTGACCCACTGGGCTATGGGCAGAGGAGGCAGCATCTGATGAGCTATGGCATGGCATGGCAGCCATAGTTAGTGGGGAAGCATGTTTATTTTGAAAATATAGATGGAAAGATTTTGAGTGTTTTCATAAAGAAATGACCAATTCTTTTTTTTTCCTCCTTTATTAATTTATTCTTGTTACATCTCAATGGTTATCCCATCCCTTCTATCCTCCCATTCTTCCCTCCCTCCCAATTTCCCCTTATTCCCTTCCCCTATGACTGTTCCTGAGGGGGATTACCTCCCCCTCTATATGCTCATAGGGTATCAAGTCTCTTCTTGGTAACTTGCTGTCCTTCCTCTGAGTGCCACCAGGTCTCCCCGTCCAGGGGACATGAAATGACCAATTCTTGAGGATATCAGCATGTCTAATCTTAAATATCTCACAATGAATACCTATATCAAGCCCTTTACCCCATAAACATAATTACATTTGTATGTATTATAAAAAAATAAATTAATTTTTAAAATACTCAATAAAATAAATGTATCAAAAGCATGTCTCTATCGCTGTAATTTTTAGTGACAAGCACAGTGTTCTTAAATTTATTCCCGTAATCAAATCAGCTCACCAAGCAGAAGAATCTAATTAGGCAGCGGTAACCATCCTTGAGAACAAACAGCTACACAAGAGTGCAGTTGATTTTCTAATCCTTTCATCTTCCGGAGGAACACTTGTTGCATATGTTTAAAAGCAGAGCAAGGTCTGGCTTTGTTTTGTTTGTTTGTTTTAATTTTTGAGAAAGGGTCTCACTGTGCATCCTTGGGTGGCCTGGAATTCAAAGACATCTGCCTGTTTCTGCCTTCCCAAGTGCTGATATTAAAAATATGCTCAACCTAGAGATTGAGAGAATGGCCAACCAGTGGTGATTCACTCAACTTGAGACCCACCTCATGAAAGAGAGCCAATCCCTGACATTATTGATGATACTCGGCTATACTTGCAGACAGGAGCTAGCAGATAGCTGCTTTCTTCATCCAGCAGCTGATGGAAACAGATCCAGAGACCCAGAGTCAAACACTAGGTGGAATTTGGGGATTCTTGTGGAAGAGTGAAGGGGGCAGGGGAGTTGGAGGGATAAAGGACACCACAAGAAGACCAACAGAGTAAACTAACCTGGGTCCATGGGGCTCACAGAGACTAAACCAACAACCAAAGAGCACACATGGGCTGGATCTAGGCTCCCTATACATGTGTAGTAGATGTGCAGCTTGGTCTTTATATGGATCCATTAACAATTGGAGCAGGGGCTGTTTCTGACCCTGTTGCCTGCATTTGAATCCCTTTCCCCTAGCTCAGCTACCTTGTCTGGCCTCAATGGGAAAGGATGCACTTAGTCCTGCAGTGACTTGATGTGCCAGGGTTGGTTGGTACCCATGGAGAGGAGAAGGGAAACGGGGGGGGGGGGGGGGGGGAGGAGAAGGGAAACGGGGAGGGAGGAGGGGGAGGGGGTTAAGGATGAGACTAGGAGGACAGGAGGGATGGGGCTTTGATCAGGCTGTAAAGTGAATAAATAAATAAATTAATGAAAAAATATTTTCAACCTCATCTTGCTGAGAAATGGTTCTATTCATTTGAAGCACCCAAAGTTTAGACATTTACTATGGCATCTTTTTTGTTATTCTGGGTCTGTTGGATTTGCCTTGGGCTGGACTCCACCAGACAGTGCTGCATATCTGGCCAAAGCTGGCTGGGTTTAGTTGGGTGTGAGCTTGGTCTCAGATTCTAGAATGCTAAATTCTAACAGAAACTTTGAGAGGCACCAAGTTTTGTCATTGCATAGGCTCTGTCACCTATAAAAATCAGATCTGTCCTCAATGAAATGTCTGTGAGTAGTAGAAGATGCCAAGGCTTTACATAACACACAAAATCATAGCTTCTGTTTGTCAAAGTCTGTCAAGACGTGGAGACATTCATTATAATCTTGTTATTCTGGAAGTGCTGAACAGAATTGTACCTGTTTGTCTTCCAATCTACTACAAAGGCTCTCTTAGGATATATACAAATCCAGACAGTGAGAGAACTCCATTAGGAAAGGCACTTGTCCCATAGAACTGGCAACCTGAATTTGATGCAGGAACCCAAGGAATATGGAGTGAGAAAATTCACTCACCAAAGTTGTCTTCTGATTATATGCATGCACCATAGTATACAAGCCTTCCCAATGTGCACATAATGTACACCACCAGAAACCATCAACCATCATCATCATTATAAATAATTTTAAATGGTACCCAAAAGGTTATGAGTCCCATGAAGATCTGTGTATGTATTTTTTTTTTCAGTTCCAGGGTCTCAACAAAATAAATACTGGGGCATAAGCTGTAGTTCATGGATTAAATCAGATCTGTTGCTTGTTGCTGTTGTTGCTGTTTAAATAAAGCTTTCTGTATTCGTGCTAAAACAGCATGGTTTAATAGTGGCATCTGAGAGCAGATGGCCCACAGAGTCTGAGGCTATCTGGGAAACTTACTGTTTAAGACCAGCCTACGATATTAAAATCTTATACAAGTTTTCTTTATGGCCACATTGAAAGCAAGTGTCTAGCTAAACTGCTTTAATTGTCTAAAGCAAATGAGGGAAGAGGAAAGTGGATGAACATGTAGATGATGAGTTTGTTTGTGTCTAGAAAAATAAAGTGTTAACATAGTGAGATGTGTGCTTGATTCTAATTTTTCAATAGTTTGGAAAGAGACAGGTGAAAGGCTGGGTCTTCGTATATTGAGGAGAAGCAAAGGAAGTCCCCACACCTGAGTGTCCTTGGCTGCCAGGCCCATCTGGGGATCATTAGCCATTCCAGTGCAGCAAGGTAGCTTTTTTTCGTACTTTTTACCTATACATTTATATTATTACACATTTATACAATAAACTACCTATAGCAAAGAGAACCATGACACAATCAGGAGTTATATAAATGTTATGTTTGTATTTGTATTTGTATTTGACAGCCTTAAAGAAAACATCTTTCCTATCTTGGTGTGTCTAAAATTCTGAATGTAAATCAGTGTCCATCACATCTTGTCATTATCAACTTAAAACATCTATCAACACCTAAAATCATCTTAACCTCTAAACAACTAAGCTTCATTGTATAACTAAGCTACCTGGTCTTCAACTCCACCAGGGACTTGAGAAAGAATAAACTTGATTACCTGAGTATGCCGGGAGTGTAGGTTAGCAGCTTTCCAAATGAGAAGATGACAGAGACTGTTTGCTACCTGAATAGTCACCCAAAACTCTCTATAATGTTGGAGCATCTTCTTCAGCCTTCTGACCCAATACATCTGACAGACATATTTGTGAGGCAGGAACTATTGAGGTCTTGCTTAGCCTGCCTTGGTAGAGTTTGGCCTCGATTCTGCATCCAAGCTTGCCCATTTTTAGGCAGAATTTTGTCTGTGGTAAAAACAAGAGCATTTTGTCCAGTGGCTTGTTTGCCACATTTGAAGCCATCTCCATAAGGAGGTTCTTTGATGCTAATCATTCTCTTTGAGGTAGGCTGGGAGTTGCCAGGAGTTAACCTGCCTCACTGTCAGTGAATCTTTAAAATAATACAAACATTTTTAAATACCATATTCTGCATGTCTCTGAGGTTTTTGAAGACCTTATTTTCGTATCCTATCTTATCTTTTATAGAATCATATCTATCTGCTGCACCTAAGATGTATATTCTCATGATAAAGTAGGCTAATAATTGATATGATCATGATTTGATCAACTAATAATCAACTTGTATAACTTATTTATCCTAAAAAGCCTGCAATAGCACTTTCAAAATATTGAAAGTAAACCTTGTATTATAGTTGAATTATGTGGGTACAATACCTCATATTAGAGGTATTGTGTGAAGAATAATCTTACATTTGAATTCTATACCACTGTATCTATAATTAAACTTATTTTGCATCTATATACAAAATTCTATACCAGTGAATTAAAAATAACCTTGTGGGTGACAATTGAGGCATTAAGTTGAGTAGATTCACTAATCTACTTTGTGTTCTATCTTCCTTGTATATTTCTATATTCCCGCTTCTTTCTTTTCCACCCCTATCTCCAAACCTAAGAATGTAAGATACAGGAAAAGAGAGACATCACTGAGTCTAACTTTGTTTTCTCTCTGGATAAGACCAATAATAACTTGTAACCAACTCCTATTGATAATAACCCTCTATAGCCCAAGAAAGTAACCAAAAATCTACCCAGCCCCTTAAAGGAAATGGGGTGTCATACTCTTAAGATTTCTTCAGGCTTATTTAGGACACATAATCCTTTGTAGGGGCACAAATGAAATTGGGGAAATTGTTAAACAAGCTAGGAATAGCATTTGTGGTCCAGTTTCTAAATGTTGAGAAATTTCAGGCTTAATTAGAGTCTTGTGTGGGACAGTCTGAAATACTGGACCAATTGGGATTGTAAGTTTTCTTTAAAAGTGTCCTGGGAGCTGTCTTGCTCTGAGGAGGAACAGCAATTTAAGGACTTGGTGCTAGAACATGAAAGATACAGGATGTCAGTGTCCAGCATGCTAAGAGGAATGCATCCTGTCAGGTGTGATCCAATGTCACTGTCCAGTTCTTTTGTTCGGAAAGCATATAATTTCTCATAAGCATTATACAGTCCTAAAATTATAAGTATATAAAGTGTGCATGATGCACAGAACAATTAAAGCTGGTTTTCTGCTCTTAGTATGAGCAGGGAAAAAGGACATCTGAAATTTTTCATTGATGCCATATGAAGAATGGCATCTAATAGTAATTCGTAGGGGTTCTGTACCCAACAAGAAGCATTGTCTGTGCCTAGACACTCATGTCTCAGCCAGTCTCAGAGCTGTTCCCATATAGTAGGATTATCAATATAAGTTTCCTGCTTGTTCTGCAGTTTAAATTCTTCACATCCAGATTGTATCCCCCTCCCTCATTCCCTCCCAAGCCTCCCTCCCTCCCTCATCCCTTCTCCCTCCATCCCTTAGTACTCAGATTGAGGACCCCTCCTCCCCTAACATCTGACCTCAGCCTAGCAAGTCTCATCTGTACTACCTGTAACCTCTTCCTCTGTAGCCTGTCAAGGCCATTCTGCCAGGGGAAAGTGATCTAAGGTTGGTGGCCAGAGTGCATGTCTGAAGTAGTCCCTACTCTCCACAAGTGGGATCCACAAGGAGACTGTGCTGCTACACCTGAGCAGAGGGTCTAGGTCCACATCATACGTGGTCCTTGGTTGATGTTTCAGCCTCTGTGTTGTAGTGTAGTTATCCTGTATTATGGGCAAATATCTGCTTGCGAGTGGGTATATATCATGCATGTCTTTCTGGGTCTGGGCTACCTCACTCAGGATGATCTTTTCTAGTTCCATCCATTTGCCTGCAAATTTCAAGATTTCCTTGTTTTTAATAGCTGAATAGTATTCCATTGTGTAAATGTACCACAGTTTCTTTACCCATTCATTGGCTGAGGGACATCTAGGTTGTTTCCAGATTCTGGCTATTACGAATACAGCTGCTATGAACATAGTTGAGCAAATGTCCTTGTTGTATGGTGGAGCATCTTTTGGGTATATTCCCAGGAGTTCTATAGCTGGGTCCTGAGATAGAGTTATTCCCAGTTTCCTGAGAAAACACCCGATTGATTTCCAAAGTGGTTGTACAAGTTTGCATGCCCACCAGCAATGGAGGAGTGTTCTCCTTTCTCCACATCCTCGACAGTATGTGCTGTCACCTGAGTTTTATTTTTTAATCTTAGCCATTCAGAGAGGTGTAAGATGGAATCTCAGAGTCACTTTGAGTTGCATTTCCCTAGTAACTAGGTATGTTGAGCATTTCTTTAAGTGTTTCTCAGCCATTTGATATTCCTCTGCTGAGAGTTCTTTGTTTAGTTCTGTGCCCCATTTTATCTCCCACATTACTGTTGTCATCAAATTTCACTTTTTGACCTTTCTGATTCACATTTCTCTTTAATATTCCCTTTGTTCTGTCATTGTGCTAGGTAGTGTATTGTGTGTGTTCAGTTATTCTCCCAAGGGAGCCCTTGACTTTCCCAACCTCACCTCTGGCACAAGCCACTTAAACCATGATATAAACCTGGATTAGATGTGAGGAGAAAGGATACCTCTTTCCATTTGTGTTTCAGTCAATATCTAAGACAGCATCTTAACCTGATGGTCAGTGCACATGTCACAAAGCTGAGTTACAAGCCACAACTCTAGAAAATCCCCTTGAGTGGTAGAAGGTAAGACAAAGATCAATAAGAGTAAAACAAAAGTCACCAAAAATGGACTCAAGGTAGAAATCAATGACTCAGCATAAAGAAGTCAATCATTTGACCAGAACAAGCAAAGATTAGTAACAAGGAAGTGAACCTTAGACTCGTCCATTCCAACAAACAGAACACAGCATCTGCTCAAGTACATTCTTGAGGACAAAGCAAACAGCCCTCTGAATAAACCAAGAAGTTAAGACAAACAAAATATACAATAGTAAAAAAAAAGAGAGAGAGAGAGAGAATTCCTTACCAGTCTGGGTGGCCACTGTGGTACATACCTGTCTTCTCGGCACTTGGAAAGCTGGGTCAGGAGGATGCTCTGAATTCTAGACCAGACTGGGGTCCAAAGAAAGACTTCATATCAAAATAAAATTTAAAAGTTTGAGAAATAGACAAATATGTTAACTTTAAATAATGCATTCTTAAGTAACCAGTAGGTTAAACTCAAACATTTCATAGAAAATAAGAAATAGCTTGAGACTAGTGGAAACAAAATGCAGAATATCAAAGCACGGACATGTACTGCTAAGTGGGAATTCCTTTCTATAACTTCAGTATGGAGAAAGATCACAGATTGATCGCCCACACAGTCAACAAAGCAGTAAAGGTGCCCAAAATCAATGACTTTTCTACACTCTTTGCATGAAAAATTGTAAGATAAAAATCAGGAAAGCAATTGCATTTACAACAGTATCAAACAAACAAAACACTGAGGGAAACACTGAGTAGTACCTGCAGAGTTTACACAAATGCATGTAAAAATTTAGATGATACTGATATTAATTATTTAATGAGGTTAACATGAATCATTTATGATCTTATAAGAGTAAACATATGAAGAATATGTAACAACTAAATGTATATGCACCTAACAAGAATTCAAACCATAAAGCAAAACAGCTAAAATGACAAAGAGAAATAGATAAATCTATGATTCTTTTCAGGCTTCTCAGTGTCTCTTCTCAGTGATGAACATAGCAATCTGGGAAGATCGGTTATATGTAAACAGCATCAGTCAGCCACATGAGCAAGTCACAGGAGCTGCCTGCCAAGATGGAACACTGACATGAGAGCCGGAAAGTGCATTCTATAGAATGCACGAATGGAATGCTGACCAAGACCGACAATAGTGTTAGTCCAGAAGCAAGTCCTAAACACATCTGGGAAATCCCTAGATAGAATGTAAACAACAGAAATCTAAATAATCAGAACTCAAAAGGAATTCACAAGGGAAGTTAGAAAGTCTTTAGTACTAGATTAAAAAGTCATAAATTTCAATATCCATGGATGTCATTAATCCCAAAGTCCTTATAGAGTATAAATAGCCTAAGTGCCTGACCTATAAAAAAAAGTCTTTGAGCTCAGTTTCTGCCTCAAGAGAATAGACAGGAAAAAAAATGAAATCTGAAGGAGACAAGAAGGGGAACCAGGGACAAAGCCTAACAGTTGGTAAAATTGAAGAGAGATATGTATACAGAGAATTAATTGAAATCCAAGTCTAGTTCTTTGAGAAGATCAAAATATTGATAATCCCCGAGCTGACCAATCAGAGGTTAGCAATCAGTAGAAGGGTTCTTATCTCACTCTTAATTTCTAACTTGTGTCTTTTCTCATTTTTTCCTCTATTCTTATCAATTGCCAAGTAATAAGACTGATTGTTTTTAAAGGAAAGGTGTGACAAATCAGAATAAAGCCACTTTGTAGGTTCTGATTATTCAGTGGGAATTGCTGGTGTAAAGGTCTCAGATGAATCCAACCTAGTGTCCCAGACAGATTCTTGGGCTCTGTGCCCTCAAAGGCATTTGTGCAAAACAGCATCAACAACAAAAAAATGCAATGATTGCTCACCAGCTGTGGTTTGAGATTAGCATAGTTGACGATTGGGAGATGAGTGGATAGCACAAACGTGGTGTTTATTTGTGGTGGGATATAACTCAGCTTTAAAGAATGACATTCTATCATTTGCATAAACATGGATGCATCCGGTGGACATTGTGCTAAGTGAAATAGAGCACACATAAAAAGGCAAAGTCATGTGTTCTCTCTCATACATGGAAGATGAAAATGAAAGTCGATCTGAAAATAGAATAATGGTTCTCCAAGACTGTGGTGGAAGTGTAAACAAAGAGGCAATGGATTTGATCCATGGCATTTAATGATTCATGGGTAAACCTGGGTGCCACCCAAACTCACTATTCATGTTTGTTACTGGAAGATTTTTTTTAAAAAAGTACTAATCTAGATCTAACCTTGCTTAACATTATTTAGCCTGACCCAGTGGGGTTATTTAAGTAAGCAAGAGCTGTTTAACATTCAAACCTCAATCATGGTGAAATTATAACTGGTTTGATACCCATGCACATACCAGCAGCACCCAACTGGACTCAGTAGTTAAAAATAAAAGAGCAAATATACTTGGATGGGGGATGGCGTGAGAGAGGGGCAGAGGAGTGAAGGGCAGGGGAGGGAAGAAGAGAGAACAAGGAAAGCATCCACACTGGAAAGGAAAAAAAAAATAACACTCATGGTCAACTTGATAATTTATATGGAAAATTCTACTGTATCTACAAAAATGTCCTGAGAATTAATGAGTGGGCTTAGTACAGCTGCAGGAAACAAAATCAATATTTCTAAGATCAATTGTATTTCTTTCTACTAGGAAAAAAAGCAATAAAATATTGTATTGATCACAGTGTGATGGCTATAGTTAGTAAGAATAGATTGTTTGTTTTAGAACTGTTAAAATAGTGTTATCTTAAATGTCTTCACCACAAAAATAAGTAGGTGAGGTAATAGATGTGTTAAATGCTTAGCTTAATCGTTGTATAATGTATACACATATCAAACACCACATTGTGCCTCATAAATACATACAATTAGTATTTGTCAATCACAAATTTAAAGATGTAACTTAAACGCTGCACCAGTGGATTTCCACTTCCAAGAAGATGAACACTGAACACCTGGCTTCTCCTACATCCCTCTTGCTAAGAACCTGAAAAATGCTGGGCCTTATCTATCTACCCCTCAATTATCCACAGGGCTTTGGTTCCAAGACACAGATGGGTGTGAATATCTTTTGGTACTCACCCCCTGTTAGACACAGTCATCTCCATACACCCTCCATGTCCTTCAGCATGTGTGTGAACATACATGTGCAGGTGCAGGCTCCTGTGCAAGCCAGAGGCTAAGATCAGATGCCTTCCTCTCTTATTCTCCACATTTTAATTGCATTTTTCATTTGTAAAGAATTCTACTGTGTTTTCCAATTTCATTTTATTTTTTTTCTCATTTTACTAGTTCTTTGAGAATTTAATATAGTGTATTTGGGCTATATTCACCCTCACCCAACTCCTTCCAGATCCCCTCCACTTCTCTACCCTCCCAGTGTGAATTAATCAAGTCCTACTTGTGCTGACCATATATATACCTTGGGATGTGTGTCCTCGCGAGAAGCTATCAGTAGCCACTAGCTCCTCAGCTATGGGTGGGACTTTGTGCCTAATTCTCTTCCTCATGCTTGGATTTTGTCTGGCTTAAGCTTAAAAGGGGACATTGAGATTTCATCTTATACCAGTCATAATGGCTAAGGTAACACAAGAAGAAGGAGAAAGAGAAAAGAAAGAGGAGGAGGAGGGAGGGAGGGAGGAGGAGGAGAATACAGAAAGAAAGAAAGAAAGACAATAAATATTGGCCTGGATGTGGAGAAAGAGGAATACCTTTTCACTGCTTGTAGAAGTGAAAACTGACATAACCATTATGAAAATCAGTATGGAGTTTTTTAAAAAGCCAGAAATAGATCGACTGTGTGATCTAACCATGTCACTCCTGGCCTTATAGCCAAAGGGCTTGATATCCTACTACCGAGGTGCCTGCTTGTCCAAGTATGTGCATTGCTGCTCTATTCACAATAGCCAGGAAAGGGAACAGTCCAGATCTCCATCAGCTGACGAACGAATGATGAAAACAGTGGTCCATACACACAGTCAAGAATTATTCAATTTATATAATTCCTGATTGTTTTGTGGTTCTTCTTGTTGTAGGTAGTTTATTGTATATATGTGCAATAATATAAATGTATATATAAGAATATTTAATAACAATTGTAAAAGAATATGGCAATGTAAAAAAAAGAATTATTCAGTTGTTTAGAAGAGTGAAATCACAAAATTTGCAGGGAAGTGTTTAGATCTAAAAACAGTCGCTCTGATGAAGTAGCCCAGACTCAGAGACAAATGTCACGTTTTCTTTTATGTGTGGGAGTTAGTGTTGAGTCTGAAGAGATCTCTGTTTCAATCATTTTAGCTTTCTGAATCAGGGTCTGAAGTAGCACAGACTGGCCTTGACTTGACAATGTCATCAAGCCTGACCTAGAAATCCTGGTTTTCTTGTCTTAGCCTCCTCAGTGCTGGGATTACAAGTATGTGCCACCATGTTTGTCTTTCACTATTTATTTATTTATTTATTCATTCATTCATTCATTCATTCACTTGTTCAGTTATTCATTTGAAATAGGGTCTCACTGAACTTGAAAGTCACTGATTGGCTAGACTAGCCAGCCAATGAGCCCCTGAGAGCCACTTGTCCCTCCTACCCAGTGGCATTCACACAGATTTATATAGGTGCTGAGGATATGAACTCAGGATCTCATGCTTGAAAAGCAAGCATTTTCCCCAATGAACCATTCTCCAACCTCTTTCCATGTTCTTTAAATGACCTACATAGGACATCTAATTCAGTGAGTATATGACGAAGTCTATGAAGTCATCACACTGCATTTTTAGAGACTAACAAGAAAGCGACCTGGATCCATTCAGCACCAATGCACTATTTTATTACATATCTGTAATTGGCTGACTCCGTAGATCCAGGATCCGTGTACACAGAAGCCTGGATTTGTAATCCAAATACAGAGAGGCTGGGTGGTGGGAAAAAGCTGGGGTTCAGGGAGCCTGGCAAGTGGCATGTATGAGCCCTCCGGTTATTTTTATTTGTCTAGCTCTGATAACCCCAGGACCTTGAGATGGAGGTTATCCATGAACTGTCTTCCTCAGTCATGCTCTGTCATAATCTGAGGTAGGGTCTCCTACTCAAATAACAAACTTTCTGATATACTCGTGCATGCCTCATCTCTACTTCCAGAACACTGGAATTACACAAGGTCCACACAACAGGTGGTAAGTGTCTTGCCCTTTGAGTCCTCTTTCCAGTCTCCCAAGGAAAAAAATTCATTTTTAAAATATGTTTTATTAATTTATTCATATTACATCTCAATGGTTATCCCATCCCTTGTATCCTCCCATTCCTCCCTCCTTCCCATTTTCCCCTTGCTCCCCTCCCCTATGACTGTGACTGAGGGGGACCTCCTCCCCCTGTATATGCTCATAGGGTATCAAGTCTCTTTTTGGTAGCCTGCTATCCATCCTCAACATAAACAGTCAATCACCATTTAAAACAAGTGTTAAACATCCTTAACCATCAGGGAAATGCAAATTAGAACTACTTCAAGAGTTTCCTTCATCTTACTCAGAAAAGCTATAGTCAACAAAGCAAAGAACAGTAAATGCTTGAGAAGACAGAGAAATAGGGGCCCTTACTCACTATTAGTAGGGACACAAACTGTGCAGCCACTGTGTGGATCAATATTACCATTCCTCAAAATTATTTAAATAAAATTACCATATGACCCAGCTATACCACTTTTGGATGTATATAATATAAGGCAAACATGCAATGAAATTTTCTTTAGCCATGAAGAAAAAATGCCATCTGCAAGAAAATAAAAATAACTAAAAATTGTCATTCTAAATAAAATATACCAGACACAGAAAAACAACTAAGGCACATAGAATAAACAAATCTTCACACATAGGAAACACTATATTTTAGTTTGTTTTTGAGGGTGCAGGCAGAGGCAATAGAACTAGAAAGGAGACTGAGCTGCCTTATTTGTAATTAAATACATGCTGAAAACAGAATAGCCAACCACTGCCCCTTGGTAATAGACAAACTTTGTATAGTCCCACAATGAACTAGCACTCAGAATAAGATAAATGAACTATTGTTATACTCAAAGATATGGATGAATTTCAAAATAATTATGCCAAGTGAAAGAAGCCAAACAAAAGTGGTCCACACTGCATGCTTTCCATTTTAAAAACTTAGTATGCGGAATGACAGAAAGCAGATGAGTTGTTGCCTAGGAATCTGCTGATGGGGAGGAGGGAGGAAGGACTCCTGGGGGAAGAAGGATGCTTTGAGCCTAATGGGGTTTTTCGGTATCTTCATTTCCTTTGTTCGTCATATGGATTTAGCAGAAGAGTCTGAAATGTTGATAAATTAAGTTGATTGCCTTAATTAGCAAGAACAAAACAAAAATAACCCAAAAGATTATTTTTCCCTCTATCTGAATTTGAGAATAAAAGGCAGTAAGTGGGCACATTTATTTGGAGTAAAGTGGAAGATTTTATCACATAGTTGAGCATAGTTTAAAACTTTGTGTTCTGAAAGCAGCGACTTAACAGTGAGGTTGTGTCTACGTGGGTCTGCAACAGCGTGCTTAAAAACGTGGGCTGAGCGTGGCAGGCAGCAGAGCCTAAATTCTCCAAGTCCAGCAAAACCCATTAACACCTTTTCACAGAATAAGATGGAATGCATAATGGATCGTGAACTTGCATTCATTTTGATAAATGGTCCAATAACTTGGAGAAAAAACAAATAATTCCTCTTCTTTTCTCCCTCTGCCCACGGCTAGGGAGACACATCGTAAGCTGAGATCACAATGGTGTCATCATCAGCAGACTCCTCTGTGGAATGCTGGTTTTTTAGGCATGGTGGAGTCTTCCTAACAAATCCATGCTAAGGCCCGTGTTGTGTGAATACTTGGGTAAAATCGGATTTGTGGCACAGCCCTGGCCTAGAGGTGGCAGTGGAAGTGCTCCATCGTAGCTCATCAAACATTGCCACTGTCTGCTTGCCTCTACTACCCTGAGATGTCCTGGCATGTGTTGGAACCTCTGCCATGTTTGAGCCATGCTCCATGTGACTCTTCTTGTTGTCTGCCTTTGATGGAATTCAGTCTCGATGCATGAAAAATGAGGGACAAGAGCATCCTGAGTTGTGTACTCGGAGCCGTGTGAAGCACAATCAAACAGTATATTCAGTCTAGGCACAGAAGCGTTTGTCCTTGGTAGGGCTATCACTGAAGCAGAGAACCTCTATTAAGCCTTTCCTACATGGGAGTATATGGCTAAAGTATTTTTTAAAATCCCAGGTGTCCTAAACACAGACAAGGAAGGCAAATCTTTGTTCTTCCATGGGGTAGCTAGGGTCAAACACCAGGCTTGTCTTAATTATAAAGAACAAGAGGTCTGGGGAAAAAGCTGCAACCATGTATGGAGATTGGAAAGACAGGCACAGAGACAGTGAGTCTGAGGGCTTGAAAGAAATGAGCAGAGAGCTGTGCAAATAGTGTATGGGTGGGGTGCTGGAGTAGTGGCTCAGTGGTTAATAATACTGGCTGCTCTTCCAGAGGACCAGGGTTCAGTTTTCAGCACTAACCCGGATGCCCATAGCTTTATGGGTCCCAGAGAATCTGACCACACTCTTCTGGTTTCCATGGGAGCTCCATGCATGGGGTGCACAAACATACATACAGGCAAAAATACCCATGTACTTAATATATTAAAATCATGTATTAGAAGCAGAGAGCAGAAAACACTCCTGTGCAGGTATCTGTAGTTGGGAACTTAAGGGAGACCCCTTGTTGCCAAGGAAGAGATGAGGATCAGATCACCAAGGTCCCAGGCCTTACTCTAACCGAAAGAAAGTCACTGAGAAGGTCTGAGCAGGGGAGACTGCAAAGACTTACTTTTTAATTTGTGGTCAAATACACCAAAACAGGGCTGAGTATGGTTGGATGCATGAAAGCTTGCCAGGCACTCACATAAGAGTGGGTACGGTTGCTCAGGTTTACAATGCCAGCATTGGAGCGATAGTGACAGATAGATCCTTGGGGCTAGCTGAACTAAGGTTTCAGTGAAAGAACCCTGTCTCAAAGCAATAAGGTAGAGAGGCACTAAGGAAGACACCTGTATAAACCTCTGGTCAACATGCATGCCCATGAGTGCACCCACCCACTACACACACACACACACACACACACACACACACACACACCATGGTACTTACTATCTTAACCATGTGTGAATGTGTCCTTAATATATATTTACAAAGTGATACAGTCATCACCACCATTCATCTCCTGAACTCCTCATCTTCCAAACTTAAAACTGTCCTTGTCACACACTAGCTTCAGGCTATGCTGCACAGTCCCAGGAAGCCTATATCCTGTGACCCTTTCTCAATGAATTTGACTCCTTCCGGATCTCAAGTAAAAGAAATCAAACAGTATTCATCCTTCTGTGAGTTAATTTCCCATTATCAAAATTCACTCAAATTTTATCCACATTTGAACACCTATCAGAAGCTCCTTTCTTTAAAAAAAAAAAAAGATTTATTTTATTTTTATTTATGTGGTGATGGTGGTGGTGAGTGGATATGCGCACATGAGTGCAGCTGCCTATGGAAACCGGAAGAGGGAGCCTGGTTCCCTTGAGCTAAATAAAGATAAAAAACATGGGAACTGAACTCAGGTCCTCTGAAGCATTAGCACACACTATTAACACACTGAGACACCTTTCCACCCACTTCCTTTCCTTTTGGGGAACTCAACCACGTTCCATCGTATGGATAGCCCATTGCTGCCTACCCCCTCACTCACAGAGGACACATGGGTTGTTTCCACTCTGGGACTACCGTGAAAAATGCTGCCGTGGACATAATCATAAAAACTTCTTTCAAGATCCCAATTCCCATACTTTCTGTTGGGATAGCCAGAAATACAGTTCCTACAGATCCTATGCTTAACACTTTGGGAAACTGCCATGTTGTTTTCTTGCTGCAGTGTTTAGAAATTGCCTAAGTAGATTTTTAAAAAAAGATATTTGGGAGGTCATTGAGGGGGCTGTCTTGGATCTGCACCCATAACAGATCTAGAAATGAGAATTTTGATTGCAGAAACTTGCCTGGGGAATCTCACTGGTAGGGAAAGATATATGTAGGAAAACAAGAGAGCAAGATACTGCAGAAGGATGGTTGGAAGAGAGATGCAGTTGGAAAGGCCTCACTTAAATAAACCTACAGCTGAAACTGCAAAGGTTCTGAAGCAAAGAACCCTGCTCTGAGCTGTCACTGGTGCGTGCTGACTCCAAAACGTGTGACCCGCTCTGAGTTGTCTGTCACTGGTGCATGCTGATTGCCTGGGTGCTTGTCTTCATGAAAGATAATTCCGAGCGAGGAGTTTCCTGGAACTGTTCAGCCACCAGCATTTCCAGTGCCCGAGAGAATAGGGGCTTCCGTCTGAAAGTACGGACTTTGGACAGTGTACTGACACTAATGCCATTGTCTGTTCAGCCTGTAGCAGTGGCTAACATGCTAGCAGTAGATCCTTGGATAGAATTGGATTTTTTTTTAAACATTTTTAAGGTAGAGAAAGCATTATCTGGTCAAAAATTGGATATTTGATATGTGTGAGAAAGGAGAAGCTAGTCTGCTCTCAAGGTTGTCTGTGCAGCGACTAGACGTATCAAGTCCTGTTAGCTGAGATGAAAAAGATCGAAGGAGGAAGGGAGGCGGATTGGTCCCTCATAGTTTAATCCTAGATGTGTTATATAGGAGGTGCCTGGTCCTAACCAAAGGCAGGTGCGGAGCAGGTATCTGAAAGCACAGGGTGAGGAATTCAGAGGACAAGCAAGGGTGTGTAAACACGGAGAGCCACTAATGGAGGGTGAGTGGCTTATGAAGATGAGGCAGAGAGGTATGCGGAGGGCTCTGGCAGTTCAGGAGACACATGAGGGGGCAACCAGGAGCAGGGAAGAAGGCAGAAATGACAGAGTGGCTGTGACTATCACCCTGGACTCGTTCTCCATCCTTTCTTATATTGACTTTCCCTAGGCAGTTGTGCCTTTTATTTGACTCTTGGGCTTTGCTTTGGGTCTGACCACAGTTTTGGAAGATGCAGCCTAATGGCATGGTGACCATGCTTTTGCCCCCACCCCACCCCACCCCCACCCCCCACCAAGGCATCTCTCCTATGTCTCTAGGTCTCATCCAGGTTCGAGCAATGTCCCTCCCTCTGGTCCAGGAGTGTTAATGGCTTGTTAGAGTTGTCATTCTACGCATGGACCAGCATTTCTTTCCCCCACGACTCCTTTATAAATAGCCCAGATATTGCCAGTTCTCTTCGGAAAAAAAAATCACTGTTCGTGATTCCACCCCGATCTGCCAAGACCCTGACGAATGTGTGTGCTGCCTTGGAAGAAAAGTTTTTAAAGAATGGTTGGAGGAAGAACAAAATCAGTTGTCTTAGGAGCTGCTTGCAGTTTAAGAAGCGCCTGGAAAATGACCGCAGGGTTTCACAGTGTGGAAGAATGTTCGGTTGTTTTTTGTTTTTTTTTTTTTAATCAGGAGCGATTTCCTCAGAGATTCGTGGTGAACAGATGCTCGGAATGTGTTTAAGAGGGAGGTGGTGGAAAGGGAATCTGAAAAGACAAGAGCCGGCGACTATTTTAAGGAGCTTAGCTGTAAACCAGAGTAGAAACAGAATGTTTGGAGAGGAGAGGGAGCAACTGGTCCTGGAGGTGAAAAAAAAAAATCTTCACACTTCCCTGCTTATGGGAACAAGCTACTGTAGTGGGGAAAATGAGGATACAGGGACATAAAAAAAAAACTACTGTAGATGTGTCCATAAGTAGAGGAGAGTGGATGCTGAGCTGTGCCAGAAGGGATTTGCCTGTGGTACTTGGAACGAAGGCAAGGTTCAGATGCTGGTGGACGGTATGGAAATAAAAGCAGGACAGGACTACCTTTTCAGTTGGAACTCATGCCCAGCATTTGACCTAAAAGGCACAGCATCTGCTCACTGTGAGAATGAGAGAGGCTGCCAGAGGTGGGGGAGGAGGGGGTAAGGGAAGGGGAGAACAATGAGCCATGAGGAAGGCACTGTGACTGTGGGGTCACGCCAAGGGTTGTCACTGGGTCAGTCATACCTTTAAAGCCAGGTCATGGTGGTGCAGTTTCTCAGCATATTTCATGAACTGGGTGCAGACAAAAGGAAGCGAAGGAGCCTTCAGTTCTCTGCAGGTTCAGCTCTTTATGCGGGGGAGCAGGGGGGACTGCCACAAGAATGCTTGCACTTGCCTTAGGATGGCGGCCAGTGAAGGAGAAGCATAGACAGGCATAGAATAAACTAGAACGCACTCAGATATTAATGGCCTATTAAATATACCAATGCTACACATGGTACACGGAAGGATGCAAGACAGTTTTTTGTATGTGTTTCTTATTTCCAGGCTTAAGTTATGTGAGGAGGCAACCTTGTTCTGTTCCACAGATGACATAAATTGCCTTGTGTGAGGACGAGTGCCAGTATTGTATCAGATTAGGCATCCTCAACTATGGATTCCCTCTCTCTCTCTCTCTCTCTCTCTCTCTCTCTCTCTCTCTCTCTCTCTCTCTCACACACACACACACACACACACACACACACTGACTTGCTGTCACTCACTCACTCTCACTGTCTCTGCCTCTCCCATTCCTTGTAAGAACACGTCATTTGACCTCCTAAAGTGCCCCAAGTATAATTCACTTTGGGGTCAGATTTTCAGCAAGTGAATTCTAGGAGATATACAGCTTAATCCCCAGCAGCAAACTTCTCACTCTAGCCATCTGGTCTGTGAAGACAAACACAGGGAACATTTCTAAATGAAAAACCAACACATTGCTGAGGCAACGTGTTTTTATGTTGACCTCAAATTGTTCCCTATGGCCTTTTGCACAATGGAGGTTGTAACACAGTATAACAATACTTAAGCTCTCAGAAGAATGGCTTAACAATAGATTTTATGTCCTACCATTGACGCCTCTGAGAAAGCAAATGGACACATCCAGCTTCAGAGTGTCAAACTCATTGAAGCAGAAAATTGCATGATGGTTTCCAGGGTCTAGGGGGAGACGGCCATGATGAGCGAGTTATTCAATGGGTATGAAAACATAGTTATGTAAGGTAAACACATTCTGGAGAGCTGCTGTGTCACGAAGAGCCTGTGGTTAACAACACTGCATTGTGTGTGCAAGAGGATGGGTCACATGTTAAGTATTCTTATCACAAAACACAAGAAGCAAACAGCCCACAAAGGGGACCAAAGGGGACTTTCAGAAGCAGTAGGTGTGCTTACTGCCCTCATTGTGATAATATCATCCCAAACTCATACGGTTGTGTGCCTTCAAGGCGCCCAGCCTCTCTGCATCTCAACAATGCCTCAATAAAGTGGTTTTTGAAAAGGCAAGCTTCAGAACACAAGTTTGTCGTGACACTACTTGTGTTCAGAGGACAGTGTACTTACTATTCTGCTAGGGTGGCCAAACAAAGTTCCATATCCTGAGTAGGCTAATGAACAGACACTTTATGATCATTCAGAAGCTGTGATCCTGGCATCCTTGTGCCAAGGGCTGGTGGTTTCAGTGTCTTCCCTGTGTGGCTGTAGATGGCTATGCTGTCTCCACCCCCTGGATTTTGCATGGACTTCCTTCCATGTTTGTCTCTACCTACGTTTCCTCATCCTATAAGGACACCAGAGTGCACTGGGGCTCATGTGTGCAGCCCTATTTGAAGTTGGTTGTCTCTGTAAAACACTGCCTCCAAGTAGTTACATTCTGAAGTACTGGGGGTTAAGACTCAATATCTGGAGTTTGAGAGTCTCAGTCCAGCCCATAAGAGGCATCAACATTGCATGTGTGTAGTGCTCATGTGTGAACAGCTTATACAACACGAGATGTGGTTACAAAGACAGAAAGCAATGTTTCAGAATGTTCACAAAAATGATGTGCCTTTTGCTCAGATGAATGAGACAAATGGACCTCTCCTTAAAACTCTATGCTGGCTTCATTCTTGACATTATTTTTCCAAAATAAAGTAGATTCATCTGAACTAAAAAGGATAAAATGGTTTTTTAAAACAATAAGGGGAGGAGGGCCGAGCATGAGACAGGAGACGCCAGGCACTTCGTTATGTTAATAAGGCAATACAGACACCAAGCTTGCCTGGTTTAGTACCATGTCCAGATGGCTGCCCTTGGTATCACATCCAAATGATGGCACTTGGAATCTCTTGAGGGTCCCTTCTCATCCTTCTGCGGACATCATCTGGAGTATGAAGCATCTGGCTGTGTCATCTATGCAGGTCAAAGTGAGAAACGAGACAGGAAAGACAACCGAGGAGGCAACTTTGTGAGCAAAGCTCCCAAGCTGGTGCCTGTGCTATTGCATGAACCTGATGTTCACTTTCACTCCCTGGGAGTGAGGAAAAGTCTAGAAAGGAAAGGGTGATTGATATCGGCGTAAAGAAGACAAGGGAGAAAAATCAAGGTAATACAAGGCATGATAAGATTGGGCTAAGTAGGCTACCAAGAAAGACTTCATACCCTTTGAGCATATACAGGGGGAGGAGGTCCCCCCCGCAGTCACAGTCATAGGGGAGGGGAGTAGAGGGAAAGCAGGAGGGAGGGAGGAATGGGAGGATACAAGAGATGGTATAACAATTTAGATGTAATATGAATAAATTAATAAAATATATATATATAAATAAAGATTTGGCTAAGTGCCCAAGATGAGATGCGTCAGTTTCACACAACCAAGATCAAAGGTGTGGTTGCAGGTGGACAGACACGGGATCAGTCGGGTCACTTCTGTTGCCCTGTCTAGGGGCTTGGGAAAAGACATTGCTTTTGCAGTCCAAGTCTCACGCGTTTAATGTGTGTGCACACCATGTTGTGTTCTGTGGTTTCGTTGGGGATATAAAATGAACCTAGAGCAGCATTTGCCTCAGAACAGAAGCAGAGCAGGCAGCTGGAAAACTGGAAAGTGCTCTGTTTGTCATCCACTTCCTTTCCCACAGCAGGAAGCTGGGCCCCAGAGGCAGGAAGCATCTAACAATGCAGAAAGAAGTGCATTGGGGGTGGGGGGGGGGGAAAGGCTAAGAACTCAGGCAAACCTTTAATCTCTCTCTCTCTCTCTCTCTCTCTCTCTCTCTCTCTCTCTCTCTCTCTCTCTCTCTGAGATGGGGAGAGGGTGTTATTGTAGGTACATGAGTAGGTTTGTATGTGGAGGTCAGAGGTCAATGAAGGGTCTTTCTCTATTGTTCTCCACTTTAACCTTTGAAATAATGTCTTTCACTGACCTAGAGCTCACGGATTCAGCTAGCCCAGCTCGCCCTCAAACATGAGGGACCCTCCCGTCTTCTGCCTCCTCAGCTCTAGGTTACAGGTGGACACCACAGAACTCTGCTTTTTACATGGATTCTGGGAAACCGGAACCCCAATTTTCATGCACACACAGCAGGCGTTTTACTGATGGAGCACCTCCCTATGCCTAAACTCTTAAACTCTTCCATACTTGACTACTAAAAGCAACACGGAAAGCAGTGCTCAGAGCGCAGCAGCGGGGGCTACTTCCGCGGCTCCTCATTTTCTTTTCCTCATGCAACTCTTGTAATTAAACACAAATCCTGAATAATGCAAACCTATAATTCATGCAAATTGATCCCTAATGAGATGGAAACAAGCCAGGATTTAATTTGTTGAACTTGTGGGGGATAGGATAATGAGTTGCAAAGAACAGATGCGAAAATCCATCCGCTTTCATCTAAAATGAGCCCCACATTTCATGTCTATGCTCGCTCCCATAAGCTTTTAATGCCTTCAATGCGATTTTAAATTATTTTTGCGAAGGAGATGATTGCGAATTGAGGCTCCTCTGAGTTACCTGAGTGAAAACCTCACCGTGTTCGCAAATCCCCAGTGTTCCCCACCATCTTCACAGCCTCACCCCTAAAATTTCCCAGCTCTGCAGGAGGAATTGATCCATTTAATAACAGGTAACCAATGAACTCTCTAAGTCGAACCTTGACCAAAGCCTGGAGATTCTGTGGGAAGAGCAATTGGTTCTAAACATAAAGAAGACAACAGAGCTCCAGCCCATGTTGTTGGTGGCTAGACGGCGAAAAGCAGCTGGGAGGTGTGTGGGGGTCCAGGTGGGGTGGGGGTGGGGGAGGAAGAGCCATGTAAGCATGAACACACATGCTTGTTTAGCATGTAATGGCTGCAGCAAGATCTCTCTCTCTCTCTCTCTCTCTCTCTCTCTCTCTCTCTCTCTCTCTCTCTCTCTCTCTCTCTCTCTCTTTCAGTTGATTCATCTGGGTACACAAGAAGAGCCCAAACACACAGAACACCTCAATGGATCATTTCCAATTACAGTCTCCCCGCTCAGACTCCCCCGTCTCTTTCTCTTTCCCCCTCACCACCCCCCCCCCCACCGCCTTGTGATCCAAGCCTGCCCCTGTGAGAGTCAGGAATATGTCTCTGCTGGAACTAAATGAGGACCCAGTGTGACTCGTGCAGGCTGTGGTAGATAATGCCCTAAATACAGTCTCCCTTGAGGTTGTGATTACCACTTAACAGAGGTGGATGTCTTCCCCCAAGACAATTCTGTGGCATGCATCCGCTTATACTGTGACTCAGAGCTGTGTTACTACAGTGAAGCAATATAAGGTAAATCAACAGTGAGAAAAGGCCCACAGCACAGATAGGAATGGGCTCTTTTCCCAGGAAAGCCACTAGAGGGGGAGGGTGGGTTGGGGAGGTGGGGAGATGTGGGGGGTGGGGTGGGTACTTGATTGTCACAGCAGTGAACCAGGAAATATATGTGGCTGTCCACTCACAGGAAGGCACATTAGAGACTTAATGCCCAGGGTTTTCAATAGTGAGGTTACTCCACATGCCAAACAACACATAGGCAGGAAGGCAGGCACTCAGATGAACCATACTGTCTGTGTAGTTCATCCACACAAGCTGTCTTTCTCATTCGGGCATGGTGGGAACAGTCCTCAAAATCCAGTGTCTCTCTCCCCTCTGGGAAGTTTTTTTATAAGACTGGGAGTTCCTAGGCCAAGCTTTTCCTTCAAAGAACTCATTAAGACGTGCTCAAGCAGTTGTCATACAATGAAGGATACAGAAACTTAAACTTGTCAGCACAACTCGGCCTGACTAGAAACAGAAGGAAAGGAATGCTAACTTTGAACAAGCCACAGACTACAGAGGAATGTAGTGAGGACAGTAAACAGACTGGTGGGGGGAGGTAGAACTCAGGAGCTGGCTGGCTAGTCACCCTGCCTAGCCAAAATGACCAACTTCATGTTCAGTAAGAAGCCCAGTCTCAAAGGATTAAGGTAGACAGTACCCCTCCCTCTGGCCACCATGCATGCACACCCGTACACACTCATACACCACACACATGCTCACACTATGTACACACATTCACATGTATACACATACCTTATTATTAAAAGACCCTTGGTTATCTAGCTATCGGAAAACTGATCCCAGTGGGCCTGCTGATCAAATGGCGGGTTCACCATGAACCTTCAATCTCTGGGAAATACCATAGTATTTCTGCAAAGCATAGTAAATGAAATGCAGTAAAGTGAGGTACTTGTGATGTAACTCCTTTCTTTGTTCAGTGTATCCACTTGGTAGACTCTACCTATCTGTTAGTAACCAGATAGCCAATTCAGGTATCAGAACAGCTGGGACAGCATTACAGTGCTCACGTGTAAGCACCCTATGTTTTACTTAATAATGACTTCAAATCGTGGTAATCATGCTTGCAATTCAGATGTGCCAAACAGAAGCCACTAAGCTCTTCCTTTAACTGAAAGAAAGTTCTTAGCGAGGCAGGGTCAGAAAACTACTCACATGACTTACATGTGATATATTACAGTTATTTTAGTTTACGATTAGCTGTTGCCATTCATCTCTTACTCTAATTTGTGAATTAAAACTTTACCATAAGTGTTTATGCATAAGAAAAGAGACACTGAGAAATACAGAAATTGCTATTATCTCAGAGTTCAGACACCGTGGCGGTCTTCGAATACATTTCTTATGGATAAGTAAGGGCTGTCAAAAGATGCTGGCCAGATGTGGAGAATCATCACGGAGCACTGTGCTGCTGAGCAGGTCAGGCATAGCCCTGAAGACACAGCGGGAGCTGTCAGTCCCTACAGAAAACATTCAACCTACCATCCACCTCTGCCCCAAAGTGGCTGAAGCCCAAAAGACAGGGTGAACACTGCTACACATGATGCTACAGAAAATATTACAGCCCTGGAGCAGTGTGACCTCTTTGCTGAGGTTAACAGCCTGGATCCAATAAAGAGACTATTTTAACACTAAGCCAAGGGAGGGAAAGTGATCAGATTTTGGGATCTGTTTTCTTGACCAATGCTTGAATATATTTCTTCCAGTTACTTCACTGATTCACTGACAGCTGATGATAACCTGGGCAGATGACTAAAAATACTGAGTGTATCTCTCCCACTCCATCATTGTAAAGGTACAGAACTCTAAGCACTGGGCATTCTCAGTATGCAGAAGAGACATGGGACCTATGTTGTAAGGATCTGAAAAGCAGGGTGGGCACTCTTACTCTGTGAAATGTGCAGCCTTCACTCTCCAGAACGTACTCAGGAAATTACAAGGAGGCCTGGGGTGTAGTTCAGTAGTAGAATACTCTCCCAGCATGTACAAGGCCCTGGGTTCTATCGCTAGTGTGATCGCACACGTGCGTGCGCGCACACACACACACACACACACACACACACACACATGCACGCATGCATGTATACAAAATTACAAGGAAGCATACTGCCTAAAATTAGCTTATATGGATAATATTGAGGAGGAGATGCTTGGAGCCCATCCCACCTGATAAGTAGTTTTGATGGTTCCAACACATGGATTTTTTAAAGAAAATATTGTTTATTTATTTGTTTGTTTTTTGTTCAATGTGTATGAGTGCTTTATGTACACCTGCAGGCCAGAAGAGGACATCACATCACATTATAGATGGCTGTGAGCCACCATGTGGTTGCTGGGAATTGAACTCAGGATCTCTGGAAGAGCAGCTAGTGCTTTTAACCACTAATCCATCTCTCCAGCCCCCAAAACATAGATTTAATGAATCTTACTAAACATTCAAAGCAAAGCAAAAACTGTAGAAACACACCTGCTCTGTTTTATTGAAAGTTTAAACAAATGAGAAGCAAATGTGTTCTGTGAAGGTCCACTTGATTGGAGCTTTGTGGAACAGCCAACTGTGTGAAAGCACCTCTCCCACCAACTGCATTGCGGTTCTAACAGCCGCTCTCTTCCTTCAAAGTCAAACCCTATCTGGATGGGGAGTCACTGCATAGACTCCCAACTCCTGTCCCTTATCCAGGGCAAACCATAACAAACATTCACGATTCATTACAAAAGCAACAAAGAGCTCTTCACAAAATTACTAAAAACAAATGTTATCTGCCTGCAAGGATTAGCAGAGAGGTCATAAGGGCGTGGGTTCAGGTCTCAGCCACACCACTTGGTAGCCACTGTGAAATGCTGGTTTAAGTAAATCAATTAGCTCTTTGTTGAATAGAACAAACCTTTGATACACAAAATCACTGTCAGTCTACACCCTGCACACTCTCGCTCTAGGTTCCTGTTGAGATCTCTGACGTATGCTGAGACCCTGGAGTGTAGAGCAAGGATGAGTCCCCATGTGGTGAGAACCTCCCACTCTGAGCTTCTCACAACCGCTGTGTGCTCTGCACACCTCTCTCATTCCGGATCCTCCAGCTATTCTGGCCTTGTTTCCCCTCTTCAGCTACTCCAAGGCCATTACCAATGCAAAGCTCATTTCCTAACTCGAAAGAAAAGCTACCCTAGGCCCATGTATCTTCCTGCTAACACAACCACTTTTTTGTGTTAGGCTTTTCATGAGAACTCCTTTCTCAATGTGGATGATTTTCTTGAGACAAGATCTCAAATATGTAGCCCAGGCTAGCCTTGACCTTGTTATTTCTCTGGCCTCTAGATAGTTCCTCTTGAGGGCTGAGATAATGGGAATATGCCACTGCTCCTACTATGAATTACTTGTGGTATAAAGGCTATGAATTCACAGGGTCTCCTTGGTGTCTGTATCAGTGTGCTAATACACTGGGTCTCTGAAACCCAGGGAGCTGAGGATGACCTCAGAAGCAAAAAGGATAAAGTGTTCACTTATACTCTTTGTAGTTCTTTTTTTAATTTTTAAAAATGTATTTATTTATTATTTATACACTATTCTGCCTGTGTGGGTGCCTGTACACCAGAAGAGGGCACCAGATCTCACTGTAGATGGTTGTGAACCACCATGTGGTTGCTGGGAATTGAACTCAGGACCTTTGGAAGAGCAGACAGTGCTCTTAACCTCTGAGCCATCTCTCCAGCCTCCTCTTTGTAGTTTTTAATAACAATAAATGCCTCTGTTACTCTTGCTGCTGTTGAGACAAAATACCCTGGCAAAACAACTTATCAGAGAAAGGGTTTATTTAGGCTCACAATTCAATCCATCACTATCGCATCAGGAAAGTCTCGGTGGCAGGAGTTGGTCACATGGCATCCACAGTCAGGAAGCAGCAAGTGATGATTGCTGGTACTCAGCTTGCTTTCTTCTCTTTATGCAATATGCAGTGCAGGACCCAAGCCCAGGAAAGAGTGCTGCCCACATCTAGGATGGGTCTTCCTATCTTAATAAGTAGACACTAGATAAGAGGTTCTGGGTCGAAACACCCTTGGGGACAGCATATCAGATATCCTGCACACCAGACATTTACATTATGATGCATAATAGTAGCACAATTGCAGTTATGAAGTAGTAACAAAATATTATGGTTGTGGGTCACCATAACATGAAGAACTGCATTAAAGGGTCACAGCACTAGGAAGGCTAAGAACCACTGCTCTAGAGAACCCTTCACAGAAAACCCAAAGGCTCATCTCCTAGATAATTTTATAAAGCTGATAATCAGAATTAGCCATCACAAATAACTATTATAAACATTAAACATTTCAATTTTCAGTCCTTACATATATGTTAACTGGGGAACATAAAAACACAAACTTCAGTGTAAAACCAAGTAGCGAGACCCATGAGCAAGCAGCATCTTTCTGTCTACCATAATATTTTTTTAAAAAAGACATGTTTTTTTATTCCCTCTAAAAGCTGGTACAACTAAATATAATCTTGTTATCAATAGACGCTTGCTAAGAAATCTCCCCAGATACGGAATTCAAGCCAAGAGTCCTGGAAGTCCTTGTGACTGTGCTCTGTGACACTGCAGGTATCACAGCAGCCTGGCGTGGAAGCAGGAACCATTCATCACCACTGGTGACGAAAGAAGTAGTTTCAAAGATTTTATCAAGTTTGGAATGTGATAGAATCTAAGTCATACAGTGAACCCAGCGTGAGTCTTAGGTAAGAATCCTAGTGGGTATAAAAACAGAAGTATTACATTTCCCAGTAATGCCTCCTAAGGCTATGTCTTTATAAGAAATAAAGTTTAAATCTGGGATGAGCAAGTACCCATATGCTCCTAGTTTTCTTCCACAAGGTGGAGCCATTGTAGGTCTGCAATCTTGAGTCTGCAGTCAAAAATCCCTTTTACTGGTAATGGAAAAGTAATCCTGTTGTGCTTATTTTTTAAGTACTTTTTTTTTCTTGTTAGTGAGATTTTTTTTTTGACCTGAGGGAAGTTTTAATGAACAATGGTAGCTCATGTTTCCAAAGACAAGTTATCTCTGGAAGTTGCCATGTGGGAGCTGGTAATAGAAATTAGAGTAGGCAACACAGACAGTGTCCTATCAGCAGACTCCCAAGGAGGGTAGCCCATCTGTCTGCCTAGCATTACTAAGGATGAGGTCCAAATCTGAGAGGTAGTATATCACTTAGGAACCTGAACTATTGGAAAATGAAAGTGAGGTTTTAAGCAAAAAGTTCATGAATCATCAAGAAAGTGGAAATTACTAATACATTAAGTGGCAAGTGCCTCAAAACCTCCTCCCACTGTCCTCCAGGAAACGGGCTCTACTCCTCTCTTCCTCTTTACCTGAAATCCTATGACATCACATATAGCCACATGACAGTTTTTCCTTTGCAAAGGCTTCCTTATGCCAGCTCCTTTGTCACTAACTAAAATACACAATTAGGATCTGATCTCCTTCATGGAACACAGTAGCCTTATTACTGCAACCTTCACATAACAACTGTGCACAAAACTGCCTGTGGTAAGTCTTCTCAGCATTCCCCTGCTCTACCTGACAATGCATTACAGCATAACACTGTTCTCACGTCCAGATTTAAGCATCCATAGCAGCACCCATGGGCAAAGCCATGGAGAGAAGATTGCTAAACAGTCAGTGTGCAGTAGCCTATCTTACCACAAATATGGCCTCATTTTTCTCTCCAGAAATTGAAGGTGAGAAGTAGCTCCCCATGAAAACTAAGTGATTTATCATCATCTAATTTTAAAGACTGTGTATTCCATACAAGATACAAGTAGGTACCTTGCTCTTGGGCTCCAATTTTTCAGTCTAGCATTGTGGCCTTGAGAAATCAGTTCACTCTCTGAGATTCAGTGTTCTCCCTGTGATGTGGAGGTGTCAGTGAAACATATCTACCACTCTTGAGCTATTTGTCTTCAGAGGCATTTTTAATCTTTCTCCTCTTCTTTACTAGTTATTGTCCAAATGTGTTATCTTGGCGTCACATTCATCCTATGGGACTAATTGTTAAAGAACACTCAATGAGACACCCAAATGTCAAAGATACACCCACCAGGTAGACAAGATGTCCTACCTATAACGCTATGATGGTCAATCAATCTTGATTGTGAACCTGATGGAATTTAGAATCCTCTAGGAGACAGCTATGGCACATCTGTGAAGGGATTCCTGGAAATGCACAATGAGGTAGGAAGACCCACCCTGAATATGAGCAGCACCCTTCAATGGGCAGTGGTACTACACTGAATAAAAAAGGAAAAAGTGAACAGTGCACCAGCAATCATTTCTCTCTGCTTCCCTGTTTCAGAAACAACGTTACATAAGATAAGGCCCGCATGGACATGATGAGAGGCCCATCCCCCAGGTGATTCTAGTTTTTGTCAAGTTGACAGTTAGCACTAACCTCCCGTGCACACCACACTTGTGCTAATAGTCTCTTCTGTGGACCTCTTCATTCACCTGCATGGCATACTATGTTCTGACTTTGAATTCAGCTTCACTGTAATCAATACACATGGCTCACGCTAATCATGCTTCTTCATCTACCCGTGCCAGCTATATTCAGAAGTAGTAGACCACTAGACTGGTGGATGGACTGTTTTACCAAAGCCTGAAAGACACTGTTAACTGGGACAGGAGTTTGTAAAGCCGAATCCTGTACTGTTCTATTTGATGTACTTTCGAGATAGTGACCAAAATATGATGCTGTTTTTCCTAAAAGCAAATGCATGAATCCATAGAACTGAGGATGAAAGTAGGCGCCCTCATCATGATGATGAGACCCAGTAATACACTGGTTTTTTTTTTTTTTAAAGCCCATATCCTGTGTCGAAACTTTGGGAGTTTTTGAGTTAGATGTTTAGGCTCCAGACACAGAACTCTTACATTAGGGACACAAAATTGGTCTAATTACCAGGTCTAACCACACCTGGCTCTTTCAGGTCCCTCGTGTCATAAAACACCAAGCACAGATGGGCTTTCCATTATGGCTGGGATGATTGATTCAAATTACCCAGGAGAAATTGCTTCACTGCTCAGGGCAGAGCAAGGAGAATGGTGAGTGGCATCCAGCAGAGGTCATTAGGACACTTCCCAACCTATCCGTGTTCCGTAGGAAGTACCAACCAGATATAAAAGCAGTCAGGCCTATTGAAGACACAGAAACTTTACAATTAAAGGCAAACACACCAGGTTGAAATTTGGTGGGTTTTTTTATATCAATGTGGACTTTATATATATGGTATATACTATATATATATATATATGGTATATATTTGCCATCACAAGACCCCAATGGGAAGCTGGTTAAGGAAAAAGTAACATACAGTGTTAGAGAAAAAGCAGTAAGAGATGCCTTCAATGATCTCCTCAACAAAGCCTGTAAAGGGGATTGTAGAACTGTATGCATTTTAGTATAAACAAACAACTCTTTTCTTCATCTCTTCCCTTCCACTATGAAGAGTGCTGTTGATGCTTAACCTTTTAATCCAGTTCATACATCAAGAGAAGTCCCTAAGGGAGGACCACTTGCCACCTACAGCTTCTTGACCTCAATCTCACTCATCCATCTCCTGTATCCATAGTGGTCAGGTAACAGCAATATCTTTAATGACCCTGTGAAGCCTCGCTTTATGCCAGCATCTGACAGATGTTTAGAAGGTTCTGAGTTGGGAGTTAGACAGTTCCTAAGTGAGATGCTTTCTTTGCCTGTTCCAGACCTGTGTTACCTTAAGTAGAATCTACTCTTTCCCTGACTGCCTGTATGGTAAAGACTAGCCCCAGAAGGACAATTTTTCCCATGTTCATCCAATGAGATGTCCTGGGTCAGGACTATAGGACTGAAGAAAAGGAGAGCTCAGGCTGTTTCTCTTCCCTCCATGTGGCTAGAGTTTTCTGACTTCATGCTTCATAGGACTAACCGCTATCAGTGGGGTGGGCCACATAGTGATGCTTACTTTTCCTAAGAGATTCTTGCATCTGGGATCCAGTAATAGCACTGTTTATTTTGTCTTTTCAAAAAAAAAAAAGATAGACGGTGATGCCAGGTGTTGCCAAATCTAGGCTGATTTAGCATACTTAGTATGTGCCACTCTCCTTATCATTTCCGTAACCACTGGCCAACATTAAATACCTTCTCTTTGAAATACTAGGTGAAAAAAAGGAGTACTAGTAATGGGATTTGTTTTCTGGGGTCTAGTGACTGACACACTAAGTATCCGAGTTGTTATAAAATGCAGAAGTTAACATATTCAAGTACCTAGTAATATACTATATAACAAGCCAATGCCCAAAAATGGCAGTCTTAGTAGAAAACACCAGCCTATGTGGATCTGAAATCTGATTCTGTCACTGATGCCACTGAGCACACCACTTTAAAATTATGTGCTTCGTGTCACAAACCTGCAAAATTGGGGTGACAATGACAGTTACTCAGGGCTGGTGAACTGAGCTCTATCCCTGGAACCCACTGTAGAAGGAGAGAACTGTCTTTCAGAAGCCATACTCTGACCATCATGTGGCTATGGTACACACACACACACACACACACACACACACACACACACACACACACACACACACGAATAACGGTGAGGAGGAGGATGGTGATGATAATGAAGATGATAATGATAAAACATTAAAAATCAGTTTTTTTCTGCTCATAAAGGCATTGTAATATTAACCTCGTTCATATAAAGTGCACAAAACTGTCTCAGGCCTAAATAGGTCCAATGAGTGTGCTGATCCATATCATTCTTACTTATAAAAAAAATTGTTGCAAAATTCCAACAGAAACGGGACTGAGAGCACCTAGTTTCTGCTAGCTGAGGTCACTCCTTAAATCAAGGCACTTCTATCTCAAATGACCCTGGGTAAACAGTCTCAATCTGGACTCTGTTAATCCTTGGTGAAATAAAAAGGTGAATGGTGAAGTATGTGTGTGTGTGGGGGGGGTGTTGGTGTGTATTTGCATGCACTAATGTTATAGCTTTGGGCCCTAGGAAGGCTCCATGTCACATCTAGACCCCATAATTGTGCACTAAGAGAATATATAGCAACTAAGAACAACGCTTCAAGGTAGGTTCATTCATTTCTACATGGATGAATGCAGTTCTTCATCTGTATCTGGAAATGTCACCTGCCATGTCCCTTCCAGAGCTGTATAGAAGTCAGCAACTGGAAACAGCTGACTCATTGGAGACACATGCTTGCCAAATATTTCCAGATGCAGGTTCCCAGTTGACTCTGACGTGACACAACATTATGGGTAAAAACTGTTAAAGACCGGAGACAAGAATGGTAGGGACTTTATTTGTTATTTTTTATTATTATTTAATCCTTCAAACAACTCTATTTGACAAATAATAAAATTAAGGCAAATGAAAAGATGGGGCTATTGGGTAGAACATGGATCCAGACCCAGAAAATGAGCTTGCAGGAGCCCTGATGAAAATGTTCAGGTACAGGACAGGTTTCCAACCATGGTCAGAGACTGTATCTGAGCCCCACCTCACATAAGGGTGACTGAATCGACAGTGCTCAGACTACACAGTGAGCCTAAAGCATTCCTGTAGTATTTTGGGTTTTTTCCTTTATTAATTTATTCTTGTTACATCTCAATGGTTATCCCATCCCTTGTATCCTCCCATTCTTCCCTCCCTCCCATTTTCCCCTTATTCCCCTCCGCTATGACTGTTCCTGAGGGGGATTACCTCCCCCTGTATATGCTCATAGGGTATCAAGTCTCTTCTTGGTAACCTGCTGTCCTTCCTCTGAGTGCCACCAGGTCTCCCCCTCCAGGGGACATGGTCAAAGGTGAGGCACCAGAGTATGTGAGAAAGTCATATCCCACTCTCCACTTTACTGTGGAGAGTGTTCTGTCCATTGGCTAGATCTGGGTAGGGGTTTAAGGTTTACCGCCTGTATTGTCCTTGGCTGGTGCCTTAG
The DNA here is from genome assembly GCF_964271855.1 of Acomys minous. Taxonomy (NCBI): domain Eukaryota; kingdom Metazoa; phylum Chordata; class Mammalia; order Rodentia; family Muridae; genus Acomys; species Acomys minous. Next base: position 52,363,850 of record NC_140493.1, read on the forward strand.
TTTGTCTCCCTCCTGTAGTATTTTGTTGTCACTGTTAATGATATAACTCCATTACAAAGCCTAGGAGATGTCAAAGAAGCTGCTGATACTATTGGGGGAAGCCTACCCATGTAAGAAGACAGGTCCTTCATAACCAAAGCTATAAAAAAAATGTAGTTAAGCAAAAATCTTGTTTTCAAATAGCTTCTGCAAGTGGCCAAGGTGCCTTGCAAAAAAAAAAACCACTATTCTATGGTACAGCTAATTTTTTCTGCATCTCCTGAAGGCCACTGGGGTACAAAGATAAGCATGTAAACCCTAGTGCTGAGAATGGAGCCATCTTGGAGCATGAGGTCACTGTTGAGCCTCATGAATAAGCCTTATGGGGACTAGCATTCTTGGCCCTCAGAAGGAATGGAAAGAGGATGGCAGGCAGACTCATGACATTAGCAATGGATGTTAGGGCTGTGAGCCCTACTGTAGAAAACTAAAGAACAGAGGCGTGATTGATCCCAAAGTAGCATAGATCCCCTCCAGGGGCCAGGCTCCAGTGAAGTCCTGGTCCAAGAGAAATTGAAGCAGCAGAAAGTACTGACAGCAGATTTTTTAAGTAAAAATTTTCATACAATATATGTAAATTTCCCCAACTTCCCAGATCCTTCTCCCTCCCAAACAACTTTATGTTTTCTCTCACTCTCTGTGTATCTCTCTCTCTGTCTCTCACACACTTTCTCTGTCTCCCTCTTTCTCTCTTTCCCTCTCTCTCTCTCTCTCTCTCTCTCTCTCTCTCTCTCTCTCTCTATATATATATATATATATATATATATATATATATATATATATATATAATGTCTTTCTCTATGTGTGTGTGTTTCTATATCTCTGTCTCTCATTCTCTGTGTGTGTGTCTCTCTCTCTCCATCTTATTCTTTGTCACTCAGGTCCTGCCCCAGAGTGTGGTCAATGTAGCCAGTAACACTTATTTTCACTGGAGAACACTTATTTTCCTTTTATGCTGGTAACTCTTTGAGTAACAAGGCATCGTAGACAGTGAACAGAGTGAAGACTGCCACCACCACCTGCAGACAAGAGATGAGAAAGTGGAAAGCAGAGGTGAGGAGAACCTATGAAGTCTTGGTGTGAGCTCTCTCTCTCTGCACAAGAAGCTGGAAGAAAAGCAGGGACAATAGCTGCAGCGTTGCATTGTTGATGGAGATTTAAAGGGAGAGTTTCACAGCAAGCTCAAATGAGTGTTCAGGGCAGAGCACCACCAGAGACCAAGCCAGGGCCTCTGCACTGGCTCCCCGTGGGTAGGTAATACAGGGGCAGTGAGGGGGAGGGGCATGGGATCTTGATGATAATGGTGCATGGTATGTGTAAGTTCTTAGCTGAGAGACTTGGAGAAAAGTAGCTACTGGCATGACAATGCTGATCTGGGAACAGAGCACAACTCTCCATTCCCTTTGTGCCCATTGGGACTAATCTTAATTAACTTAGGACCTTTCTTTAGAGTCCGTTAAAATACTCAATACTTTAAATCCACATTATTGATTTTGCTTCATGAGGCCCCAAATCATCCTCTCCTAAAGAGGAAAGATTTACACACTTCACAAGGGCTCTAATATGATTTCCATGTGTAATGAGCCAGTCTTGTAACACTCAGAGAGAAACACCAATGTCAGTGCCCACTGACTCACACTGACGTCTGAGTCCCCTGTGAGGACATGGGCACTGGAAACTTGCATAGTAAACATGAAATGCCATCATGATTGCAAAATGTCATCAGAGTTATTTTCAGTCATCATGATAGGAATCAGAGCATCAATACTCTCTGAACATCTATTAGAATCAGGCTCTGAGCTAAAGTGGTAAGTATATGGGTGCCTCATTTTGATTCTTATGAAAACCATTGGCTAGGAAGAATTAAAACACTCTTAACTCTGTTCCTAATGGGCTATATCTAAACCACCTGGGGGAGGACGGGTCTACATTCTCTTGAGGGCCAATAGCCCTCTCCAATTTATTTTAGTTATTATTTTATTTATTTGAGATAAAGATTTATGTAGCTGACCTTGAACTCTGGCTCTTCTGCTTATGACATAACAAACATGTACATGAATCCTGGCTTCATCTCTCCTTCACAAGCAAGGAAATAAAAGGACCTCAACATTTCCAAATAATAAGTATCAGGCAAAGGACTCCTTCTGCTCTTTCTGAGTCTGAAGAACCCACCCTGGTGTTTTATGTTTAGCATTTTAGGCTGGGCACCACATTACCAACAGCAATTTGTGGCATTTACTGCCATCTTTATTCTTTTGCATAAGATAGGGGTGGTACTATCAACTGTCTCTTCTTACAGCCATAGTAACTGGGGCCCAGAGAATGTAAAGTGACTCCCTGAAAATCCACAAAGCTTGAAAATGTTCTGTAAGGGTTTACAACAAGGTCCCCTGACTCCAAAGTACATAGTAAATCTAGTGTGCACCCTTTCCTCTACTCTCTTCAAGCCTGCATCTCCTGCTCTCATTCTCCCCACTGTATACATGACATGACCAAACACCACTTCCCAAAACCAGCATCATCCTTTACTGTTCCTCCCTACTGCCCTTTGGGCCTATGGTTCTACATCCCATGGCTTAAAGCCCTCACTTTGAACAGCCTCTCCCAGTGCCCTATACCCATGCCTTTGTTCTTAAACTTTAGTGTACCTGAGAGGTGCCAACCTAGAGTCCTGGAGGTTCTGATTCAGCAGCTACTATGACCATGATACAATTTGGTTTCTCAAAAATGTGTAAGAAATGAAAGGCAGGGCATATGTGTATGAATGAGGCTCCCATATGATTTACCACACCTCCATGTGTGCAGAGCACTTTAGGGTAAGCAGCAAGCTCTATGTTCTCCTAATCTAGTTTGGGCTTCACTCATGAGTATATTAATCCACTTGTGACAATAATAAATTAGTAGATCAATAAGCTGATGTTTTTCTGGAGGGCCGGTCTGCTATGGGTTGGCTAGGTGACTGGCACACTCCCTAACTTGATGCATTATTCTCTATAACAGGTTGCAACTCTGTCAGCAGAACACCATCATCAAACACAGTTTTTCAATATGGGATCAGAGCCATGAGCCAAAATAAACAGCATTCTTTATAGCTCATTGTGCTAACAGAAAACAGAGTGGTAAGTATATGGGTCTATGGTGAGACATACTCCACAATTTGTTTAGCACTCCAAAACAGACCACTGATGGTCTTAAGACCATATTATGAGACTTTCTAACCAACATGACTACTCACTAGGACTACTCCTCACTAGGACAGACAGATGCAGAACGTTTAAGAATGTTTAATACAAAGGAGATCAGGTGGAATGATTTTAGATCCAAAATAAATCAGAAACAAAAGCTAAGGAATGTCTCACATTCTGATAATGTTGGTGAATGCAGAGAATTGTCCTTGGCTCAGACGAAGAACCAGAACCGCAAGGAAAAGAGGGTCTGAGTAAATAGGTTAGAGTAGAATTCACTAGAATTCCCAAGTTTCAGTCCTGTATTTGTTAGTTAGATTGTTCAGCACGGACTGGCTGCATCCAGCATGCATTCAGAAGTTTAAACCTTCTGTTGATGAAACTACTACCTGGACTATATCACAAGACCATGAAATCAATGGTAACACACAGCATCCTTTTATAATGTTAGAAAAGAAATGACCGTTGTGCAGCCAAGGAGTGGAGGAAAGTCCAAGGGAAGCCTAGCGAATCCGCTGCATGCTGTGGAGCAGCTCCACGGAGCAGAGTCTGCTGCCCACTTGCGCCCTGCTCCCAGCATCGCTGTCCTGGAGCCCGGAGCAACTCACCACTCTAAAAGGACTTGGGGTAATGAGGATGCACGGTGTCTGATCTGCAGGGAAGACACCACAGAAGCTACCAGGACCCATGGACTACCACGAGAGCTGGAGATCACTGGGTGAGAGAGATCTGCAGAGTGGGGACCACGTGCCCAGGGGCTGATCTGACCTCCTGCCATCCAGCAGAACACAGAGGAAGGCAGACCAGTCTCCATAGCCTGGACCAGAGCCTGCCTGAGCAGGGAACTGTGGCCTTGTGCAACAGTGCAAATTTGGTAAATGGGACTGAAATCATCCCAGCAGTGAAGCTTCAGAGTTCCTAGCCTAGGGAAATCTCAGGGAAATGGGTGGACCTGTCCTCAGACCACCCCCACCTACCCAGAACCAGTCCACAGAAAGCCCAGGTGCCACACAGGGACCCACAAGGTTGTGGTCACTTTGACCAGACTTAGTGAATGGTATGAGACCCGAGACACTACTGGGACCCACAGTCCAGGGGAGATGGGGATCACTGGCTGAGAGAGACTCTCATGGACACGTCTGACCTCCTGCCAGTTAGAGGCACATGGAGGAAGGCAGACCAGTCCCCAGAGCCTGGCCCAGAGCCTGCCTGGGAGCTAGGAGCTGGGAGCTGTGGCCTTGCTTAGCATCGCAAGCTCAGTAAATAGGACTGAAATCATCCTGGCAGTGAAATATCAGAGCTCCTGGCCTAAGGAAATCTTGGGGAAATGAGTGGATCTGTCCTCAGATTGCCTCCATCTGACACCAGAAGCTACCTCCCAATATCAAAGATGACAAGATGACTAAACACTAGTGTTAAAATGTAAACAACAAAAACCAAAATAATATGGCATCTCCAGATCTCAGCTATCCCAAAGAAAGCCACCTGGAGAACTCAAACACAACTGAAATATAAGAAAATGACCTCAAATCCTTAGTGATAAAGATGATAATGGAGGAAAGGAATAAAATCCATAATCAAATGCAGGAAGATGCAGCCAAACAGGTGGAAGACATTAGAGAGGCACTGGAAAATTTTCAGGAAAATACAAACAATGAGATGAAGGAAATCAATAAAATAGTTCAAGATCTGAAGGCCTATAAAGAGGCAATGGAAGAAACTCGGGAATATACAAACAATCATATGAAAGAAATTAATAAAACAGTTCAAGATCTGAAGATGAAAATGGATACAATGATAAAGACACAGGCAGAAAAAAAAACAGGAATAAGAGAGCTTAGAAAGGAAGGCAAGCAAAAAAGAGGCAAGCTTCTCTAACAGAATCCAAGAGATGGAGGAACGAATCTCAGGGCTAGAAGATACAATTGTAGATCTTGAAGCAACCATTAAAGAAAATGCTAAATCTAAAAAATTCCTGACACAAAACATCCAAGAAATCAAGGACACCATGAAAAGAAGAAATCTGAGGATAATAGGCATTGAGGAAAGAGAAGATGCCAGACTCCGAGGCCCAGAAAATATTTTCAACAAAATCATAGAAGAAAATTTTCCCAATTTAAATAGATGCTTATAAACATACAAGAGGCCTACAGAACACCAAACAGAATAGACCAGAAAAGAAAAACTTCCTGCCACTTAATAATCTAAACACAAAATGTACAGAACAAAGAAATAAATATTAAAAACAGCAAGAGAAAAAAGCCAAGTAACATACAAAGGCAAATCTATCAGAATTACATCAGACTTCTCAGCAGAGACCATAAAATCCAGAATGGCCTGGAAAGAGGTCCTGCAAACCCTAAGAGACCACAGATGCCAGGACAGACTATATACCCAGCAAAACTATCAATAATCATTGGCAGAGAAAACAAAATGTTCCAGAACAAAGACAAATTCAAACAGAACCTATCCACAAATCCTGCTTTATAGAAGTAACTAGAAGGAAAACTCCACCCCAAAGAGAGAAGCTACAACCAATATTACACAGGAAATAGATAACTACACCATCGCAAAAGCACAACCACACAAACTCTCTACTGTAACCAACCTCAAAATAAAGTGACTTAAAGTCATTGGTCATTAATATCTCTCGACATCAATAGTCTTAATTTTCCAATAAAAAGACACAGACTAACTGAATGGATGCATAAACAAGATCCGACATTCATTTCATTCAAGAAACACATCTTAGCCACAAGGATAGACATCACCTCAGGGTAAAAGGTTAGAAAAGTATTACAAGCAAAAGGCCACAAGAAGAAAGCTGGTGTAGCCATTTTAATATCTAACAAAATAAACTTTCAACCAAAATTAATCAAAAGGGACAAGAATTGACAATTCATACTCATCAAAGGTAAAGTTAACCAAGATGACATCACAATTCTGAACATCTATGTTCCAAATACATGGGCATTTACATTTATAAAAGAACTATTAACAAAGCTTAAACCACACATTGATCCTCACAAAATAATAGTGGGAGACTTCAACACCATACTGTCACTGAAGGATAGGTCATTGAAACAGAAACTAAGCCAAGAAATAATGCTATCAATCAAAGTCATAAACCAAACGAACCTAATAGATATCTACAGAACTTTTCATGCAAGCACAAAGGGTTATATCTTCTTCTCAGCACCCATGGAACCTTCTTCAAAACTGATCAGATAGTAGGTCACAAAGCAAGCCTCAACAGATACAAGAAGATTGAAATAATACCTTATATCCTATCAGATCACCATGGTCTAAGGATGGATTTCAACAACATGAGAAATAACAAAAAGCCTACACACACATGAAAACTAAACAACTCTCTACCTAATGACACTTGGGTCAGGGAAGAAGTAAAGAAAGAAATTAAGGACTTCCTGAAATTCAATGATATCCCATACCCAAAATTGTGGGACACATTGAAAGCAGTGCTAAAAGGAAAATTCATAGCACTAAGTGACTTTATAAAGAAATTGGAAACATACTATATAAGCAACTAATGACATATTTGGAAGCCCTAGAGGAAAAAAACACAGAAATGTCCAAGAAGAGTAGACATCTGGAAATAATCAAACTCATGGCTGAAATCAATAAATTAAAAACAAAGAAAATAATTCAAAGAAGCAACAAAACCCAGAGCTGGCTCTTTGAGAAAATCAACAAGATAGACAAACTGTTAGCCAAACTAACTAAAAGGCAGAAAGACACTATCCAAATCAACAAAATCAGAAATGAAAAAGACACAACAGACACTGAAGATATACAAAGAATTGTAAGATCCTACTTCAAATGCATATATGCCACAAAATTTGAATATCTAAGGGAAATGGACAATTCCTTTGACCAGTTCCACTTGCCAAAATTGAATCAAGGACAGATAAACAAACTAAATAGTCCCATTTCCCCTATAGAAATAGAAGAAATCATTGGAACAGTTTCTCAAGCAAAAAAAGGACAGGGCCAGATGGTTTTGGTGCAGAATTCTACCAGAACTTTAAAAAAGAGCTCATACCAAAACTCTTCAAGCTACTACAAAAGATAGAGATGGATGGAACTTTACCAAATTCATTCTATGAGGCCACAGTCACTTTGATACCTAAACCTCACAAAGACCCAACAAAGAAAGAATTTCAGAGCAATTTCGCTTATGAATATTGATGCAAAAATACTAAATAAAATACTCACAAACTGAATACCAGAACACATCAAAGATATCATTCACCATGACCAGGTAGGCTTTATTCCAGGCATGCAGGCATGGTTTAATATATGGAATTCCATGAATTCAATCCACCATATAAATAAACTGAAAGTAAAAACCACATGATCATCTCCTTAGATGCAGAAAAAGCATTTGATAAAATATAACACCCATTCATGTTTAAAGTTTTGGAGAGATCAGAAATATAAGGAACATATCTCAACATAATAAAGGCTATATACAGCAAGCCAATAGGCAAAATCAAATTAAATGGAGTGATACTCAAGGAAATTCCTATGAAATTGAGGAGCAGGCAAGGCTACCCTCTCTTTCCATATCTCTTCAACATAGTACTTGAACTTCTAGCTAGAGCAATAAGACAACAAAAGGAGATCAAGGTGATCTAAATGGGAAAGGAGGAAGTCATACTATCCCTATTTGCAGATGATATGATAGTGTACATAAGAGATCCCAAAAATCCCACCAAAGAACTCCTAAAACTGATAACACTTTCAGCAAATTGGCTGGATACAAAATTAACTCAAAAAAGTCAGTAGCCTTCCTATATACAAATGACAATCATGCAGAGGAAGAAATTAGGGAAACTACACCCTTCACAATAGCCACAGCAATATAAAATATCTAAGAATAACTCTAATCAAGCAAGTGAAGGAGTTCTTTGAAAAAAAAACTTTGAATCTCTGAAGAAAGAGATTGAAGATGATCAGAAAATGGAAAGATCTCCCTTATTTTTAGATTGAGAGAATTTAACATAGTAGAAATGGTCATCTTACCAAAATCAATTTGCACATTCAATGCAATCCCTATCAAAATACCTACACAACTTTTTAAAGACATTGAAAGATAAATTCTCAAATTCATATGGAAAAACAAAAACCCAGAATAGCTAAAACAATCCTGTACAATAAAAGATCCTCCAGAGGAATCTCCATACCTGATCTCAAGCTGTACTATATAGCAACGGTAATTAAAACAGCATGATACTGGCACAGAAATAAGCTAGTAGATCAATGGAATTGAATTGAAGACCCAGAAATGAATACACACACATATGGTCATTTGATTTTTGTCAAAGAAGCCAAATCTATTCAATGAAAAAAGGATAACATCTTCAACAAATGGCGCTTATCTGACTGGATGTCTACAGTAGAAAAATGCAATTAGATCCATATCTATCACCATGCACGAAACGCAAGTCTACATGGATTAAAGACTTCAAAATAAAACCAGAGACATTAAATCAGTTAGAAGAAAAAGTGGGGAAGAGCCTGGAACACACTACCACAGGAGACAACTTCCTGAACTGAACACCAACAGCCCAGGCCTTAAGGTCAACAATTAATAAATGGGACCTCATGAGGCTGAGAAGCTTCTGTAAGGCAGGAGACACTGTCAACAGAACAAAGCAACAGCTCACACATGGGATAAAGAGCTTCACCAACCCTACATCTGAGAAAGGTCTAACATCCAATATATATAAAGAACTCAAGAAATTAAACACCACCAAACCAAATAACCCAATTGAGAAATGAAGCTCAGAACTAAACAGAGAATTCTCAACAGAGAAATACTGAATGGCTGAGAAACACTTAAAGAAATGCTCAATATCTTTAGTCTTCAGAAAAATGCAAATCAAAACAACTCTGAGATTCCATCTTACACCCATCAGAATGGCTAAGATCAAAAATTCATGTGACACCACATGCTGGTGAGGATGTGGAGAAAGAGGAACACTCCTTCATTACTGATAGAAATGCAAACTTGTACAACCACTTTGGAAGTCTATCTGGCACTTTCTCAGAAAACTGGGAATAGGGCTTCCTCAAGTCCAACTTTTCAACTCCTTGGAATATACCCAGAAAATGCTCCACCATACAATAAGGACATGCTCAACCATGTTCATTGCAGCCTTATTCATAATAGCCAGAACCTGGAAACAGCCTAAATGTCCCTCAGTAGAAGAATGGATAAGGAAACTGTGGTACATTTACACTATGGAATTAGTGTATTAAAAACAAGGAATTCCTGAAATTTGTGGACAAATGGATTGAACTAGAAATGATCATAATGAGTGAGTTAACCCAGAAGCAGAAAGAGTCAAATGGTATATACTCACTTATATCTGCACACTAGCCCAAGGGGCATGTCCCATGAAAGTCTTCACTTACCAGGAAAGTGGGACAGAGGGGAAGACTTCCTATTGGGACTCTAGGTGAGAGAAGTATGGGAGAATGTGGAAGTAGAAGGATCCAGAGGGTCCTAGAAACCTACAAGAAGAACATTATGATGGGAAAATCTGGGCCCAGGGGTCCTGCTCAAACCACGGCACCAGCCAAGGACAATAGGTGCTGTAAACTTCAAATCCCTACCCAGATCTATCCAATGGACAGGACATTCTTCACAGTTGAGTGGAGAGTGAGGTCTGACTTTCACACGAACTCTGGTGCCCCATATTTAACCACGTTCCCCTGGGTGGGGAGGCCTCGTGGCACTCAGAGGAAGGATAGCAGGCTACCAAGAAGAGACTCAATACCCTATAGCATATACAGGGGGAGGAGGTCCCCCTCAGTCACAGTCATAGGGGAGGGGAGTAAGGGGAAAATGGGAGGGAAGGAGGAATGGGAGACTACAAAGATGGGATAACAATTTAGATGTAATATGAATAAATTCATAAAATGTATGTAAAAATAAAATAAATAAAAACAAGGAAATCTCAAAACTTGTGAACAAATGGATGGGACTAGAAATGGTCATAATGAGTGAGTTAACCCAGAAGCAGAAAGATACTCATGGTATATATTCACTTATAATTGGGAACTAGCCCAAAAGACAAGTCCCACAAAAGTCTTCACATACCAGGAGATTGGGATAGATGTGAAGACATCCTACTGAGACTCTAGGTAAGAGAAATATGGGAGATAGGGAAATAGAGGGACCCAGAGGGTCCTAGAAACCACAAGAAGAATATCGTGATGGGTGGATTGGGGCCCATGGGGGTCTGTTCAAACTATTTCACTAATCATGGACAATACAAGTAGCAAACATCGAACCCCTACTCTGATCTACCCAATGAACAGGACATTCTCCACAATTATATGGAGAGCAGAGATTGACTCTGACATGAACTCTGGTGTTCCATATTTGACCACCTCCCCTTGGTGGGGAGGACTGATGGCACTCAAAGAAAGAATAAGCAGGCTACCAAGATGAGACTTGATAGCCTATGACCATATAGTGGGGGAGGAGGTCCCCCTCAGTCTCAGACCTATAGGAGGGAAATAGTGTGAAAGCAGGAGGGAGGGAGGAATGGGAAGATACAAGTGATGGGATAACAATTGAGTTGTAATCTGAATAAATTAATAAAATTAAAATTTTTTAAATTAAAAAAAAAGACCCAGCTATTTCACTCCTTTGAATATATCCAGAAGATGCTCCACCACACAACAAGGACATATACTCAACCATGTTCAAAGCGACCTTATTCATAATAGCCAGAACCTGGAAACAACCTAAATGTCCTTCAGTCGAAGAATGGATAAAGAAACTGTGGTACATTTACACTATGGAATACTACTCAGCTATTAAAAACAAGGAAATCCCGAAATTTGTGGACAAATGGATGGAACTAGAAATGATCATACTGAGTGAGATAACCCAGAAACAGAAAGACTGACATGGTATATACTCACTTATAATTGGACACTAGCCCAATAGGGATGTCCCATGAAAGTCTTCACTCACCAGGAGATTGGGATAGTTGTGATGACATCCTATTGGGACTGTAGGTGAGAGAAGTATGGGAGAATGGGGAAATAGAAGGATCCAGAGGGTTTTAGAAAACTACAAGAAGAACATCATGATGGGTGGATCTGGGCCCAGGGGTTCTGCTCACACTACTACACCAACCAAGAGCAATACATGCTGTAGACATTGAACTACTAAGATATAGCCATTGGACTGGACATTCTCCACAGTTGAGTGCAGAGTGAGGACTGACTCTGACATGAACTCTAGTGCCCCATATTTGACCACTTCCCCCATGGTCGGGAGGCCTGGTAGCACTCAGAGAAAGAATAAGCCAGCTACCAAGATGAGACTTGATAGCCTATGACCATATAGTGGGAAAGAAGGTCTCCCTCAGTCACAGACATATGGGAGGGGAATAGGGTGAAAATGGTAGGGAGGGAGGAATGGGAGGATACAAGTGATGCAATAACAGTTGAGATGTAATCCGAATAAATTAATTTTTTAAAAAAGGAAAGAAACAAAGGTGAGCTGGGATGAGCCCAATGGCAAAGCACCTGCTTGGCATGCATGCAGCTGTAGATTCTATACCTAGCACTTCAATCAATCATCAATCAATCAACTGATGAGCATTTTAAAACAGCAAACTAAGAACAGACCTTCTAACGAAGTCCATACTGAAAAATCTACAACTAGCATCACACTTGAGAGTGAACACTACTTTTCCCATTGGATCAAGAACAAAGCATAAATATCTACCATTGCCACCCTAGTCAACATTTTAGTGGGTGTTGAAACTCAGGACTATGTAATAAAAGAAGTCATGTGATGGAAGAGGTACAACTATTTCTGACTGCAGATGGCATTTAGAAATAGAAAACATGAAGGAATCACAAACAATTAAAAACAACTGATGACAAAGCTCCGTGATGCTGCAGAAATTAGATGAATACACAATCAGTTATCTTTCTATGCACTGACAAGGAATGGTCCACAAACAAAGAGACAACCCATTCATACAAGCATCATCAAGAGTAAACCGATATGTTTAACAGAAGAGGTATAGTGTCCATACACATAGAAACTCAAAATTGTATTTGCAGAAGTTAAGGAAGACCTAAATAACCATTGACAGAATTCTGTGTCCACAGCCCAACAGACTTAATATTCGATGACTGTAACACCCAAAGGAATGCATAGATCCTGTACAGTCCCTTTCAAAACCCCACCTGTCTTCACACAATGGTTCTACAATCCATTTAAATGCTATAACATATTTTGAAAACTTATATGTTACAATGTTGTCACCAGGAACATGAAAACTCATGGAACTGGAAAAATATTCTAATATTTATTATCAGAAATAGGACTCTCCTAAAATACATATGTTTTTTTAAAAAAGCCGTTCAGAGTTGGTAAAATGGCTAAGCAGATAAATGTGATTGCTGCACCAAAGTTCGGCAACCTATGTTTGATCCCTGGAACACACATAAAAGTAGAAGAAAGAACCAAGTCCCCAAAGTTGTCCTCTGACCTTCACATACATACCATAGTACATGCAGGTACACACACACACACACACACACACACACACACACACACACACAAACAACAACAACAACAACAATAATAATAAGCAACTTTCAATAGTTGTTGCTATAACAAAAAAAAAAATCAATGGGCAATAGACATGTTCCAAAGAAGCCAATATATACTGTAAAAATAACTTTCATTCTCCTAATGTAATTGTTGTCTCGGAGGATTACTACCTCCATCTGTTAATGTAGCCCTAGTCCTGTCAGCCTCTGGCCTCTGTAAAATCTAATCTAGGCCTAGAATGTTTTCAGCCTCTGAGACTGAGTAAGATCACCCTTTTTAGTTCTTTTTGAACTCTTTTTTTGTTTTGTTTTGGTTTTTTTGTTTTGTTTTGTTTTGTTTTGTTTCAAGACAGGGTTTTTCTGTGTAGCCTTGGTTGTCCTGGACCCGCTTTGTAGACCAGGCTGGCCTCAAACTCACAGTGATCCACCTGCCTCTGCCTCCCAAGTGCTGGGATTATAGGCATGCGCCACCACGCCCAGCTTCTTTTTGAACTCTTGCAGGCTGATTCAACACAGCTATTCTGGCTCAGATGCCTCTCCAAGCTGACTGATTTGACCTGGCTTTTCTCATCTTCTGACTGCATAGCTCTGCTTGGCCTCAAACTAACTCGAGAAATCTGCTCTAATCTTTTGGCTCCTTCTCATTCTCTGGCTCATTCTGTCTTCACTTGTGACTAGCTTATTCTCTCTTTGGAATCTGCCTCTGTACAAACTGTCCTGGGAAAACTGCCTCCTCTCCCTCTCCCTTTGCCCTGCACTCTCTTTAATCACCTCTCTTTCCTCTCCATTCTCATGAGAGTTGGGCATATCCTATTCTGTCAAATATTTCTCTGATTTATCACTTTGTCTGCCTCTCAATAAGCATCACTTTCAAACATGGGTTCTGGGTGCTTCATTCTACAAACTAACTTCACCTCCATTGTTTGTGATTAAAGGTGTGTACTAAGGGTGTGTCTGCACTCCAGCAGATCACACAGCCCTAGAAGGTCTTTGAAGGTCATCAGAGCAGCCTTGTTGCTGGATTAAAATTCCTCTACAAACTACATGAAATACTCTGAAAAAAAAATCACTGTTTGTACCCTTAACACAGCTGGAATCAAGATAACAGACAGTATAAAGTACTGGTGAGGATATGAGGCAATCCCAACCTCACATATTGATGGGACTGTAAAATAGTGGACGCCTCTACACTGAAGAACTCAGAAAGTTAAACAGCATGTGTCCATGCAAACATCTTGCACACGGGTGTTCACATAACTTTTACATATAATATCCTTATGCATAATCTAGCTGTCCATCAGAGATGGGAAGGCAGCATGTGGAACAGGCAATGACGGGAAGACTTTACACCAGGAACAAAGCATAACCCAATATGCAATAGAGACAGACCTTAAAAACATTTTGCCTATTGAGAACAGCCAGGCACAAAATGTTACATGATTCTGTTAGTACAAAATGTCCAGAACAGGTGAATCAACAAGACAAAAAGTAAATTATCAGGAGCTGGGGACAGTGAGTATGGGTGGAACAGGCATAATGAGAATGTCCCTGAATTAAACTACGATCATCAAGCTTCTCCTTGAATATAAAACAGGGAAATATTGTCAAGCTCTTGGTAAGCAGTGGAGCTCTGTGATTTGTAGTTTGTAGCCTTACATAATGATTTTTAAAATCATGTTAGGATAAACTCTACTTTTAAAAAAAAAAATCTCCAATTGACAATAGCTGTTAATTAGTTCATCTAACTCTGCTGCACCAGAAATTATTTTTCCTGCCCACTGACCTGCCTATCCCCATCGATCCCATCCCTACCCCTCCTCAGACTCTGGAAACCACCTCATGTTCTCAGCTGCTATGAGGTCAGTTCTATCCACCACTTGTTAAGCAGGATCCTGGGTCACTTGCTGTCCTGTACCTGACCTATTTCACTTAATGTAATCATCTTTAGATTCACTCGTGTTGTCACAGACGATAGCCGTTCATGTTTTAGGGCTGAATAATAGTCTAGTGTACATACATATTATACGATTTTGAATGACTTTTGAACTTTGAATGAATATGATCTATTCATTCGTAGGGGACAGTGCTTATGATCTGAATGCAGGGCATCCTCCATAGTCTCTGCTTTACCAGGTGGTCCTCAGCTGCTACTGGTGTCTGAGAGGCAGTCGAACTGGTAGGACATGAAGCCTGGTAGGATGGGGGGAGAGGAGGGAATATGGTAGTGACTGGTGAATG
Organism: Acomys minous; assembly: GCF_964271855.1. NCBI lineage: Eukaryota > Metazoa > Chordata > Mammalia > Rodentia > Muridae > Acomys > Acomys minous. Next base: position 52,378,927 of record NC_140493.1, read on the forward strand.
GGGCAGGGTGGATTACTGAGCCTTGTGTTTACAATCTGACCTTACAATCCACCCAGATATGAGAGAGCAGCCTCACACATCTGCCAACACAGCTGAGAAGCACCTCTGCTACCATGCTTTCCCTACCAGCATGAGTCGCTTCTAATCTCATACTTGGTCGCAGCAATGAGAAAGGTAATAAATGCTGACATTCAGGTTGAGTCCATGTCATAGACAGTGTCAGTGGGTGCATGGGGTGGAAGAGACGGTGCATAGGAAGGTGACAGTGATGAAATCACCTCAGACGAGGCACAGGGAGATAACGAAATGAGAAGGAAAATGCAATACCTGGCAAGAATCACAAAGGCTAGACTGACAACCTCCTCCATCGCTTCTGTAATGAAAGTGCCAGAAAAAGGAAATAAATGGGTGTTGACAAAGGAGATAATAACCAAGAATGTTACAGAAGGAAAGAAAAAATTTAAAGGCATAGGCTCTCACATTAGAAGAGGGTATTTGGAGTTCTAAGCACTAGGCACAAGTGTCAAGAAGCATCATGGCCAAAGAGAAATGAGAAGGTCCTAGAAGCTTTCCAGAAAGAATAGATGGCCAACCAAGAGATGCATTTGAGAGCAGATTCACCATCAGCAAGAACACAGTTGCAGATGGAAATAAAGTAATACTTCCAAAAGTGTCAAAAGGAGATCACTGTCAGCCCCAAAGTATATTGCAATCACACCACAGTGTATGTGCGGCAGAAAGTTCTGGTTGAATCCATATCTCAGAAGCCAGATCACATGGATCTTCAAGCCAGCTGTGTAGTATTATTTGTGTGATCTGAAGCAGGGCTCACTTTGGGTTTCCTGGCTGAAGATGAACCATCTCTTCTACGGGGCTGTGAAAGCTGTGTACATCACGGCGTTTGGTAATAGAAGCATCATTTGAAGCTCAGCTAGTTGCTATTTCAAGATATAACTGGACAACAAATACAGAAAGTAACTGTATCGCTGTGCAACATGAGAAAGCTGGTTTAGCAATACATATCAATCAAAATACTGGAAGAGAAAAACATTAAAAGAATCAAAAAAAAGTGAAACTGACCAAAGGATTAAAAATATATAATTCACCTAAACTGTATCACACATAGGACCATGTTTATATCTTTGAGTACCATATATTGCCTCAAGCGTCATTAAATTGATTAAAAATTAAAGAAAATTTGCATTTCATAATTTCACTGGGCATTTTAATATAAAATATTAAACAGGCAAAGCACAACTGAACAATTAAACTCACGCTGCCTCTCACAAACTCACAAAAGTTGCTCAGCGGATCTTTTGCATAAGGCAATGAATAAGATGGCAACATTAAAAAAAAAAAAGTAAAGCTGAAAAGAGTAAGCCACGTGTCCATAGAAATCCCAGAAGGAGACAAAGACAAGAAAGCTCTGTGTAAGACAACTGTTTAACAACCTAGAGAAGTCAGAGTAAATCAATAGGACAAACAGCAGGGAAATCGGCATCCACTAATATTTTATTCCAATGTGCCTTGCCTTGTTTCCCTCACTTGTAAAATACTGCAGCATTATATGCTACTTACAGATTGAATATGGCATTAAATTCATTAGCATTGTGAGATGTGTCCCATTAGCAGGTGTGTGTGTGTGTGTGTGTGTGTGTGTGTGTGTGTGTGTGTGTGTTCGTAATGCTTCACGGGGGCAATAAATTCCACCAGGCGATAGATAATGAATTATTCACTACTATATTCCCATTTCCATGTAATAGGGCCTGACATCAGGAGAGTGATAAATATTTATTGAACAGTGCAGTGGAATATGAAGATAAAGGAGTCAGAAGCTAACCCTGAGAGACTTTTTCAAAGCCAAGCAGAACTGGATTCTAATCCTGGAGCCTGAAACACCTTGACTGGGCTCTAGAGGTTTAAGGTTGCCTGACTATGCTTTTCCATGACACAAAATTAAAACAGAAGCAGCTATTTCATAAGGCCCTTTCAAGGTCTTAGAAAGGTGACTGCGTGCCAACCGTTAAATTTCTCTGCCTTGGTGGTCCACCGACTCTGTGAAATGGACTAAAACCACAGACTGCTTTCCTGCATAGATGACTTGGCTCTGCCTAGCTCCACATTAAGCTCTGCCAAAAGAGGCCACTACAGCAAAGCTGAAATTCTTGAGATGGAAGAAGGGTCTTGCTTCCTTAGGGTCCCTTCCCTGCAGACTTCCTACCTGTCCCCATTTTCTATAAGCATCGCCCTGCAAAGAGCTCAGCCTGGCCATGACTTGTTCCATCTGTGAAGGGAAGTTTCCAAGGAGAATTCCCAATTGATCCTTTGCAATGTTGATTGACTGATCAGAACTTCTGTGACTGTCAAAGAGGTTGGAATGTTGAATGTCTGGAGCCTAATTACAATTCCTCTTGTGCTGTCTTTAGCCCTCTGAATAGTCATCCCTTGTCTGCCTCTGTGGCAGACCCAATCTCCTGTGACTAACAGATGAAAAAAAAAAAACTTTCGGAAATGTGTTAGCATAACAAAACCATAGTTTCTGCCAACCAAGGGGCTAAGAACCATTAGACAGCATCTGAGGCCAGCAGCTGAGATTGCTCTGTGCTGCTGTGTCTATTTGATGTTTCCACTGCAAGAAGCATCCAATGCAGCATACAGTGTTCCCAGCATTTGCAGTATTAGTTTTCAAACCCAGGACCCCTAACCCTAACCCTGTTAGTATACACACAATTTCACTGGCCTGCTCTTGGGGGACCTAGAAACAATTTAAGCCATCACTGCTGCAGATAAAAGGACCACCAGGCACCCCAGATTTATCTATCACTCTATGCATTTCTTCTCTTTGCACATTCAACTCCTTCTCTCTCTCTCTCTCTCTCTCTCTCTCTCTCTCTCTCTCTCTCTCTCTCTCTCTCTTTCTCTCCTTCCCTCCTTCCCTCCTTCCCTCCCTCCCTCCCTCCCTCCTCTCCCTATCTCCTTGTCTACATGGGTAATTCTTCAGTCTTGTCCCCTGAGACTGGTGAACTCTCCCAATTCATTTGGAATGTCCCCAAATAAATATGGTTTTTTTCCTCCCAGAAACAGAGTTTCTCTAGGTAACCTGGCTGTCTTGGACTTGGTTGACCAGGCTGGCCTCAAACTCACAGAGATCTGCCTGCCTCTGCCTCCTGGAGTGCTTGGATTAAAGTCATGAGCCACCACACCCTGCTTATAAATCTGCTTTTATACATTTAATTTACCTTGAATTGTCTTATTTCCTCGGCAGAGAAAACCTATTACACGCAACTAAGTTTTTCATGTCCCTTCACTTCAGAGATATGAGCACAAGCTGTGGCAGCTCCATCTCTAGAAGTTCCCATATCCTCTATAATGGCAGTGTTGGTTTCTTTAGAAACTCAGTTCTGTTATGTAAACATGTTTTTGTTTTAATCCTAGGTGTGGGATATGGGGCTGATTCAGGGTGTCCGCAGAGAGGAGCTTTTTGCCAGCTGCAGATTAATTAATTCTGAGGATTCTGGAAAAGGAATAAATGTGACAGCCCAGAGAGAGACTAGGGACTCAGAGAAGGAAGAAGAAAGCTGGTGCTCCTGGTGGCTGTTGATGCCGAAGTCGAAGATATCCTGAAATGAAGATTGGACTTGCCCCTAAGGAACCCCTAAATCCTAAACAGCAGGAAGTAGCGAAAGAGAACTGTGCCCCTTCTCCCAACTAACCTGCTTTCTCTCCTACCTGGCACTGGGATGTTGGAAGCGATTAGGGTGGAGAAGGGAGAAAGATATAAGAAACTGAAATAAAAATAGATTTTAAAAACACAAGCTACAGACCCCTCTTTCTGGTATGTAGATTTCAGGTGCATCATTCTATCTTCTTCCTTTTTATTTTTTTATTTTTTTATTTTATGCTAGTGCCCTGAATGCTCTGTGGTCCTGACTGTTCTACCCTCCCTATTGCTAAGTCGACAACTTAAGACTCGAGTTCTTTATGTTAAACATGTACTGTGCAAATAGCAGCTGCAGTAGCTCTCCCAACAGACTGGAGAAAGATAGAAGGCTAAAAAGGAAATTCTTATCTTTATTATAACCTAAGCGCATTTGCCTATGTGAACCCGAGAACAGGCAGGAAAACTCAGCTTGGCAGAGTAAGTGGATGAGCCAGAACCAAACCCAAGCTATTTCCAAGATGTGTATCTTGAGACAAGGTCCGGAGACATAGCTCCAACTGGCCTAGAAGCTACTACGAAATCCAGGCTGGACTCAAACGTACAGTGACTCTTCTGCCTCAGCAAGTGCTGGCTTAGGCCGTGTATTTGAAAGCTCTGGAGGTAGGAGAGTACCCTGGACAAATGTGGTAATTATCGTTGAATTGAAATCCCTTTACAAGTCTCTTCAGTCTCGGGTGGCATTTGATTCCCTCCCTATTCTATGACTTGTTGGGGAGGAGTTGGAGGCTGGCAAAAGACAGCATTCCCTTAGCCTGGACAGGAACATGTGAGCCAACAGGACAATGGGTCTAACTGTGATAATGGAGAGGCAGAGGCAGGGGAGAGCAGGGTGGACCCAGATGTCAAGGTGAGAGGACAATGTGACCAGCACAGCCAGAGGGCGGTGAGGGGAAAGGAAGCAGAATGTGGGAGGCTGGCCAGATCTCTCTCTCCTCTCCCTCCTTTTCTCCCTCTCCCCCCCCTCCCTCGTTCCCTCCATCCCTTTTCTTTCTCTAGCCTGGCAAGGACTATAAATAACCTGTATCTTTCTATCAGGCAGCAACCCCAGGAGTGCAGAACCCCCTCCTTGTGACCAAAAACCACAATTTCATAACCAGTACACTACAGACCTTACAGCTAAGCTTGTTTTTCTTCTAAACAAAACACATCAACCTTCCCAATCCTTCACTTTTCAAATAAGGAGCCAGAGAAATTTTCTTATCACTCCATTTTCTATTTAAAAAAAAAAAAAAAAAGGTGCTGGTGACATTTCATATCCAGAGAACAGGCTCAGAGAAATTCTGAGCAGGAGTGACAGGGCGGTAGGAACCATGCTGTATGAGCCTCACCAAGAGAGTCTGAGCTGGGAGACTTCCTGTCACTTGCTCACGGTCAAGGACGCAGTCTGTGTTGGAACAGAAGCATGCTCTGCTAGAAGCAATCTTTGGAGTCAACTCCCTGATGCAAAGAACTTTCCAGAAACCCAGGCAGCCAGTAAGACTGAGAAAGGTGACACATTTACCCTCTTTCTGGGTCTCCACCTCATGTCAAAAACTCCTCTGTTTTGTCCTTTAAAGGATTCCTAATACTCTTTATTCAATCTCATTTGCCAAGTAAAGGTTAGACCCTTACCCTGTAAAGGGGTCATTATTCATGTTCTGGAGCTCCTGGGCAAGTGCTGTGAATCCAAAATATGAAATAAAAAGACCTATAACTTTGCCATCGATTGTACTAAATGTACCATTCATCACCATTCTCTGACAGTTACCACCCTCAAACCAATCCCCATCACGCTCACCTTTTAAAGGATGGTTTTCCTCTTCGCTGCAGCAGAAAGCCAAAACTCCAAAGTGACACTATGAATGGAAGAGGTCACCAAACCAAAGAGCAACCTTGAAATAAGCAGGGCAGTCGCAAGATCTCAGCTCTGTCTGTGTCTCTATCCCTTCACAGGCTCTGGCAGATGTTGTGGAGCCCAAAAGAATGTCAGGCTATAGGAGCCACCCAGAGAACAGCATTGCTAGTGTTCCGATTCTGCCCATGAGGCAGCACACACCCGGAGAACTTACAGGTCTTTCCTAGACTGTGCACTCAGCTGGCAGTACCGGCGGGCTGGGGAGCTCTTCAATCACATGTCTAGTGGGCTCCTTAATGCCACATTGCAAAATCAGCCACTAAAGGAATGCTCCGGCCTAAAAGGACGGTATCACTCAGAGGCTTCTAGAAAACTGCAAGAAAAATAATTGCCTTGGCAATGGATAATTGAACCCACCAAGGTTTATGCAGAGAAACTAAAAGTAGAATGTGTGTGTGTGTGTGTGTGTGTGTGTGTGTGTGTGTGTGTGTGTTGACACGGATGGAGACTTCAGGCTATGACAATGGACTAGTTAACAATTTTGGGGTGTAGTTATGCAAGTTGAACGCCTGCAAGGTGCCAAGTCATAGAAAAGGAAGAGCAGCGTGGACATGATGAGCAGCAGCCACAGCTTATCTCTCCAGAAGAAGCTAAGCCCTCTCTTACAGTCCTTAGCTACTTAAGTCAGGAGCATCTAGAATAACAGCCTCAGGGGAATAAGATAGATGTGTGATACCTGATGGTCTCATGGTAGCTGGGATCCATCTTGGTAGTAGAGCGCTTACTTGGCATGTGTGATATCCTGGATGAGCTCCTGTATTAGTTACTTTTCTGTTGCTATGACAAAATACCAGGACCCAAAAACAAGTTAGAGAAGGAAGGGTTTATTTTAGCCTGTGGTTCCTGAGGGATAAAGATTATCATGGCAGGGAGGGCATGGCAGCAAGCAGTCATGGTGGCAAGAATGAGAAGCTCAGTGGTCACATTTTCACCCCCACATACGGGAAACAGAGTGAGTGAGAAGGACAGACCGAGACAGAAAGACAGACAGAGATGAAGAGACATACAGAGAGAGACAGAGAAAGAACAAGAAATGGGTGCTGTTCTAGACCCTCAAAGCACGCCCATCTCCAGCGACAAACCTCCTTCAGCAAGGCTCCACTTCAGAAAAGCTCCAAAACCTCTCCCCAAGGCACCATCAACTGGGGACTAAGTGTTCACGCACATGAACCTACGGGGGCATTTCTCATTCAAACCACAACAGATCCCCTGTGCTGTAAAAGGAGTAACCAGAGAAGCTCTTGTGATAGTCAAGGCTGACCACCCCATCAGAGACAGAAAGGCTTCATCACTGATGAGAAAGCTCTTGAGGTTCATCACGGGGGCTTCCAGACCTTGTCTACAGAAGAAGGGTCACAAGGACAGCAGTTCTAGCTACACTGTCATCCCAAGTGGTTAGACTGCTGGCTTCATCTTGAGGATGCTGAGGAGTGGTGGGTGCGTTTTCAGAAGACACAGCGGTCTCTCCTTGCCCTCCTTCATGGTATCCTTTTTGTACATTGCTGTGCTGTTCAGACTTGGGATCTGGTGGTGGTTAGTTACCTTATGTGGGAGGAGGCTGCAAAGGAGCAGGGGGAGCTTCTCTGGCGCCTGCAATGTTTCTCTCTTGTTCTGTGTGCTGCTGGAGTGGGTGTATTGAAATTGTGAGAACTCGTGGGCTTGTATACTGATGAAATATGCCATTTCCCATGTGTGGGTGTGACTGTCAGGGTCCTTTAGGAAGCAGAGGCTAAAAGAAATTCATCATGATTAAGGTTAATTAGGGGGGAATGTCTATGAAAAATATGAGGGGAGGAGCCCTCACAGGTGTGGCAGGCTTTTTGGCTGTTCTCCTGTGAAAAGACGGAGGGGGGGAAAATTAGGTGGAAAGACACTTCAGTGCTGATCTTTGCAGAAAGCTTCACTCAGGCCAACAGGAAGGCCTAAGGCAAAGACCACTCAGAGCAGAGTCTGGTTCAGACATCTCCCATCGTGCTTAGTCGTCAATTAGAGCAGTTCAAGGACACAGACCTGGCCTGATAAGTACCACCAATCCCCAAACAGAGATGCAGAAGCTGAGGACTGGAGGTACCCTTCAGAGTTGGTCTTCCATTGAGGAAAGACCATGGCAGCAAGCTCACCACTCAGCTCCTTGTATACCTATACAAAAACCTGGCTCAAGTGGTATCAACATCCATAGGACCATCAGAGAGTCTTGATGGCAAAGACTATAGCCAAGCTACTCTTGCTTCCTCGCCAGCCTCCAGGTCCTCACTGATGTCCTCACGGGAGGTGAGAAAACAGATTGACTCTGAAAATATGGGAAACTCAAGGAGAACAAGCTACTGAGGGTGACATCCTCTTATGCTACCTTGCAGATAATCCTCAGAAACTGGTGACAATTAGCATTCTGGCCATTTACCAAGGATGAATTATTGACTGATTACTATCTTTGCAATGCCAGATACAGAAGCAACTCTCTATGAGCTCAGGGACTAGCCAAACAGCCGCCAAAGGGTGTCCACTGAAAACACATTGGCCCCCTGAGACAATAGGAAGATATATTTTCCTTACTGCTGAAACAAAACAAAACAGACAAAAAACACTGTGCTCTGGATAGATCAGGCGAGACAACACAGAGATCACATCCCTTCCTTGGGTGTGAAAGGCCCAGCTTGAAAGAAAATGGCATCATCTATCCTCCACCCTGCAACAGAGCCCAGGGCCCAGGACAGGAGTGGAGCTCCTGCTGTATTCTTGCCTGGGCACCCCACACCCAAACCCTGCAGGGAGAGACTGAGTAAAACTGTAAGAAATTACCACAAATTTAGTGGATTAAAGCTAGCAAAGATTCCTAGCATCCAGGGTTAAGGAACTGAAATTGTCACCTCCTATAGGCAGGTAGGACTTCCAGAGGAGGGAGAGGGACACCAACCCACCCATAAAACCTTTGACCAAAAATGTGTCTCACCTACAAGTAGTGTAGGGATAAAGATGGAGCAGAGATTGAGGGAATGGCAAACCAATAATTAGCTCAATTTGAGACCCACCCCAAGAGAGAGAACCAACCCCTTGTCACTGTTAATGATACTCTGCTATGTTTGCAGACAGGAGCCTAGCACAGCTGTCTTCTGGGAGGCTTCATCCAGTCGCTGATGGAAATAGATGCAGAGACCCACAGCCAAACAATAGGCCAAATTCAGGGAGTTTTATGAAAGAGTGTGAGGAGAGATAGAGGAGGCTGGATGGAGGTCACAGACACCACAAGAAGATCTACAGTGTAAACTAGCCTGGGTCCATGGGGGCTCACAGAGACTGAACCAACAGCCAAAGAGCACGCATGGGTTGGACCTAGGCCCCCTACATGTATGTAGCAGATGTGTAGCTTGGTCAACATGTGTGTCCCCTAAGATGTGAGTAGAGGCTGTCTCTGACCTGTTGCCTGCCTTTGGATCCCTTTCCCCTAGCTGGGCTGCCTTGTCTGGCCTCAGCGGGAGAGGTTGCATTTAAACCTGCTGCTACTTGAGATGCCAGGGGCAGGGGAGAGGGGGGCCTGCGAGGGAGGCTGTAAAGTGATTAAATAAATAAATAAATAAATAAATAAATAAATAAATAGGGGAAAAGCTAGCAAAGGGTTTGACATTTTGGCTTCCTGATGGGACACTGTCATTCATAAAGTTTGTGTTTCAGAACTGCATAATCAAATTACAAGGGAATGCTTATAATGATTAAAGCAAGCTTATGATTTTTGTATTGGGTCTGTATTCTGGGCTGTGGGCTACAAGTTGGATCTGCCTGCCAGATGTCCTTTCTGACAATGTCACAAGGCATCAGTCAGTGATGGGGCGGGTTCAGCAGGAGAGTCCCCCCTTGCTCTTTTCTTTCAGCAGTTCTCCCCAGCTTGACCTTATTATCCTTCTCCCACTCCCATGGGGACACTCATGGGTGTGGTCATCAGTATTTAGGGGTGGTGCCTGTGCCTGTCTGTTATTTCATATGACTACATATGCATGTGTGTGAGGGAGGAGACATGCTGATGTGTGGAATGACATTTATAGGCTTTGCACATGGTGTCTCCGTAAGTCTTTCAAGTCATTACTCAGATGGCTTCAGCAATAACAACCCTGTATGGCTGTTGGCTCTTCCTGTTTCCTTTAGTTTCTCCTTAGCCTCTTGGATCCTGATAAGGAGCAAGGAGACCTAAGACTTCTCTTTATGCGCTTAACTCTTCCATCCACGGCTCCATTCAGGGTGACCATGATTCCTGTCACATTTGAAATCCCCTGGATCAATCTAGAACTTCAGAGTGGTGTAAATAGCTGATCCTTGACACACCTGGACCACTTCAAGGCAGCTGCAACCTACATGCAAATGTCAGTGGCTTTTCTTCCCAAAGGAAAGTGTTTTCTTTCTCATGGCAGAGCCTTGGGTTTTTCTTTGGTGATGTCTCTCGCATCTCACCCAAACTTACCACTAAAGTCAAGTGGCTCGGTTTTCAGACTTCTCTCAAACTCATCATCTCTTCCACCACCACCACCAGCACCCAGCCAAAGCCCTGGTTCTTTTGCAATCAGATGCCATTTGCATGCCTGCCTCAATGGTCTGCCCACCCCCAAAGACCAAAGAGCATCTATCTGCCTTAGAGTATGTTGCCTAGAAACAGCACCTGGGTTCATTTGATATATTGAGGACTTCTTTTGAGGACTGAAATCCAAGGAAGAAAAGTCAGCATGAGCTCATTGACTTGACCCACCTTTTGGAGAGAAGGTTGTAAGTTCCCAGCCCCCAGGGCAGGGGTCCAGCCCCATTTAATCTGCCATCATTGGGTGTGGAGCAGTGGTTATCCTATTTATTTCTGGCAGTTGTGGAGAGAAGGGGCAGAAGAGCACCATCAACCGTCAATGTGGTAGAAGCAGAGTGATTACCCTGGCCAGGTTAAGGCCCCTTAGGTCAGACCCCAGCATCTTCTAAAACTGTGGTTCTTCTCACTGGCTTCCGCTGGAAGTGGGGCTGCCAAGCTAACAACTAAGCTGCCTGCTTTAATTTGGATTTCAGACAAACAAATAATTTTCATGATTACTTGATATTTCATGAGATATTCTAAAAAATTACTCACTGTCATCTGAAATTCAGATTTAACTGGGGCGCTGTAATTTATCTGGTCCCAAGAGGATGCACTGAAATCCAGACTGCTCAGTCTCAATCATTAGGCCTGGGGCAGGATCCAGGAACGACGCCTTCTAACAGACCCCTGGGGTCTGAAACCCACTTCTGTCTCTTTACAAAACTGTCAGACTGCTGTTTAAACCTTTAAGAGCTTTCTAAGTTCATTATAGGAAAAAAAAAACAGTATCTTGACAAAGGTGCCACCTCTACTGTATATGTGAACATGTGCGCATGTTGCGCATGTTGTGCGTGTGTGTAGGGTGTGCATGAGTGTGGAGGCCAGCGAGTCACCTCTGTTGGCTTATTCAGCCACCTCTCTGCCTTTTGTTTTTAAGGCAGGGTCACTCACTGAACTTAGAGCTCACCAACCAAAGAGTAGCTGGGCAGGGAGCCCCTGAGGCCCATCGTTCTTTTGCCTCCCCCATTCAGCCTCAGCAGTGCCTGATGGGTTTTTTTTGTGGGTGCTGGGGATCCGCATTCATGTCCTTATGCTTATGAAGCAGGCGCTTTCCCAGCTGAGCCATCTCCCCAGTCCACTGGCAATGGCAGGTAACACAGCCTTGCAGTTTCTCTCTTGTCTTATCTCTAATCTCCTTCCTCCCCACTCTCAAGAAGTGTTAGACCCAATGTTAGTATTGTGCCCCAGTCTGCCTACCTGTGATGCCATTGCCTACCTGCCACTGGGCATGGCCCTGCCCAGTATATAAAAGGAAAAACCCACCTCGCCCCACCCTCTTACCTCTTACTCTCTTACCTTGTCCCTCTCTCTCTTGTTTCTCTTCCTCTGTCTTTGTCTCTGTCTCTCTCTGTCTCTGTCTCTCTCTCTCTGTCTCTCTGTCTCTGTCTCTCTCTGTCTCTCTCTCTGTCTCTCTGTCTCTGTCTCTCTCTCTCTCTGTCTCTCTCTCTCTCTCTCTCTCTCTCTCTCTCTCTCTCTCTCTCTCTCTCAGGTACCCTTCCCCCCTTTTCTTCTCTCCCCATATTCATACAATAAACCTCATAAAATACCTGTTGCTTGGCATTTTTAAAAATTTCATTAAAACCCATAGATAGTTCAAGAATAAGCAATACATAATCCAACCAAATATCTGTGGAAACAGTTTCCCCTGACCAGCAGGTTCTCTCTTAAGTAGACACAAGGGTCAGACCTTCCCCTCCATCAACCTTTGCCAACTGTCTCTTTGCCTTCAGTTTTAAATTGCACTCCACACACATCCTCAAACCCTGGGAGTCTATTCTGTGTCTCTGAAGCCTTGGCTTTGGCTGACAAGCAGGAAAGCATATTATTTGTTTATTATCTGTCTCCCCCACTAAAATGTACATTCTGCCAAAGGAGATATTGCTGTTCATTACATCCACCGCTCTCTGCAGTAGGGACATCATTTCTCTGAGCAAAAGAGGTGCTCGGCAAATTGCACAGACAACATGTCTAAAGGCAAGGAGATGCTGTGAGTCGAGTCCACTGGCCTAACATGCATCCTTTGATCACTGGTGTCAAGCCATCCTGTGTATAGATCAGAAAGAACCAATTTTATAAAATCTCTTTAGTCCAAATGAGTAAACTCAAATCAGCCAAGTAGAGGGAAGAAAAAAATAGGATTTTTTAAAAATGTTATTTCAAAAATCACTTAAGGCCATTTGGATCACTCAGCAATGGTTCACTTTTCATGTTGTTAATATTTATGAGTTTTTTTTTTTAATCAATGCCAGGTTATACAAAAGCAAGCAGAAACATGAGGGGTCTCCCAAAAGCCTATTGCAAGATGACCATCAAACAAGGGCTTAGGACTTCTTCTTCTTCTTCTCCTCCTCCTCCTCCTCCTTCTTCTTCTTCTATCCTGCTTTGATGACATGCAATTGAAAAATAAAAACTGAGTCTATTCACCATGTTCCACTCGATGTTTGGATGGATGTATATAGTCCGGCAGAGCACCCTGGACCTTTATAGCCCATTCTGATAAACATGAGCATTTATAACTAATCAAACCCCACTCTCTCCTCTCCTAACTTCCAGGGAAGTTAGAGTCTAAGGTCTGTTCTCAGTATTTAAAAGGAAGGTGAAGATTTCACTCCAAGGCAGACACAATGATAGCACAGCAGGGACAGTGACACCTTGCACGGGGAGCAAGGGCTGGGGGTGAGGACTGGAGCTGACAAGGATAAGCCCAAGCTGGCAAGTGGATCTGAACTCAGTTTTTTCACAGGAAGGAGTAGGGTTGGTGTGCTGTCACCCACAGGGAACAGCATTGACACATCCTTTCAAGGCAGCCGACTGGCCCATTGCTCCAAAAAGAACTTGCTTTAGTGTTTATTAGAAACACGTGAAGAGACTTCTCATCCTTTCGTAATTTAGTCCTTCTGGTTCAGAAACTCGTTAAGTCACTTGAAATGTTAGCTCAGCTACGCGCCTCTCTGGAAGTTATCCACAAGCCTCAAGCTGCAATCCTAGCAATGCACCCACCCACTCGCTGCCTCTGATTTACCCAGAAAGCCCTTGGGCTGCTGAAGAGTTAGGACACCTGAGACCTTAGGACCTGCGTGGTCTAGTCTCAGGTACCAGCAGCCTCACTCTTCCCACTGCTGCTCTTTCAGTCAGCTTGGCTGGTGGCAGCTGCTCTGGGGGATCCATCCTTGTAGGTGAGGAGCTGTCAGGCTCTGTGAGGTAGAAGTGTGTTTTCTTTTAAGCTGATGAGGTTAGCCAGTATATGTTCTCTCTTCTCTCTCTCTCTCTCTCTCTCTCTCTCTCTCTCTCTCTCTCTCTCTCTCTCTCTCTCTCTCCCTCCCTCCCTCCCTCCCTCCCTCCCCCCCTCCCCCACATAACTGTTTTCTCTCTCTCATCCCCTAAGACTTGAGGAAATAAAGGCTCTTCCTGGTCTGCCTCCACCTGAGGCAGGCTGATTTGCTCTAGTACCAGCCCCGCATGCTCTTTTCTTCATACAAAGGACTCTGAGCTGCCTCGGGCCTTTTATTCAAAAGATCATCCATGGGTCCAAAAATCAGAAGTGATGGTTGGCTGTTTAATTCAAAGCAGGTTAGGAAGGAGCAGGCTGAGCATTTAAACCCAGGCTCAATGCAGAGATGGGAAGATGGGCCAGGGTGTGTGACAGAATCTTATGACCAGGAAAAAGAGTCCCTTCCAGGTTAGGAAGCAGGAGTAGGTTGCCCCCAAGTTAAGGCATAGGAAACTGGGAGGGTTTTTTGGTTTTGGTTTTGGTTTTGGTTTTAAATGGCAAACCCTGTTCCTGAGCTCTCAGTATCTGAGACAGGTTCCTCAGATCAAAAGAGAAGTGCTCAGAGCAGGTGACTAACTAAGCCAGGAAGCCAGGTGCTTATTCTCTTTAGGCTGTTATACTCCACAGCTAGTGACATCAGCTGTGTAAGGCCAGGAAACCTGCATCTGGGATCTTCCTAAGAGTGCTTTCACTTGGAGTTTCTCAGATGGGAACTTCACATAGACATGGCAAGACCATCCCCGCCCACAGCCTCATCACCCTCAGAGCCAGCAATTTAGTTGCTTAATCTGAAAGATCTCAGATCAAGGCAGTTCCCAGCAAGTCAGATTCTGCAGGAGCCGAAGTTCCAGATACTCGCTGCGTCTGTAGCCAAAGATGAAAATAGCTTCTGGTCCTCTAAGACTTCAAAGAACTGAGACGCCTGAGCCCACTGTGGGCTGTTTCTGGCATCCAGGAAGGTAGTGATGAACGTGGCTCCCCATTCGCTTATGAAGTGTGAGCCTTGCTGCTTCTGCCACAGAAATACATACACTGGACTCAGAACACTCATATCCTACGGTTTGTGTTTGCTGCTAGGTAGTACTTAGTGAAGTTCAGGCTTCCTTTTTGAGCAGCATACAACAGAACAAGACTGCCCTACCCAGCAGGACTCAATGTACCTTATCAGCTACAAATCCTGAGGATGGCCAGCATCTCTGACACAAGGAAAAGTGTTCTAAACATCCCATTGTTTCAGGGAGATGTGTTCATTCTCTTATATCCTCCTGCACATACAAGGTCAGCAGAGCTCACCTCCCCACCTTGGACCTTCCTCAAAAGCTATACAACCAGTGGATGGCAGAGGAGAGACGTAAACCTACTTCCATTGAGTCCTCCAACCCTTGAGCCCTGACGCCAGGAGCCAAATGAGCACAGGTATGACTTAGATTCTTCTGTAACCTAATATATCTTTGTAGGCATAAGGTTATTGTATAATTTAAATGCTGATTTTTGTACCACCCATATCTGGCTGCAATCCTTGTTCTGAGAATCTCCTGTCTCAGTGTTGTGTAAACCTGCTCCCCAATTGTCCCTTTAGAGCCAGAGGAGAGAATAGGGCTGGACTTCCTGCCAGCCAGGGGAGGAGGAGTTAGAAGAGAGAGTAGGGGATTCAGTCACAGGCAGTGGTCCAGGAAACATCAGGAGACATGAGCGGGAGCAGGAAAGCTACACCATACAAATATCACTGGATTGCACCCTGTGAAGAAGCCGAATTAACTTAGATGGTTAATAATAGAATAATGACTGCTCAGTTATTGTGCTGTGAAGCTTACTTTGAACAAATATTATAGAGTCTCAGTTATTTGTGTGATATCCGGGTTAAAGGAGAAACTAAGAGAAACAAACACGGTTATATAAAAAAAATAATCTTTAACATGTCTGGGGTCTACCTACACTGACACATGCCCTCACCTGAGAGACCAGTGATTAGGGATGAACTTTGCCAAGGCTGCTTTGGATCCACTTCGCTGTCTAGCTTTAGAGGGCAGCAACTGAAAAGCTTCTGTGGGTGTAGCCAGATGAAGGCAGCTAGAGGTAGATGCTAAATAGATGACTATATGTAAACCCCTTCCTGCTGCTACAAAACCATCCACAGGCCCAGCTGGCTCTGAATCATCATGGGGGAGGTACACCTTCCCCATGAAGATAGAGGCACAGGAGCTAGAGGAAAGGGTTTTCAGCATGCTCCCTGCAAGTAAGCCACTATAGGGTGCTTCCACTGCCTATTGTAAACTCAAGCATAACCTTCTAGTATCTTCAGTGGCCAGAAAAGGATAGGAATCTGGAGTCTTACTCTCTGCCAACTCCTCCAAAGCAAAAGCAGTAAGACTGCCTACATCTGCGGGGAAGGGGAGGATGCGTTGGGTGTTCATGACTTATACAGAAAGAGTCTGGTGTAGTTCCAAGATACACGGAATGACACTACTGTAGCTCAAAGATACAGAATGAAACCAGGGTAGTTCCAAAGACTTAGCACTGATGTAACTGAACTGTGTTCAAGCCATTTCCAGGGGGTCACCATAGACCTAGTCTACTGTCATGGCATTAGAGGATGAGAATACTAAAAAAAAAAAAAAAAAAAAAAAAAAAAAAAAAAAAATATATATATATATATATATATATATATATATATATATATATATATAATCATAGGAAGCTGGAAGGTACATGCCACTCAAAAAGGTATCCATAGATCCCTTTGGACCAGTTTAGTTTTACTGTAACCAGCATTGTCTGCAGAATTCCTGGTCTATCTTTTCCATAGAATATCTATATGGTCAAGTATCACCAGCATATATGCGCTGGTCACAGGATTTGCATGAATGAGAGACAGCAAGACCAGAAAGGGAGGAGAGGGATGGAGGGCGGATTGGTAACACCTCTGCCACCTCAGTGCAGCTAATCTTATACACATGGAGGTTGTGTAGAGGCCTCTCTTGATGTAGGAAGATGCACTCTGCTGGCCTTTTAGGTAGTACACATGGCTGGGAGCTCAATATCTGAGAGTGTTATAGTTGGTGTCCTAGTTGGCCTTAACATAGCTGAGTAAAGCAAGCCCTTTGTGCGTATCAAATCCTTCCTAGGATAAGGGCGGTCCTCCTCAAGCATGAGGTTCTAGTATGAACTGGAACAGGGAGGAGTAAATGTGTGGTGACAGGTACTACAGGAAATTAGCCATGGGAGAGTCCAGTGAGTTTTTGCCATTGAAAGTATGTGATGCTCTGACTGAGAGAGATGGAAACTAACTAGGTAGGAGATAACTAGGACTTCTATATAAGAAGCACAAGAAAACTTGGAAAAGTTCAGGTTGAAACACGCCATATCAGGTTAACCAAAATGTCCCTCATGAAGGCCAAAGCCATCCTCTTGAGGTTTATAGCCACAGGCTAAGGAGAACAGGACACCAACTGGTACCTCTGTAAACCTGATTTAGCTTAAGAGATAAGGGGCCTTACCCTGAGAACTCGGAGCTCTTCAAATATTCCCCTGACCAGCCTCTACCATTCTGAATGCTGATATCTGGGCCCAAATTAGAATTTTGTCGTATTTGTAAAGAGATCAGTTCAAAACAAAGTTCCTGGATAAAAGAAACATAAAACTATACAAGTGGACTTAGATTCCAAGGGTCAAGAGCTGAAGGCCACGTGCACAGGGATGGCATTGCTGGCTTTCAGCTACTAATAAAAACCTACCATAAAAACTTTGAATTGGACATTGCAGAGGCTTCACATACCAGAGTATGAACACTGTGATCCACTATTGGCAACTCTTGGCAGAGTGGAGAGATCATATCAAGAACTGGACCTTGAACATAGGTCTTGAGACCCTTTCAGGGAGATGAAAATCTCACACTCCCAGGCTAGTGTCACCTGTGCAGCTGGGACTGAGTACAGCCTCTGAGATTTTAATGCTATGCCTTTGATGCTTAATTTGGCTACAAGTCTTGGGGAAGTCAGACTTGTATCATGTGACTAAAAAGGGGGAAGCGGAGCAACCCAGAATTCTGGATAGTTAGTGGGAGGGGCTACCGTAGGGCCTGAACAATAAGAGCTCCTAATGTCTGGATCATGGAGAACTGCTTTGTACTGTGAAAATGTAAAGGAAGGCTCAGCCAGGACCCAAAGAATTAGATTCCATTTTACACATGTTAACCGATGCCTGATCTCAGAAACCAGATAAGCTTCCTTAGAGCTGGCCATACGTCTAGGGTCATGAAAACAATGGGACTAGACCATGAGAAGCAAGTGTCATCCTGGACACTTACAAGGCCTTTTAGAAACCCATTTGTTCTACTGTAACACAGGAGAATGACAGCTTCAAGAAGGCTCCCTGGAGAGCTGTCTTCCTAGTGTGTACCACTAGCACCAGGTTTTGAAGTGACTGCTGCACTGAGCTTAGCTGAGGGTGCAGCTTGGCAGTAGAAGATAATATTGGCTCCTCCAAAGTTACTGGCAGCTCGCCTAATTGTGATTTGTCATGCCATGTTCAGCTGATATCCCTTGGAGGCCTGCTTTTGTTTTTTGTTTTTTGTTTTTTGTTTTTTTTAGGGAAATGGAGGATTTGGAGGAGAGGGGAAGTGATAGTGGGAACTGGGAGGGAGTGGAGGTAGGGGAAACTGAGGTCAGAGTGTAATCTATGTAAGGAATAACAATAAATAAAACTTAAAACATTGCTGGCAGCTCCAAGACTTCACAATGAGAAAGGTCCTTCAGTATCTACTGCCGTGCTACCTAACATGAGCTACCTCTGCAGGCTTTTGAAGTCCTCTGCTTCCTGTTGGGCCTGGGGAAAGCTCCCTAGACAGAATAGATGACAGTGACTTCCAAGGACTTTTGCCTCCATCAGAGGTTATTCCCCAGATGGATGTGTCCCACAAGAAAATTGCTGGAATTCAAGACATTACTTCTCAGAATATTCGAGAATGCACCTCTAGGTCTCCTACTGGCAAAACCTGTGTTGTAAAGTGCTGGATGAGTTTCTCCAAGAGTTTTCCCCTCAGATATTAGTTATTATTAGTTTGAAATTTGTGAAGGGCAAATCAAGGGGAGGCATCTAACAGATTTCCTCTTGAGTTCCTCAAGAGAAGTTGGTAGTTATCATCTGAAGAGTCCCACTGTAGATGATATCCCAGGACTGTGTTCCTCTGTTCTGAGTGCGGAGGTCCTCTGAGACTATGAGGCCCATCCCATCTCCTTCCCCAGGATAGCCAGCCTCTATCCATTGTCTGCAGAGTCCAAGGCTGCATGGGTAAGAACACTTACTAAGAGGAAGGTATATGTTAGAAGGCAGAATTCTAACAGTCTGTGGGAGGAACGGGCAGCTCTTCAGTCTTCAGAGCAGAAGATCTGGAGAAGGATCTTCCTATGAGCCTTGGCTGCATCCACAAAGGTAGAAATTAAGTAAACCCATTGCACTTCAAATAGACCGTTATGACTGAAAATGCCATGGTTACTTTCTTCATGGATCATTGAAGGCCTTAGTAACCTTTTGACACTTTGAATTCATGTTGCTAGGAAACATTACACAAAACATCGCAATGCTGTCTAGAAGTCAGGATTAATGTTTCCATGACATGGGAGTAAGGGATAAAGTTCCGCCGACACTGTAGTAGCTCAGGCTTTCCCATAACAATGGCCCTATCACTCAAGCACTCAACGTCTGTCTGCCTTGTTTGAGTTGATGACCAGCATGTGATGTGAATGGAGGGAGCAAGAGAGTGAAGAAGCCCTTTGTTTGTGTATAGATGAGCTAAATAGTGAAGCCCCGCCACGGAATGTGGCTCAACAGGGCAATCACCTGTACCCGTCCCTGACACTTTATATTCTGTATTTAAGCCTTTATTTGGACCACATAATCCTGAGCATTTACCAAAAAGGGCTAATAGCTGTAAGCAAGTGCCTCTTGGATGCCAGAAGCATCTCTCCATCCAGAATCTGAGCGTTCTCAAGTGTGCTGTCGATCCAAAGCTTGATCTGCCTTGGAACTTCTGTGATGGGTAATCTTGCTTGTCAACTTGAGAGCATCTGGAATTAACTTAAACCCAGGAATGGCTGGGCACAACTATGAGGGACTTCTGCTCAATAAAATCATTTGAAGTGTGAAAATCATTTCTAAATGAAATATTTGATATGGGAAGACACAACTTTAAGCCACATCTTCTGAGGTGGGAAGACCCAACTCTAATCTGGGACCACACCTTTTAAGTCTTTATTTGTTTCTTTGTTTGTTTACATTGCATCTCCCTCCTTCCTCTCTTTCTGCTCCCACCCTCCCTCCCTTTGCCCCCACCCCCTCTCCTACTCCTCAGAGAAGGGGACCTCCTCCACAAACCCACCCAACTCCTTGAGTAGCATCAGGACTGAGCGCATCCTCTTCCCCTGTGGGACACGCCTTCTGCTGGAGGCCTATGTAAAGGTTGTAGAAGAAGGAAGCCTCACTCTTTGCCTGCTTGCTCTTGCCTTCATTTGCAAAGCCATTCTTTCACTAGTATTAGGGCCTACTTCTTGAGGATTCCACCAAAAACTAAAGACCAGCTGAGACACGCAGCCTCGTGGACTGAACCACTACTGAATTCTTGGACCTTCCATTCATAGGCAACCATTGTTGGATTAGCTGAAGTATAGCCTCTTAAGTCATTCTAACAAGTCCCTTTCTATATAGAGATTCATTCTATAAGTTCTGCAGAACCCTGACTAACACAACCCCAGAAAAGAACAGCAACTTGATTCTGAGCAGTGCCCCAACAAACATCTGGCCTCTCCTGGCTAACATCTCCTACCATTGCCCTTTGTAATTCCTCTTTGGTCTTTGACCCCTCTAAAATGACTTGCCAGGATGGAGGACAGCCCTTTCCCCTACAACCAGGCATTCTTAAACATTATGTACCACAGAGTAAAAAATGGTGAGTTTTATAGAATCACAAGTGGTTCTCTTTAAGATCTAACCTAGGGATTAACTACAAGAATTATCAAATTGATGAGAACTTAGACCCAGGACTGGGAGAGCAGCAAAAACCCAAACCTCAAAAAGCACAGAGATCTAATGCCACTCAATCAAAACCAGAGATGCTATAGGATCCTGTTTCCACATAGGAACTCTAAATCCTTTAAAACCCTTCCATCAGTCTAGTGTGGTTTAGTGTAGTCTCCCAGATGTCAGGTCAACACTGAATGTGGCTTCTGGGATAGCTGGTGTGTAGTGAGCTGCACTTTTAGGATCAGGAGCCTTCACTTAGTGTCATGTCTGTTCCTGTGAAAGGGTGCTCCTACCCCTGCTACGATCCCTTTATGTGAACTTGTTTATACTCGGTGAGGTATAGCTATGATCTGTAAATACCCGATAATTTGCCAGAATAGTCCAAAACCTCTGCACCTCCTGCTTCCAATGCTTTGTCTTGGTTTTTGTTCTGTGTCTCTGGGCAGGGGTGGATAAGCTCTGCTTGTGACATTGTGAGTGTGTTTGCTTAACCATCAGATACCTGGGAGTGGTTTAGAAACAGAAGCATTACCGATCTCCAAACAGCATATTGGGGGAGGCTTAAAAATCTGTCAAATGCTTGATGTGAGAGTATGTGTCTGGTCTTATTGTAGCTTCTTATGCCATATTTAGTTGGTGTTCTTGGAAGGCCTGCCCTTTTCTGAGGGGGAGAGGATGGGGTGTGAATCTAGGAAAAAGGCAAGGTAGGGGAGAGAGACTGGAGGAAGGGGAGGAAGGATAAACTGCAGTCAGGATGTAATATTAGAGAATAAATTTAAAAATGAAATGTTTCATTATAATCACACAAAACTCTTCCAAGTGCTTCAGGGTGGCAATGATTGCTATGGCCTGAGCCTCTCTGTTTATAGGTGAACGTGCATTCTTTTTCCATATGGACACTCTCTGAAAACACTGCTTGAGCCACATAGCTTAGAGTTATGTATTCTTAGTGACAGCTGTCTGATACATCAGAAATCAATGGGGTCACAGTTCTGTTGCGTCTTGAAACCACTGAGGGGTGAAAGGAGCACAGCAGGCCCAGCATGTTATGATTTGGAACTAACCTTTCATTAGATGTGATTCCCAGTGGAGCATCATAGTCTTCCATCATTACTCAAGAGGCATAGGCATTCTGGCCTGAGGTTTGTTACATCTGACATCAGAAGGCAGCCTCAGAAACAGGAGGCTCTGATTGAAATACAGTAATCAAAGTTCTCTTTTGTCTTGAGGCTACATACCTCGACTAATTTGCCATGGTTTGCTGTCCCTTAATGTTACTTTTGATGACAAAAGAGACTTAATCACCTCTACCTCCATCACCATTGGTGAGGTCACATTAAACTCAACCTGTGAGATTCTGGGTTGGTAGTCTTCAAAGAAAAGCTATGTCAATATTTAAAGTCACAGACTTTGTTTGATTGCTATCAGAATCTTTAAGTACATGATCCACTCTTTATGTATAGGGGTTTAGTAGAGCCACAAAAAAGATACTCTGGGCCTTATGTGTGATGTTATGTACCTGATTACTTAGACCATCAATAGTAGGTTGCACACTTGAGTAGAAAGAACTATTGAGTGATATCATAAGAAAATAGGCTTGGCTTTCTTTCTCAAATATTCTGTGCTCTGAACTTGTTGGTAATCTCTGCCTCACAGAGAGGTCAAAGAGAAAGATGACTTGAGGAAATATCTGCCAGGTTTCCCTTCCCCTCCTTAGAACCATGGGTAGGAACTAAACCTCAGTGTGAGAAGTGGCTTAATGTCATAGGAACCCCTTGCTGAGAGTGTTTTCCCTCGGCCTTCCAGCCTGAGCCTGACAGCCACACTGACTACCTGCTGAGCAGTACAACATCACACCAAGGCAGTACATCCAAAGACTGCTTGTAGTAGGTGTTCCTCCAGGTAGTCCTATAATTTAAGTGACTATCCTTAGGTACTTATGGGGTGCCAAAAGTAGCATTTGTATTCTTTGTATTCTCACAATATGATGCTTTGCTTGTGTTGAGAACACTGGAGAAAGATAGGTCTCTGATCAGAACAAACAAATTTCCCAACAAAAGTGTCTCCAGACCTTGTCAGCAAGGTCAAACCTGAAGTTGCACTTTTCTCAAGAGTCTTGGGGCTGGAGAGGTGGCTCAGAGGTTAAGAGCACTGACTGCTCTTCCAGAGGTTCTGAGTTCAATTCCCACAACCACATGGTGACTCACAATCATCTATAATATGATGGAATGCCCTCTTCTGGCATGGAGGCATACATACAGGCAGAACACTGTATACATATACATAAATCTTAAAGAAAAAAAAAAACAAGAGTCTCCAGCCAGTGTAAAATGATGGTTATAAGCCACTTGTCCCCAGATTCTTCTACTCAGTGTGGTACAGAGAGTTCACTATCTCCATTTTCATAGCATCCTCTAAGTCTTAAAGTCTAAGGACATAACTGATATATCTGCACTGTTCATTTCCCCATAAGCTACAGGAGATATGCCATGGTCTGCCAAAGATTATCTGTTTGTCCTAGAGTCCTTGACAAAGTGACATGAGCCCACCACAGTTCAGATGGTATCTACAATGAAGTTGGTTCCCCTGAGCTGAGCTGAAGTTACCTGGAAACGGTGGGTCTCAGTCTCTTTGACGTTTTCTCACCCACACTATGGGTGATTAGGGAGATTGAAAACCCATGGAAAATGGGAAGAAGAGCAGAAGTTAAAAAAAAATCTCTAGACTGACAAGAATTCCTTCAGCAATGGGGGTAGGGCCATGCTGGTGAGGAGGTAGAGCTGGTACAGCCTGGTGTAGTTCAGCAAGTGTCATCTGCAAATCCCTCTCCTCCAGTAGCTCTACTAAAATTCCACACCAGAATATAGTTCAGCCCATTCTTCTACTACAGCCGTTCTTAAGCTTTCTCCTTACACCTGTGGTCAATGATATTTGACAGAACACATCTTCTGGAATATTCTAAGTGAGTGGCAACTAAAAGGCACATGCAATTAAGAACACAAACAATCAGGAACTTAGATTCAGAACTTAGAAAACCAGATGCCCAAAGCAAGAGTTTGGAATTCTGCTGCAAAACACACCACGGGGTGACATAGTAAAAGACTCTCTTGCCGATTGTGATCCAGTGTGTTGATTCAGTTGATTCAAAGCAAGTGAGAAGATATTTTTTGTATGTGTTTGGGTGAAATGTTTTGTAAGTCTATGTTAGAACCATTTGGTTTATAATGTCAGTTAGCACCAGCATTTGTTTATTCCTTGTCTTGGTGAGCTGTGTATTGGTAAAGAGTGGGGTATTAAATTCTCACACTATCGGTCTGTGAGGGTCAATATAGTATTTAAGCTATAGTAGTGTTTTACAAACTTGGATACCCTTGTGTTTGGTGAATAGATGTTAAAAATTGAAATGCCCTCTTCGTGGATTTTTTCTTTATATACTGTTTTTCTCTATGTATTATTACTTTTGTTTTGAAGTTTATTTTGTCAGATATTAAAATGGCTACGCAAGTTGATTCTTAGGTCTATTGGCTTGAAATATCTTTTTTTATCCTTTTACCCTGAAGTGATAGCCATCCTTGATGTTAAGGTATGTTTCTTGGATGCAGCATAAAGAGAGATCCTGTTTTCAGATCCATTCTGTTAGTCTTTTTATTGAGTAACTGAGATAGTTGATGAGATCAATGACCAATGATTGTTGATTCCTGTTAGGTTGTTATTGTTAATGGTGGTGGTATGTGTATGCGTGTCCCTTCTTTGGATTTGCTGGTCTACTCAGGTGTTTGTTATTCTAATAGGTCTTCCTCTATGTTACTTGGTCTATTTCCCTTGAAGTTTTCATCTTTCTGTGTTCCATGTGTTTAGTGGTTTATTATGTGCCAAGAGCACTTTCCTGTCTGTTCCAATCCATTTGATGTTATGCTTCTTGCAGTTTGGTAGGCACTTCCTTCTTTAGGAAATTTTCTTCTATGATTTTGTTGAAAATATCTTCTCTGCTTTTGAGCTGGGTTTCTTCTCCTTCCTCTATTCCTATTATTCTTAGATTTGGTCTCTTTATAATGTCCCATATTTCCTGGATATTTTGTACCAGGAGTTCTTTAGATTTAATATTTCCTTTGACCATGGTATCCATTTATCTACTGTGTCTTCAGTGTCTGAAATTCTGTCTTCCATCTCTTGTATTCTGTTGGTAAGGTTTGTCTCTGAGGTTCAAGTTCCTAAATTTTTCATTTCCAGATTTTCCTCAGTTTTGGCTTTCTATATTCTAATTTTCACTTTCATATCTTTGAATGGTTTTATTCATTTTCCTCAACTGTTTGTTTGTTCTTGTAGATTTTTTAAGGAATTTATTCATTTCCTCTTTAAGGACCTCTATCATGTTCATAAAGGCTCTTTTAAAGTCTTTGTCTTGTGCTTCAGCTTTGTTGAAATACTCAACGCCTGCTCATGTAAGTTTGCTATGGTTTAGTGGAGACATTCTACCCTGCCTGTGATTGTGTTTTCACATTGGTTTCAAGGCATCTAGGTTTGGGAAAATTGTAATTCTAGGTGCTGATGTCTTGTCTTTGTTGAGTAGGTGTTTTGCTCCTTGGTTTCTGTTGTGTTTTTGGGTTCATAGGAGTGTGTTGTGGCTGTGTGTTGCCTCACAGGAAATTCTTCTGGAATCCTGCTAGATGTGGCCACTAGGAGTTCCCTGTAAAATATGTTTTAGGTATTGGAAGCCACCATTTATACATTGGGATGGGCTAGAAAGTGAGGAGCTGAGGCAGAAGGGTCCACAGGAGGGAAGGAAGCAGAATGTTCCACCAGTATATACTTAGTTCACTGATAATGGGGGAATAGATTAAAGAGAGGCTACAACAGTGTAGACTGATACAGAGCTGGGGATGATGGTGAGGGATTGGGTATGGAATAGAAAAGTGAGAGGTGAAGATCTAATTTACAGTTAGATTACCTGCTTCTCTGGATGGGGTGGCCTTTTGTGGGTTCCTAGGAAATGCCTGCTGGAGTTGGAGACTTGGATAAAGGTAAGAGTAGGGGGAAGCAAATTTGGAAGGGTACATCTGCCTGATCCACTAGAGACAGAAGGATGGGAGTGCAGCAGCCAGTAGTCTGAGGCTAAGACTAGGGTCATAGATTTTTGAGAAGAGGAGTTAGGGGTGAATATCTGTAGTTATCCTACTTGCTTCCCTGAATGAAGTCACCTTGTGTTTCCATAACTTCTCCAGGCGACCTAAACAAGATGGGCCAAGCCTATTTAACAGGTGCTGAGTTAGGTCTGCAAGTATACATTTCTTTATAGAAAACATGGTTCTGCATGTATTGTCCTTGGCTGGTGCCATAGCTTGAGCAGGAACCCTGGGCCCAGATCTGCCTATCATAATGTTCTTCTTGTAGGTTTCTAGGACCCTCTGGATCCTTCTATTTCCCTATTCTCCCATGCTTCTCTCACCTAGAGTCCCAATAGGATGTCTTCCCCTCTGTCCTACTTTCCTTGTAAGTGAAGACTTTCATGGGAATATCCCTTGGGCTAGTGTGCAGATATAAGTGAGTATATACCATTTGAGTCTTTCTGCTTCTGGGTTTACTCACTCAGTATGATCATTTCTAGTTCAATCCATTTGTCCACAAATTTCAGGAATTCCTTGTGTTTAATAGCTGAGTAGTATTCCATAGTGTAAATGTACTACAGCTTCTTTATCCATTCTTCTACTGATGGACACTTAGGCTGTTACCAGGTTCTGGCTATTATGAATAAGGCTGCTATGAACATGGTTGAGCAAATTTTCTTGTTGTGTGCTGGAGCATTTTCTGGGTATATTCCAAGGAGTGGAATAGCTAGGTCTTGAGGAAGCCCTATTCCCATTTTTCTGAGATAGCACCAGATAGATTTCCAAAGTGGCTGTACTAGTTTGCATTCCCATCAGCAATGAAGGAGTGTTCCTCTCTTTCCACATCCTCACCAGCATGTGGTATCACTTTAATTTTTGATCTTAGCCATTCTGATGGGTGTAAGATGGAATCTCAGAGTTGTTTTGATTTGCATTTCCCTGATGACTAAGGAGGTTGAGCATTTCTTTAAGTGTTTCTCAGCCATTTGATATTCCTCTGTTGAGAATTCTCTGTTTAGTTCTGAGCCCCATTTCTCAGTTGGGTTATTTGGTTTGGTGGTGTTTAATTTCTTGAGTTCTTTATATATTTTGGATAGTAAACTTCGAACCCTTACCTAGATCTAATCAATGGACAGGATATTCTCCACAATTGAGTGGAGAGTGGAGTCTGACTTTCACATGAACTCTGGAGCCACATATTTGACCACGTCCCCTGGGTGGAGATGACTGGTGGCACTCAGAGGAAGGATAACAGACTACCAAGAAGAGACTTGATACCCTATGAGCATATACAGGGGGAGGAGGTCCCCCTCAGTCACAGTCATAGAGGAGGGGAGTAAGGGGAAAATGAGAGGGAGGGAGGAATTGGAGGATACAAGGGATGGGATAACAATTGAGATGTAATATGAATAAATTAATAAAATATATTTTTAAAAAAGCATGGTTCTGATACCAGAATCTTTAACATGAGTTGAGTAATGTCATATATGTGTAATGGTTCCTTTCCAGGTTTCAGTGTATAGTCTTGGGAACCACCTCATGAACTCTAAAGTAAGAGTTGTTTGAAGACTCATTTCTACTTGAAGTGAGAGGACTCCAATGTTTGTAACTTTGAGCTAGAGTCCAGTGAAACTGGTCTTACTTCAGGAAGTGGGAGGTAGAACATCCTTCACTGTCTGAGTTGAGAAATCCTCTATCCAGTGGTGCTCTGTGCTGTGTTGCCTTCCTTGCAGGTTTTACAAGACAGTGTTCTTATTATATCACCTACTAGAATCTAGTGCCATAATTTGGATGTAACTATTTGACTACGAAAACCTTTGGTGTCACTAGCAAGATGAAGAAATTGTTTCTTGGCCCAATGCTACCTCTAAGTCATAACAGCTGCTGAGAGCCTTAGAATTTCAGGCAGCTTCAGAAGGATTATTTATAAATACACTCCAAAATCACTCAGCCTGGTCTCCAAGAAACAAGAGAGTGAACTACTACATCAGAAGGAAGACTCCATGGTGACAGATGACACTCACTAAACAGCAGCTAGGAGAGGCTCATCTAAGGGGAGAAACTGTTCTAGAGAGTTTCTTGAAGGAAGCCCATGGTCACATTAGAAACCTAAGAAAATGTGGGAAACTTGAGACAGGATGCTTAGTGTCAAACTGAAATGTATTTTCATGACACAGCAATCCCAGGTCTCTAGAGCTTAGAGTACCAGGCATATTTGGTAGACAGCAAGGTGAGCCCCTTGTGCTAGGTGAAGTATATTGCAGATGATTGTTGGCATTACCAAGAAGACCTTGTCTGGCCTCAGGTCTGAAACAGTTAACTTCTCTTGGGGTGCTTGGACTCTGCCGGGTAAACTATGAGTTTATGAGAAACAGAAATAGCTGAGAGGCCACATCAGAAAACCCAAAAGGGTCAGTTCCATGAATGGTGGCATCAAAGCCTGTCCAACTAGAGCTTTGGTTTTAAAGTGAAGATCAGCTTCATGTACTGCTTTCCAAGCTCTGCCTCCAGTGCCACCACTATCCACTGTGGTGCTGTGGGAATGAGAGATGAAGCTCAGCATGGTCAGTTTCCCTGGTGTTCAAAGCCCCTGGTGGGAGTTTCAGCTTGCCTGACATTATGAGCCTCTATATCATACCAGGTCTCTTGTGTCATAACGTCAAAGTGCAGTTGTCCTGTGCTACCCAGCTCACGGTATTTCATCCACTGAGAAATCCCAGGTTTCTGGTGGTCCATCTTTTGGTTCTTATAGTAAGAGGACTCCAAACATTAGTAGGCCCCCAGACCTTAGCACAACTGACTCCATAATGAAAGAGCCCTTGAGGCTATAAAACTCAGCATGCAGATAGCACCATCTGCCAAAAATGAAAACAAGGACCTAATTCTGGGGAAGTTCTAAATGTACTAAACCTTGATTTTCAGCTTCTGTAGTTCGACTTTCTGGCTAACTGCTCTTGTTAACTGAAGTACCTCGACCCAGAGTGTGGTTTGTGTCTTAAAAACTCATCCTGGAATATGGCTCAGGGCTACACTGGGATTCCAAGCACCCAGTGTAGTGTCTGACTAATAAATACATTTTATTGGCTTGAATCCACACCCAAAACTGTCTTCTTTGAATACCACACAACACTTATATGATTACCAGAGCAATTTCCGATGTAATATAGTTGCTGACAGATGAGGGGCACTGTTTGCATTTCTATAGGAGTCCATGGTATAATCATCCAGCTGGCACTCTCTAATGGACCCAGGTGGAAATTCTGTCCTAGTTTCATCCACTGATGTATGTAGTGAGACATGTCTGTGTGACATGACAGTTCATATTATAGCCAGTGCTTAAGATGGAGGCACCTTCTCTTGTTCTGTGCCCAGGTCAGTAATTTTGAGTTTGGTGCCTCAACGCAATGGCCCATACATGTACAGCCTATGATCCCTAAGTCTAAGCCAGTAGTGTATTACCAGGTTATAACTCAACAGAGCAAAGGAAGTCACGTGACTTCTTTATGTGATTCTCTTAAGGAGATACAGACCACTGCTTGCTGCAGGGATTTTGGGCCCTTTCTCTAAGGAACCCTCATTTCATGTTCTAAAACTATGGCCAAGTTCTTGGCCTCTCTGGCCCTAGAGGCAAGATATTCTATTGACTTCTCAACATGAACAAACCTGAAGTGTGGCTAAAAGCAGCTTCCTGAATGCAGAGACGAATGCATCAGATGTGTCTGGACCTGCTCAGTTATTCGCTCTTACTGCTGTTCTTTCTGCCCAGACATACCGGACCCTTCCTAAGCAGTAGGAACTGCTTAGGAACAAGCTACCTACCTAATATGCGTTGCTTGTCATGGTATGTGGAAAATAGAAGGCCTCCAGCCATAAGTTGCCTATTAAAAATGTGGCTGACAGTGTCCTTTAGCATGACAGTGATGGGTTAAGAAAAATGACCTCATTTCAGAGTTTGCCTTAAGTGGAGACATGGGGCACCTCCACATTAATGTTATGTCCAGTGCAATTGTTTCTAAACTCGAGTCCACTTGATGCAGGCGGTACCCTGAAGCATCCTGGGGAAGCAGCTCAAATTGTCCTGATCCTGATCCTTAAATGTGCAATGACCCATGTTCAGCATGGAAATGGTCGTAAAAGTGAACTCCAGAAGCTCATAACTGACCTAGCATCCCGTCTCTTATGGAGTCAGGAGCAAGGTGTTAGCTGGAAGGAAGGTCCTGCCTACAGACCTGCCTGCATTTCTTATTATACTTCCCCCTCCACAGACTTTGGCTTTTCTCTTAATATCTTTCTTCACTGACTATTCCTCCCATCTCCAGTCTTTTTTGTCCACTCTGCAAATTTTAAAGTTCATATGAGAGAGATTCCCATGATAAAACCTTGACCCAGGGGTATCCTATATCTCTCAGATTTTCTTCCCCATTCATTCACTTCAGGGGTTTTCCTTGGTGTTGGGGGAACTCAGTATAATAGCACATGACTAGCATAAGAGTTTCATCTCCCAAAGATTTTGTGATTATTCTTTGCAATTACCTAAAAATGACTGTAGATATATATACTTTCCAGGTATTATAGCTCTTAGCTCATCGTCAGAGATGGCTTGTTTCTGAATCAGATGCACTGTGTAATCTTAGACTGTGTCATGGACGTTTGAGAAGATCATATGCAATTTAGTGTAGGGGACACTTGACCCACAGCCTTGGAATATGCTCTGTATTTTGAGTGTGAGCATGGACACTGCCTTGTTGCCACAGAAAGGAAGTGAGGTAGAAGATACAGTTCTTCCCACAAGCTGTGGGACAGTGGGGCAGCCCCTCATTATTAAAGGGATTGTTATGGTTTATGTGTGAAATAAACCCTAGGGGACATGTAAAATGTCCTCTGTAGGCTCATTCATTTAGATACTTGGAGGTTTAGAGCCTTGCTATTAGAGATAGAGCAGTGCAGGGCTTTTTTGTATTATAGCTTATCCCTGCTTTACAGTACAGTGATCTGCATCCTGACCTGCCAAGGTTGATGAGTCTATGCCCCATGCTCCCACTGCCACAGATTCTGTCATGGGTGTTCCGCCCTCTGTTGCCATGAGCTCCATGGTCCTCCTGCCTTTCCTGCAGTAAGCTGAAAGGGAGCCAGAATAAACCACCTCAAGTAATTGCTTCCATCAAGCATTTTGACAAATATAAGAAAATTAACTTATAGGGCAGAAAGAAGGGTTTGTGTTTGTTTTGTTTTTTGCATGAAGTCTGTTTCTTTACTCATCATGTCAGGGAATGGCTTTTCTCAGTTCAAACAGATACAGGTGTTTTTTTTTTTCATGTTTGGATGTCCTTTCCAAGAACATCCAGAATGGATCTTCCATATGGTTATTTCTTATATGTGCTCTGTTAGCACTGTCTTTCTGGAAGAACATAAACACAGGAACATAACTGAGTTGCAGATCGCTGTCACTGGCTTAGGTTATTCCCTACAGTAACAATTCATACCGGGGTTTTCAGGATATTTTTATGAGAATCATGTTAACCTCTAGGGATTGTTACTCATATCTGAGAAACTAATAAGTCTTTTGCTTTTGGCAATTTCCTCAGTGAAACTTGGTGGCTAAATTATGTCCAGATGGTTCATGTGTAGCTGCCAAAGCAGGTGGTCCTGCTACTTAGGTTGGTAGAGGAGGGTGGTGTAGGAACTCTTGTCTGACTCCAGAACATCTTCTAGCTGGAGTTGCCGCTTTGGTGAGGCAATGGATGGTTTGACCTTACCTGCCCTTGGCCAGGGCAGATAATGATGTGGGGCACCTTACAGCTTTCAGCAGATTTGTGGAACCAAAGCTAAGAGCACTAAGGCTACTTGAACAGTGATGGGGTGAGGCAAGCAGAGTGCTCAACAGTTTCTGGAACATACAAAACAGGTGAAAAGGACCCAGATGACCATCTAGGCCCCTGCCCTCTAACCAGTTCTTTTTCATCTGATTTTTATATTTCCATCACTGTTTCACTGATTGTGTGGGTTTTTTATAAGTAGGTATCAAGAAATGGTCAGATAATAGGGATACTTGTTAGACTTAGAGTTTTGGAAAAGATTAGGAAGAAAGTAAGGTTAGGCAGAGTACTGAAATACTGAACTTTATGAGTCTGAGACCTGGGGTCAAACCAAATAAATCCTTTCTTTATACTACCCTCCCATTCTTGCCATTCACTGGGTGTTGTCAGTTACTTACTGCATGCTGTCGTCTTGCTGGCTGCCTGAGGGAGCTGTGACTTGGGAGATGTAAGTAGCTCAGATAGGCAGTCCCTGGTAGCACTGCCACCTTCTAACTCCATCACACACAGCTGAGCAGAAAACCTTCCACAGGACTGCCTCGTTGAGGTTTTTACAGCATCTCCCACTTACCCCACTCCAAGAAATTGTCACATGACCCTGGATTGTAGGCATATATTACAAGTACATAAAACAAATATTTGCTTTTATATCATAAGGAAATTAATCTTTTGATATAAGAGGAAATAAAGAAATAATCATTTGAAATAAGAGGAAAGAAGGTCTGAGCTCATGGTTTAATGTGTTTTTACATGAAGGGCTGAGTTTTGATTTAATGCTGCTGCAGGACGTAGAGCATCTTCATTTTTCATAGATGATCAATATTTTGATTAGAGAATCAACAATGCTGAGAACACTGCTTCATATAAATATGTATAAAATAGAAGACACACGTTAGGGGTCATTTCAGAAATTATTGACAATTCTGTGCTATTCAAATTACAATGTAATGATTTTTTTATAATGAAACTCGTGTTTGCAACTCAAAGAGCAATTTTAAAAATCAAACATTCTAACACAATATAATCTAAAGCTACACTAATTTGATGCATGATGAAAAATGGTGGTAGGCAAGTGATCCTTGTTTCCTGAAATTAAGTCATTAGGTTTCTATAAGAGCAGAAACTTTTATGTACAGTAACAAAGCACAGTTTACAGCACAGCAGTTTCCTTTGAGCTGAGGCCTTTGACCAGCATCTGTCAGTGTTTGGGGAACATTGTGCATATCATATTAAGAAACAAATGAATTCACAGGATACAACATAAGTGAACATCCCTAGAAATGCTTCAGGTTCATGATATATTTGACTGATAATTTTCAGTAGTTGTGTATTCAGTGAACCTGCCCCCCTCATGTGGCTCCAGTTTAAGAAATCCTGATCTAGACACAAAATAAATGTAGAAAAAATAAACTGTCCATGAGATTTAGGACAGGAAAAACTATTCACATTATATTTGCTTCTGTAGCTCCTGTCTACTACCTGCATTCAGTTCTTCCTCATTGCCTAATACTTAACTTTACTCTATTTTCTACATTTTATACTGTACCCACATGTACACTTGTTTACATATACACAGATATTATTGGTTGGTGTATATTATTGACTAATGTATACACAAATTGTTGGACTTTTCAGTTTGAGTGGTAGATAACTTCATACAAATATATTTGATAGTAAAAGCATAAAGTCTAATGTGGAGCTATAAGGCTTCCATCCCAAGTGTTTCTTCTAACTGAACAGAAGTTCATTGGGATGTACAGACCTTGAGTCTGGTTCATTTGATTGTATTTTTTTAATTTGATAGTTTACAATAAAATTTATAGATGAAAATTTCAAACTTGACAGTGGTGGAGTCTACGCATCCAAAAATGGGCAATGAAGGTTTGCCACAACCTGTAGAGCTTAGAGGTTAAGCTAACTGAGGCAATGGGTAATGATGCACACAACAGAAAAGCTAGGTAAGGTGGGCCATATGCTCTGACAAAGACAGCAACAGAATCCCAGAAATTTGGTGTTTATTATATGCTTTTGAGTGAGGAGGCAGGGTATTGTATACAGTTAAAGGAAGAAACAAGCTTTTTTATATACAGCTGAACAAGGAAGAGGAAGGTTAGCTAACCTCAGTAGGAGGAACTATAGGGAAGCAATTCCAAGTTGCTATCACACAGGAGAAGAAGCTATGGTTGGTAATTTTTGCATACTGTCAACATCTGCATATGGACCAGGGTGAGGCATTGACATTCCCATGGGTCTGAGGCACTGGGGTCCTTGAGATGGCCACACATTCACTCAGGACTCATCTACTCCTTACTCTTTCACTCAGGGATTCGTCTGCTCCCCACAACTCAATGTTTTGCACGTCTGGGATGTACCAATGTAATTCAACCATATCCACCCTATTATTAGGGGTCCAAACACCCAGGAACCCCAGTTATATTTTCTTCCATTATAAGAAGTAGATGCAGCCACCTGGCAGTGGTAGTGCACACCTTTAATCCCAGAACTCAGGAGGCAAAGGCAGATGGATCTCTGTGAGTTCAAGTCCAGCCTGGTCTACAGAGTGATTCCAGAACAGCTAGGCTACCCACAGAGAAGCCTAGTCTTGAAAAACTTAAGGAAGGAGGAGGAGGAGGAGAAGGAGACAATGAAGAAGAAGAAGAAGAAGAAGGAGGAGGAGGAGGAGGAGGAGGAGAAGAAGCTGTCATACAAATGTGTCCATACAACATACTAAATCCAGTCTAAATCACAAGGCTTGATATAGAACACCAGGAATAGTTGAACAGAGCCAGTTGGGGCTTCACATGGTTAGGACTGCCCCCAGAATGGAGGAAGTCATTAGTATAAATAGGTATGGAAGGACATGAACAAGCTATTGGATGAAAAAGCAACAGCATTCATTGTAGATCCTCTAGATGTCTCTCCTGCCTGGACTTAACCTGAATGGATGACAACACTAGACACACCATAAACACAACTTCTGGGTTATTTGCTCCTTCTCCCATTATTTGCATCAGCCTTTTTGTCTCCCCATGTTGGTGGTGTCGGCCTTGTAGTTTGGGCAGGATGCCCCTCTGGATTGCTTTATTGGCTTCAGAGTGCTGCCCTTTTGGTTCTCTGTGGGCTCTGGTGTCATTTTGTTTATAGCTAGACTGGGGCTCTGCATTTAACCCAAAGTGTTCCATTTTTTGTGGGAAAACACACACATTCCCTCACCCTACCACATCAGCATGGAGGAGGGACAAACAATTTTCCCATCATGACATCTTCCCATCACACCTTAGCTTTTACTCGCCTGTACTTTGGCCACCAGTACCGTGTAGTGGCAGTGATGTCTTCTTCTGATCAATTCTTAAAATTTAATGTAAATAAGACCATATTTACAGAATCTGTAGGGGTAGGGAATTATTGCTTTTTGTTTTCTAACTATTCAGACATCTGTGAGATCTTTCTACAATAGCTTGCCCCTATGGGTTGTAAGCTATTCCCTGTTGTACATGAAGGTTTTTTAATGAAGAACAGATATAAGCAGGAACATTGCCATACTGGGGTGTTATGGATGGCCCATAAGGGCAAATGCAGCAGGACAGTGAGCCGCAGTATGTTTCATAGCCTCCCCTGTGTGAGCAGAACATGTATCAATAGAAACATACACAAACTGTGCCCTCTCACAGGAGGAGGAGGCAGGAGGACCATCCGTCTGCCAGAGAGCACTGAGTTCTAACACTCTGTGTCTAATGCCACTGTACACAAGCTGAAAAGGAATGCACTAATTGTTTGCCTGAACTGTTCCCTGAAAATAGCAAATTCTCCGCATCACGAGGAAGTATTTTGATGGTACATAACATGACTGTCATGGTATGTACATAACATGACTATCAAGGCAGACTACACAGCAGCAGGGAAGAACAGGGACCCTGAAGACCAACGCACTGGTGTGACTGAGTATGACCAATGTAGCAATTATTCTGGCAGCAATGCAAGAATTCCTGGGTCCTGTTGGAAAGATAGTGTTCTGGATAGATTTATTTCAACTTGACACAAACTAAAGTCATCTGAGATGAGGGACTTCAGTTAAGAAAATGCTTCCGTAAATCAGGCTGTAGGTAAGCCTGTAGGGCATTTTCTTAATCATTGACTCTGGAGGACCCAACCCATTGTAGGTAGTACTATCCTTGGACTGGTGTTCCTGAGTTCTAGAAGAAATCAGACTAAACAAGGCATGAAGAGCAAGCCAGTAAGCAGCACCCCTCCATGACCTCTGCATTTGCTTCTGCCTCCCAGTTCTAGCCCTGTTTGAGTTCCTGTCTTGCCTTCTCTCAGTGATGGACTATAATGTGGAAGTATAAGCTAAATAAACCCTTCCCTCCATAACTTGCTTTTGATCATGGTCTTTTATCACAGCAATAGAAACCCTAACTATAAGAAGAAAACTTGATCATGGGCCAGCTAGCCTGATGTAATCAAACAAACTAGGAGGTAAGGACCAGTGCTTGAAGATGTCCCCTAACATCCACAGTTGTCCACAGCATTCACATGTGCTCATAAATACACATCAACACACAATTACAGTTTAATATCATCCCTCTGATGGTCTTGATCATTTTGAACAATCAGAAGCAAACACTGAAGTAGTATTGATGTCTTCTGTCTCCTGCTTGCCAGTAGCTATATTCTAGATTTAGGAATGATTCTTTTATAACATGAGCAATTTGTGGTATTGATTGTAAGTAAATGTTGATATCAGTGTTAGAATTAAAATTACTTGCACTGGAAAAAGAAGAAAGATAGAAGTCAAGCTGCTCCGGGTAATTAGCCAGTTGGACAGTGGACTATGGTCAGAACCAATACTCTTGCTCTCCTGGATATGGGACAGTAAAGCTCTTGACCTTGCATTTTGACATCACATTTGTGTTCCCCTCTTGAAATGAATTTTGCCACCAAATCCTAATTAAGATTTTAGAATCCTGGGCAGGGAATGTCCCAAATGCAGCTATTCCAAAATACCCTGCAATTGCCAGACTACCCCAATATAGGGGGCAGTAGATGATTTTAGAAATGCTAGCATAAGAGGCTTGGCTGGGTCCCATCTCTGTCCTTGATTATTGGATCCATCCTAGCCTCCAAAGTTAGATGGTGTGGTGACAAAGGAGATCGCTGTCCCCTTCAGAAATTGGAGAAAGCTGAGAAAGTTCCAGTGTAAGCTTACATAACGTCTGAGCCAATTAAAAATCTCCCAACAGGTTTTGAAAATCAAGAATTTTTAAGACAATGTTTGTGAATTTTCTAGCCCCTGAGGGGAGGGGGGGTCATAAAGATGCTCTTATACACATATTTTTTAACTTTTCTGAAGCACTAGACCTCAGGTCTGAAGGCTGATTTTTGTTGTTGTTGTTGTTCGTCTTCTTCTTCTTCTTCTTCTTCTTCTTCTTCTTCTTCTTCTTCTTCTTCTTCTTCTTCTTCTTCTTCTGTTTCTTCTTTTTCTTCTTCTTTTTTGGTGGGCTGTTTGTTTGTTTGTTTGTTTGTTTGTTTGTGGTTGACAAAGATGTCCACCAAGTCTACAGAGGCAGAATGGCTGATCAGAAAAAATATTATCCATCCTACACAAAATTAAGATTGTATGAAGACAAATCGGAATGTAAATTTTGAAGGCGTTCCCTGGGTCACTGAAGTTGTGATCTGGACAGAGGACAAAATGAAGAAAGTTACTGTGGTGGGCTCTCTTAGTGTGGAGCTCATGACCCCGTGAGACAAAGGAAGCAGTGAAAACCCACCAGATATCAAGAAGGGCTGAGCTTTGGTAGAGGTTAGGGCTTCAGCCTTGCCATAAGATATTTCTGCACTTGGAGAGAAAAGAAAAACTCCTTAGTTAGTTATGCACTGGTAGTCTATAGCTATTGCTTAAGGAGCACCACTCTTTTTAAAACTTTATTGTAATTTGCTCGTATTAAATCCTGAATGTTGTATCCCCCACCCCACTTGTATCTTCCCTTTCCCACCTTTCTTCTCTCTTCCACCCTATTCCCTCCCCTATATCTCTGACAGAGGGAACTTCCTCCCCCACCATGTGGCTACAGCATATCAAGTCTCATGAGGATAACCTGCTTCCCCACCAAGGGGAAGTGATCAAATTGTGGGCACCAGTGTTCATGTCAGAGGCAGTCCCTACTCTCCCCACAACAGTGGAGAATGGGTCCATTGGGTAGATCTAAACGGGGAGTCTATGCATGCATTGCCCTTGGTTGGTGCAAGTTTGTGAAGGCCCTCCTGGGTCCAGATCCAATGACCTTGATGGTCTCCTTGTGGGACTCCTGAACCCTCTGGGTCCTTCCATTCACTTCTTCCATACCATTCTCAGCACTCTACCCAGAGTCCAGCAGTGAGTCCCAGTATCGGTCCTGATTCCCTGCTGGGTGGAGTCTCTCACAGGAGATCTATTTTAGGCTAATATCAACTTATAAGTGAGTATATACCATGCATGTCTTTCTCAGTCTGGGTTACCTCACTCAGAATGATCATTTTTAGTTCTATCCATTTGCCTACAAATTTCAAGATTTCCTGGTTTTTGATAGCTGAATAGTATTCCATTGTGTAAATGTACCAGGGGGGGGGTTTTATCCATTCTTCAGTTGAGGGACATCTAGGTTGTTTCCAGATTCTGTCTATTATGAATAAGGCTGCTATGAACATAGTTGAGCAAGTGTCCTTGTTGTATGGTGAAGCATCTTTTGGGTATATACCCAGGATTGGTATAGCTGGGCCTTGAGGTGGCACTATTCCCAATGTTCTGAAAAAGGAATCTCACTCTTGATGAGAAATAGTTCATGGTTTATATAGGGTTAGACACTGTCATAATCTTGTGACCATCATAGAGAGGTCTTTTTCCTGGAGCTTAGCAAACTTTTACAGAAGTTGAGAATTGCAGGCTTATGGCTAAGAGTTGTATCCTTAGTAAAAAGGAAGTTCTAGCTAAGTGGACATTGGTTGTGGTCATTTCTCAAGGAAGAATAGTGGATGCTACACTTTTCAGAAAGAGAGAAGGAGCAAGCAAGTCCACAAGCAGATATAACTAGTTCAGGGACAGCTTATTACTGCTTTCTTTTTACTGTGTAAAAGAACATTTCCTAAGGACCCTTTGTTAATTGATGTCTTTATGTAATATTACAGATTGCTGTTTTCCTTTCCTTCTTCACTACCAATTCAGTCAGACCATGGGAATTTGGGGGTGGGAGATTCCACCCTTCTTTTTGGAAAGTTTAGTTATGGCCAGTCTAAAGGAAGGCACACATAGGTGTCAAGATGCCAACCAGACTTGCCACTCAGACTTGTGAGAACCTGGGGTGTATGGAAGCCTGGGTGCTCTGTATCCATCTTCCAGGACCCCAGCCTATAGAAGGGTGCTGACCATTCATAGAATGGCTCTTCACCCTTAAGTTAACTTCTAGAACTTCTTCACTGTCCCAAAGACTGGTTTTCTGGGCAATTCTAGATGCCATTACATTGACAGTATTAACCAGACCCACCAACTTAAATTATCCTGGAAAAGGCTGGTTGTCTGTACAAATTATAATACATAATGTCTATCTGATATGCTAATGTGCCACCAGGGACACTGGTTTGGGTGTGAAACTGGCTCTGCCAGCTCCATTGTCCCTCAAAGCTAGGTTTTTTTTTTTTTAAGCTGACTACTGTCACAAAGTTCCCAAATGTTAGGTTTTGATAGACTTCTCTATTCTCTTTATCACATCACAGGGGGCTGTTGGGATTGATCTCTAGGGCTTCTGCAGAGCTAGATGAAAGGGCTTGGTGCAATATCAAA
Source organism: Acomys minous (assembly GCF_964271855.1). Taxonomy (NCBI): domain Eukaryota; kingdom Metazoa; phylum Chordata; class Mammalia; order Rodentia; family Muridae; genus Acomys; species Acomys minous. Next base: position 52,418,170 of record NC_140493.1, read on the forward strand.
AGGCGAGGTCTCTGAATCTCAGATGTCTAGATAACCCTGAAGAGAAATCCTCAAATCATTTTTACAAATTGCTTAAGAGCCTATGGGTGTAAGTATGTAGGCTTGGTTTGTGCTGCTCTAGGATGCTCCTTCCTTAAATCTATGCTCATCTGACACACAGTGGCCCTTCTATATTGCCCTGATTAACATACCATGAGAAGACCATCTGGGGCTGGCAAGTATTTCATAGCTTGATGGGGGATCAAAGGGATTTAAATGATGGGAGTGTTGGAGCACGCTGATGGGCTGTAGTGCACACTAAGTTCAAAAGAGCAAGAAAATAGACATAACATCTACATAAAATCTACCCTCTTGTGCTGGTGTAACAGAGACGTCAACAGAGGAAATGGCTCTTCTGGTAGGCAAGTTTTTCAGTGTTTGGTCCTTTCATTTATTAAAGGCAGCTCTATTCTTTCAACATTCACTTACGTGGGGATATAAACAAAGCAACCTACTTGCTTTCTTCTTCCTATAGTGCAAACTTCTGAAGTAGAATGGTAGGGTGAATTTTAGAGATGTTAATGGGGATGGATGGAAGCCACTGAAAGGCCATATGAGGATTAAATTTGGGTGAATTTTAAGAGAGAAGAGGGTAGACTCTTTAATGAATTTCTTCCCTCTTTCCAAACTCTCCAAGTGCCTCTTCCACTCTGCAACGCTTGGAAACTCAATACACTGCTATCCCATACTACACCCAGCACCTGCCCAATGTAGGATCGCAATTCAACAAGACCTTTTTGCTAAGCTTAGTCCCAATCTCCTTCTCAACAGGCCCCATTTCTACCTTAATGTATGTATAAACTCTAGTTCATACACAGGACATTTCTCCTGTCTGGCTTATTCTGAATAATATGATAATGTATAATTGTATTCAGCTTTCTGCACACAACATAATCTTGCTCTTTATGGCTTGAATAAAGTTTATGTTTCTGCACCCATTTAAACTTGGTCCTGTGAGCCTGTATCACAAGGGACAGCATGGACCACAGATCATGGATGCTTCTCTTTCCAAAATGAGACCATTTCCTAGTCCAGCACTCCTAAATCTGGGCAGGGAGAGCACTGGATAGACCATGTGGAATTGAAATACTTGGGTCTCCTGAAACAAGAACTGCTTCTCCACTTAAAGCTATTTTTATTTTCCTTTTTTTTTTTTTTTTTTTTTTTTTTTGCTATTTTTACTACTCAGAATCAGTGTTGTCAAATTACTTCTTTATTCAATTATCTTTTATTGGTGTATATTATATATAGTTTCATTATGAAATACATTAACATATTGTTACATTCACCCCCATTAGCCTCTTGTATTCTACTCTGGCTGATCACCTTCTTCCCAGATATTCTTTTTCACGGTTTTCATACGGTTTTCTTTTTTAAATATATTTTAATGCAACATATTCTGATGAGTTTCCCCTCCTCCAACTCCTCCCAATCCACACAAATCCACTTTCTTTTTCTTTCATTAGAATAAAATGTACATGATAATAATAAATAATAATAAACCAGAATAGAACAAAACAGGAAAAAGAGCCAAAGAAAAACTGAAAGCACATATAGATGTTGAGATAAACACATTAGCACTCAGAAAACACACAAAAATATTACATTCAGAACTCATAATATATAATCAAAATATCTGTAAGGAAAAATATACCCAAACAAAGCATTGTGAGCCAAAACCTCAAAAGAAAAACTACCATTGAATTCATTTTGTGTTGGCCATTTATTGCTGGACTCTAGAGTGTGGTTTGTATATCCAATGAGATTCCACTGGAGAAAACTAATTTTTCCTTTGTGAGTAATTGTCAGTTGGATACCTTCTGGGTTATGAATGGGTCTTCTGTCCACTTTCCCTTTCAGCACTACGACTCCACCTGGGTTGCAGGCCCTGTGCGTGTTGCCAGTGTCTCTGTAACTTCATATGTGTATGTCTTAGTGAGCAAGAACAAGTTGGGGAGGAAAGGATTTTATTTTGCTTACAGTTCCATATAACAGCGGAATTGTTTCATCATCAAAGCAGTGAAAATGGAAATTCACACAGGGCAGGCACATGGAGGCAGGAGCTGATACAGAGACCATGGAGGGGTGCAACTTCCTCATGGCAGAGCTCAGTCTGCTTTCCTATAGGATCAAAGGCCACCGTGCAGGGTGGCACTAGCCACAATGAGGTGGACCCTCTCTCATCAATAACAAACTAAGGAAATCCCCTAAAGGCTTGCCTACAACCAAATTTTATGGAAGCGTTTAGTCAATTGATGGATTTTGGATGACTTTATTATGTGTCAAGTTGACGTAAAAGTATCCAAGACAGTCTCTCTCTCTCTCTCTCTCTCTCTCTCTCTCTCTCTCTCTCTCTCTCTCTCTCTCTCTCTCTCACACACACACACACACACACACACACACACACACACACTTTTTTAAAAAGCCAAACATGGTGGTACATGCCTGTAATTCTGGCACTGGAGAGACAAGGACAGGAGGATTCCTCAAGCAGCTGGCCTGCAGGTCTACCTGATAAAATGTTCTCTTAGGAGACCCTGTTTCAAACATAAGGTAAGCAGGGATAGAGGGAGATGTTAGACATCCCCAACCTCCACACAAAAACGCAACTGTTATAACTCTAAAATAAACATTGGATACTTAGGAAGAAAAGAGTCGATGGATGTTTTAAGTTGGTAATGACAAGATATGATAGATACTGATTTACATTCAGAATTTTAGACACACCAAGATAGGAAAGATGTTTTCTTCAAGGCTTCCAAATACAAATAGCCAAAACACTATGAATGTAACATTTATATAATTCTTGATTGTTTTGTGGTTCTGTGTGCTGTAGGTAGTTTGTTGTATATATGGGTAATAATATAAATGTATATGAAAAAAATTTTAAGTCTTAACAAACTCAGAAAATTGAAAACAAGTAACTCATCTTGAAATTCATTAAAGGTTATTAGATTTATAATAAAGCAAGTATTAGAAAGCATAAAATAATGACTAAATGATAGATTGCTATAAAACCATTTTTTCCATAAGGTAGATTTTTTTAGGGTTTTAATTTTTAGATGTTTTTTTAACAGTATAAAAAGGAAAGCAAACTATAGTCCAAGTAAGTGCCAGGAAGTCACAGTTGAGTACTTAACACCCCACACATTAGCCTTTCCACACTTAGAAACACAGAATTTCCAGAAATTACCTAGCCCTTTTCTAATTGATTGCATTAAGCCATAAATCATTACTGTACTGCTGGAAATAAGGAACCTCAGATTGTGTGAAAATAAATTATCATCATCCATCACCTGAGACATTGTGAGTAATAGTGAAATGGAAATACCAACCACTTAATTGGCCAACACTTGACATCGTCTTAATTCTCCCAACAGACCCCTAGGCAGCTATTCTAACCTCGCTCCCCTTATGTGGAAACTCAGGCACAAGTCATTTGAGCCTCAAGCAAATTAGAAAAAAACTCAAGTCTTTCTCAAACTTAATAATTTAACATTTTATGCAAATTTAAATAATTCCAAATTGGTAATGTTATTGACTATTATTGAAAGCAAGTATGGTCAAGATATAGAAATGCCCTATAGGTTTTTCTTAGTTTAATTTGCTACTTTTCTGTATGTGCTTCATCAGATATAATGATCACACCAAAAACTGTTTGCAACAATAACAAAATATAAAAAACAAGGCACAACACACTGGAGTTGGGTGTTAATTTCCACTGAAATGTCTGTCAAATGACCAATGAGTTGAAGCAAATTCTAAGTTGCCAAAATTAGCACAGCACTGAATTTTCCAGAAGGAAACTGAGTGTACCAGAGTGTTGCTAGGATGTCATCTGAGCAGGGATGTGGGCAAAAGAATTCAGTAGTGGTTCAACCAGTCTGACTGACATCAGTCTTGCCTCTGCTGCTAGAGCTGCTTGCTGCCTGCAGCTTTCTGCCCACCTTAGAGTTAATGCTGCCCTTTCTTGATAGTTCTGGTCATTGATGAAAGGAACTGGCCCATGTGGAGAAAGGGAGCCCTTAAGATAGGCTGTCCTGTTTTTGTTGAGACTCCAAAGCCCTATTTTGTGGCTGAGAGACTTGACACAGGACCATAGCTTAGTGAAGGAGGAGGCAGGTCAAGACTATTCTTCTCAAGGTTCATGTGTGGTCCTAAATATATGATCGTACGGAACTTCTAAAATGCCCTCTGTACACACTGTGTATTCCCAAATAAGGAATATAGGGCTGGGAAGTACAAGGTCAAAGAAACTGTTTTGTAGAAATATTCCAAGAATATAGATATCCAGACATTACTGAGAGGGTCACATGTGTTTCTGGGCAGAGCCAAGAGTCCCTGCCATTGTCAGCATTAGGCATCCCAAAGCTTAGAGAGACAATGAGGTTTCACCAGGCCCCAGCTCAGTCAGGAAGAGAGCATCATGAAAAGTAGTCAGCCTAACAGGCTTCTTAGATGGTCCTTCAACTCATACCCATATCAGCTGGCTCTCTCTGCTCATGATTACAGAACCCCAAGGTCATCACTAAGAAAACCAACCACATGTGTATGGTGCTCCCCACATTAAATTCAGGGTCTTCCCAGGAGGTGCTTCCTCCCCTAGTAGAAGAAGAACAAGATGTATTTATTCTTGCTTTAGAGAGTCTCTTGGCCAATGTCTCCTGGAGAACTTTCTAGGCCTTCCAGAACTCAGCCTCATTCTAGGTATAACAGACTGTGGCCTTGGTACAGAGGAGCCCGGGGAGTCATGACTGAGCAGCTGGCTTTTGAAAACAATGGCCGTATTTCCATGATAGGAGTCCAGCAAACAGATCAAACCATGGCATGTTGAAATAAGATTTAAAATGTACCCTAAGGAGACCAGGAGTGTAAGGATGGCTAGCTCTACCATACCTCTACTTTGTTCACCTATCCTCCCTATTCAGAGAGGGAGGACTATGTAGAGACTGACTCTAGATTTCCAGGGACTTCCAGCTGGTCTCAGAAATCCTGAAACTGAATTCAGAGCAGGCTGAAAAGGAAAAGTCAGGCTGTAGCATCTCTCCTCTTTCCTACAAGAGAGCCCAGCCTGGTTGGTGGAGGTAGAGCAGCAACATCCTCTGAGGGAAAAAAAAAATAATGTGGTCCTCAGTGAGCCACTTGGACACAGCTTGCTTGTCTTTCCCAGTTGTGAAGAAACAGGCACAAAACCTTAGGCTGAGAAGTGGTCAGTCATCACAAGGAGCCAAGACCTCAAAGATAAAGGTCTGCTCACACTATCTATGCTAAAGTTGCTTAAAACTATAGGGTACAGCTCTTCATGTACTAAGCCCGGACCTCTGAAGAGATGGATGTGAGAACAATCAGGATGATACATCAGCTTCAAGCCCTAATGAACACAAATGATAAGTAACATCTGTGTCAAGTTGTGTCTGCTGTGGCCATGTCTCCAGAATGGCATGGTATTGTTTTTTCATCTTTCTTAACACTGCTTTTCACCTTGTCCCTATGTTTCTATGCTGGGTGAGTCCAGACCATAATGTAGGTGTGACTGTTTTAATAAATCAAATCGGAGCTACCTGATAATAAACCTCTCCCATATGAGCCTTGAGCAGAGGTGGCCAAGCCCCTGGCCCCAGTATGCATGGTCATTGATGGAGAGTTCTGAGAAGGCTATCTCCAACCCAAATGCCAGTATCTTGGGGACCGAGTTTCAAAGACGTGAACTTTGATTCAATCTACAGCTCCACTGTAAGCCAGTTACACCGCATGCCTAGCTCTAGACAGATACTAACCCCCATAGACATCAATTCTAGACAGTAAATTTAATTCTATAGTATATGGCCACCAGGATCCTTCTCCCACATAATACAATGCTGTTAAAGTTCATTCAGCCAGTGACACTTATTTTTCTCGGCCTCTAAGGTCAATCAAACATACAAGTAACTCACCCTCATCCCATCACATATGAGACAACTCGCTTTGACAAAGGGCTTTTAGCAAGAGCTATAGCCTCTGGTATGAAAGAAGCACAAAGACCTTGAAGTGCTGGCCGCATCCTCAGTTGGAGACTTCTCCTACAATGTATCAAAATGAGTGAGTTGGTGACCTCAGAGTTGAGGCACCCTCCAAGGGCAAACGCCACTGTTATGGAACCTTTGACTCGTTACTTAAAGGCAAGAAGTGGTACTTATTCTTCCATTACCAGTCTGAGTCTGGAGTGGGAGAAAACAAGGACTTTAAGTGCTTCCAATAAAAGGTCTTTGTCCCACAGGCCAAAGCAGCATGAAGCACTCAGAAAATGGTCCAGACCCCTTTTAGGGTGTATGCAGAGAGCCCAACTCCGGTTTTAGGTCCTTTGTGCTCTCACCACCACCGCTGCCCCTGCTCTAAGTCCTGAAGCAGAGCAGGAAGAGCCTGGTGTCTGGATAAGACAACTCCTTGCTTTAATCAGTTCTGCACAGCTCTCGGGGAGACTGGAAGTAGCTCCTTAGTCCTAGGCTAGGCTTGCCACAGACTCCTTTCAGGGCAGAGTCTCGTAAGGAGGTTGTACTAGCTGTATTTTCTCATTACTGTAACCAAATAATGTCATGATAAGTGGCGTGAAGGGTTTGCTTTGGCTCATGATTTAGGAGGATGCAGCATGTCATGGCAGAGAAGGCACGGTATCAGGACACGCCCATCTCTGGTGGCTAAAGTGTGAGGCTACACACTTGCTCACATCTCCATGGACCAGGAAGCAGAGAGAGGACAAAAAGTAGATCTAGGCTTATAAACCTAAACCTCAGAAACCTACTTCCTTGAGCTTAAACCTCCTCTTTCTGAAAGTTCTAAAACAGTGGGATCAAGTAATCAAACACATAAGGCTATGGAGGACAATTCCTATCCAAACCTTAAGAGATACAATGGGATTGGAGTGGGGGTGGCCTAGCTAAGCTGGCTGACCAAGGCTGCAGAGTGCAAGTATGAAAATCCAGAGATGCTGGTCCCCAAGGTAGCAGCAAGCTCTAATGGGGGACTCTGATGATTTTAAAGCAGCAATTTGGACCAAAGTCTTTGGAATATTCAACAACTTGACAACAAAATACTCAACCCAACTTGGAAGGACCAGAAAGGATCCATTTCCATGTAAGGGCAATCAGCAAGTGAACAGGTGACAATGGAAATGTTAGTCAATCTCAGGAGAGACAAGAACAGACACACTTCTTATCCAGAGAGCTTCCAATAGCTGCCCTATCCAGACATGACTTCCAGCGCACTTTCTCTAAGTTCCAGAATTGCCTCTCGGAAACACATGCAACCTAACAACACCCAGGAGCTGTAAATGGATGGCCTGTATCAGGTGGTGGATTCATCCTTGGAATTAGACCTTCCATCACAGAATACATGGATGACCCCCTCTGTGTTGGTGTTCTGCACCTCTGGTCTGCTCACTTGTACTGAAAGATGGAGAAGGCATGCCATGTACTCTGAACATTTTCAGGCTTCCAACTTCTTTTTCTTATAAGATGTTGAATTTTATGCCTCAAAACATCTTCTCTAATAGAAGTTGAGGAGGAAAATATAACAGAAAGAGACCAAATAAAGGACATGCATGTGGTTTCTCTCCTCTATCCTATCCTACCTGCTTTCTGACAGATTCTATTGTGCAGATGTGGGTGCAGGAAGAGAAGGCAGTCTTGGTAACAGAGTATTAAATGATATTCAAATCCCTCTCAAGAAATCAAGTTATTTCTGCTCAAGTACTCTAAGAAGCTATAAGAACTATTTACTTCAAATACATACACTATAAAAACAATATCAAAGAATTAAGATAGGATTCTCTGAGTGTTCCGACCTTTCCTGGACCTTTCATCTTATATTTCTCTTCACTGACTGAGCGCTCTCCCTCTCCCTCTCCCTCTCCCTCTCCCTCTCCCTCTCCCTCTCCTCTCTCTCTCTCTCTCTCTCTCTCTCTCTCTCTCTCTCTCTCTCTCCCCTCCCCCCTCTCTTTCTCCAGTCTCCAATCACAGCAGTGCATTTTTGTCTAGAGTGCTAATAGTCACTTTAAACCTTAAGGCCTAGAGTCAAGGGGTGTTAAGCAAAGGAGAATGGTAGGGACGGGGTCAGTTGGCTCAAACTGGATTGCTCCTCGCTGCCTGCCTAATCCAACTGTTCCTGATTAGGGAGTTTCAAGAATCCAGAAGGGCTCCAGATCTGTTAACTCGGGGCTATACTGAGGGAATGTTGAAGGAAATTGCCCCTTGGTTGCTTTGGCCTCGCTTGAGGGAAAAATAAAGATTCCATTCTTAGTTCCAGGCCAGGTGCTACAAAGCCTTTCCTAAGTCTCTTGACAGACATACAAAAGTGGATCTCTGTTGTTGGAGGAGTTCCTATAGGTAATAGATTCTGTGCTGGGCAACCCAGCTGTCTGATATACTGTTTACCAAATACAATCACACGTCATCAACAATTAATAAATGAGACCTCATGAAATTGAGAATCTTCCACATGACAAAGGACACCATCATTCAAACAGTGTCAGCTTACAGACTGGAAAAAGATTTTCACCAATTCTATATCCAAAATATGTAAAGAACTCAAAAAAACTAAAGATCAAGAAAGCAAATAACCGAATTTTAAAAAGGGTAAAGATTTAAATAGAATTCTCAATAGAGGAAACACAAATGTCTGAGTAACACTTAACCCTTAAACATCCTTAGCCACTGGAGAAATACAAATGAAAACTACATGAGATCCCATCTTACAGCAGTCAGCATGGCTAAGATCAATAACTCAAGTGACAGATCATTCTGGCGAGGATGTAAAGAGGAACACTTGTATATAGCTGGTGGGAGTGCAAACTTGTTTAGCCACTGTGGAAATCAGTGGCCGTTCCTGAGGAAGCTGGGAATCTATCTACCTCAAGATCCAGGCACTGGATCTTGGGCCACTCTTGGGCATATACCCAAAGATGTTTCATCCTACCTCAGAGACACTTGCTCAGCCATTGACTACTGTTCTCTTCATAATACCAGGAAATTTGAAACATTCTAGATGACTCTCAATAGAAGAATGGATTAAGAAAATGTGGTATTTTCCACAATAGAGTATTACTGGGCCATCTAAAAATGACATGAAATTTTCAGCAAATGGATAGAACTAGAAAAATTATCCTGAGTGAGGTATCCAAGACCCAGAAAGTTAAAAAATGGTATGGATTCACTTATATGTGGGCATCAGTGATAAGCAAGCTACAATCTATAGAAACACAAAGGGTATGGATAGAGTAAGGGACTAGAGGAGATAGGTCTCATTCGAAAATGGACATAGAATAGATAATGTATGGGTAGATGGGGTAGTTTGGAAGGAGGGGATCAAGTATAGATGATGAGGAGTAGTGGGAGGGAATAAGAGAGAGACAGTGAAAATTTAGGGTCATTTGAGTGGTATTATGTAAATGTAATACATACATATATGAAGGTTATCTAAATGAAATCATCAAATAATGGGGAAGACAGAGACCCAACTGGCCACTTGTTGTTAACATACAAGCTTCCAGTACCAGGTTTTGGTTATATATAATTGATTGTTGGCCAAGTGGACCCCACAGGAATCGGCAAACAATCCGGGCTATTGCCGAGACTATAGGTTGCTCTGCACAAATGGACAGCATTTTCCCATTGCTGAAGATAACACCTACACAACTCATTGAACATGAAAACATTGAGTTTGTGCCTACATAGAGCCTTCACATCTATGTTCAAGTGTCTTAGTTCCCATAAGGTGCTCTGAAAACTATCAAAGGAGAAGTGTAAATATCAAGCCAGCCACAAACCCTTTAAAGTAGTGTACAACCTGCAAGATAGATAGCGCAATGGTGGCACAAACTTGTGGAAGTAACCAACCTATGTCTGATCTGACTTAAGACCCATTCCACGAGATAGAACCCACACCTGACACTGCTTGGGTAGCAAAGACCCTGAGACTAAATAGCCCAGGGACCTGTGACAAAACCAAAATTGCTGGTTTAAAAAAAAATGAAAAATGTAGTAATAAAATGACTCCTAATGATATTCTGCTTATACTCATAGATTAGTGCCTTGCTTATTCATCGTCAGAAAAGCTTCCTTCTGCGGCAGATAGGAACAAATACAGAGACCCACATCCAGACATTATGCAGAGAGTGAGACACCTTGGAACATTTAGCCGTAAATGGAATGTCTCCATCAAATCCTTTTCCTCAGAACCCAGGGAACCCTATGAAAGAGGAGGCAAAAAGAGTGTAAGAGACAGAAGGGAGGGTAGATACCCCGAAAACAAGACCCTATAAATCAGCATAAGCAAGGCTCATATGAACTCACAAGCCTGAAACAGCAAGCACAGGACCTGCGTGGGTATGCACCAGGCCCTCTGCATACATATTATGGCTTCCAGTTTAGTGGTTTCTTGAGATTCCTGGGTGTGTGTCTTTTGTGCCTTCTTTTGGACTCTTTTCCTTCTATTTGTTTTGTCCAATTTCACTATGACAGTTTCTTTTATCATATTTTGTTTTGTTATTTTTTAAATGAATGAATGTGGCACTAAAGGAAAGGTTAACAACTGTAAACTGTCTTTTATATTTCCCAGGAGAGAGAAAATCAGTTTCCTCCAAAGGAGTGACACTGGGTATATCAACCACTCCAGGGCGTGTCTCATGCTTAGAAGTATTTGAACAACAAATAATGGACTGCACGTGTGTGTGTGTGTGTGTGTGTGTGTGTGTGTGTGTGTGTGTGTGTGTGTTGCTTTTTTATTTGGTTACAGTTTGGTGGTCTTGTTTGTTTCTTTTTTCTCTTTGGTGTATTTTGTTTTCAAGGTTTTTAGGTTTGGAGTGTTTTGTTGTATTGGATTCTTGGCTTGTTTTTTGAGAAAGAATTTAAGTTGGGTGGGTAGGGAGGAAGAGAGGATCTGAATGCACTAGAGGAAGATATGATCAAAATATATTCAAATTTAAAAATTATTTTAAATAAGGAAAAAGAGGGTGCCTGGCTTATGCAGTTCTACCCATGGAGCTTATCACTGTGGTGCCTCACAGATGTCAGGCTCCTGGATGCCTCTACCTACAAATGAAGCTGTGCACGGGGCCCAGCCATATCCCCTCTATTTTTTTTTCTGCCACTTATAAAAGTGTCTATCTTATTTTAAGATTATAGAGGATGTAGAGTGTTCTTGCCATACTGTGCTGACCATTTGGGATTTGTTTCTAAAAACTTAAAATGAAAACAAGATGTGTGGCCTCTCAAGGATTCTCAGTCTAATAATTAGGCCAGAAATAGCTAGGAAGACAGTTTTTTTTCTTCAGATGAATTGTTCAAAACTGGTCAGGTATCCGTGCCCCATGCTTGCTCTCTTGGCAGTGTTTCTGTTCAACCTTGTGTTCATTTCTAGTTATCACTGAGCACGTCGTATATTGCAGTTTGGTTTGTGTTTGGCGTATTTTTTAGCTATTTTATTTGGGTTCTTATACTTCTACCTCCTAAGCCTTACTCCTTCCAACCTCCCAACACTAAGTAAGAGAGAAAGAAGGTGAGCGGGGAAAGGGGACATAGCCCTCTTTAGACTGCTTACTGCTGATTAGGGACTTCAGGTTCCTTGGTGTAAGTCCAGCCTTCCTCACCAGATCTCCAGTTTCTCATCAAATAGCAGCAGCAGCAACCAGGAGCCACCCTACCATCCTTCGGGCTCTGGCATGTCTACCCTCTCAAGAGTCCCCAGAATTTCAAATGTGACCTATCTGCAGCTGCCAAAATTGATGCCCCTCCTGCTAGTGCACAAGGCAAACCGTAATCACCTACTGTGAAGCAGCCTCTTATCCCACATCTGGGACTAAAACAAAAGCATGTTCACATAACACAACTGGGTTTTTTAAAGAACCCAAAACTCTCACTACAGGTTTGGTTCATAGTCATAGAATTTCCAAAGTGGCTTATGTGATTCTCACTTGTATCCAGTTTAGCAAGGTGCTTTGAATTCAGCTGCCAAATGTATGATATATATTTCTAAGAATCGCATATTTAAATTTTACTGAACATTCTGTGTCTCTTATTTACTAGGCCTAACACACTTACTTTAAATACTAAGACAAAAAAAGAAAGAAAGAAAGAAAGAAAGAAAGAAAGAAAGAAAGAAAGAAATGGGTTCCTGCAGCCTTCACATGGAAATGCCCTCAAACTAACACCTCTTTTTAAACTTTTTACATATTTTATGTGTATGGGGTGTGCCTGTATATATCTGCATATACGTGCCCAGTGCCTTAGGAGGACAGAAGAGAACATTAGACCCCTGGGTCTGGAGTTACAGACCGATGTGAGCTAGCTACCACATGGGTGCTGGAATGCAAATCTGAGTCATCTTGAAGAGTAGCCAGCACTCTTAACTGCTGAGCCATGTCTCCAACCACAGTATCCCAACTGAGGACAGAGGACAGATGTCTGGGCCACTAGTGAAAGAAGGCTCTGGAATCAGAGGCCATCATCACAGCTTTAGTGAGAGTTGGGTGCTACAGCCCAAGGAACCCACATGAAGCTCATTTGAAAACTTGCTGTCCAAGCCCACATTTCTGTTGGTCCCTAGTCAGGTGGCTTTCAGGACCACGCTGGGTCCTGAATCCAACTTTCAATACCAGCATTCATAACATGCTGATCCAGTATGCATCCTAGGTCTAAAAAAAAAAAAAAAGTCAAATTAAGTCTTAATTTTCAACTTGGGCATGATACACTCTTCTTTTGAACAAAAATTAGAGTCTTTTAAATTTTTTCATACAACATATTTTCATCATATTCTTTTCCAGCAACTCTTTTCAGATCCTCCCCACTCACACAACTTCATGCTTGGCCCCACCTGCCGCCTCTCAAAAGTAAAGAAGATACCAAACCAAACTCCAAGAAGGCAAAATAACAAAACAAAATGTGCACAAAAAATAGGGAGTCTGTTTTGTGCTGAGCAATTTCTCCTGGGCATGGGGCCTGCCCTTCAGTGTGGTTGATACACCCAGTGACACTCCACTGGGGAAAACCGACTTTCCCTTTGCCAGCAGGTACTAGCTGCAAATGGCTTCTTGGTTAGTGAGACCCCATGTCTTCATTTGCTTTTCTATGGCAGGATTTTATCTGGTTTGACCCTGTGCAGATCTTGTGCAGGGTTTCAGTCTCTTTGGATAAGCATGTATAGCTTCCTGGTTGTGTCTGGGAGACATTGTTTCCCTGAGGCCACCACCTCTTTTCCTTTATAATCTTTCCACCTCCTCTTCAATGTAGATCCCGAGTATTGAAGAGAGGGGATTTTGACGAAAATATACCATTCAAGGGCTGAGTGCTCCGAGGCCTTTCTTTCTCTGCACCTTGCCCAGTTGTGGTCTCTGTTGCTATCTACTGTGAAAAGCTTCTCCGAGGGTTGAACAACGCACTGACCTACGTGTAGAGCACTGTGCCATTGGGAGTCATCTTATTGCTATGTTCCTTTAGCAGAATAATAGCAGGAAGTCTTCCCTAGTGCCCATGACCTACCTAGTAAGTACTGGACACTTCAGCAGTGTCAGTTCTGGGTTCCATCTCATGGAGTAAGCCATAAATTCAATCAAAACGTCATTGGTTACTCTTATAATATTTGTGAAGTGGTTGCAGGCAGGCTGCTGTTTTTAGGTCACAGGGTTTGCAGCTAGGTAACGTTGATGATGGTTTCTGTCCTCTGGTACTGTGCAAAGTACCATCCAGCACTGTAAATATTAGTTCTAGTCGGGTACCAGCCACTTTTACTAGGATCAATGACAGATGTGACATCTTTAGCAATAGGACTTTACTGTTAGATTATAGATGATAGATAATTATGAATTAACATATAAAACATTATACTTTCTAGTTTCACTTTTTCTGAAAGAACTAGATCTTTGCCCCTACATGGTTGATTAATTCAAGGGCCTATCCTTTTAAATTATACTGTTATTATTTAAAATAAATTTAATTTAAATATATTTTGATTGTATTCTTCCCCTCCTCAAGTCTTTCCAGATCCTCCTGTCTTCGTAACCACCCAGCTTTAAGTTCTTTCTCAAAAAACAAACAAAGAATTCAAATATAACAACAAAATCAAGAAAAAAAACTATACCCAAAAAGCAAAACTACCAAACTGTACCAAATAAATTTATGCACACATGCATGCACACACAAAAAAAAAAGAAAAAAAGAAAAGAAAAGAAAAAAACCTGTGGACTCTATTATACTTTGGTCAACTATCCTGAACATGAAGTTTGTCCTGGAGAGATTGATATAATCTGTGTCACTCTATCAGAAAAAAACTGCTTTATCCTCTCCCTGCAGATACAAGTGATAATTCAGTGATTGATCCTTACTCTATTGGCTAAGTTTTCATATATCCATATGTTACTAATTTTCAATATGAACAGAACAAAACATAAAAAGATAACACAAAAACTGTCACACCCTTTAGGTATGTGCAACTGAGCCTAGAGGTAAATAGATTTCTGTAATCTTCATCAGGAACTGCCCACACTGTTTTTCCATAGTGGCTGTACATGTTTGCACTCCCACCAGCAATTTGTGAGTGTTCCCCTTACTGTACATCTCCACTAGCATGTGTTTTTTATCTTAGCCATTCTGATGCATGTAAGATGGAGTCACAAATTTGCATTTCCCCAGTTGGCTAAGGATGTTGAAGATTTAAGTCCTACTCAAACATTTGAGCTTCCTCCATTGAGAATTCTGTTTAGGTTTGTGCCCATTTTTAAATGGGCTATTTGTTTACTTCATAACTAGGGCTCTTTTTGTTTTGTGTTTTAGTTCTTTAAATATTGCTGATAGTAACTCTCTATCAGATGTGAGGTTGGTTTTAAAAAAAAATATTTTCCCATTCTGTAGGCAGCCGCTTTGTCTGAATGACAGTGTCCTTTGCCTTGCAGAAGAGTCTCAATTTTTGATGGGGATTGCATTGAATGTGCAGGTTGCATTTGATAGGATGGCAATTTGTACTATGTTAATCTTATTGATTCATGGGCATGGGACATATTTCTATCCTCTGATACCTTCTTCAGTTTTTTCCTCAGTAACATGAAGCTTTCTTTCACTTATTTGGTTAGAGTTGCCCCCAAAATATGTTATATTCTTTGAGGCTATTGGGAAAAGTGTTGTTTCCCTTATCTCTTGTATCTCTGGGATGATCTCTGCTTGACCATGGTGGATAATCTTTTTGATGTGTTCTTGGATTCATTTTGCAAGTATTTTATTAAGAATTTATACATCTTTGTTCATAAGAGAAACTGGTCTGTAATTCTCTTTGTTTGTTGGGTCTTTATGTGGTTTGTGTATTAGGGTAACAGTAGCCTCATAAAATGAATTGGGCAATGTCCCATCTGTTTCTATTTTGTAGAATAATTTTAGGACTATTGACATTGACTCTTCTTTTAAAGTCCGCTAGAATTCAATGCCAAAACCCCTGGGCTTTATTTTAGGAAGGGAGGGACATAATGACTGCTTCTATTTAACGAGTGGTTATACACTTGCTTAAATTGCTTATTTTATCTTGCTTTAACATTGGTAAGTGGTATGTATCAAGAAAATTATTCATTTCTTTTAGGTTTTCCAATTTAAAATGTAAAATTTTGGCATATTCTTATGATTCTCTGGGTTTCCTCAGTGTCTGCTATGTCCCCCTTTTAATTTCTAATTTTGTCAATTTGGACATGCTCTCTCCAACAAGTAGTTAATTTGGATAAGAGTTTGTTAATCTTAATTGATTTTCTCAAGGAACCAACATGTTGAGTCTTAGTTAGGGTTTCTACTGATGTGAAGAGATACATGACCACAGCAACTCTTATAAAGAAAAATATTTAATTGGGCTGCCTTATAGCTCAGAGGTTTAATCCATTGACATCATGGCAGAAAACATGGCAGCGTGCAGGCATACATGTTATCTGGAAAAGGGGTGTAGAGTTCAACATCTGGATCCATAGGCAGAAGGAAAAGACCATCACACTTGAGCATTTGATACCTCAAAGCCCACGCCCATTGACACTTCCTCCAACAAGTCAACACCTCCTAATAGTGCCACTCAATGACCAAGCTAAATTCAAACACATGAGGCTATGGGAACCATTTCTACTCAAACCACCACACTTTGTTTCATTAGTTCTTTGTATTATTTTTATTGTTTTCTAGTTTTATTTCATCCCTGAATTTGATTATTTCTTGTTGTCTGCTCCTTTTGGACATTATTTCTTCTTTTTGTTCTGGAGTTTTCAAGTATGTTGTTAAGTTACTAATATGATATCGCTCCAATATTTTTTAATGTAGGCACTTAATGCTATGAAATTGCCTCTTAGAACTGCCTTTATTGTGTTCCATAAGTTTGGGCTTGTTGTTTGTTCATTTTCATTCACTCCTAGAAAGTATTCAACTTCTTTCTTAACCTATTTTTCACTCAGTAGAGAGTTGTTCAGTTTCCAAGAGTGTGCAAGCTTTCTCTTGTTTCTGTTGTTGATGACACCGTGCTTTACTCCATAGTGGTCAGATAGGATGTAGGGTGTTATTTCAACTTTTCTTGTATCTGTTGAGACTTGCTTTGTGGCAAAGCATGTGGTCAGTTTGAGGGAAAGTTCAATGAGGTGCTGAGAAGAAGGTATATTCTTTCGTGTTTGAGTTAAATGGTCTATAAATGTCTGTTAGGTCCATTTGGCTTATGGTTTCAGTTAGATGCAGCATTTCTCTGTAGTTTTGTCTGGATGACCTATTGGCCGGAGTGTAGAATAGCTAAAGCCTCCCACTGTCGGTGTGTGAGGATCAATATGTGGTTTAGGCTATAGAAGTTTGGTTTGGTTTGGTTTGGTTTGGTTTGGTTTTTACAAACTTGTGTTCCCTTGTATGTGTAACATAGGTGTTAAAAACTGAAATGTCCTTTTGGTAAATGTTCCTTTGAGTATATACTATCTCTTCTGATTAGTTTTGGTTTAAAGTCTATTTTGTCAGATATTGAAGTAGACCAGGATATCCCACCCTATTCTGTACATTGGCTTGTTGACTTTTATTGGCAATACAGAGAAGAAAAGGTGAGATGTTTACATAAACGTGAGATAGGAGATGCTTAGAATAAACATCACAATGCGATGCTTGGATTGAAACCAGATAGTGGGGTAGAGAAGTCAGAATTTGAATGAACAAGGGTAAACTGTACACAGTTCACAAGAACATTATGCCACCGGGTTTTGGTGATTTTAATAAACTAGATTGTTGAGTTTTGAGGGTTTTCTGCATATTTTGAATATAAGCTCTTTTTGAGACAAGGTAAAATATTGTCTTAGCTAGGATTTCTATTCCTGTGAAAGGACACCATGACCATGGCAACTTTTAATAAGGAAAGCCTTTAATTGTGTCTGGCTTATAGTTTCAGAGTTTTAGTCCATTATCATGGTAGGAAGCATTTTGGTATGCAGGCAGATATGGTGTTGAAGAAAGAGCCAAGAGTTCTACATCTGGATCAGCAGGCAGCAGAGAGAGAGAGAGCAACACTGGGCCCAGCTTGAGCATCTGAAACCTCAAAGCCCGCCCCCCAGTGACTCAGTTCCTCCAACAAAGTCACACTTACTCTAACAAAACCATAACTCCTAATAGTGCCACTCCCTATAAACCTGTGGAGGCAATTTTTATTCAAAACACTACAGATCTTTTCTGCCAGTCTGTGGCCATATTTTCATTCTTTCAACAGCACCTTTCACTGAGGCAGAGTTTTTATTTTCCATAAGATTCAACCAAAATATCCTGGTGGATGATGGTTTGGGTATTACATCTCAAAATTCACTGACAAGCTCAACATCTCCATTTTTATCCACAATGTTTTCTAGAATACTTGTAGTTTTATGCTTTACATATGGATAACCAGTTGTGCCATCCTCATTTTTTGAAAGCAGTTATCCTTCAGTCTTTGACTCTGGGCCTTTGGCAAAGTTGAGCGAACTGTGTAGACCTGACTATACATTATTCTATATGATGAATCTGTGTGACTGTTATTCACAAATAACACACTATTATGATTATTGCAGCCCGATACTTTTGCCCTTTGGAGATAGTTAGTAATGATGTTTTAGTTTATCTTCCTGTTACCCTGATTTAAAAAAAAAATGTCCTGACAATGATAAATTAAGAAAGAAAGGGTTTATTTTAAAATCACTTTTTCAGGTTACAATCCATCAGAGCAGAAAAGCCAAAGCATTAGGAGCTTGAAGCTGGTGGAAGAAGAGTGCAATGAACACATGCTTGCTAGTACTCAGCTTGCTTTCTCCACCCATATATAGCCTAAGCTCCCTTGCCTAGGGAATAGTACCACCCATGGTGGGTGGTGGGTCTTACCAACTTATCAACATCCCCACAAACATGCTAAGAGGCCCATGTGCCAGGTAATTCTAGATTTTGTTAAGTTGGTATTTAGCACTAAGTTGGTATTTAAGTTGGTATTCTCACATGTGGTTATTTAAACATTATGCTTTTCTATTTCTTCTCATGATTTTATTTTCATTTTTGTGTATGTGTATATGAGCACATGCGTTTCTGTGTAGATAAGATACACATGGATACCAGCAGAGGGAATAAGATCCCCTGGTGCTGCCATCCCAGGCAGTGTACGTTGCCCAATTGTGGGTGCCCTCTGGTCCTCTGGAGGAGCAGCGAGTTCTTTTGAGTTCTCAGACATCCCCCTAGCTTCCCAATCACTGGAGTCTTTCACTCTAGAAATCACCATCCTTTGCGCTAAAACTCACTCAAGAGTTTTGCTGTGTTATTATAGCTTTGTTCACATGCTTTTGTAAACTCTGGATTCCTTGTCCCTTGAAGTTACTGGAAGTCACTGCTTTGTGGTCCTGGCGGTCAGGTGATGACTGGGCGAATCTTTAAAATTAGAAGATATGTTTGTAAGCTTTTTCCAAAGGGATCTGCATACATTGGTATACTTACCAGCTGGGGCAGGCAATTTACAACTCTTGCTATGGGTTTTATTTCTCATTTTGCAAAGAGCTTCAATATTTATGCACAGGGAAACCTGAAGGTTTTCTGGGTCTTCCCGGGCACACAAAAATTCAGTACTTGAATGTGCAAAGATTACTATCAGGGCTATGTGTGTGTTACCACATAGGCATCCCAATGCCATTTGTTTAAACTTTAGAGGCATCCTCCTCATAGCCCCATGAGGAGGGATGCTTCCTCAGCCATTTCTGATATCAAGTGTTGGTCCCTGGTTATTTTCAACATATTGTAACACAAAGATGGTCACAGAGTTAAGAAGCAGCCCTGAGGTTGTCGCTTTTCAAGTCAAATAGTAAACAGTCAGGTTGGGGGTTCTCAGACCCTCCCTTTGTTCTGTCCTCCCCAGTGACTGCCAGGCTCTGGTTTCCACAGCTACTGTGCTTGTCCAGCTACGATGGCTTTCAAAGCTACCAAGGAGTCAGAAAGATGGGCAGATGGCAAGTGTAACATCCCAGATGGCACTGATCTTAGTGAGGTTTGGCTATTTCTCTCAGGTGTTCCTTAGATTGTTCAGCATTCCTTTGGTTAACGTTCATAGTTCTGAAAATGGTGACTTCTGATAAAGTAGCCAGTGTTGTCTTCAGTTTTTCAGAGCCTATTCCTCACCTGTGGAGGAGTTTCTGTGTTCAGCCTTATCAATTTCTAATGTTTCCTTCATGTTTAAAAAAAGTTAAATTAGCTTTTTTTAAGTTTCTGGGCCAGTTTTCTTCATGTTATAGATAAAATCTAGAGCTATAGCTCATTGTTTGGCATTAAACTCTCAGTATTCTCATGAGAAAATGAAGAAGTTAAATGTTTAAAACTACTAATTTAGTTAAATCAATATGAGAAGGTTCGTGAACAAAACCTTAAGAAACTGGTCCACATGAACTTCAGAAAGGTCCATTTATTATTTATAAATTAGGTCTTTAAAAAAAAAAAGCAAATGTAACAAACATCCTGTACTAGTTACTTTTCTCTTTGCTAGGACCAAATATCTGACAAGAAGCAACTTAAGGGAAGAAGGGTCACTTCGGCTTGCAGTTTGGGGAATACAGTCTGTGCTGGCAGGGAAGGTACGGTAGTGGGTGGGGCCAGGGAAGTTGGGCCTATGAGACACTTCTTGCTTACATAGCTATGGGCTAGGGAGAGAGAGCAAACAGGAAGCACGGCTGGGACTGTAAACTTCAAAACACCACTTCCTCCACTAAGGTTCCACCTCCTAAAGATTCCATTGCATCCTAAAACAAATGGTACCAGCTGGGGATCCAAGTGCCCAACGGGCACAACCAAACTATACCATAATACAATAACTATTTTGGCATTACAGTAATGCTTAAACTTTATTAATATTGTGTTGAAGTACTCCAAATTAATAATTATGTATATATGCCTTGTTTCTATAGAAAAGCTGTTCACAAAACAATGTTTAAATATACAGGCACAGGAGATCATCTAATCTTATTGCATCTACTCAAATTTTTCATGACTTACAGGGGGAGATATCTGCACTTCAATTTTGTAGGTTTTTTTTTTACACTTTTAAGGGTGAAGCGAGTAATCACAGCTAAAATCATTGAAGCCAATTAGCACTTGACTACAAAAAGAAATACCTCCCTAACTCAATTAGCAACTTCTGGCTAAGAAATTGCCAAAATGAAATCTTAAATTTCTCACTAGTATTCTACACAATATTTTAATTGCTTTCTAATTATTCACATTTTGGGGTATTGACTCTTTTCATGATTTATTTACAGGATTTAAGGGGAATTTTGAAGCTGGACATGGTGGCACACTCCTGTAATTCCACCACTTGAAAGAGAGGGGCAGTGGGACCAGATTCACAAGGCTATCTTCACTTACATACAGAGTCCAAGGCTGCCATGAGCTCCATGAGACCTATCTGAAACCACAGCACACCAAAAGACCAAAATCAGATCAAACCCCACCCTCCTACACAGTAAGGGAAATTAGTCCCAAATTAGAATTTGCAAGACTTGCAAATATTTTCACTTTATTTTTTCTACTGAACTCAAAGCTTTTAGCTCTTGATTTTAATCCCATCCTCTGTCCAGGTCTGATTGCTCTATAAAAGACTTTATCGTCTTTAATGGAAATTTTAATTGGGATTAAATAGAATTATGGATATGA
The DNA here is from genome assembly GCF_964271855.1 of Acomys minous. Lineage (NCBI taxonomy): Eukaryota > Metazoa > Chordata > Mammalia > Rodentia > Muridae > Acomys > Acomys minous. The sequence goes on from NC_140493.1 coordinate 52,439,364, forward strand.
CTTAACTCCTACCTTATTGTTGACATTTCTGCAGAATACATTTTACCCTGGGGTACTGATAAACCTCGGATCTCTAATTTTTCTGAGTGAATAATTAAGAAACTCATAAGGTTTATCAAACACCCAACTTGCCTGTGACACAAACATATTCTAAATAGGAGGCTGGAATAATCATCTGACAAATTTACCAGTGGAAATTTCCTGTCTCCAGTTAAGCATTATAATTGATTGTTGAGAAGGTATCTTTCCAAACAATTACTCTCAAGTCTTCACCAATGCTGAGCACTAATTTCACCCAATTATCTCTGTATATTTCAAGATGAATCAAAAAAATCTAAGACCACTGCTCTTTAGTAAAAAACAAAAAACAAAAAGACAAGACCAAACAAAAACACATTTTCCTTCCTATTCTACTTTTTTGACGAATTTGGGGATTTTTTTCCCACCATTTTAAAACATCTGCATTTTTCAATCCAACAGAGTCCGGTTGTTCTTTGTGTTGACTCCTGTTTGCTTAAATGAAATCAGATAAAATTCACTACCTCCCCTGTGTCACAGGAACTAGAAATCTAGTCACTATATCTGCCAGGGCCCCTTACCTCTGGGGCCCTGAATACAATTTACATATTTTTAATAAGAAATACTTATGCTACGCCTCAAAGCAAAGCAGAAACTGATCTGTTTCTTCATCTCTAGTGTATTGACTTGCTAAACTGAAGCTTCACTGTGCTCAGTTCCCTGAAGACCAGCTTCAGGCCTTAGGGAAGAGCTGTGATGCTTCTAGTGGCTGCCTTAAGGACCTAAACTCTGGCTAGCAGGTGCCACCGGCTCTCTACAGCAGTGTGCCTCTAAATTAGAGTTGGTGTTCCCCTAACACTTGTTCTTCTGTTTACTCAAGTAGTTTCATAGGTGAGCGATTCTTTAAATTAAATCATTTCTGCTTGAAATACCTACACCGCTTTTTTCTGGAATTTTGTGCCCTAAATTCCATGGTTTGATGTTATCACGCCCTCCCACACAAAATGGTCAGCCCGGGTGTCTCCATTGCACTGGAAGATCTGAGTGACCTGAAAATGACAGGTGTGGCTCTTTACATTGTCAATACCAGGCACTCTCAGAGAATCTTGGTGCTTCTAAGGCTTCTTTAATAGAATGGAATGTCTTACCTCCCATAGCCGCGGGATTCAAGTGCTGTAAAATCAAACCCAAATTGTGGTCCCTCGAGTTACGAGGCAGCATTTTACTTAGCATCTACACTGGAACTCAAGCGAAAGTCAGGCTCATTTGAATAGCTCCAGTTCAGTGCTCAGGATGCTAGCGTTTCAAATTAATCGCAAACTCCCAAATCCTACAGAGCATCATGGCTGATTGAGCACCCACCCCCTTGTCTGTCTGAATTGTCAATCCTCCTCTTGCTTCCCCTGATGAAGTGGCCCTGCCAGGGGGGCTCTCAACCTCCACAAAACCCACCTTTACCAATCAATATGCTAGAACTTACTCAAGAAAATGTGGAGGAAAGAATAAAAAGACCAGAAAGCTATGGGTATTGATGTGTCTGTTTCATAACCTCTTATGCACTGTCCATCACACTGTTAACCTCTCTTTTGCTTCACTAACAGAAAAATGGCCTAACAGCATCCTGTCTTGGTGGACCCCATGTACCTTGCATGTATCCCCATCTCCACGTTTGACTCAAACTCACATCTGGGATTTTGAGGTAGTTATTACTGCCAAAGAGTGATGGAACTTACCAGAATTGTAATCTTCTGTACATTCTACTTACATCTCTGGTTTCCAAAGAGTTTAGTTAGTTCCAGTTCCTAGCAGTGAGAATTACAAAAACCCACCAGAGCAGAAGCATTGGATGTCCCCAACACTGACACATCTGTCTTCTTCACCCAGGGCTGTCTGCAGGCTGGGACTGCATGTACCACAGACATGCAGCACCTGAGACTCTGTGCCTCCCGACATCATCCTAGACAAGAACTGACAGTCACTTGATTAGCTGCACTTGGACAAAGTAACCTTGAGCTGCTGAGTCCTCCAGGTGTAAGCAGGCTGGTTGCACATGGTTTGCCTGCTTGACAACATACACATTGTTTGGAAAATGATCCCAGGAAACACTCATATGAGAAAGAAAAGTGAGAACCTAACTGGCCTAGGAATCCTTTTCCCAAGGGCTGCTTGTAAAACCCTGCAGTGGTTGCCTACCTGAAATCCCCTCAGGAAGAAGGTCTTGAACTGGGTCAACAATTGTCAGGTGGCAGCAAGGACTACACTAAAGGGGTGTAATACCCATGGCATGTCAATCATCATATGACGTGACTTCTCAGTTGAGAGTCATTGGAATGGGACCAAGGAGGAAGGAATGGACTGTCTCACACATCTTATTTACATAGTGTATTTGACCATGTCTGTGATAGCTTGAGTTGTCACACTGGGTGGAGGGTGTTATTGCACCATGTGGAGGAAAGGGTAATACTAATACTGCATATCCTATAATGTATGTGAAACTCTCCTTCACTGGGAAAAGGCATCTAGCCTCATGTTACCCAGTGAACATTAGCACACCAAGTATCTCTTGAGTTTATCATTGTGCTTGTCTAAGCTGTCTATTTCTTGAACACTAAGACATTTACCTTTTTAAATTTCTTCTATGTGTGACTACCCAGTTCTACCAACACCATTTGTTGAAACTGCCTTTCCTCTAATGTATTTTTGTCATCTTTCTTAAAAATCAGGTTGCTATAGCTGTACAGTTTCCAGACACTGTGGAAATCATTAAACTAAACAAACTAAAAGACGAGCTTGGTGGTAAACACATTTGATCCCAGAACTCAGGGGGGCAGAGGCAGGTGAAGCCAGCCTTGTCTCCAGAGTGAGTCCAGGACAGCCAAGGATACACAGAAAGACCCTATCTTGGAAATAAAAACTAAAACTAAAAACATAACCATATGATCCAGCTATACCACTCTTGGGCCTATATTCAAGGATTCAAAATCAACATCATACCTATTGACTGCAGCCCTATTTGCAATAGCCTACCAGTCAAGAGGAATGTATAAAAGCAAAGTGCAAATACGCAATGGACTGTTATTCAACCATAAAGGAGAATGAAATTGTATCATTTGTAGGAAAGAGGAGACAATACTATTAAGCAAAATAAATCAGATGCAGAAAGAAAAATATCATATACTTTCTCTCTGTAAGACCCCCAGCACGGTGGTCTTAACGTGGAGACCCCCACCAAGAACCAGCGAGACCAAGGTTTCGGTTGCAACACGCAAGAGGCTTTATTGCAGGGGGTCGGGTACCCGGGCGTCTCAGTCTCTGGAGAGGCTGGCGCGCCGAGCGAGTCTTTCGGGGGCCTTTTATAGGGATTTTAGCGGGAAGCGCGGGTACAGAAGCGAGAAGCATAGTTACAGGGCTCTGATTGGTAAATTTAAATGAGGCGAGGTTATGGCCTGGTCATCAGATGGGCTCTAGGAACAGGGGAGTTTACCCGTTCTCTGGGCCAGATGGCCGACCATAAATACCTTGTTTGACAAGGACAAACTGTTTCTGTTATCTCTGGGCCCCAGGCCTCATCTTATTCCGGGAACCTATTATTCTAGTCTTGCCTTGCAAGATAGTGTTACTGCTGTTATGCTTGCTATGGCAGGTGCACAGGGGAGGGGGTCTTACACTCTCAACCATGGGCCTAGATTTTATGTAGATACATAAATTCAAACACTTGCCCGGCCCAAATTCTGTACATCACAGTGAGCTTTGATACAGTTAGATGAATTGCTCTGAAGCCTTAAGGTTTTGCACTTTTGCTGTCAAATACATTTTTATGTACTTATCTACCACGCAAAAAAAAAAAAGTAGAAAACAGTTAGTTTTATAGCTTCTTTCATGGTCCTGGTGTCCTTCTACCTGTACTCTGCCCCTCTCCTCACCTAACCTCACCTTCCCAAGGTTCCCTTCTAACTGTTATACAGTGCCCGTACTGTTTATGCCTGTGCATGAGTACACCATAGGCCAAAATCCCAATAAAAGTGAGAACATGAAGTATTTTTCTTTCTGAATTTCTGTGACCTCACTTACTATTGTATATTCTAAGCCCATAGATTTACCCTAATTTTGAAGACTTGCATATCTATATAAGAAAAACACTTAAAATCCTCAACTAGGGGGCAGATGGCATGTGTGGGATAGCACATGGCTGAGAAGGGTGTGGTAAGGGATTCTCACTTTGAGGAAGCAGAACTGCTCTGGTATGTCAAGTAGGTAAGAACTTAAAACAAGGAGCTAGGCATTTAGAAAACAAAAGGGAAGCTGGAGAAGGTGGGGCAAGGGAAGGGGGAGTACCAGCACTCAGACTTTCCTCCAGAGAATCCCAAAGTCACTGTTGCCCTCTAGGTCAAGAACAGCAAGCAATCGACTCAAATGGTCATTGTTTACAGCTGGCAGCCATAGGAAGACAGATGACTCAGGAAGACAACAGCATCCTGCAAAGTCGTCCCTAAATCAAGACCATCCAAGCTTTGCCCCTGCCACCTACCTCAATGAGAACAATAGCTTATGTTCCCTTCCATATCTTTCTGGAGGGATTAAGCCTAAACAAGCAGACTGCCACAAAGGGATTCTGGGAAAATGTAGCTTCAGGTGAAAGAAGGAAGGAGAAGAGATATGTAGGTGGAATGCAACCTACAAGGTCACCCCTTACACAGAAATGGCACACGGGCAATAATAGCTGGCTACAGTCCAGGATAAAGTCACCTGACAGTGCCGCTAACCACCTTCAGGAAGTGGGACAAAGTCACTTCTATCGTGAGTTTGGTTTCTACTCATAAAATGTGGCCACGCACTACAGGTGTATCAACTGGCACATGGATCCAGATCAAGGTTTTAATTTTAAGATATTTATAACACGATTTTTTTTATTTTAAGTATATATGCCAGCATGCTTTATGGTATTTAAATATCAAAGCTTAAATGTCAGTGGACACAACTTGGCTTCAGCAGCTAACCAGCATACCCTGAACCCATTATACATAATGGTGCACACTCATATCTATTAACACGTGACTTTTCTGTGCCTTCCATTGTCATTGGTTTAAAACACCAAATCCTTGGTTATCTTCACATGATGTCCCTCTCAGCTCTCCAGTGTCATCTCATGCATCCCATGCTTCTCTCTGTTAGGGGACAGCTGAATCCATTTTTGTTTTGTTTTGTTTTTGTTAAACATAATGTTAGACTTTAATTTATTTCTATATTGTTCCTTATGGTGTTTTTCTCCTCTATAATCATATCCTCAGTCAAAGGTCAATTTTTTAAAACTTGTTCTTCCTCCATAACCTTGTGGTTCACGTGTCATAAATTGTTGCCCTTGTTTCATGGTATGTTCTGGGAACTGACTGATCATAATGGGGCACACTTTGGCCCAGCTGTAAAGTAAATCTTACCTAGCAATATTTTGATGTTTGCTCATGGTTTTTGACACCACAACACTATTCCTTGTACCAATATATCTTGGCTAACATTGGTAACTTCCAATGCCTCTTTTCCTACCCCAGGACTTTCATTCATACTCTTTCTCTGCCTGAACATTCTAGATTATGTGTAACAGACTTGAACATTTAAGTCAAAGCACATTGAAACAATTGCATAGAGAAAATGAGGTTAGGGGTTGAGGAGATAGCTCAATCAGTTCACTGCACAGAACCTGCTTGTTGTTGTTGCTGCTGCTGCTGCTGTTGCTGTTGTTGTTGTTGCTGCTGTTGTTATTGTTGTTGTTGTTTTAATATATAAAAAGCCAAGTAATGCATGCTTGAAATTGTTAATCCTGAGACTCATGAGAGAAAAACCAATTCCATGATTTTGAGCCATATTTGAAGCAGGTCCATTCCTGGACTTCAGTAAGTGGTCCAAGTCACATTTTGCAGGGGCTTAAAAGGGCAATGCCCATAACTTATTGCATTTCTCATCAGGTCCCAATCCAGGGCAAACATACATCCTGACATATTTCCTGCCTGCATGTGGTCAAGTAAATCTTGTACAGTTGATTCAAACAAACTTGTTTAGGGTAGTGATCACATGGCTTATTCCCAAGAAATACAGCTCCCAGCATTCCAGGAAGTTACCTTGTCCTTGGAAAAGTGAGGCTTAAAGAGTTAACTTTGGTTTTTTGATAGTCCCAAAACTGGAGAGGCCAAGACAGGATTCCTGCTACTCCTTGAACAGCCAACCTAAGCTATTTGGCAAGCTCCAACCCAGTAAAAAACCCTGTCTTTAAATTCAAAATGTGTGACCCCATGAAGTATGAAACCCAAGAGTCCACTGGCCCCTAACACACACACACACACACACACCAATGCATATAAACAAAGAGAAAAGAAACAACACATGAGTTTTTAAAAGATGTGGCTTGAGTGTGCCTGACTGTGGAGCACTTGCTTAGCATGAGCAAGGCCCTAGAGTTCATCCCTAGCATCATGGAAAAAGAAGAAAGATATTTTTATATTTTGGTATGGTTATATTCGACACTCTACAGAAGCTTATTAAATTACTTTGAAACTCCATGACAGCTAATTTGTAGGTACAGAGCAAATTATCTGTGTAATTTGATGACATATTTTTGTATCTAGTGAAGCATATGCTTTCCTCTTGAAGTCTTTAAAATGGAGTGATCCAACATGAAGGAGAAATTTTTACCAACTCCAGGTTTACAAGTTGCTCAGGAAACATCCCATCCAGCAAACTTTGTTTCATGATCCAGCTTGAGAAGCATGGTCTTCATTAAATGGTAAAATACATCAACTACACCAGATCTCACAGGCATCTCCATTTTCTGTGTGTTTGCATTCAGATTAAAGTATGAGTTGTAAGCCCTCATGTGTCTCCCTTACAATATCTCTTTTCTCCCAGCACCCAAGAGAATACATGGAAGTTAGCAGACTACCTGAGTTCTTTAATTAAAGATTTATCTATTTTATGTTTACATATTAGTATTCTGTCTTTATGCACACCAGAAGAGGGCATCCAATCCTATTAAAGATGGTTGTGAGCCATCATGTGGTTACTGGGAATTGAACTCAAGACCTCTGGAATCTTGAGTTCTTCTCACAGACTGTCCATCTCACAGACTGTCCTTCTCACAGACTGTCCATCTCATAGACTGTCCTTCTCACAGACTGTCCTTCTCACAGACTGTTCTTCTCAAGACTGTCCATCTCACAGACTGTCCATCTCACAGACTGTTCTTCTCCCAGACTGTCCTTCTCCCAGACTGTCCATCTCACAGACTGTCCATCTCACAGACTGTCCATCTCATAGACTGTCCTTCTCATAGACTGTCCATCTCACAGACTGTCCATCTCACAGACTGTCCATCTCACAGACTGTCCATCTCACAGACTGTCCATCTCATAGACTGTCCTTCTCACAGACTGTCCATCTCATAGACTGTTCATCTCACAGACTGTCCATCTCACAGACTGTCCTTCTCACAGACTGTCCATCTCACAGACTGTCCATCTCATAGACTGTCCATCTCATAGACTGTCCATCTCACAGCCTGTCCTTCTCACAGCCTGTCCATCTCACAGACTGTCCATCTCACAGACTGTCCATCTCATAGACTGTCCATCTCACAGACTGTCCATCTCACAGACTGTCCATCTCACAGACTGTCCATCTCATAGACTGTCGATCTCACAGACTGTCCATCTCATAGACTGTCCTTCTCATAGATTGTCCATCTCACAGACTGTCCATCTCACAGACTGTCCATCTCACAGACTGTCCATCTCATAGACTGTCCATCTCACAGACTGTCCTTCTTACAGACTGTCCTTCTCCCAGACTGTCCTTCTCCCAGACTGTCCATCTCATAGACTGTCCATCTCACAGACTGTGTATCTCACAGACTGTCCATCTCACCGACTGTCCATCTTGGCAGAGCATGAGGAACAGAACTGAGCAAGCATTTGTAGATTTTAACTTGGGCTATTGACTCTGGCTTCACCTTCAGTGCCCCAATCTTTGCATTGTGGTTTTAGTCATCATTTTTGTTTTATTTCTTCTCAAGTCTCTGATGAGGTTGAAGACCAGATAGTTTAGTTTTACAAATAAACTTAGTTGCTTACGGCTTAATATGTTTTTAAGTCTAAATAGATGTTTTAAGTTGATAATGATAAGATATGAAAGATATTGATTTATACTCAGAATTTTAGACTCACCAAGATAGGAAAGATGTTTCCTTCAGGGCTGTCAAATACAAATAGCCAAAACACTAAGAATGTAAAATTTATGTAATTCTTGATTGCATCATGGTTCTTCTTGTTATAGGTAATCTATTGTATATATGTGTCATAATATAAAGGTATATGCTAAAAAATTAATAAAAAACAAACAAAAGAGAAAAAACAACTTTGGTGTGGTTAAGTGTGCCAGTTATCCCAGCTAAGGACTTTTGTCAGAGCCAGAATTTTGCTAGGAATGCATGGAGAAGTCTCACATTTCATCACAAGTTGAGCATCATTCCAAAGACACTCACAGAGTATTTGATGTGCCATCAAGAAAGCCAAGTCCCTGACCAAGCCTGTCTGTCAGTTCTCAAAGTCCACTATTCACAGTGTTTGTCACACTTGACTTGACAATTGCATCAGAGGTTGTTATTTTTAGGTACAGGAAAGTTGTACTTGCTTAGTAAGCATGAAGGAGTATTTCAGGCATGTTCTGCTTGCTTAGGAGGAGTGGTGTACATTTTTTATGTCTCTAAAACAACACTCCCAGAATGTTATTGTGATTTTTTAAACACATGACTCTCAGGATTATCTGATTTTCCCATCTTACCATGCACAAGCCAGGGAAGTACTCTAATGACTTTTTTCAAAAGTCTGCAGCATGCAGGATCCTCCTCACGGAGCAGTCCTCTCACCTAGGGTCCTCCTTGCGTCTCCAAGACAGGCATCAATAGCCACATGCCCAACACTAAAGGAGCTTTCCTATAGGGAGCTTTCATGAGGGATGCCCATGCTACTCTCCTTTTTTTTCTTTTTAACTTAGAAGGCCATTTGCTTACTCTCATAGCTGTTAATCTTGTCGTTGTCTGGAATCGTCACGTGTACCACTTCAAAATGTTCATCACCTGCAGTCAATCTGCAAATTCAGGTGGAGTCACTTTTCCTCCAACTCCATATCAGCTCCCAGGTTTTCACTTGTTTCTGGAGGAAAGATCTGAGCGGACTTCTTCTGTGTTACTTCATTGCTTATGGAAGAGTGTTGGCTTTGACTTGAGGCTATTAAAAAACAAGGGAATCTTGAACTTTGCATGCAAAAGGGTGGAACTAGAAAAGATCATCCTGAGTGAGGTAACCCAGACCCAGAAAGACACACATGATATATACTCACTTATAAGTGGATATTAGCCCAACATAGATGTCCTCTGAGAGACTCCAGTCAGCGAGAGATGAGAAACAGATACTGGAACTCTAGGAGGAGCACTGAAAGTGATATGAAAGAATGGGGGAATGGAAAGACCCAGAGGGTTCAGGAGTCCCACAGAGAGACCATCAAGGCCAGTGGATCTGGACCCGGGGGTTGGGAGGAGAGGTTGCTGCACAAACTGTTGCACCAACCAACAACAGTGCATGCAGTGAACCTAGACAGAACTAGCCAGTGGAAGCTCATTTGCTAGGAGAGCAGCCTCTGACATGAAGTCTGGTGCCCCATGATTTGATCAGTTCCCCTTCATGTGGAGGCCCTGCGGGCACACTGAGGAAGGAGAAGCAGGCTGTCCAGATGAGACCTGACATGCTGTGGCCTTAGGTGGGAGAGGAGGTCCCCTTCTGTCAGAGGTCTAGGGGAGGGGAATAGGGCAGAAGAGGGAGGGAGGCTGAGAGCAGAAAGATACAAGTGAGGAGCTAACAACCAGGATGTAATCTAAATAAATTATAATAAATTAAAATAGAATAGAATAGTGATAATAGATTCTTTTAGAGGCCTAACTTACAGGGTAGTTCAGGAGGGAGGGTGAATCAGGAGAAGGCTTTGGTATGTATTCATATTACAGAAAGGCTTAGTAGGGTGAGCTCCAGCATGCAAAGAAATTTTATCCCAAAGGAAGTAAGCAAGCTGTCATGGATAGATCTAATATAATAAGGGACACTCCAAGAAAACTGTGACCCAGAATAGGGGGTGCCGCAGAACATCCTGATGAGTCACTGCTTGATGAGTCATATTCGTCTGCTTATTTGGAGTGTCTTCTGAAGAACTTCATATCTTTTACTGGTATTTAGAGGAATATTTTGACTGAGAGAAGCTTCTAGACTCTTCCAGAACAGGATCCTTCCCCAACACATTAGATCACATACAAAGGGAGGCAACAAATGGCTGTCTAAAGCACTTTTATAGCCCACAATAATTTGACTTTGGGTCTTTAACCCACAGTCATTGTAGTATTCACCAACCTTGGCTATTTGATACAGGTGCAGCTTTTTGGGGGAACCTCTATTGGCCAAGCATCACATTTTATGTGGAAGCCTTATAAACTGACCTGATGATGTGACTGCTCCATGATGTGGTTAAAGGGAAAAAGAACCTGGGGGAGGGAAGCCTATGAGCTGGAGGTAGTTTAGGGTATGATAGGGGGTGAGAAGGTCTTTGAAATGTATAACAGGTACATGTAATTCTGAAGGAGCCACAGATAGCCACTGGTCCCTTCTGTCATTGGTAAGGGAAATGACTCTTTTGGTAGAGGGGAGCAGGGCTCACAAATTCTGGAGGAATGCTGGCTTTTATCTTAACTGCCAGAAGTCTTGCTACAGTCCAGGTTGAGCTAATTTGTGGATATCTGGGCTGCCTTTTGGATTTTGGGGAACAGGAGTTTTCTTTGGGCCTGACAGAGGCCAAATAGTCTATGTCTCTTTTTGCTATAAAGTCATCCGTATAATCTGATAAAAAAGGAAGCAGCCTGGCTAGGAAGGCAATCTTCCAGAGAGAGCCAGGATTTAGTAACCCCATTGAGGAAGAAATCCTGACCACAGGGTAGCTGAAGTAAAAGCATCTTAATCAACTGACACCAGTTTTCTTTCAGAGTATTGACCTTTGACCCTCGGGATGTTAATGACCCTTAAAACTTCTGTGGTGGGGTGAGCCTGTAATCCCAGCACTCAGAGAGGCAGAGGCAGAGGCAGGTGGATCTCTGTGAGTCTGAGGCCAGCCTGGTCTACAGAGTGAATCCAGAACAGCCAAGGCTACACATAGAGAAACCCTGTCTCAAAAAAAAAAAAACCCTCAAAAAAACAAACAAACAAAACAAAACTTTCTTATAGCCAGGTTATCTAAGTTTTAAATTTCATAATAATTTTACAGACAGAGTAATTTAATTTTTTAGTTGTGTTCTTATTCCCATTTTGGAGCAATCCTTTATCTTAGGGGAAAAAATCTTATCACATAAAATTTATTTCCTTTTCCTTTAATCTTCTTTATCAAAGACACATTTGATATCTATTAGTTTATATTCTCATTAAATGATTCCCTCTGTCTTTAAAAAAAAAAAGTCCTTGAAATTTTACATATATATAATGAAATATAGTCATATACACCCCTTATTTGCCCCTGCCCATCTCTTCCAAGATTTTTCCCCAACCCACCCTCTCCCAATTTCATGTCTTCTTTCTTTGTTTAATAACCCACTACATCCAATCAGTGCTGTACACATGTACATGTATATGGAGCTCATCTTTGTTTACAAGATCCTGAAAACACTTGTATTTTCAATAAAACAATTATATTTAAATGAAAGCCTGGGGAGCTGTGACTGAAATTGGGAAGCATATACATCATATTCCAGTACTTAGCATTCATAAGCACAGGCAAAACACGTTACATCTGAAGGCATACACAGTTAGGTTGGAGTAAAAGAGGAAATATTTTTGTATCCTAGTGAGACACATTAGCATCACCAGTAACCCTCCAGATAGCTTTTATGTCTTTAAGTGGGTGAGCTGGGTGTTTGTATTTTTCTGGACAGGAGGATGAGACAGGGTCTCTCTCTACGTAGGCCTAGCTATCCTGGAACTCACTATACAGACCATTATCTGCCTGTGTCTCCCAAGTGTTAGGATGTGCCACCATGCCCAACGTGCTGTTGTTGTTTTTTTTTAATGGCCATTTGTCCCCAAGTTTAAAATTGTATCATATCTTGGCCTGACAAAGATAAGGAAGCTAAAAAAATCTGTTCTTTAGACAGGCAAAGTTAGTATCCATTAAGTTTAGCGGAGATTTTAAATAGTGGCTAGCCATTAAGGATAGACTGCCAATAGTCTGAGTCCAGTGGATCTGGAAAAGGAAGAGAAAGGAGCAACTATCTCGATGACCTCAGAGTTCTCCCCACTGGAACTCTGTGGCCACACCACAGTGACCAACTCAAATTCAAGGCATCTTAGTATTCTGTCATTCTGAGCAAGGTTTGGAAAGACCACTGACTCACTGCTAGAGTCTAAAGGAACACTGACCCCGTGTTAGGGTCTGGGGATTGTGATCAGCGTTATGGAAAGAGATATTCTGGTGGAGACCTAGGGACTCACCAAAGGTCTACTGCTGAAGAGTAGAGTAGACTTAATAAATATGTTTATAGGGGGATGATTTAATCAGCTTATGAAATATTGCTGGAATAGTCCAGCAGGTGCTATCTTGAACCTGAAAGGATAAGACCCAGTAATCATTCAGTCTACGAGGCTAGATGCCTCAGCAGGGCGGATATAATTAATACTGAAGGCCTAGAGAAGTCCTGGATATGATTGGTCCTCAGTCTATAGTGGGAGGCCAGAAATGATTGTTCTAGCATCAGTGACAGAATCAGCAGCAGCAGCAACAGGGTAAAGTGACCTTGTGGTTGGTGGGAACACACGTAAATGAAGGTCAATCATTTTTCTTCTTACATAACCTTTTTTATTCAATCTAGGCTAGGCTGTTACCAAAAGGCACCATCTACATTTGGGGTGGGTCTTACCTCATCAATTAAGGCATCCAAGATAATTCTTCACAGAAGCACCCATAGACCAACCGAGTGTAAACAGTTCACTTGTAGCTCCCTGCTAGGCGACTCTTAAGATGTGGCAAGATGACATATGAAACCAAGTTTCATGATATTATACTGTTCACTTGGCAGGAGCCAAGAGATTCAGGTGTCTTGTTTTAAGTTCTTCATAAGAAGCTAGATATAGTAATGTAACTATGATAATTGTTTCACTAGATGTTTTAAATGCAATCTGTAAATTAAAAATAAAATCCAAGACCACCATGCAAAAAGGTATTGCATTTCAACGCATTAACCAACTATTCAGATGAAATTTAACACTTATAATACCACCCAGAAGAACAAAATTCTTAGGGACAAATTGAACGGAGGGGAAAGATCTGTACCCTTAATATCTATAAAAGAAAATGAAGATAAGAAAAAAAAAGCCCTAAATGTCCAACTGATTAGTGTATACAGAAAGTATTAAATAATAGTTGATTCTGTGTTAACATTTTATTGCTTTAGTATGATGGAATATCCTGTTATACTGAATAATTCCAAGAGAGTGAGTAGCATTTATAATTGCTGTATAATATTCTTTTACTATAATATGTTGGAATGCCCTAGTTAATGTGATTATTTATATGAGTATGCATACACACAGAAATGTTATTCAACCTTAAAACCTTGCTGTTTGCAGCAGCACAGATATGAACCTAGAGAACATTGCACTGAGTGACATAAAATCTTAGAAACATAAGCATGCACCTGGGTGTAAAGAAAACATTCTAACTCATCAAAGCAGAGTAGAACAGTGGATTCTGAGAGATGAGGAGTCAGTTATACAGGATAAATAAGTTCCAGAAAGCTAACCTTTGGCATGGAGATTCTAATTAATACTGTGTTATAAGCTTGGACATATAGCATATGCTTGGAGGTGGCCAGGGTTTAAGTATGTGAGATGATGGATGTGTTAATTAGCTCCATTATGGTAATGTATGTTTATAAAACCGTGTGTTGTGTGTGTTCTTATTTGTCAAGTATCCCTCAATAAAGCTGGGCCCAAGTTTATGCAGTCATTCTTGTGTCTGTTTGGGAAGCTATGTTGCAAACTACCTTTTGAAAACTTACAAGGGTTTTGTTCCTGGCCCATTAGAATCTGTGATGCTTAGGAGATGTGTGCATAAGAGTCAGGTAAACCATGGCTGGAGGCCTGCAGGGTCTTTGAATCGAGGCATTTATCAGCTCACACAATACTGACCACACTTTTAATTTTCATGCATAGTAACCTTGTATTTGCCATTTGCATTCAGTCTTTGAGTTACTTCTTGCTAGTGGCATCAGTGCCTGGAATGCCAACACTGGCAGTCGTCGCAAACAGGTGGATGGTTGGTGAAGGTCTCACCTGGCTGACAGATGGTAGAGAATTCTGCTTCATAGTCTTTCTTGGCATCTGCTTTGGATTTTTTTAGTAAGTTTGTGCCAGCCAGGATAGTGAACAGTTCTCTGCTGTGTGGACCACTGGGGATTTCTGTTTGCCCTTGAATCGTGGCTGACATTGTAAACTAAAGCCTTTGCTTTCTTCCTATCCACAGCCATGACTGAAATTCAGAAAATGCTTTAGCTCTGATTATGTAAGTGGGCAATGTTCTATGTCCAGATGGGATTAATAAATTAGATTACAGTGCCTCTTGAAGTCAATGAGTTCTCTTCTAATTGGCTTAGAGAGACAAAGAAGCACTCATATGAATAGACTATCCCTCGAACATCCCAGGAAAATCAGAAAATTGAAATGTAATACTCTTAAAGTACTCAGTGCAAAAGATATTCCTATAGAGACCAACTCAAAGAAAATGACAAGACACCTGGAAGCCTTGGAGAGGCCTGCAAACCACATGTCCAACAAAGGAGTGCGTGCCTCAAGTCATTGAAAGCCTCTTACGACTCAGCAATGAAGAGACAAGCCAATTAAAAATAGGCCAAGAACCTAGACACCTCTTCCAGCTGTTGTCCACATCGTCCACATGGCCAATAAACACACCAAAAGATGATCAAAACCAGCTATCAGAGACATGCAGGTTAAGGAGGTAACAGGACTTCTGCCAGTAGCTGATGCAAGTGATAAGGGGAGAATGTGAAATGGCAGGTGAGCCATGTTGGGAGGGAGATTAGCTTCTTCTCACAATCTTAATCTGAGTAATTTATGACCCAGAAGTTCTCCTGGGTATTACCTAAAAGAAAGTCAAAGAGCATTTGTATGCACCCTCTACACTGGTGTTCATGGTGGCTTTGTTCATAATAACTACCAAGGGGAAGTGGCCCAAGTATTCATCCCCTAAAGAATAGAGATGCTAAATGCATACGCAGGGAAGTGCTGTCAAAAAGGAAGGAAGCCATCATACCAGTGCAAGTGCACAGATGAACCTTAATGGAATCTTGTCCCTAGAAAGATGGGCCAGCAGTTAAGAGTACTGGCAGCTTTTCCGAAGGTTTGCTTGCTTGCTTGGTTTCCCAGCCCTCACACGATGACTCATACCCACCGGCAACTCCAGTTCCAGGGCATCAGACAGCTTCCTGTGGCTTCTGAAGGTACTGTATGTGCATGGTGCATAAGTAAGCATGCAAGCAAAATACCCATACACATAAAAATAAAATAAAAGGAGACTAGGGCATGGCCAGGGCTGTTGTGAGTGGCTATGGGGGTTTCCTTAAGGTGACAGAATGTTACGAAATTAGATTGTGGCCATTTTTATGCCACTCTATGGATACAACAAAATACTAATATACACTTTACACTTAAAACAGTAACTCTTTGAGTTATATTCCAAAATATTCCAAATCTTTTTAATTTAAATAGGCTTACATACATTTAGATAAATACTACCCATTGAAACTTTGTATCTTAGTAAGAATAAACTTTATATTCTGATTTATCAGTATCTGGTATAATTAAAGTATATTTTTATTCTACCTGGAACATGTTGTTCTTAAACAAATACAGATCTATTTACCAAAGAACTGATATCGCTATGTTTATGGAAAACTTAAATCAGTGTTGTCCTTGCTTGGGTGGTTAGTTAAAGATGTTTTCACATAGCTCAGGCTAGCCCAAACTCATTCTATAGTCAAGGATGATCCTGAACTTGTGATCCTCTTGTTCCTAACTCCCAAGTGTTGGGATTATGGCTTAGGCCACCATCCCTGGCTACAATCTGTGGGAGGGGGGAACCATTACAATGATGAAATTGCATTGTTGCCATTATCTTGTAGCTTGTCAGTTTGATGGTAAGTTCCAAGCTCTTCAGTTACCTGAAACTAAAATGAGTAAAATAATGAAGAGTTATTGGGATGTCTGCATTATTTCTAAGCAAAACAGAAATACTCAAACCCAACATGACTTAGCTTAAAGTTTAACTTGGGACTTTGCTACTATTTGGTTTTTTTCATTTGTTTTCCAAGACAGGGTTTCTCTGTGTAGCCTCGGCTATCCTGGAACTCACTCTGTAGACCAGGCTGTCCTGGAACTCAAAGGGATCTGCCTGCCTCTGCCTTCCAAGTGTCAGACTAAAGGTGTGCACTTCCACTGCCCTTCAGGGTTCTGTTTCTTAAGACACTCAACGATACACTCTTTCTGTAGTATATAAAATCATTTTTGAAACTTTGAGTGTGTAAGGGACACATGGGCTTCCTCATCCAAGCCTGGAGATGGGGGCCGGGGTACTGGGGGATAATCTCAATGGCCCAGCACACAGGCACGGGCTGAAGATATGCTTGTTCTCAGTAAAGAGTGATTTTTATCTTGAAACAGCAGCTCTCAGGCTATTTTTCTTCTCTAAACCCCTTTAGGATCTTTGAATTCTTCATCCATTTTCATATGTTTACGTGTGGTTTGTTCACATTTTGCATGTGTACAGAGGCCAGCAATTGATGTCTGGATGAAAGGCAAGCGCCACCACCACCCAGCTTCCTTTTTAACTTTTAAAATTAACAGAATGGGTCAGATTTTAGTAAGCCTGGGGCCTTTGAGTAGAGCAGGAAAGTCCCTGCATCTGACAATAAAGAAGCTAACGCTCACCTTCTGCTTCGTCCTGTAAGTGTCCCGCCCGTTATATCTGTACCCTAAGGATGTTTGTCCTTTGACTAATATTTATCTTTTAACTGTACTGCTTATGTCTGCCCAAAGTTTTAGATGTTTTAGTCAGATTCATCTCCTTTATTGTCTGACCTCTGGGTTTCCGCCTTAATCAGGTTTGCACAGGATTAAAGTGCCATTTCTATCTCTGCAGAGAGATGGCACTTTATATAAACTCATCAGTCCAGGGGGACTTCATTCTAACAGGAGAATTATGGGCAGTTTTATTCTCATGACTCCAGGCAGGGTTGCAACAACAAACAGCAGACAGATGAAAGTAAAGAATTCAAAGTTGGGCTCACTTTTGGACAAATTAATCCAAGAGGAAGTTACTGCGTCTTCAGTCCTTGATGTGACCTCAATGCACGTGCTGAGGTTAGGATTGCTGTATTAGCCAATGAAACAGAAAAACGCATCTTCTCTCAGCAGCCCTGGCCTCTTCATTCAAGCCCAGGCAAGTGTGCAACAATGGCACTGGGGTCTATCCTTAGTGCAGAATTTTGCTTTCCATATTCTCTTATATGTCCAGCAAATAATGGACTTTTAATAACTACTTCTCAAGTTGATTTTTAAAATATGACAAAGAATGAGCCTATCTTGGTTGATACTCAGTAAGTATAAGGTCCTCTGTAAAAAGGACAGGGCACGTGCTAAGCTTGCCATTGAGTCTAATCTGATTTGTATTGGTTAATGTTCTGAACTATGTGGGGCTTAGCATTTGATCAACACCAGGGTCACTTACTTGGTTCTGCTCTTAATGGCCCCATATTATATTTTCCAACTGATCTACTCTGCAACAAAGAGCTGCAGCAGGCATCCAGACCTAGGTATCTTGCCTGGGTAACCTGGACCAAGGTAGTGCCAAGGATTTGAAATAGGATACACATTCACCAAGTAAAGTTCCTATGACCCAAGGCTGTCTCTACAGAAAAAAATCTGTCTTCCACAGGTACCATCTGCTCACCAGAAACCATATTTACCAAGCACAATTTCTTTCCTTATGCCAAGGGCTATCCTGGGCATCAGTCACATGCGTAGAAACACAAACTAATACTGACCAGTCTAGTTCTCCATAGGAGTTTGGAAATGATATCCAAAGATTATTAATCACAGAAATCTAAAGTGAAAGATCAGACCAATGGGCATGGTCCCCTGGAGGCTTGGCCTCTGGGCTATTGAATCACTCAATGTTGGTCAAGGCTAGAGTACATGTTGCTTTCTGCTTCCTGTCCCCAAGGTTTTACCCACCCAGAGGGGACATCCTGAATGAGCAGCTATGCCTCTGGGCTTCAGAGAATTGAAGATGCCGTGATGACAAAATGAATCCTATACAACGTGGGCTGGGCTCTAGAGAACAACCAGTGATGTGCATATTGATCTTCACAGAATCTTCTCCCACTGATAGAGTGATCTCACAGCCCTGTAACCCAGAAACAGGCTCCAGAATGTTCATAGCTGCTCTTGACAAATAGAAGAGCAAACGTTCCATAAGAAGTAATCTAGAGTCTGGGAAAGATGACTCCATGGGTAAAACGCTTGCTATACAACATGAGTACCTTGACACGATGTGCTGTTCTGTTGTCAGGAGAGCATATAGAAACTTGGAAGTAAGGGTCACATTTAAAATGGGAAAGGATGTGTGTGTGTAAAGGATTGCACTAGAGAAGAGGTCTAAAATACTCCAGGGCAGTGTTCAACTAGGCTAATAACCAGCTCTAGGACTTCCTCATGTGGAGACCTCTCTGTGCAGACCCCTACTTCATCCAGAGATGTTGTAAAGCAGCCACAAGCTTATTATTAAACTCCTGAGCAAGCCACATGCTCAGGAACAAACACAGTTCACTGTGTCCCTCCAAGCTCCCAAAGGCACAGTGGTTTAAAAACATCATGTTCTCTTGCTGTGCGTGACCTTCTTCGATGGCAAGGTCACCTTGCTTTAGGACCTGGGCTTAGCAGCCTCTATCTTAAAACCTTCTTGTTTGTGTAATGAAGGAAAGTTCTGGAATGTTTTGTGCTGCTACTACTTAATACTCTTTCAAGGGCATGGTCAAGTCACTTCACTCATGGCTCATTGGCCAGGATGAGTCATGTGACTGTCCCCACCCAGGAGATCAGGAAGTGCTGCTCCCTACCCCTCCCCAGGAACAAACTGGTCTGTGAAGAATAGATTCATCTGTCAAATATGTCTAAAGCTTTGAGCTGAGAAATCTCAGCTTCTTCTTGACAGTGAACTCTGGGAAATCCTATACACTGGTGGAAAGGGACCTGGAACATAGTGGTATGTGTGGCCTTTCAGATACATGTGCATCTTTCATTGTGGTGGGGGCTGAGATGTGCGGCTTACAGGGCAGTCCGTGGAAAAGCTCTGTAGGGAGCAACATCTTCACATGTAAAGTACCGACCCCACACCCTGGCACGAGGTCCTTGTCCATATGCCCATTGGGACCTATTTGTGAGATTACTGACTATATACAAGTGTGTGTGTGTGTGTGTGTGTGTGTGTGTGTGTGTGTGTGTGTGTGTGTAATCTCTATGGTCCCTGTAGCCTCTTTCCCAGAACACAGCTGATAAGAAAATGTGGTATGACATTAAGGCTCTTAAGGAGCTAAGGTTTCACCTTCCCACAACTGAAAGAAACTGAAGCATGTCCTCTTTCCTTGCAATGTTAAACATGATGTATCACTTCTAATTGTCCGTAAACTGAAGGGAGCAGATGGATCTAGCTCTTTCTTTAAGGCCACATCATGGCTGCCTATGACCACGAGGCTAATCACCCTGACAGAGGTCCTCTGCAGCTTCACCCCAGCTTCCTCTCTACAAACCTTTGTACTAATTATTCATCTCCTGTATTATTCGATGTAGTTATTTTGGGGGTTGTATTTAGATCACCATTTTGCTGTATCCCCCCTCCTTATTTTTTTATTATGAAATTGCCATTTGTACACAAGGAAAATGGAAGTTCAGATGCCACATAGCAGTGGCATGCTGTTGTGAATCCCAGAGCAACCTTGTCACCTTAGTCTTTCAAATCCTATAGTATAGAAAACTGCTCTCCCCTCTTCAGAAACATCCCCCAAGTGAGTGGTGGCTATAACTGGGAATATCATTTGCTAGATATAATTCTCTGACTTGCCTTAAACCATCACAGCCCTGGTGAAAATATAAAGCTCAATAGCCTTGACCCTTACAGACTCAAGAAGATGCCTTGCCTGTTACCCTAGAAACAATATGGTGGAAGAATAGGGTGCAAGGATTTCTGTTGCTCCAGTCACTATGGGCGATCACGGTGGTGGACAGAAATGAGGTCAGATTTGGAATGGGAAAGATGAACCAAGAATCCTCAAGTTCATTTATAGGAGCCAGGGGGAAGTTGCCTTTGATGACTGTGTGTATAGAGCAAGAATTCATTTGTGTGCAAAACAAGGTTTGAAGTGCTGATTGGAAACCAGGTAGAAATGTGGCAATGGCCATTGATAGTACCAAGTGGAGTCTTTAGGAAGGTATGGATGAAAGGAACAAAGACAGAAGTGAGCTGGCTGGGCTCTCAGTCCACAACCCCAGTGTACCTGCAAGGCCCAAGACCCTGGGTTCTTAGCAGTCCAGGTGTCTGCCAATGAGTGGAGGAAAAATGACTGCTTAGACTCCAGCATGTAAACACAAGAGTCTTTGCAGGCTCCGTGCAATGGAGGAAAGGACAGTATGGGTGTTTTACTATCAGGGTGCCCACCTCTGATCAGCTGCTCAAGAAAGACTAGAACACATCTCAAACATGCCAGAGACTTTAATTTAAAAAATAAAAATAAAAAAGTGCAATAGTTTTCAACTTTACAACAGCAGGTGATTTTCCTGTAAAGACATGTAAAATATATACAGCATGTTTACCGCATTTGTTACAAAAAGAAAAAAAAACAGAAGAGATGCAGTCCCTGCTTTTTTTTTTTTAAAGGTAAGCTACATAATAAATACATCTGATGTTCTCTTGATGGTTGTTGTGTTCTAAGGCCATTTGTGAAGGCAGAGAGGATGAACACAGGACATAGACAGGAGCACAGGTGACTCTGTAGTTGGGCAGGGATCGCTGGTGATGCCTCTTCTGGTGCAGGGTTCCGCCAAAGGCCTGGTGTCTGTGTTGGACCTGTCATGTAAATACACCTACCAACCCTAGGATAAAAAGGTAGATTCCCACCAGGGCTCAGAATACAGTATGCTACCCTCCTGGAATGTGACAGTGGCCAAGGAGTACTTCAACCCCATTTCCTGTAGAAATCTCTAGGTTTTCACTACCCCCAACCCCACGAAGGCATTCTAGCCAGCCTTTGGCAGCTTCATCTTTAGACCCAAACCCAGGTATTCACACTATACCGTACCACACAAAAATACCCAATAATGCAGATCCACAAAAGAACAAAAGAAACAAAATACATAGATCTATAGATACTTAGTGAATATGTTTATGTATACACACACACATTCTCTCTCTCTCTCTCTCTCTCTCTCTCTCTCTCTCTCTCTCTCTCTCTCTCTCTCTCTCTCTCTCACACACACACACACACACACACACACACACACACACACACACACATACACACAATTACATGAGGGTCCATACCCCTTGTCCCTACCTCCCCACCCCACACATACCCCCCCAATGAACCCTGTGAGTACATGCCAGTTACTTTGACAGAGATGCGTTTGACACTAATTCAAATTTCGTGTCTATGCCTGGAGTCACAAATGACAGGCGGTTTGCTTTTTGCTTTTTGGCTGGTTTTGTCGTCGTGAGGTACACAGATACACACTGGGCTGAGGTTAAGACTATACAGCTATGAGGGAATGTTCTACCATTTCTTGACCTGCTAAAAACAGGCTAAAAAGCTTCTTTCCTGTTTATCAACTGTCTGGGAAAAATTCAGTTCATCGTCTTTGACATCCTTTGTTCCTTGTCTTCTGTGTGTGGTTGTAAACCTTTCTATCAGCATATGGGAAAATAACCAAGTACCTTAGATTTCTACTAGTGGGACTGACCTGACTCCTATGCAAACTTTGCCCAGCGGGATTCACAGTGTCTGCCCTCAGCGCAGTGTTCATTTGGTTGAGGTTTCTGATAAGGCAGAAGATGGGCTGAGATGACCTCTGCCGGGCCTTCCCAACCCAAAACCAGCTGTCAAGATGCTATTTGTGGCCTGAATAAACACATGTATAATTAGCCCTTTTCTGGAATATGCTCTTCTCTGAGGAGCCATCAAATTATAGAGAAATCTTGTTAATTGTGGGTTCTGCCTCACTGGGTCCCCACTCATTGCATTTTGCCCATTTCATTTAATTTTTATTTTTCTACCCAACTTCTAAAGTCCCAGCTTGGAAAAAAAAATGAAAATGCGTATCAAGTCATGCTCTAGTTCCTGTCTTTGCTTCCTAAATCTGCAACAAGAACTTACATATCCTAGAAACATGAAGCCTAACTGAACTCACAGCATCTTGGGGTCAGAGAGAACCTTCCATCACAGAGCTCTCAAGTAGCTGAATCTGTGAGACTGTGGAACCAGTAGTCGGAATCAGCTGCTACTACACAGAAGTGTCCTCAGAGCTGCAGCTCATGTCTGGAACTAGGTAATCCTCTCTAGGTGACGAAAAGTAAGGACTCCTTAGGAGAAGGAGGGTACCCACTGCCATGCCATTGCTTGAGAGAAATAAGGGAGAAGATACTGGATGGATAATAACTGGGAGCAGACCAGTTCTTCAATGAGAAGTCCCCAGGAAATAGTAATTGGCCCATTCTTAAGAACTTAGCTCATCTCAAAATGACTTGACCTTGTCTCTCCTCTGACCTCTCCCACCAAAATGCCAGCAAATCATTTAGAATGGAGTGGCATGGCTTTCATCTCCTCTGTAATAGTGTGTGTCCAAGAGATACTTGCTTCTGGTCTGGCCATTACATCCTCTATAGAGGAGATGAGAAGTGACTTGCTAAGGGTCTGTGCCCCAACTGTATATAAGGAAGGAAGGGAAGGATGGGATGGCATTTAGGAAGATATCCAGGGTCCCCTCTACCTCACTGCCTAGTAAGCTCCAAGGGGCAAACCAACACCGTTTTCAGAGCCAAAGATATACCTGAAGTGTATAAAACTCTCCCTTATCCTACCTTGCACACCAAATTGAGCACACTCTCTGGATACCAAGTCTTCCCAGACCTGGATTGGAGCCTCCAAATAGTTCAGGACTCAAGAGCAAATGGGACGCTATGAAGCCAAATATACCAAGTATACTCAAGTTTCTTCCTTTTTTCCCACCTCCCCGAGACCTTAAGCTACCCCCCCCAACACAGCCCTTCACCATGTTGGTTGTCACCATGTAGAAGGTAAGGTGAGGGGAAACCAAGTCCACCCCTCCCACTGTCCACCTTTGTGTCCCCACACAATTTCAGACAAAACCAAGGTACCCTTTGGGGTCAGATTCCCAACCCCATTTTCTAGGTCAGTTACAGCATCTGCAGAATAGGGCTCTACACCCATCCTTCCAGAACCATCCGGGGACGGGATGACAGGACTGAGCAGTTCTGTGCTCTAAGTCATTCTCGGGTCTACCTCTCAGGAAGGGGCACCTGGCAGGGTCACACAGTGTTATCGGAGGGGTCCAGAAGAAGCCCTTTGTCCTGTGCAGGTGAAAGCCACTTTCTGCCATGTGCATGGGCCTGCTGGCCACCCTTCATGCCAGAGAACTCACTACCGTTGGTCCCGGGTATGTCCTCTGGGGTCCACTGGTACAAAGATGATGCCTGAAGACAAATGTCTAAAAGGTTAATAATGGCAATTATAGGCTTTGAATATCACGTGGTTCCCATCTTAGCATTGATGTGAATGCAGGAAAAGGAGCCGGCACTCACACCAGGGACATCCCTGGAAGTGTCTCCCATCCATTGGGAATCCATGCAAAGCCTCCTCCCCAATGTGAGGACCACCCATGTGGTTGCCTCAGAGATTAAACCCCTCCCTCCTCTCTCTAAGGCATGCCCTTGTATCCTTTTCTGTGTTTGAGGCTCCCATCCCACCCCACCCACCCACTCCAGTACCAGCCCTCTGAGATCCGTTGACACCTAGCTTGGAGATCCAGTCTTGCAGCTTTTTCTGAACCTTGTCAGCCACCTGCTGAACAGAAGTGCTCTGGCTGCCCTCCTGCCCACCGCCCACATCCCTGCCTGCAGCAGAGCACACATGTACAAAACATGACTTGGTGTTTCATCTGTACAGTGCTGCGCCAGAAAATGAGTCTGGAGTTGCAGTTACGATTTGAGCTGCCACAAAGCAACAACCGGTTGATGCGAAAGGGAGGCCCTGAGCTGGGCCAAGTGCATATGCTTTCCCAGGAGCAAAGCAGGTGCTCGGTAAACATTCACATCTAGTTCCCACAGGCACCCTGTGCAGTGGGAACTATGTAGAACCTTCAGTGTAAGAGTGTGAAAACAGATGTGGACATAGAGGGATAGATCCACCGCCCACCTGTGAGTGACAGGTTGGTCACGGGTGTGTAAAATGCCAGCCCCAGGCAGCTCTTGCTATACTGTGCTGCTGTGAGGTTGGGAGAGGGAGCAAGAAGTAGGCATTCTTGTCTCTCCCAGGGCCCCGAGGTGCAGCGTCTTGTGTTGTGCATGACCCTCCACTCCACCACCCCCCGCAGCCACCCTCCCTCCCTCAAGAAAATAACATTGCCCTACATGATTCCCTTGAGACGTTCCCATCACCAAACCAAACTACTACAGGGAGAAATATCCCAGCATGCTTCTAACAGTCTGAAAATGTACCCACCCCCCGACAATGTAGTGCCTTTGCTGTAGATAACTCCTGGGCCTATGGCTAATGGCCCACTCAAACCCCAAGGCACGTGCATTTGAGTAGCAAGCAATGCAATGCAAACCAGGACTTGGGTTATTTCTAGTGATTTGCATTGGAATACCCCATGTCTACTTCATCCACATAACTCATGCTTGGACCTGCTTGATCTCAGGGCCTCTCTCCCCTCTGTGGGTGTTTCTTAACTCTCTGCTCCTATGGCTGACCCATGGGACACTTGCTTCTCAGTGTGTTCACCCATGAGAAGCAAACACAGAGGAACACAGAGAAGGACATTGCTAACTTCACAGGGGACAAAAGGGGCAGGAAAAGACTTTGAAGGAAGGACCAAGCCATTCCATCTCTATCTCCTTGCTGTTGCGCAACAGGGAGACCCTCCAGGAGGGCAAGCAAATGTGACACAGCCATCGCAAGTATGTGTCATGGGTTGGAAGGGAAAGGAACGTGCTCTAGAACATGCCAGAGCAAACATCTCAAAGACAGAGATGACAAATGATAGCCCCTTGGTGGACAGGGCAGTGACATGACAAGTCACACTTCTACGGTAATGAATGAAGAGATCCTGTGGTGGTCATCACCACTTATGAGGTTGCAGCTAGGTGCCAAAGTGGCCCAGCAGATTTGCAGGCAAGGGACCCTATGAGGAGCATGTCTCTGGGCCGTCTGTCTAAGTATAGCTGGGCCATTCCCACAGGTGTTTAGGGGAAAGGGTGCTGACACTCGCCCCTCGTGGAAGAGGTCCCCGGGAGAGGTCAGAAATCCGAAGCCTGCTTGGGCTTCACAGTGAGACCCAGCATCCATGGACGCCTCTCTTGAAGATGCAGTTAGGTCCCCTAACAGAGGAAAACAACATTTAATATGACTTATTTATTCACATCAAAAGCAGTAACCACAGAGGTCCCCAGAGAGACAAACATCAAATGCATAAATCAGGGCTAAACAACATCAACTACATCATTTTCTTGTCAACAGTTTCTCAACCCGAAGGAACAAGCAGACGACAGCAGATCTTGGGCATTCTACAAGACTACGGGCATGGGGTCCTCAAAAATATCAATTATCAAGAGACACAAACACAGTGAGGGAGATGCCCTCAATAGGGGGCGGGGGCTGAGGAACAACAAGACAAGCAGGTGTGGGGTGTGATCTTGGATGGCGTCTTAGATTCACAAACAAGCTCAGTAGGACATTTTTTGGGACACTTGGGGAATTCTTTATACAGATTATATTATTATATTAAATATTCTTATGCTAAGTTTCTTAGGTGTAACAACGGCAGTACTATGTAAGAGAATGCACTTTTGATGGGAGATATACAATGTTATCTTTGGCTGAACCACCTAAAAGCTGTAGACACCATGACAGCTCCTCTTTCAACTATCTCAGTGTTGAGGGGGTTACTGAGGCTGGGGCTCTGGGTGAGAGGTATAGGAAAACCCATGGTGCTGTTCTGTGAACTTTTCTGCCATCCTTGGATTTTTTTTTTCCAAAGTTGGTGTCAGAGGAGTCAGGATCATAGTCTTTTGTTTTCCTGAAGCAGCAACCTCTAGCAAAATGTGGTCAAGATGGGACCACAGAAAGTCAACCTAAGCCCAAGATTCAGGGAACCCATGATGCATTGCACCATGGTCCACATAGTGACCAATGCTGTATGCCAGCACATGTGTCTCTTCATCTTTCCAGCTTCCGTCTCCTGCCACAATTTTGGCTAGCTTTTTTTTTTGGGGTGCTCAACCTTCAAATGTGACCAGATCATCCAAGCCAAAGCCAAAGATCCTTGGTGAGCCAAGCTCATCTTGTATAAAATGTCCCTAAACTGTACCATCAAGTTCAAGAGAAAGCTACAGAGGCCCAAGGAGTGAAATGACTTCCAAGAGCCCAGTGAGGCAAGACAGAAGAACCAGTCCCTGCCCTCCTCCTCTTTTCTCATCTAGGATGCCTTCCAGGTCCTGAAAAGACCTTGACTCTGGAGGAAAATGCATCTTACATAAAGTCACACCACTACCACTTTCCGAACTAAGCTACAGTTCACAGATTCTGGCAAGCTTAGAGCTGGTAGTGTGGCCACACCCCAGCGCGCATCTCAGATCTCACACCTCCGCAGGCACTCTCGAATGAGTCTCTGACTTAGGGCTTATCATTTTAGACTATATGAAAGTGCAGCCAGGAGCCTCCGTGATAGGTGATCATTTCCTGATCTTTCTTTCTCTCAAAGCGCACAGACAAGGAAGATTTCTGAGAAACCCCGACCTTTCTAGATTCCAGCTGCGACGGGATGGCACTGGGATTCAAGGTCTGTGCAGCTTTCGTATCTGGATAAAATTGATTTTTAAAAAAATGACCTGTTTCAGCTTATCTGCTCTCCAGATGTCTTCTCGATCAGATGCATAGAGGACATAAGGTGCTCCCATCTGCTATGGCCCTGCTGAATGCTGCTGGCACCCCATCAGTCAATCACTCACCATGGGCTCCCACAGCCTCAACAAGAGAGTGACAGATTGCATTTG
This sequence comes from Acomys minous, assembly GCF_964271855.1. Lineage (NCBI taxonomy): Eukaryota > Metazoa > Chordata > Mammalia > Rodentia > Muridae > Acomys > Acomys minous. The sequence continues at coordinate 52,466,865 of NC_140493.1, forward strand.
GATCATGGGATTTCTGGTCTTAGAGGCTGTTGCCATAGCCTCAGACTAAGTGGGGCAACCAGAAAGAACAGAGCTGGTTGCAGTTTGGGGGCTCAGAGAGGATCGCAAAACCCAGAGGGGAAATTTCCCTCTGATGTTCAAAGTCTAACAGGCTAATGGGTGAGACAGCACCTTCTTCCTGTGATGGGTACCTTGAAGGGTCAAAATGGGATGAACACTAGAAATCAAGCAATCCCAGAGCTCTGGGTTACTTCATACCATTGCCTACTTCTTCCTGTCCTTGATGAAGTAAAGATGGAGATCACTTAGTGAAGAGTTCAAGTGAGTCAGATATCTTATTAGGTATATACAAGGCAAATTGACTTCCAGGCACTGGACAGCAAGCCAGCCTCCAGTTCCTGAAGCTGAATCCCTTATGAAAAAACAACCTGACATGAGGTCTGTTGAAGGGGTTTGGTTAACTGGAGGGAAAGGTACAACAACCACTTGGCTGAAAGAAGTTACCAAGTGCATGAGACAGGGAGAGAGGCCTTGGCCAGAGACACAATAAAGACCAGCAATAGGGGATCTTTGGAATGCTGTACATAACAGTGACAGAGCAGCTAGGACAACAGCAAAAGGAAGGGTAAAGACCTATATTCTAGGCACGTAACTTCATATATGCTGACACTTCCGAATCTGTCTCCTCTTCTGAAAATGAGGGAGTCAGTGGAGCTCCCATTGCACGGAGGCCCTTGGCCTTTACTGGCAAGCTCTTCATAGAAATGGCCCACTCCCATCCTGTAAAGAAGAGAATCATTCAGAACTTGACTTCTCCCTGCCCTCACCCAAAGGGAGCACATCACCAGATGTACTCAGAGAACAGTCTCACCAGGTCCCATGCTAAGGAACAAATGGGCCATTGGAGAAGAACCACTCCCAAGGAGATAAGCCAAAATTCATTCCCTCCCTTGGTGCTATTATGTTAAGCTTGGAAGAGTCAACTGGGTGCCTCTCCTTCCAATACTGAACTGGCAATAAATAGCCAAAGGCATGGGAGGGTTACAAGAATGATGACCAAGTACAAGTTACTTCAGTTACTTCCATCAGTGGTTATCGAGAGGAGGAGAGAGAATTCACTCTACAGCCCTTTACCTTACAGAAAGGGTTATCAGCTCTGTGAGAATATAGGTGTTGTCTATACTTTGCTGGGAAGAGGGGTCTCCCTGTCATTACATACTTCCTGCACAATGGTCACTGTGTGACCACTCTGCACAAACACATGAGTGAGAAGCCACCTCTGAAGATAGACTGAGCCTATGTCCCTCTGATTTAACTCCTGGGCCTAATGCTTGGCCCTGTGGAGACACAGAGCAAGGTGCCTCCTCCACTGGAGGGCTGAGTCCAGACACCTTTGTGTCAGGGAGTCCACCTTCTGGACCCTTCTTGGTAGGGACTGAGAGTGGATCTCCTTGGTTCTCTCAGTGCCTCAGCGCCATGATCACACATAACCCACCATCATTTGAGGGCAAATCTTACAACAGTTTCAGGGGGGATTTCCTACATGTGTTCCAGGAAGCCTCCTCTGAGGTGTAAATTACTCTGCATATAGGCATCAGGATTGTCACGTCTGTGACCCGAAAGAGCCAACAATCTCTTTGCAGAGCAAAAACATTCAAGAAGAGTGATTTGCTTCTATTCTCTGGACAGACTTGAGAGCCCTGTGCAGGGCAATTCCATACAACAACATCTCAGACAAGCGAACTGATAAAGACCTCGAAGTTTGAATATGTCAACTTTGGCCAAGAGAGTCTAAGGTTCACAGACTCCTTTTGAAGGTCCCGTGTCCTAGACGAAGGGGATATTTCAACATAGGGTGTAGCATTAAGTGCATGCATTGACTTTCCAGAGGAGTCCTGGATGCTCCTGGTTTCAGCCCAGTGGCACACATGCTTGGGACTGGTGGCATTTGGATGCTGTGTCCTTTAAGAAATCCTGAAGACCAGTAAGTGCGTTCCTTGTGCGTGCGTAGTGTAGCCAAAGCCCATTTCCATCCAAAAAGCCAGGAACTTCCAGTATACGAAGAAGGAGTGGGAGGATGAGTGGATGAGTGACTTTTAGAGATGGCAGGGATGGCGATGAGAGAAATTAGAGTCCCTCAGTGAATGTGGAGGCCAAGCTGCCCTTGGACTCCTGCAATTGAAAGGGCCTACAGAGGATGTGCCATATTCTCTAGCCTCAACTGTCCCCTAAGGGGGTCATCCTTTATTGAGAGTGGGGAGGAATTTCTCCACTACCTAGACAAAAGCATCCCCTGAGATTCACAAGTTCTCAGTAGGCCAAGATACAGCCTCTAAAACTCTTCCTGAGACCAACATGAACTTCTCCCTATTTACAGATCAAGCGCATTTTAGAGACACTGTTTCCTGAAATATATATCTCTCTCTATATATATTTTTTTTAACAAGGACTGCCCTGTCACTTTCTTGTTAGGAAAAGAAACCACATCATCATTCTGATACCCATTCTCATCCAAGCATTCCAAAACTAGGACTCTTATCCATGCAGGTAGAGGCTCTTCGGAGTCATCATCGTCATAGTCATCATCGTTAGAAAGAGGAAAATAATAAAATAGATACTCTTGGGTCCCAACAATTTTCCTATTCCTACCCTGACAACTCCAGATGCAGGGGAAAAACTGTTGGAACTAGAAATACTGAAATTAAAAATGTCTTGAGTAAGTCGACACTAGTGGCTCCTGACTATTCCTTTGACACTTTTGCTTTCTTGTGTCAGTGATGCATACCAGTTCCACAAAGTGCACACTTCTTAATATTTAATTTTAAACTGGCAGGTTAACCTGATCCCTGTGCTCTTGCCTACCTACACCCTGAAAAGAAGTGAGTGAGATTCAGAAGCTAGCTGTTTGAAACTATGGCCATATGATCCATCTTGGGTCAAAAGTGCCTTATGGGATGTGCTCAATTTGGCAAGGTAATAAATCCAACCTTGCAAGGTTTAGTTTGTTTGAAAGCAGCCTCAAGGAGACTGCTAATGAAAAGGGGGAGTGAGTACCTGATACTTTCCACCTTGTCGCACAACACACCTGCACACAGAAGCACACACACTCATGTTGCACATGCATACGCACAGCCACCCAGTCCTTGGGGAAGAAGAGAGGAGTTAGGTCAGAGACATCACTACGGGTAGGCAGTCAAAGGCTTCGGGATGGGCATCCTCTCAGCTCTGTCTTGGTGCTCTTGTTCTCACACCTGTCCTAGGAAAGCCACCCCAGAGAGAGGAGGCAGGGTGGGGAGAAATGTAAGGCATAACTCTGCTGGGGAGAAAGGAAGGAATCCATGCTTCATGCTCAGGTGAGAGTTTCAGAGAGGATGGGCCTCTATTTTCCCTTTGGACAGCTCTGCCTGGCTGGAAAGGCAGGAAAGAAATGAAACCAGGAAAGGAGGGAAGAAAGAAAGGAATGATGATGACAGTAATCACAAAAAAAAAGAGAGAGAGTAATAATAAATAAGGAGGGAAAGAGGAGTTGGGACAATGAAACTTACATCCGCATGACAAATGACTCTTCGTCTACTTCCCTCCCCACACTTAGATGGACTTGCGACGGAGGGTCAGCCTGTGGTTCTCCCCGCAGGTGTGCATCCCAGGAACCATGATGAATGGGGGCCGGAGAAAGCTGTTGGCCAGTAGGTTTGGAGGGATCTCTTCAACCCTGCAGGAAACAGAGTGGACAGTAGCCCGGACATTCCTGATGTTGCCACGAACACAGGGAGCAGCAACAGGAGCAGCAGCAGCAGCAGGAGGAGGAGGAGGAGCAGCAGCAGCAGCAGCAGCAGCAACAGCAACAGCAGCAGCATCGTCGTCGTCATCATCCTGGAAGCCGGCAGTGTGGGGAAAGCAGAGATAGCACAGGGTCCTGCCGTATTTCCTCCAGAAGGACATGGATAGCTGTCGCCTGCGCCTGTTTGGCACACGAATAATCACTCTGTTCGGATTTCCAGCAAGGATCTCCGCAACTTCTCCCTCCAGAAGCTCCTCGTCGGTATTCATGGTCAGAAAGCGCAGGACCACAAGATTGAGAAAAGCACCGATGACGGTCAGACCCACCAGGATGTACATGAAGCTGAAGGCCACATAGAATGGCTTCCTCTGCAGTGCACCCTTGGACTGCAGGGCCACAAAGTCACCAAATCCTATAGTAGTCAGTGTAATGAAGCAGTAGTAGTAGGCGTGGAAGAAGCTCCACTCCTCACATTGGGAGAAGGCAGCTGCCCCGAGGCACAGCGTGCCCATGCAGGAAAAGAAGCCGATGGTCACCATGTTCTCCATAGAAACATCAGTGTTGCGCATGCCACAGCACTTCTTGATACGCTTCAGCAGGTAACGCACGAAGGTGTTCATGCGCTCGCCCAGGCTCTGGAACATGACCAGCGTCAGAGGGATGCCAAGCACAGCATAGAACATACAGAAGGCCTTTCCAGCGTCAGTTCCAGGAGCAGCGTGTCCATAGCCTATGGGAAGGAGAAGAGTGGGGAACAAGACAAATAAGAGGCAGCCCCATGAGCACCGGAGAAAGAGGGATTCAGGGAAATGCCAACACAAAGGGATTCCACGTGGAGATTAAGTCCCTCTAATCACAAAATGTAAAATCAAAAAAAAAAAAAAAAGCTACAAAAACCCAAAACTTTTTGTTTTGCTTTGTTTTGTGACAGGGTCTCATGTAGTCCAAGCTAACCTCCAACTCAATATGCAGATGAGGTTGGCCTTGAACTCCTGATCCCTGCTAGCCTCCACGTCCCAACTGCTGGAACTACAAGCGTGTGCTCTCAAGACATTATTGGTATCAACCTGAAGCCACGAGTAGAAACTTCTATTCAATACAACTTTGTTTGATCTAAAATCCCCTTATGCTATTTATTAGATACATGTAAAATGTGAACGCAGTTTGCATTGACACAGGAGTCCCTTCCCTGAAGTAACTCATTACGTGGATATGAATATCCCAGATCTGAGACGGTCCCAAGCCCTAAGCACAAAAATTGGCTGAATCATTTTTGGATGAGGGGTGCTCAGTAGCCTTAACGACCACCTAAGAGGCAAAGAAGCCTCAACTGAGGATCAGCCCTTGTATTGGTTTGCTATAGGAGAGGATGAGGCGTGTCAATAGTCTTAGAGTAACACAACTTATTTACCACTAAGCACAAAAGCCTGAGGGAAAAATAATGGACCATCCCTAGCCCAGATCCGCATAAAGGCTGAATGCTGAAAGAGTAGGCACTGTGTGACAGCAGGAGGCTGACGCTCCCATGTGCCATCTCTGTCTAACTGTACAATGGCCCTAATCAAATGGGGTGATGACTGCAAGCCCATAAACAAGAAAGCCAGCCAGTGAGTTAGCAGTGTAATGAACCTGAAATCTTCAGAGCTAGGGTTTGAGCCTGGCGGTTTTGGGCTGCCGAGAATGAAGCTAAAAGCAAGAATTTAAGTGTTGAGGGGGGGGGGGGAAGGTCATGGCAGAGTAGAAGCTTTGGTTCACTTTGTTCAGTCCTGTACCCCCATGCCTAGGCAGTGTCTCAAAAGTAGGGAGTTGGTACAGTGATAGAATTTAACCTTGTATCAAGAATTAACCTTGAGAGAGAGGGAGCACAATGACCACAAAGACCTCAGTGCCAGTTGATTCTAGTCCAAGTTCTGAAATTAGCATTCCCCCCCCCTAAAAAATGTACATCACGGGCAGTATTTGGAATGTGAAGGCTAGAACTCATCTTCAACGCCTGCCCCTTCAAGGAAGGTGACATATATGTTTACCCAAGTCACATGCTCATGGTCACTTCACCACCTTTATTATGTTATATCCCAGAGAATCTCTGTCAACTGACATATGGGATGATGATGTCTCTAGGTGGATTGTTGGGTAGATCTTCTGAGACCAGAGACATAATAGGAACCTACCAAACTCAAGTCTCCCTCCCGCCCTGGCTTCTATTCTCCCACAGTCCTCTGCTGTACTTCATGGTCTCTTCAGAAGACCTGGCCTCATTCTCTCTGGCCCCCAACCCCACCACCCCAGCTAGCACTGAACTCCGTTGCCTCACATACCCCTCATCCATTACAATGGAAGATAAATGGCTTAAAAATAACCTCTCTGGAGCCAGACCAGAGAGGTTAAGAGTAGGGAATCAGAAAAGCAGAGAAGGATGTCAATGTATATTTTGATACAAATCATCCAATGAAGAAAGGAAAAGATTGAAAAAGGCAAGACACAAAGCCCCAGGGACAAGAAGATATCACAAAGATATTCTGGAAAGATTAAAAAAAAATGGGACAGATTCACTCTCAGCTAACTCTAAGTAGGATAAATGTGAAGAAAGCCACATGTCAGTTAAGTTATAAGAAAGCTAAAGAAGGGCCTGCTGAAAGGCAGACAGAGAAAGTGGCACAACTAATACCAAAGCGCCAACGCCTCTTAGACTGCTGCCTTCCAGTCATAAGCCATGAAGGCCAAGAAGCAATTGGAGCCACATCAATACAGAGTCAAGGGAAAGACCCTTAACCCATAATGCCTTTTTTTTCCTGATTTAAAGCAAAAAAAAAAATTAGAAAAGGTCTCACTCTCTAGTAGAGTGTGGCCTGGAACTCACTACATAGCTTCTCCTTGAATTCACAGAAATCCACCTGTCTCAGCCTCCCAAATGCTTGGGTGACAGGCATGAGCTACCACTGCAGGCTTTCAGATGTCATCACTGACTTCCCACTACACTGAAGTCTTGCCTAGTCGTCAAGAGGGTTTGAGCCTAGAGCCACTATCCTTCATGTCCCAGGCTGTGTCTGCCCAGGGTGAGGGTGCCATGCTGCCTTCTCCAGCTGCCCAGTATGGAGAAGGTGGTGTTGGGGAACTTGCTACTGAGAGGAATGAAATATTTAGGGTTTTTGACAGTAGAGACTGAAGCAGGCACAGATCCCAATAAAGAATGACTCCGGCTGGCTTTGAGAAGAGACATGCTGGGGAAGGGGGCTAGCCCTGGCCCCTTGTGCTTCTGAGATGGTTCCCACTTCAGCCCACAATGCAGCTAGCCTTGCATCCATCCTCCCACAGCTCCCTAAATGCTCTAACCCTGACTTCCCACTTCTGTGAAGAGGACATGAAGTGAAGCAATATCTTTAAGTCATATAGCTCTTATAGCTTGCTCTCCTGCATTTAGTCATTGCTCTGGAAGAGATGGGTATCACAGTCCACGGTTACCCCACACTAAGCCATCGCTTATTCACAGGAACCAGGCAGATTGTTTAATACAATGAAAAAGCACACATCCCTTCATGAGCTTCGCTGATTCTTGCCAGAAACATGGCTTCCTGGTCAGTTTCCTTTAACTTTGTATCTTGAGGAAGCATGTGAAGCCCAAATGCATTTTATTAACATGCAAGTGTGCAAAGCATGAATTTCTCCTGGAAAGTGGATAAAGGGAAGGGCTGAGATGTCTTCCATCCATAAAAAGGCCACAAAACCTTCCCTTGTGGGGCAATGCAGTACCACCCACTGTGCCCTGACTGTGCTGTGAGCCCAAGCCAGATATGAATTTGCCTGGGGTGGGACACACTCCAGCCGCCAAGTATTTCAGGCTTGGATTCACAGCTTCTCTGTGATTTTAAGAAAGGTTGGGGATCCCTATTCTCCTCTACACAAGCTTGGATTCACAGCCTCACCATGCTTTTAAGAAATTCTGTGGGCTCCTATCCCCCTCCACAGGAGCTTGCCTTTTAGAAGCAGCTGAGAAAATGCTGTGTACAAAGAGCCCACGGGGTGGCGGGACCATGGAAGCCTTGGCCTGTGCGCTTCCTAGGCCGCCACCAGAGGTGCAAGGGTGCCCTCTGGCGGGTGATCTGTCACTGAAGCACATGAGTGCACGCACCGGTCTCTCACCTGCCCAGGTTCCTTCTTGGGATGCGTCCAAGGGGAAAGGCACTAAAGTTTTTCACTGGGAAAAACATATGTTACATGGTGGATTTTTCTTTCAAAACGTAACATCAATCAATGGAATTTTGGCATAGATAAAATATAAAAACAATAATCGCTAGTGTTTATTGAGAGCACATAATACTAGGAACTGAGCTAAAACCTTTTTTACACTCGATTACTCATCTCCTGGGGAAAAGAGGGTACCCGTTTTCAGGTAGTCAATATTCTCCCCAGCATTGATGAGGCAGTCCCATGATATTGGGCTTAGCACGATGACTTTCTAAGCTCCCATGTCAGGCTGATCTGGGCCTTAATCCTAACTAAGCCCCTGATGTTAGCCACAACCACAGTGCAAATGAGGTGTCCACATTGTCCCCATGGGCAGAAAATGGAAATCCAGGTCCCTCCCATTGATCCTCCCGTTGCATCCACACAAAACCTTCTTCCCTCTCTGTATTCTTTCTTGTAACTCCACCAAAATATGGAGGGGCAAATCAAAGAATCATAAGAGAGGGAAAAAAAGGATAGAAATCTGACTGCTGTTTGAGAAGTCTGTGGTAGAATAAGAACATCAGTAACTGTCGGCAGCTGCGGTCCTTGAATTGGATGGTTCGGCAGAAAGGAGTGCCTTGCTTTCCTGGGCTGATGGTGTTGGGCTCAGATGGCTTCAGGTCAGTTATGGTGAAGCAAGATTTGTGGGTGAAAAAAAGATTTGTGGGTGATGAGAGGTAACGAAAGCCCTGACTTGGCATAGGGAAAGCCTAATCCATTTGAGGGACAACCTCCGTGTTTCATATGGTCTTTAGCCTCTGGCCTCTCTATAGCAGTCTGTTCTAGAAGCTACCCTCTATTATTTGCAGTGATCTCTCTTTTGTTGGTAGGTCCCTCTCCCCGGAGTCACAAGAGCACTGGATTTCCAACCTCCTGAACGAGGACTTAAGTTCACAGCCTTGTTTATGGTACAGTGTCTCTTTGTGGGCTGTGGTGAGGCAGGGGGTTGGGTGGATTCCCAGGGGCCAACAAGGACCCCAAAGGCAAGAATATACCTACTTAAGCTTCTTGGTTGAAGTTTCACAGAGAGAAAACCATGCCAAAGTGGAGCATTGTCCTTGATATCCTTCCCAAAAAAGCAAGGATGACAGTTGCTGGGGTGGACACTTGTGCATCTGTCAGAGTCAATTCCCATCAGCCAGCATCGTGAGACACCACAAGCAAAGGGTGCAGGCAGGCCTTGCCAGGGGACGCGTGATAGCCATAATTGATGCATGATCGCAGTTAGAGATGGATGAACCTAGTCCCACTGGACCTCCTTCATGTCTCAGCTGTATAACCTGGGCAAGTCACCTAACTTTGCAGGACCAGAGACACCAAAATCCAAACAAGAAAAGAAGAAGAATACCCCCACCCACCCACTCTTGATTATCTCCTAGACTTCAATTATTTTTAGTTTGCTTTCTGATTCTTAGACTTTGCCACTTTGAAAGTTGCTGGCTATAGGAATAATAATTGTTTACTGGAGAAATTCATATCATAGAAAGAAGCAAGGAAAAAAAAACAGAAGAGAGATGAGAAAGTTGAGGAATGTCATCTTTCCACTCAGACCTGGGAACTTTTCCTTGTGTTTCCCAAATCCTATTACTAAATATATTTTCCATGGCAGAGAGCAAGCTGCACATAAGCAATTATAAGAAAATGCTAACACTAGTCTATTGCCAATAGCATTCTTCATAAGCATCATTTTTAATTCATAAACTCCAAGTAGAGGCGCCACAATTTCTTCACCTAAATAGACTAAATGGGGAATGTGGTGGACCCTAATTTGCTTCTGTTACTAACATCAATTTATGTTTTAGCCAAAAGCATACTGTTTCTGGCCTTAGATTTTTACTCCAAAAGCAAAGACAAGAAACCATTAAGTGCCACCAAAACGGCTGTACTAGGCTGTACCAATGGGAGATATTGTCCAATGGCTTCCCCACCGTGGTAGATGACCACTTCTCTTCTCTTAGAGGAAGAAGTACTTGGGGAGGTCAAGTGTTTGCCCTGCTCCAATAAATTATAAGCACTGCCACTAAGATAGCCACTGCAGGTTCTCTTCTCGGGGTGGTGGGTGAGCGTGTGAATGGAGGCAACCAGGACTAGAATCTGCAGTTGTGCAGCATGCTCCCTAAGGGAAAGAAACTGAAAAGAATAGAAAAAAAGACCAGAACCTCAGAGACATGCAATGTTCCACACTCATAGGAGATTTGGAAAAAGAGTGAAAGTGGCAGAAAAGTACCTAAAGAAATAATGAGCAAAATCTTTCAAACATTGATGAAAATGTCAGTCTGAACATCCAAGAAGCCTAACGAATGCCAAAAATGATGAGCTTCAAGAGAGCCACACCTAGATACATCACATCTAAGTGCAAGACAATGATGCAGTGTTAAAACAAACATGAGAAAAGCAGCTCGTTGTTAGAAGGATTCCACAATTAGGTCCATGAGTGACTTCTCATCCCAAACCAGAGTTCAGAAGACTATGGGATGTCATGGTCAGCATGCTGAAAGAAAGTGTTGACCAAGAATTTTATGTCCATTTAAACTACCATGAAAATTCAGGTAAATTAAGATCTTCTCAGACAGTGATATGACATGGTCAAAGGGCTGAACAAAAGTGACAGTCAGTCAAAAACTCTATATCCAACTAAACTATCACCCTAAAAAAGATAGACAGTAAGACATCCTACATAAACAACAAAAACTGAAAGCTTTCTTTGCTAACAGTCTTACACTGCAATGAATATTTTTTAAAGTCCTTCCAATTGAAATGAAAGAACTGAAGTCAGTAACCCAAATTCATAAAAAGAATTGAAGAGTGGCAGGAAAGGTAGCTACATATCTAAGTATATGAGTATCAGATTGTTTTATTCATAACCTTTCTCCTTTTATATAAAAGGTAACTGCCTAACTTGTAAAGCAATAATTTTAAAGCAGCTATTCAATTATAAAGCAATGATAAATAGATACATAAACATTTCATTTTTACAACAATAATGAGAGAAAGAATGGATTTATGTTAGAAAAAACTATATTAGAAAAAAAAGCCAAGTTGTAAGATAGTATCAACTCCAGCTAGCTGTTTTTAAAGATGCCATTGTTATTTCAAGAACAGTTAACCAAGGAACTGACTCAAAACATAAAAGAAACAACACAAGAATGGAAATGACACACTAGAAAAAAATCGACTTCACACACACACACACACACACACACACACACACACACACACACACACACACACACAGAGCCAGTAATGAAGAAGTAAAGGAAGAAAAGAACACAGAACCCAGGCATCATGATGGCAGATTTAACACCTTCCAGATCAGTAAGTACATTAAATGTAAATTAACCACATGCTCTAGTCAGCAGTTAGAAGTTGGCAGATAGACAAGGATAAAACAGAAGCCATGACCCAAGAACATGCTGCTGTCTATAAAAGACAACACTGTAGATTCAAAGACAAGAGCAAATTTAAACAAAAGGATGGACACAAGGCATGTCATACAAGCTGGCCAAAAAAAGCTGGCATGCCTGTACTAGCACCAGATTAAAAATAAAAATGTGTCCAAAACAAATAGACGTCACAGAGACAAAAATAAATAATAAATAAAAGATCTTTGAAGTAGTAAAAGAATCGCTGGACCGGGAAGGCGCTACAATCATAAACGTGCAAATGTCCTCAACAGAATGTCCTGATGCAGCGGCTCCTAAGCCTTGTCCCAGTCTCAGCCAGTGGCTGCAACACTAAGATTGCTCCTTTCATTGTCCTTTTAGGAGACTTAGAAGTCTATAAAGGGCCCTGCATAGGCATGAATGTAGCAGGTGTTTCTCATGCTAGACAGGAGTCACAGAGAGCTCAACCCTGGGCCTGTGTCCACTGAGTCCATGAAGGGCGCAATTCCTAGTGACCAACAAGCTTGATGTCTCTCACTTTTTTTTCCAGGGCCTATGTATAAGGAGGTATGCTAACTATATCCAGTAGTGGGTAGCAGTGTCCCTAAACTAGCATCTGGATCCTCTCCCTTCTCTGGAGTGGCCGTGAGTCACTTCTGGCCCAATGTTCAGCAGCAAACCTCGTTCCACTGCTGTCTCTTTCAGGGCCATGGTTGGCCAAGCCAGTCCATTTGTTCTTCCACAGTGTCAGTCTACTATCTTTATACCTTCTTCGCACTCCAGCCTTGAGGCTCCTATTGCATCTCCTCCCTGACTGGAGCAGGGCAATGGGAAAGTTGCCACTGTGGCAGATAAGAAAGATTCAAACCGAGAATTGCCATGAAACCCACCCATCTCACTCCTACACACATAACCAAAAAATGGCAGAGAGCAGGAAGCCAGGGGATAAGTATATATACATGAGTCCCATAGCATTCCTGGCGAGAGCTAGAAATCTCTAACCACCTCAAAACCAGCATCATGCAAACAAAATGTAGCGTCTTTCAGTAGAATATCATCTTGATAGAAATAAAGAAAACACAGAGAGGGGCCAATGCTCACTGTATGTGGGAACCCCCAAAATGCTCTGTTAGGTGAAGAAGCCAGGCGCCAAAGGCCAACTACCACAGCACACAATTTGCCCAGTCCCACCAAGTTGGAAAGTGAATTCATGGATGTGGGGGTAGGGGAAGAGACAATGGAGCAGGGTGACTGATAAGGAGACGTTGCTTTCAATGATGAAATGCATAGAACTAGACAGAGGTGATTGTTGTTCCACGTGGAAAGCTAAACACCACTGAGCTGCATGCTTTCCAATAGTTCTATATTATGTCTTTTGCCTCAATTCAAATGGGGACAGGATGATCAAGAATTCAATGAGGTGATAACACAGGTGGGCACAATGAAGAGCATCCCCCAAGAAGTCACATATTGTGTGTTCTCTCCTCAGCTTCTTATCATAACACTGGGATTTTATTCTCTGCTGAATACAGATGCCCTACATTAATGATGGTGTGCCTCCAAATAAAGCTAGTGTGAGTCAAAGACACTGAAAATCAAAAGTGCCATACATTGAATATAGCATTGAGTACTAACACAGCACCACAGCACACCAGTGTCCTTTGTCTCCCTTTGTTGTCTTGTGCCTTGAGGGAGCTGCAGCCTCTTCCACTCTCCAGACTATAGACAGAATGCTGCCTTGCAGAGCACTAGCCTAGAGATTAGAATTTCCTCTTATGCTCACACAGCTTGAGGGAGCTGCAGCCTCTTCCACTCTCCAGACTATAGACAGAATGCCGCCTTGCAGAGCACTAGCCTAGAGATTAGAATTTCCTCTTATGCTCACACAGCTTGAGGGAGCTGCAGCCTCTTCCACTCTCCAGACTATAGACAGAATGCCATCTTGCAGAGCACTAGCCTAGAAATCAGAATTTCCCCTTATGCTCACACTGCTTGAGGGAGCTGCAGCCTCTTCCACTCTCCAGACTATAGACAGAATGCCATCTTGCAGAGCACTAGCCTAGAGATCAGAATTTCCTCTTATGCTCACACAGCTTGAGGGAGCTGCAGCCTCTTCCACTCTCCAGACTATAGACAGAATGCCACCCTGCAGAGCACTAGCCCAAGAGAAGATAAAATTTCACAATTTGAATTGTCTTTTTTTTCCAAACATAGATTGCTTTTTATCTGCGATAATATTGAGCCATCATAAACTGGGACTTCTGTATGGCTAAGGAAGACTAGGGGACTACATATGTGTGTAGAGTCTCTCCCCTGCTCAGTCCTTGGTGGTCTTCTTAAGCCTTAAACTGAGACCACATCTCTGCATCATAAAAGAAGATTCTACTAGTGCTGTCCGATCTAACGTTCTTCCAGGGTGGAAACCTCATTCTGACAGCTGTGGGGTTGGTGTGGAAGAGTAACAAAATGACAAGTTGTCTATCTTCCAAATGGAGGAGGAATGTGGGACTCACAGGTCTTCTGGGACTCCTAAGTATACACAGCACTGCTACAGGCAACCATTACTGACTAGTAGTGCCCAGGAGCTCCTGTCCTCATGCAGCTAGTTCTGAGCCCTGTCCCAGACCTAGCTGCGCAAACCTCAGTGGTCATCTGGGGCTCTCTGAGTCTGATGCTGCCAAGATTTCAGAGCCTAGTATGGGCTCCTACTCTAGATTCATGTTAGCATCCAAATTTGATGGGTCAAGATCTGAGGTTGAAGCCAGCTACCCACACGTGATGGCTTTACTGCTGTATCTCATGAAGTTTGTAGGGTCCCCATCTGTCATCGCCATAAAAGTACTTTTCAGCTATCCATGGGATATCTATGTGATTCAATGTGGAAGCAATGGCCATGTCCAACACATGTCTGACACATACCAACTGCTAATGTATATATTAGTGGCGTCAAAGCTATCAGCCTTATGGTTTCCAAAGGGGCAGAGGTCACTCTTAATATGTATTGTTTCTCAGGTATACAAGCGGTAATGGTAACTACGATGAAGATATTTTGTGTCCATTTTTATCATAACATAATAAAAAGAAAACAGAAAGTGTTTTATTTCCTTGTGCTATATCTTCTTTGAGTCTAAGCAAGATTAAGGTCCCCTCCTTCATTCCAGCACCTGGACTAGCCTTGATTTAACCACTAAATGCAAACTCGTGCTTAGTCAACATTTACAATTCAAATACAGAAGACTTGTAAGGACATACCTTCAAAACCTATACATACATTCCTTAACTCCCATCCACGTACCCACTTATCCTCTCCTTTTTATTCCACGCATCTACCTGTCCATCCATTGTCCATCCATCCTTATTAGCTCAAGTAAAATCCATATTCTACAGCACACAGAGGCTTATGCTGAGTTCACACTGCCCTGTGACAGCCAGCCTCACTTTCAGGTAACAGGACCTCAGAGGGGGAAAAAAAAAAAAGGTAAACTGAAGCCCCAAGTTCCTCCTATAACCTATGGGAAGTAGAAGCTCAGAGTTGTCAAGACAGTAGCATACAGGCTACATGACACACTAACTAGAGACCTACATGTGCCTAACCCAGTGTCCCCAACATGTGGGAAGTGAGGATGCTGTGACTGAAAAAAAATGAAACCACCAGAGGTTCAGGAGTAAGCTGGAGGCCTAGCTAAGATTAAGTCATATTTTCTGCATAAACAGCATGGAAGGCTGGGAGTGTTTCTAATATTTACATGAAAGAATGAGCCATCAGACCCTTGGTGGTTAAGGCTCACAGCACTGAGCTTCTTTTTCTGCACTTATCAAGTTTTTTTTTTAAGCCTCTAGAAAAGAAACCAGCCTCAGAGCACACCCAGATCCTGCCAGGAGGCTGAGCCATCAACTGAGTCCAACTGACAGATATGTCCAATGGATGGACAGGCAGACATTCTTCTATCTCTTGAAATGACACTGTCTAGCTCCCCCCGCCCCGCCCAATACCACTTCTCTTTTCATTAATTGTCTTATTCCATGCCCCTCAATAAGCTTCAGATTTCTGGCTTTCGGGATGGTCCCTATAAGACCACAGAGCCCTTCCCCCCTAAAGCCAAAAGCTCTTCACTCAGCTAGAACGACAGCAGAGGACAGGAGGACTTCTAGGTGGCCCTTAAGCTGAAAATTGATCTTCTCCAAGAGTATTTTGGTTAGGCATCTATTTGAACCGCCCCCCATCTCTTGTCACAGCACGCTGCTCAAATCTTTCCAGACATCTAGGGATACTATGAGATTCACACAGTCAACTGTAGATGCCAAATTCACTATCAATGGTGGTTTCCAGTAGGGAACACAGATTATGAGTGTATCTTGTTTACCTTCTATTGAGGGATGCAGTGCAACAGGAGACACGAATTACAGTATTGGGTACCAAAGGGTAGACGGATAACGGGTAAAAGAATGGTTGCTTGGAAATGGATGGGTGGGCCACTAGATGGAGAAATGTGTGAACAGATGATACGTGGAAAGTGAATTGATGATGGATGGATGACGCATGGAATGTGGATGGAGATAAAATGGGTAGGGGGATTGGTGGGTAGATGAAGGCTTAACGGAAGATGGAAACTAGATAGATGGATAGAGGAATGGATACAAGGATGGATGGACAGGTAGCCGTATGGAATAGAAAGATGAGAAGATAAAGGGGTGGGTTCACATGGAATGTATGGAAGGAAGATGGATGAATGGTGGGCAGACAAATGGATGAGAGGATAGTGGATATATGACTGGATCAATGTGTCGCTTAATGGATGGATGGATAGTGAATGGGTGAACAAATACTGAAAAGATGGATAGATCCATGGTATACGGACAGAGGATGGATGGATATATGCATGGGATAGAGATAGAAAATGGATATATAGATAATGGATGGACAAATGAATAAGTGGGCAGTGGATAATGAAGAGACAAATGGATTTGTCTATGAAATGTGGATGGAAGATGGATTGGCAGATGGATGGGCAAAAGTGGACAACTCAGTAGATGGATATATGGAGTATGGATGGAGGGTGGATTGGCAGAGGGATGGAGAGGTGGATAGCTAGCTAAATAGTTCAAATAGGCAAATGGTGGGAGGGAGAAAGTGAATAAATAAGTGGGGGCAGGACAAAACTTTGCTGGAAATGGACAGGCACGTGAGTGGACTCTGGTGGGAAAGCTGGAACTAAGCCTGACATGTCAGAATCTGAGTTTCCTCCCCTCTTCTGGTCTTCTTTCTCAGATACTGCTGGTGAGCAAACTGACAGTGGGGGGTGGGGGCGAGTCTTAGACTCATGTGTCCTCTGGCTGTCGTGCAGTATAACAGTCCATCTCCTTTCCCTGGCTTGGAGCTCACTCAATGTCCAGGACAGGAGTGCAGGGCTCCACCACCTCTGGTAGTCACGAGGAGCAAACAAAACAAAGCACTCCTTCCCTGACTTGCTCCCAAAATAGCCTCTCACCACCCAGACACAAGGCTAGCTGGCTCTCTCCCCCATTCAAGCCTGACTCGGCAGATTTCCCAAGCCCTGAGCTGGGTTGGGGTACCAATGCGGCATAAGGCTCTGTGACTCCCAGCGAGTCCAGGAGAGAGAATGCCGAGGCTATCACTGCCTTGGGAGAGGAAAAAGGAGTCGAGGTGCCTCACCCTGTGTTGGAGACTTTGTGATCATCAATATTTGAGAAATCCTCCCTATAAAAAATTCCCTTATCTCGTGTCAGTAAACTAGGGCACAATGAGATATTTCTGAAGAAGGTTGCACAATCTAGGATGTAAACGCATGCAACCAACCCCAATATCTCACTGTGCACCTGCAGAAGCATCCCGCATCCCAAGGCTCTGCTGGCAAGAGTAGCCACCCTGGGTCACCAAGGAGGGATTCCCTGGGGAGAGGACAACTTTCAGAGAAAGAATTCTGCCTGTAGCAAGGGAAAGATACATCAATGGCACAGAACCTTGGAAAAGGCCCAGGAGCCCGTTGAGCCTCGGTTTCCTCATCTATAGGATGGAAACAGGAGGGAAGAAATCAGGAAAATAAAGGTGGAATCAGAACTCTGATTCTCCCTCAGTCCCCCAGGCACCTCTGTGTCATACTTCTCAGGAAGATAGCAAGGGGTGTTGGAGATGATCCCTGGGTGCAGGTGAATCAGCCTCACCTTGTGCCCTAGGACTAAGCTGAGCAGATAGGAGAGGCAAACAGGAGATGGGGAGGGTCTGGATGTGGAGCCTAGCAACAACAGACCAGCCAGCCTTCACCTTTCTGCCTCAGATGTCACCAGCACCTCCACTTCTGACCTTCACCATACCATGTTTCTCTCTCTCTCTCTCTCTCTCTCTCTCTCTCTCTCTCTCTCTCTCTCTCTCTCTCTCTCTCTCTCTCTCTCCCTCTCCCTCTCTCTCTCTCTCTCTCTCTCTCTCTCTCTCTCTCTCTCTCTCTGCTAAAGGGCCCTCCCTCCTCTCTTCTGGGTCATCCACTGCTCCTTTGCCATCTGTAGGCAGAACCAGCCAGCAACAGTCACCTGAGTGAGCTGCTAGGAGTGCTGCATCTTGGCTGAGGACACCTCCTGCAGGAAGGCATCCCCCACCTCACCATCCCCCAAGGCATGAGGACACTTGTGGACCACTCTAGCAGGTGTATACTGATCAGCCTGGAAGCCAACCACCTGCCCTTCACATCAAGGAGTAGTATATCTGTAGCAAAACCATTCCAAACTCTCTAGCTCGTCATCAGGATAAACAGTGAAACCACCAGGCAGCCCAGACAAGTACTAAAATCACACTCTACCATGATCTCAAAATAGACTCCAGCTCACAATCCCCATGGCAACGCCCTGGGTCTGAGGACTGTCTCTAAGGAAGGAGGGCAGAGGGGTGTGGGACAGGGCTAGCCCAGGCTCTGACCACTTCATGTAAAAGTCCCATTGTCCACAGTGGGCACACAGACAAAGAGGGGCCTGTAGGGTCTTAAGCTCCACTGAATCTCCAGGGAAAGGAGCAACAGTGGAGGAAAGGCTTAGTGAGTCCAGTGATTAGGGAGTTCCCTGCATTGTAAGGGACATGACACTGGGAAGGGATTCAGGCTCTGTCACAAATGGATCCTCCACCCCATCTGAATCCTCCTTAGCTTTAGGGTACCCCACAATGCTGTGCTTAACCAATCCCAGGTCAAACCCACTCACCACTAGCTAAGTCTGTTCAGACTAGGATGAGGCCCAGCAGGTCATGGCTAGCAAGTCTTCCTGGACACTTAGGTTTGAAGACACAATTGTCTGCCCAGCACAGGATCAAAACATTACCTGCTAGAAGGCAGCCTTGTTCTTGCTTATAGTGTCTTTGGGAGGTGAGATGTCGACTGTCTTTGTCAGCTTGAGAGAGGTCTTGGCCTTGGCCTTCTAGGCTCCGGGATTATTGTAAATAAACTGCTGTTGTTTATAAGCTTGTTACTATAGCTTGGACTAAGCTCTGCATACTGAGTCTTTGCCTCACCAAAGTTGACCCCTGCTTGGAAGCATCTCTCCTTCTCTCTCTCTCTCTCTCTCTCTCTCTCTCTCTCTCTCTCTCTCTCTCTCTTTCTCTCTCTCTCTCCCATTTCCTAGGCATTCTAATAACTACCCTATAATGCTAAAGTTGAAAGACAGGAGTGCCATCAATTGCTAACACCAGACCTTCCCAGGCACAGACCCTACCCCACTGGTCTCTTCCTTTGAGCCACCTGGTCCCATCTCATGACTACAGGGACCTGGCAGTTGTGCCTGAGACTGGCAGGAACTGGCAGCCTCCCTTCCTGCTGGCAATGCCTCTGCCTAGACCAGCCAAGAACTCAAGCTCAGATTGAACAGCAGTGGTGGGCAGCAGGGGCCTAAAGTCCCAATGCCTGAGTCCTGAGTGTGGCAGATAGGCAATATAACTGTAGTCAAGAACTCACGCCAGACCATAGATCACCCTATCTGGCCTCCTGCCCCACTTCCCATTGCTCTGATCTAGCAAGTAGCAGCTCTGAGGGCTTGTGAGTCCTTCATACCTTAGAGGGGACACAAGATGCAGTCTTAGAGATCAAAGAGGGGCAGCAGGAGAAAGCATCCATCTCCCCAGACATACATGTGGCATTCATGTATGTTTCACTACTCTTGGGGCTGCAGCGTGTACCACTACAGGCAATGATGTGAATAATAATGCACCATTCCCTGTCTGTCTACCTGGCTCTGACCCAGAGCCCAGCCAAGGGCCTCATGCATTATCTCACTGTCTCTCAAAGAGCCTCTGGGAAGCAGCCCATTTCCACCCATTTTACAGGTGGAAACACTGAGTAGGGACAGGAGGGGAAAAGAAAAGACAGAGGTGTGGCAGGTGGTCTCCACCTAACATAGTTTGGATCTGGCCCTGCAGATTTCCTTATGGCCCTTGAGGGTTTGTTGTTGTTGTTGTTGTTGTTGTTGTTGTTTTGTTTTGTTTTGTTTTTTGGGGGGAGGGAGCGAAGCCAAGGATACATGTGGAAGTAGTTTGCCCCCAAGCAGACAGCACGTGGTACAGAGCCACTGACTGCCTTCTGCCCTAAGAATCAGAACCCTTGTTAGGGTCAGCTTCTCAAGGAACTCCGCAGAGTCAAACCCCCATGGTGGTGAGACATACACACACACACACACACACACACACACACACACACACACATACACACACACTACCTAGAATGCTACCCTTCCTCTCTAGATTCCTCCTACTTGGTAGAGATGTCAGCACCCTGACCCTGGGATTGAACTGACAGATGGACAGGTAACAGCGGGACAGTTAGACAGTCAGCCCCATGCCAAAAGCTCAGAAAGAGGAGCCCGAGGAAGGAAAGGGACCCTTTTCTGTGGGTCCACCGACTGAAAGTTCCAGAAGAACCTGGGAAGCCAGGACAGGCTCCCAGGTGTCATGGGACTCAAAGAGAAAAGAGTAAAGCCAACAGGCACCTTGAACTGTACAGAGAGCCCCGAGGGACACAGGATGAACCGGGCCTCATGGGAAACACACAGCCTCCTGCTCAACCATCCACTGCTTCTTGCAAGCACCTGCTGTTCAGATTCGTGGGCTGATGTTTTTCAAGGATTTGCTTTTCTGAAAGACCCAGAGAATATTCTCAAGCAGTTAAATATAGCTCTAGTGAAAGCTGTCCCATTTACATGCCTATGTTCATTCAACAAACATTCTCTGAGGGCCTGCTTAGTGCTAGACACTGGTGGGCGGACAACCCAGCCATTGGCAGGTAACAACATGGTCTCTGGCTAGAGGTGCTGGGGGCAGGGCATAAAGTCTGCTTTGGAAAAGGCTGATATGACACGAGTTGACAGGTGCTTAGCTGGCTGGAGCCCTGAGGCTGCAGAGATACAAGAGAATCATCTAACAGCCAGAGAGGGATGTACAGAGGAGGGGTGCTGAGTAGAGAGAGTGTCCACCATAGCCTGTGACTCATTCTATGGGGCAGGGGTGGAGTGAGAGTCAAGGCTACATGTCGGCAAGAATTTGGAGCTCAAAGGCCATGGTAAGCATTTACATGGTTCATAAAGAGCCTCTGATGGTTCTCAAGCAGGGTGGTAACTTGGTGCATATCAACACCAGCCTTGAGCTACCACAAATGCATGCAACTGGGAGGAGGCCAGGTGTGGAACATTGTCAGAGTACAGTGTTGCATAATGCTGTGGCCCTCCTCCCCCGCCAGCTCTTTAAAACAAATGCTTAGATCATCTCCAAAGGAAGCCAAAAAAAAAAAAAAAAAAAAAACAGACAGGGGCCCTGCATATGCCCAGAATGGATCTAGGCTGAGCTGGAGAGCAAAACTCAGAGATTAAAAAAAGCAAGAAAGGAGGAAAGAGAAAGAAGGAAGGAAGGGAGGGAGGGAGGGGAAAAAAGAAAATGTGTGTGTGTGTGTGTGTGAGAGAGAGAGAGAGAGAGAGAGAGAGAGAGAGAGAGAGAGAGAGAGAGAAGGAGGAGGAGGAGGAAGAGGAGAAGGAGGAGGGGGAGGAGAAGGAGGAGGGGGAGGAGAAGGAGGAGGAGGAGGAGGAAAGAAGTTTTCTCAATGACTGGGTCTCCTGAGTGTGGGGGAAGGACTTCAGCCAGGAACAGCAGGGACCAAAAGGAGCCCAGCATTTCCCTTCTGCTATATGGAAAGGGAAAGACCCTAGCACTGTTGGCAGATGCTACCTGTAGGAAGGAGAAAGCACTGGGGAAATTGAATGCTTAGCACCCTGCAGATGCTAAAGAGGATGGGCACAATAATATCCTGTTAGTCTCTCATTCCTCTCCTGAGAGATGTGGGGTACAGGGCAGATGGCTAGAGAATAGGAGGAAAAGAAATCAGCCAGAAAAAAAAGTTCACCCACCCCTCACCTCTTCCCCTCTGCTCTCAAGTACTCCCTGACACCAGGTTCCTCCTAATCACCCTCCTCCCCTCTGCCCTAAGAAATCCTCCCCTAGTGCCAGCTTCCTCTTGCTAGCACCTTCTCTCAGAGGTACTCTCCTGTGAGTACCTATTCTTGCTCAATCATCTAGTCCCACTTTTATGTGGTCCTTGAGGATATCCTGAGATATCATAGCAGCTGATGGTTTCTGTCTTTCGGAGCAAGCCCTAGGGCTGTGTCATCATCCGTCATACTTCACAGCCAAACCTGCGTCCGGGCAAGTTTCACACTCTAAAGCCCAAAGTGAGAAGGCAGGTGTGGCCATGTGACCCACTTCTAACCTACTGGGATAGAGGGAAAAAAAATTCTTGGGTGGAACTTCTGGAAAAGTGTAAGGATAATCTTGGCTAAAATAACCCTTTTGATGTTTTCCATCCTTCCTGCCTAGAAAAGCAACGTCCTCAATACAGGACAAACAGGAACATGTCAGATAAAGTAGAAAAATCAAAGGAGTTTAAGCCCCAACTAATCCTGGGCAGTGGACCCTGAAGACTGATTAAGCACCATTACTCACCTGGATACTCCAAGACCTCTTCTGCCTCTCCATAGCCAGGGCTGAGCGTGATCCTCATCCGGCAATGGCATTTAGCGAAACCACAAAATTACATACCTGTGCAGCCCATTGCCATTTGTTCCCTGGGATGGAACCTAGAGCATTTGTTTTTGTTTTGTCCCTTCTATCCAAGAAAATGTGGACTCCTATCACATCCCTACAGAGGTGAGTGTACATGGATCCCCAGATTTTCACACTGACTTTTTCACCTATATTTGTATCTTTTGTTACAAGCCATGTCAAAAGCTTCCTAGAAGAAAAAGTGTAAAAATAAGCTAAAAACATTAACATTTACATAACAAGTGCTAATGAAAGAAGCTGGCTCTAGGTTCATTAGGGTGGAAAGGGAGGTTCAGACCAAAAGTATCAGACACAATAAAGAAGCTTGTTGTCTCTACCAAGAAAAAAAAATAATAATAACAAACAGGAACCTGTATGCATCTAACCACATAGTTTGCCCAACTCAAGGAGACAGTAATAAACTGCAATAACAAAGCACCAAATGAGACTCCAGTGGGTCATCTTCAGGAGCCAACAGACTTGATGACAATGACGAGGCTATAAAGCAAGGAACACACACTGAAGAACCCAGGGAGTCAAGTGACTTGGACGTGTGAGTAATGGGGCCTACATGTGGGGCTGCTGGGACAGTGAGGGTCCTAGACAGAGCACATGAGCCAGGTGTGCTGCATACAATTTAACAACGTGATGATAGCCTGAGACACTGTGTGCTCAACTCAGTGTGCAAGGTTCACTAAGCCAGTAATCACTATTTTTCCATCCCCCGAGAAAGAAAACATACATGAGTTTGAATTAATATAATTGTATAGAACTTTACATACGACAGAAAAGTAAATGTTCTTTTCAAATAGCTGTAGGACTCAGCAAAAGATAAATTTTTATCAACAAAAGAACCCCCCCCCAAAAAAAATAATTCAAAATACAGAAACTGTGTATTTGGAATTTGCTTATGGACCATGACACTCAGTACATGTAAGCTGTTTTAAATATTTAGAATGGAATAAAAAAATAAATCTAACTATCCCAAGCACCTTGACATCCATTTTGTAGTCATTATTCTCCACATGTAATAGATGACAAAGGCCAAAGCACAGTGAGGTCAAATCTCAAGGTAGCTCAACAAGCCACAGTCAATGACAATCAGCCTCAGAGATCATGATCCTAATCTCTCTGCTAAGAAGCTTTCACGTGCATGCATGTTGTATGACTTTAAAACTCACATGCTTAACTTTTGAATTAAAAAGAGAAACTCATAAAATATGTATAAATAGGTGATGATGAGAATAAAAAGCTCATTTGAAAATCACTTGCAGGTCATTGATTGTAAAAAAGAAAAGAAAAGAAAATTCACTTGCAATTTTTTTTACAAATAATTGACCATAGGATGCAGCCAAAGTGGCAAACAGAGGACAACACATAGCCTTTAATACTTTAAGTGTGGGAAAGGCCTACTGAATGCCACCACATGAAACCAGGGGGGAAATATAACTAAATAAAAATAAAATAAATGTTTATAAATAGAAAACAAGTATCAAAGTAACCTACTATAAAACTAATAATGTTGTTAACTAATTCTCCATATTTTTGAATAATGTAAGAGCCAAATAAAACACATGTGTCAGTCAGAGCCTGTGAGCTAGACAGCTGAGCGAAAAAAAAGTGCAAGCTGAAGCTCTGCAAGCATCTGCCTACCTAAGGCTTCCTAATTTAGAAAGACAACTGCTATTCTCTCAATTCACCATTTCTTGGGTTCTAAGCTATAAGCAGCCGCACACAACTGCTGAATGATTCAAGCAATACACGTGAACAGTACCAAGAAGATGAATGTGCTTTTGTGCATTCTGTAAGCCTTCTCTACCGTCGCTTACTACTGCTCCTTCCCAATGATGAGATGGCCATCTCACAAATCCATACACACTAGCCTCCACTTCTTCTGTGTTTACGTTCCCCTGGCCTGAGCATCGTCCCCAACAAACACCATAGTAACCTTCTCAGCCACTAGAATTCTTCATCATCCAGGTGTTGTCAGAAAAGAGCTTATCTCCAAGACCTCCCAGCATGGATACTCCCTTAAGCCAGGGCCCCCTCAAGCTCCATTGCCTCCTTATGATAGAACGCCATGCTTAGCTTACCCTGCCCTGTCCTGTAGCAGCTGCCATCACACCCCATGCCAAATCAACTATAGGTAAGTGACCCAAACGCCACCCCAGTTTGTGAGGGAGATTGTCTGGGTGCATCAGAGACTGGCTGGATGCAGAAGTGAATTATAGGAGTGCAGTGGACAAAATGATTGAATGGTGTTAGAGGAATAAATACATGGAGAAGCGGGTGTCAGGTCAGATGAGTGACAGCATGTGTGTCTGAAAGTGCCTGAAACATGATACCATGGCAACTGAGCGAAGGGATGACACGAAAGGACTTAGTAGTTTAGTGACCAATGAGGAAATAGTTGATGAGTGTAGAGTAAACTTGGAATACAAGAGCGAATCAGGGAGCACATTTCAGGTATTTAGGTAACAGAATGGCACCAGGACAGATGGGAACGAAGGTGCAGGGGAGATGTGATGCAACAGCAGGTGCAAGTGAGGAGTGAGTGGGTGGGTGGGGATGAGGTAGTGGAGAAACTGGGAACATGAAGACAGGTAGGAAAATAAATGGCAGAAATGTGGGGTAAGGAGAAAAACACCAGATAGGAGAATGAGTGATATATTTATGAAGATGGGAGAGAATAGAAGATATGAATACATTTACAAACACAATCGCACATACGGAAGTAAAGGACATGGAGACAGTGACTGATACAATGTCAGATGCTTGAAATAGAGACAGGTGACTGCAGGGCTGAACAATGCAATGGTAGAGTGAAGAATGGGTGGCAGGTGCACTGATACCCCAGTGACACATTGGCAGGGGCAGGGGGAATGAATGACAGGATGCACTAATGGCAGGTACAAGAAGACTTAGTGGTACCCTGACAGGTGGGGAGTAGGGGCATATGTTGAAAATGTGGGATATGACTTTCTCACATACTCTGGTGCCTCACCTTTGACCATGTCCCCTGGAGGGGGAGACCCGGTGGCACTCAGAGGAAGGACAGCAGGTTACCAAGAAGAGACTTGATACCCTATGAACATATACAGGGGGAGGAAATCCCCCTCAGGAACAGTCATAGGGGAGGGGAATAAGGGGAAAATGGGAGGGAGGGAAGAATGGGAGGATACAAGGGATGGGATAGCCATTGAGATGTAACAAGAATAAATTAATAAAGGAGAAAAAAAAAGAAAATGTGGAGGGCTGTGATATGCAATGTCAGAAAATAGAATGAGCCACAGATTTAAGGACTGAGCAAAACAAAGCATGAGGGAGAAAAAAAATATAGGTGTATGTATAAAAAATTGAGTGGCACTGAGCCCAGTGGGAAAATTAATAACACATGCATGGAGAAATGAATAAGACAATGTCAGAGAGGAGAATAAGTGACAAGTGGGTGCATGGCGAAGTGATACAGTAAATGGAGTGATGAAGGGATAGTGCATATAAGACTTATATAATAACAGAGGATGGACTAAATTACAGGTGCATGGAGTGCTAGGTGAGGCAATAGCAGAGTGAGGACATGATGGAAGGTTGGAGAAGGGATGCTGTGTGCAGCGTGAAGTGACACAAGCGGATGAGAACTAACTGGCTCATACAGAGATGAGGGCTACATTTGCAGAAGTGGGGGCGAATTATAAGATACAATAGTGGGCAGAAGAGTGAATAACAGATACATATAAAAATCGAGTGGCGTGACAGAAAACGATAAATGAATGGCAGGTGTATTGCGCATAGAGTGATACAAGGAGTAATTACAAAACGGTGACAATTGCCTTAAAAGTTAATGTGACGCCTTACCAAATGGAGAAAAAAAAAAGATAGTAGGTCAGTGGACAGCTGAATGATACAATATCTGATGGATAATGAATTATGGTCGCATGGAGAGCCATGTGACAAAACAGTAGGTGAGAGAATAAATGACAGGTGCAGGGGGGAACTGAAGGACATAATGGTGAACGGGGGGGGGGGGATGGGCGACAGGAACATGGAGGATGGAGTGAAATCATTGCTTCTTGGAATGAGTGACAGGTCCATGGAGAACCGAGTGACGTAACGATGCAGAGGGGAATGAACAACAGGTTCATGGAGAGAGAAGTGGCAGGTGCATGGGCAACTGATGTGGTGATGTATAGAGTAATATATGACAGCGGCAGGAGTGGCTGGGAAGTGTGATGGTGCATGGACCGTGATCGACAGTGGCATGGAGGATCAACTGATGTCACGGGGTATAGGATAATTAATGACAGTTGCCTGGAGGACGGAATGATGATGATGTAGCATATGGGGGAATCAAAGAATGAGCGCTCTCCTAGTATAAAGGGGGATAGAAGATAGATACAGCGAAGGCGGAGTGATGCAGTGGTTTTAGTGAAACGAGTGGCAGTACACGGAGCACCGCGCGATGGATGGTGTGGTACGTAGGGGAATGAATGGCAGGCGTGTGGAGGGCTAGGTAATGCGATGGTTCTTCGGAGAGTGAGTGAGAGCTCTTAGGAGAACTGAGGAAGGAAGGACTACACGATACAATAAGGCACAGGGGGACGAGTGACAGGTGCAATGGGGACTGAGCGACTGACGCAGAGTGTATAGTGGAATGAACGGTACGCGGTGTCATGCATAGAGGAACAGGTGTAAGGCACATGGAGGATTAGGTGACGTAATGGTGCACGGAAGAATGGATGACAGGCACGCCGAGGAGTGAGTGACACAAAAGCGGACAGAAGAGTGACGGGATACTAACATGGGTGGAGAAATGAATGGTAGCAGCTGGACAACTGCATAACATGATGGGGGATAGGGGAAAGAATGACAGGCTTGAGTGACAAAATGGCAGGAAGGGACTGAATAACGACAGGCGCATGAAGGCTCAGTGGTACCGCAGTGGACAGAAAGCAAGTGAAAGGTATAGGAAGAACTGGATGGCACCGTTGTGGATGGAGACGAAAGGACAGGGATGAAGAGGAACTGCCTGGATGCCGGCAGATGGAGAGTGGCAAGTAGGTGAAGATGCGAGCAAACCAATGGCAGGAGGGAGAATGACTGAACGGTGGGGAGGAACTGAACAATCCACGTCAGACGAGGGCATGAATGGTGAGTCTAGAGAGCTGGTGATGCAGTTTAAGACAGTGGAAGGAAGGGGGAGTACAGGAGGTTGGAGGGATTTAGGGGACCATAGAAAATGAACGACACGTGCCCGGGAGACTGTATGATGTGGAGGTGAACGGAACAAATGAGTAAGAGGGAGTTGGAGACCTGAGAGTTACAATGGCAAGTGAGGGGGGGGGTGTCGAGTGACAAGTATCTGGACTATCAAGTGGCACAACAAAATAAAAACGGGGGAGGGGGAATGGATGACCAGCATATAGGTGACTGAGAGAACGGTGGGAAAGGAAATGGGTGACAGGTGGGAAGAGCTATGGCACAGTGGGAGATGGGAGGATGGAAGCTCCCTGGACAAGTGATGATGCCTCAGAGGGAAGCTAAGACAATGGTAGATAGAGGAAAGTGGTAGCTGTGTGACCTTAGTCATACAAAGACGGGGCTAGGGGGTGAGCGGCAGGTGTGTGGAGAACTAAATAGTGAGATGGCAGCTGGATGTTTGAATGACAGTTGTGGGGAAGACAAAGATGCAAGGAGGAAATAGTTGAAGAGAGGATGGAGGGAGGAAGGTGAATAAAGGGAGAGATAAAGGACTGCGCGGCATATGCACGGAGCACTAAGTGTATCAGTACTCAATGGGGAAATACATGGCACGTGGGTGGAAGGACCAAACGGTACATTGATGAGATAGGAATGAATGCCAAGTCTATGGAGGACCACATGACACCAGGGCAATTTAGGAGAATGGATTATAGGTGTCCAGTGACTGTGTGATGGATACAGTATCAGGCAGGAATGAATGATGGAGGAATGAAGGCTTAAATGCCACAGTGATTGATGGGTGAAGGGCTGTATGTGTGCAGAAAGCTGGACGGTGCAATAGATGACGGGGTGAGAAATGCAAGGGTGGCAACTGATGACAGGTTATGTGTGAGAAAGGGACACCCCGTGTCAGAAAGAGGAGTTTCATGGAGGAACGGGTGATATGACAGGGGGCTGGGACCATGAGAGGTGCTTGTGAGGCAGTGAGTGGAGCAGATGGCTGATGGGAAATGAAGGGCAGGTCCATGAAGGGCTGAGCAATACAGCGGCTGGTGAAGAAACGAAATGACAGGAAGGCATAGAAACTAGTGATGGTATGTTAAGGTGGAAGGATGAATGGCAGGTTCACAGCCGCTGAGTGACAGTGATTAGTGCAAGGGCGACAATGTGCGTCAAGGGAAGAAGTTGAATGGCAGGTATTTGTAGGGCTCCGGCAGTGCAACGTTGGGTAATGAAATGAATGTCCGTGAGCATGGAGGCCTGGATGGTGACTGGCTAGTGGGGAACGGAGTGGGTGGCGGTGACAGTACCGGATGAGGCAATGAATGGCAGACCCACAGAAGATTGGAAGATGCGGTGGTGGGTGGCTGAATGGTTGAGTAGCTGTGTGAATAAATAATATGTGCATAGGAATGAGTGGATAGAGCTGTCCAAAGTAAGTGTACATGGACAGCCATTACTAGGATAGCTGCCATAGCCTGAATCACCTCCTGTTCCTATTTGTCCCTCTCTGGTCTTCGTAGGTTAGCTAACCCAGGACAGAGCAAGTGAATGTGGCAGGTGCCTGGAGGTCCTTCCCTCTCATCGCATTCCTTTTTGAGAGCACTAGGCTAGCGAGCCCCTGAATGTCTAGGGAGACATGTCTGTGATGCTGCCTCAGATGAACAGCCCCACTTCCCTGTTTACTCCATGGCATCTGTAAGCACGATGTTTGCCGGAGAGCCTTGAATTGAGTGAGGAGGGCCAGGCCGAGGACTAGGAAGGATGTAGGGAAGCAGACCTGTCTGCAGGTACCTCCTGCATCCTCAGCATGATGGATGCCAGCCTGGATATGAAGAAGTAAGAACTCGCTTGCTCCTGGTGTCACGCATCACCTGGGCTTGGCGCTAAAGGCTCACTAAATGGCAAGGTGGGGCTCAGAGGCACACCATGACCCTTGGGATGACTCCTCAGTGAGAGCCTGAAGTAAGGAGACTCTACTTGCACGGTGGTCTTCTATGCTCTCTACCTTTGTGTGCATTGCCTTATCTGCCTCAGTTTCCTCATCTGTCGAGTGGAGCAGTGTTTCCACCAGCTCATGGATGGGAAGAGAGAGGGGGGATTAAGCTCCATCATTCCTCAGGCATCAGCCTGTCCCATGGGTCCTGCTTCAGCTTTGTAGTTCTTTGTGTGCGATGCCTACTCCATGCCAAGTACAGCACTGGACACTGTAGGTTCGGGGAACAAAGGCAGTTTAGACTTGAAGTAGAATGATCTGAATCCAGAAGGCTGAAATTGACTGCAGGAGAGGAGGGCAAGGATGGGGGCTTAGAGGACTTGGGTGGGGAAGTTCTATGATGGGTAAGGATGCTGTGTGTGTGAGTGTGCATGTGAGTGCATGTGCATGCGTGTGTCTGTGAAGATGTTGTGCATAAGTGTGCATGAGTGTGCAAGGGGGATTTGTGAGTGAGTGTGCATGTGTGTGCACATGTGCATGTGAGTGCATGTGCATGCATGTGTCTGTGAAGATGTGCGTAGGTGTGCATGAGTGTGCAAGGGGCTTTATGAGTGAGTGTGCATGTGTGTGCCCATGTGCATGTGAGTGCATGTGTGTGTGTAATGATGCTATGCATGCATTTGCATAAGGATGCTGTGCTTGTCTGCATGCATGTATGCATGTGTGTGAGCATGTGCACGTGTGTGTAAGGATGCTGTGTGTGATTGTGCATATGGATGCACATGCACACCCATATGTGTGTGAGTGTGTGTGTGTATAAAGATGGTGTGCATGCATGCATTTGTGTGCATGTGTGCTATGTGCACATGTGTGCATGTGTGTATGTTTGTGTGTTTAGTTTGGTGGGTGGCTCAGGGTAAATAAAGGCTCTCACAGAGCTTAGCTGTGCCTACTTCACACTGAACTACACAAAGTATCTGGGTTTCCAGTACTGTTTGTCAAGGCTAGACCTTATCTTGTCATCTGGACTGTCCCCAGAGTCTCAAAGCATTCCGTTCAAACAAGGCAGAGCAGGTACTTGACAGAAGTGTGGACCATGAGCACCTCAAATCCTGTGGTGAATGCTGCCCATTTTGTGAAAAGTTGTTCTCCTCCGATCTGCTTCTGTCTTGGACAGGCAGGACTTCGTTGTCTGTCTGGAATAGGGCAGGATCCCTAGGGATTTTCTCAGCAGGCCCCACCCCTGCCTGCAGACCCCGGGTCCTAAACCAGTCACCTCCACTCCTATGGCAGCAACCTCAGCTTCAGATAGACTCGGGTTGAGGAAAGTGTGTGCTTCTTCCCTGTTCCCCAAAGCCATAGCTAAAGAAGAAGACCCACGAGCCCACACTCCTTCCCCCATGACACACTAGCCTTTAAGTTGTCCTCTGCAGCTCTGCAGATGGCACCGGCCGTCTTCCTTTTTAATGACCCTAGAGGTAACCAACCTAGATCACAGATGTTACACAGGAAAAAAAAATGAACTGTGATAGAAATCCCATCTCTGGTACATTCTGCAAAGACGCTGACCGTGGGACAGTTTTAGCTTGAACCTCCCACTGTGGGAGGTGATAAGTTTATACCAGTGATATATTATGCAAGCTCCAAGACCTTGTCCCCAAACAGAGAAAATTCTAATAAATCCCCTGTGCCCATGCAGACCCCCTTCAGCACCACTTACTTCCCCCTCTTGAACTCTTCCCTCTCAAGCACAGCTACCTTAGGACATGCACACATATGCATGTGTGTGCATGTATGCATGTGTGTATGTGTACATAAAATTAAGTATGTTCATGTGTGCATGGGTGTGTATGCTCATGAATGTGTGTGTGCATGCATAGGAGTATGTATGCCTGCCTACATGTGTGTGCCTGCATGTGTATAAATGTGCATGCAATTAAGTATGTATATAAGTGTATGTATGTATGTATGTATGTGAGTGTGTATGTATATGAATGCATGCACATGTGCATATATGTGAGAGAGAATGTGTGTATGTATGTGTACATGTATGTCTGTATGCATATAAAATGCATAAGAATGTGTATGTTTGTGTGTATGTAAGTGCATGTTGTACACATGTAAGCATGTGTATGTATGTATATTTTCAACCTTTTCAAAAAATCAGTAAAAAAAACAATAAAAGAAAATTTAACATTTCCTCTTTCTCAAGTGGCCGTCATTCTATACTAAAGACAGCACCCTTCTCTGGGGGTCAGGACAACAGTTGTGTTTAATTCCTCTTCCCTTGACACCAGTTTCGTTGGAGTTTAAAACATTGGGAGCCTAGGTCCAGAACTGCTGATTATACCAAGAAAGCATAACTCAGTAAGAGCTGCCCCAAGCTTTTGTTTGGTTTGGTTTTTCAAAGAGTGCTGCAACACAACTGCGCTTGTCCTTAACCCCAGCCCTCTCACAGTGTTACCCACCACTTGGGACTAGTCAACAGTTTTCTGTGCTGGTTTTATTACAAGGAACAAGCCTGAACACCAAAGTCACTGTTTCAGAGCTAGATCACAGAAGGCACTTTGGGGGGGGGGAGATCCTTCTCCCGCCTGCCCCCCTCCCCCCGTGTGCGTGTCATGGGCAATATTCTTGCCTTCCAGCAAATATACATGCCCCCAGAACATATCTGTATATCACCACCACAGTTCCAAGACAGAAAGGACAAAATGGCCACTGGCCTCTTCTCCAACCTGGAAATGCCGCAGGCTGGGGGTTGGGGCTTTAGGGCCATCAGGGGCAAAACTGGTTATGTGAACAACAAAAATGTAACTTCCTTCCCCAAAATACAAAAATGTAACCCAATTTAGCACATATTTAAATAAAGCAATTCTTTAAAAGTCTTTCCAAGCAAGAAGCAAAGACAGTCTGTCCCGGGCTGGAGCTTCCTGTTGCATATGGCACCCTGAAATCCTGTGTCCTTCTTTTTCTCCCTCCAACAACACAGAGCTTTTCAGACACACACACCCAAAAATCATGCGGACATTAGAGGAGGGGTCCAGTAGAGGAAGACAAGTGAGGGGGATCTTATCAGGGGACAGGGGCAAAAGAGACATTCTGATCCTCATAGGTCCAAAGGGATCGCCCAAGTTATTCAGCCATAACAGGGCAAGTGGCCAGCCAGAGACACCATTCTGCATCCTGCCGGAAGGACATCCAACAGATCCCCTAGGATGAAGTGTCGCATTCACATTCCCACAGGTCTCAACGTGAAAATCTAGAGGTGTCTCCCAACCACCAGCCTCAGTGGGGGTGCAGCCATAAGGATCAAGCAGAAACTGCTCTGTGGACAGTCACCTGAATGCGGGGATCTATAGGCAAGCCCGTCTTGTACCGGAAGGACTTTTTTTCCAGAGGGGGTTAAACTCCCTCCAGCTTTCAAACAACATCCAGACTCCTCCTGGCCCATGCTCAGTCCACAGGAGCAAATAAGCACTGCTGTATCCAACCCACCAGGACTGCATTGCAGGTCACCTGCTGCCACCCCCATCGCAACCACAAAACAGAAAACTCTTCTCCCAGGACCTAACATGCTCCACAACTCAAAAGAAAAATAACGGGTGCTGGATTCTTGGTTCCCAAAATGTCCCCAGGTGAGGAAGGATCCGTGCCACCCCCTCCCTAGCCCGATAAGCAGCCTCCTGTCACCTTGGTTCCCAGCCAGCTTTGTCCCAATTTCCCCAAGAAGTAGTAAGTATAAGGCTTGGAACCCACTCAGGGAAGCGTAGCCAGCACAGGGGCGTTCGGTGGGTGGGTGTCTGCTGTAGGATTATTTTTAGCGCTCCACACTTCGCAAAAGTGGCACCTCCACCCTCAAGACAACAGCAGTCTGTCTCTGGGAGTTCACAAGCCTGGCCCAGACACCAGAGCAGTGTGGGGCACCAGACAGGATCCCTTGGAGAAGTGAGATCATATCCCAGAGGATATAGACACAGAAACTGGGGCTGTCTTGAACCTGAGGAGCCCCCACCCAGCCTTGCTCAGTGTGTGTTACCTCCACTCCCTCCCTTGGACTCCTCCCTGTCTCCCAGGTGCCTGGTGGAGGCACACCCACCCCTTACCTATAGTTGTGATGACGGTGATGGCGAAGTAGAAGGAACCCGCGAATTTCCACTGGACACCAGCGCGGTGAGGCTCAGATTGCAGGATTACCAGCTCCAGCTGTTGGTAGTCGTCAGAGCTGATGTTGTACTTGCCTCTGATGCGGACCTCTTCGGCTTTAAGTTTCTCCTCCTCGCGCATCTCATGGTCCGACTCTAGGGCGTCGAACACCGCGGCACCCACCAGTAGGTAGGTGAAAGTACAGGCAATCAGGGACAGGGTACGCACGTTCTGCCGCTTCATGGCCGCAAAGAAGGAGCCGCCAAATGGGAAACGACCCAAAGCTCGCGCGTCCCAATGCAGCGCTGCGCGAACGAAGCCTCCTCTGCGATGGAGTCTAAGTTGTAAGCGGTGGTAACAGCAGATGCCGCAGCTGATGCTGGAAATTTCGGAATCATCTTGGGGGTCCTCACTGTCAAGAACTTGACCACCTTCAGGCTGAGGGCCATCCCCGGGTGCCACGGGCCCCTGGGATTCAGCGACTTCAGCCGGCTCCCCGGACTCTGCGGGTTCTGCGGGCGCAGCGGACGCCCCGGGCTCGGCAGGCTCGGCGGACTCCGCGGGCGCAGCGGGTTCCACAGGCGCAGCGGGTTCCACGGACTCAGCGGCTTCCGCGGGACCTACGGGTTCCGCGGGTTCCGCGAGTGCAGCGGGTTCCGCGGGCGCAGCGGGTTCCGCGAGCCCAGCGGGTTCCGCGGGCGCTGCGAGTTCCGCGGGCGCAACGGGTTCCGCGGGCCCAGTGGGTTCCGCGGGCGCAGCGGGTTCCGCGGGCGCAGCGGGTTCCGCGGGCCCAGCGGGTTCCGCGGGCCCAGCGGGTTCCGCGGGCGCAGCGGGTTCCGCGGGCGCAGCGGGTTCCGCGGGCGCAGCGGGTTCCGCGGGCGCAGAGGGTTCCGCGGGATCAGCGGGTTCCGCGGGATCAGCGGGTTCCGCGGGTTTCCCGAGCGAAGTGGATTCCGCGGGAACAGTGAGTTCCACGGGAGCAGCGGGTTCTGGGGGCGCAGCGGGTTCCGGGGGCTCTGCGGGCACAGTGGGCGCACCCAGTGCAGTTGATTCTGCGAGTTCAGCGGGGTCCACCGGCTTGGTAACCACCACCGAGAGGTGCGAGATGGTGGGCATGTTCATGGCATTGCTAGGGCGCGGGGGCCAGCGATTCTGGACCCGGGACATCCTATGCCAGGCCTGGGTCAAGCGGTTTGCCCCATTGCGGATGGTCGTGCGGATGGATAGCCCAAGCTCGCTGCGCATGGACTGCCTGGCCCTAGGCACCTCGCCCCTCGAGCCCGCGGCCTCGGCTAGACCAGGATCAAGATCCGAAGCCGGGACAGAGGGCGACCCGGGGAGGGGTTCCGCATCCCTCTGGATGCGTTCCCCGGCTAGCGGGGCCCAGCTAATCGCCTCCAGGGTGGCGGCTGCCCCGCGGGGACCTACTTCTGTCTCTAGCTTTCTTCACCCCCTTGGGTTGGGGGAACAGAAAAGTTTGCTAACGGAGGGCGTCTATAGAATCTCTGCAAGCAGGGAGACAGTCTATCTAGAACGAGCAACCGGCAAGAAAGCCCGATGCCCTAAGGTCCGAACGCCCTGTGCCCACCTGGGCGCGCGGGGCACGCGGGGTGCCCGCCGCGCGAGAGCCGGTCTGCGAAGTTTGTTCCACTCAGTCTTTGAAGCTCAGGAACAGGGCGAAGCCCAAGACAGGATCCGCGACGGAGCTACCTCGGGGGCGACGAGGGAACTGCGCGGCGGTTGCCGGCCAGCCAGCTCCTCCCCGGGCGGCGGGCGAGGTAGCGGCGGCGGCAGGAGACGTCCCGCGGACCTGGAGGAACTGAAGGGGAGGAATGGGGACAGGCAAAGGTGCGTCAGCCGCCGGAGGATCCCGGGACTCTGGCGTCCCGGAGTCCAGAGAGGCAGCCGCCGCTCTGGTCTGCCTGAGGCGCAGTGCGTGCGCGCCGGAGGGAGCCCGGGTGTATGTATTCGCGGGTGTGCGTGCGCGCGTGTTTGCGTTTGACGGCCCCACTCCGGCGGGAGGGACGCGGGGCGGGGGAGGCGGGCAGTCTACTCCTAGGACCAGCTTCCCTCCCTCCTCTCCTCTCCTTTTCTCCCTCCCTCCCTCCTGCAGCCTCTGGGTCGCGCCACCTCCCGCCTGGTCTCCAGCCAGCTGGCGAGGTGGTGGTGGCAGCTCCTGCAGCAGACCTAGTGCTGTTCAGGGTGCACCCGGTGGAGCCCAGGAGTGATGGCCAGTGGGGGAGGAAGTGGGGTAGAACTGGGTGCCGCCAGGATGCGGGGGATGGGAGGCCAACCGCTAGAGGGTTTGGGCTGGGGATGGCTTGGCTCCCTTCTAGCACTGTTCCCCTAAGAGTGCGCACAACCTTGGCAGAGTAGAGAGTTTGAGGGACCCGCAGCTGGAGATAAGAAACGAATTAGACCAGTGGAGGCAGATTAACCTCTTAACAGAGAAAACGGAGCGCGGGGAAGAGAAGGAAAGAGGGAATAATAGCACTTAGGAGTGCAACGGCAGTGGCCACACACACACCTCCAGCTGCAGCAGCCACCTGGCTCAGCAACATCCTACAGGCTGAGGCGCTGCCTTCTAGAGTGTTTGAGTTTTGACGGCCTCCTTAGCCCCAATGGTAGAGTGTGCCCCGGTGCTCCTGCACCCGCGGAGCCCCCCAACTACTCTTCCCTGGAGCTCTGGCGAATAGCGCAGACAGCCACTCTTAGAGTTGAGAGTCTAGAAAGGAAGGACAGGAATTCCCATTCGCCCTCTCCGGCAGTCCACGGGAGGGTCCCTCTTACTTTTCTGATCATTTCTTGTTTTCTCTTCAGAGGAGCGGAGCGCTGGGAGCGTCTCTCTCGCGAACCACCAGGTTCAAGCCTGGCCAAGCATCGGGCCAAGGAACCCCTAGTCTTTGCACGCAGAGAAGAAGGCAGGATTTCTCTGTTTAGGCTTTCTGGGTCCGCCACCCACCCATCCCTCTTTAGGTCGACCAGAGGTTTTCTTACCCACAAAGTGTTGCTGCTCAAGGGAGCAAGTTAAACAAAGCTTTTGAGAGTCTGGGGCTTGCTTTCCTTGGCCAGGCTCTCTGTTCCCTAGCTAAGGAAGCAGAAGAAAGGTTCTGGTAGCCACCAAGCAACAGTTGAGAGGCCAGAGTTACAAACTGGCTGCAGAGATAGAAACAGCCTGTAAATCAGACCCCGCTGCTGAGGAGTTCGAAGATTTAGGCGCCCTGTGTTCTTCCGCCTCCTAGACCATACCCCAGTCTCTGTCTACCCAGACTCATAACCCAGTAGGATAAGTGCCTCGTGTAGGCTCCCAGGTAAAAAGTTTTTCACCCAAATCCGAAGGCTTGTGAATGCACCACAGGGCAGGGGCATCGGCGCTGTGCACTAAGCCAGAACAGTTATGTCTCTGCGGTGTCTTTGGATACCCGGAGAGGGGGGGCCCACCAGAGCGAGTGCGCTCCCCAAAATTCATTTTGGAATCTGAGGCCCCGTACTTGGCAAGTGAGCCTGGCTGCGGGATGAGTCACCAGAAGTGAACGACAAAGAATCCCAGCAGCTGGTAATTAATTGAGCGGTGGCTCATCCCACGATGGAACCCCAGTCAGGCCTTCCGCAGCTCTGGCATCGGTGGCCCCCTGAGTCACCCCGTCGGGCCTCCAAGAGGTCCTTAAGGGAGGGCGTGTGTGCCACGGTGCCACCAGGGGGCGCTGGACTCCGACCCACAGATCTGCCCGCTTTTGAGCCAACCAGACTGCGACGGAGTCCAAATTGTCCCCAAAGGCGAGTGCAGGAACGGGGGATGGGCTGAGCTTCCAGAACGGGATTCCAGGCTTTGCGCAGAAACACTTGTATTCGGTTTAGGAAGCTCCAGTTCCGTACAGCGTTTCGGAAAGGTGGAAAGGAACTTCAGCTTGAAGGGCCTCCTGTCCAAGACCACAGAATCACTCCCAGGCAGAACCACTTGTCCTCAGACTTCTTTCCAGCTTTTCCTGCAGGGCGCCAGTTGTTTTGCAGTCCCAAGTTCCCCTTCCACACCTCACAACCCAGTCCTTGAATGTCTTTGACTGCCACCCACCGCTGGAACTGAAATTATATAGACAAGAGCCTGGGTCCTGACAATTCTGCCTGCATCCTTAATACCTACCCATTCTCAAGAAAGATGCTTAGCCACCACTGCAGGTTAACACCCAGGGAACAGTAGAATGGTAGCAGCACACCTCCCACCTCCCGCGCCCCCCCCCCCCCGCCTGCCCCAATCTGTCCCAGGGGTGGTTCTGAGAGTCCCAAGGGTTCGGTACTGAGCTCAAGGAATTTTTCTTTTTTAATGCTGAAAAATGTTAATGGTAAGATGCCATTTGTTGCTTGAATAATTGCCAATTAAGCTCAGACATTGTTTCTGCCATTGTCTGGCATAGGCTTTGTCCACCTTTGAGTCAATGACAGCTTCCTCTCCTCCCCGCCCCCACCCCCCACCCCCCACCCCCAGGGCTACTGGTTGATAGGTGTAACCCCGGAGCATCTTGACTAGCCTTGGACATGAGCAGGAGGAGGTTCAGGGAAGAGCTGAGACATGGAGAGAAAGGCTTTGAGGACGTCAATACAGGGCAAGCTGTGGCCAGTGAGTGGGTTCACAGCCTCTCTGGGTCCCTTCAGGAGCCAGTCTCTACACCTCCTTCCACTTTGCCTCTTTCTTTAATAAAAGCAAATGCATCTTATTAGCTAATAAAACACGTCCTGGTTTTATAACTCTGCCGCCTACTTGTTTGTTCTGTTCTGTACCCGCCCGCATTCTGCAGCCCTTTCTCCAGCCCTTTCACAGAGAGAGGCCAGTGGACCAGCAAATCCTGGCTCCACAATGAATAAGGAAGGGGGGGGGCGGGACTCAACTCCCAGGCAAGTCCGTCTTCATATCCCTACTCTGTGTCTGGCCATAGAGGCTGCTGCTGAAAGGAGGGAGGGAGGGAAGGAGGGAGCGAGAAAGGGGGGAGGGAGGGAGGGAAGGAAGTGCCTTGCTTCTGGCTGATGCCACTGCTAGCCCAGGGAAGTTTCTTTTCTTTCTTTCTTTCTTTTTTTTTTTTTTTTTGCTGAGAAGGAGCCAGAGCTGCCAATGGCTCCCCGGACATTGTGAATCCTTGTGAATGCCAAATGCTTTGTCACAATCATATATCCATCTTTGAATGCAGGCAGAGAGTACAGAACCATCACCACTTTCCATGGGAGAAAGTGAGTTTTCTCATGGCCCCTCCTCCAGGGAGGAGCTGTGTGGAGTCTTCCCACCATGGAGCTTTGTGATGGTTAATACAGTTTGTCGACCTGACAGGACCTAGAATGGTATAGCCTTTGGCCGCACTTGTGAGGTATTACCTACATTAGGTTAATTGATGTAGGAAGATACACTTTGATTGTAAGCAGCAGCATTCTTTGAGCTGGAGTCTTGGACTGGTTATAAGGGAGAAAATGAGCTGAGAGCATTAGCATGTATCTCTGCTTCCTGACTGTGGATGGAGTATGTCCAGCTACCTCAACTCCTGTCACTATGCTGTCCTTGTCATGATGGGCTATCTACCCTGGAACCGTGAGCCAAAACAAGCCTTTCCTTCCTCAAGTTGCTTTTTCCTCAAGGTATTTTATAATAGCAGCAGGAAAATTAACTGGTACAAGAGCAGAACCGCCCTCCAGTCTTGGCTCTGCTCCAAAGCCATGCAATTTGTATAGTCAGTCTTCTGCCTTCATTTCAGCCTTCCAGCAGTGTCAAAGTCCAGAGAAATGCACCCTATTGTAGGGCAGGCAGCTCTTCTCAGTAAGTTAAGTTCTGTGGTTACACCATTTCACCAACCCTGGGTTAAACAGAGCAGAACATGGGTCTTTTCAGAGACTTTGATCTGCTAGCAAGGACTGCCACCGCCACACAGTAGTATTGTGATGGGAGTTTCCCAGACTCAGTGATGGAACTGCCTATGGGTGAAGCAGCACCTGGT
Source organism: Acomys minous (assembly GCF_964271855.1). Classification (NCBI taxonomy): domain Eukaryota; kingdom Metazoa; phylum Chordata; class Mammalia; order Rodentia; family Muridae; genus Acomys; species Acomys minous. The sequence continues at coordinate 52,506,586 of NC_140493.1, forward strand.
CCTTTGAACAGACTCACCTTGAACATCCATGCTGGAAGTCCACCAGCAGGGCAGACTCACTCTCCTGTGCCATGGCCTTCTCCACTAGAGAAAACCAGATTAGTATATATTCGGGTTTCTTTAGGTGGCCTGATCTCTGCCCGTCTCCCACCTGGCCCATAAATATCTATATTGCATTCCCCCATGGAGCCCAAGTTTCTGCCAGGATCAACTGGAGTCTGGCAAGTAAGGGTGATTTGACTTATAGAGGTGCTTGTCTCTATGTCTTTAATCTGAGTTCAATCACCAGAACCCCCATGGTAGAAGAAGAGAATGGACTCCTACAAGATGTTCTTTGGATTCTACCTGAATATACATTATGACATACACACACACACACACACACACACACACACACACACACACACACACACAAAGCACCACCACCACAACAACAACAAGAAAATAACAGAAATCAACAAACGTACTCACTGAGATTTCTCAATGTTGTCAGTGTTCTCAATTCCCCAATAAAAAGACACAGATTTAATGAATGGATGAGAAAATAGGATTTTAAAAAAACACCACACTTTAGCATCAAGAATAGAATAGCCTCATGTTAAAAGATGAAAAAGGATAATTCAAGCAAATGGACCTTAAAAAGTAGATGTATCCATTTTAATACCTGACAAAATAAACTTCACACCAAAAGTAATCTTGAGAGAAGGACACTAAATACTCAATGGAAAAATCCATCAAGAAGCCATTGAAATTCTTAACATCTATGCAACAAACACAAGTGCACCAAAATTGATAAAAGGAACACTACTACAGCTTAAATTAATACTGACCTTCACACACTGACAGTGAGAGGCCTCAATTCCCTACTGTCACCAGTGGACAGGTCATCCAGACAAAAACTAAACAGAAATACTGGAGCTAATTGAAGTTTACAAACCCAATGGAGCCAAAAGATGCTTACAGAACACTTCACCCAAACTCAAAAGAATATACCTTCTCTGCACCTCATGAACTTTCTTCCAAATTGGCCACATCATTGGACACAAAGCAGTTCTCAAGAAAGAAAAGAAAACTGAAATAACACCTTGCATACTATCTGACCATCACAGATTAAAGCCGGAGAGGGATAACAGAAATCTTACAAACTCAGGGAAACTGAGCAATCCTCTCCTGAATGAAAAAATGAGCAAGACCAAAATTAAGAATTAAAGGCTTTCTATAATTAAGTGAAAACGAATACACAGCATACCCAAACGTGTGGGACATAAGGAAGGCAGTTCTATCTAAGGGGCAAGTTCATAGCACTAAGTGCCTAAATAAAGAAGTTCAAGAAATCTTCTACTAGTAACTTAATACCACACACAAAGACTCTAGAACAAAAAGAAGAAATCACACACAAAAGGGGTAAATAGCAACAAATAAACTCAGGGTTGAAATCAATAAAATAGAAATAAACAAAATATGCACAGAATCAATAAAACAAAGTGTTGGTTCCTTAAGAAAATCAGTAAGATTGACAAACTCATCCAAATTAACTATAATGTAGAAATAGAATGTCCAAGTTAACAAAATTAGAGATGAGCAACAGGCCATAACCACAAACACTGAAGAAATCCAGAGAATCAGAAGGACACACTTTAAAAACTCTGTACTCCCTGAAATTGAAAACTCTAAAAGAAATGAATAATTTTCTTGATGCACACCACTTACCAAAGTTAAATCAAGATCACATAAGCAACTTAAACAGACCTGTAACCCTTAGTGACATAGAAGCAGTGATTAAAAGTCACAACCAAAAAGCATCCAGGGTTAGATGGCTTTAGTACAGAATTCTACCAGACTTTGACAAAAAAAGTTAGTGTCAAAAATCCATGAATTAGTCTACAAAATAGAAACAGACGGAACATTGCCTATTTTGTTTTACAAGGCCACAGTAATCCTGACACCCCAAACCATATAAAGACCGATTAAACAAAGAGAATTACAGATCAATTTCCCATATAAACATAGATGTAATGTTTCTCAATGAAATACTTGCAAAGTAAATCCAAGAATAAATGAAAAAGATCATCCACCATGATCAAGCAGGTACTAATATCCAAAATGTTAAAGAATTTAAAAACTAGATATCAAAGCAAATAGCCCAAATAAAATGAGAGTTAGATATAAACATAATTCTTAAAGGGAAATTCAAATGGCTGAGGAGCACTTAAAGAAATATTCGACATCCTTAGTCATCAGGGAAATGCAAATGAAAACTACTTTGAGATTTCATCTTACACCTGTCAGAATGGCTAAGTTCAAAAATAGCAGAGACAGATCATGCTGGTGAGGACTAGGATAAGGGGACACTCACCCATTGCTGGTTGGAGCACAAGGTTATACAGTCACTATGAAAATCAAAATGCCAATTCCAGAGAGAGCTGGAAATCTATCTACCACTCTTGGCCATTGTACCCAAAGGACTCTTCATCCAACATCAAGGACCCGCTCAACCATGTTCAACCAACATGCTCAACCATGTTCAACCAACATGCTCAACCATGTTCATTGCTACTCTATTTGTAACAGACAGAAATTGGATAAACCTCCCTAGGAAAAGGGAAAAATAATTATGGGTGGATGGGAGACAGGAGACAGGAAGGTAAGGATCATGTGGAAAGAGAAAGGGAAGAGAGAGTTGAGGAAGGGAATATGGGGAAGGACAGCTAAAATTAAGGAAAATTTGAGGGGTGGTGTGGAAACTAAATACAGAAGAGCCTTCCTAAATTATATACATATATGAAGGCAATCTAAAATAAATCACACAAAAAAAGGAGGCTGAGTGGACAACTCTTGTCACCAAATGAAGTTCCCTGTACCAGGATTGGATTGATCTAATTGACTTGTGGGCCAAAAGGGTTCCATGGGAACCCCCAAACAATTCAGGCTGTTGCCAAGACTGCGGAGTGCCTCCACAAATTGACAACAGGGCCCCATTGCTGAAGACAACACCTGCATGATTCAGTCAGCATGGGAAAAGTCAATCTGGTGTCTACTTGGAGCTTTCACCCTTACCTGCTAGCATCTTTGTTATAGGAAGGGTTCTCTAAATGTTAGGAAAGTGGAAATGTAAACACTGCATGCCCAGCAATAAGTGGCCAACAGAAATTGTGCTCAGTGGTATCTTTGAAGTTTCCTTGTCTCGCAATGTCATGTCAGGTTTTCCCTCTTTTTATCTTTTTTAAAATTTTTAATTTTTTTCTTCTCTCCTTTTATTCTACAGTTTCTTTGCATATATATTATGGCATCCAGTTTAGTGTTTTTATGGGATTCCTGAGTGTTTGGATAAGTGAGTCTGTTACTTTTGCCTTCTCAGACTCTTTTTCTCCTATTTGCATTGTCAATTATGATGTGTTAGTTTTTTCTTTTATCTTATTATATTATTTTATTATTATTCAATAGAAGCCTTTTTGTTTATTAACAGGAGACAGAAAGGGGGTGGATCCAGATAGAAGGGGAGGCGGGGAGGAACTGGGAGACGTAGAGGGAGGGGCAACCAAAATCAAGATGTATTATATGAGAAAAAAAAACTATTACCAATAAAAGAAAAAAATCTCAAAGAATTAATAAAAACGTTATTTAAAACAACAACAACAAAACATAAAAATAGTTGATTGAGAAGTTACTAGGAGACCCAATCAAGTTTCCCGGTCTTTAGCTGGGAGATGAAATAGGATCCGCTTAATAAGCTAAAGCCACCAGACAATAACATCTGGGAAGAGCTACCAAGAGTTAGTGACAGACAAAAGAATTTTCCCCTTGCTAGAGGCTCTTGACTGTTCCCCAAAAACACCTTCCAAGCTCCCCATCATTAGAATCGCCATGTCCCTGGATGAAGCTCCAAAGCCCACTCAGACTGTGGAGCAACGATGGCTTCCAAGTCAGGCCTCAGCCATGGTGCCCATGCTGTCACCTGCTCCTATGATTTGGTATGAAAGGGCCCTCCCATCTCACTTTCTCTATGGTAAACCACAGCACAGTGGTGAGTTGGCCGTCTCAAGAATGGAGAAGGAGGTTTGGAAGCTTTCTGGTGGCACTCAGTCAAGGTAGAAGTCCCATCCTGCCTTTTTTTTTTTTTTTTTTTTTTTTTGTCAATTTGACACAGAGTCATCAGAGAAGAGGGAAACTCAGCTGAGAACACTGGCCTGTAGGCAGGCCTGTGAGGCATCTTCTTGATTGATTATTAGTGTGAGAAAGCCCAGCTCTTTGTGGGTGGTGCCACCCCTCGGCAGGTGGCTCTGAGTTGTTTAAGAAAACAAACTCCCCTTGATGGGGAGGCCTAGTGGCACTCAGAGGAAGGATAACAGGCTATCAAGAAGAGACTTGATACTCTATGATCATATAGAGGGGGAGGAGGTCCCCCTCAATCACAGACAGAGGGGAGGGAAATAGGGTGAAAGTGGGAGGGAGGGAGGAATAGGAGGATACAAGGGATGGCATAACAATTGAAGATGAGACTTGATAGCCTATAACCATATAGTGGGGGAAGAGGTCCCCCTCAGTCTTAGACCTAGGGGAAGGGAATAGGGTGAAAGTGGGAGAGAGGAACGGGAGGATACAAGTGATGGGATAACAATTTAGTTGTAATCTGAATAAATTAATAAAATTAAAATTAAAAAACAATTTAGGGGGCGGGCGTGGTGGTGCATGCCTTTAATCCCAGCACTTGGGAGGCAGAGGCAGGCGGATCACTGTGAGTTCGAGGCCAGGCTGGTCTACAAAGCAAGACCAGGACAGCCAAGGCTACATAGAGAAACCCTGTCTCAAAAAAAAAAAAAAACCACCCAATTTAGATGTAATGTGAATAAATTAATTTTTTAAAAAGGAAAAAAAGAAAAAGAAAAAGAAAAGAAAACAAACTGAGGACACCAGTAAATGGCATTTCTCCATGGCCTCTGTAATGATTCCTGCCTCCAGATTCCTGCCCTGAGTTCCTGCCTTGGCTTCTTGTGATAATGTACTGCAACCTGAAAGCCAAATTAACCCTTTCCTCCACAAGTTGCTTTTTGGATATGCTGGGGTTTTGTTGTTGTTTTGTTTGTTTTCTTTTGTTTACAAGACAGGGTTTCTCTGTGTAGCTGTCTGTGTAGTTTCTCTGGCTGTCCTGGAATTCACTCTGTAGACTAGGCTGACCTCAAACCCAGATCTTCCTGCCCCTACCTCCCTAGTGCTGGGATTAAAGGGGTGTACCACCACAGACTGGCTTGGTTATTGGGGGGAGGGCTTTTTGAAGGCCTTGTCCTCTCCTCTGCCAATTTCACTTTTGTGGCAAAAGGTATTTTTGTAAATTCATCTGAGGTGGCAACAGCTTGCAGCATGACTTGACATCCCTGTACACACCCCTGCTATTTTGAGGATTCACAGGTGTATTGTTTATATCTTTACGGGCATTGTCAACTCCTAAGAAAAAGATAAGACGAGCAAAGGCTTCCAGAGTGTTGCAAATGCTCCTCTACTTCCAGTTCTTTGGTCTCCTCTTTGAGGAGGCAATCCTGGGCCCCCAACCTACTTCTAAAACACCACCCCAGCTGTCTCCCATTTTAAATAGCTTCTTCTTTCAATAAAGCAGTTACTTCCCTCTGCACTTCCAAAAGACAGGGAAGAGTGTACATATAATCCACCTATGTTCCCATCCCTGGTATAATGCCCAGACTAGACCAAGAGAAACATTGACCAATTAGAATTGAGGCCCAGGGACCTGTGGGAGTCCAGACACATGGCTGCTATAGTTTCTCCATCTTTGAATTGCTCTTTGCTGCAGATGTCACCTATGAGTGATACAAGGTAGAGGGTGATTCACAGAATCAGGAAGTGAAGATTTGAAGGATCACCCAGGGGCATCTTAGATTGCCATTGTCCCAGAGAGTTCCTCAGCAGAGAGAACGTTAGACTGTGGCCTCCAGGCTGAAGGATGGGTGAATGCCCAGCTCCCAGAATTGCAGTGAGCAAAGTCTGAAGATGTGCCTGTTAACAGCAAGAGCTTGCCCAAGCTTTGCCTCTCTTCTTATCTGTCCAAAGACAAGTTGCCAGTTGGTTCTTCTCTCTTTGACAAACCAGGACAACATGGCACACAGAAGCCCAGGCCTGTCTAACATCAAATGCAACTTCCCCCAAGGTGCCCTGAGGTCCCCTAGGGCAACTAATTAGTCCAGCAACCCAATTTTTGTCTCCAGTACCTATTGTAGGGTACTTATGACCCAGCAGTAAAGCCAACAAAATACATGCCTTTATGGAAAAGGTGTTCTCATGGCACAGTAAACAGTAACGAGTTTTCCAATTGGGTAAATCCTAAGAGGCTGAATGAAGACAGAGTTTGTGTGTGTAATGTATATGTGGCAGGCGAGCTAGTGGAAAGATTCCCTTGAGAACAAGGTACTTGAATTAAAGCTTGGGTGACAGGTCAGAGGAATCAGCCATTATAAACACTCTGAGCAGGCACCCAGAGGAGCTTACAGAGGAGCAAAAGGCAAATAGAGCCATGACGTGGGCATCCTTGGAAAGTAGTGAAAGACAGGGTCAAGGGTCAGGCCATGTTTAGCCTCTGAGGGGGTAAGAAGCAAGACTAGACACATGAAGATCCATAAATGCTGCACACATGAAGGAGGAAGAACAGGGTATAGGTACCTCTCTGGATAGCCAGGCATCTCAGCACCCACATTCCTTAGTATTGACACCACAGAGTGGGCCTGGAGATCTCTCTGATGGTAGTTCTGACTCAGGAGAAGAAAAGATCCTGGAAACTGGGGGTCAATTAAAACAGTAATTGTTCTAACTCTGATGGCTGTAAAAATGCTGAAGACAATGTGTCACAGGTTGGAGACCCTAGCCACCCTGACACCCATGGTGCTAGTCACAGGGACCAGAGATACTAGAGTGAATTTGGTGACATCCTAGCAGCTGCTTATGGTGATGACTGGTGTCAAGTACCTAGGTCAGGCCTGGTGCACACAAGATAACTGTCATAGCATTAGAGAGGGCCCAGGCCCCTCCTGCTCAACAATTTGATGGCTGAAATTTCTGACCCCTTTAAAAACTGTAACGGTCACTAGCCAGTCATGATGGTGCTTGCAAGTCTAGGAGAAAACTATATACAGTTTGAGACCATTCTGGACTACACAGAGATATTCTGTCTCCAACAATAATTCTAATTACAAAATTAATGATTTTTGCATAAAACCCCAAAAGGGAGATGATTCTAAAGAGTGCTCTGGGGACATCTAATGGCACCATCTCAGAAGTGGGGACTCCACTTTGGGAAACACTAATTTTTCACTCCCTGAAACCAGCTGATGCCAAAGACCTTTCAGTAAGAGTCTAGGCCAGCTCAGGACAAAAGAGAGGAGGCATCTACACTCACCTGCAAGCAACTCAACATGGGTCTCTTTCCACAGTGGATTCTCTCTCCCCAACAGCACCATGAAAAGCTGGCAGGAAAAAAAAATTCACAATAAGACTCAGGAGCCAGAGCCTGTGTGAGCCTCCACGCCTTCTCACTTTCTACTCAGGAAATATGGGCACCAAGGTGTGGTCCCCACATCACTGGCCTCTTCCAACAACCTCCTTGTTGTCTCTTTCGAGCATCCTCCCTAGTACCTATTCATTCTCACCTTAGCATCTTACCCTAAGGACATCTAGCAACCCAGTCTGAGTGCTGGGATATGCCAAAGAATGCATACAGTGTTGGATGAGCCCAGAGCCAGACAGGACAAGAGACTTGAAGAAAGGATCACCCTATAGCCTATCTGGTTCTCAGTCCACCAACACAGATAGTTGATGCAACAATAGCAAACACTGCTTAAAAATTAAAAGTAAGTGGCTTAAAGGGGCAAAGGTGTATTTCTTGTCTGAGTGTCAGCAGGTGGTTGTGCTAATGGAGATACCCTTAGCTCCAGGCTAGGCTCTCCCTGGCCTTTCCTCAACAGGGAAAAGGAAAGTGGCAGATCTGGTGGTGTTTCTGGAAGCTTCTACCCCATCACCTAGCATCTGCTCTGAATACATTTCATGGCTACAGCATGTCACATGGCCAGGCCTGGCCTATGCATTGTGACCTTGGGGGGAGCAACCCGTCTTCTGTTCTCACATACACAGGGAAGCCAAAGAGGGAAACTGAGGGTTCACATTCTTGCATGGGACTGACATCCACATATGAGGCAAAGGGCTCCAGAGAAGACCCAGGAATGTGTGAGACAGATAAAGACCAGGGAATGAAAAAGGATGGGGTGAGCAGAAGTCCTGGGCATGTGGATGAATTCAACCTAGATGAACAAGGGTAGACTTGTCTCTAACTGTAGCCAATGTGCTATTGGAGGACTCCAGAAATAGAAGGGAGATTCTAATGATAGTCACTCTACAAATGCCAAAGCTCAGCAACCTTTGGGATGTGTGTGGGGGCTGATAAGTACAGAGATTTCACCCCTGAGCAGGGAGCAGAGGATGAAAATAGAATAATTCTAAAAGTTTCATCTTTGGGGATCAAGGATGCTCTTAAATGACAGCAAGAAGCTGGTTGGATACACAGAGAGGAATAGGTGGTCCTTAAGGTAATAGAAAGATCTAGAAGGGACCTCCAATGTGAGAAATAAGGAAATGGAAGTAAAGACTATTGGATCAACATGAAAAACAAGGAAAGAGAAAGAACAAGATGGCATAAAATAAACTATTGGTGAGAGGAAAGTATAGGAATTACTTTACATAAAATCATTAGGTAAGTTTAGCATGGGAAAGACACCTGTAACCTCAGCACTTGGGAGCCTGAGACAGAAGACTGGTAATCATCAGTCTGGCCAGGTATCCAAGCAAAACCAATGAAACAATCAATAGCTTAGTATAAAAATGGAAAGAATGGAAGTGTCCCACTAAACAAGAGACAGTGGACCTAGAGGGATTAGCACAGTCAACAGAGTGCTTGCCTTGCAAACATAAGAGCCTGAGTTCAATCTCTGGAACCCACATTTTAAAAAGCCAGGCATAATGGAAAGTGCTTGTAATCCAAGAGCTAGGAAGGCAGAGACAAGCAGATCATCAAGGCTCACTGGCCAGCCAGGCTAGCCCATTTGGTGAAGTCTAGCCCAGTGAGAGTGAGAGGCTCTGCCTCAAAAACACAAGGTGGATAGCTCCTGAAAAACAATGCCTAAGACTGACCTGTGTCCTTCACACACACACACACACACACACACACACACACACACACGCACGCACGCACGCACGCACACGCACACACACACGCACACACACACATATACACATGAAAATAATTAAGAAAAGACACTTTTTCTTTATTTCTTTTTTTTTTTACTTTTAATTTGTTCATTTTATACCCCTATTGTAGCCCCCTCCATGGTTGCCTCCGATCTCACCCTCTCTCCCTCATACCCTTTCCCTCCCCTAGTCATCAAAAAGAGGATCCCTCCTCCCCTAACATCTGACCTCAGCCTATCAAGTCTCATCTGGACTACCTATATTCTCTTCCTCTGTGACCTGGCAAGGTTGACTCGCAAGGAAGAAGTAATCAATGCGTAGGACCAGAGTCCAGGGCAGAAGTAGTCCCTACTCTCCATATTATGGAGACTGTGCTGCCTATCTACTACATCTGAGTACAGGGGCTGGGTCCTCAGCATGCATGATCATGAGTTAGTGCATCACTCTCTGCAGCACCCTCCTCCACCACCCAGATTTGTTGCCTCCATTGGTCTCCTCGTGGAGCTCCTGACCCCTCCAGGCCTGTCTCTTCCCCAACTATTCCATAAAACTCCCTGCATTCCACCCCAAACTTTGGCTGTGTGTCTCAGCAGCTTCTTGGATCTCCTGCTGGGAGCAGAGGACCTCTATAGTGGGCTCCCTTCCTGTTCCTTCTCTTCAACTAGACAGACACTTTTTATACTGATTATAACCAAAAATAAACAAAAGGACAAGTGCATTTACAGAAATACAGTCAACAATTTCTTCAAAATATTTCAAATAAAAGCTAGGGAAATATTTATAGGAATAAAGTAAATGCTGGGTGTGGTGGCACAAGCTTTTATTTGCAGCACTTATCAGGCAGAAGCAAAAAAAATACCTACATATTAAATGCCAGCTTTGTCTGCATAGAGAGACTGTCTAAACAAAACTTAATAAGGAAAGTGAAAGTAAAGTAGTACTGGCAAATATCTACCTCAGAAAAGTCAAGCACATTTAAATATATGAGTTAATTAGAATATTCTGCAATGAAGTAATACATAGCCTATACTTAAAAATACAAGAACCCAAAATATAAAATAAAGCTTAGGAAAGAAAAGACAACTTGATAAAAATAAAATTAGTTCAAGATAACTGCCTATTTTATTTGTCAATGGACACAAATAGCCTGGTCTGGTGGCACATACCCATGTAATCCCAGCACTCAGGCATTGGCAGCAGGAGGACTAAAACTTCAAGGTCATTGTAGACTAAACAAATCCATAGTGAGTTCAAAGTCAGCCTGGGCTATCCATGACCCTGCTAACAACTAAACAAAAACAAAGGAATCAGCAAATGAAGAAAGATGTTCAACCAACAATAAATATCCAGAACATATTGCCTGACCATTCACTGTATACTAGTTTGAGAAATAAAACTTTATAAGTCATTTTTGATATGGTGAGGGAGGTTGAATATAGGCATTGTTTTAGAAGACTATCAATATTGGAGTAATTATCTCATGTCCAATAATGCTGTGACAGAGATATAAGAAAAGACCTTTTTTTATTAAAAGGGGGACTTGAGCATTTAGTAGTGAAATGCCACAAAGGCTACACCTCAGGAAAGCAAACATGGCTGAGTGTACACAGTCCCTGGGTCACTGGGGTATGAATGATGTTCATTATACTCATCTCTCTACTTTTCTGTACATTTGAAAACTTCAAGACAAACAAGAAAACCCAAATGAATGACATCATCACTGGAAAATGTAAACAGTGAATATGCTTATGGGATATGCAATGGGGAATGCCACACTTCCAAAGGCCACTCACTGGTGGTAACCAATATGGAACAGGACATGAAACTTTGCAAAATTTAGAACCACAAAAATCCAGGGTTTCGAAGGATGCATATTCTGACTACACCCTGTATGAGTAACAGTAATTAATAAATAGGGATGGAAAAAACTCAAACATCTTACTTCAAAAATTTTAATTTCCTTATACAACCTTGGATCAAAGAAAAGATACACAGAAAAAAATACAGATTTTTGAGGAAGCAAAGAAAAGAGAACACTATGCATTAAAATATAAGAAACAAAGTTAACGCTTGCTTGTCTCAAGAAATTAGGGGACTCAACAAGAGCTAAGAAGGAGGGCATTCATAAGGACTGAAATTAGTGGAAGAAAAGAAATCCAGCACCCAGGAGGAGAAGCAGGGTGACATCTGTAAGTTCAAGGCCATATTAGTCTGCATAGAGAGTTCCAGGACAGTCAGGAATACATAGTGAGACTTTGCCCCATAAAAAAAATAAAAATAAAAATGTGGAAAGAAGTAAATGCAAGAGCTGGTTCTTCAAAGTGGCTAATAAATTAGGAATAGGAAACCTTCATGAGTGCAATTACAAAGAATAAAGAAAGAAGTGGAATAAAATTTGACGTGAGTGGAGTGAGAAAACAAACATGGTCAGCTTAACTGCAGAGAGAGGGGAAAATAAAAATAATTATGTAAGAAGAAATAAGCCAGTGTATGGTAATACATTGGAAATCTCAAGGAAAGGGACAATTTCCCAGTGAAAGTATGTTGCCAAAACCAATCTAGTGGAAATGGAATCTAATCTATAAATCAATAAGTAACTCTAATAAAATGGAAGATGTAATATACTATCTACCATAGATCTCAGTCACTGGAGATCAGCAAAAGGGACCAAGCTCAGGCAAGCTCACACTTGAGTCTTATCTAACTTCTAAAGACCCAGTCACTCTCGTAGTGCTTAAACTATTTTAACTCCTGTAATTCCCTTATTCATTCCATATATCTAGGATAATTTTCATGCAAATAAGGCAAAATAATCTTAATTACAAGCCAGGATACTTATGAATATAGGTGAAGAATCTAACATAAAATGCCAGCATAAGGAACCCAATGGCATATAAAAAGAACCCATTACCTTGTATAAATTTATTCTAGGAATTTTGTGTGCAGTTGATGATTCTTGACCTTTAAGACCATTTAGACTATTTTTTTAAACAGAGTCTTACTGTGAAGTTCTGTGACCTGGAGCTCATTATGTAGCTCAGGCTGGCTTCAGACTCAATGATCTGTCTGCCTCTGCCTCTGCCTCCTGAGTGCTTGGATTAAAGGTTTGTCCCACCATATCCAGTGGTTCCCTTGAGATATTTTGGAAACACAGTATCACATGTCATTTTTCTGGCTTCTCTTGGCACAGCAAACATAGAACCTGTTAACCAATGGCCATTGGATCATTGTAAATCTGAATAAGTAAGGCTGGACAGAGCTAAGATATACTCTGAAGCTTAGTAGTCACAAGAGGCCAAGGTTTTGTGTGGTAATTTTCCTTGGTTGATTTCCAAAGAAGACAATATAAGATAATACTGTTTTAACATCTCTGAAGTTCAAACATTCAATAAAAGTGATACCTTTCTGATTTGAAATCCACCAAGGAAAGAAAAGGCTTTGGAAATGTCCTTTTTTTAGTTGCACACATGGCTGTCTTCCACTTTGGATTGCTGAATTCTCCCATTAACAGAAAAGTGACACAGTCCACACTGGGGTATCCCAGGGGCCCACTGCAATGGCGAGAGCAGAGCCTAGATCTGCAACTGGCAAGCCTAGCTGCAAAGTTCACCCTTTCATGAGTTCCCAAGGAAGTCAACTATGACTCCTGAGAACCTCTCCTCCAGTTCCTGTGCCTTTAAACAAAGCCAGAAAAGCTGGCCTGAACATGAGATACGGGATCAGGAGTCCTGAGTTCTATTTCACAGTTGTCTACTAGCTTGGCGAGAGATGGAGGAATACAGCTATGTCTTGAGTTGTGCCCTTCCACCACCACCTCTAGCACTGGTTCTTAACCTGTGGGCTGCAACCCTTTAGGGGGTTCTAAGGACCCTTTCACAGGGGTCACCTAGGACCACAGAAAACCACAAATATTTATATCACGAGTCATAAAGGTAGAAAAATTACAGTTAAGGAATAGCAGCAAAAATAATTTTATGCTTGGGGGGGGCGGTCACCACAACATGAGGAACTATAAAAAATGGTCCCAAGCATCCAAAGGTTGAGAAGAGTTAGTAGGGGTTTGCCACAAAAGAAACCACCCGCGGATCTCTGTCCTCGGTGCTGAAATAGAAGCAGTGGGCTGCTGTCCATGGTTCTGGCACTGGGTCCTTAGATCGCTGTCCGAGGTTCTGAAGTCTCTATGGCTTGCTTCATCCCCTTTAGGGAGGCGCTGTTCTGGGTGGCTACCAGAAGCAGGGTGTGTGTGATTAATCAGCAGGTTTGAAATGACAAACTAAATTACAAAGGCAAAGGAAGAAAGGAAGTATTCTCTACAGTTTCCTAATTCCATGCCAAAAAACTTCCTTTCCCCCAAAGCTACGTCTGTACCAATGCTTGTCACCTGAATTGAGTATCACAATTTATGGACAAAGGCATAGAATTAAGTTTCCACTATACAAGTGAAGAAATGGAACATCATTTAATTCCCAAAGCTGAAGCTTCCTCCTCACAAACCCTATTCTTGTATGCCTTTGTGTGCTAACTTTTGTGTTCAGTATTCCTTTATCTTTTCCTCCTCCCTACCCCGACTTTTTTTTTGTCTTTTTCTACTTGTGTACATATCTTTTGTAAATGCATTGGTTCACTTTTGGAGTTCGAAGTACCTGGAATTAAACTGATTGTATCTTTCTGTCCTTGTCTTTTCATTGCTTGAAGAGACACCATGACCATGGCAGCTCTCATAAAGGAAAACATTTAATTGGGACTGGCTTACAGTTTCAGAAGTTTAGTCTCTTATCATCATAGTGGGAAGCATGGCAGTGTGCATGCAGATGTGGTGCTGGAAGTTCTACATCTTGAGCCACAGGCAGCAAGGGGAGACTGGATTTCACCCTGGGAAGAGTTTTGGCATAGGAGACCCCAAAGCTCAACCCAAAGCGACACATTTCCTCCAATAAGGCCACACATCCTAATAGTGCCACTGCCCTTGAGCCAAGCTTCAAATACTGAGTCTACGGAGGCCAAACCCATTCCAACCACCACAGTCCTCTTCTTTGTGCCTTCAGCATTTTGGTTTTGTCATGGAACCAATTGTTCCATACCCACCACTCTATAGCATTCTACCACATGGGCATACCATAATGTATATAACCACCTCACTCTCAGTATGATGTCTGATTATGTCCTTTTGCTAATAATTCTGCCATGAACATTCTGGAACATATTTTGTATTTCCAGAAAAGCTTGTGTGTTTGTTTCTGCTCTTGCTCTATGATCTAAAGAAAAAAAATGTCTTGACAAAAGCAACCCAAAAGACAAAAGAGGTTATTCTGGATTACAGTTCAGGGTTGAGTCCATCATGATGGGGAAAACACGGCAGCAGAGACATGATTGATGCTATTGAACCCATTATCACAAAGCAGAGGGCAGTGGGAGAATGCAGGCTAGTGCTCAGTTCATTTTCTCTGTCTATTACCACCCAGGACCCCCTGACCAGATAATGGTCCTACCTACAATTAAGATTGCTCTTCCCACAGCAATTAACATAACAAAGAGAATTCTCACAGGCATGTTCAGTGACCCCTCTCTCAGGTTATTCTAGATTCTGTCAAGCTAACACTAACACAATGAAGTTTCATTAAGGTACAGTCTGTCTATGCCCCTGTCAACTGTACTGGCAGTGGCAGAGTTCTGGTGCCACATCCTTTTTCCACAGCATTTATATCAGAAGGAATTAATGCTGGCATTTCAATGCTGGCTAATTCTTGTAAGAGGACTATCATGAAAAGAGTGACCCTGCAGAGGAAGAGAAGGCAGGCAGTCCTCAAGAGACTTGATAGGCTTGGATCAGATGGTAGGGGATGAGGGCTCCCCTTTCTGAGGACTAATGGAAGGGAGAGGAGAAAGAGGGAGGGAGGGGGCTACAATCAGAATGTAAAATGAATAAGTGAAAGTGTTTTTAATTTTTAATTTCTTCACTTTACATCCCGATTGTACTCTCCTCCCAATCCCACCCTTCCTATCGCATACCCTCTCCCTCCCTCCCCTCATCATCAGAAAGGGAAGCCCTCCTGCCCTAACATCTGACCTCACTCTACCAAGTCTCATCTGGACTGCCTGTATCCTCTTCCTCTGTGGCCTGGAAAGGCCGCCCCACCAGGAGGAAGCGATCAACAAGTGGGAGCCAGAGTCCATGTCAGAGGTAGTCCCTACTGCCCATATGATGGGACTCACAAGCAGCCAGAGTTCCCAATCCATAGAGCCACAGGCAGAGCAGGTGAAGCATCCAAGTAAAAGAAAAAAAATAGTAACAGGGATGGCATCAAATCAGGCACCCATCATATCCTGGAGATATCAGCTGAATTCCTGATTGAGTTTTCTTACCATGAAGGAACTTCCATGGTTCTCTTTCCCACTGCAAGCACTTTTGTATTGTGGGACAAACAATAGTAATATCTTTTGGAAATGGCTGACCTTCTATCTTTTCTCACAGGCATAATGTTTTGACCTTGGAGCTGTTTTGTTCTTTGTCTTCCTTATCTTAGAGGTGAGGAGGTCAGTCCATCCCCAGGCAAGGGACCTTAGAATAAACTATAAAGTAAACATGCTTTGGTCTAAAATGGGGGCAGAGGAGAGTCTGCTCCCAAATCTAGCTTCTCAGTGGGCTCAAACAGCACATTAACAGACACACACACACCCCAATATAATGTTTATTACACACATACATACATATATAGAGAGATAAATAATATTTATTACAATTATGTAAACACACACATATATATCAATATAATTATAACAATTATGTAAAGAAAGAACCATCTTTTCCCCACCAGTATGGGCAGCCAGTGTTCTCAGTAAACAAGAGCATATATGTGCACAGATCCACTTCTGGGCTTGTAACACATTGTGTATGTGAGGGAGTGAATAAATTGTGTTTACATGTGTGTAAGTATGTGGAAACAACAGGTCCACATCCATTGTCTTCCTCAGTCACTCTCTACTTTATATTTTGAGGTTGCATCTTTCACTGAATCTGGAGCTCAGTGTCTTGTCTAGACTGACTGCCCAGAAAGAATCCTCCTGTTACCATGTCCACAGCACTCAGAACGCAAGTGTGCATTCCCATGCCTGGATGTTTAAAGTGGGTTCTAGAGATCGAACCTGAGCCCTTATTCTTGTATGACAAACACTTTACTAATGTAACCATCTTCTCAGTTCTATTCCAGTGAGTTTTTTTTAGAACTTTCTCTTAAAGAATTTGTCAAATGTGAGGCACCAGAGTACATGAGAAAGTCATAACCCACTCTCCACTCTACTGTGGAGAATGTTCTGACCATTGGCTAGATCTGAGTAGAGGTTTAAAGTTTACATCCTGTATTGTCCTTGGCTGGTGCCAGGAACAGTCATAGGGGAGGGGAATAAGGGGAAAATGGGAGGGAGGGAAGAATGGGAGGATACAAGGGATGGGATAACCATTGAGATGTAACAAGAATAAATTAATTTTTAAAAAATGTAAAATAAGACAACATGACTCAAAGGAAAAAAAAAAGAATTTGTGGGCTATCACTGGACCTCTCTGTGGAAATTTTAGAATCAGTTTGTCAAGATCCACCTTAAAATTATTAAGGTTTCTATTGGCATAGAATTCAATCTATAGATCAGCTTAGCAAGAATTTGCATCTTTATGAGAAAGAGTCTCTCAGCCCATTTACTTAGCCGTGCTTTAATGTACTTCAATAAAGTTTTATAGCTTTCCCCTTAAAGCCTTACATATAAAAGAAAAGATTTATCCTGTGGTTCTGAATCAGTTTCCTGTTGGTGCCGCAACCAGCAACCACAAACTTGGCTTAATACAACACAAATTCATTATCTTAGTGTTCTGGGATTGGAAGACAGAACGTCACTGAGCAAACACTGAGGGGCTGGCAGGAGTGTATTCACTGCAGATACTTCTATGGGCAGGGAAGGATCTATTTTCTGGGCTATCTCAGCTTCTAGAGTCTGAGGATCTTCTTGAATCATGGCCAAGTCCTCCATCTTCAAGGCCAAGGCTATGGGTTAAATTGTCTTCACATCACCCTCTCTGACTCTCTTTGGCCTCTTTTCCCCCCTTTAAGGACCCTTCTAATTCCCTTGATCCTGTCTGGATAATTTATCTTAAGGTCCAGTGATTGTCAACTATAATTTTATGTACACTTATAAATTCTCCTTTCTCATGTAATCTAATATATTCATGGGTTTCGGGAAATAGAGCTTAGCTGTCTTTGGGAAGGCATTATTCTGTCAACCATAGGCTCATTTTTTAAATGTAGATCTGTAAGTGGTCAATCTTATCATTATATTTTTGAGAAGTTTGTGGTGAGATATAACACAACTTTTTGTAAATTGATCTGTATTCTAATAAGTATAAATATTTCTGGACTCTCGTGTTGTTAATAATATTAATACACAAATAATTTAGAAACAGTTTCACTGCCTCCTTTGCAGTGCAGACCTTATGTTATTTTTCCTTCCCTTAATAGGATGGGCTGTGTATAGAACAAGAAACAGAAGCAGAGATGCTGATGCTTCATTCCTGATTTTGAAAGCAGTGTTTAGGACCACTGGGAAAAGGCTCAATGTTTAAAAGCACACACTGCTCTTGCAGGCAACCTGAGTTTGCTTCCGACCACTCACTTCAGGGAGCACACAACTCCTCCAGCTTCAGGGGATCTAATTCCCTCTTCTGGACTCGGTGGGCATCTGTACTTATGTGGCACACACCCACACCCGCATACATAAAATAAAAGCAAGTGTATGCTTTAGAGGCAAGAGAATTCTGGTGACATTTCAGCTGAGGCAATCAGATTTGCATTATGCACTCTTGGTTTGTCTGTTGTTATTAGTGTCTGTGATGCAAGGGCTTGAACATGGCAGACCTTGTGCATGCTGGGCAATCATTTTACCACTGATCTAGTCCTCAGTCCTTGTTTTTAACTTTTTATTTAGACTCTCACTAAATTTTTCAAGCTGGACTTAAACACCGCTCTGTAGCCTTAGCAGGCCTTGAGCTTGCAACCCTAGCTTCTGTTGGCCTGGTTAAGAAGCTGTGTTTCAGCTTTAGTTTGGAGGAGCTCTTCTGAGACTTGTGGGCCTGCACCAAAGGCTTTCCCCACATCCTTAAGAGAGATTGTGTGACATTACTTCTCTACTTTTTAACTCGGTAGGTCCATTATCTGATTTTCTGCCATTCAGCCAACCTTGTATCCTCTGAATAAAGACACCTGGTCATGATAGGCTAACGCTATTTATCATCAGTGAATGTGTTTGCTAACATCAAGCCCTCAAGTTTTGATGTAGAACTATCCCAAACTTTCCTTTCACATGCCATTTTTGTTGGGTTAACATATTAACATATCTTCTTTATCTACATTGAGAAATATATTCCTGTAATCATTATAATTATTGGCTCCATGGATGTTTACTAGAATTCATTGTTTAAAACTACTCAACAGAATGAAGAAGGCAGAGGGCTGGAGATACGGGTAAAGTGTTTGATGGGCAAGTTTGGATCTCAACTTCAAACTACAAAAAAACGTAATGCCAGACATAGCAATGCGCTTCTGTGACCCCAGTGTTCCTAAGGGCAAAATGAGAAGTGGTGACAGACAAATCCCTGGCAGCTCTGGGACCAGGCAGCCTGACATATGCAGTGGCAAACAGCAAGGGACGCTGCCTCAAACAAGGTGAAAGATGAGAACTGTCACCTGAGGTTGTTCTCTCACATCATCAAATACCAATACACACACACACACCATATATATACACATACCATGTACACACACACACACACCATATACATACACACACCATGTATACACACACACCATATACATACACACACATGTATACACACACACACCATATATATACACACACCATGTACACACACACACACCATATATATACACACACCATGTACACACACACACACACCATATACATACACACACCATGTATACACACACACACCATATATATACACACACCATGTACACACACACACACCATATACATACACACACCATGTACACACACACACACACCATATATATACACACACCATGTACACACACACACACCATATATATACACACACCATGTACACACACACACACCATATATATACACACACCATGTACACACACACACACACCATATATATACACACACCATGTACACACACACACACACCATATACATACACACACCATGTACACACACACACCATATACATACACACACCATGTACACACACACACACCATATATATACACACACCATATACACACACACACCATATACATACACACACCATGTACACACACATACCATATACATACACACACCATGTATACACACACACCATATACATACACACACATGTATACACACACACACCATATACATACACACACCATGTATACACACACACACCATATACATACACACACCATGTATACACACACACACCATATACATACACACACCATGTATACACACACACCATATACATATACACACCATGTACACACACACACCATATACATACACACACCATGTACACACACACACCATATACATACACACCCCATGTATAAACACACACCATATACATATACACACCATGTACACACACACACCATATATATACACACACCATATACACACACACACACACACCATGTATACACACACATATCATGTACACACACACACCATGTATACACACACACACCATGTATACACACACACACCACATACATACACACACCATATACATAGACACACCATGTACACACACACACCATATACATACACACACCATGTACACACACACACACCATGTACACACACACACACCATATATACACACACACACACCATGTATACACACACACACCATGTATACACACACACCATGTATACACACACACACCATGTATACACACACACACACACCATATACATACACACACCATGTACACACACACACACACACACACAGGGGCTACAGGTTTTTAAAAAAATATATTTGTCATTTTGATTACATGTCTGTAATAGCTTTACCATTTGTTGCTGTAATTTATATTTTGACATATTCTAGAAATATATGTTTTCGTTTAAGTTTTCAAGTGATCTAGAGTCAGGTATTTCATAGTTTCCTCCCATATTTATAATTTCCTTTGGTGGCTGTCTGCAAGGTCAGATGTCCCCTCTTTATCTGTGATGTGTTTACTTGTGCCTTTTCTCTTTTAATAATCTGGTTAGAGGTTTCTTTGTTTTATCAGCTTTCTCCAAGAAACAACCTTTGGCATTCTGCCGTTGTCGGTTTCTTTCCTAGTGTATTAATTTGTGGCCTTATCTTTAATTACATCCTTCTATTTTCTTTAATCTCGCCTACCAGTGTTCTCTGCTCTTGCGGGTGGTGATCAGCTCATTAACTTCCACATTTTCCTCTCTTGATTAGGCAGAGTTAAGCTTATAAAATGTCCCTGTCAGATCAGGATCATCAGTACTATTTTAAACACTTCTTATTTTCCATGGTTATTTGCTCTTTCGACTATAAGTTATCTAACAATGTATCTTACTGTCAAAATATAAGATAAGCTTATAATTATCTTTTGATGATTGGCTTTTCATTTAGACATTGTTTTGAGAGACAGCCCTGGCTCATTGTTTGTTTGTTTGTTTGTTTGTTTTCTCCACTTGACATGAGCTAGAGTCACCTGAAGAGGAAAACTTCAGATAATTCCACCAAACTTCATTCTGGGGAACCAGTGAGTTTAACAGGCTTCCTTACAGAGCATGAATGAGGGATTGCTTTGTCCCAACCAGCCACACCAGAAAGGCTTTACTGAGCAGGGAAAAGTGACATTTGTACAGCAGCATAACAGATGCCTAGTCTTCTCTGGTAGGGGCTAAAGACTCGTGAGGGAAACGCAAGTATTGGTGGGAAAGTCTGTAGCGCATTTTTCTTGATTAATAGTTGGTGTGGGAGGGCTCAGTTTAAAGTGGGCAGTGCCACCCCTGGGCAAGTGGTCTTGAGTGTTATAAGAAGGAAGGGTGAGTAAGCCTCTGCTACCATTCCAGCCCTGACTTCCCCTTCATGATCAACAACTGTAAGTTGAAATAAACCCTTTCCTCCTAAGTTGTGTTTGGCCATGGTCTTAATCACAGCAGTAGAAAGAAAACTAATATATAACATGGCATCTACAGTATAATGTTCACTCAGCTACACAGAGGGCCACAAACTGAGTCATATGTAGGCTAGATACAAATGTCTCCATCAACACAGAGTGAAATACCTTTCTAAATGTTCAGGAAGGCAAACGCGTTTATTGAAATTTTCAAATCATGTCTATGTGATCTCTCTCTCTCTCTCTCTCTCTCTCTCTCTCTCTCTCTCTCTCTCACACACACACACACACACACACACACACACACAATCTAAGACTGTGTGTTACAGTGCACTATAGGTTGGGATCAACTGAACTTGCTAACCCACGTTGGCCTCTGTTGTACAGGATTGTCCTTCGAGCCAAACAACCACTATGGTATTCAGCTGTATCCACTTGCAAAAGATTATGCCAGCTAGGCTTTTGACTACTTACACCTCCTCATAGAGAGGTATAGGAGGGTAATTGGACCCTCACCTGGGTCTTTGGCCACTCCCAGAGACTTGGCTTCTGTTATGCTGCTGTAAGAATGTCTTCTTCGCTGAATGGAATTTGGTGGAATTATGCCTCACGTTGTTGGGAGGAGGAATGGTGTTTTCGCCTAGGAAGGAATTTTAGCAACATCCTCAAATTCTCAGTCCTCCTGCATTAATCTTCCACATATTGGGATTAGCATCATGTGGCACACACCTGACCAGATCTTCTGTATTCTTCATTGTGTTTGGGCTTTCATTCAATTACAGACAAAGATGTGTTAAAATAATCTCTCCACAGTGGTGAGTTTGTTCCTCCTCGGAGTTCTGACAGGTTATGCTTTTCGTTTTAGCTCTTACATGTTACAATAAATTGTATCTACTCAGCCTAGGAAGCCAATAATTAACAAAAAGAGACTGAAACATAATTCAAAGCTGCAAGCACTATGGGCAGAATCTAAACTACTACTAATCTAACAATAAACTAAAATAAACTACTCTAATCCTCATAACCTACATATACCCCAACCACTTGCCAATCTGGTACTTATGGAGATGGCTTCAGATGTGGCAAACCAGACACTGGGAAAAATGTCCTTGTTTTCTGTCACAGAAAGAATTCTGCCTGAAATAGGCAAGCTTGGATGCAGGTGTAGTTGACAGCCAAATGCTGCCAAGTCAGGGTAGGCAAGTCCTCAATAGTCCCTGTTTCACAAATATGTCTGTCAGATATACTGGACCAGAAGGCTGAAGATGATGTTCCAACGTGTTAGAGAGTTTTGAGTGACTGTTCAGGCAGCAAAGTGTCCCTGTAATTTTTTTTTTTCATTTTGGAAGCTGTTAACATGCATTTCCTGTTTACTCAGGTAATTAATTTTATTCCTTCTCAAGTCTCTGATGGGATTTAAGACAGCGAAACATTATGAATATAACATGAGTATAATGATTGTTTTGTGGTTCTTGTGCGTGTATATTGGTGTAATAATATAAATGTATAGGTAAAAAGTTTTTTTTTAATTAGACTAAAAAGGAGAATTTTGGAGGAATGTCTTGAGTGGATCTAACAACTGTCAATAAAGCACTGTTTAGCCAATCAGCTGGGCAGAAGGGCAGGAGTGGAAGGTGGGACTTCCTGGAGACAGGGAGGAATCAGGAGTTGACAATTGACACTTGACAGAGAGGAGGAAAAGAAGCCACTGAAGGAGAACCAGATTGGCAAGTGCTTGAGATATATGAAAATTAGGAGGATTAAAATAGTTTATTGTTAGATGAATGCAACAGTTTAGGTTCTGCCCAGCACAGTGCTTGCAGCTTTGAAGTATGTTTCAGTCTCTTTATGTCAGTTATCAGCATCCTAGGCCTAACAGATACAATTTACTGCAACACGATAGTTGTTATATGTGATTGTGTTCATGCGGGCACGTGTGCATGTAGAGGGCAGAGGTCAGTGTCAAGTATGGTCTTTAACTATCTCTGCCTTCTTTTTGAGACAGGGCCTTAGTCTTTCATTGCACCTGGAACTCACCGATATGGGTAAATAGGCTGACCTCTGCCTCCCAGTCCTGAGACTGGAGGTACACAGGAAGTTCTTCTGGTTTTATGAAGTCCCACTTGTCAGTTGTTGATCTTAATTTTGGGGCAAATGAAGTTTTATTCTGAAAGTCCTTTACACCTATGTCATGCAGGTGACTGCCTGTGCCTTATTCTAGCAGCTTCAGTGTTTTCAGGTGTCACATTTAGGTCTTTGGTCCATTTGGAGTTAGTTTTAGTCCAAAGTGATAAATACTAGTCTAATTTCATTCTTATGCATGTGGATATCCAGTTTGCTCAGCATCACTTATTGAAGATGCTTTCTTTTCTTCACTGAATGTTTTTGTCATCTTTGTCAAATGTTACGTGGCCAAAGTTACAGCTACTCATGTTTGGATTTTCCCTTTTGTTCTACATGACTATTTTGTGACTGTGTTCATATTGTTTTTTATCACTACACTGTATAATGTATCTTAAGATCTGACATAATAATCCCACCAGCATTGTTTTTTGTTATTGTTGTTCACCGTTGTGGCTATCTGGGATCTTTTGTGGTTCCATATTTTAGGATAATTTTTCTATATCTGTGAGGAATAAAATATTGAGATTACATTGAATCTGTAAATAGCTTTTGGTTAAATTGTCATTTTCACAATATTAATTCTATCCACCCACGAACACAGGATATATTTTTATTTTCTAGTGTTTTTTACTCTACACAGGTTTAAAGTTTTTGTTGTAAAGGGTCTTCTTCACTTCCTCAGTTAATTTTATTCCTAGATATTTTATTTTCCTGAAGGAGAGATAAACCTGCTTTTTAGGATTCCAAGTGTGGGATCGGAATGGTCTCATGAGAGAACAGGTGAGGTTAATCCACTAGAAGAGCAACCACCTTGTGTAGGAGCTTTATTATTGCCAGCTGAAAAGATCTTGTGACCAGATTCTGGGAGGAGATATATAAATGAGCCCAGAACTGGAGGCGGGGCTTTTTGGAGACTTGGGATAGTTTTGGCTGTTCATCTCTGCACTTCGAGATGCTCCTAGAGAGAACCACTGAGGGAAGGCTTCGGGGCTCCGGCTCCTGCTAATGTTCTAGGTTCTGGTTACTCCAGGTTCCAGCAGAAGAAATCCTGCTGATTGTGCCAGGAGAACCGTTCCTCAGAACTGATATCCTTACGGTTTTGTTATTGTGTCCATTAATCCTCATTTCCTATTGTTTTGGTTAGTCAGGTTATAAATGACATATGCTCGGTCACTAAGTTGTTAATAAAATATATTGGTTAAGAAAATTGAGCCTACATTTTCCTTCAGGCTATTGTGAACGTAAGTATGCTCATGATCTCATTCTCTGTAGGTTTGTTGTTGGCATATATAAAAGCTATTGATTCATGCAACTTGATTCTTTATCCCACCACTTTGTTGAATTTGCTTATTTCTAGAAATTTTTATGGTAGACTTTTTGGAATCTCTAATATACAACATCATGTCATCTGCAAATAGGGATAGAAACAGAAGGAGCACTGCTAAACTTCCTACAAAGCCAATGTATATCAATGTATATACCTAAACAAGGTAAAGATTCCTCTATTTGTATCCCTTTAATTTCCTTCTCTTACCTCATCGTTCCTGCTAATTCTGCACAATATTGAAAGGGAGCGTGGGTAGTAAACAGCTCTGCCTCGTTCCTGATTTGAAGGGAATTGCTTCAAGCCTTTCTTCATTTAGGATGATGTTGGCTGTGCATTTGTTGAGTACAACTTTCACTGTGTCGAGGTCTGTTCTCTGTAGTCCTACGTCCTCTATGACTTCAATCATCAGGGCATGTTGGATTTTTGTCAAATAATTTTTTCTGCATCTATTGAGATGATCATGTGATGTTTGTCTTTAAATTGATGTATGTGGCTTATTGCACTTATTGACTTGCATGTGTTGAGCTATCTCTGCATTTTGGGGAGAAAGCCAACTTGGCCATGCTGTATAATCTTATGTATTTCTTTTAGCAAGTATTTTATTGAGTATTTTTTAGTCTATATCTATCAGGTACATTGGACTGTTCTCTCCCTCTCTCTCTCTCTCCCTCTCTCTCTCTCCCCCCCCTCTCTCTCTCTCTCCCTCTCTCCCTCTATCCCTCTCCTTCGTTTTTTCTTTGTTTTACTTTGCTTGAATATTTATCTTGTTTAAGTATTAGAGTGATATCCATTGGCTTTGTAGGAGGAGTTTGGCAGTGCTCCTTCTGTTTCTATTCCTCTAACAGTTTAAGAGGAATGGCTAGAGCTCTCCTCCGAATCTCTGGTAGAATTCTCCTGTGAATCTATCTAGCCCCGAACATTTTTTTTCTAACTAGAAAGTTGTTTATTACTGTTTTAAGCTCCTCATTTCTTATGGGTCTGTTTAGGTTTTTGGTCTTTTCTTGGTTTAATTTTGGTGTTTTGGCTGAATCTAGAAGATCGTCCATTTCTTTTAGGTTTTCCAGTGCGACGAGTCAGCTTTTTAAAGCATAACCTTGGGGTATTGTGAATGTCTTTAGTGTCCGTAGTCCTGTGTCCATGTTCATTTCTTATTTGTTAATTTGAATCATGTTTTTCTTTCTTTCTTTCTTTCTTTCTTTCTTTCTTTCTTTCTTTCTTTCTTTCTTCCTTTCCTTTGGTTAGTTGGGCCAAGGGTCTGTCAATATTGTTTATCTTTCCAAAGAATGAGCTCTTAGAGTAGATGATTATTCCTATTTTTCTTTGTTTCTATTTTATTGATTTCTGCTCTGACTTTTATTTCTTGATGACATCTAAGTTTGTTTGTTCTCATTTGTACAGTTTTTTAAGTTGCATCATTAAGCCAAATATGTTTTAGTTCTTATTTTTTTAATACACCTAGTGCTATAAATTTCTCTCATAGGACTACTTTCAATGTGCCCCAGAGACTTTGTTGCGTTTTTGTTTTCATTTATATTTGGTTCCAGGAATTTTTTAATTTTCTTTTTTAGTTTCTTCTCTAATGCATTCATCATTCAGTAGTGAGTTGTTTAGTTTCCATGAGCTTGTGTACTTACTTGAAATTTGTTTGCTATCAATTTTAAGTTTCATTGTATTGTGGTCAGATAAAATACAAGAAGTGATTCCAATCTTTTTGAATTTGTAAAGATTTGTTTTGGCTTCCAATTTGTGGTCTACTTTAAAGATGCTTCTAGGCTACTGAGTAGAATGTGTATTCTTTGGTGTTTTGGTGGAATATTATATAAATAACTGTTAAGTCATTTGATGTATGATGCCAGTTAATTCAGAATTTTCTGGGCATTTTATTTTGGCTAGATGATATTTGTTGAGAAAGTGGGGTATTGAAATATTATCTGCACTTTTTTTCATTCTCTTATGGGTGCACTGCAGATGGAAACTTCCATAGGTACAAAGCCACCCACAAGTCTAAAGCTCACTCACCGCCATCTTCCTGAACTGGTGATGCTAAACTCAGAGCACTTTGCAGCTCCCTACTTGCACTCATTCCCTAAAAACTTATGTGTCAGTTCACTGTATTTGCAATCCCTACCATACTTTCATTTCATCCCACTGTTGTTATAGTGTTTTTATTTAGATCAGTCACTCTCAGCCTGATCCATTGCAGTCACAAAATTAGTTAGGAAGTAGCAATGCAAGTGACTGGAGGTCACCACAACATGAAGAACTGTATTGAAGGGTCGTATCCTTAGGAATATAGAGAACCATTGGTTTAAACAGCAGATCTTTACCCAAACTTTCCCACCTATGTCCTATCTTATCCTTGTTTCTTTGTACCTCTGCAATTCATCTAGTATTCACTTCTTCCTGCCTGTAAGCTATTCTTTTGGATTCCTTTTAGTGAAATGTTGTCAGTAGAAAACTTTTGGTTTATGTACAAATGGCATCATTTCATATATAGGAAAGTACTGTTATCACTCAAGATGGAAATTATCCCACTGACTTTTGAATATTATTGCCACGGGCAAGAAGTCGTCTGTCCACTGGATTGCTATTTCTCTGAAGGTCATACTCTTGTCTTTCTAGCTCCGTTTAGGGTCACCCCTTTCCATGTGGTCTTCTGAAAGTGCATGGCAGCCAATGTGGCACTCTTCTACTTGGAACTCTTTGGGCTTTTGTTCTAGCTAACTCTGAGAAGCCCTCAGGCATTATTTTCTTTTCAGCCTTCCCTCCATTCTCTTGGCCTTCCCTCGGAGAACTCTTAACACACATAGACAAATTTCCTCCCGTGCCCTTGATAGTGTCTGTTCTTTGTGGGATGCCTTTGTTAAATAACATCTTCAGTTCCAATGCCAATCCTCTAGTTCTGAGATTAATCTGCAGTTCAACGCGGTTCTTACTTCCAGTTACAAGGGCTCTGTTTGATTGTTTTATGAGCTCTAGTTTTTGCCCATAATAATGTTCTTTTAGTTCACAAACCAACCACACCTTTTACACAGTCTTTGTCTAGCATATCCCACCATCTGATTTTCTGTTGTTGTTGTTGTTGTTGTTGTTGTTGTTGCTTTGCATCTTCTGATTCTGTTTTCTATGGATCTCACCCACAACGAATTGTTTCCTAGTGTATTTGATGGCTTTTAAAAACTGAATTATCCATTTTACTCATAGTAACCCATGTATATTTGGAACAGAAATGGAGCTTCCCTCGACCCCAGAGACAGTGTGTTTATCTTTAAGATGTCCGGTACATGTGAGTGACAGGTGTTAGGTGTCTTGGGCTATTCTGAAATAAGTGAATAACTTGGGGCTTAAGGAAGGCACCTAGGGAATGTGGCTCAGGACTTTGCGTTCATAAGAGAGACAGCTTGGAGAGTAGCATGGAAGAATGGGGAAATAGAAGGATCCACAGGGTCCTGGAAACCTACAAGAAGAACTTCATGACAGGCAGATCTGGGTCCTGGGGTCCTCCTCAAACTAAGGCACCAGCCAAGAAGAATATAGGCAGTAAACTTCGAACCCCTACCCAGACCTAGCCGATGAACAGGATATCCTCCACCGTTGAGTGGAGAGTGAGATCTGACTCTCACACGAACTCTGGTGCCCCTTTTCTGACCACGTCCCCTGGATGGGGAGGCCTGACGGCACTCAGAGGAAGGATAGCAAGTTACCAAGAAGAGACTCGATACTCTAAGAGCATATATAGGGGGAAGAGGTCTCCCTCAATCACAGACATAGGGGAGGGGAGAAGGGGGCAAGTGGGAGGGAGGGAGGAATAGGAGGATACAAGGAAAGGGCTAACAATATAGATGTAATATGAATAAATTAATAAAAAAATAAAAAAAAGAGAGCGAGACAGCTTGAGTTGAAGCCAGAGGGTGAGGAAGGGGTAGGGGTCCTTATCCACCTGGCATCTACATGGGTTCTGGTTCTCGTGTTACTGATTTTGTGGCAAGAATTTTAACCACTGAATCATCTCCCAGGCCTGAACCTAGTATTCTCGCCTTATTGCAGCTTCATGATGTTCACCTGCTTGGGGTGTCCTTCCAAGCCAAATTCAGCAGAGGGCTTCATCGGCGCTGATCGTCCACGGTATGGGTAACCTCTTTTCATCTATACTTAGCATCTGTCTTCATCATCTAAGACACTTTTTGATAGCTCCAAGGCCAAACAACCACATGCTTCTCACTTCTGCCGTGTATAATGTCATAATGGCAGTGGTTTTCTGGGCCAGAAGGTTTAGCAGCCCCATACGATGCTTGAATCTTCTGGAACCGTCTCTGGTCAGGTCCAGCCTGTGATCAAATCCTCGCAGGGACAGCTCAACCCTTCCCTATGCCCTCCCTTTTCTGTTGGAACATTTGTGTCACAAAGGCAAGCTTTCTGCCGCGTATCAGCTAACAAATGAGCCTCTGCAAAGGACTGATGGAGGCCAGTAAGGACAAATGTTAAGTGTCCCTGGAGGAGGTGGAATTTCAGGCATGGAAGAACATGTAGATGGAATTGAAAAGAAAAGTAATAAGAGGGGGAGGAGGAGGGAACCCGTGTGCATTGAAGCCTTGCTAGTAACACTGGAGAGAGTAAACCCAACAGGCCATTCGTGTAAAAGTGCTCACGGCATTAGCATTTTTATCCCTCTGGGGTCATAGAGTTGGCAATTGGCTGAGGTAGAATCGCGACTCTCAGGACACCTTCTTCTGGATCCTGGTTCTTTCCTAGTGTTTGTGTGACAGTATTGCCCAGAGAGGAACAGGCAACGTGAGAGCAAGCAACCCGCCCAGCCACACAAGTGAGTGGACATGGCCTGGGAAGTGCCTGGTAAGTACACTGGGATAAAGTAGACAATTTAGATCCAGAAACAAAAGGGCGTCTCCCAGCCTTGTTATTAATTCCCACCTACTAACCCAGCTAGAAAACCCAGCTACACATGTGCCAGCAAGAGGCACCCATCCCAAAACAGTTCCCTGGCTCCCCATCTTCTCCCCCCAGAAGGCTCCAAGTATCCTCAGCACTCCAGGCCTTCTTGGCTTGACTCTAACCACCTACTCTGCTGGGGCAGAGGGTAGAAGCCTGGAAAAGGACAGCAAGTTCTGTGGATGGTTTTTACAAGGGACATAGGTTGTCTCTATACCTCCTCTGAGATGGCTGCTTTGCCCTCCCTCTCTCTCAACAGATCCTCTGAAAAACATGTATTCGGAGTTGCTGGGACCAATCTCTAACATGCTTCTCAGAAATCAAGCTGAGCCGTGGTCCACAGCAGCCTTCCTATGCCTGCAGCGGCAGCTCTGTCTGTACTGCGCCTACCAACATCACGTACTTTTCAGAAGGAAGCATAACACAACTGAAGTTTCTTGCGGCTCTTGCCCTCATGCGGACACAGGCAGAGCTGCATTTACAACTCGGCATCATGACACTCTGAGGTAGGTGCGTACCCTTCCCTCTGTGAAGCGGGTTGATGCAGGAATATTCTGGTGGGCGGAACATGCACATGTTTATGTGAGTGGAGTTGGCTGTGACCCCCCCCCCCACACACACACACACTCTGTAAGCTTCTTCGCTCTGCAGTGCATTTCAGGAACCTAGCTGTATTAACAAGAGAGGTTTGCCCACTATGAAGCAGCCAGAGAGACTAGGCCAAGCCAACCTTGCTTCAAACTCTTGGAGAGGAGGGTCAAGGGACTTCTGGGCCTTCATTTGCTGGCATAGGCAAACCTTCTGGTTATTTCCCCTGAATGTACTTGGGACTGAAGGAGAGGTTGTGTCTAGTAGGATACTTCCCCCCAGCAGTGCTTCCTCCCTACCTAGGTGACAGCAGGAGGCTTTTGGTAAGCAGCCAAGAGTCACATTCTCTGTGTATGGGGCTGAGAACTAGAGTTTTAGGTCACCAGGAAGCTTCCACCCCCACCCCCCAGACCATAGTGCTCCCAAAGGCCCATATGACTACTTCCCGGATGTCGGGAGGCCTATTCTGATGGGCTCAGTGCTCTCTGGCAGACCTCTGCCATCCCTTGGATCCAAAATTCCTTAGAATTTCCAGGATGTCTGTGGCTGGTACCTGCTGGAACTAAGGGACATCACTTGTCCAGGTGGGCTTCTGAGTGGCTTCACCAGGACAGCTCCAGGTGACTTGGAAACTGGCACATGCATGTCTCCTGTCTCTCATTTGCTCTGTGGGGCTCAGCCCGAGCAGTCCATTGTAGGAGCAACTCAGCTCAGCTACTCCCCGCTGTGACTTCACTCTAATCCCACCCCACCCCACCCCCATCCAAGAATGTCTCCTCATACCCCTCTCCTCATACCCCAGGCCTTGGGGCTTGGCATGTGGCAAAGTGAACACTCAGACCCAGAGGCCTCTGAGAAGAAGACAAAGGCTGCTCCAGAGGATCACACATCAGGGCTCCACATGGTCAAGGCAGCATGGCAGCTGACCAAAGGTAAACCTTGCAGTAAGTGGGGTTTATAAGGCAAGGCTGAGCTGAGCATGGCCTGGCAGTAGGGTCACCACAGCTCCCCACCCCTACAAATTCAATGCATGTTTTTTAAAAAGTGGGATCAAAGCTGCAACAGGGTAGGTTAGACCCTAGCCACACCTCTGGGCAATTTGGGGTGGTAAGAAGCTTGCAGAGCCATAGGTGGCTGCAGCACCTGCTGAGAGGGGAATCAAGTACCCATCCCCCCACCCCCAAGAGGTGACCTGATATTCCTGGCTGTCTCAGAGACAGATGCTGCCTACCCTGCCAGTCACGGGACCCATGAGCCAGATGCCTTCCTTGGCAGGGTGTGGCCAGGTGGGTTTGGTTTTAATGCTTCTCCCATCTTCCACTTCCCCATAGCCTGCAACTAGCACACTATGACGTAAGCAAGACAGGCTTTTATTGGAGAACGTGGCAACATAAATACATAGACCTGGAAACCAGAACACATAGGCAGGAAACACCCTGTTCACATGCACTGTCCCCTCCCTTGCTTGGCTTGTCAGTCACATTTGTAGGCGTGAGCCAGATCTCAGCAGATTCAGGGATGGCTCAGCATTTCTTCTTAAGGCCAAAGGGAGATGGCAGACGAGGAAGGATCCTCCACAGTGCATACAGCAGGGCCACCCAGGCTGGCACTGGATGTGGGCTCACTCAGCACAATAGGCCAGAAACAGCAGGCGGTCAACAGGGTGACTG
The DNA here is from genome assembly GCF_964271855.1 of Acomys minous. Classification (NCBI taxonomy): domain Eukaryota; kingdom Metazoa; phylum Chordata; class Mammalia; order Rodentia; family Muridae; genus Acomys; species Acomys minous. The sequence continues at coordinate 52,538,643 of NC_140493.1, forward strand.
CTGGGAGGGAGAAGTGCTGGGTCTGTGGAGGGAGGACATGGCCTTCAGGGTTGAGGGGCTCAGGACTGTGCCTCCAGGGCCCGCACATGGACGCTGGGTAAGCAAAACCAGGACGGTGGCAGCTCCTTGCTCTTACAGTCTTCATGGAACCGGATGTGGAGGAAGAAGTCACCTGTGTAGAGGAAGAGGAGGGCCCCAAGGCAAGCTGACTGGCCTGATGGCTGCACCTGGAGTGGGAAAACGAAGGGGGCGTCATACTGGATCTGTTGCGCCAACCCCAAAGCTACTGGGAAAGCCTCAAAGCTGCCTGACATTGGGGGTGTGAGACGGGTGGGATTAACTGGCTCTGCTCCATCCAAAGCTTTTTTTTTTTTTTTTTTTTTTTTTTTTTTTTTTTTTTTTGCTATGCTTCCTTAGATGAGGGGCTGCATGTCTCTGAGCACTCCTATCATTGAAAGGAGCCACCACTGTTTCTCTCCCTGCACTGTCCGGGTTTAGTGAGAGCGGGAGTATAGGAAATGGTGTGTGTAATGGCTGGGGACAAGTGTCTAGAATGACGCTCTGGGGCTCATTGGTTCCTCTGGGGCTGTGTCTCGCAGTGACCACTGCAGGGAGTAACTGTGGGTACACGCAGGTATGCAGGCAGGAATACCTGATCCCTGGGTGCAGTGCAGTACAGGCTGCCACAGTGGGTCGGACATGGAGGACTGTGCCCTAGCTCGCACTCACCGTGTCAAGGTAGAAGGTACTGGACCCCACAAAGGAGATGACGTCGTGAAGATCATAGTTGTGCACGCCGTTCTGGTGGTCCTGGAAGGGGACCACAGTGAGGGCGAAGGGTCCCACGCTGCGGGGACTCCTGTTAGTCAGCCGCACCTCCAAACGCACAGGGTCACCGACCTGGCAGGCAGCTGCCACCTCACAGTCACATGGATGCCCATCCACAAGAACATCTGCAAGAGAGAGAAGACGATCAGGGGTATCCAGACTGTCTCATGGCTCCTTACTCTGTGTCAGAGCACTGGGGCCACACGGGAGTGACTGGATCCTGTTTTCCTGAAGTAGTCTGGCAGAGATGGGCACAGCAGGAGGAGAGCTGTCACCCAAAGAGGCTGTCCACTCAGGAGGAGCCCAGATCTGTGGCATTCCTCCTGGACAATCAGGAGGGAAGCTCTCCAGAGGTGCCTTCCTCTGCTGGTGAGGAATTTAGAAACTGCAGGCAGGGGCGAGCCCGTGGACTTGACCCTGCCACACATACCCTTTTGATGCCCACAGTGACTGAAGGTAGGGTCAGGTCTCCTCAGACAGAGCATCTTGGGAGAACATACAGGTCACAGTCCCCAGAGGAGGGACAGCTGGGGATGATGACTTGATACATGCTGAGAATGCAACTCTCAAGCTTTCCCAGGTGTGGATGCGTCTCCTGCCTGCTGCCCCTTGTTACTGGGCAGCATGCTCAGCATGCTGTTCACTGGACTCAGGTGATCTAGAGCTAAGGGAGCAATAGAAACCCCTCAGGAGAGTCACTCATCCCAACACTGCCTGCCAGGAATAGTGACTTGGAGCCCAGACGTTTGGAGGGAAAATTTATAATCCAGCAAAGAAAAAGTCAAGTCAGCCAAGAAAGGGGACCATCCTGAGACTCTGCCTGATGGAACGTCAAGGGGGCTAATCACAGGCATGGGGAAGTGGAAAGGGACGCGTCTCTAATCTACATTCTTCAGGATATTATTTGTCTCTAAGTCTGGTTTAGCTTTACCTTACACTTTTGGATGCACAAGACCATCTGGCCTGAGTCTGACCGGGCTAGGGTCCCTGGCCACTGGTCTATCTGTAGTCCACATAAGCACGTCTAGTGGTACCCTGACACCCTGCAGGCTATACAAAGGTGAGCTCTTTTCCTTCCACTAGCTGTCTTGCTCTGCCAGGGCCAGAGTGAAAATCTGAGGGACCTGCATGCGCCTCTTCCTGTCTGTGAACCCTGAGGTCTGTCACTCACTGTCCTGCCTGAGCCTCAGTTCTCTCTCCTGTGCAGATGTGAAGCAGATGCCAACACTGATGGCTATGATGGGAGCATGCAAGGTCATGCTGCGTGATGCTGTGGGCAACAGCATGAGAGCTGAGTGTGCAGGCTCCTGGAAGGACTCAGTGGTGGTCCCACCCCGGCTTCTACCATAGCGCCTGGTGAGTCTGGAGGGCATGTGGCATGGGGCCCAGCAGTCCTCCATCCCTTGCTCTACAGCACACAGGGTCTACTTCCTGATCAGTAATCTCAACCAGGTGCAGTTGGAGCTTCCTGAATGAGATGGGGGCGAGGGAGAGAACGGGTGGCAGCAATGGCTGGTTCCATTAAGAGAGAGATGATTATACTCAAATCAGTGAAGGGTGACTAGCTTTTGGTTTTTCTCTGCAGAGGACCATTTGGGCTATCGGGGCATCCAGGGTAGGACTGTGGCTGATCTCTCAGCCTTCCCTAACTCTGCAGTCCAAAGCAGGCCAGCTGGGATCTTGGCCTCATCTCTACTCTTATCATGTCTTGCTCCCAAGTGTGTGACTCTACTGAGCAGAGGCCACTAATCTCCCCCCTCAGGCCACAGTTCTCAGTGTTATCGTACACGGTATCTCGGAACAAAGGAATTCTGCTCCTTCCTAGATACTGAACAGAGAAAAGACAACCTTCCATGATGGACCAGCAGAAGAGAGGAGGCCCGTTTCCCTGGCCACCCATATTAGGAAACGTGATGAAAGTGAGTGCTGGTAATAGGCTCAAGACCTGCAGCCCTGTAAGCACTCGCCCCCAACCCAGCCACAGTGGCGTTTGTGTACTTCCCTGGCCGAGACAAGGTCCCACAGTGTCCCAGCCTGGCAAAGCAAAGCACCAGGGCACCTTTAATGCCTAATTCCTACTGAACCGGCCTGTGGGGAGAAGCAAAGACTCCATAGAAGTTGGCTGCATGTCATATCATATATGTGCAAGCTGGCCCTGTCAGCAAAGAGCTGGGAAGCCACAGTGCAGAGCTTAACCCAGGATGTTCTAGCTCTGGGAAAAGCATGCTGTGCTGTGAGGGAGGTAAGGTGGTCTGGGATGCTCCAGGACTCACTGCAGCTGGAGCCTCCCCAATACCTCCTTCATCTGGTCTACACTTTCAGGTCAGACCCCAGGGCATTGAGCAGATGGCCAGGGAGGCTACATGGCCCATGCCTATCACTGGAGCAAGTAGGGACTGAGCAAACCAAACTATAAGCCCTGGTATAAGGGAAGGTGGTGACACCCCTGGGACTGCAGCAGGGACACCTGGGCACATGACCTATTGTGCTGTGGTTCCTTCTCTAGGCCAGCCAGAGGCTTCCTGTGGCTCTGAGCCAAAGTGTGTGGTATAGCCTTCTGATATTAGGGCTGGCCCCATGCTCTGAGTCACTGTACACTCCCTCCCTCTCTGAATGAGGCTGCCCCGCTAGCAATGACCAGGCAAAGGGCTCCTGTTTGACAGTACCCCTCCCACTAGGGTGGGGATGTGGCAGGTCCATGCCTGCTGGCAGTGGCAGAAGGCCCAGTGAGTAACCAATAGCCAGGCTCCCAGCAGGTTATCCCTGTGTGAATTACCCCCATAACCCAACATCTCTCTGAGCCCTGTTTTCCCATTTTAACATAGGGTCATCTCAGAACCACCACAAGTAGAGCTTTCTGGTGGCGGCCACCAGAGTCTGACCCCTGACCTTGATACCCTCAGTCCCCTGAGGTCCAGAGCTGGTGTGCTCTACCCTGTGCTTACACTGTCCTTGCTGTCCTCCTAGATGCCTGCCACAGGGTTTCTGTATCAGCCTATCTCCTCTGGTGGTCATTTAGCCAGTAAGCTAATGGAGAATGAGCTCAAACCCTGGCCTCATTATTTCTAGGCACACACCCCACCCCCGACATTCCTGACCTCTTATCTCCCCAACCCCAACAGTAACACAACAGGAATGACAACAACCTAGAAATGCCTTTCAAGTAGAGGATGTGGGGGCTGTCTACATGTTCCCGCCATGGTCCTACCCAGACAGTAAGTCCCTGGAGGTTGGTTAGGGGTGAATAATCTATGAGAATATGGAACATAAGTGCCTTAGAGACTGATGTGTCTTTCTTCTCAAAGCATTAGATGGACCATAGACCACTGACCCCTCCTGCCCAGTCCTGTAGCTGTTCATGTCCAATAGCAGTTGGAGTCACAGACTTCACTTCCCCTGGCCCAGAACACCACCTGCCGCCATTGCTATACTAATGCATGGCATGGTGCTGGCTCTGCAGAAACAGGGTCCATAAACAGAAGACAGCAAGAGGACCAGGGTTAGGGGCCGGGCATCCTGGAAGCCCTGGGAAACAGGAAGGTGAGTGATCACAGGCAGTCCTATGGCCTGACAGAACAGGAGACAGGTATGTGGCCCCGAGTTCCCTTGTCTTCGTAGGAGGATGGAGAGCAGTATGAACCAAACAATTCAAAGACTATTTGAAAGAGCCAAGAGGAAAGCCACATGGCCACAGGGATCACACAGCAGGGTGCCAGATCCTTCCGGCCCTCTTAAGTTCAAAGCTGTCTTTCTCATCTCGTCTGTGTAGAATGGGTGAGTATAGGTGTTGGGCACCTGGCGATAGCAAGAAAAATGGGGTCACTCAGGAGCAAGATAAATGGCCCCATCCATCCAGATCACCCCTAACTGTGGCTCTGAACAGATGGCAAACCGCAAATACCTGCAGACCCAGGACTGCATGGTAGTTTCTTGGCCAACCAGCCCCCCCCTCCCCCCCCTCACCCTAAGCTCATTCCTCTCTAGCAAAGAGCTCCAGCTGATGGCTAGGCACTTAGCCAATCAGATGCATTGATTTTCTTCTTGACCAATAAGAGCCAAATAGTTGAAGCTCCCACAGGCCCCACCCCCCCATAGTCCTCACCCACATACCCTGACGCCCTGCCCCCTGTACATGGCTGTAATCCACCCTTCCCTGACCTTTCCAATTGCCAATCCCACTGGCCTGGGTGCTGTAGGCGGAGTGAGGGTCTAACTCAAAAGAAGCTTTGGTTCTGGTCCTTGGGGAAGTGATGTCAATATGCCATCATTCCTATGTCTACACTCTGGGGCTCCTTGCCTTTTTCAGAGTGAGGAAGTCCAAGACAGGCTTGGACGGGCAGGAGAACCGAGGCAGTTGGCTCCAAACCCCTGAAGCACAAGCTTGAAGCGACCAGATCAAGACTAGATAGTGCCGGATTGTCCCCAAGTCCCTGCCAGGGCCTATGCTGTGAGGAGCTGGTGCCACACACTCCATCTACCAAATGGCATGTGTTTTTAACAATTATTGAGGTAGATAATTAGTTCATAAGGCAGAATGCCTCTCCTTGGCATGGAGGCTGCTCGAGACCCACATGTGTAATTACCCTCAAGTTGAGAAGAGCTCCCGAGAAGCTGCTGCCTCTCCTGGGGAAATAATTTACTTTTACAACTTTTCATTAAAGATTAAAGGGAATTAAATTAAAATTAAGGTGAATTGGAGTTCAAGAAGAGGGCTGTGTGTGCACAGTCCTCTCTTGGAAGCTCTCTGGCCTCACCCTGGCCAACGGACTCCAAGGAGTGCAAGCTGAGCTCTAAAACTCAGGGCTCCTCAGCCCAAAGCCTCTGGTCAGCCATAACTCAGTGGCCATGCTACCTGGGGACTGCAGTCACTGTGGTTTACTGCCTCCAACAATACTACAGACACCTATCACCAGTACCTGACATGAGACCATACTGCAGATGCAGGGCAGGACTCTGATATGTAGGTGTCACCTCTTTGTACCCTTCTAAATCTAGTTCAGAACATACTCACTGCCCTGGCATAGTTTGGTGAGACCCACACCACCCCCTAGCCTCCAGGTTTGTGTCAGCACATGCATCCTGCTCACTATCACAGCCCCCTGTGTCCATCTGACTTCACACACACACACACACACACACACACACACACACACACACACACACACACACCCTTCAGGCCAAACCTGTCTCACATATCCTGGGCTCTGTCTCAGCCTGCTGTGCCCATATCACAGACTTAACAAAAGCCCACAGGCCTAGGTCCCTACACACACACACACGGAATTTGCAAGATCAACACAGTACTCCAACACACAAACCCACCAGTCCTAAGGAAATGTTCTCCAGTGACAGTTACTTAGATGAACCCCAAGACACAGAATTTGAAAGAACAATTATAAGCTTCATCAAAGAAATCAAGAAGTTTGAACACCTGAGTGATGCCTAAGAAAGAAAAAAAATGATAATCTAGGATTTGAGAACTTCAACAAAGAAATATTGAAGAGAATTCAACTTGAAATAAGTACGCAATTGAAAATCTAACTGGACTAAAAAAACTTACAAGTAGAATAAATAGGTAGAAAATAGAATATTAAGACCTGAAGATAAAGTAGAGGAATCAGGCAACGCAAGCAAAGATTATGAAAAGATAAAAAGCACAGTACAGAAACATGAAAAAACCAAATCTTTGACTTATAGGCATAGATAAGGGAGAATGAAGGTTAATGGCATAGACCAGATCTTCAACAAAGAAGAAAACTTTCCCCCAGATACTGAAAAATACACCCATGTGGATAAAAAGAAGCACATAGGACTCCAAACTGACAAAACCAGAAAAGAAAATCCCCAAGGCATATTGTAGTTGAAACATTAAATATATATTAAAGACTACTGAAAGATGCAAGAGAAAATAAGTTACATCCAGGAGAATAACCAGTAAGATTTCTCGGTGGAAACTGAAAATCAGAAGTGGCTGGAGTAATACACTATAAATTCTAAAACAGCATGGCTGCCAACCTTGACTACAGAGCTCAGAAAAACTTTACATGTTCCAAGCAGGCTCAAAGAATTCATAATCCGGCAGACAAAATAGACATAAAACAGGGGAAGCTGAAGAGAGGAATAAACATAGCTAAGAGATTACAGAAAGAAAAAGAATAACGATATAATTATTGCAACAAAGCACCACTGAGAAAACAAAACCAATGACTCAATCAACACACACACAACTTTATTTTTTTCCTCCTTTATTAATTTATTCTTGTTACATCTCAATGGTTATCCCATCCCTTGTATCCTCCCATTCTTCCCTCCCTCCCAATTTCCCCTTATTCCCCTCCCCTATGACTGTTCCTGAGGGGGATTACCTCCCCCTCTATGTACTCATAGGGTATCAAGTCTCTTCTTGGTAACCTGCTGTCCTTCCTCTGAGTGCCACCAGGTCTCCCCGTCCAGGGGACATGGTCAAAGGTGAGGCACCAGAGTATGTGAGAAAGTAATATCCCACTCGCCACTCTACTGTGGAGAGTGTTCTGTCCATTGGCTAGATCTGGGTAGGGGCTTAAGGTTTACCGCCTGTATTGTCCTTGGCTGGTGCCTTAGTTTGAGCGGGACCCCTGTGCCCAAATCTGCCTATCATAATGTTCTACTTGTAGGCTTCTAGGACCCTCTGGGTCCTTCTACTTTGCCTTTCTCCCATGATTCTCTCATCTAGAGTCCCACTAGAATGTCCTCTCCTCTGTCGCAGTTTCCTGGTAAGTGAAGGCTTTCGTGGGACATGCCCATTGAGCTAATATGCAGATATAAGTGAGTATATACCATTTGAGTCTTTCTGCTTCACAACTTTAAATATTAATGACCACAATTCTCCAATCAAAAGACATAGGCTGGCTGACTCAGTTAAAAAGAATCAATTTTTCTCTTATTTACAAGGCATTCAATTCAACTTTAAAGATAGGCATCATCAGGAAGCAAGCAGGTGTTTCTGTCCTAATAGCTGGCAGAAAATACTTCAAACTACAAGTAGCCAAAGGGCAGAAAGGATACTTCATTTTAATCAAGGGAACAATTAACCAAGGATACATTGACATTGTGGTGGATTGAATAAGTATGGTCGTCATAAGCCCACCAGGGAGTGGCACGACTTGGGAGCGATTAAGACTGTTGGAGAAGGTGTGTCACTAAGGGTGGAATTTGGGGTTTCAAAAGCTCAAGCCAGGCCCAGTGCCTCTCTCTCTTCCTGCTGCCTCAGATCCAGATGTAAAAATCTCAACTTCTTCAGCACCATGTCTGCCTGCATGCTGCCATGCTATGATGATAACGGACTAAACCTCTGAAACTGTAACCAAGCCCCAATTAAATGATTTCCTTTGTAAGAGTTTCCATGGTCATGGGATCTTTTCACAGCAATAGAACACTGACTAAGACAACAGTCCTAAATACATATGCACCAAACTCTGTGGAATCCAATTTCATAAAATAGGTACTACTAGAACTAAAGACACAGATTAACATCACCCCTTTAATAGTAGGTGATTCAATACTTAATCTAATTGAGAGACCATCCAGACAAAAAATAAACAGAAGCATCAAAATTAAATGATCAAATGTACCTACCAGAAAATCTACAGATTTTACCCAAACACCAAAAAATAAACACTCTGCTTAGTATTCCATGGAAACATCTCTAAAACAGATCACATCCTAGGACACAAAACAAATTCAGAAACCTTTAAATAACTCTGTGAATCCTATTGGAACATAATGCAATAGAACTTAAAACAGACCGCAAACAAACTCATAGAGATTAAACAATTCATTAACAAATGGTGCATGGGTCAAAAAAAAAATCAAGAATGAGATACAAAATTAATGGAAATAAAAGAAAATGAAAACTTAACAAAACAAAATCTTTGAAACACACTGAAAGCAGTCATACAAGGGAAATTTATAGCTCCGAGTACCTACATTGAAAAATCAGAAAGAGCACAAATAAATGATTTAATAATATAACTCAAGAATTTGGAAAACCAAGAAAAAAAACCCATATCTATCAAGGAATAAAAAGCAGAGCAGATATTAATGAAATAAAAACAAAATTATGCAAAGAATAAATGGATTTAAGAGCTTTTGGAGGGAGGAGGAGAAGATAAACAAGATCAGCATATCCCTGGCCCAACTAAGCAAAAGGAAAAGGGTGCCCAAATTAATAGAATCAGAAATAAACAGAGAAATAGTACAACAGATATCCAAGAAATTCAGAATATTATAAGGGAATGCTTTTAAAAAATCTATTCTCCAAAAATTTGGAAAATCTAAAAGGAATAAGTCAATTTCTGGAACCAACAAAACCACCGAAGTTAAACAAAGAAGAGATCAACACCTAAACAGACCCAAAGCAATACAGAGATGGAAACATGAATAAAAAGCCTTCTGACAAAAAAAAATTAAACAAAAAGACAGGTGGATTCACAGGAGAAATCTACTAGACTTTCCAAAAACGTCTACAGCAGTCCTTAAAGTATTCTCCCTGCCTCCCTGGTATGAATACAAACATAAACAGAAGGTGCATTCCCATACTCCTGTGAATCCAGCATAACTCTAATACCAAATCAAGTAAATATACAATTTAAAACGCCCTAGAGGTCAATATCCCTGACGAACATACATGCATAACTTCTTGATACAGTATTTGCAAACCAAAACAGGTACATCAAAAAGATTATATACTATCATCGAGTATAACAGATGCAGAGATGGTTCAACAGATACAAGTCAATATGTTCAATAAATCACATACATAGACTTAAAAAATCACATGATCCTATCAATAGATGCAGAACAACAACAAAAACAAGACACATAGACCCATGGAACAGAACATAGACCCAAACACGAACCCATATAAGTAAATCCATCTAGTTTTTTGACAAAGATGCCAAAAATATAGACTGAAGAAAAGAAAAACACTGTCAGCAAGTGGCGCTAGGGAAACAGGAAGTCCACCTGAAGTATGAAAGTAGACCTATATCTATTAGGATGTACAAAATGGACCAAATGTGAAACCTAAACCACTGAAGCTGCTATAGAAGATATAGACATATGAATAAATTAATAAAATATATTTTTAAAAATTTACAAGTAGATTACATACAAAAAAAGAAGATATAGACAAATACAGATAAAGGAAGAATTATCAGAATAGAATTCCATTTGCCCAGGAATTAAGGTCAACAGTTGACAAGTAGGACTTCATAAAACTACACAGCTTCTAAGCAGAGGGAAGAGGAAGTCCACAGAGTAAGAAAGAATCCTTCCCAGATATGTGCCTGGCAAAGGATTAATGTCCACTATATACAAAGAATCAAAACCAACTCATTAAAACATCAACTAAAAAGGATATAAAAGTGACTTAGACGTGTCTCAAAAAATGCTCATTGTCCTTAGCAATTTGGGGGCTCAAAACAATTTTGAGATTTCATCTTACCACAATCAGAAGGGCAAAGATCATCCAAACAACTGACAAGAAATGTCAAAGGGGGGCTGGGGAAAAGGGAATCCTTACTTACTGTTGGTGGCATTGCAAACCGGTACAGCCACTCTGAAAAACCAATGTGGAAAGACCTCTCAAAAGTCTAAAAACAAACCTCCCATGTGACCCAGCTATACCACCCTTGGCATATGTCCAAAGAACTGGACATTCCACTCCGCAGACACTTGTGCAGCCTTGTTCGTTGCTGCTGTACTCCCAGCAGCTGGGAAATAACCTAAATGTTCTTCAACTAATGAATGGATTATTAAAATGTGGTGCGCATACACTATGGAATACTATCCAACTATAAAGAAAAATGAAATTGTGAACTTTGTAGGCAAGTGGGTGAACTAGAAAAGATCATATTGAGTGTGGTTACCCAGATCCAGAGAGACAAAGGTCACATGTCCTTTTTTAAATCCATGGTAACCAGCTCCAAATCAGCATGTGTGAGTATATAACACAGGGTAACAGCAAAGCCCAGGAAAGGAAAAAGGGACCATGGTGTGAGGAATAACAGAATATGGGTGATACAAAGGAAAACATGGGAAAAGCAGAAGGGGAGACCCACGGTGGATCTGACCTGAAAGCCTCTTCCCAGAGGGCTGGCCTCAGAGTACTGGAAGGTTCTATGTAAACAGCCAAGGGAGGGAAGCAACCAACAGCCCTACCCACCTTCAAGCTATGCCTAAGGGTGCAACAGCAGCATTCGTATCTTGGTGGTAACCAACAGCAGTCTAATTGGACCTCTGCACACTCAACAGACAGGAAGTTGTTTCTGGTACTGAAAACTTACCCAGCCACCCACGGGTAGTGTGATCATGGTGCTTAGAGGCAAACCTACTATCTACAGTGCACTAAGCCAGAACGATTCCTAACTGCATTACACAATCTTATCCTTACGCCCACCGACCAGTGTAACTCTCATCCGTCATCAAAGAACCTTATCTTTGCAAAGGACAGAGACCATTACAGAATGCCACAGCCGGTCAAAACGTAGGGAACAACTGACTGTGAGGTTCCTAGTCCCAGCTTGGGTGATAAATCTACACCCAAGGCTTGGGGAACATGACTGATGGAGGGGTGAACGGACAGTAAGAGCCAGAGAACCAAGAAATCGGCTGTGAAATAGTGTCTCCTAGAAACAGCAAGGAGCTTCTCCCTTGATACTTCAACAATATGGCTTTCTAAACAAGACCAGAACAAAGAACTCCAGGCAACTAAAGAATACTGAGAGCAGGAGAAATTGTCCTCCTGAGGGATGAGCCCCCTAATCAGTTTATCTAACACCGACTGGTCAGCCCTGAAATCACATACATACATGTGTTACTAAAGAGACTGAGCAAGCTGTATTTACATATTTACACACACACACACACACACACACACACACACACACACACACACACCATAAAAACAGGCCATAAATTTGAGAGAACAAAGAGGAGAGGACAAGGAATGAACCAGAAAAAGAAAAGAAAAGGGGGCAATAATATAATACGTATGATAGATAGTGTGACTATACATTTAATATTTATATTTTTTAAATGTAATTATATTCTATATAATTATATAATAAATAATTATGTTTTAACCTCAAAAAGGCAGTGGGTGTGGAAGGAGGGGGGGAAACCTAATCCGAGAGATGGCTAAATGGAGAGGCTTGATGCTGGATACCTGGGTACCCACCGAGGAAGGCAGAGTGAGCCACTAGACAGTGGCGGTGTGGCTGTGGGGTTGGCAGTGGGCCACTCAAGGTGGTTGGGCACAGCCAGTGAGGCCAGCTTGTGGGACTGGGGTCCCACAGGCAGGGTTGCTTACTCTGCCTGGGGACAAGATGGAGCCTGGGTCCCGATGAGTCTCAGGGAGGACCTCTATCAAGAACTCCGTGAGACAAAGCAAGGCTAGCGTCCAGTGAACAGCTGTGGTGTGCATCAGCCTTTGCTTATGAGACCAAGACCTTCATGTTGGGAGGGAATTTGGGGAGCCAGGGGACGGGATGACAGTAGGTGCAGGCATTGGTCCTACCCCACTCTGCAGGGACAGAATGCATTGTTCCCTGGAAGCTTTGGCTCTCTGTGCAGCCTTAATTCTCATTTTGGACTGGCATTTGAGAGGACTGAAGAGAAACAAGGAGGAAAGAAGAACCTATGCCTGCTGGCCGGCGGCATTATGCAAAGACAAGTCTCTAAGAACAGCCAAGAATTTAAAAGGGCTCCTCTGCTCCAGAGAAACGTCCCTGCTTTTCCATCTCTAATCTTCTCTCAAATCTATCTGAAGAAAGCCAACCCTAGAGTCCTGGGTAGCCCTGTGCCTGCTCCTGCACAGGGGCTTGAGTTGTCCTTACTGTCATCTAGGCCTTGGACCCTCCCCTGCCCTTACCTGTGGGTGAACAGTGCTGGCACAGGGCTTGGAGGTGGTGGTGATATGAGCCAGGTAAGAGTGCTGTAGGGGAAGTGGCTATGGATGGGGCTGGCAGTCCAGAACCAAAGGCAACTCTAACACCAAGATTCATGCATCTACACCCTCCACCAAGGGATATGACCAATTCTGTCCTCCCTGAGGGTGCAGACAGTCTGCTGGCCTTGGGCAGGGAAGTTGCTCAGGTTGACTGTCAAGGTGTGGGGTCATCCTGGGGAACGGCTGGGCTGCTCCTGGTTCCAGCTGATCAATATGTCATTAAGGAGCCCAGCCTAGCCCAGGAGAAAGGTCACAGTGGTTAATGCAGTCAGCTGGCCTGGCTTGTGTCTGGAACCTCTGTCCCAGTTCTGTCAGGCATTCATCTGGAAAGCTCAGAGCATCGCTCCACCATGGTGGGCTCAGTGGCTAGCCCTGAAGAAAATGCCTCTTCCCAGATGTATGGGAGTTAGGGATGCCCAGAGGCCAAGTCTTCAGAACCTGATATTGAATTTAACCTTGACTTGTAGGCAAATCTCACTTTTTCAGACACCGTACAAACTGTGAGCAACTCCAGGGATCACATCTCTGCAGTGCCCACTTGCTTTGAACACTGCTAAGAGCCATGGGAAATCACACTGGGGACCTTAGCTTTGTGGTATTCCCAGTTAAGGGGACCCATACAATTTCTTTTCACCTACCTAACTACCTTCACCTCAACATCAGAGCAAAATTTGGATAACGTCTTTTCTCCCTCCACAAACTCAAGGAACATTAGACTACGTACAGGTCACCAAGTTAACTACTATCCATCTATCTCCTTAGCTACCCTGATACATAGGCCAGCTAGTCTTGGATTCAAGATGCTTTTGTCTTAGCCTTCTACTGAGATGCATAGAGGTATCACAATATCTGGCCATGATCCATTCTTCTACCTATCAACTATCCTCCTATCCATCCATCCAGCCAGCCAGCCAGCCAGCCAGCCAGACCCCATCTATCATCAATCATCTACTTATCCATCCAGTATCCATCCATCTACTCACCCACCCATCCACCCACCTATCCATCCATCTATCCACCCATCCATCCATCCATCCATCCATCCATCCATCCATCCATCCTTCCATCTATCCATTCTCCATCTATCATCAACTCATCATCTGTCCAGACAGCCAATATCCATGCATTCACTATCTATCCATCATCCACTTTCCATCTATATATCACCAATCTGTCCATCAACCCATCATTCACCTATCCATTTTCTACTATCCCTTCCATAATTCATCCATGAATCATCTATTTATTCATCTTCCACCCATTTCTAACCTATTCATCATCCATTCACCTATCATTCATCTATCCATTTTCTACCCCATTCATCATTTATTATTCCAGCACTCATCCATCCATCCATCCGTCTTTCATCATCCATCCATGTACCCCCTGCCCATCTATCATAACAGCTATTTATCCATCTATCTTCTGTCCATCTGCTGGCCTTGTTTTCATTTCCTCATTTTACCAGTTTGTCTTTTTCTTCTCTCAGGATAGAAAGCTTTCAGAATCTGCTGCTCTCTTTTATCCTTTCAGTTATGGATTCACAAATGTCACTACTACAATCCTACCTTACTCCCAAGTTTCTCCATGTTTCCCAGGGGATTTGGTGGTACTTTTACTTGCCTGCCACATCAAGCCTTCCATCTACAATTGTTAACTATCTGTCTTTTGGGGAATCCTTCCCAGCACTGAGGATTGCTATGAAGATGTGATAGGCCTTGCATCCTCAGCACATAGTTATCAAGACTGAGCCTCGAGGCCACCTCTTTTTGTCTTTCTACATTTGGAAGGAGGCACGTGCTTAGACCTCAGGATTGGGAGTAGCTGCAGGGACTGTGGTACATTAGATTGTCAACTGTAGCCAGAACAGACACCACAGAGAGACATGGATACACCTGCAGAGAGATGGAAAGGAGCTGATAATTGTACGAAGCGGTGCATGGGGGTATGTGAGTGCAGGTGTGCATGTATACACACACACGTGCAGGGTTTATCTCATGGCATTGGTAGTCTGGAACTGTGTTCCCTCCTCTTGCATAATAGCCCATCTGTCTTTCTCAAGCATCTTAGAGAATGCCATCTTAAACGCTCCCTGGCCCTCCGTGTTCCATGAGCTCACTCCCTTCCATGAGGCCTTTCTAGATGTGCTCAATAGAGCCCTGGGGCTTTGACCTGTCCTGCAAGCCCCGCAGGCTCTGTCTCTAAGCAGGGAGTGTGTTCCTGGCCAGCTGACTGCTGGCTTCCTCTCTGGAGACTGCACTGGGCTGGCATGAGCACCTGTGGTCAAGCATCATGTGGGGACACAAACTTCCAGAGTGGGTCAGCTCCTGATTCTCAACCTAATGCTAGACGGAATCAGCACAGTGGGTCTCTTCCAACAGTGTAAGGTAGGTTTCCAACCTAAAGCCCTGTCTTCCACACAGGAAATTTCACTAGCATAGCCGGATCCTAGCAGATTTCTCCACCTTCCCAGGGACCCCTAGACACAGCTGAGCACATTCCTGAACCTGAAGAAGCAGGGAGAATGTCATGTCAATCACCACCAAACAGACCACATCAGATGTCTGCACTGGCTCCTTATGAACCTGAAAGTGAACAATAAAAGACAAAAAAGTGGCCCCTGAGGGACTTGGAAGGAGCTATAAATGCATATTTGTCACTTCATTATCTCATCCCTCGGAGACAAGGAGAGGCCAGAGGAGATAGCTGGGCTCTGGCAGGGCTGGTACCCTGGAGACTGAATCATTCTGCTGTAAGCTAGGAAGGCCTAGTCCACAACAGGGCCCCAGTGTTTACTGCTGTCCAAGTGACCACCTTCCCCAAAAGCCCTTTAGCAGCTGGTCTTCATCTGCCCATGTCAGCTGAGGCTGCCCACAGCCATTTAATCCTGTCCAATCAAGACTGGAGGCCAGTGGTCGATATATAGGTAGAGCTTGCTCCACGGAAGGTGGGGAAGGGCTTTTAACCCAACAACCAAGGTGTTTAATTAAGGCACCAAGCTTTCTGAGGAGCTGAGGATCATGGGAAAGAAGCTGGATTCTGGTTTCTTTCTGATGATCTCAGTGAGGCTGCAGAGTACCTGCCAGGCCTCAGTTCACATGTGGCCTATACCAACTAGCTGAATACTGAAGAGCTGTGGGGAAACTGACTTAGCAGCAAGATTAGCTGAATATCCCACATACTTGAATCATAGAACATGAAGAAATGTACTTGATTGGAAATTTAACCCCCTACTGGACAGCATTCATAATGCAAGAAGGTCCTATATATACCACTGGAAGACAAAAATAATAATCAATCTCATCTGTAAGTTAGAACAATATATCTGTAGGGTAAGTCCAGCAATGTAATGGTGGCACAAATATCATGGGAGTAACCAACCATTCTTTTTTTTTTTTTATTAGATTTAAGACTTGTTACTTGAGATGGAACCCATAACTGATACTGTCAATGAGGCCAAGACCCTGAGGCTAGATAAAGCATGGGACATAAGAAAAAACTATTACTATTATTCTGCTGAATGAACATTGCAATAAAGTAATTTCTAATGACTTGTTTCTATACCCATAGATCCATGCACTGTTCAACCCTCATCACAGAATATCCTCTTTGCAGTAGGTGACAATAAACACAGAAAGCCAGAACTGGTCAATGTAAAGAGAACGAGAGACTTTAGAATGCTCAGCCCTAAGTGGGCTATCTATCAAATCCCTCCCTTCAAGGCTCAGGTATCTTTGTGGAAGAGGAAGCAGAAAGACTGTAAGAGCCAGAGGTGGTGAATGACTCCAAGGAAGCCATGTTTTCCAGACACAACAGGGCAGATGTTCATGTGAACTCACCAAGACTGGGACACTGCACAAGACCTGCACAAGTGCAAGCCAGGCAAAATCCCAGGTGCAGGAGAGGAAGTGGGCATAAAGTCCCATCCCTAGCAAAGAAGCTTTTTATAAATGATAACTGCTAGAAGAGGAAAACATCAGTTTTGTTCACTGGGATAACACTGGCTGTATCAACCACACTCTAGGACAGGCCCGTGCTCATGAGTGCTTGGCAACAAAAACAGGACTCCATTTTTTTTAAGGGAAAGAACATGAAGTTGGGTGGGTAGAGAGGTTGAAAGGATCTGGGAGGAGTTGAGTAAGGGAAAAGAATATGAGCAGAATATATTGAATGAAATTCTCAATGAACAACAACAAAAAAAAACAATTTCTAAAAGAGGGCCCACTGACAGAGGGGCTCCTCCATGCCTCTCCCTGCTCACCCATGCTGTCCCCAGGAAAGCTGGACGATGGTCCCAGTGCAATGTACCATCACTGTCACAGAAGCTGCTGCCTTCTTCCCCACAGTGCAGCATGCCCTGGTGCTTTTTACAAAGCTTCAGTGGGTTTCCGGTTCACGCAGAGTAAATAAAACTCAGCCCTCTGCAGTGTCCTTAGACTCCATGCTACTCTTGGCTCCTCCCACAACCCAAGGGCACCACGTGTCTCAACACACTGAGCTTATTCCCACCTCAGTGCCTTTCCGTGTTTTGTCACTCTTAGAACACCGTGCCCAGATTGTCATAGAGAGTATTCGATAATCTGTTCTCCTCTCAGACTCCCTCTATGGACAACTCTGGCTGGGCACCCTGGCCCTCAGTGACATGATGTCATTTCTTGTCTTTGTAGCACTAAGCAAGCAGTCGTTCCAGACAGCTGAGTTCTGTAGACTCTCCCTGCTTCTGCAGCCGAAGCTGCTTAGAGGTCTTAGCAGATTCTCTCTTGAGGCCCCAAGAAGACATCCACCTTGCCAACCACACCTTGATCTTGGACTTCCAGGCTCCACACTAGGAGAGCATATATTTCTATGTGTAAGCCAATGAATTTATGACGTCTGTCATGGCAGCCTCAGGATGTAGACACATTAGCCCCCTGAACATGTGAGCAAGGCACTCTGCTACCCAGGGAGTGGCTGATAGCCTATAGCAGGTTGATCTGTGAAGGGAAGAGGACCCCACTTTTGGGCTGCCTGAGGGCTGGCTGACGGGGTACCTCTGAGGTCCACCTAAGGCACTCTAGAGAGGAGCTAGAGAGATTTGCTTTGAGAACCAAGAACAGCTTGCCCATCTGCACATTACGGCTGGTATGTAAATGAGGACTCTGGAAAACAATCTGTTCTTCTCAATAATTTAATCATCGCCATAGCCACCTCCTGCCATGGCAAAGCACAAGTGCTGATGAAGGGCATGGACAAGCAGGTGAGAGATCTGGGACCCTGTGAAGGGACCTCTGACCTCTCCTTTTACCCCTCTTGCCCCAGGCTCCAGAGGGGTAAGTGGCTGCAGCCATGTGCAACACCTACGCATGCAGCGGAGGTAAGGCATGGAGAGATTTGTTACAGGTGGGCAGGGCCAAGGCCTCCCACATTCCTAAACGTAGAGTATGCATCTCAGGTATGGGACTGGCTGAAACCTCTCCATTCTGTGACTGAATAGGGAAGATAATGGTTTTTTCTAGAGCCTGAATATGGCCCAGTAATGGTACTGGATGCAGCACAGGCTTCTCCCCGCCCCCTTTCTGATTCCTAATAAAACTATAGACTAAGTTGTCCAGAGGAAAGAAATCAGGGAAATTGATGCAAGCCACAGGGTGCGCTGAGACTCCAAGGAAGCTCTGAGCACAGAGAAAGCTCATTGTATTTCATCATCACCGCTGAGTGTTTCGGAAGAATGGAAAAGATACTTGGACTTATGCAAAAAAAAACCAAAAAAACAAAAAAACAAAAAAAAAACAAACCTTTACAAAGTGTGGCACCCATTCTGTGGGAGAGCACTTCGGTTTCTTCATCCATTCACTCACTCACTTGCTCACTCACTCATCCACAAAGCTTATTTAACAGCTATCACATGCTAGATGCAGAAGTCCCTCAGTATTAAGAAGAAAATATAGCCTTTGCCTCCCATGAGTTTATTTCTGATGGATGACATCAGCAAATAAGTGAGAAGACACATGAATGTATATTTGTTCGCATGCATGTGTGTGCACATACACATGGCAGATGGTAACAGTCCAGTGAAGATTGGAGGTGAGGGGCTGTTCTTAGAGGGCATTCGGAAGGGTCTTGGTGAGGAGGTGGCACTGAAGTTAATCTAAGACAGAGCAAGAAGCAGGAGCACAGAGTGCAGGGAGAGGTGCCATCAGACAAAGCAGCAGTGACTTGGGCTGGGCATTTTTATCATCTGGGTGAGCTGGAAGTTCTGAGTTTGACTGGAAAGAGACATAGACACTCTCTACTTTCTGTCAGCAGTGGGGATATTAGGGGTACAGGTTGAAAGCAAAGGGGAGACATGAGTGGCTTGGAATAGAAAGAAGACTTTTGTAGTTATCTAGGCAACCCTGAACCCAGTCACAGACACAAGTGGGACAAACCAACAAGTTATTCTCAGACATGCAATGGTTAACACATCAAAACCACCAAACAGTGTGGCGGAGTGTTCTGCTTACTTTTTTGTGTCCTACAAGGCTTTGGATAATCCATCCAACTCCTGTGGCTCATGACACCAGTAACAAAGATGGCGAAAAGGAAAGAAACATTCCCAAGTCTCCAGGTTCTGGTCCAGGTCAGTCCCCCACAGAAAGGGGGAACTGAAGTGCTGCAAGTCTGTGTAGGGGGGACCAGTGGAGAACTCAAGCAGGTGCAGCCCAGGCTGGGAAGGGACAGAAGATTCCAGAGAGAGGGCAGATGAGCCATGGTACAGTGGTAGAAAGGAGGGTGGGGGCTACGGCAAGTGGCTTTTCTGGCTAGGTTCAGATCTTGGATGGGGACTAGGGAAATGCTAGCTATGCCTGGTGGATACTTCAACAAAGAAGAAACGTGAGCAGCTGGTCAGCATGAGGCAAAGTACCAAGCCTGTCTAGTAATCAAAGAACACCCAGAGAAAGGCCGTGGAGCCATCCCTTATGGCCAAGGAGACTGGTACAGAGTTTTAAGGGAAATAAAACCTATTGCTGGCAAAAGTCAAGGGGACATGAGTTTTCACATATGGCTGCTTGGAGAGAGTATGGGCTACAAGATTCTACGGAGGCTGGTCTTGTAATAATAAGCAGAGCGGCAAATGGCCTTGGAGAGTACACATGGCCTTTGCCTGGGCAATTTCACTTCTGGAAGGTTAGTAATGCAGGCTGACTTTGGTCATAACATGGACAGTCTAAAAACTACCCACAGTACACAGTGCAGCGAGGTGGACCGAGTAAAACAATAAAGCATTAGCACAGCAGAACACCACACAGCATTACAAACTCCGACCTAGCTATGCCCTCCGCATGCAGGAACATGATGACATCAGTGAGTTAGAGGAGGTGACAGATGGCCTCTGGGCTCTGCCTTGAGATACCTGCCCATAAGAAAGCCTATGCGTGCACGCACACACACACACACACACACACACACACACACACACACACACACACACACCTATTCGTTAATAGCCATTGCCTTGTAGTGGGGATCACTGGAAATTCTGTTCCTTCATTTTACTACAATATTTTTTCTGCACTAGGCATAGATTAATTTGTCAGCAGGGGTTAACTCCCCTCTAATCTGTGCTATTGGTAGTAAGTATTCACTAATAAATACAAGTGGATGGGACAGTGCCTTCCAAACTCATCCGCTGAAGCTTTAACCCCTAGTACCTGAAAACTGGCCATGGCTGGTGTGGGGCCTTCAAAGGTGCCATTGCAGGGCCCAGTGGGGAAAGCACTTGCCACAAGCGTGAGGACAGAGTTCTAATTTCCAGAACTCATGCAGCAGTGGATATAGCAGAATGGGGCCCTGGGCAGGCAGGTCCTGATCCTATGTGACCTTCTGTCTTTATGAGAGCAGGAAAACAGGACCCAGACACACACGGCCAGCCATGTGAGGACACCTTGATCATGATGTCTAGTCCCCAGCACTGAGAGAGAAAAGAGGTCTGTGCAGTTGTCATTTGACTGGCTGAGCAGGTATATTATATTCTGTAGATTATTTTCGTGTAGTAATGTCAAAAATAAAAATAAAGTTAAAGTTACAATTAAGTAATGTGATAAATATTCAAGGCTCAAAGTTAAGGGAAGATTCTGTAACACCTTGGGGGAGGCAGTAAGGGCAAATGTTTAAAGTGTTCACTATTTTAAGAAGAGGGTAAGATACTTTCATAATGCCATTTTGTTAGTAAAAGTGTCAATTTAAAAATAATATATATACAAAGTATATTAATCCAACATACTCTGGAAGAGTAACTCTAGGTAGAAGGCAGAATGCTGGGCAATGGGACTCCAGTGTGAACACTGACAGCTCTGTAGCTCCATGTAGACATTTGGGGGACCATGCAAAGCATACATGAAGTAAGTTTCACATGCTAGTAGACTTCCTGTCTGTGTCTCTGCAGATATCCAGCCCCAGGTCCTGCTGTGGCCTGCAGCCCTATCACTCAGCCCCTGCAGTAGCCTGCAGTCAGAGAAAATTTCCTCCTGGCAAAGATCAGGACAGCTGCCCAGGTTGAGTGAGCAGGAAGATGACTCAGCTAATGGTGACAGCCCTTTAGAAGAAACTTAATTCTTCTGTAGCCTGGCCCAGAGGGAGAGAAGGGTGCTGGCGGCCTAAACGTGGCTAATGGCGATCGATTCGTCCTGTCAATCTCCTAGGCTATTTATAGCCTGCTTATAAAGTCACTTGGGATCTGAATGGAAAGGCATCATTTATCAAGCCAAATAGAGTGTGTGTGTGTGTGTGTGTGTGTGTGTGTGTGTGTGTGTGTGTGTGTGTCTTGGTGAGTGCCACCTGTGTGCATGTGTGCCAGATTAACACACCAAAGACAAGCCAGCACGTGGGTATGAGATGCCATGCCAGGAAAGAAGAGGCTCCAGGGGAACACTGGGGGTTGGTGCTGTGGGAGGGACCGTATCACTCCTGCCCAGTTCACAGAACAGGAAATGAAAGCTCAGCCATAGGTGCCCACCCAGCTGGGCGCTGGGGCATGCCCACCATTCCTTGCTTCAGAA
Source organism: Acomys minous (assembly GCF_964271855.1). Taxonomy (NCBI): domain Eukaryota; kingdom Metazoa; phylum Chordata; class Mammalia; order Rodentia; family Muridae; genus Acomys; species Acomys minous. Next base: position 52,560,477 of record NC_140493.1, read on the forward strand.
GAAGGCAAGGGTGTGTTTGTTGCAGAGTAAGCTCTGTGCCCTTCAGGACCTAAGGGGACAGGTGAGTGCCTGCCTGGGACAAGGTGCAGCGCTAAGAGCATGAAAGCACTTTTGACATAGATGTAGCTCTGGTTCTCAGGAACTCGGAGTGAGCCTGGTCTAGGCTGTCATTGAGCTGACACCCCTGATGCTGTTATTCCATCTTCTTGATTGCCAGCTCCTGAGCCTCACACCCAGGATACTGTCCAAACTCAGTCTTAGACCCCCACGTGTCTGTCCATAGGGTTCTCTCATAACCATCTCTACTACTATGCCCAGCATCCCTTGCCTGGGTCCCTGATGACACCAAAAGTCAACAGGGCCATTGGGGAGCCTCGGTGTATCTCTGCATGTCTATGCAGAGCAATCTTATGGTGCAGAGGCTAAAACCACTGTACCATGTCATGGTCCAAAGCCAGATGTCCCAAGCATTGCCCCACTCCCCCTAAAAGCAGATGATGTATCCGACTGCACGGAAGAAGAATCAGAGATCCATATAACCAGGTGGCCCACAGCAACAGAGGAAGATATGGAGGAATCCTTCCTTGTAGGTAGACCTCAGAGGTCACCATGACATCCAGGTCACTAGATAGAGCTGCGTGGTGATAGCAGCTGCCTGTCCCCACTGTGGTCACATTTAACTCTGAGATGTCCTATTTCTATTCTCCTTGATGGAATTCACAGTTTAGGAAGGGAGCCGTCACCCATGGGTGGGCGCAGATAGCACTGGGGAGCTGACTCAGCTTCTGGCCCAGACCCAGACCCAGTCCACTAAGCAGAAAAGGATGTGGAGAAGTCCCGGGGGACAGTATCTGAAAGTCACAGAACAGCTAATGGGGCTCCCTCACAGCAACGCTTAGTGACAAAGCAGGTGAAGGTTGCCAGGAAGGACCATGGGATGCTGCCTGAGAATGTCCAAGATCCATCTGGGCTCAGGGGGCACATCAAGGTCACAGGATAGAGCATGTAGAATGGTGCCTGGTGCAGACACAGGTGGGCATGTGCATGCGCACCCACACACATGTATGCACGGAACAGGTGGACCACAAGGCCAAGCTGCAAAAGAGATAGACGGCTGGGAGGATGGCAGGCTCTTCCTGCCTTTATTGTAGGAGCTCTAAAGGTGACTTGAGGTCCCTGCAGAAGCTCTCCTTGGCTCAGGGCTCTCAGAACAGCAAATGAAACTAGAAATTTGGCATTTGGGGATCAAGAACTAGATAGCAATTTTTCATTTGCTTTTACTCTTCTATTCCTGTAAATGTTTCATCTTTTCATTAGCTGACAGATTTGCTTTTCCCAGAATCTCTTAGAAGAGCGCCTCTGGCCCAGGCTGGACAGAGATAGAAGTTAATAGCTATTCTTTCGGGGCACTAGTAAGTCAAACAGTCAGGGCCATTTCATGAGGCGGGACGCAGACTGGCTTGGGATATGGTGTAAGCTCAGGCTTGCTCAGGGCCAGCTCCAAGTGTGTCCCCAACGTGAATACAGGTTGGCCTTGCCATATCATGAGCCTGGAGTCAGGGCTCAAGTCCTGCATGCTGGTTCCTGACTGGGTACCCTTATATATCTTCCCTCTTGGCCAACATCCCAACAAGCATAAATCATAAATGCTGGCTTCTTTCACGGCCTGCCTTACCCTAGGCCAGACAGCCACTCTTTCCCAGGGTTTCCTGTCTCTTCTGTCCTAGAACTCAGGCTGCAATGGACGCTGCTATTCTTAGGTCCCATCTGTGTCCTCCATCTATGTTTGGTTCTAACCGTGAGACCTAAGGCCCTTGCTGCCGACAGCACCTCAGGACACGTGTGGGGCAGCACTAGAAGCTCCTGGGTGCCAGTCAGCTCTAAAACTTTATCGCAAGGGTGAAAAGACAGGATGAGTGGGCTCATCAGGAGCCATGCGATCCTTTTGGGGAGGTGGCGGGGAGGGGGTGTGTCTCTCAACTCCAGACCTCTTTGGATTAAATAAACTCATAACCAGATAAGTTGCACTGCGATGTCTTCCTAGTGATCCTGCTCCAGATGGACAGATGTGTCCCCTGAGACCCAAAAAAAAAGAAGGCGAGCAGACGTACAAAGGACAGAACAAGGGGGCTGGAGAGATGGCTCAGTGGTTAAGAGCATCGCCTGTTCTTCCAAAGGACCCGGGTTCAATTCCCAGCACCCACATGGCAGCTCGCAACTGTCTGTAACTCTAAGATCTGACACCCCTACACCAATGCACATAAATTAAAATTAAATAAAATATTTTTAAAAAGGACCGAACAAAGCCATCCTGCACAGGTGGCTGAGGTTCACTTATATGCAGCAGTTGATCTAGAAACCAGAGCTTTGTCCCCAAATCACTTGCCAGCTGGATGCAGAGGCTCTAGAAGCTGCAGGTTCCATCATCTGCTTGTGTGTGTGTGTGTGTGTGTGTGTGTGTGTGTGTGTGTGTGTGTGTATCCTTCCGTCCATCTGTCCATCTGTCCATCTGCCTCACTTCATAGCACAATGGGCAGTTAGTGTGTATGTACGTGCAATCGTGTACAGGAAGACCTGGTGTCAGGAGCTTGGCTTCAGTGGGCTCTCCAGCCAATGCTAGTTATTATAAACTTCACTTGGGAAACCCCTGTCAATGAAGCAACTCTGAAGAATCCGAAGTGGCTTTGGAGCAAAAGCCCTTTGTGCCTCTGAGTTCCTGTTCAATGACAAGAGAATTGTTTCTCCTTGGCCACAGATTGATGGAGCTGGGTTGTGCCTTTCCGCCATCAGCTCCTGTACGACAGCTTTGCCTCTCTGTGTTCTTCATGGAGTCTCCCCTTGACAGGATCCCTGGCCTGGCCCAGAAAGTAGGCCTCCTACTCTGAGTTGATCCCTGACTTCTGTGACCTTCCTCAGCCTCTTGATCAACTTTCTTTTTTTTTTTTTTCAGTTGAATTTTTGTCTTTATTGATGAGCCTTGCTTGTCCCATGACAACCTATCCAGGACACTACGCCCCTTGTCAACTTGACACACAAACGCATCCTCAGTAAACTATAACATTTGCTTTCTTGTTGTCTGCAAGACCTCATGGTACTGCCATTAATAGCAAATACAGTACATCTGTAAAAGTTCCACAATCTTTAAAAATTTCAGTGTTTCAAACATGCAATATCTCTTTAAAAGTCTGAAGTCTTTCAACTGTGAGCTATCATAAAAAGTTATCTATTTTCTTATACTAAAACAGAAAACTTGGAACATATACCCTATTATACTTAAGCAAAAATTAAAGTCCAGAAGTGTAAATCCAAATTCTGTTGCCCAGTGTTCTACATCTTGAACTCAAGTTGATCAACTTTCAAGCCTCACTCAACAGTGCCTATCCCTGCAGGGGCCTCTTTCGGAGGCATGGTCTGTCCTTCCATGACTGCTAATTCAGCACTTACCAGAGGCCTCTGACCGTCACACATCTACTTCCAATGTGACACAAGCCCTTTAGAGGTGAGACAGCAGGCTCTGGCAGATGTAAGGCTTTAGTTTTCTTAAGTCCACCCAGGACCTTTGAATTCCTTAGTTCTAGATCTAAATAGGCCCCAGTGGGAACAGTGTGCACACTGACCCACTGTGCCATTCTATGCCCTTATAGAGAGTTTCCTCAGTGAGCCAAGGATGAGGAAGATTTCCTAGATGGATGCTCAGACTGGCCATAATACGTTTCACATGATACACATAATTGTGAAACACAACCACGGCAGAGGAAACAGCATGCTTCCAGCCAAGCTGGAGAAACAGGCCATGCTTGTTCTCCTTAGGAACAAGCAAAACATGGCCCAGAACAGATGAAATATATGAAACATGGTCTCCATGCCATTAGGCAGAAAAGAACAATGAAGGACAGGACACAAATAGATGAGGTGTGCATCTCAGTCCACTGCTTTAGAGAGTAGCAAGGTGACACACAGGACCAGGAGGGAGTGGGACAGAATATAGGATGGAGGAGGGAGGTGGGAACCATAGAGATCTGCCTGAAAGTACTCAAGGATGTAGGCAAGAAGATTACAGAGAGGAGGGCTAAGGATGCGCAGGCTGAGGTACAGCATTTGCTCCCAGAAGTAAGTTAAGTATAAGCCTGACAACGCACTGGCTAACATGCTTGGGAAGCTCTTATGTTCAGGGCAGAGCAACTGGTCCTCAACTAAATACTACTTTGATCTTGCTTTTAAAAAGAAAAGCTTAAAGCAGTATCTGACAAAGGATTTAATTATTTCTAAGCAACCTGCTGTGTCTCAGGGGCACAAGGCTGTTCATATCTACAGCCAGCAAGGTAAAAGTCAAGTCTGGGATCTGGAGAGAGACTGGTAGGAAGTAGTAAGTACCCAGGAAAATACATAAAACCTCTTAGAATTGATACATTTAAAACAATAATATTTTTATGGAACTTATTGCATGTGTATAAATATAGTTCTAGACAACAACAGTATTTGTGCCTACAGGGAAGGGTCAGAACTATCCTATGGTAAGATATTTTTATAGAGCGTGTGCCTTTCTATGATGCCACTTTGAGACAGACTATGGTAAGTTATAGATTGTGCTGTAATTTACAAGTGTTCACTGGAAATAATCAAGCAATTGTCACTATTAAGCCAACAAAGGAGACTGTCTTTATTCACGAGTGACATGTCTGAAGGCTAATTTTGGGTGTCAACCTGATGGAATCATCTAAAACCCAAGCTGCTGGGCATCCCTGTGAGGGGTTTTCTATTCAGATTAATTGAAGCAGGAAGACCCTCCTTAAATCTGTGCAGAACATTCTGGTGGCAGCTGTATAAAGGGACACGGATGAAGGAAGCTTTGCTTTTTGCTGGCTTGCCCTCACTCTTTCTGCAAAGTATATTTACACCGTTGCTACACATCCCTTTGCCTGGATCAGAAACAATTTCTTTGGGAATCCAAAGCAGACTGAAGACCAGCAGCTCCCAAGGAATCCTCCAGCACCAGACTGGGACCATGTTGACATCCAGCCTCATGGACTGAACAACTATTGGATTTTCCATCTTCCTGACATGAGATAGCCGTTACTGGACTACTCATATTGCATCCCATAAGCTAGTCTAGTAAACCTATTAGACTCTATCAGTTATTAGATTTATGTCCTTTAGAGAAGCCTGACAAGTATTTAGGAAATCTAAAGGAATCAATCAATCCTCTCAACCCTTCCCTCAAGAAAAAGGAAAGAAGAAATGAAGAAAGAGAGAAAGGAAAGGGAAAGAAAAGAAAAAAACTCTCCTGAGACCTATTAATCATAGCTAGAACTCTCTGAGATAAGCAACTAGCACATAAAAGTGAGAACACATACAAAGAAAGTGGCTTATATGCAAACTTAGATAATTCACAAAGATTCCCTCAAAACAGATCACTAACCTATATGTAAAATTCAAAACTATATAACTCTCACAAGCTAACACAGGAGAAAGTTCTAGACAGCAGTAGGTGTGTTGTAAATGATACTTGTGCAACAGTACCAAAGGCCTGACCCAAGACCCGAGCCATAAATGAACGGGTAGGTTGAGCTTGAATAGAAATGAAATCTTCTGTTCCATGGAAGGCACCGTCTGAACAGTGGGGAGACAAGCCACAGTCTGGACACAAAGACTTTCCGAAGACTCATCTAGACAAGGATGTTGTTCAAAAATATACAAAGAGTTCTAAAAACACAATAATAAAACCAATGACTTGACATAAGAAGCAGGCCACAGACCTGAAAAGATACCTCTACCAACATGGAGAAGAAGGTGACATGAGAAGCTGCTCAATGTCCATGTCACTATGGCATTGACAACCTAGACAGCAAAGAGCTACAATCACACATGCGCCTCAATGACCAAGATCTCACACACTAATGTCCCCAAATACAATGAGGATCTGCAAGAACTGGTGATAGCGCCATTTTTAATGGCAGGAATGCAACATGATTGAGGAACTGTGGAGGTCAAAATAAAGATATTCCTATTACAGGATCTCACAAGCATGCTCTTTGTTGTTGCTCAAATGACTTGGAAAACTTAGGTCCCTGCAGAAACCTTCACATGGATGTTATAGTTCAGTTTGGCTTTGGTTTGACCCCATGTGTAGAGTGCATGGCTCCCAGCAGGTGGTGCTATTGGGAGGTGGTGGAAACTCTAGAAGGTGAGGCCAGCTGTAGGACAGGGGTCACTTGGACAACACAATGAAAAGCTATTTTGTTCCTGGCCCCTTCCCTTCTCTGCTTCCTGCCTGCCAAGAGGTGAGTAGCACTCTTCAACCAAACCATTCCACCATGATGGTTTGGTCTTGATACAGGCTAAAAGGCAGTAGAGCCATCTGACCATATAATCTAGGATAAACCATTTCTTCTTGATGTTTTCAGATAGCTGACCACCAGAGTATCTCGATCTACAATTGCAGAAACTTAAAAGCAACTACAATACCCTCCAGTGGGTGAGCAGGTAGATGATGTGCTATTCAGCACCAAAAGGAAACGAGCTATTGAGCAATGAGGGCATGGGGGGGAGGAACTCAGACATCACTAAATGACACCCTAGGATGGGTAAGGCCAGACTATTAGACAGGACAGATGTTTGGGCAAAGACCATTCCATTGTGAGGCTCCAATGGTAGATTTGTGTCATAATATGCTTGGGCAAAGGCACGGAACATACGACACCAGGAGGGAGCTCTTGTGCAAAGAGCAGACTGAGGGTGAAGCTGCTGCTCCAGCATGGGCTCTCTGGCTGTGACAGATGTTCCCCTCTAGGGTCAGATGCACACACTCTGTGTGTTGGGGGAAGGACATGACTATAGGTCTTTACTTTGGGCTCAATTTTGATATGATCTTTAAAAATACCATCTATTAAAAGTAAAGGACCTATAAAAGTCATCAATGAATTGATTCAAGAGAGGTCAGGAAGAGAAGAAAGTAGAACAAAGAGCAGAGGGAGGAAATACAAGACAGCAGATATAAGCGTAAACATACTAATAGTCACATTAGGTGGCCTCAATAAAAGCCAGGCATTGCCAGGATGGGGGAAAGGCAAGCATTTACAGAAGATCACCTCCCATATGCAGACATGAACAGGACAGGATGGAAAGTGTAGAAAAAGATCATTATTGTTCACAGAGGATGCCACAGTGTTTCATTAATATCAGAGCACTGGAAAGTGATGAAAGTCATCTTCAACTAAAAAGGGCTAATCCATGCAGAAGGCAAGAATCCTAAAGTCTGCACCTAACTATTGAGCCCTAAAATTCATAGGGTTGAATATGTCAGAGATGATGCAGAAAGACAAATATACAATGGCTGCTGGATATTTTAAGTCTTTTTTTTTTGTGGAACAATACAAAAAAGAAACAAAAATATCATCCTTCGCTTGAGTGGCACTAACAGACAAATGGCCTAATTAATGTTTGCAGAACCGTTGCCCCAACAATGGTAGAATACACACTCTTTTCAAGTACACACTGAATATCCATCAATATGGACCATTTCTCCAGCTTTAAAAGAACTGGAGTCACACAAAGTATGTTCTCTGACAATGATGAAATTAAATCAGGCATCTATCTGGACAATCTCCAAATATTTAGAAACTGAACAAGACACTTCCAAATAATTCCCAGACCAAAGAAGAAATTGAATTGGAAGTTGGGGATTGTTTTGGAGTGAAAATAAAAGCATGATATATAAAAGTCTTTGAACCATCACTCAGACACAACCAACAGGGACATTTGTAGAACTAAATTCCGTCAGAAGAAAAGGTACTCAAATATATAGTTTCTGCTTCTGCTTTAAGAAATGAGGAGAAGAATTGAAATCTAAAGTAAAGTAGGGGAGTAAATAATGAACAGGAAAGTGGAAATCAATGAAATAGAAAACAGAAAATCAATAGAGAAAAATCAATGCAACCCAAGCTGGTTCTCCAAGAAGCTCAATAGAATTAACAAGCCTCCAGCCAGAATGAGTGGGAAAGCGGAGAGGAAGCATGGATTGTCAATAGAGGATGAATACTGTAACACCACTGCAGTTTCTACAGTATTAAAGGAAAATAAGAGGATGTCATGAAAAGCTTGATTTCACTGGATTTGAAAACTTAGAACAGATGCATTCTTTGAAAAACACATAATCAAAGCTCACCAGAGAAATGGATGACTAAAATATTCTTTATTGTATGTTATTAAGGAAACCAAGTATGTTGACAACCTGCTCATAAAAACATGAGATCCAGATTTATACTGGAAAATTCTACAAAAGTTTAAAGAACTAACACTGGCTTTTCGTAAACTCTTTAAGGAAATAGAGTTGATGAATATGCTCAAACGTACCCTGAGTCCAGCTTTATCTTGATGCTAAAATTAGACAGGTTAATTCCTTATAGATATAGATACAAACACTGTCCCTTTTTTAAGGAAATGGGGCTCTGTGTGTGTGTGTGTGTGTGTGTGTGTGTGTGTGTGTGTGTATGTGTTTTATGTTATTTCATGTTTCATAGATGCTAATCTCAGGAATGCAAGGCTGGTTTAGCATCTGAAAAATCAATCAGTGTAAATTCACTATGATATTCACGGATTAAGAAGGAGAAAACTCCCCTCAGTCACAGTCAAAGGGGAAGGGAGTAAGGGGAAAATGAGAGGGAGGTGGGAATGGGAGGATACAAGGGATGGGATAACCATTGAGATGTAATATGAATAAATTAATAAACTATATTAAAAAAAAAAAAGAACGAGAAAACTCATCATTATCAGAATCTAGGCAGAAAAGGCTTTTGGCATAGATGGATGCTCATTTCTCAAAAATGCTCTACACACCAGGAATCCAAGAGAATGGCTGAGACCAGGTAAAGGGCAGTGATGAAAACCTACAGGGACCACACACCAGGCAGAAAGACTCATTGCTTGTCCCCTGAGACCAGGCAGTGACAAAAGGCCTCATGCTCACCATTGCTATTCAACTCAGCCCTGGAGGTATTAGGGAAGCAATGAACAAACACAATGCAGCAGCCCAGAAAAAAAAGTGGAATTGTCTTTATCCTCAAAAGACATGGTTATCGACTTCTGAGAAAATCCAATGGCATCTATGAAGCAGCCACTAGAACTAAGTGGACTTAGGAGGGCTGAGGGGATATGACCAATGTATGGATGTCCACTTTGTTTTCATATGCTGGCAAAGAAACCCACTGCAAATTAAAATTAAATTGTTGTTCCCAGTAATACAAAGAATAGGAAGTAGCTAGCAGGAAGTCTAAGGTATGTGCAAAAGTGGCTTGACGCATGGAAACTCACAAAACACCCCCTAGAGAAATTAGAAATGACTGACATCAGTAAAGAGAGAAATACCTTGCCTGTGACTAGGATGACTCTGCAAACTGAACTATTTATTCAACATAACTCTGGTTAAAATCCTAAGCTTGTTTTAAAAATTGAAAGTAACAAAACTAATGAAAAAAAAAAAAAGATTCATGGACACAGAAAAGACCCAGAATGGCCAGAATACTATCTGACACCAAGAGTTTCCACACAGTTCCAATAGCAAAGACCTCGTGGTGTCAGCCTCAAGAGAGAGAGATGAATGAAAGGGAATGGACTGTCCAGAACTAGACCCGCAGATGCGTTTCTACCAAAGCTCAAAGCAAAGAGCATCTTCCACAGCTGATGTCATAAAGGTTGACTGTGACCATGCTGACACTGGGTCCATTCCATATACTGCATGCAAAACTTAACTAAAATGATCCTGTCAGACCCCTCACTCTAGAGCTTCTGAAAAGAGACAGGTAGGAAACTTTATGGCATCAGGCTGAGCAAGGTTTCTTAGATATTGACTCCAGAAGTACTGTCCCTCAGGCTGGAGACACACAGTTCATGGAGTATTTGGTACGCAAGCAAGAGACCAGAGTTTGATCTCTAGCAACCTGCAGTGATGTCTTTTTTTCTGAAAATTCCTCTTTCCTTCAAAGACACTGAACTTTCATCAGACCCTGCAGCCAAGCTAGTAATACACCTTAAGATCATTGAAGAATATGTACATGACTTGTTGTCCTACTGTGTGCCCGTGCTGCTTAAGTTTAACCTCCCTTGAATAGAATAATGTAACTGATCTTATGATGCCTTAGATTTACCATGTAACCTGCTTTTACCACCTAAGCTAATGCACAGCTCTAATCTTAAACAATGCACTCTATCATGCCCCAGACCCACAATAATCTGTGTGTGTGTGTGTGTGTGTGTGTGTGTGTGTGTGTGGTGTGTGATGTCAACCATTTATTAAAAACTGTCAGCAGCCTGAAAGCCATAAATGATAGCAGCAACACGTGGGTATAAGTCAATAGCATCTGTGTAGTATTGAGTGCTATTCAGGGTCAACTGGGATCAGAAGTCCTTCCCTTGTAAAACTACTGAAGAATTCTGTAGACAAGCATCCCTCATTCCTTTCCTATGCCATGTTTCCTGTGCTAGTCAATAACAGCAGGGCACAGCCCCTTGTTAGGAACAGGCATTGCAGACAGGCAACAGAGGCAGATCAGATACATAACGGACAGGCCATGGGCCACAGAATACAGACAGTGGAAGATACAGAAGGAGAAATGGAAAACTCAAATTTGCTTTCACTCAGTCCAAACTACTGTGACAGGTTTTTTTTTTCATTCCTCAGTCTGTAAACACAAAAAGCATCCATGTAAAAAGCCATGGTGCTACATGGCTATAGTCTCAGCCCTGGGGAGGTGGAGGAAGGCAGATCCCTGGGGCTTTCTGGTCATCTAGCATAGCCTACTTGATGAATACCAGGTCCCAGGGAGAGACCATGTCTCAAAACAAAGCCAATCTAACAAACAGAAAATCAATGTGGGTGAATCCTGAGGAATCCTACCCACATACACGCAAATTAAAAACAAGCAAAAACAACCACAAAGAAAGCACACTCCCTAAACACAGGCTTGGGAATCAGGACTTCAAAGTCAACACTTTGATCTTATAAGACACTGTTAGAACTACATAAACAAGGTGTAGCCTCAGAGGATGTGTTTTACAATCCCAATTTGATTAAGGACTCTCATATTCAGGATATCTTTCTCAAGAGCTAATGGTAAGAAAAGAGCACGGTCTACAGATTCAATGCAATTCTCATCAAAATACTAATACAATTCTTTAAGACCTTGAAAGAATAATTCTAAACTTCTTATGAAAAACCAAAAAACCAAGAATAGCTAAAACAACCCTATGCAACAAAATAACTTTGTGAGGTATCTCCACCCCTGACTTCAAGCTATACAGCAGAACAATAGTAGTAAAAACAGCATGGTACTGGCATAGAAATAGACTGGTTAATCAGTGGAATCAAATCAAAGACCCAAAAATAAACCCACATACTTACAAACACTTGATTTTTTTTTTTTGATAAAGGAGCCAAAACCATACGATCCAAAAAGAAAGCATCTTCAGCAAATGGTGCTGGTCTAACTGGATGTCTACATGTAGAATATAGATCCATATTTATCACCCTGCACAAAACTCAAGGCCAAGTGGATCAAACACCTCAACACAAAACCAGATACACTAAGTCTCTTAAAAGAGAACGTGGGGATCAGCCTTGAATTCATCGGCACAGAAGACAATTTCCTGAACAGAACACCAAAGCTCAGGCTTTAAGATTAACAATTAGTAAATGGAATCTCATGAAACTGAAACGTTTCTGTGAGGAAAGGACACTATCAATACAACAAAATAGCAGTCTACAGATTGGGAAAAGATCTTCCCCAACCCTACATCCAACAAAGGGCTAATATCCAAAATATAGAAAGAGCTCAAAATATTAAACACCAACAAACAAAATGATCCAATAAAAAAATGGGGTACAGAGCTAAACAGAGACTTCTCAACAGAGAAATCTCAAATGGCAGAGAAGCACTTAAAGAGACACTCAGCGTCCTTAGTTGTCAAGGAAATGCAAACAAAAATGACTCTGAGATCCCAACTAACACCTATCAGAATGGCTAAAAATAAAAAACTCAAGTAACAGCACATGCAGGAAAGGATGTAGAGAAAGGGGAACACTTCTCCATTGCTTGTGGGAGTACAAACTTGTATAACCACTTTGGAAATCAATCTGGTGCTTTTTCAGAAAATTGGGAATAGGACTACCTCAAGACCCAACTGTACCACTCCTGGGCATATACGCGAAAGATGCTTTACCATTTAACAAGGACACTTACTCAACTGTTCATAGTGGCTTTATTCATAATAGCCAGAATCTGGAAACAACCTAAATGCCCTTCGATCAAAGAATGGATAACGAAACTGGTACATTTACACAATTTGGAATGCTACTCAGCTATTAAAAACAAGGAAATCATAAAACATGCAGGCAAATGGATGGAACTAGAAAAGATCATCCTGAGTGAGGTAACCCAGACCCTCAAAAACACACATGGTATGTACTCACTTTTAAGAGGATTTTAACAAGATAGTACAGGATAGACATACTACAATTCACAGACCCAAGAAGATAAGTAGCAAAGAAGACCCAAGGGAAGATGCTTAAATCTCAGGAGGGAAAACAGAATAGACATCAGAAGTGGCTGAAAAGAGGGAACGACAGCTGTCTAATTAGGCATTGGGCCCACTCAACAGGAGGGAAATCATTCCTGGTGCTATAACCCTAGCCAATTACCTGCACCTAATGAAGTCATGGATTTCTTTCTTCATTTTTTTAATTTATTATAATTTATTCAGATTACATCCCAATTGTTATCCCCTCCCTTGTATCTTCCAGTTGCCACCCTTGCTCCCTCTTCTGCCCTATTCCTCTCCCCTAGACCTCTGGTGGGATGGGGGCCCCCTCCCCCACCATGTGACCACAGTCTATCAGCTCATCTGGTAGCCTGCATTCCCTTCCTCGGTGCACCTCCTAGGCCTCCCCACCAAGGGGAAGTGATCAAATTGTGGGCACCAGAGTTCTTGTCAGAGTTCATGTCCCCGGCCCCACTTCCCGCAACTATGGAGAATGAGCTGCCCACGGCTATATCTGAACAGGGGGTCTGGGTTCTCTGTATGCATTGTCCTTGGTTGGTGCATCAGCTTGTGCAGGACTCCCTGGGTCCAGATCCACTGGCCTTGATGGTCTCCCTCTGGGGCTCCTGGCCTCTCTGGGTCCTTCCATCCCCCAACTGTTCCATACAACTCTCAGCGACCCAGAGTCCTTCACCAACACTACATCCAACAAAGGTCTAATATCCACCATATAAGGTCGTTTGCTCAACTGTGTTCATAGCGGTTTTATTTGTAACAGCCAGAATCTGGAAACAACCTAGATGTCCCTCAACCAAAGAACGGATCTTAAAGGAGAATGTACTACCATCACTTTCCTAAACTAATATAATTTCTAAACTGCATTCTAAATACTATCCTTATACCCACCGATCAGTGTCACTCGCACCCTTCAGCCAAGAAGCTTCTTCCTGCAGCAGACTGAGATCATTACATAGAGCCATATCTGGTCAAAATGCAGTGAACAACTAACTGATCATGAGGTGTCTGGCCCCAACAGATACATCTCCCAGACAACCATTAAACCTAAGGCTCAGGGACCATGGTTCAATAGGGAGCAGGAAGACAATAAGAACCAGAGGACCAAGAAGTCTGCCTTGAAATCGTATTCTCCTAGAAACAACAAGGAAACTATATCATGATATCTCAGTAATATGGTTACCTGAACAAGATCTGAACAATGACACCAGCAGACACGTCAGTGAGGATGTTACAGGGCCAGACAAAGAGATGCAGGTGGCTAATGACTACAGAAAGAGGGATAAGTAGTCTTCCCCAGGGATGAGCCCTCTAATTGGTTATCCAATAGCAAGGGGTCTGCCTTTATCTATTTTTTCTTTTCAAGTTGAATATGTTTCTTGAGAGAGTCCCTGCACTGGGCTGGGCCCTACACATTAATTCGTGGCTAGTTTCTGCCCAAGGACCAGGAGATGCCACCCCTGCCCCAGGCACCACAGGAAATCCTGGTCTTTGATTTCATCACTGGACAGTGGAGGCTGCCTCCTGGGAACATAGGAGGTGAACATTTTGACTTGGCCCTCTCCTCAGGGCTACTGTCAGACCACACGGGTTCGGGTGTGAGGGCTTTGAAAGGCTGAAGGCACTTGGGAGTTAAGAAAAGGTACCACTTCTCCCCCCCACCCATGGCAAATAACAAGCCACCAGCCAACTACTCATGGGGCCGCCTTACAGCCACCTGCAATAACACAAAGGCTGCCAGATTCCAATCTAGGCTGCAGTCAGGCAAGCTGCTTACTGCTATGAGCTGTGTCCCACTGGTACCCAAATGACAAGGCCCAGAGCAGGAATGAACAATGTGGTCAGTCCACAGCAGCCTCCCCAGTTCCCTGCTGCCTGGCGCCCCAGTTCGGTCCAAACCGGTAGCTGGTTTATATACTAGCACACGCTGGAGGAGGGAGGGTGGTGGGTTAATTCTCAAATTGAACTTGCCTTCCTTTTCCCGCAGGGAGAAAGAGTGGGAACAGGTTTCTAAAAATAGGCTGGCCTGTCAAAACTGTTAAGGATCAGGCAGGGCGAAGATGCTGCTGGGGGAAGAGAGCGCTGGGGCTGCTTTGTGGAGGGCTCCACGCAGGACCTTCCCCAGGCCATAGCCCTGGGGCTCATGCCCCTGGACTAGCCAGTCAGGACAGCCAGCTGTCCTGTGGGCACAGTGACCAGCTGAATGATGTGGTGGAGCCTGGCACAGGGACTGCAAATGCCTCCTGATGGCCACTGTCACAGCAGGAGGAAGGGTGGACCGGCTGCTCTGTGTCAACATGCTGCCTGGGTGTGCTTTTTTTTTTCCTCCCACTTCCCTCCTCACAGCACTCACGGATGGATGAAGTCACCATAGCTCCACCATTGGGTGGCATAGAGGGGCTCAGACCGTGGGCAAGTGGGGCTGCAAGCCTCGTTCCTCCGAGGCTGTCGCTTGAGCTCCTCCAGTACTGCTTGCATATGTTGCCATGCCCCCCCCCCCCGCCCGCCCAGTCCCCTCCTGAAGAGCCTGGGGGTTATGCTAGACCAGGACTCCACTCACACCCTGTTTTCCTCTACAAGTAAAGAAGACTTTTCAGGGTGGAAGAAGACAAGTGCGGATGGGGTAGGCCAGGGGAAGAGGGAGGTTTCAAAGTCACAGCTGCAGGAGAAGCCCCAGCATATGCAACTCACCTCAGCAGAACCTACAGGTCACACTGATGGCCCCAGCTACCTTGCCTTCCAGGAGTCAGAACCCAGCTGGAAGCCCAGTGTATATATTCTACAGGTCACCAACAGGTCCAAGCACCTTGTTTCCGTGCGCACGCGCGCGTACACACACACACACACAGAGAGAGGGGGGGAGGGAGAGAGAGAGACTGGAAAGATGGCTCACCAGCTAAAGTACTTGGTGTGCAAGTGCAAGAATCTGGGTTCGAATCTCTAGCAACCATATAAAAGCTGGTGCGATGTGCCTGTAACCCCAGCACTATTGGGATGGACACAAGTGGATCCCTGAACTTGCTGGCCAGTCCACATCATGGAAATGGTGAGGTCAAGGTCCACTGAGAGACTTGTCCCAGGCAATAGGCTAAAAAGTGACAGACGGCAGTCACCATGAACCTCTGACTTCCATGTGTGCACATACAGGTGAATATACAAACATGTGTGCACCACACGGAAATAAAAGTAAAGGCTCAAGACATTAAGCACTCCAGTCTCAAGAAACACTGAATGCACAGGATGTAAACAAAGTGCAGAGTGAAGAAGACACAGCTGAAAATCAGCACGTGCGTGGTTCTGCATATCACCATAGCATACAAAAGGCACCAGAAATACCAGCCTGGCTACCATAGGGTAGCCAAACAAGAATCTGGCCTTCCTGTCTAGTGGGAGGTACAACCCACATCTGCCCGAACAGCTCAGAGCAAGAAGTGGGGAAGGACCAAAGCTTGTCCCAAGCTCTGAGTTGCCTTTGAGTAGCTGTGAGCCACGGGTGAGATCATAGGGACAGGGACACAGCCTAGACCAAGCACACTGCCCGCCCTGTCTGCTCAGTTACCACTAGTCACCACAGTGGCCTCACACACCTGTCTTCCTACGCATGGTTGGACCCAGCCTCAACATGGCCACGTGACTTATACTTCTTAACCCTATAACAGGGGAGGGAGATGCCTCGAGGACTTGTTGAGGTCCCCCACTTTAGACGCATCAGCCTCTGACAGCTAGCTGTGTTCCTTTGTGGCGGGGATCTCATGTGCAAACAGGGATGACAGAATCCACAGGCACGGCTCACCTCATTGGCAGGGATTAGGGCTGTTTATTCTGCAGCCTTGAGTACCCAGATCCCCTTCTTTTCGCCATCTACAACCTTAGGCTACTGAATCCTTCATCTCCTAGGCTAGGGTGAAGGATAAGGACACTTGAGACTCCGGAAGCAGGCAGGTGCAGATAGCTCAAGGGCTGGTGGAACCAGGAAAGCGCTGTCGCTGAGGGACTAGAAATGGCTATCATCCTAAGCTGAGTCCTGTCAGCCAGCACACTGTGTTAACCAGCCTCCTTTTGAAGCCAGTAATCAGATTAGGGAGAGCTTGCTGGCTGCTGCCTTCTTCTCACTACTCCCAACCTGCGGGAGGACATTTGGAGTGGGTTCACCCTTCTCAGTAATGGAGTTATTTGGGGCCTCGCTGGGCTGGAGAACATTATTACCACGTGTCACTGTCCAACTGGGACAGCAGGTGTCTGCTGATGCATCTGTGGAAAACGCCCAAGGCACAGTCTCTGCATCAGGACACATGCATGGGCAAGGACACCGAGGAAATTGAATCTTGCTGCAAATTAATGGCCTTAATGCCCATTATTAGGCCTCAAAAACAGTCTATTTTCTGAAAGATAAGCTTAGCCCTGTTTGAACGGGAACTTGAGCACTCTGCTAATGCTGATGCCAAACGGCTCGTCCCTGCTAATCAGATCAGAAGTTCTGAGCCTATTGATCGCCTACATTTTCCACAAACTGATCAGAGATTGTCAAGGTGCTTTGTTTCCCAGCAAGGCGTGCCACAGCGAGGCATGTAGCATGTGAACCTGTGGCTGCACTGTGTCCTTTGCTGATGCCTTGTGAGTTGTATCAGTCACCCATGGGTGTCACCCTGGGCTGGGTATACAAAAAAAAAAAAAAAGCCTGGACAGAGCCCCTCAGGCATCTCTGTGCTGTACTAGCTTCTGGCAAAGAGATGCAGCTTAGGGGATGTCTGCAAGGTGAGTAGGTGGGGTTGCTCTAAACACTGCTGTCCTTGCTCTCTGTGCCAGGGGCTGCTCTCTTCTCCTCCTCCTGTTTGCCAAAGCACTCTAAGCCAAGAGATAACTGCCAGGCTTTAGGAGCCCCAGGATCCATGTGGCTCTCAATTTAAGGGGCTAGTGGCTGGGTCAGAAAAAGGCAGAGAGGGTCCAATCAGGTGACCTTGGATCCTGGAGGAAGCCTTGCCTATACTGTAAATCACCTGTTGCCAGAACCCCCCACCCCCACTTCCCTAAGATGCAAGGAGTTCCCCTGTAAAGCCAAGGTAAGAAGATCACTGGGAGTGAAAAGTCAACACTAGAATTTGTTCAGCACCTTTGATGTGCCAGGAACATTCATGCCCTAGCCAGCTTAGGCTTTTCAACTCCCAGGGGAAAAAAAGGAGATGTCTGCAGAGACAATGGCAGGTTTAGAAGTTGACTCTGCTCAGGAGACTCTTTCTGTTCTACCCGAGACTCAGAGAAATAAGCACCTGGGGCTCATTCTCCCCCGGGCTACGGTGGGGTTGAACATATCTTCCCTTGTAAGGTCTGCAGTCTGTCCTGACCTGATTCACCCAGTTATCACCTTGCAAGGAGGGGGTGGGAGGATGGGGCTGAGATGCTACCCCAGGTCTGCAAGAAGCTCCATGCTTGTCATAGATATAGAGACCTCCAAACAGTGCCTACAAAGCTGGGAGTCTTGTCAGATGATCTCCTGGGACCCTATAGCCTCAGTAGTCTGGCCTTCCATGCTCCAAACACCGCTTTTCCCAGGAGCCCCAGGTGGCTTAATTGCTAGGCAATGCAGCTGATTGGATCTGTAATCAAAGCAGGCGGGGAGAGCTGCTGGGGGTGGCAGGAGTGGATTCATCAGGAAGTGGGCATTTTGATGAGCACTTAAGCCTAGCGTTCTGCATCAGAAGGCACCCAGTGATCTGAAAAGCCATCCACACCCCAAGTCCACAATTAGAGTGATGCGGAAGATTGTAAGCAATGTCAGAGGGCTCTCCTGGGGTGGGACACAGAACTCTGGAACTGAGACACATGCAAGCAGAATCTGGTCACCAGGCTGAGATGGGGGTCTCCAAATGGCACAGATGGAACTGGGATCCAAGATCATGAGGCACTGTGAATAATCCCTCCATGAGTACACTGTAGAGAAGGTGGCCAAGTTCAAACTGCTGTCATTAAGACGCTGACACCTTCAGGGGCAGGAGAGATGGCACAGCAGTTAAGAGCACTGACTGCTCTTCCAGAGGACACAGGTTTAATTCCCAGAACCCACTCGGCAGCTCAAAACTGTCTGTAATTCCAGGAGAGAGGGGGAACAAGAGGAAGGAAAGAAGGAGATGGGTGAAGAAGAGAAAGAATAAAGAGGAGAAAAAAGGAAGAAGAAGCCAGGTGTGGTGGCACACGCCTGTAACCCCAACACTTAGGGAGGTAGAGGCAGGTGAATCTCTGGGAGTTCAAGGCCAGCCTGGTCTACAAATTGACTCCAGGATAGCCAAGGCTACACAAAGAAACCCTGTCTCAAGGGAAACAAGAGGAATAAGAAAGGGAGGATGTAAAAGAGGGGGTAGAGGAAATGGAAGAAGGAGAAGAGGATAGAAACTGGAAATAGAGGAAGGTGAGGAGGAAGAGGAGAAAGAAGGAGGAGGAGGAGGAGGCGGCGGCAATAGCAGTGGCTTTGTGTAAGGCACTTTCTTGCTATAATCTATTCACAAAGCCAGAATACGTTTGAGTACAAACCTGTTCTGCAATGATTGTGGGACCCAGAACTAGTCACTGGGTGATGCTGGGTTCAAGACCTATAACAATGGATGAAGAGAATGGCTCCCTCCTGGACCACTGGCTCTGCAAGCTGAGCTTATGAGCAGTGGGGCAGCCGTGACCTCCAGAGCAGCACTTTCCAAATAGCAACCATTTCCTGACCCTTATCTGTTTATCAGGCTTGCCTGTCCTGAACGTCTCACTGAAATGTAGTCATAAATATGGGACTTTCCAGGGCCAGCTTCTTCCCCTCAGCATGTTTTCAAGGATCATCAGTGTCACTGCATTTGTCACAGCACTATCCCTTCCCGTGGCTAACGATATCCCACTACATGGGCCTGACACCTTCCCTTTATCCATTCATCTGCCTGAAGAGAGACATGTACACTGTGTCCACTTTGGGGCTATTATAACTAGAGCTGCTACAAGCATCCAAGGACATGTTTTTGCTGGAGCCCGTCTTCATTCCTCTGTAGCTGAGCAGCAGGACTGCTGCTACACCCCAAGGTGGTATTGTAATGAGTTTCTGCAGGGCTCTCTGTTTGTTTTCCCACAAGCATTGGTGAGGGCTTGGCTTCCTCAGCAGCATTTGCTAGTGTCTGTCTCTTGGATTCTAGCCATCTCAGCTGCTGAAAGCTATGATCTGCCTGTGGTTGCTGTTTGAGTTCCCCAAATGCCTAATGAGTCATATTGGCTCCCTGGCCATTTGTATTCCTCTTGGGCAAAATGTCTACTCAGGCACATTTTTACATTGGTTATTTGTCTTTTCTCCTACTAATAGAGAAAATCTATCTATCTATCTATCTATGTATCTATCTATCTATGTATCTATCTATCTATGTATCTATCTATCATCTGTCAGCTATCTAATAGATATCATGTTGTTAAATTTTATTCTACCTATTATTATTGTGGTGTACATGTGTGTGGGTGTTAGGTGTTGTCATAGTACACATACAGAGGTTAGAGGACAACTTTGTGGAGTCAATTATCTCTCTCCATCTTTGCATGGGATCAAATCTGGGTCAGCAGGCTTGTGTGGCAAGTGTTTTTACCAGGTAAACCATCCTTCCCACCACCTGACACCAGATTTTTATCAGTACATGATTTGATTGGATTGCTGTTCATTTTCTTGACGATGCCCTTATGTGAGAAATATAGATATGGCATCATTTCTATCAAAGAGTCAAGGGAGATAAAGGAAACTGCATTTTTAAACATTAGGTGAAAGTACATCCTGAGCACCAATTCCTAAAATCAGAAAGTATGCTCAGGTTTAAGGTTTGTTGTTTTTTTCTTTCTAAAAACTATGCCACTCTATTTAGCCAGTTAAATTAAAATGTGAGGCCAGACTCTGACCAATCAGAATGAAGATAAAGCCCCAGCAGGCCCCCAATCCTTCCTTGTTTGCCTGCCCAACTGAATGTCATGACTATGCACCGTGCTGTAGGAGTAAAACTTTTTGCCTTATTGAAACACTTTTGATTGCATGGTGACTTAGCTGAGATCCTAGAGACATTTCTAAAACCTCTCGCCCAAAGAGGGGCTTTATCAATAGCCAGGCATCTCAGTAGCAAATACCCAATGTGGGAGGTGCACCCCGTTGCCTTGCTGCAGTAGTCCTGGGTGTGCAAACACTCCCTCAGTGGAAGCTACAAATCAAAAGTACACCAGCAACTTGAGGATAAGGGCCTTTATGTGAGTATTGCAGTGACCTGGTAATTCCGTGCACAAATCAAGATTGGGGGCAAAAGTGGAAGTTTTCATATTGCCTTGGTAGTAAGGACATCCTGAACACTATGTGGGTGTGGTTGAGACATATATTGAGTGAATGGGGCCTCCAGGTCCACTGGGGCCATGGCTAGAAATGGGGTGAGGTTTAGGCAGTGCAAGAAACCCGCAGGGTGGAATCCAGCTATCTAGAGAATATCCTCAGACAGCGTAAGGTGGTCCCCATGGGCTCCACTTGGGAGCAACCCAGTCGGGACTTCTACAGATCCAGCCATCGCTAAGAAGGCCTCTGTGATGCTTCCTAAGGCTTTTTATGACTGGGGTGTTGGTTATTGAGATGGAGACATACCAGACATGAGACAGGGATGAGAAAATAGTTTTCCACTTTGGGTAAGAGGAAGGACATGAGATAAGAGGCCAATAAGAATAAAATGCCCCCTAGACTGTCTTCTGGGGCAAATGCTCAAGGACTGGGGAGATGAAGCCCAAACAAAGGGGAAAAAAAGAGCAGATCAGTGGCTGCTGCTGAGTTTTTTTTTTTCTGTTTTTTTGTTTTGTTTTGTTTTGTTTTGTTTTGTTTTGTTTTTTGAGACAAGGTCTCTCTGTGTAGCTTTGGCTGTCCTAGAGTCACTTTGTAGACCAGACTGGCCTCGAACTCAAAGAGATCCACTTGCCTCTGCCTCCCGAGGGCTGGGATTACAGACATGCGCCACCATGTCTGGCTTCTGGCTTCCTAAATTGTTCTCATTTTCAGTTTTTTATAAATTTTTTAAAATTATTTTATTTTTGTACATATATATTTATATTATTACATATATATACAATAGATTACCTATGGCAAGAAGAATCAGGAATTATATAAATGTTACATTCTCAGTGTTTTGGCTATTTGTATTTGACAGCCTTGAAGAAGACATCTTTCCTATCTTGGTGCATCTCAATTTCTGAATGTAAATCAATCTCCATCACATGTTGTCATTATCAACTTAGAACACCTATCTAGACATAAAAACATCTTAACCCCTAAACAACTAAGCTTCATTGTAAAACTAAGCTACCTGGTCTTCAACTCCCTCAGAGACTTGAGAAGTAGTAAACTTGATTATCTGAGTATGCTGTGAGTGCATCCTCGTGTCAATCCCCCTTCCCTCCTGTCTGTGAAGCTCTTCTTTTCCCCTCACTGTGAAGAGCAAGAAAGACATTTGAACAGTGTCAGAAGGATATTCACAATCTTCCGCTCCCAACAGCTAAGTCCCTGCAAGGCCTTTCCCACTCCGGGGAGGTCAGTCTACATCAGCAAAGAACATGATTTGTCAAGGTACAGCCCATTTACCGTTTCAGAGGTTCACACTTTGAAAAGGGAACCGAGGCCTTTGATAGAAGATCCATAAGAGGTGGCTGAGCAGCTGTATTAATTCCTAGGGTCCCAACTCTGTGCCTGGCCCAAGATGACTGTCCACATTGAATGCGTCCTTCTCTGATGAAGAGGAAGATAACGAGTGCCACCACTGTTGCCTGGGAGACAGAACATTCAACTGCACCAAATTTAGTAATAGCAGATGAGCAATTCCCTAAGCCACAACCCACACGAGACAATAATGAGGTCCACTGGGGTCGTGTGGGGGATCTCCCAAACTACATCATTAGAGGGTGGGAGAAGCAGGGCCTGGTCCTAGAACCTGAACACAGTTTTCTATCTACAGCAGGGAAAAGAAGAGGGGCCTATAGAGAATCTAGAAAGATGGACAGATCAGACGAAAAACACACCTCCATCAATTCGGGCTGTAGGCAAGCTATAGGCAAATTTCTTAATCGGTGAATTGATGGGGGAGAACCCAACCCACTGTGGGTGGTCCCACCCTGGGCTGGTGGTTCTGGTTTCTCTAAGAAAGCAGGTTGAGGAAGCCACAAGGAGCAAGCCAGTAAGCAGCACTCGGCCATATCCTCGGCACCGGTTCCTGCCTCTGGGTTCCCTCCCTGACTTCCTTTGATGATGAACAGTGATGTGGGAAGTGTAAGCCAAAATAAACCCTTTTCTCCCCCAAGTTGTTTTGGTCTTGGGGTTTCATCATAGCTAACAGTAGCACTAACTAATGCAATTTCTATGAACCAAGCCATGGAGGACAATGAGGATACAAAGAACTTAATCAGACCATCACATACAGGGACCCTCGATGAGACTATGATGGAAAGCGGGTTCCAGACCAAAGGGAGACAACAGAAGCTCCTTCCCACAAAGGCAAGAGAAAACATTGCCCTTGTGCATTCTGAGAAGGAATAAGGGGCTCAGGAGCTCTAGTGTCTAGAAGACTCCCACCATGAGTAAATTTAGTGAAACCACCGAGGGAGGAAACACCCACTCCAATAGATTCTGGGGCAAGTTACTCTTCCCTGTGTTCCCCATCTTCTCTCCACAGAAAACAGCTACAGTTTTCAGGAATTCTAGAGTTTCTGTACTGAAAGTGCTATAGTTAGACACGAAGAGAGAAAAACCCGTGTTCGACTGTTTCCAGCCCCAGAGGAGGAACAAGTCTCTTAGGAAGAGACCTAATGACTCCGTTGGGGATAGGACTACAGATACATAAAGCTGAACTTTGTATCTCCTCACAGTACCTGACTGCCAAGGCAGAAGATGGAGCAAGCCAGGAAATAGGAGGAACAGGCGGACTAAAGGTTAGCCCATTCAAAGCAGCCCTAAAACCCCGGGGGAAATAGTGAAAAGGAACCGGTACACTACTGCTCAGGGAGGGAGAAAGATTGCTCCAATTATTAAAGGTCATCATGATGCTTGACCTCTCAACCCTGCATGCCCTTCTACAGTACTCCAAAACACCCTGAAAAAAAAATCAGATGGAACTTGGTCCAGGATCTGAGGGTTATACACTAGATGATCCGAAGCAAGCATCTAATGTCACAGTCCCTAAACCTCCTTATCAAAGAATTCTAATGATCACAAATGACTTCATGTCATCAACCTTAAGGATGCTTTCTGGACTTGTCCTTTGGCAGAAGGAAATAGGGATTTGGGCACCTTTGGATGGGAAAATCCAGACATCAGAGAAAACAGTGGTAGAGAGGGACTGTCCTTCCTCAGGGGCTCACAGAAGCCCCTGCTTTGTTTGGTTGAGTTTTAGAAGGAATATTCGAAAATTTTCTGGTTAAGCCTTAGAAATTAAACTCCTTCAATATGTGGATGACTCACTGCTGTCAGGAGAATGAGAGAACGGATGACGTCATTAATTCAACAATAGAAGGGTTAAACTTCCCAGGAGCGGAGGGACTCCAGATCTCCAAAATGAAGCACAATTTGCAGGAAAGGAAATGGAGTTCCTGGATCATCTGACCACTGAGGAGGCCATAATTTAAGTTCAGAAAGGGTGTCCAGATTAAACCGCACTCCCCTAAACAGAAAGAGAACTTAAAAAATTCTTGAGGCTGGTGGGGTGCTGTAAACTCTAGATTGACTCTTAAGTTACCAAACCCAAAGGTTTACATGGCAAACTACTCCTATGGAGTTTGAAATGAAAGCTGCAGAAGTCTTCAAACAGGAAATAGTAAGTGCCCCAATTCTGGTCTTTCCCTCTCTACAGAAGCCCTTTCGTCTTTTTTGTGAGTGTAGATAAAGCTACTGCCCGCAGGACGCTCACTTGGGACCATGAGGGCAGGAGACTGGCAGCAGACAGCCTGCCTGGAAAACCGCACCTGGAGATTCTCCAGGAAATTTCCAGGACCTCCAATACAGCCACTCCTTTGAATAATCCAAGAATTGAACCAAGAGCAACCTATCACCAGAGCACAGACCAGGAGCATATACATCGAATCTGGGAAATATAGAGATAGCCTGGGAATGTTTCTATATTAAATTGGGAACTTAATCTAAAACCCACCTGTAAAGCAGAGATTCCTAGGGATGAAAATACCTCCACTAAATACAAGCAGTAGAAATTAAAGATTTAAGACAGACTAGAGGTTGGAACTGGGTGTGGAGAAGTGAATATCTATCTGGATCAAATATTCTGCCAGCTCATTAAATAAGAATGACTGTTAGGCTTGATCTATGAGGAGCCGGCAGGCCAAGTGGTCCTGTTCCTGCTCCAATGGATGCTCAGGGCTGTTGCTCAGATAGACTTCAGCATCCCCAGGAGTGGAGTGCATGTTACCCTTCCCATTCCAGACCACAAAGGGACTGAGACAGGGACCCCCAGAATGAGTTGTCCTTCCCAGTAAGAGCCCAATGTACCTTCTAACCAAGCAAAGCTGGGGACAGGAACTGGAATTCTTGGGGAACATGTCTGGAAGTCAAGGCCATATTACCTTTGAAAAGTCACAGCGCTAGCTTGAGCATTGCAAGGGCAAATGGTGCTGGGCTATGGGGGCCACGGTTGGATAAAGACCTGTGCTTTGGTCCAAGACTATCCCTTTCACTCTTGCACACTGTCAGACTACCAAAAGTCAAGCCCAAACTTCTCCTAGGAAAGAGGAGCTTGACTCCAGTACTGATCGCCCCAGAATGGGCTAGGCATCCTAGGCAAGACAGCACAATAATCTAGTTCTAAGAAAAGAGGGTGGGAGTTACATTCATCCCGAGAAAGAGCCTGCTTCCTGGCCCTGGGGAGAGCACCACCATCTCCTTTGACGAAGATGGATTTGTGCTCATGGCTTGGGAGACTTCACTTTATTCAGGATGTCCAGATTCACCCAAGTTGCCCTACAAGCTCAGCCAAATCCCTGTCCAAAGTGCTGACCCTTCAAATCATATGGAAATTCAGGGGACTAATAAATGGCCAAAATTCATTCTTTGGAGGCCAAATGGCCAAATCTCAGGAAGCCAAAGGGATGCAACTCCAGGAGCATCACATGACATAGATTTGCATAGATTCCCTTGGAGTGTTCAGGGGAGTCCTTGATAAGTTTAACTCTAAGAACCCAAGAGCATCAGATTCGTTCCAATGCTGGTCTGGTGGTCTAACACAAGTGAAAATGTAGACTGGGTACACTATACATACTGCAACCAGCAAAGACTTATGAATTACACTAGACTTTAATTTGTGAGTTACCCTCTAACTAGGTATAGCAGATCAGTTGGGTGTCACCATGGTGTGAGAAAAGATGAGCCCTAGACTTTGTATTAGCAGAAATTACAATGGAGTTCTCTGTGAGGGCAGGTGGCTGCTGTTACACTCTCGTTGCTAACACAGCTCTGGAGGGCATCATTACAGAGGCGCCTCAGGGACTAATGACTTCATCCCATGAGTCAGATGAAAACTCGGCACTAGACAACCCATTTACTGATCTTAGAGAACAATGGTTTGGCAAATGGAAGGGGGTAATGACCTGGGTCCTCACCTCCCTTGTTACAACCCTGAGAGCCCTGAGAACAACTGGTTGTTATGGGACCCCATGCGGACAAGGATTAGTCCAAAGACTAACTGAAAAAAAAAAACAGCTATAACAACAAAACCCCTACATCCTTTCAATCTGTTATCAGCGAATACCTCAGAGCAGGGACTTCTGACAGTGTTAAATAGATTTAAGGAAAAGAAGATAAATGTATTGTAAACGGGGAGGAGTTGTGAGAGATAGGAACAAGATGTTATATCCTTTATACCAAAGGGTCAAATAAGACAAAGGGACCTGCATTTTAAACAGGCGGCAAGTCCTTCCTAAGCAGCAGTTTCTGGAATCAAAATGTGTGCTTGTATTTGTTCCCCTTCCCCCCTTAAAAACAACAATCCAGAGTGCCCTACATTAACCACTCACATTAGAGCATGGGGCTGACAAGTCAGAGGGTGGCACAGGGCCCCTTGCCTTAGGGATAAAAGCCTAGCAGGCTCCATCTAGGTGTGTTGGCTCACCTCATTTCCACAGCTGTGGACCCTCTGCAGAAGGCTGTCTGCCTTGCTGACATACTAGGAATCGTATGGTCGATTTCTTGAGACCTCACAACCATTTCTAACACTTAGAAGCATCCTTAAAATCTCCCTTTTCATGACATCTAAAGCTACGTTTCTTTTCTTATTATGTTTAGTGTCTACCTGGGAAATACTGCTGAAGCAAAGGCTATGAAGACCTTACACAACTGAGATTTTTCTTCTGAGAATTTTAAACTCTCATCATGTAGATATGGGTATTTGATTAACTTTGTTCCTCTGTATGTGGATATTCGCTTCCTCAAGCACTGTAGAAATTCCTTTTGTTTCTCTATTAAATTGTTTTGCCACCCTTGTAGAAAATTAATTGAGCATCAACACAGGGCTCACTTCTGGGCTCTGACTTGTTGAACTGATTGAAATCTCCATTCTCATGCCAATGCTACACTTGGTTATTGCTGCTGGAAGCAACAACTCTTTGGGACTTGGAAGAACAAGCTGTCCAAATTTGTTCTTCTTCAAGATTGTTTTGGCCGTTATTAGTCCCCTGAATTTCCATATTATTTAAAGGATCAGCACTTTGGACAGGGACTTGGCTGAGACTGTAGGGCAACTTGGGTGAATCTGGACATCCTGAATAAAGCGAAGTCTCCCAAGCCATGAGCACAAATTCATCTTCATCAAAGGTGATGGTGCTGCTCTCCCCAGGGCCAGGAAGCAGGTCTCTCGGGATGAATATAAGTCCCACCCTCTCTTCTCAGAACTAGACCATTATGCTGTCTTGCCTAGGATGCCCCACACCCACCCAAGCTTAGCTTCTCTGGGATCTCTGACCATAGTACCTTGCCTACACCAACTGATTCATAGACAGGAGTATTACAACCACGGGTAGTAGTGGTCCTTACCCCTCACAGCCCAACCTGTACCTCTCCCTGGGCAGCCACACTGTGTATGAGCAGAGTACCTGCCTAGAGCATGGCTTCCCTCATTTTTTAGGAGTGTACTGGAGGGCCTGGCTGATTTAGTAGTTCAGGGTAGGGCAATCTGTCCATCTCTTATCCCTGGAGGAAGCACTAGGTTTAGAGAGAGATCTGTCTCAAAATAGAAGGTGGAGAGCAATCAAGAAAGACACTCAATGCTGATCATTGGCCTCGTCATAAGCTTGCAACAAACATGCATGCACGTGCGCGCGCACGCACGCGCACACACACACACACACACACACAAGACACTATAAAAAGGGAACAGAGAACAAGAATGAACTTCATGGGAATTTAGTGCACTAGAAGTTAAATGTGGACTATTCCCAGGAAAGCAAAATAAACTTTCTCAAAGTTAGAAAAGGAAACTCAAGGTATAGTCAAGAAGATACAAGTGCAAATCACAGACATTGAGGACAAGGGATAAGGAGAAAAAGTTGTAAAGATATCATGAAAGAAAATATCTTTTTTCAGAATAACCCCCTGAGGGCTGAAAGGTCAATTTCAGAAGGACATCATCAGGACACTTCCCATGAAATTGCAGAATACTGGACAGTGAGGAGGTGTCATGAGACACGCCCCCAGGGAAGACAGCAGGTCAGTTACAGAGCCACAGTCATCAGGACGGGAGGGGGTCTTATGAGACTTCACAGCAGCATCACACCATCTTTATATAAGCTATTCATTTTGAAAATTAAGAGATGTAGTTTTTGGAAGACATGGGCAACACTTTCAAAATCGTAGGTGAGAAAGAATTCTAAATTCCAAACTCAGCCAAATGATCCATTAAGTTTGAGAGAGAGAATGAGAATACTTTCCCAGATACCCAATATTTCAAAAGTATATATTTTTTTTCATGCTTCATGGGACGTGCCCAACGAAACAGAACGAGTAAGCCTGTGAAGACAGAGTCAGAAGTGAAGAGAGAACCATTGGGGACTGGCACAGAGGAGAGACCAAAAAAAAAAAAAAAATGAGAGGGAGGGCATGTGACTGGGGACAGCATCCCGCTGGCAGCCCTGAAGGATAGCAGCTACGTAGGATTTGGACCTGGGCAAACCAGACCCTGAGAGGGCTCTAAGAATGGAATAGGCACTCACAGCTTAGTGGACGGGTGTGGTGGTACTGAGAGGGGTTATCATGGCTCTTCTGGGAATTTCAAGGAAAAATTAAATAAAACTCATAGAAAAGCAAGTAAGAAAAAAGAAGGCAATTGTTAATTCTATATAAAAAAACAAACTGGGTTTCAGGGTATAACTCAGTGGCAGAGTTTGTGCCTGGTGTGTACAAAGCCCTGCATTAGATCTAAATAATATAATAATCTAAGTATGGTTGCATGTTCTTGTTATTCCATTATTTGAGAGGTAGAGGCAGGTAGACCAGGAGTTTAAAGTCATCTTTGGCTATGTCGTGAGTTGGAGACCGGCCTGGCCTACATGAGACCCTTTTTCAAAAATATTTTTTAAAGATGAACAAGAGAAAACTTTAAATTTAACTGTAGTACATGCTTGGCTCTGCTTCAAAAAAGTGACACTGTCATATAAAAATAATGAAAGGACTCTGATGATCTGAACAAAATTTGTAACAGGGACGCAGAGAGAGAGCAGAGCTAAGAGGTCCATGGATAACATGTAGTGCCCACACACCAGGTGATACCTGTACTCCATCTTAGCTCCTTGGAGGTCTGCATTCCATCTTTTGGCCTCTCCTCAGCCAAGCAAGCAGAAAGAGAGGCAGATGGGGCCCTGGGAACATTTCTGATGAGGCTTCTCATCTGCCTGACCCTGAGTGAATCATCTGTCTCCTTGGAGCCCAACTTTCTCCCCAATGGCTCTCATAACTGTACCCATGGAGCTAGACCAAGGCTTGTAGGAGAAGCCAGTATGAGTCTCCTGTCCCATTAGTCACTTGCTGTTGCATTTCTCCCATCATGCTCTGGAGAGGCAACAACTTCTAGAACCTTCTTTCTGAAGGATAACTGGGACCAGGTCTCAGCAGAGCTCGTGGCGATGATTCTGAGAATTGGTGCTTGGCAGGGCCAGGCTAGAAGGTAAGGAACCTTACCTTACCTTGGTCTTTACAGTCAATGCCTCTGAGTGGAGTAAGACAGAGCCCCCTGCAAGGACTGAAAGGTGTCTCTTGGCCCAAGGTTTCCCCAGCCACCTTCAGCTTCCACCTCTGCAGTGAAAGCTTGGGAAGATGAATAATACTCCTCCAGCATCCATGACAACTGCTCAGTTCCAAAAAAGCATTTCCACCCTAGAGGCAAGGAGGAGCCCACAGCCACCAGGGAGAGGCAGCAGGGAAAGAGTTAAAGCCTGCAGCAGTGCCTTTCCCATGCCAATGGCCTTCCCAGAAGAGATGGAGGGAGGGAAGCCAAGTGGCTGCTGTCCAGTAGTCTTGCTCAGATGTGGAGCTCCCAAGAAAGAGTGACTTAGCTCATGGGGCAGGAAGGAGGAAGGATTCAACAGGAAAACCCACAGCGTCTCTGAGACCAGGTGACACAGAAAAATAAGGGACTCCACCAATCAGAGCTTCAACAAGAGCTGGGCTTAGACCTCAGCCCATTTCCAGAGCTGTAAAACTGAGGTTAGGAGTGACAAGTATGGCTGGACCATGCCGCTAGTGAGTGGCAGAGATAAAATAAAAAAGTAGCAAACTCCTGGAAAGGGCTAAAGCCTTTCCTCCACTGCTAGAAAGAGTGAACTTCACACTGGTTCCTCCCTTCACCCATGAGTTACTCAGAATCAAGCACCTGTGGCCCCTTGGCAAGCAAGGCTACTGTGACCCACAGTTTGTGCCATTCAATTACAAATCCATTGATAGGTTATCCATTGGTGTGGTCTAATTAATTCTCTAAAGTCTCACTTCTGAAATAGCTGCACTAAGGACCAAGCATTTCATAGATGAGCCTTTTGGATACACACCTCACGCCCAAAAAATAAGAATGGTGCTCCAGTGACTGTACTGCCCCAATGACAGAACAAATCCCTATTATAGGTGTGATGCACACAACTGATTGGAACTAAATAACAGCATCAAAGTGCATGTTCATTCAGAGAAGAAAGAACACAAATTGGTCCTGACGTAGCTGACTGAAAATATTGTTAGAGGTTTGATCTTATTTTATTAAATAAGGAGTCATCTCAATCCATATGCAAAAATAAAGTCCAGATACATTAATAATACCAATGAAAAAATAACAAATGACTCAAGCTTTTGGCAAAGCCATGAAAACAAAGTCAAAGAAGACAGCAGACTAGGGAAATGGACTTGTAGCACACACAGCTGAGACAGCCCCCAACGTGGGCCATGAGCTCCTTGTAATGGACGCAGGAAAGACACACATGATAAGAGTAGAAGAACGAAAACACGAATGGGTAATTTCAGAGATGAATCTGCATGATCTGCTGAGAGATACCTGACCTCAGGGGGAGTCAGAGAAACAATGACAATAACCACGCCCACCAGATGGCAGCCAATGGGGAAAAAAGCACACAGACAAGAGTACAGGCAGACCAGCAGGTAAATGGCTGCTGTGGAATCTCTGGAGGCAGGCTGGAGAATGACCAACAGACAAGCAGTATATGGGCTGACAGCAGCAACACCCACCTTACAAGACAGACATGGTTCATACGTGTAGACAGACATATGCCTTTGTGCATGTAGGTGACATCCAGGAGCTAGGGCTGAGTTTCTCCTCTCAGACAAGGGAGATGGTGGGGGAAGCAGACACATTTTACATGGCTTCGCATTACTTCGCTGGTTACCATGAGTGGGGATCCTTCTCATAATTAAAAAGTACAGGTAGTAGTGAGTATCCTTCATGAGCCTTCTAAGTTAAGCACCACCAGCACAGCCCGCTGGCTGCATAGTATGAGCATCACCATTGCTTTTGGGCCGTGAGCCTGTGGGGACTTCTGCGGAGGGAGCAGCAGATCCCAGGCACCGTTACAACCTGGTAAATAGGAATCAAAGCGAGAGCAGCTGTTGCTCTCCCTGTGGGGCACTGCAGGGAGAGGAAGAATCACAGAGGCACGCTTGGCTATTGGCTGGGCCCAAATTGTCCCTCGCTCTGAGAATCCATTAAGTGGCTGAGCAATAAAGAAGAGAGATGTGAGAGTTCTTTCTCGGCACAATGGCTTGGCTTCTGCCCTGGCAGCTAGGGTGGCTTTATCGGGACCTATGTGCGGTGCAGAGCCTGAAGCTCCAGCCGCCCTGCTCGTCACAGTCCAGCCCTACCATGGGAGCCTAGGAGGGGAAGGACCCACAGTGGTGTCTATACGTTTTGCACATGAAGGACACTGTCTGAGTTGATGGTAGCCTGGGCCACAGGCCAGGTGTGCTTGAGATGCCCCCCTCTCCCCGACACAAATAGCTAAGGGGTTGGAACAGACTGGGAATAGAGGAGGCTTTGCCTCAACTTCAGAAAGAACTGGGTGGGCTGCCATATGCCAAGGCAGCCTACGGAACATGAGGCTTCTTGTCCAGGTGTGCTCTCACAGGCACCTTCTACCAAAAACAGGACCAAATTCCCAGACGCAGGGCCATGTGCTGGAGAGGACTCATCTTCTACTTGCCTTGCTCAGCTTGGACCACCATCACATCACAGCATAGACCATATGACCTGGGCACCAGGTGTGGGCCTCTGTGCTTCCCAAGGCTGAAGTTCAGTCAAAGTGACACAGGGCAAGTGTCCCTGGTGAGTACCTCCCCCTTGGCTTGCATATGGCTAGTGCACCCTGTGCTCAGTTTATGCTGGGTCTCTCCATGATGCTTATGTAGCTCTGAGTGCCTTATCTTGCAAGGCCACTGGTTCTGTTGGTTCACAGACCTACCTTAGGAACTCAGATGAGCTCAGACACTTCCACAGAGGCCTGGTCTCCAAATACAACTCTGGTGGGTAGAGCTTCAACATAGAATTTTTGGAGATGGAAACCTTTAGCCCATAGTCATACTTTCCTGTGCCTGGTCGCCTCAAAGACATAATGAGAGGGGAAGAGCTTCGTTTCTCATAGCAAAGTCAGCGCTAGGTGTAAGACTTGGCCTGATGTGGAGAAGAGAGGGGAGGGGCAGATGGAGATAGGGAGTGAGCATCTAGGCTGAAGTGTGGCTAGGGGCCAGAGAACTTGTCAAAACTCAGGGTGTATAGAGGGAAGATACCATGGTGCTTACATCCAGAAGTGAGTGAGGAGCCCAGAGAGACATTAAGGAAGTTCTAGAATGCCATGCTAAGGCGTTTTAGTTTCAGCCCCAGGGGAGAGCTGAAACTCAGTTGGGGGTCAAGGTGACCGATAAGATAAGCAAATTCCATCATGTATTTAGCTTTGGTGGACTGGGGCTTGTGGCCAACCCTAGGCACATCAAGTTAGCTAAAATGCAAATTTGGGCTTTGAGGATTTCCTCTGAGGGCTGAGTTTGGGAGCTGTATCTGCCCATTCCTGACCACCCTGTCCATATGCTGCTCCAGTGGACATGGCTCCAGAAGTGACCAGAGAAGCCCATCTGTCTTGAGTGGCTGCCCTCTGGAAGCTCCTTTTCTGCAGACACAAGCCTTGGATGGGTCACCTCAGGAGAACGAACATTAGTAGGATGGGAACATGCCAGCCTGCCAGCCTGGTCAGACCTGCACATACTCTCTGTCAGGCCTTTCATACTGACTCCTTCACATAGGCGGTCTCTGGGAGGGTTAAGAAGAGCCAGACTGCCTGGTACTGCTAGCTATGTCTGTGGGGACGAAGACACAGCCAGGCCTCTATATACTGGATCAGGAATAGCTCATGTACTTGCATGTATGAGGTTTTGACTGAGTCCACAGCCTCACAGAGATAGGTTGTATTCTCGTCATGTATGAAACAGATTGAAGACTCTGCGGAGGCCGCTGGGAGACAGGCCAGGCCTCAGGCCACTTTTCTGGGTTTTGGAAATGGCTCTGAGAGATAAGAAAGGGCCGGGCAGTTGTATGGACATGTTATGAAGTCTCCTAAGTTCAGCTTCCTCATCTACAAAGATAGGTGGCAAAGCAGACAGGTCACCGTGATGCCCCTGCTGCACATGCCTCTGAGGCTGCAGGACATCCTGGCACTGAACCATTGTCATTGACAGCTGTGCTCCTGTCATCTTGGCTATGCTGGTAGTGTCCTGATGGAAACAACGCCAGAGAGGAAGAGTTTATTTTAGCTTACGGTTCTAGAGGGGGTACAGGACACCATGGCGGGGGGGGGGGGGGAGGCATGGGAGAAGGAGCATAGGCCAACCCATCACACAGCATCAGTTAGGCCAGAAGCAGGGAGCAAGCAGGCCAAGGGACTGGGATATAAAGCCTCAACGGTTTCTGTCACCTTCCCAAACAGTACCACCAGCTAGAGACCAAATATTGAAATAAATGAGCCTATGGGAACATTTCACATTCGTTTCCCATGGTCACCAGGACCCCTGAGAGGCCTTGGGGTGGGGGGTGGGGATAGGTGAGACAGTGGGAAGCAGAGCAGATGGCCCAGCTTGCCATGGGGCGCTCTGGTCTTAAGAGTCCCTCCAAAGAATGTGTTTGGGAGCAGATGGGTCTGGTTTAATGAATAGATTTCTTCCCTCTGGGGTCCTCAAGAGCCCTTCCTATGCGCACTGAGTCGCCAAAGGGATGGGTGTGACATTACCATTCCACAGCAGTCCCTCAGAGGGACGCTGGTGCTGTGGCAAGGGCTGTCCTCGCGGAGGTGAGCTGAGAGCAGTAGGCGGAACTACTGGGGTTGGGAATAGGTACAGAGAGGCAGAAGGCTTTTGAGGCTGGAGTCCTGAGAGACTGGCGAACGCTGGTGTGAGCCTCATCAAGTTGCTCCTCCTAGGGCTGTGGCAGGCAGAAACCTAAGGCTGAGTCCACCATCAGGGTTCTGTGATTTAGGGTATATCATTTTATGGCAGTTGGGAAGACCTATGGCTGCAATTTGGGGGTACATCATTTTATTCATCTGTGATGATTTCTCCTCATACTCCCCCAACTGAGTTAGATAAAGGATCAGAGAAGATGCTGGAAACAACCCTGCCACCTGTTCTTTGGGAGGAAAAGGATGGTTGCTGTGGGGTTACTGACTCAGATGCCTGTTCACAGCCCATGCACCTCAGACAGGGTGCCCAAAGCACATGGGCTCCTGACACTGTCTTCCTTCCCACTGAGCTCCAAACAGCTTTGTGTGTCCCAGAGCTGGGAGCAGTGGCCCAAGGCTGAGAGGTTGGCAAGGATCTTGTCAATGGGCCTTGGATCCTGATACATAGCAAGGTATGTGAGACTCAGAAACCAGACTCCCCAAGAAGTGCTGGTGGCTAGAGCAGGGGCCACACTGTTTTCTATCTGAGGCCAGGGTCCTTTCCTTCCTGATATTTTATGAGATAGTACCAGATACAGGTCATTCTGAATGTTGGGGGATGGGGCAAAAGTGGGACACCCATGCTTGGATGCTCAGGCTGCGGAAAGACAGCATGGATGCGGACACAACCTCAGCCCTCCAAGACTTGAAACTCTACATAAAGACTCTCTGCCCTCAATTCTTTGGGGATCAATTAATGTTCCCAATAAAAATGGAAATTTAATTTCCTTAATAAGTTCTGAGGAGAAGGTCACTTCCACCCACGGGAAATTTCACGGCTGGTTGGCTTGTCTGGAGCCAAATATCCTATAGGGCGGGGCTGGCAACTAAAAGCATCAGGAAGATGTAGACACTAAGCTTGCCCAGGACACAGAGCTCAGCAGCCTCTAGAGATGTGTGTCCCCCCATGTTTCTATAGGGATGCCCACATGGGGAGGTACAGCAACTGGCCAGGGCCCCAGGACTAGGAGCGTGCAGCACCATCTCTGAAGCTCTTTGGAAACTACTGTTACCGAGACACAAAGGGGTTTGCTGGGAAACTAGGGACCCTGCCAAGATTGCAGCTAAAGGCCCTCCTATGTTAAAGGCACACATGAGAAGGCAGTACCACCTAAGTTGGGGTCTCTGTGCTTGCCCACTTGACCACTAGGAGCCTCCTTAGGCACCTTCCAGTTCAAGACGTTCTGAGTGCAACACGCAGCTCAGGAGAGCTTTGTCACCCTATCTGCATTCACAGCACCAGGGCCATTGCTGGAGCCAATTGCCAGGAGCAGGAGACACTCCAGATCACACATATGGATACTCACACTCCACGGGTCCTACATGGGGTGACATCACTTACAGTCTTCATCAGTTGTGACAACCTCCCTAGGAAGCCAGGGTATTCTCCCCTAATGAGCGAAGACCTAATTCTTCTCCTCAGAGAGGTCTGGGTGCTAGGACCCTACTGTGAGGTGAGGTGTCTCCCAAGCAGGTGGGAAAGGAGGCTAGTATTTGTCTAAATGGCCGGACTACATATAAGAGGGAGGAGATGGCAGATTCAAGAAGCCCAAGTAAAACTCATGGGAAGTTTTCAAAGATGGATAGAGACAGGGCCTAAGGAATCCATGATTTTTTGAAATTTCAAATTCAACTGACGACCATGTATCTTCTCTCTCACTGCTTTGGGGGAGGGGGAAGGGCCAAGCCTTGCCTGCTACCAACCTAGACTGAGCCTCATCCATATTAACCGCTACTAGAGCTTATTTGATGCTCTCCTATGGCCAACAAATGCATCAGATGAGACTCTTTGGTGCTGGGAGTTGAGCTCAGGACCCAAGGTTCTGAGCAGTCGCTAAGCACCCAGTCCCATAGGTAATGGCAGAAATACAGCACTGTTTTCCCGTGTCTTCATCTGTCACAGGTTGGGTGTTTGTCATCAGAGGGCACTAGAGCAAACTTGAGTGTGGTCCCTAAAAGCAGCACTCTTAAATACCTCCCAGTCTCAAAATCCCACTGCCATGGAAGCCCCACTTAGCAGCTCTCCCAGCCTCACTCCTTTCCCTTCCTGTCCTTCTCATCCAAAGAGGTTACTATTCTAAGAGAGGAAAATTGGGAGGGGGCTTGAAGGGGCCCTAGAAGTCACCTATCAGAGCACATGGCTCAGAATTCCAGCCCCGATGTCACCTAGTCTGAGCCTGACAGCCTTAGGTATAGTGAGCATCTCTTGAGGTCCCGTGGCCATGTGGCCTCCTTAGCCTCTCACTGCCAGGCTCAGCCTACCCCTAGAAGTCTATGCTATTAGGCAGCATAGCATACAGTCATCCCTGTTTTCCAATGAGAGCTCTAAAAATTGAAGAGCAAGACCTGACCTTGGTCCTTCTGCCTCCAGACCAGCCAGCAATTTAGCCCTCAAAGAGCAGAGCAAACATCCATGAAATGTAGAGGAGGGTGGGTGGACCTCCTGATGCACATGAGCAGACTGTGGCCGGCTCAAAGCCTAACTCTTGCACTGGTGACCAGTCCTTGCTATTTGTGACAAAGTGCATGCTTGACCAGCAGAGAAGAAAATCTAGGGGAGATGAAGGCCTTGCTTTAGAAGCTGTTCAAGGGCCTTTCAGCCTATGATTGCACCCAGTCTCAAACATGATTCCATACAGGGAAGAATCCAGGCAGGAATCCTAGGTTAGAATCCTAGGTTGGAAGCTTGGGAGGGACCCAATGCCAACCTCATCAATATGGATTTAAAGGCCCAGGTCAAAGGTCACAAATGATTTTTTTTCTTATAGATTTGAATCACCTTAGGGTAAGTTACATAATCAACTGATAGCCGTGCTGACCTTGTCAGAAGGACATGGCAAGGCTGAGCCAGAGAGGATCCCTGTAGTTGTATTTAGGTATGGCATAAAGGTGAAAGCTGACAGATATAATATGGAGCCCTAAGAACAGGTCATTCAGCAAGGAGGCAGCTGTAGAGGTTACCACTGGCATCCTTGGACTTTAGGTTGCAAGCACAGAGTGGACCCAGCAATTCTGCCTTTGAACCCAGGCCTGCCAGCAGCTGGGATGTGCACCTGAGAATTGCCCACCTCCATTTGACTGACATGGACTGACTGACACGGACTGAAGCTCTGGAAAGCTGTTAATTCCCGAGGCGCTTCATCTGGCAGGTGTGGTGCGAGGCTGTGCTCCTTCCTCCCCTGCTTTCCCCCCAGCACCCCATAGGAGCCATAGGACAGTTAACCTGCTGGGCAGAGGGTGGCACACAGAGCTCTGAGCGCTGCTCTGAATTGGCCCAGGACAGAACATCCTGTGTGCCACAAGGTAGCTGCTTTCCCCCTACCAGTCTCTTACGTGAGATCTTTAGTTTGGTCCCACAGCTAATCTAGGAGATTGCACTACCCATTGTCCTGAAATAAGGGCAATAATGTGGCTCAGGGCCCACTGATGGCAGTCAATTAAAGATAATTGTTCACATTTTCTACCAAGTGGATTAAAGACCAGGCTCCATTGAGGAAAGTGCTGAGTGAACTGGAAATGGTCCTTTGAAGGATGCTGGGGTCTCTTGACCTGGATCTAAGGAGTACGATGGATGCCTTTTACTGAGATGTCCTAGGTGTCTGACACTAGCCTCAAACTTTTATTAAGGACAGGCCTCTGAAGTCAATTATGGCATTATTTTGTCTCTGTGCAATTGCTGGCCAGTGGGTAACTTGAAGGAACCCTGTCTGGTCTGTCTGGTTTCTGAGAACTATCTGTCCTTAGCACCTGAGGACCATGCCACTGGCCCCTCTGCCACCCAGAGCCCACTACCTGTACTCTGGCAAGGAAAACATTAAGTAACAGATCATCGGTGCGCACACAAATGTTAGCAAACTGGACTTGGATGAGCCTCCTTGCTGACCCACCCACTGTAAGTCAGAAATGCATGGAACATGCCCGCCTTGCCCAACATCAAAGCCCAGCCACTCAGTCCCCTGCCATTTCAGCTGTTCTCCCAACCTGGGTTGACTTGGGAGCCGGGCACTGAGAGGGTGTCACCACACACTGTTGGCCGGAAAGTGCCCAAATTCAAAATTAAAGATATGCTTTTTACTGAATGCGTCTCACTGTGTACCATCCAAACAGTGGAAAATCCAAAGTTGATTATCGGGAGTAAATCATCTATACTCTGCTGTTGTATGGGCAACATTTATAAAAGACAGTCCCACTTCCCCCTCCGTATCCTCTACATGATTACCTACAGATCAGATGGAGGCATCTCCATCTACATAGACGGTGTCCTTTCTGAGCATGATACAGCTGTAGGGACTACCGCATGAGAATGCATAAGCACAGAGAGTGTGTAAGCACTCTGAGATACCATCTTTCTCTTCTTCACGCTGCCACTGGTTCTGCACATGCTACCATCTACTGACCTCTCATAGCCATCATGTGCCCAGGACATGATGAAAAAGCCACAGGGCAGCTACCACTGGCCTGAGCCATACCCAACCCCATAAACTCCCCTGCCTGGAGCTGCAGCCTGCAGCCTTTCTCCACCACTCCACCAGGAGGCCACCATGTGCGCTGCCTTGTTTGCATGTGGACATGTGTGGGCTGCTGAGGCTAGGAATGTGCTGTTCAGGAGCGATGCTTTTACTAACCTGCAGGCCTGCAGACATCACCACCGCACTTCCCAGCAGGTTCTGTGAAGGGGGCTGAAGGAGAGGCAGATACCTGCCCCTACACTGTGGCATGGAAGCCTATTTAGCTTTATGATTGTAAATACAAATATGGAAAGAGTGGACATAGGTGTTTTGTCGTCTGGTTCACACACTGGGACATCCCAGTGGCTATGTGACCCGCCATCATCACCACCAACACCACTACCACCATCACACATACCAAACCTAGTCAGTTTGCCATAACACAAACTATGTGACTCCACAGGATGTCCTTCTAGAGGCTGGAAGTCCCAGATCAAGGGGTCAACAGGAAGCTGGTTTCTTCTGAAGCCTCCCTCCTGCATCCTCACAGGGTCTTCCCTCTGTACAGATTTATATCCAAATGTCTTCTTTTATAATTTAAAAGCATTTTTTTATTACTGTGGATGATATGCGCGGGGTATGGGTATGGGTAGGGCGTGCAGATGTGAAGTCGCTTTTCTCCTTCCACCTTTACGTGGGTTCCAGAAACTGAACATAGGCAAGCAGTTTTGCTTGCTGAGCCACCTCACCAGCGGCCCCCCACATCTCTTCTTACGAGGATACCACATTGGATTATGGCCTACCCCTGTGACCTCAGTCTATGCCTGTATCTACATGCAGAAGCTTTCTAAGGTACAGAGGTGGGAAGAATTTCAGTTTGTGAATCTATGAGGTCCTAGCTTAGCATATAACACTATATACATACATACAGATATATACACATACATACATACATACATACATACATACATACATACATACATGTATTCAGATCCCCAGAAGCAGCTGCCCCAGGCCCATGCCAACTGCAGGTTTAGATTGCTGTCACCAAAGAACACAACAGCTTCTCTGGACCCCCAGACCCATTCTAGAGGCCCAAGTTACCTGCAGCCACGGGAGGGGGTCCAGCTTGTGACGCCTGGCCCCTAGCTACTCATACTCTTTAGGCTGTCAGGCACAGGCAAGGGCAGGCAATCACGGCCCCAGGGCAGATCAGCAGCACCCAGCTCTCCAACAGACACGACTGCAGGTGGAGACTGAAATGTCAGGGCTGACTAATGGTGACAGAGTGGACAGCACTAATCACATTGCCAGCAGTGCTGATTGCCCATTTACCCTGCGACAGGCCTGTGCTGAAAGCCTAGTGTGCATTTAGTCACACTGAGAGGCGTGAGCTCTTATCCCATTTCAAAAGCCTACAGCTGATGTGAGCTGGCAATGGAGCCTCTGGGAGTTCATGTTCAAGCATTGTACTGCAGGGATGTGTTCAAGGTGGAAGGTGGGTGCCCGTGCTCTCCACTGTGTTGTGAGTGTCTGACCTTAGACAAGCACCTGGGGACAAGTGCGGCATGGACACTTCTAACCATTAGTGAACTGTCCTGATACTTAATCTAACAGAGGCCACAGGGAGCACCACAGCTAATACACATATGTAAAAACACACACACATACATACATACATACATACATACATACATACACACATACATACATGTATTCAGATCCCCAGAAGCAGCTGCCCCAGGCCCATGCCAACTGCATGGGATAATTATGCATTTTTCTCCTTAAGGAGCTAGCATTACACAGAAAGAGCCTCAAACTCAATCTCATTTGTCATTCCGTGCAAGCTTCTGCATCAGAAAGAATCATTCTTGCTGACTTAAAAGAAGGGAAACTGAGGCTTAGGTGGGTCCAGCTGCTTGTTGGAGGTGTTACAGGAGGAAGCCTGTGGACTGTGGGCCTGTGAGAATCACTTGCTATTCTACAGGGTGTGGCTCAGCTGCTCCCTTTTGTCTGTGAGGAGTGACCATTAACCTGTCTCTGCTATATTCCACTTAACTCTGCAAAGTGCCTGTGGCAAGTGACCATCATTTTTGTTGTCTCTAACATCCCTTCCAGGATGTACTTGGGTGAAGTATTCTGACCCTCAGACTTTCTAGAGGTGGTGGTTCTGGGACATTTTAGACACAGGGGTCCCATCAAGTCCAATCTGAGATAGTGTGATGATGTTTTTCTAAATGAGATGCGAATGGCCATTTATTCTCCACTCTGATGTTTGTATGACAGCACTTAGTGGCCTTTCCAGAGGGCCCACCTTTAACACACAAGTGTGACCAGAGCCAAAACACCTGTGTTTTTTAGGTGACAGTAGCTCGTAAGCCCTGGACTCAGCAGCTTTGCCCCTTGAAGCCCACAAGCCCATGGCTAAATGCAGAGTGAGCAAAGAAAGCTTCCAATGCTAGGTGGGACCTGTATCTACATTTCAAAATTCAGGTCAGAACAAGGCCCCAAGGAAGCAGCCTGGTTAAATCCGGCATCACTCCCTGTGGAGGTGTCTAAGCCGACCAGGGTGGTGCTGGTGTGGGACACCTGTAAGGATGGAATGCTAGACGGGACTCCTGTATTTAGGGCTCATGGTTTGGCCAGAGGATGATGATGCTGTGGGATCAAGGGCAGGGGTAGAGGTTGGTAGGGGGCAGGAGGGTGAGGGTTACCTGACTCCCCAAGGCCAACCCTTAAGAGAGAAGCACTCTCTTCGATTGATTGCAGAGAAGGGAAACACAGGAAGGCTTCCACCCCCACTGGTACCAAAGGATTTAGGCAATGAGGATGACTGTTGGGAGCTGGCAGGACTCTAGCTGATGATGACAAGGTGGCCAGAGCCTCAGCCTTTTAGCCACAAGGACTGGAATCCTGACATCAAGAATGGGTTTGGTGGTAGTTTTCTCAGAGCCTCCAGGTGAGAATGAGTTTAGCCTTTGATACTAAGAGGGGAGGCTTTCATGAGCTTGAGGCTCTCACACTAGCTGGTTTCTCCTAGCTTTAAGAGCCTATCAATGGCAGAGTCTCCTTACCTCGCCAGCATATGCCTACTCTACCAGCTGGCTTTGGTTACTCTGGCTAGAAGTTGCTGATGGCACTTAAGGTGGCTTCAGAGGTAGGTAGGACGCGTGTACTGCAGACTAAAGAAGCAGCCTCCCTATACAGTGCTTAGGCCTCCTCAAACCTTAGCATTTGCCTGGATTACCTCACTCCCCTTCCCCAGGTCTGTCCTCTCCATAGAATACACCACAACTGGTAGGAAAACAAGGCAGTCTAGACAGAGGTGAACGGATGTTGGTGGCACTGCTTTCTCATGAGAAGAGCTGCAAGGTACCTGTCCCCAGGGTGACTCATCTTAGCTTCATTCTGTGTCACAGGCAGGAGGGAGGCAGGACAAACCCTTCCACCAGGAGGGAAGCAAGGCCATACCTGGTGTCATTTGCAGTCACAGCAAGCAGCTCCTGTGCATTTACAGGGATTAGAAAAATGAGTGACGCCCATGAGAAAGTGCTTTGGCAGAGGGAGATGCAGGCGCTGGTTTAGAATGGCCTAAGGTCACCTTGCTGCTTAGCCTTCTGACCATGGGAAAGTCATGGAGCCCGTGAGCTTCTGATGTAAAACAGGGAAAAAACTATCTATCTGAGACTACCTAAAACGGTCTAAGATTCCTTTACCAGCTGGGTGTTGTCAATACTAAGTGATGTTCTGTTGTGGCAGGGACAGACAGGAAAGTTGAGGGTACTACAGGAAGACAAAGGAGCCTCTCGCCCTGGGGTCTGGCTGAGGGCTTTAGGAAGCAGAGAGTCCAGAAATGGAGCCCAGTTAACTGCTTAAGGCCTTTCTCCCTTCTCAGCCACAAACCTGCAATTTTGAAGGAATTTCGCCAGAAACCCCATTTATATGGAAAGGGCACAGTAAGTCCCTTGTGCCACCCTACTGGCTCCTGGTTTCACATCCACAGAGCCACCACACCTTCCTCACTCATTGAGAGACAGAAGGAGAGAAAAAGGGGAGACATTTCTTAGCAAACATTTGAGATGCAACTTGAAAGCCCCTAAAGTGACCTACATGGCTAATGGTAGAACATATATTTGTGACTGTCCCTTGAGGAGCCTGTATACACGCTTGGGTGTATCTTACTCTCTGAAATTCTCCTAGAGAGTCCTGTACCTGCACTCTTAAGCATGTCTAACCATTGTACTTACAGTCTATATTGAAACAGCTTTAGCAAAGTCTTTGTCTCTGCTTTGTCACACTGGCTTGGCCTGAAGTTCATGTCTGCGTTAAAGCCCTGAATCCCAGTCTGGCTTCATTCAAGGTCCCTAAAAATTTAGGGGATTCTATTAGCCTGCTGAGGGTGACAGTATGGTCTCTGTCCCCTTACCACTGACATCAGGCATCGTAAGCCTGACAAAGAGTAGAAATGTATATTACAAGCAGGGCCGGTGCTGCTGGTCATTGGTGCAGGGGTGGTCCTGCCTAAGAAGCTCAGCCAAGCAATGGCCTCAGTCACAATTGGTTATCCTTGATAGCCTGGCACCCCTGTGTCTTCTGGTGGCAGAAACTTCAGACAACCCACCCTACCGCTGTAAACTGCTATTTAGGGAAATTCTGCAATGACCAAAGGCCATATCAGGAACAGTCTAAGACTCCTTCACTATCTAAGACAACTGTGTATGC
Source organism: Acomys minous (assembly GCF_964271855.1). Classification (NCBI taxonomy): domain Eukaryota; kingdom Metazoa; phylum Chordata; class Mammalia; order Rodentia; family Muridae; genus Acomys; species Acomys minous. Next base: position 52,604,180 of record NC_140493.1, read on the forward strand.
ACTCACTCCACAATATACACAACTGAGGTGGTGGGGACCATCTTGGCTCATCTCAGAGCTTAGCAACTGAGGCACAAAGATGCCTGGCTCACCAAGGAGCCATTGGATCCGGTCCTGGTAGGCTATAACATTATTGGTTTGCCCAAGTTTCCTAGAAGTGGACAGTTCTTGGATTTTGTTTGTTTGTTTGTTTTTCTGTTTAATAGGTCTGTTTTAATAGGTGTGGCCACAGTTCCGGGGCAGGGAAACTCATTCACATCTGAGGGGTCCAAGCATGCCAAATTCAGGATGTAAAATCACAGCCCAGAAAAGGCAAGGACAGGCATAACCATTGGCAGCTAGGTAGTACTGTTTGGGTGTTTCTTTTGACTGGGTTTTGCTGGTCATGAATGTGACCCCTTCTCATTGAACCCTGGACTACAGCACTGATTATAAAGAAGGGTATAGAGACGTTGAGGCCGTCCTCAAAATTTCCCCTACTTGACCAGTTCCTCTGGCTTCCTCACCCGCTTTTGGCTGGCTGGGGCTGCTTTCAATTTATTTTATAAATTGGCTGTACAGATGCTCCATTTGGTTAATGAATTCCCAAAGCCCAGACGGTCCTTCCTGGCTCGGGCTTCGGGACTGTGACGGCACCCTCACTGTCTCAGCCCCTCCACTGCAGCCCTGCGGCCATTGTGCAGGTGCTCGCTCGCTCGCGCGGTCCTCCTGCCTATCTCCACAGCTACCCAGCTGTAGCCATGCATCTATGCCTCTCAGATTCTATTCCTGTATCCAAGAGGCATCCTTGCTGACAACCCTTGGGATATGGCAGAGGTAGAAGAAAGGCAGATCTGTGCTGCTGCTGTAAACCAGTCCCAGACGACACAGGGGAGACCCGCTGCCAAGCCTGCTTGCTTTAATTAACGGAGAGATTGATAAAAAGCTGTCAAGGCAAAATGAAGAGACTCTAAGCCTCACTGGTTTGCTGAGACATGAGAGGGAAGGCTGAAGACTAAGAAACAGAAAACTCCCTGGAAAGCTCATAGAAGCAGCTGAGCTGAGGAAAGGAAGGAGGCAGAGAACAGTCGTGTGAACTGCTCAGTGCCTCAAACCACCACAGAGGTGGGCCTCCCCTTGCAGCTTGTTTTTCACCAGACAACGCTGGAGACTCGGAAATGAAAGCCCCTTCCCCCAGGCAAGTGAATGTTCAAGTCTGTGTCCATGCAGGCTCCATGTTCTTGCCTTCACCACTTGTCCCCTAAGCCTCACCCTGCCAGAGACCGCACAGGTGTGCAGGAGCAAAATCAGTGAAAACGTGAGAGCTGCTGAAGCCACGTTTGAGAAGGCTGTGGCCAAGGCCAGGCCCAGGCCGCTATAGCCCTCCTGGCCCTGTGTTCCTCCCAGCTGTCTACCACGGTATATACAAGTGTATATACACAAGCTGAGGCAAACAGACAGCTCATATCTCATCTAGACTCCCAAGACAGAGGAGGGGAAACAGGCTTTGCTCCCCAAAAGTAGTTTGCAGCACACCCTTGGATCCTGGTGAGCAGAGACTCCAGCTCTGAGAATCTTAGCTTATGTATCATTTGTGATGAGAAAACAAAACAAAACTATGCTCTTTCAGGGGGCTGTTTCTAGTTAGAGATAGTGTATTTTATACCCTGAAGGAAATCATCTCAAAAAAACCAAACCAAACCAAACCAAACCAAAACAACTTCCATGTTTGATAATACTTGTGAAAACCATTAAGACTGGGCCACCATCTATCCCCCAAGGGGTCAGAAAGGCTTGAAGAGTGGCCACACACACACACACACACACACACACACACACACACACACACACACTGCTCTAAGACAGCAGAGCACTAGCCTTCACAACCTCACGGACTGCCCAATCATCCCAGCAGCTAAGGAAAGCTCACCTTTCAGACTGACACACTTTGGGTTTCTTCAGGTAGTCTCAGTTTCCCCATTTGAGGCCCTTTTTCCCACTGCCTCGCCTGCCACCAAATCGTGCCTTCCCACACAGCATCTGCCCATGATGTAGCTACTAGCTAACAAATGCCAAGGACCTCTGGGGGCCAATAGAAGCCAAACAGGCAAGGCAGGAGTCTCCCCGGTCCTCTCAGAATATGTGATCTACTGATACCTTGACCACGGATGGCTGTCACCAAAACTGTAGGAGAAACTGTGGTTTCCTGGTATTTTCTTATGTAGCTGGGGAAAGCTAACACAGAATCCTATTAGATTCATTTGAACCATAAAATCTATTCATGGCCCTGAAGGTCCAGCTCACCTCGAAGTAGATTTCATCTCTTGATAGCATGTGGTTTGGGGTCCTGGGGTCTTGGTGTCTGGCTGATGTCACTGTCCTTGGATACAGGATGGAGCATCTGCCTTAACTTTGTTGCACCTGTTCATTCAGTGCATTTGGTCCAGCAGAACTGACTATCTGGAGTCAGAAACAACCAGCATGCCGAAGACTCAAAGCTGGCTGGATTCAGATACACATGCTGAAGTCTTCACGGGAACGGTAACATTAGTAAGCATCTAGGAGGATTCGAAGGGTCAGTCCTGGCCATTGGGAAGGGGGGACAAGGCAACAGTGTGACCATTAGAGGACTTTGACCATGCCATCAGAGAGGCTGCACCGGCCTCCTGTCAGGGAATGTCTGGTGGGCTCCTAGTGGCAAGTGAGTGATGTGTCCAATCACACATCCCAACTGTATATTTAAGAGACTATTCTGGTATCAGCTGGCAAGTTGGTACCCCTCTCTTGATGGCTGCTGGGAGAGCTGACCTCACTGCCTGTGGAACTTCTTCTGTGTAGCGTCAGGGCTTATCTCCTGTCCTCTTCCTCTTGAAGGACAGCCTGCAACTTCCTATCCATATAACCTTGCTTTAAAATTCCGTCTACTGTCCAGCCCTATCCCAAGCACAAGCCTCTATCCAGGCCTCCACAGTGAACACTAAGCCTTAGTAAGGAAACACATAGGCCCTATCTCTCTCTCTCCTGTCAGGAAAGATGTGGCTTGGATTAACACAGACACCTCCACTGGCTGCATCTTCACAGATGCCCTACAAGTAAACAGTGGGCTCTCCAGCACGCTCACAAACTGAACAACATTTTCTTCATCCTTTCTTGGCCAAGTCTGCATAAGAAGTCTGGACTCTCATGGAGTTTACCTCAGGGTTAGGGGCCTGACTTCCAAGAGGAGGGGCTGTGGAGCTAGCCTCCTGCACTGCAGGACAATCCCAGCACTGCACAGGGCATGTAGCTACCACCCAGGTCCCACAGCTTGTCTGACCGGCCCAGTGACAGCCTGCAGAGATCTTGACCGGCTAGCTGGCTCCTTCACTCCTGCACTTGCTGTTACAAAGACGATTCGCCCATCAAGCCCTGGGCCAAGGTCTTACTTATTGTACCTCACTTTCAAGGAAAGGGCTCAGGGGGGTTTTCACTCCCTAGATGAAAAAGCTGAAGCCCAGGGATGGGCTGGCCATGTCAGGTCCTTCTGGCAAACCTGGCCAGGTAAGCTGCTGGCCAGTTCAGGTCTAGCAATCAGACTTGAGGTGAGGGATCAGTGTGCTTTGCTCCTTCCCAGCCTCCAGCATCATGCCCGGCACATGGTGGGCACTCAGCAAGCGTGGAACTGGGGAGGGCATCAGGGACACACTGAGGGTATTTGGATATCTGCAGAGAAACATCAGAGACAGAAGGTAGTGAGGCCAGACCCTGTCCTGTGTCCTGCTACAGGGACAGAGGGTCCCTGTAAATCTCAGAAGAGGCTACTTGAGCCTCAGATAAGTTGAACACCTTAATAGATGTGATGGGCATGGAAATGCAACTGGACACACAGAGCCTGTAATATGTACATCCGGGACTAACGGGCTAAACGTGTGATGCTGCTGGGCTGCTGGTGTTGAACACATGAGCTATACCTATTGCCAAAAGGGCAGAGGGGCTGGTCTGCCTACAAAGGTGGGGGTGATCTAGAATTATCCAGCTGTGCTTAAAGCACTCAGCAGGGCCCTTACAAGTAAAACAGATGTCCTATAATAGGTTCAGGGCAGGTTCCGCTCAAGGAGATCTCAATTTGAGAGAGAAGAAATCTAAAGTCAGCACCAGAGAGCAAGACCCCACCACACACAGCAGGGATCCGAAGATGGGAGGATCTATGAGCCAGTGGGTGTGGTTGAGGACACCTCCAGGTAATCCTACACCCTTAGCACCATACTGCTACCTCTACTTTGGCAAGTGAGGCCCACTTCTGACTGTAGCCTCCCCCAGATTGTGGGAACCAGCATGACGATAGGTCTTGGTACACTGCACAGTCTCTTATCCACCTGGGGAAAGGCAGTCTTGTGCCACCTGCCCACCAATGCCACTCCCTCTCCTGTAGACAGTGGCTTGCTGTTCCTCTATGCTATGCGATATGGTTGGACTTTCCACATGGGCAGCTTCCCAGAGACTCACCCCCAGCCCACCTTCTGGAGACTGAGGGCCCATTCTATGTAAGAAGAGTCATACCAAAAAGACCACTGACTAAAACAGCCTCTCCCAGACTTCTTTTCCTCACTTGTAAAATATGCCAACTGTTGTAATATCTGGTTGTCGCAGGCATTACACTAGACAATGCTGCGAGTCTCCCTGCAGCGCACTGGCAGAGAGGGATGGCGTAGCCTGCATGCCCCCCCCCTCCAATCTCCTCCCCACCTAAAATAATTGGGATTTAAACATGTCATCAGATGAGAGAGAACGATGGAGCATTTCTGTCCCATCATGATGCTTCTTCATTGTTCTTTCCGTGAAAAATGGAGGGACCATTAATTTTCTAGACAGGCAAGACATGAAAAAAATTACATCTCCAAACCACGGGGACGGATTGTGTGCGGCGGATCCCTGTGGGATAAGTCGGGGAGAGCTGCTCTGAGGCCTGGATGCTGCATTTGCAAACTACCAACTCTGCATCTCCCATTTGAAGTTGAAAGGGGAAAGAGGAGAGCTGTGCCCTTAGACTTCAGGCTTGAGTGCAAATTAGAATACATTTTCTGGAGGATGGTCTGCAAAGACGACATTATCCTTAACTGCAAAAGGCAAGGCTTCCTCATTCACCCAGATGAGGGCTTTCCCCTGCTTTTTCAGAGTCACTGTCTAGTTTACAGAGATGCTTGGCTCTCTAGTTAATTGTGTAGGTGCCCCCAGGTGTGATAGGTAACTCTTGCTCCTCACTGCTGCCAATCTGCTTCCTAGTCCTTTTTTTTTTTTTTTTTGGAGACAGGGTTTCTTTGTGTAACCTTGGCTGTCATGGACTTGCTTTGTTAGACCAGGCTGGCCTCAAATTCACAGAGATCCGCCTGCCTCTCCAGTGCTGGGATTACAGGTGTGAACCACCACACCCAGTTTACAGTCCCAGTATTACTACATTCCTGGCATTCCTCTCCCTATCAGGCTTGACTGCAGACTTTCTGGCTCACCGCACAGCGGGCACATCCCTCTCTGCCAGTGCGTTGGGCTTCTCCAGCTGAGGAGAACTGAGAAGGATCAGGCTATGGAATAAGAGAGGCTCGCAGGTGCCGGTCATGTGGCCTGGCAGGTTATGTCTCTTTTCTCCCTGAATGGTAGAGCTGAGGGAGGATGACCAGAGGCTTACAGAACAGAACTAGCCCAAGGAGATACTGAATAAAGATGTTCCCTTCCTGTTTGCTCCTCTCTCTCCATGCCAGGCTCCAGTCAGTTACATGGCACCCCATTAAAGCAGACTTCCTGGTGGTCACATACCCCCTATATGGTTATGGAACCGCCAATATTTAGCTGATTGTGTTAATAAAGCCCAGACACTTATTGTTGAAGTTCCATGTTGCACACTGACATCTGGGCGATGTAATACAAGGTGAGGATCGGTGTGCAGGGACCAGGAAGTTCCCTTAGACCTTGTAGGAAATGACACCTTCTCTGCTTCCTGGTGGCACCTGGTGCACAGAGTCTCAGACTCCAGGACCTACACATGGCTGGGAGATAGGATATGAACAAGTCCTGAACCCTAGCACTGGGCAAATCACAGCAACTCTGTCACTTTATTGAAAGCCACTGTCATTTTGAGGTTTCATTTACTTGTAGCCAAACCTAACCCTAAGAGTCAATATGTGGCCTTTTGCAGCCACGGCCATCCTTAGATTGGCTCAGAACATAGCACATGTGGCCAGAAAGACTCTAGTTGGGGAGATTTTGACTCAGTGCTGCCTGGGAAGCATCAAGGCATCTGGGGAAGCTTCCAGCAAGGATGGCAACAGGAGGCACCACCTTGCTAGAAGATTCCTGTGAGCCAAGATCTGGGGCGTGGTTTCCAGCCCCAAAGGGATCCCAAACAGGCAGGCAGAATAGTGAGAGGAGAATCGGTGATTCAGGAAGCCGTGGGCTGAAAAGAAAGGAGGGGACAAGGGAGTCAGAGGTGAGACAGGAAAATCGGCAACAGACAGGCCACCAGGAAATAGCTGAGGTGGGAGAGCTTGCACCTCAGGAGGACAACACCAGAATGCTCAGAAAACACTGAGACTGTGCAATTACAGGGAGGCAGTCTGGCTCAGTGGGACATGCCAGGCTGTTAATCGTTCTGAACAACTAATGACTATTCTGGGCTCCAGCTCCCTACAGAAGGCAAGATCAGGATCCATGCGACATTGCAGTGGTATGGCAGGAAGGTGGAAGCCAACTGCATACTCTATCTGCTATCTCATATCAATGGCTCCAGCTAGCCTGTGGCGTTCTGCAGAACTTACCATGTAACGCCCAGTGGGATGAAGTGAATGCATCAAAAACGAGATGAATGCAGAGAATGTGTTATTTGGAGAATAAACAAATAAAGATAGATATTCGTAAACTATTTAGATAAACATCTGTTTTGGAAGTCTCTGGAAGGAAATATAAGTACTTTGCTGAGCCCCTATTAGGCTGTCAACAAACACTATTCAAGCCATATCAGAAGCTGCCCAGTAACCACAGCAGCAGCAAATAGTGTGAGCACCAACCTGCACCCTAGGAAGCACCTTCTTATTTCCCATCAGTCTTTGCAGCTGCTACAGTACTATGCCTATTGGCCACTGTGCTGCCACTAGTGAGCCAAAGTAAGCAGCCTGGGGCAGGAGTCCAGTCATCTGGGTGGTCTGCCCAATCAATGTCACTTCAGATCAATAGCTCACTTTATCACCCAAAGTCATTAGCAAGTTCTGGAAGCTGTCTGTGCGGGTCAATCAGAGCATGCTTTCTCTTGGTCACTTGTTCAATGATGCTTATCACAAGGCAGCTGTGAGCCAGGATCTGGGTGTGCGGCTTCCAGGCTCATGGGACTCTGAAGTAGAGAAAGAATGGGGAGGGAGGGCACTAGGCCAGGAACTGGCAGGACACACAACTTCCAGAAACAAGTGTCGGACCAAGAAAACTGAACACAGGCCCTGCTGTCCACAAAGTGAGGAAACACTCTGAAGTTCCCCAGACAGTAATATCCACATGTCCCCCAAACAAACAGTGAGCAAGGCCCTGAGAATCCCAAGAAACTGGACTTAGGTCTGGTGGTTCCTGGTCACTCACACAGGCCATGCACAGGGGTGCTACTGTCCTTCTTCGATGATACTCACTCAGAGGGGCTGTACTGGAAATTGAGGGTAGCAAAGAAGTACAGGGGACGAGGATATGGGACTAGGGTATGGTTTATAGGCCAACAGTGGGGCCTCTAGGGAACAAGACAACCAGTAGCTATATGGCTAACTTGTAGCCTTGCAGGCTTGCGCATGCACACCCATGGGGACTGCTGCATTGTTCACCACACTTCTGCAAGCTTCCAAGTTCCCTACAAAGTAACCATCATTTGCTGCCCCTCACCCCTGAAGTACATGCTGTTTCTTCAATGATTACAGAAGACCAATGAAACATATGCATGCATGAGTGACAAGTTCTACACACACACACACACACACACACGAGAGAGAGAGAGAGAGAGAGAGAGAGAGAGAGAGAGAGAGAGAGAGAGAGAGCAGAGACACAGAGACACAGAGACACAGGGAGACAGAGACAGAGAAAGTAAAGGGACTGATGGTGGCTGTAAACAATCTTGGAGACCATCCATCATTCTGTAATGTGAAGCAGGATAGGCTCTCAGGAATAGGAACAGGTCTGTTATTGTACATAAATATACATGCAAAAAGCTCTGGGTGCACAAAGCTCAAGTTGGATCGCTTTCTATATATAGCATACAAATGCATAGATGCTGCTCTCTATATAAATATGCATATATGTTTATTTCCCAGTCCCTGAAATAGAAACCTACACTTAGATGAATTACACTGCTTAAAAGATGCTCCAGAGGTGCGGAGCTCATGCTCCCGTCTGAGAGCATTGTCGTTTCCTCTGTTTCGCCTTGGCAGATTCCCCTGGCTGCTTGTTGGTTTCTCCGCTGCTGGGTGATGTCACTTCAAAACCCAGAGCTCCACTGCGTGTTTACTGTCTAGACAGCCTATGCGGGCAAGCCCAGAGGCAGGTTTGTTCAGTACACAGTGTCCTACAGATGTCAGAAGTTGAGTGAAATCGTCCTGAAGGCTTCTGTCTGGTCAGTTCACAGTGAACAGCCTGAGGCCTCCTGTTTCAGAGTTGCAGCAGCTGGCCCCCCTCAGCCTAAGTCACATAATGGTGCTAGCTGTCCTCTTAGACCCTGGACCATGCAGCTCTTCTCTGGAGAGTGTCACTGTGTCCTGAGCTGCTTTGTGGCCCATGTTGGTACTACAGCTGCCCCCCTCTGCTTTGGGGCGGCATTGCTCTCTATTCACAGCAGGAATTTCTGAGACATCAGGGGATACAGAATAATGACTGCTTGCCACAGATGGCTTTCATTCACAACTGTCTAGTGGGTCAAGCAGGTGTTCTGGGTTACATGTGAGCATGTGCATATTCAGTAAGTATCATGGGGGGAGGGGACCACCAGGGAGGTGACCATTTCTTGGTGCTAAACTACATGCCCTGTAGCCTCTGCTTTGATGAATCTCCCAGTCTCTGAGGCAGAACCAACAGGCTTCTTCCAGAGAGTGAAACAAGCCAGGGGGGTGAGGTGGCTTTTCCAGGTCATCCTGTTGAGACATAGCTCAGCCATCTGCTGCTCCAGCTTGCTTCACTCTGGCTTGGAACCAATGTCCACTATCCTGGAGGTTCTGGGACCTTGTCCAGAAGATGGCCCGAATGCTCTCATTTTTATGGTCCTCCTAGGACATCTCTGCTCTTTCCTGGTAGTGAAACCAGGTCCTAGTGACACCTGAGGCCCTTCCCCATCCTCTTCAGAGACTGCGCCATCTCTCAAAGGATCTGGCACCTGCTTTCTCATCAGCTACATGGCACAAATGAGGACAGAGGACAGAGAAGATGCACATGAGCGAAGCAGACACTAGAACCCCTGAGGTTTATGCCAGCAGCGCTATTCAGTTGATGATCCCTAGCTGTATACAGCTAAGGACAGCTGTGATAATAGCCGAACAAAATCATAAACTTAACTAAGAGGGTGTGTGTGTGTGTGTGTGCGCGCGCACACGCGCATATGATTTTTCCTATCTCATTTGTTCATGAGTGTGAACTTTGGAGATGACAGTGTTGTGTTGTGATGTCCAAAGATGGACACATTGAGTGTTCATCACAGTGGTGATTACTGGTAATGATAACAATGATGAAGATGACGATGATGATGATGATGATGATGATACATATGGTGCTGGGGATCAAGCCCAGGGCCTCCCACTTGATGCTGGGAAAAGCCCTCTGTCCTCTCCCATGTATAACCTAAGTCTATGCTCCATTCTGCAGTGTCCACCTTGGCTACCCAGGCGGCTAAGCCAGCCACCACTACAGCCTTATACTCCTGACCCAGTGTTCCAACTCTTCCCACTTAGTCTCAAATCTCCTTGGGGAGACAGGAGCTCCTGGTGACTTCTACTTTGCAATTCCAGATTACCTTTGTCCTAAGAGAAACTGAGTCACCCATAACAACATTTTAGTTATAAATCACCATAACCAAGAGAACAAGCGCTACTCTAAAGTCCACGGCAACGCACCTGAAAAAGCTGCATATGCTGCCAGGGTTAGGAAGACTCTTTGTTGTGTCAATGAGCTGGCTAACCAAATCTTTCACCTGCCCTCAGGAGCACATTGCCATCTACACCTTCACCAGTCAACCACACATCTACTCTTCCGGCTCCACTTACCCAGCTGTCCACCCATCCACTCAACTATCCATCGGTCCAGCCAGCCAGCCAGCTGCGGGCTCAATCTTCCCACCCATCTTTCTTATGAACGGTTTATCTCAGGCCAAGAGCCCTCCCACAAAACTGCATTTGAAAGAGATTCTGTCCAGAGGCAGTTTACAGCTCTCCACTCACAGACCTCTATGAGGGACTTGTGGGAGAAGAGGCGATAGATAAAAAGCCCGGCCATCATCTGGCCTCGGTAAGACGGACATTTGTCTATCCAAAGCCTCTTGTGTAGCACTGTGATGAGTTCTGAAGAGAGACATAAACAAAGCCCCAGATGAGCAGGACTGTGGTGTCCACGCCAAGGAATCCTGCACAACATCCTATTTTAACCTTACTCAAACATCAGCAAGTGTGGCTCCCTGACCCATTCTTTTCTCTCATGCCCATTCAGCTGTCAGTGAGAGCTCAGGTTACCCACAGACGATGCTGCTGCCTTCCCCTCTGTCTTTGCTCCAAGTAAGGTGCAGCTTTCCTGGAAAATGCCATATCCTAGGACTCTGATCCAGCTACGCACAGCTATTGATTAGTCCTGCCGAGAAAACCTAGGCAGAGGAATGCTGTGGGTGTAGGGACGCGGCTTGGGAAGGCTGGGGAGCACCGTGTAACCAAAAGGGCACACTCGGTGAGGAAATGAGTCAGGAAGAAAAAGGACTTCCCGTGGACTTTGTTGGAAATATTTACAATTGATGATCTTTAGCGCATATGTGGTGGTTGCACAGAATTGACTTCATTGTTAACTGAGCTGGCACCCAAAAGAGACGGAGACTCATTAGGCTGCAAGGAACACAGTTGCCTAGAGGAAGCTGGCTGGACTGTGTCCAGGAATGGGACAATGACTTTTGGTTAAGAGGCAGGCTATGCTTTCCTCAGATGTCCTTGAAGGGTCTGCAGCAAGCATGGTGCCTTGCAAGGTGCCAGGGAGGCGGAGGCCGTCATTGAGGCAGGACCCCTGACCCTCACCGTCAGGCAAGGCACTGGAGCTTCCCATCTTATGGAATACCAAGCGAGCAGTGAATTCTCCATCAGTACCTGCTGTCTTCGTTAGCCCTGGTTTTGCACTTAGGGACTTGCCGCTCATAGGAATCCCCACTTGCTTAAGATGAAGAACAGAGTCCAGTCGGTGGCTCTCACTGAGCTGCAGAGACGCTGGTGGTGTTTATGGGAGTGACCCCCAGTGTTGCAGACTGTCAGCTGGAACGCATACACTTACCCTCCACCAAGGAACATGACTAAGGTGTCTGCTCCCTCTGGGATGAGGTGGTCAATCTCAGTTCCAGGAAATTCACCAGTAACCTGGGGTTGGCTAGGAATACCAGTGGTAGGTATGAGTTTGTGACGAATATCATGCAAACATAAATCCATCACCCTTTGTGTTGTAGATTGTTGTGTGGCTGGGATCCAGGGAGAGGAAGCTGCGAGCTGAGCTTCTCCTGGGTGAGCAGAGGAACCTATTCCTTCCTCCTTCCAAGCTGTTATGTGAGCTGCCAACCAGGTCACACGTTATTCTTCTTGGTTCATAATTGGTCTCTGCAAGTAGCTCTGTGTCTGGGCTTCCTCAGGAGGGGGCACTCCCAAGGTTACACTGTTGGCACCCATAAGTGTCACATAAGTTCTAGGCCCGCTCTGCTCTAGTTTTTCCTTACTCAGCACCCACTATGAGGTCCCTGTGACAGAGGTAGAGATGATCATCACCTGACCCCCTGGCAACAAGGATAGCACTTGTATTAGTATCCACATGAGATTGAAAGTGGGGGCGGGGCGTAGGTAACTGTCATGCTGAAGCACTTTCTAAATCCCTTCTTTTCTTAGAAAGAGCTAGAAAATGTACCTGTGTACCTATGGGACCTGTGGCTGCCTCTCAAGTCATGACTCAGTAGCTTACACTCTTATCTGCTATGAAGAGAGGAGAAACCAGGAGAAAGAGGGCATACTGGCCCCTGCTGGGTGGGCAGCACAGGGCACAGAACAGCAAATGGACAGGGCTCCAACCCCTCAGCTCCCCACCAAGGCAAAGGTATAAGCCCCAAAAGTCCTGTGGCCATTTCCTGCTAAGCCAGAAATGGTCCGGAGAGTAAGGGTGGGGCCTTCACTATGAGGGGGGCAGGGTGCATGGCACATTTTATTCCGAGGACTGAAGGAGAAATGGGCAGAAGCCACACCCCCACAGGTGGGAGCCTGAGGACCACAGTGGACCAGTCACATTACAGACAGCACTAAGGACCCATGTTTTGGTTTTGGGTTTTAAAAAATTCATTTGTGAATAAATAAACAAATGTTATATACTATCCTGTCTACAATACATGCAATTATCACATGCGCATGTGTGCACACCTGTGATTTCATGTAGCTATACTGTTTAAAGGGGGTATCAGCGTAGTTTAAGTTCTCAGAGGGAATGGACTCACTGTACCATCTGTCCAAATGCAACATGGAAGCCAGGACAGTGAGCACACCTGGCCATGCTTTGCATGTGAGCACGGTACAGGAGGAAATTAGTTTTCCCGTGTTGCCAGGCCCTGGGAAGGTTTTACAGGGGGTCCTGGGTACAGAAACCTCGACTCCAGAACTTTCTCCTCTTTCTACATGGCATTGGATATCAAGAACTGCGGTCCCCTCCCTGAGTCAGAGTCTGCAGGGCTGGCATCACTCCAGGCCCCAGCTCACAGCTGCCACCCTAACAATATCTTTCTTGAGTGGGAACTAGGAGTTGCACCCTGGGCCAGGGTCAAATGGGACTGTCAGGCTCTGCCCACTCCTTCATGTCCTTACATATTCCCTGGGACAACCCAAGTGATACACTTGCCAGGGCCTGTGCAAAGCACACCTCAGCAAAGGGGAACATTTCGAGTTACCTACAAGGGACCTGGATATTCTCTCTCTCTTTCTCTTTCTCTCTCTCTCTCTCTCTCTCTCTCTCTCTCTCTCTCTCTCTCTCTCTCTCTCTCTCTCTCTCTCTCATGTGCTTCTGGGAGGGACTGTCAAGACCGCTGAGCCTCAGGGCTACAGCAGCTACCTTGTAAGGAGCATTCAGCATTATGCTGAAGCAGGGTACGGCACCACTGTCATAAACACCTGCCCTGGTTAGCTCTCCTCTCTTTTTCAGTTCTCATACACTTGTTGACAGTCACCCCTAGCTGGGCCCAAGTCTGACCCAAAGAACTCAGCCAAGAGGGTGCCAAGTGGACAAAGGAGGTAGCACTGAACTTCCCAGAACCCACCTAGGATGCATGCTGGCTTATAGATACAGCAAAAGAACACACCCCTGCCTGGCTCTCCACCTTCTCAGCTTGAAACAAGGGCTGATGGGCCACTAGCCTTGGGCCCTTTGGTAGTGCAATCAATAGTCTTTATTTACAACTGTCACATGGGCTCCTGAGGCAGGCATATCTATCATGACCCAATCTTTGTTCCTGTCTTGGAGGAGGGAAGAGAACCTTTATCACACATATCCACAGGGGACATCCAGGCACAACCTGGAGCCAAAAGCCCGGCCAGGATCCGAGACGATTCAGGATGAGGACAGGCCCAGAGAACCTTAAACTGATGCGAGTGAAATGGAGACCAGCAAAGCACTGGTCTCCCTTGGTGTTAGGTGAGCACCCAGGCAGAACAGGCCAGCTGTTTGAGACTCTGGCAGCTCCCATCCAGCCCTAGGGTGCCAGGAAGCCACCTGCTGAACTCTAGGACCACGTCCTGCGTCTAGACCTCATAATTTATATGTTGCAAATGACAGTGACAACAGCAGCATGTCAGGGGCTGACATTATACTCCTGGACAGAGAAATGCAGGGATGCACATGCCAGCACATTTGAGAACCACACTGTTGCTCAGAAACAGGCCAGGGACTCTGCTCCTGATCAGAAGGGAATCCTTCAGAGGTAGAGGCCTGGAGCCCCTGGGGTGATGAGTCTTGGTAGCCAAGCTAACCTATCTCACTCCCACTGAGAACCGCTAACAAAACGTTCTATAGAGGTGGCTCGGCAAGCATGTGCCTCCTCTCTGGGTGCCCCAGCTTAGAGCCAACCTAAGATGGAAGTCAACTGGCACACAGTTTATGCAGGGACTAAGACTGGCAGTTCCCGAAGGTGAAGGGGGAGGCCCTACGCTTTTATCTTGCAGTAACAGTGAGGCAGAAGAGCCTGGCACAAAGCATGCGCATTCTGAGATAAACAGTTCCTAATGCTGACCCTTCTGTTGCTGTCTGCCTGGCCTGGGCAGGTGCCCTAGCTCTTGGCATTACTGTTATTCCCATCTTCCCAGGGTTCCATTCGAGATTACAGGGAGCTACATGCAGAGTGAGAGCTTGGTGCAGTCCCTTTCCTTAGACTATCTCCTCCACAGTGGCTTTAGACTATAGTGAGGACAGCGCCCCCCCCCCTCCCCACCCAGCCATATTTTTGGCACTTGCAGCTTTGGGAATTTAGTGGCAAAGTCTGCAGACACTTCTGGGCTATAGATCAAGGACCAAGAAGTTGGAAGAACTATATTGGGGGACAGTGATGAGTCTGACTTCCTGAAGCAACCTGAGGGCTGATGCCACCTCTCTTGGAGGCTTGGTTCCTGAGATTACCTATATACCCCATAAGAGGAGCCTCAAATGACTTCTGGGATAAGGATGGATGAGATGGCCCTGGGGATTGACCTCATCAAGTCCTGCTCCCTGCTCTCTAGCATAGCTGAAGCACCGGAAGAAGACAAAACCCATAAGGCACCATGAGGTCAAGAAGTAAAGCTGCCTGATGCTCCCAGCCTACTAGCACACGGTGCAAGGACTCAGGCTCTTCCTAGGCTTCTGCCCCAACTCATGTGTAAAACACAGGAAGGACCAAGTGGCATCCAGGCTACTGTAAGCCCCAGTGCCAGGATCACACTGCCTAGCCACTGAACACAAAGTGCCCTTGGAAATGCCTTACAGGCACACTCCTTCACATGGCATTGCCCTGGGTACCCTGGGAACACAGGTCAACAGCAAAGCACCCAGCTTTCAGTGGGCAAGTGAAGTCCCCCTGGGCTTCCCATCTCACCCCTGTATCCATGGACAGGCTTGCTATTGGTGCTCAATCCAACCCACATCAAAACCTGCCACCTGGCACCTGCCAGAAAACACCTGGCAGTGGACAATAAGCATGGCCAAAATGGTAAAGGTGGACACAGAACATTCCAGCCGTTCACCCACTCCCGAGCCCCAGTGCTATTTATTCCCTCACGTCTTCCTCTTTGGGGAGTTGTCTGGACAGAGGCTACATACCTGACTGTTCGGCAGGGGCAGGAGTGACTGGGCTTTGTGAAGCCCTGCCCTGCCCCCACCACCACCACTTGCAGAAGCAACAATCTCAGGGGCTCACTGTCCCAGAGACAGTCAGTGCTTCTACTGTGTGGGCAAAGCTGGCTCTGAGGAAGAGAGAGAAGCTACTGCTAGGTCTGCAGGAGCCTCTGACACAATCTGGACTTAATTCCCAGGAGTATGATGCTCATCAGGTACCAGTACCGAATGGCTACCCTACATGGGTTATGTCATTTCTTCTCAGCAGCAGAAAGTAAGATCATATCCACTTTACAGATTCAGAAAGTAGAGCCCTTTGAGGTAAAGGTTACAAAACAAAGACAGAAAAGGTGGGAGCCACAGCTCTTCCTGGGCATATATTGTGGCAGAAATGGAGGTGTTCTGCATCTTTGCCACCCCAGCACCAGGATATACACATGCCCTCCCCACCCCCCGGAAGGTCTAGAAACTCTTTTCAAGTCGAGGGGCATGTCCTCTGCCAAGATGGCACAGTGGGCAAAGCCTGCTTAGCTATTTTTTAGGTTTTTTTTTTCTTTTCCAGCTGCTGCCTCCAAGCTGCTGTCCAGTGACAAAGTGCCAACCTTGTCCCTGAGAGACCGATGTCATCAGGAGCTGCCCGGGAAAGGTCAGGGGCTAAGCCTTTGAAGTGCCCTGTCAGACTCAAGGTCTGGCTTCAAAGTATCCAGGACCAGATCTTCTATGGGTTCCCCCAGATGGGAAGGGGGTTCCCTAGTAATTCCAGGTACCTCAACCTATGCTGGCACACAGCTGCTTCCCCATCCATCTCTTTCTTAAGAAGTTAAACAGTAGAACCTTAAATGCCCTCATCAAGCCTTGCTCCCTGCTCTGCAACATACTCCAAGCACCAGAAGTAGGCAAGGAGCATAAGGAATCATGGGATTAAGAACTATTCCTGCTACCCCAGGCTAGGACCAAGCAAAGAATGTGTCCCTGGGTGAGGCAGAAGTGATGGTGAATGCAGCCCTGCCACCCACAGGACCCATGAGGATTCCACTCTCCATCCATGTGTCTTGTCAACAGGCACACTTGGAGTAGGCTCACTTCCCAAGCCCAGGGACTGTGTACCACTGGGGTGCCCAGAACCACAGCGGACACTGTCCTTCTATGAAGTCTAGACACAGCTCCATCAGGCCACTGCAGAGCCCCAATCTCTTCTCCACGGGGCACCAAGACTTAAGAACAAGCCCAGTTCACTAAACGATGTCTGTGAGGTCAAGGGTAAAGTCAAGTCACCCTCTGGGTCCCAGGCCAAGACATTCACTCAGAGCTGGGATCAGAGTCCAAGCTTGCTGCCTTCTGAGTTCACGACAGGATGAGGGCAGTGGCACCAGCAGGCACAGAGAAGTGGGTACTTCTGGTTATGTCCCTGGACTCCATCTCATGTGTTCTGTTTCAGCAAAAACATGACCTGACCACTTGCTTGATGTCCTGCAGTGAAGGCGTGGGCATCTTGACTGCAGCTCTATGCTGATTGCTTTCTTCTCTCCCTATGGAAGCTACATCCTGACACTTGATTGAGCAGTCATAGGGGAACAGCTTTAGGCTGTCAAAGAGCCTGGCTAGAGGGCTTGGAAGGTGTGAATTTGGGACAAGTCCCACAGCTGGCTGGACAGGTCAGGGTACTCATGGGTAACAGTGATGGAACATGCCATCCCAGGCATCTTATCTGAAAGGCTCTGGGCAGCCTGCAGAACAGGGGCGATCTGGCACAGTCAGTAAGGGAGATACGGGCATTTTCCTCTAGTAAGTGAAGTGGGGAGACAGGAACTAAACCTGGGGCTGTGCTCAGAGCACATCCTCCACAGATGTCCAACAGGACTTTCAGAAGAATTTACAGACAGAAGAGTCCACGGAAGCATGACTGACACAGCAATGAGTATACAGTATACACGTTCATGTGCAAGGCCTGGCCCCTGTGCTCCTGCTCAGCCAGGGTTGGGGTGGAGCAGGGGGAAGTTTCACAGAGAGAAAAGGGGAAGAAGAAGTGGTTCTGGGGAGAGTCTCTGTCCCTGTCATCTCCTTAAGATCCCACAGCACCTCTATAAACCAGACTACTTCATGAACCACCTTATCCACTCCCCGGTGAGCTGAGGACACCCTGACTCTGGCTACAGAACAACAGGGGAGGCAACTGCCCTCAAGCCCCAGGAGGTGGCAGCTTGGTCTGTCACAAGTCTGTAGGAATGAGGACAGGTATCTACCCAGACTCCATTGGGTAGAAGCCAACAGTGCAGAGGGGCTAGGATGGGGTCCATAGAGAGAGCGGGTGGGAAGAAGCTAAGAGCTACCCTGTGGAACCTGGGAGTCTGTGGCACAGGTTGTGGTCCTCAGATTCATCCTAGGTGATGGGCTGATACAGGCTCTGAGACCAGGAAGGGCCACTTGTCTCAGAAAGAAGCTGGGGAGAAGTCAACCTGAAAAGACCCTTCAACAGCAGATAGTTGAGCAAGTAGGGGCATCTTAGCAATCATGGGGGAAGAAGGTACAGGGATGCTGTCCCCTGGTAGCCAGCCAAGCGCTGCCCCATCCCTCTGGCCCTTTCATAGTGTAATTAATAGTCCCACTCACAGCTCCTGACTCCCTAGGCTCTGTGGGGTCCTCAGCTGCGCATAAGCCATAGACAGGGACTGCCCAATAAGGCCCTGTTTAATGCCCTCACTGCTGAGGGGCAGTGGGCTTGTGGTTCTCCTTACTGAGACAGACAGAACCTTCAGCACACCAGGCTGCTCCGAGAGGCTCCTCACCCAGCTGGCACTTGAGGTTCTTCGCTTTGCTGTCCTTGCATGACGCGTCTAAGAACAAGAGACTGCATTCTCTGGCACAGTGAGTCCGGCTGACCTGCGTCCAGACAACCCATCCAATTATTCTTATCTCTATCCATAGCCTATATTTCTCCTCTCTGAGTCCCCTACTACGAGGGTTTCGAAAGGTTGTGAAGTCCACAGAGATAAATTTTTCTGCAAACTGGAAATGCCAAGGGTTACTTCTTCCTTTTTTATCTTGTAAGGAAGCAATGGGGAAACTGGCGAAAGACTGAACTCCTGTTTGCTTATTTTTAGCGTGTCATATTTCTTGAGACTTGCTTTCTTATTTAAGAAACAGAACACACCTAAGACAGGCTAACGTCCTGCGCTTGATTCAAACTCTGTGGCTTCATGTCTGGGAAACAGAAGAGTCCCGGGTGCTTCTGAAATGAGAGCAGCTCACCTGCTCCACAGACCTGTGTGTGGGGTGGGGGTGGGGGTGGGGGGTGACAGGGAACCAAGTAGCCAACGTGGCCTGCAGAATATAAGAAGCACAATCAAGAAGATGACGTTTCCTGGGGAGTAAATATCAGCTGACGGGAAGGGTCTTGCTCCTGGATAAGTAAGCAAATTATTCATGTACGGTCCGCCCTGCCTGCTCTACACCAGCAGAGACCCACCTTCACTTTAGCTCTGTGCTGTGTGTAGATGTGAGACAATGGGAGTTATGCGAACTCCAGCATGCTGGGGTGCTGTGGGCTCCACTAGCTCAGGGGTGCGGAGAGGAGCTCTGCTCGGCTCTGAGTCATGTGAGACTCAGAAACTAAGAAACCCACAGAGACCTGGGTTTTGATTTCTATCTGTGCTAATTAGCACCAAAACAAGCCAGCAGTCTCCGTTCCCTTGAGATCTCTGTGACTAGGTGGCAGCAGGAGAAACTCAATGAGGGGCAGCCAGAAAAGCTAGCATCACAATTAAATCTGTCCCCATAGGATCTGACAGACAGCTTGAGAAGTCTGTTCTACACAAACCAGGCGGGATAGCCCTATATGTTCCGGTCTGTGG
This sequence comes from Acomys minous, assembly GCF_964271855.1. NCBI lineage: Eukaryota > Metazoa > Chordata > Mammalia > Rodentia > Muridae > Acomys > Acomys minous. Next base: position 52,623,568 of record NC_140493.1, read on the forward strand.
GAATACAGCCTTTTACCCCAAGAAGGGACTATATCCTCATTTGTCCACTCATTAATTCATTAATTAATTAATTCACTCATTCACGCATACATTTATTCAAAAGTACTGAAAGCTTACTGTTTCCACTCATTTAACAGCATGTGTGCTGTTCCCATCCTCTGCTGTGAACTTGTAGAGTGTAAAAGAGACACAGCAGTAAGAGCCATTGGGTGGAAGCAGAATGGACGGGGGTAAGGAGCGGAAATGTGTGACCAGGTCAGAGCTGCTGTGGGCCCCACCCTGCTACTCTCTATGTGAACATACCCAGGAAAGATTCCTGAGCTGAAAGTGAGCAGGAGGGTGCAGCGGCAAGAGGACCCAGCTTTCATGAGGCAGGGCTGGGAAAATGGGAATTACAGCAGAGATCACAAAAGCTGAGGCAGTCCTGGGTCCCTGGTTCTGCATGGCGCTGGCTGAACTGGCTAGTTTTGTGCATCAACTTGACGCAAGCTAGAGTCATGGGAGCGGAAGGAACCTTGGTTGAGGAACGGCCTCCATGAGACTCAGCTGTAAGGCGTTTAATCAATTAGTGATTAATGGGGGAGGGTTCAGTCCACCACTGTGGGTGGTGCCATCCCAGGGCTGGTGGTCCTGGGTTCTATAAGAAAGCAGACTGAGCAAGCCAGGGGAAGCAGGCCAGTGAGCAGCACTCCTCCATGGCCTCTGCATCAGATCCTGCCTCCAGGTTCCTGCACTGCTTGAGTGCCTGTCCTGACTTCCCTTGACGATAAACAATGACTTGGAACTATAAGCCAAATAAATAAACCCTTTCCTCTACAACTTGCCCTTTGGTCATGTGTTTCACTGCGGTAATAGAAACCCTAACTAAGACCCTGATTAAATGCAGAGCACCTTTGAAGGGAGAGAAGGACGATCCAGATACAGAAGGCTCCTCCAGGTGCTCTGTTCTCAAGGAGGCCTATGAGCTCTGTTAGTGTTCATAGGATTCGTGTGTCATCCCAGTAGACAGCTGCCTCCTTTTCAGCATGTTGACTGAGGACGTGGCTCCAGATCTGCCTCCTTTTGTTGCTTCCAGAACACTTTGTGGCAGCTCCCAGGCTAGCACACACCAGGATGTGGCCAAATGATTTGAGGACCAGCCTGGGTCCCCAACCCTCAGCAGAAAGATGTCTCCTAGGCAGAGGTGAGCTCCCAGAACACATAGAGGCACCTACTACAGAGCAATGGCCAATAGGTTTTGATTGAAAGACGAGATGAATCCATCAACCCAAGAATCAATACCCTCGATGTGACTTCGGAGACCTGTGCAGGTCTTAAGGAACACATGTGACTGTCCTATGCAAATGTGAGGGAGTCACATGTTCTTGGAGGGAGGCAGGGCAGTGTCCCTCACTACAATCCCCAAGGTCTGATGCCATTTAGACTGGCACTATGCATTCCTGCTCCTAGTTGCTGCCCTAAGCTCAGAGCTCAGCACACACAGGTGCATCTTCAGGAAGACTAAATACAGAGAGCTATAAATACCCACTTTGCAGTGCAATGCAGTGCTGATCTGTAGTCGCTGCAGGCCCAGAGAGACAGCACAGACCAATCACTGCCACATCTCAGAAGACACAGAGAGCTCTACAGAGAAAAGAATCCATGTAAGGAGGAGGTGGTGGGTGGAACAGTGGTGGAACATCCCAATCAGAGTGGCAGAGAGCTTTCCCCATTTGTCACCACCACTGGGTATCTACGGAAATGCCCAGAAGCTGATCTTCAGAATAGACATCCAGACAGCACACTGGTTTCTACAAGAGGTTCAGATGGGCCCATCCCTCCTCCTCCTCTTACCTTCACAAAGGAGCAGATTGGTGTGTATATGCAAAGAGAAAGAGAGAGAAGCGGGGGAGGGAGGAGTGTTCTAAGCCAAGACTCTCATGGACTGAGACAGAAAGCATCTTGGAAATACCTCATCCTGGACTCAATGCCCTGTTGAGAGTTTGGCCCAGCCTGTGGCCTGGCTTTCCCAACATCTTGCCTTGCTGCAGATCCTCTGCAGATAGAGCGCTGCAACCCAGGTCCACAGCTACCACACACCATGATGTACACAAACAGTGAGTGACATCTGTATTCCATTTCCCTTTCTCTACAGCCAAGCTAGGAACAGCAAGTCAGTGGCCCCAGCTCAGAGCTAGTCAGGTGGCCTCTCTCTTCTGGGATAACAACACTCCTCCCACACGGAGGAGTTGGTGCCTTGCATTATAGATGAGGAAACTGAGGCTCAGAGAACATGGCTAATCTAATAGCCCAATCTATGTATAACTCACCCCTGGGAAAGAGCAGAGCCAGGATGAAAACCCACATTTCTTGGCTCTGTGGTGACACCATGCCTGTCTGGCCTGCCATTGCTGTCACCAGCACAGACAGACATTGAAGGCTTTGCTTTGCTCTCTGCCAAGACCTTCTAAAGCACCAGTAACTTCTGGAAATGAACATCAAGCCTCTAGCCTTTCAAAACAGAAAAGACTCTGGGTAAAAACTGGGGCACATAACTTCTATCATGGTTAAAAAAAAAAAAACAATTCAAGGGATCTCCATGTTCACCAACAGAACAAGTATTAAATTATCTTCTCTCCATTTGATAAATAGCTCGGCCTTTAACAATATGTGTAAGGCTTGTTTATAATGTGGGAACTGTTTGTGTTTTTGTCAAGCTTGAAAAAGGATAAGAAGGCACAATGATGGCATAGCCATTTATATAAACAAAATTAAAACCAGGGAATCACAAAATGACTTGGAAAGGTACAAAACTGAAATAGAGGTTGTTTAGGGATAGGAAAGGATTCATTTCTCTTTACCTAACTTTCTTGAATTTTCTTTTGTGTTCTATTATGAGAGTAGATGACTTCCACAAAGTAATGCCATCAAAAGGTCAAGGTTTGGGAAAGAGGGGGCTGTGTTCATTTGGCCCTGCTCCCTCCCAGCAGTTCAGAGGCAGATGAGCCAGGCCAGAACATGGCCAAGCCGCATGTAGCTCCCCCTTAGGAAGATAGAAGCAGGTGCCCGAGGTTATTACTGGAGCTCACCACACAGTCTCCCCTCCTTGCCAAGCAGCTGGGACACACACTTGAAAATCCAGTTACTTCGAGACAACAATCTGTTCCTTTTAGAGTGACCATGGAAACCTTTTCTAAGCGCTCTCAGTTCTCAGGCCTGGAACAGCCTGAGAGGTCTGACCTTACCCCTAGCGAGCCATGTGGGATCTTGAGGGAGCTGTGGCCTCAGTTCATCCTCTAAGAGGATGCTTGGAGTCTACGTCATGGGAGCTGGGATCACCCCTGGGACGCTGACTATAGGTCTGAGCTGGTTGGCCCTACACATGTGATGGTCTGTACAGGTGACAGACACAGCAGGAGATAAATGGGATGAAGACCCTCTCTCACCATATGTCTCTGGCAGTCTGAGAGGCAAACACAGGACACAGTATGACCAGTTGCAAGGGAAGCAGACAATAGCGGTTTCTCTCTTATTCTACCACACAGCCTGTCTCATGGTGGTCCAAGCCCACTCAGGGTTTCCCAAGTTGATGACTTATCAACTACCAATGGCTTACACCTCTCCAAGAGCAGGAGCATCACATATCCCTGACTTCATCTGACCCCTCCCCTCACAATGACCCATGCAGGCCTCAGCTGAGACACTTTTGGGTCTTAGTGTAACTTCTGAAGATGGATCTGTCCACATGCCGGTGGGCATGTGACACATGCTCACGATGGCCAGGGATGATCACACTTCACGTATTGAAGCATGTAAAAGCTGCTCCCCTCGAGAGACATGACCTAGGAACGGAAGTATTATTTCAGTTTCATTGACTGACTTATGGATTCTAGCTTAAGCCTTTGTATGATGACAGAAACTGACCACGGCATTCAACTTCTATTTCTAGTATGCCTTACACAGGAAACATGGTTACGACAGACCATTCCATCCAACTGAGCTGCCCAGCAACTCAATGAAGTGGCATCATATGGTCCTACACACTAGTGACCAGGCTTTGGAGGGTACAGTGCCATTCTCCAGCATCACAGCAAGATGACAGCCACTTAATGAGAAAGAGTCGGGGTTTCCAATGTATTGCTTCATGGACAATAGTTTTAACAATGGCATTTTGACTTTCCTGACAATTACGAAGAAAGTGTCACATCCGAATGGCTGACCTTTTCCCTCAACCATGCAAAAGCCCAATGCAGTCACCCTCAATCTCTGCAGGTATCAGGACTGAAAGATGGCTGCTCTTGGGCCAACTCTAAATCACTGGCTGTGAGAAAACATGGCCCTCTAATCATGACATGTGACTGCCACTATTTAGAAGGCCCACTTCTGACCCCTTGCTCATCTTCCACTGACTTCTGAGGACATTGGTTACCTGGAGAGTCTCCCATGGCATCCCTGGGAAGTGGTTGGTCCTACAGAGATGTTAAAAAGAGTCTAAGGTAGGTCAAGACAATTTAATGAGTGGAGAGAAAGGATATGACATTTATCCATAGCTGATCCCAATAAACATTTTGAACAAATCCCTTCCAGTTAGCAACATAACCCTCACCACAACACCAAGACATAGGTATCTGTCACAAGCTACCTTTGAGTACCACTTAGAGGGGCATGAGAATGAACAGTGTCCAGGGCTATAAAGGAACACAAAGCCATATCAGAAGGGCTATATTGAGCAGCAGTGGCCTGTCATGGGACCAGCACCACGATGAGATAAGGAGTTCACCAAATACACTGTCTACACACCAGCACAGGAGTAAGGCTCAGTCCAGGAGCACAATAGGAGAGCAGGCAGGAAGCCCTGCCCTCGTTTCCTTTTACCACCCCACACAGCTAAATGCTCCCAACATTTCCAAACTCAATTGCCATTTGAGATGAGGGTATGGTTAAGACCTACCTTAGGGGTACTAGGCTGCCTGTCTGCACTGCAGAGGAAGCACACAGTGAGGTGAACTCCTTTCTCTGTAGTTTCCCAAGGTGGCCATTTTGGTGCCCTCCTGCCCACCCACCCACCCGGAAGCCAGAGGTGGCATGGTACTCACCCCACTGCAGAGGCGCCAGCTGCAGGTGTTCCAGGACCAGCTGGTTCAGGAGGCCCTCCACGCTCGCCTCACCGCTGCGCTTCAGGGACGGGTAAGCCTCAGTCAAGGGAAACTTAGCTCCAGGACTGAAGGAGGCAGAGAACATTCTAAATATACCCCCCTAGACAAGAGCAGACTTAAGTAGACAGGTCACCCCTCTGCTCAAGTGGTAGTCTACCCAACGGTGAAGTCATCAACCTGAGAATGAGGACACCAGGACACAGAAGCCCAGCAGATGTCCCCTCCCTTCATCCCTAAACCCATTCAAGGGAGTGACTGTTCTAGAAGGAAGAAAGAACTGCTAGGATAACTTTATCCCAACAATGGTTCTTCCTGGGGAAATAAGGCAAAAATTGAGGTTATTTTTCCTTAATAAGACATGCAGACTATGGTTGAGTGTTCAGGACGAGTGTGCATTTCTCGACACGCACTGAGTTCATGCTGGCTTCGCATTTGCTGTGTTATACATCTCGGTGTAATTACATGCATTATTGTGAACAGGCTCTCTCAAGTGAGTTCATAATCGAGGAAGTCATAAAGTCTCTCAGCAGGCATCGGTGGATGAAGAAATCATGGCTTAGAAATGCAGACAGCAGGTAAATAAGGAGCGCTGCTGTGAGGCCCCGAAGCAGCGCACAGCAGATCTGCAAGCCTCTTACCTCCCCTCCCCCACAAAACCAAAGTCACCATACACAAGCAAAAAGCAAATGGGAAATTAAGTTCCCAGCATTTGCTAATAGCTGGAAACAGACAGAAAGCTCACTTCCTACTTTCTTCTGACAAATCTATTTCTTTCAATAAACACGTCCCTTGTCCCAGCTGAGACAGGCAGGCCACAGTGCCACGGAGGCATTGGGGACAGAGGTTCCAGGAAAGGACTTGACATTGAGTATACCTGGTGGAGATGAAAATTAATAAACTGACACTCATGTGTGTAAAGCCTAAGGACAGTGGTGTGGGGACATCTTGTAAGTAGGGAATTAAAGGAGCAGAGACAGGCCCCTGAGTGAGAGAGGCAGGGCTGGTAAGGGAAGGGGGCTCATGCTCTTAAGTCTCAAACCAGCACATCTCTGAAGCCAGCAGCCCCATCAGGCATTTAGGGAAAGCTACACAGACTATGGCTACTCAGGAAGTATGGCTAGACCACAGCAAGGCTTTGCTCAGCATTGGCTGAGATGGTGCCAGACCAGCCCCCATGATGCCTAGGGGGCCTTGCCTACACCTAAGCCTGACCAGTTACTTTAGACTTCTCTGGAGGACCCCAGTACCACAAGCACTGACTCTTCCTCTGCTGCACTTTCTGTCTCCCACACCCTTGCTTCTCCTTCCCTTATTTAGTACACCCTACATCTTCTCTTTGACCCCCCCCCCTTCCTGTAGAAAATGTTTCCAAGCCATCTCTGTTCAGAAGGTTCTCCTGTGACTTCTCTCAAGACACACTATATATGGTGGCTTTACCACCAGCTTACGAGCCCCCAGGAGGCCCACAACAGTGCCAGGCTCCAACCACTGCCCCACCAGCAGTGTCTGACAGTGAATGAGAGCCAGGGAGCAAGCACCCAGGTAAGCAGTGCAGAGCCATGCTTCGTCCTGGCCAAAGCCCAGACCCCTCTCCTGAGACCAGTCCAGCTTTGAGTCTTTGAGTTCTGCCACTGCCTCTCATGAACTGTGGACAACTGACAAGAGCAATAAAAATTAAAAAAAGATTAACACCCCAAGTTGGTTTCCCTGTCTGAGGGATGAGGACAGGAGCACTTCCTGCTTCACAGGGTCCTGAGGAGGAACGGGGATGCAACAGTAAATGTTCCTGTTGTTGTAGGGTCCCTTCCCTTTCTTGCTTCAGTGAGTGAGCCATTACTTTCCGTCTCTACCTCCTGAGGGATCCCCCCTCTTCTGGAACCATCTAGCAAAGGTTTCTTCCTACATGATTCTTTCTGGAGAAAAGCCCCCTATTTGCTCAAGTGCCATTATTATTGGTGAGCACTCAGCAATGCATTTTTAAGCATCTTGCTTGGTCCTAGGAGTGAAGATTTGCCCGTTAATTCAACAAGGAGGGATAGGGCTGACACTTAGGGATACTAAACTAAGACTATAAGTCAAGTGTCGGAGGGCACAAGTATGCAAGAGACAGATGGTCTTGCAAACAGAAAACACTGACCTCCAGCAATCCCAGTACTGGCCACATGTTGACCTCACTGAGCCAAAGCCAGGACGTGAACAAAAAGATGTACGCCACCTTTCCGGCAGGGCTGTTCACAGTGCCAAAAGGTGGAAATGCCCCGAGTGTCCACTCTCAAATGACTGAATAAGAAGTGTGCACTTCACCCACACAATCAAATGCTACTCAGCCTTCAAAGGAAGGAAGCCCTGACACATCACATGCCCGGCCCTTGAAGACAATCAAAGAGAAGCCAGGCACAAAAAGACAAACAGGGTACCTAGCAGGGCACAGGCATGAAAGTACAGGTATATATTATCCACAGACAGAAGGAAAGCCTGGCTGCCGGGGATAGGGTTAAGGGACGGGGAGTTGAGGCTCTTGGTCTAGTTCCAATTCCAGAATGTGAGAAGTTCCCAAGATGCTTGTGGGGGAGGCTGCAGAACTGAGCTGTAGGCTTCACCATGGTTAAGATGGCAAATTAAAGATAAATAAAAACATGCTGACGGAAGGAAGGGACTCTGCAATTAAGGAAAGGATCTGGGGAAGATGAGGGGCTGAAGCCAGGTGCAGGGACTGGGAACTTGCCCAGCGGAAGGAAGGAATCAGAGGGAGACTGGGAAAGGGAGGGGCCCAGAAGGCAATAGAGAGAACACTTCCCACCAGACAGTAGAAACTGACTCTCCTCTTCTGGGGGGAGGGGTGGACTCAGAGACCATTTGGAGAGCTGTGCTGCTGACCGTTGATGGCTCTAAGGACATCAATATTACTGCACACACAACTCAATGGCTCTAAGAGGGCATCATTCTTCCTGAGAGTGGTCCATTGCTGAGGCAATTTTCCCTAGCCACCCCAAGCTAAGCTAACCAGCAGTTTGGCTGAGGGTGCCATCACTGTTGTGAACCCCTTGTTCAGCTTCCAGCAGTTAACCAGGTGGGATTTCTCAGCCATAGAATGTGACTGTAGAAGCCAGAAGCATCCCTGTGACCACTCACCTCCAAATCAGGCATAGTGTAGACCCCTGCCTGTAATCTCAGCTCTTGGGAATCTGAGGCAGGAGGATGAAGATGCCTGGGCTATACAGTAAGACCTTGTCTCAAAAAACAAAGCCAACAAACAATCACACAACCAAAAATAAAATAAATAAAATAAAATAAAATGATAAGTGAACAAAGAGCAAAACAGATGAATAGCTCTCTCTTTTCTTCTCTCCTGATGAAATCCCTGCTGGGCATGCTTTCATTCATTCTAAATAAAGACAGGAACTGATGGTGTGTACATGGGCTGGCAGAAAGAGCATAGGTATGGGTTTTGGTTTGGGCTCATGACGCATGCTATCAAGTCCTGGAGGAAGAAGCACTCAGAGCCACTGCATTGGAGCCCAGCGAGTGTCCATGGGGAAGGGCCCTAATGGCAACTACATTAAGGGTGTTACCCATTCCTTCTAATGAGGTGGATGAGGTGCTTATACCTGAAGAACCAGAAGCCAAGGAGTTCAACAGTTCAGTTCTGGGCTGCTTAGTGATGGCACTGTGCCTACAGTGAGCTCCATTCTGCTCCACCACCTGAGCTGTTGCCATACAGCATCTGTAGAAAGGGAAACAACTTGCTTGGGAGCACAGAGGTATATATGGGCCAAAGCCCAAGCTGAAAGGTGTGCTTTCTGCCCCGGCAAAGCATAGGTATGTGTCTCATGTTCCTGCCATAGCCCTTTGCTGGAAATGGGCAATAGAAAGTTATAGCTGGAGTGAAGTTTTCCAAGGTGTGCGTGTGTGTGTGTGTGTGTGTGTGTGTGTATGTGCGTGTGCGTGTGCGTGTGCGTGCGTGTGCGCATGTGCGTATGTGTGCGCGCGTGTGTGTGTGCGTGTGCGTGTGTGTGCATGTGTGTGTGTGTGTGCGTGTGTGTGTGTGCGTGTGTGTGTGCGTGTGTGTGTGTGTGCATGCGTGCCTGTGTGTGTGTGTGTGTGTGTGCGTGTGTGTGTGTGTATGCTACACCAGCATAGGTTAAAGTGTTAGAAAATAAAGCTGGTTAGTACTCATTTCTGAGACCCATGCTGAAAGTTTACATAGGGGAACAGATTAAAGAGTTCTGTGTGGGAGGAGGAGGGCAAGGACAAGGCCAGTGCTTCCCACAAGTCTCCAACCATGTGCCCCTATGTAAACCAAGCCACTAGTTCTTTTGGTGGCCAGCAATGAGAATAAAAGCTGCTGTGTGGACGAAGCGTGGCCCCATAGAGCCTTACTCCCGTCTCAAAGGAGGGAACCTGGAATACAAATATCCCACACGCTTGGGTTCAAAAAAACTTGCTCATTTTTGTGTTTGTTTCTTCCTGCTTTCCTTTACGATTCAACCCAAGATTTATATTCACCTACATGAGATTAACTTCAAAAGGTGTGACACTACTTATGAAAACACTTGTACCAGGTTCTCCAGGTGGGCAGCAGCAGTGTCCGTGGCACACAGCAGAGGCCGTTCTTCTGGTAAACCAGGGTGAGAGGAGGAGGAGCAAGGGAGTCTGGGGGAAGCTGCAAGGCGGCCCTGGCCTTTGGGAGTCATTCTACCTATTTTTTTAATTCGTTTGCTTTCATGTGTGACCCACAAAGGGTAGAGCCGGGCTGACAAAGCCGACTCCCCGTGTGCATAGCCTCTGCCTTCCAGCTCTAGAAACCACAAAGGCTGTCTGGTACCTGAGCCTGAACCCACAAGCGGCCAAGCTGTTCAGCCAAGGTCCTGTTTATGATACAACACTGCACTGCCGATGGGAGAAGCTAATTCTTAATATGCACATCTTGGCATTTGGGGTGAGAGATAAATAAAGTATGGTGACAGAAATTGCTATTGCTCTTGGAGAGAACTGTCTAAACTGCCTCCTATGGCAGGGGCCCTATGATAAGCATCTACCATGAATATTCTCTGATGCTGTTTTCAAAATCAGACTTCAGAATGTGCTAGCTGTGGACAGGGACTGTTTTTAATTTCACTGCTTTTACGTGTATATAGTATATGTTGTTCACTTGGTAAGATTCACCATCTCTGGTTTTTTTTTTTTTTTGTCTTGTGCTTCTTTTTATTTTTATTTTTAAAGAGACTGCTTTATCTGGCAGCCTGGTCTAACTCTGTAGCCCAGGCTGACCTTAAAGTCAATGCGATCCTCCTGATTCAGCCTTCCAAGTACTGGGATTACAGTGGGAGTCAAGTATTTCCATTTCACACATTTAAAACAACAATACCCCCCCCAAAAAAAACTCCTCAGGCCTATGGAGGAAACAGAAAGGCCTTGGTGCAATCAGGGTAACTCTGGAGCCTTCAGTGTGCATACACACTCCTAGATACATAGTGTAGACTCCTGACTGTACACCTGGAACCCAGAAATCAAAGCCTCTGCTTGGTTGCGAGGACATTTGCTACCCACAGGCTGGGTATGTTCAGGGCTTGTGTCTATAAACAGGTGAGACAGCATCCTGACCTGTCTCAGACTCCCAGCCTGGGGACAGCCCAGTGGGGAGCTCTCCGTGGTGCTGAAACAGGCATGGCTTGCGGTCACAGGCAATGCCCATACTTAGAGAAGCTTTTGCTACACTGCACCATGAAGTGGTAAACCTTTCAGACCAGGACTAAGTTTCATGAGGCAGGTGGGCCTCTCCAGCAACACACAGCCATTCTGATTCAGTACCTTCCCAAAGGGCTCCCCATGAGCTGGGCGCCTCAACACTCAAACCAGCTTACTTGCAATGAGGCTCACAGTCTATTTCTCAAGAGTCCCTTTGTGGCCATCCATCCTTCTTGGGGAAAAAAAAAAAGTCTGGCTCCCTTTAACCCAGAACAGCATACAAGTTTCTCATGGCTTGTTTATCCCTTCTCTCAGTCAGTACTCATGACTTGGCATGGATGTGCACATGTGAGTGCTCATGTGTCATCCAAACAATTTGCTGTTCACTCCCTACTTCCTCTTTCAGGTGAGCATCCACCCATCTTCTAGAGGGAATAGTAAATGTAGTGAGGAAAGAGTCAGTACAAATATCAATCAACTAATTAAATAACAAACAATGGTAGTGGTTGACAAGAACCTTGGCTCCTTAAAATTAGGAAGGTCCTACTTGGTTTTTTCATGCCCAGCTCAGGTGACAGGTGTGAACCAGTCACAGAAGTGGGTACCCTCCAACACAAATTCAGCACAGTGTGGCAGCTTCAAGATGCATTATATATTGGGCAAGGTGGTTATAATCACTATCCTGGGACAGCCAGATGAGGGAGGGTTAGTTTTCTGGAGTGTGGTAGAGCCTAGATGCTGTCTCAGATCCCATGCCTCTGGAAGAATGGGTGGGGTGCTCACCAGGAAAATGAGGTGGAAAGTGCTTCAGGCAGAGGGGAGTGAGAGCTAAGTCAGGAAACAACAAATGATTTGGACAGCACACATAAGTAGGTACTGTCCTTTCCTTACCTCCAAACACCATGACTCAGAAAATGGGCTCCATCTCATGTACCAGCTCTGGGCTACAGGGCTATAAGTGCCAGGATGCAGCCCAGCCCTACTACAGCTCAAGAAAACTAGCAAGTTATCAAGGGTAAACATTACACTAATGAAGAGATGCCTGTAAATGATTAGCAAGGCTCTTGCTCGGCTTTCTAATTTACAATGCTAACTTTCTAAAATTCGATTCCATGTTTCTCACCTCACTCTCCATGCTAATGACTGCACCGGACAGAAAACACTCACAGTGGACACGCTGTCCAGGGAGAGGTCCAGAGAGGTCTGCAACTGGTTCACTACATCAAGTCCTGTTTGGTTAGGAATATTCTGGAGCTCCATGAAGAAGACATGGTGAAATGGATGGAGGGCAGGTAGGTGCTCATTGTCAGTTTGCGCAAGGATGTGGCCATCTCCATGGTTCCTGAGTAGTGTGCTTAGTGAGAAGGCCATGGCCAAATGGAAGGCCTGGACATGACTCTGAGATGGAGCTGAAAGCACAGAATTAATGACAGCACTAGTCCCAGCTGGCCATGCACTAGCTGGGTGACCTCAGAGTAGGTGGAATAACCTCATGGACCACATTTTTCATTGCATTGGAAAGCTAATGCAAAAATTCTCTAGGGCTTCTGGCTAAGATTAAGTGCAGTGTTATTCTTATTACTTTGATATCTGACATGTCCTCTATCTGAGAATTGAATGGGGTTTTTTTGAGCTACACATTAACATGATATTACAGAACTCATAAGAATGGCACAGCCTGTGTGTGTGTGTGTGTGTGTGTGTGTGTGTGTGTGTGTGTAACCTAAATAAATTTAGCAATCTATGTAAATAAACGACCAAAATCTGGCATCTAGTGAGTGCTAAGAGTACACAGACTGTGAGCATGCTCGATACACACCCAGTCACACAAACATAGTGTAAACCAGTTCATGTGCACACACTGAGGCTCCTCATGATGTGCATGGAATATCCTTTCATATACTCTCTAGTTGGTCAAACATAAAATCTACATTATCCATGTGTTGACCCTGATTCCTTTTTGAGCAATTCTAAGGCACATAAACACATCATATGAGGATTGGTGGAGCCCAGCAATCCAGTCTGTGTCCATGCCACCTCATTCCTCTGCCCACTACAGGTCAAACAGCGGGAGTGCTTCAACTAAATAACACCCAGCCAGGCTTGTCTCCAGCTGCCATGCCTCTGTGCTGGGCTGTGCTGGGCTGTGCTGGGCTGTGCAAGATGAAAGACCCCGGCACCAAGTTATTACAAACAGCTCTAAGAGCTGAACTCCCTGGAGGCAGATACCAAATGATTCCCTGCATTTCACTTATGATGATCAAGGAATCAAGTACCCTGATGACAGGAGCTGTTTGTATTAGAATTCATTTAGATAAAGCTATTTCTCCAAGCATGACTGACTATTAGAAAAAAAAAATGTACTATACCAGGTCTTAAAAGAGTCTTGTTTAAAGCAGTTTAGTTTTGTGGAGTTTTTGTTTGTTTGTTTGTTTGTGTTTTTCAGGAGATAAGAAGCCAGAAATCTATTGAGAAGGATCCTAGAGAAGCCAATTAGAAAGACTGAAGAGGAACCTGAGCTGCTCAGTGGAGCAGCTACAATCCCCACCCCAACCTCAACATCAAAGTGGGCATGGTCACATATGTCTCCCTATGGGAAGCAGTGGCCCCGGAGGGTAGACTAAAGGCCAGAACAGCCTTAGATGGGTTGTCCTGCCTGAGATCAATCAAGCCCGGGGCTCTGTGCCTAAAATCCTTGCAGGGCTGTGAAACCCCAAGCAAACCTTGTGACCCTGCCAGCTTACACAGGGTGTCTAATGTCTGCCAGACCAGCACGGATACTCTCAGTGACAAGCAAGTGAGGTCCCAGCTGCCCTCAGCCACCCTGCTCGGAAGGCTATGCTCCAAGATGCAAGACCCCACACTTGAGAAAGGCTCCGTGATGGGGGACTTTCAACAAACACAAGGGGGTGCGGAAAAGGGATGGTGGCATGTGTGCTTCAGGCTTGTCCCCTGCCTGCTTCTACCAGAGATGGTCTCTGTGGACGGGCTCTGAAGGAAGTGGGTTTCAGTTCAGACTAAACTTGCTGCTATTAATCACTTCACTTGGCCACCATGGCATCCAGAGTGGGCAATGAAGCTGCAGCTTTTCTGCTGGCTGCATCACTGAAGTGTTGCTGTGTGCTGAGGATACAGTCTGTCCTGGGGTCTGGGTCTAACTGTGCTCCTCATACTGTCCTTAGCACATACCACAGTTTTTGGCATATGCAAAGCACAATGGTTAAATTTTCTGGAATGTTCGAGTCCAGACGCACAGTCTGACCTTATCGACAGCCATGGAGTCTACACATGAAAGAGATGATTGGAAGATGCTCACACTAGAATTTTCTTTTCCTGGCAGACACTCTGAACAAGCCACACTCTCCTGCTGTGGCACTTCAGGGGCATTTCACACCTCTGGCCCCTGGATACACTTCCACCCACCGCCGACAAGTCCCCTCGAGTGCCTGACATATCGTGGGTGCTCTGCCGGAACTGCCAAGGAACCTGACACACAGATGCACTCAGGGTCTTCTGCCCACTCAGCTGAACTCTGATCACATGTCCGCGTGGGCACAGACATTTTATAAAACTTTCCCTATTCACAGCGCAGTACATAGAAAAGTCCCTCCCTCCTTCTACAGGGTCTCTCTACATCTTGCTAAGCTGTACAGCTCCATCTTTGGTGTCCAGATAACTGCATCCACATTCCCCACTGTCAGTCAGAGGACTGCTCAAGCCCTGCACTGATGGGGCAACCATTAGGACCTGTCAACAGTGTGAATATCAACCCTCAAAAGAAACACGAGATCCAAAGTCAGGCACACCACTGGCCCCAACAAGACCTTTACCCACCCAGAATCAATACTTCATTAAGTAGGACCTCTGAAGTGTGAAGAGGCTGAGAAAATGCCAGCCCTGTGGTCCATAGCCCGCCATGGCATTTGGAGCTGTCTGTAGTTGAAGCTCAGTACCTATTAAGGCCCTCTTGGCTTCCTGTGGGAGCTGAGACGCCCTAGTCAGGATCAGGGTGTGCCCTGGCCCTGGGGGAAAACACTGAAAAGGATAGAATTCTCCAGCGGATGTCCAGCTTGCTGCTGATCTCCAGGCCTCTTGCCTCCTGTCTCTCTTCTCCCAGCTGCTTCGGAGTTGCAAAGTGTCCCTTCTCTCCGGGGGATTCTGGGACACTTTCAAAGTTGAACTTGTCCACTTGAATAGCCATTCTGAGAGAAGAGAGAAAACAGTGGAGAATTAATCAGTAGGGCAATTTCTTCCTGGAGCTGTTGGAGAGTCAGCGCATGCCAGCGTGAGACAGTCTGATGAACCATTATCGCTAGTAATTCCTAACAAATTCATTCCCAGAAAGATGAAATAATGGCTCCCGAGGTGGCCCTGACTGCAGAGCTGGCTCAACACAGTTTCAAAAGAGCTACAGCCGTAGGTTTAGACCTCAGAGAAGTCTTGCGTCGCCCCAGGTGTGAAGGTCTCCATTCCACAGTGGGGTGTGGCATACAGGACCCAGCATCCTGCTCATACAGTACGCTGGATCATGACAGTAGTTCCTTTCTGGACATTCATAGAACATGCTGTCATTACTGGACCCTGGGGACCTGCACTCTCAACACTGCCTGCCATGATTCTATAGCCAACTGAGCTCAGGAGCCGAACTCTGTAAGCTGCCCACAGTTGCCGCAGTCTCCACCTTCCCACGGCAGCTTCCCAGCCACAGACCTGGGGCCCTCCCTTCTGATCAAAGCCACCTGTCCTCCCCAAAACACTTCTGTTGCTCACTGGGCCCTTTGACCTTATAACCACTTCTAGAATGCACAAGGCTCTTCGCCCTAGTTCTTAGCTCTGGAATGTTCTAAGCCAAGGCATGGCTGAGCCCTACTCACTCCTGAAGCAGAAGTTGGAAGGCCCTTCCTTCCCCAGCTCACAGCAGCCACAGCAGCCCGATCTCCCTTCTCTCCTGCAGCGGTCCATTTGCTTCCGGCAGGGCATTTATCACAAGCTTAAAGGCTTATCTCTGAGTTAGTTAATGGTATCTCAGTTCTCCAAGAGTTTAGCTTCATGGGGGGGCAGAGATGCACTTGGTCTTGGCAACTAGGCTCCTCAGGTATGGAATCATGTCCAGGACACAGCAGTGACTCGGTAAATAATCAGCTAGATGAATGAGAGATCGATTAGCAGTCTCTCCTGTCACTGCAGGTCAACAGACTCTTCTTGGCTATGTCTGTTTTCTGACTGACCTTCTGATCTGTCCCCTGTCCTCACCATGGGGTGGAAGTTGGTCACCTAATGCCTAAAACGTCACCTCTTGGCCTATCCAGGCATACCACATGTACTCAATAAAGATGTTATGTTATGTTATGTTATGTTATGTCATGTCATGTGAACCAATGTGGTGGCGCATGCCTTTAGTCTCAGCACTTTGGGAAGCAGAGGCAAGTAGACCTTTGTAAGTTCAAGGCCAGTCTGGTCTACAAATTGAGTTCAGGACAGCCGAGGTTACAAAGAGAAACCTTACTCTTGAAAAACAAAAACAAACAAAAAGAGAAAGAAAGAAAGAAAGAAAGGAAGGAAGGAAGGAAGGAAGAAAGAAAGAAAGAAAGAAAGAAAGAAAAAGATATGTTATGTGGATGTTAGAAGAGGGCTTCTATTTGTGAGGACTCTGGTTACAACCCACACAGGACTCAGAATGAATCAGCTAATGGGTAAAAGTAAATACTGATATTATTGCTAGATTCTGAGTTGGCAAATTTGTCTGCAAAATCACGATAGCATTTGCGTGTGGCTTTTCCAGATCACACCAATGCTGTAGTCTCAAGACCTATGCTGGATCCAGAAAAGGCTGCTGAAGACTCAATACGTCCATGGCCCTTGGCTCAGAGCTTGTCCTGGAAGGCTGGTGGCCCAGAGGTCTGAGGCACCACTGGGTAAACAGTTCACAAAAACAGCAAGAACACCCCCTTAAAGGTAAATATATGTGTTTTTTTAAATTTTTTCTAACTACTTAGGTAAGCAGTTTACCATAAAATCTTGGAAAACTGAAAAGCTCAAAAAGAGAAACTAAAGGCTAAGAATGTAAGGTCCTAAAGGTTATACTTTAATTCCATAATCTCTTCCAGAAGTATTTATATTTAATGTGGTTAAATGTTTTTCTACAAGTCTAGGTAAATCAAAGGAGTCAATCTCTCCACAGCACATGTACAGGCCTGTAAGTCATTATCACATTCTCTGAACAGACTAATCTGTGAACATATTCACACCATTAAAGATTAGTCTGTGGTGTGAACCATTTAAGATTAGTCCGCGGTGTGAATCATTAAAGATTAGTCCATGGTGTGAATCATTAAAGATTAGTCCATGGTGTGAACCATTAAAGATTAATCTATGATGTGAACTATTAAAGATTGGTCCACAGACCCAGCCATACCATTCCTGAGAATATACCTGAAAGATGCTTAAGCATATAACAAAGACATTTGCTCAACTATGTTCACAGCAGTCTTATTCGTAATAGGCAGAACCTGGAAACTACCAAGATGTCCCTCAACCAAAGAATGGATAAAGAACCGTGGCACATTTACACAATGGAATACTACTCAGCTATTAAAAAGAAGGAAATCTTGAAATTTGCAGGCAAATGGATGGAACCAGAAATGATCATCCTGAGTGAGGTAACCCAGATCCATAAAGACGTACATGGTATATACTCATAAGTGAATATTAGCCAAACATAAATGTCCCCTAAGAGACCCCACGCAGCGGGGGCTCGAGACAGATGCTGGGACTCACTGCTGGACTCCTGTTGAGAGTGGCATGGAAGAATGAGGAGATGGAAGGACCCAAAGGGTTCAGGAGCCCCACAAGAAACCATCAAAGCTGGCAGATCTGGACCCACGGGGCCTGCACAAATTGTTATACCAACCAAGGACAATGCATGCAGTAAACGTAGACCCCCTATTCAGATCTAGCCAATGGGCAGCTCATTGTCCATGGTTGTGGGGAGAGTGACCACTGCCTCTGGCATGAACTCTGGTGCCCTTGATTTGATCACTTCTCCTTGGTGGGGAGGCCCAGAGGCACACAGAGGAAGGGGAAGCAGGCTATCCGGATGAGACCTGATAGGCTGTGGTCTGATGGTGGGGGAAGAGATCCCCTTCTCTCAGAGGTCTAGAGGGGGAGAATAGGGTGGAAGATGGAAGGAGGGTGGGAATGGGAAGATACAAGTGACGGATCACAATCTGGATGTAATCTGAATAAATTATAATAATTTTTTAGAAGTCCTCTAACCAAAAGAAAAAAAAATATTCCAGCCCTCAGGAGACAGAGGTAGGTAGATTGATGTGAATTCAAGGTCAGCCTGGTCTACAAAGACAGTCCAGGACAGCTAGAGCTATACAGAGAAACCTTGTTTTGAAAAAAGACAAACAAACAAAAATCAAACAAAAGAATTAGTCCACATAGCCTACTATGCTTCAGGTCTGAAATCCCAGCTCCCAAAAGACTGAGGAGAGTGACTGTGACTTCAAGGCTAGCCTGGGCTACAGGGCAGGTTCAAGGACAGCCCTAAGACTGTCTTTTTTTTTTTAAGTGTGAGTGGGGGATGGGAGGAAGTTATAGTGGTGGTATGCCTCACCCAGTAAACACATTTTAAAAACAATTTTAAATCATTTGCCACATAAATACGATGCCTTAAGTTTGATGCCTCGAACCCATGGTGGAAGGAAAGAACTGACTCCCAAAAGTGGTGCTCACCTCCATACGTGTGTGGGGTATGCACCTGGACCCACATACACATCATACAAACACTAAACAAACCAATAAATAAATGTGTATATCTTGTTGGCAAAGCATTTGCCTAGCATGCACAAAGTCCTGGTTTTAGTCCCTAGCACCATTTTTTGAAAGTGTGCAAATTATGGTATAAAAATCTTAATATTCCTATTTTTAAACTCAGATGTTTCCCGCTTTTAAAGAAAAGTACTATTGCAGAGGTGCCCTACCTTCCCCTCCCCTCTTATTGTCTCATCCGCACTAAATAACCTGGGTAACTAACTATAAGAAGTGTTAAGCTTAAGCCAACTCCACATACCCTGAAGGCCCAGCCAGATACAGCCTTCCCTGATTCCCTGAGAAGTGCCCTGACTGTCTGTTGGCCTCCAGCCTACAGTGGGGTCCCCTTCAGGCCCCCTTATGACCAGCACAGAGGTCCAGAATACTCCGTTAGACACTGGTAAGCCCTTGTCTAAAATTTGCACACATCTACTCTGTATTAAAGGGAAAACATACTCTGTGTCTCCAACAGCCAGCGTCTGATGCTGCTCCCACAAAGCCCCCTGAGAAGTGTGAGGACAGGAAGTGACAGCATCTCTGCAGAGAGAAACACAAGCCCCTCCCTCGGATTCTCACATGACTGAGTCCCAAGGAAGCAGCTTTTCCACTGGGATTGGACCACTGGGTTGCAGGACAATAGGGTAGCAAATGAGCAGAGGTGGAGCAACATGACTCATGGCCTTGCTCACCAAGTCTTTGTGGTGCAGCAGAGAGAGGAAGAGAGAGGAAGGGACAGAGTTAGACAGGAGTTTAAGTGCATGAAGATGTCACAGATCTGGGGTTGTTCCTCAAGGGTAGAGAGCTGTATGGAGTGGAAGAGGAGCCTGGGATCAGGCAGCCTGGACTCCAGTTCATTTTACATAGACGCTGAGTCACCAGAGGTGGCCACATTCACATCCGATGCTCAGGAGCTGGGAGCATTCGCTTGGCTTACTGGGTGTAACTGGTGTTCAACATCATAGCTGCTATTTTTTAGGGTAATGAGAATGTTTTGAAATGGACTGAGCTGCCCAGCTTCTGAATGCTTTGGGATGCTGTGCACTTCAAGTGGATGGATAGTATGCTGTGTCAACAGAGCTTCTACAAAAGATGATGGCTATTATAGGATCTTGTGCTAAAGATCAAAGGGGCTACCTAAAGATGTTTTGTATGGTCTAAAATGTCATACAGATGCTGGTGGCCTGTGTATTAGTGCCCTCACTCTCCTCCTGTCACAGGCGTCATTCTACTGAGCTCACGTCAGGTGTCTTTCCCACTGCATTCACCTTTCTCTCAGACAATGCTGTTCTTTTCAACTTGGTACCAGCAGAACCCAACACAAGGCAGATATTGGTCAAAGGCAGCTCAAGGAGCAGCTGGCCACACAGTCACAGCGATTGTGGACTCCAGACCAAGCCATGATGCCTGTTCAGCACCTGAAACCCTCTCAGCATTCCCCAGACCTGCTGTTTCTAAACAGAGGTCTGTAGTTTTCCCCAAGCCTGCTTAAGGAGTCTACAGACATTGTTACGGAGATTAAACCATCTACAGGACTCTTGGCAGGTTTCCTGTTATTCCTGAGAAGTCTGAAGATACCTGGGTCTACTTGAAATTCACTGTGCCTTTGGACAGGTCACTGGTCCCTGAGCTCTGTCCTGGTCTACACCAGTGTTCTGCAGAGTCATTTCACCAGGCCAGGGCATTAGAAGCTCATCAGAGGCGTCCTTCCAGCTTCTGTCTCACGACAGGAAATTAGCTGTTTGGAAGGCTCTCTGTCTTATATGGCTAAGGGGGCCTGAGAGCTGCTTAGCTTCTCACTGAGCCTGGGTAGAGAGTTTAGGCTGGAGGAAAAAATATCTCCCAAGGGAGGCCCATGTACATGGCATGGTCCAGTTAAGTTCCTGCCTATTCACTCCATTCCAGGGGATACCCAGATGCTGTCTAGAGACTAAAGCTAGGACTAGATTCTGTTTCCATGAGGGAAGGAAGTGGCTGGAATCCATTTAGCTCACACCAGGCTGGGCCAGGACAAACATGACACACCATCCTCTTGAAGGTCCAGAGAGAAAAGACCTGGAGGCCTTCTGGCAGCTTATTCCCTTAGGCTGGTGCTGACGAAAGAAGGTAAGCATGCTCATGGAAGGTTCTGAGCTCTGGCTTTAAGAAGAACGTGTTTTCCTCATTACGCTAATCAGAAGCCAAGGAGTCCAGCTGGTGGGATGGCACAGCAGACAAAAGACAAGAGATGACATGGTAGAAGGACAGAACCAACTCCCGCAAGCTGTCCCAGAACTCCACACACATGCATGTTTTGGTATTTGTGTGGCCATATTATCATGTGTACATGCAAAATCTACACAAATACACATACTTATGCATACAAAATAAGTAAGTAAATGCAAATAAGGAGCTGCACAACCTATGGGATCCAACAGCTATAGATGCTAAATTCATCATGCCATATCATTGGGTCCTGCCGTGTACCAACCACAAAGGTAAATAAAACATAACATAGGATGGAGGGACCATTAGGGCTCCCACTGTCCACCCTCCATGGAAATGAAAACATCCTTAATATGAAAGTCTCCTGTGAGTGGAGCTGAACCTACCAAGCTTGGCGAGCTGCATCAGTGGCTCTCCTACAGAAATCCTTCAGAACTAAATCGCAAATTCTCCTGCATGAGGCCGCGTAGGTACCACTCCTAACAGACTGGTAGGGCAGCAGCAAGGCATGGGTCAGGCCTGAGCAAGGACACAGCTGCCAGATGTTCACTGCCTGTGCTGCATGTGCATCCCCAACAGGGTCAGTTCCCGCTCACCTTCCATTTCATTCTCCTACCCACCCCACCACCGTGGATTAGATCGAATGGAAGAGGAAACTAGGCCCAAGCTGTGTGTGGCCATGGAAGCAGTAGTATATGGGATATCACCATGAGAGCTCTGAAGAGGCAGGCACACACCTGAGTCAGTAGGGCAAAGCCTCCCTGTGGCACTAAGCTGTGCCCCTACAGGGTACCAGCATCCTAGCCAAAGTCCATTTGGTTCCTAGCATTGAGCCCAGATGTGCAGAGGCCATGACTGCTATGAATCAGAGAAATACCCTGGTTGCTGTGAGTGTTAAATGACACACATATATTGAAACAGAGATAGCCAGGTTTTGTTGAGACTGTCTGTCCCTTTTTATTGCTGTTGCTTGGTAGGGCTCCTTCTGCGAGGTCTGGCTGTGATAATCCAGCACATCTTCTCACTGGCGCCCCCCTCAATGAATCTAAACACCAGTCCAAGCCTGCTTCTCTCCAGAACCTCTTCCCTTCCATGTGTTCATGCCCCACCCACCTGGAACCCAGGCTCACATAGGCCTCACAGTTCTTCCACACCTCAAATCCTGGTAAGATGGCAGCTGTGTTGTCTCACCTTAGTGGGCCTACTCCCCATTTGCCTCCCTCACACCTCAAATCCTGACCAGGTGGCAGCTGTGTGCATCTCACCTTGGTGGGCCTGCTCCCCATCCGCCTCCCTCTTCCACACTCCTGGCACAGGCCTCCACCCCTCTCCCCTGAGGTCTCCATGAAGGCACTGTCATAGGGGCTCTGAACTCTGGCCTCCCCTTTGCCAGCCTTCTTTACATAGCAACTACTAATTATCATTCAGAAGGACTTGGGTCACGTATGTGATTTCCTGCCCTGGGGTGGTGATGGGGTGAGAGACGTGGGCACATACTCCAAAGGGCCTGGGTGCCGAGAGGTGGGGAGTGGGACAGAGCCGGGGTAAGACCAATCTGAAGTACTTGCCCAGTCTCATTTTCAATCGAAGCAACCCAAGCCCTGAGATTCTTGGAGGGATCCACAAATTGGAAACTGCCTAATTAGAATGTGTATAAGATAGCATCCTCATTACCACCAACAAATAGCATAAATACCAAATATATTTATAGGATATAGATATGTGGCAAGGCAATACAGATTTAGAAAATAAAAATTTAAGTATTTTTCCAGAAGGTCAAAATTCTTTTTGAGAAGCATGATGCAAGAGAAAAAGCAGAACGAAATGACACTGCGAGGGGACACACAAAAGAGACACACATGTTCTTTCCAGGGACCAGGCACAATTAGCTCTTTTGGTACATTCACCACTCATCCTGGAAGAACATGGGTCAGCCCATAAGCTAGAAGCCTTTATGCTCACTGCTCGTACTCATCTCTCTGAGGCCCTGGGTGGCGGGCACTGCCGTATCCCCACTTTACTGTGGAGGAAACTATGGCTCCTGAGGAACACAGAGCTATTGAGGAACACAGTAGATGAGTGAGAAGAGCTTCCTGCAGTGATGGCTGCATACCAAGATCACATGAGTGACAGGCAGGAGAGGAAGGGTCAGAACTAGAGGACAATAGTCCCAGCACAAGCTGGAGTCCTGAGCTGGACAGTGGTGTGCAAGAGGGAACAGCAGCAGGCAGGGGTCCACGCTGAGGCCCCTCAGTGGTGTTAGAAGTGAGTGCCACATCATGACTATAGCTGTGGCTAAAGAATAACTGAAACAGGACCAGACCCTCCTCTCGGAGTTTGAGGCAAGTGGCTGGCCTTAATCCTTGATCTAGGAAAGACTGTGAGGCCTCACCTCAAGGTAGGGAAGCAGAGAAGTGGAATCTGTGTGCTCAGGCCTTGCGCTTCTCTCCAGAGGTGCCTAAGTTGATGCTGGTGAAGATGAAGGAAAGATGCTCTAGGGAAGCCTTGGAGAAGCACTGGGGTCACAGAGACACCTGGCCCACTCTCCTGAGTCTAGACTCCCTGTCTGTGTACTCTGGACCTGCACAGCCTCTCTGGACAGCACCTCCGGCCACTTGACCCTGCTGGTTGGCATTCCCACACTGGCGTCATACTTCACAATTTTAGGTAAATATGAAATAACCTAATTTCTTGAGGATTTATCAAACAACCCTGACATTGTTTTTTCCTCGGTACTCCTCCTTCTGTACAGATCTCCCTACTCCTCAGTTGGAGGCCCCTCCCACTTCATATCACCTGCACCTATTGGTCCTCTCTCAAGGTCCTCCCCCCGTCATGGTCTGCATATACTTTTCTGGTTTCTGTGGTTACTCCATGTTGTACAGTCATTCCAGAGGATTTGAGGGTAGGACCACAGATGAGAGAGAACGTGCGTTGCTTGTCTTTCTGAGTCTGGGTTACCTCATTCAATATAATCTTTTCTAGTACCATCTATTTGCCTGCAAACTTTGCTATTTCACTTTTCTTTGCAGAAAATGTGTATGAATACACACATACACATACATGTATAAATGAATTGTGAATGTATGTATGCGATTCTCTTGAAACCATGTTAACTATTAATAATCATTAAACTTTAGAGGATCTCTACTCTCTTAATCTTTCTTTTGCAGAGTCACCCAGTGTGGGACCATGTCTGTTACACATCAAAAAAATGGCATCTAAGTTCTGCAGGACACAGTGGGGGTAACACAGAGAGCTCAACATATCACAGTGAGACAAAAGATGATCCTCTATTTAAAAGAAGGGGGGTCTTTCTAATAGCAGTAGGACACAGCCATTCTCAGGCACATTCTCAGACTTGGGGAGTCCTCAGGCTGTCGCCTCTTCCCTTCCTGACCCTCAGGCTGCCACTCCCTTCAGAGCAATTACAGTGTGCCTCATCTAAATCAGGCCTTCTGCATGCGTCCTGCAGTTCTAGGGACCTCGCTACATGCACCCATCATGGAGGGCTATGAAGATATAGCTGGATTCTGTTGTCAATCAAGGATGGATGACCCACCCCTGCCAGGGTTCAAGGGAAGCCCTAGCTGAGCAGGCAGAGAATGGCAGAACCTCCCTACCTGCCTATGGGGCCCATTCTTCTTTTGGCTCTGCAGTCTCCTCTGGAGTCTGAAACCAAGGCCTAGTTATGTGTGTGTTTGTATTATGTAGTGTGTGTGCTGAGTGTATGTGTGTTGTGTATTTGTATTATGCATGTTGTTGTATGCATGTGTTGTATTATGCATGTTATGTATATATAATACATATGTATAATACAAATGTATAATAAGGGGTGGCCACCCACTATCCCCCCTACACCTCACCTGAGGCTCTGGGGCCCTCTACTTCTGCCGCACTCTGGACAACACACAAAGCACCAAGGGGAAGTCTGCAGCTGGAGATAGACAAGACTTCTCTAAACTTTTCTAGCAGGCACAGAGAACTAGAAGATTCTCAGCATCATGGATGGCTCACAGCAGGTGTTGGCCAGCACTCACAGCTATCATTTCTGAGATCTCTCAGATACTTCAGAGGGATAGATAAGGAGATGATACTTGGGAAGAGCCATGCTGCTTGAGTCTTGTACATGCATGTTCCTTTCCATTCTGACTATAGCGAAAGGGCAGTTCTATGTGTTGGGTTGGAGCTGTGGCTAAGCATAGTTGACATGAGCAAGCAGGGCCAAATGCATACGAAATGATTCTGCGGACTGTGGTGTAGGTAGGATAAGCGGTTGTGGTTCAGGATTACATGAGAAGACAAGGGAATTCATGACTAGACAAAGGCTTGGAAATGAACTTCTGCTTTGCATTCACCGTGGTACAAGAAAACCAGCCTTCAGGGGAGCTGGCTGTGCCTCTCACACCCCCTTTTCTCTAGCTAAGACATTCAGAAGACAAAAGGTGCCAGTAGCAGATTCATATGAGAAGACAATCTGGACTCTGAAAATACAGAGCACTGGAATCCAACTCTTGCCCTGCTACCTGCCTGGCTGCCCAACAGGCATCACAAGAAGCTTCCAGATCATTCTGAGTTCTTTGTAACCAGAGGCTTGAGGTTGGGAACTCATTCAACCTTGCCAGGCTGTTTTCCACTATAACAAATGAGAACATTAATAAGAAAGTACCTCTGTGTATCAGGTACCAACTTCACTGGTCTTGAATTTGCATCTAATCCCCACAAGCACTTTAAGAGACAGCACCAACACCCTAATTCTGCACAGGAGAAAGGGAGGATATTGGCAGTGTTCACACAGAGTTTGTAGGTACACAAGCCACATATACCCTAGGATGAATGGTACCCCTTCTGCAAGGACTGTGCACACCAGGCAGCTGCCTATTAAGTAGATTATATTATAGCCACACGCCATCTTGCGGCTCACCTAGCCCAGCCCTCTCTTTGAACAAGTTAAGCAAACACACACCCCAAAGTTGGCCAAAGCTCAGGGCTGAGCTCAGGGTCTCTTGGTTAGAAAGTGTGCTTTCTCTTTGTGCTGTACAGGGACTCCAGACTGAGTCAGGACAGATTGCAACACTCTGTCCATAGAGTCGTAGCAGACCCAGGCAAAGAAAAGAACATGTCTCCCTGTCATTTGTCAGCCTGTCATGATAAAACCAGGGCTCTGGCCATCTTATCTTATCAGAGTGTCATTAAGCATTACAAGCTCTGTGCTGCAAAGAGGGAGGGGAACAGGATGGCCACGGTGAGGGATTAAACCCATAGCACTCTGAAAATGTATGACTTTGATGGATTCCATTCTGGCAGCTGACGATGGCCTATCAGAGGAACCATGGTGAAAATAAAGAATAAAAATCGTCCAGAGTTCTCTCACCATGATCGAAATTAGAAAATGCTACTCAAGATGATTTATGCGGGAGGTTTCCCTTCTTCACAGAATCTGTCAAGCGTTGCAGCAGCACTGAAGAGCAACAACACAATTCAAGCTGAGAGGAAAGGCCAAAGGGCACGGAAGCATGGCAAGGCCCCTGAGGCTTTCAGGTCGGAAGTACAGCCCTTGAAGGCCTGCTCATGGGGAGAGCGTCTCTGAAGACCCCTGGTGTGGCCCAGGAGTCATGGGACTGTCATACAGAGTCATGGGACTGCCATACAGAGGCTGTCATACAGCAGAGTCACCATTGGGCAGGACGTCCTAGCCACATGGCTTTGGCCAAGCAGAAGGACATGTGCTATGTTGAATGGAGCTGGACCATTGTACGTTAGTGATTTCTCTTTACCATGCCATAAGCACAAGGTGAGGCTAGCCAGACTGACTCTTCAGATGGAAAGGGCTTGCTGGGAAAGTTCCCAAGTCTTTGCTGCCTCTTGTATGTGTAATGTGAAATGATGTCCACTTCTGCTTTACTTCATTGACGTGTACAGATAGTTGGTTACCATAGCTTAAGCCAGTGAAAAACTATGAGGTGTTTCTTCCTGGAAATCCCTGCACCCCCTCTCCAGTACATAAGAGCTCACTCCTTGGACCTAGTACAAAGCTACACCTAGGAACATCTCCCACTTTCTACCTGGGGGCCATCTTTCTCTGGTTAAGACTCTCTAGTCCCTCAGTGGCTCATTCATGCGTGTTGGTAGGCTCTGAGGACACTTCTCCCTGATCAGGCTGAGTCTGTCCTGCTGTTGGGCAATTCCTCAGGTACACACCCAGGACGCAGTATTCTGGGTTGTACCAGGCCCTGTGCCTACCTGGCCTATTTGTTCTGACTCTTGCAATGTTCTAAGAATTGTGGCCTAGTGAGAACACAAATGTGTAGGACTAAGAATAAGGAAACCATGCGATAGTTGTCCTGGGAACCATCCTTCCAAGTGAGAGTGTGTCTTTCCTGCAGAAAAGGTTCCTGGTTTCCAATGAATCCATACACATATACCACATGGTCTGAACAAAGCAGAGCTGCCAGGACCACACCTTGAATTCTGGGTCAGAGCAGCAGTGGCCTGACAGAGACAACGGGGCCAGACCCAGACCCCCAAATATGATGCCCCATTCACCTCCAGTGGTGGTGTGACATTTCTCCATGGTTTATCCCAGATGGCCCAAGCATGGTTTGGCCTTTCCTCCCTAGGATCAAAGATGGCATCATCTCAAACATGGGCTCTGGTGTTTCTGCTTACTGGTCAGTTTCTTCACCATTGCTCCCTTGCTTTGTCTTCTATTCCTCCTGAAACATGTCTTGGGGATCGGGTTATACACCCTGAGATCTAACTGGTATCCACAACTGATTTGGGACTGATTGAAAAACATCCAGTTCCGCATCCCTCTGTCATGTGAGCCTACATATACTGCATAACCCACCGGACCTCTGACCTCTCATACCTTGGTAACAGTGACAGGATGTAGGGATGCTGTGAAGGAATAGCAATGAGAGATGGAATAGAGAAGCGTTGGCCTCTGCCTGGTCACTGTGAAGAACTGCCATTACTGTTTTTGTAAATGTACCTGATTTTATTGTAACAGCATTCTACATACATTTCTCCAACCTCAGCTGATAGTAAATTCTAGAAGCCTACATAAGGAGTTACGCTGAGCAGAAATCACTTTTAAAAAACCATCCAAAAGCCAAAATGGATTAACTGTGTCAACTGCCTCCAGTGATTCATTCAACAAGATGCACGCATGCCAACAGCCAGTATTTCAGGTAAATGTGACTGAGTTACTTGCCGTCAAGTTCAGTGAGACGAAAGGACAAAGAGAGGTGGGGAGGAAGGGAAGGAGGAAGGGAGAGCAGAGGAAAGGGGAGCGGAGGGAAGCAAGCAATTGCAAGATGGCAGGAGAATGTACCGATGAGCAAGCTGCGTACAGGACTATCTACCAAGGAACAATGGTGGTAATCATGAGAAATGCTCCATGCTGACTCATGCCAATTTTCACAGACAGTGGCAAACTTGGACCCCCTGATGCCACTCGAGGGTTTCTCTTGGACCTTGTGCTGATGCCTGGCCTCCAGTGCTCTGACCAGCACGCATCATAGCCTGAAGTCCTTCAGTTAGCAATCAGCCTCCGTCTGAGTCATCACTTTAACATGCTAGGCAGTTCTCTTTACGGCTTCCACCCACAGAAAGCTGCCTTCCACCAGCTGAGTAAGTCCAAGGCAGGACAAGTGGTCAGACCCATCCTGTGGACCAGAGAAGGGCCCCCTCTTCTGCTGGGAGCAGACACTCTGGACCAGCTCCATGGGCCTTTGGTCCTACCCCTTTAAGGGTCAGCATTCACCTAGACAGGGATGCAACTCTGCAGATAAAGCATGGCAGCTGGAGGATAGATAGAGTGACCTGAGCTGTGGCTCTGAGGTTCACCTTCCTCGCCTGAGCATAGAAAGAATGACGAGAAAGCTCTTGTCAGAAGGTGGAAACAGTAGCTGCCGGAGAGCAGATCCAAACCACTTTGCATAGACCAAGTGCTTTAGACACAGATATCGGTATGATGTGGGCCTGGAGAATGACAGCATTACTCTTGGTGGTGGGATTAAGTGTGCTTTAAAAGTTACTTTTCCTTATCTTCCATAATGAACACATGCTATTTCTGCAGAGGTTAGGGGATACTGTCACAAAAAAGAAAGGCAACGTCATTCCAGGGTGGCTGGCCAGGCACTGCATTAAGATGAGAAGCAGTGGCCGAGCCTGCACCCACAGGGACGGGATGGAGAGGACCAGTAAAGGTAACAGGAGGATCAGCTTGAGCAGGCAAAGCCTGCTGCCTCTCACACAGGAAGTGTTGGGAAGGAAAAAGGATTAGATTAAAACAACTCGGGTCTGGAACGGCTCCCGGCAGACAGGCAGGGCCACAGATGAAAACACTGGGCTGGCACAGTGTGAAGTGGAAATGTTCACATAAATGTCACGTATTATTACTGCTGCCACCGCAGGTTCTAATCGAGTTAAGCATGGACAACAAAGCTTTCTCCAACTAGCGCTTGACAGGGCCGTTGCTTTGTGGCTACCACTGGGGTCCTTATGTCCCCTCCAGTGCCATGTGAGGCTTGATAGACAGACAAGGTGAAAATCATGCAAGGGACACTTGGACTAAGAAGGACCGACTTCCTGTACTGGTTTGCACCTTAGGAGGTTGAAGACAGAAAAGTCAAGCTTGTGAGAGATCGATTCAACTGGAAACATCCCCTAGTGGTCCAGCTTAATTCTGAAAAGGCCACGCTGTTAAGATATGAATAGCAGAGTCCCCGGTGATATGAAGTTGTCAGTTAGGGACAAGCAGTGGTTCCCTAACGAGACAAAAGGCAAAAAGAAAAAAACAAAGATAAAAAGTAAGAGCAGTCGCTTCTTCCATGAGCAGCTAGTCTTTGGGGACCTGAGTTACACAGCACCTCCAGTCACCTGTCAACCTAGTGCTCCTTACAAGAAAACCCAGAGAGAAACCAGGCAGCACAGGGGTAGCTTAAGACAGCAGGCTTTTAAGTGAGAGGCCTTCGCTGTACCATTCCTCCGGCCATGCAGAGTTGTCCCAAGTCACAGTTTGAAGGCAGAAGGTGATGGCGGGATAAGATATTGCTGGCTCCTGCCCCCTCCCTGCCTTTGCCACTTCTCAGGGATGACCCTGACCTTCAGTATCTCTGAGAGGGGCTGGGAGACGACAGCAAAATAAAATACTGTTTTGCATTCAAACAACATGGAAGATATAGAAACAGGCACGGAGGCAGGCAGACACCAAGAGACAGAGAGAGGTACATAGGCATGTAGACAGGCCCCACAAGTGACTCCCCTATACTATCACTGACCTTGAGAATAGGCGAAAGTTCAGACTGAAGCCGTGGAGGGTCCTAGAAGGTGTTGCTCCTTTAGCTGGATCGCAAGGGGGAATGAGAGCCTAGCTGAAGGTACATGGGGCAGATGCTGGACTTGGGAAAGGAAACATGGGGAAAGGTCACAGAGTCCAGAAAGAGGGGTCTGGCAGGTTCCACGGTGAAGAACAAGGACTGCCCAACCCAGACTGCCCAGCTCAGAGGCTCCCTTTGCCCACTCCCCTCTTTCCATGGTAGGTTCTGCTCTGCCCACTCAGCTCCATGTCGGAGCTGCTGATGTGGAAAGAGTGCAGGCTGCTCTCTGGTTGATGCGCATCTTGTAGCCCTGTCTCGTCACTCATCTGCTGAGCCTCTGTGACCCCCTGGTTCTGGTGGATGCATGCTTCCTCACACAAGGCACAAATCAGATGGAGTAGGAGTTTAATACCCAGTGTTAGCCAGGGGCTTTAAACTCATAAATTCTAGAACTGAAAGAAAATATCTAAAGTTCAAGACAGCAACAAAGATATTCCTTTGACCCAGGAGACAAGACCTGCTAAGGGGCAGGAGTCTGGGGGCTCTGCACTTAATCACCTGACCCAACTTCCTTTGGGGCAGACAGAACTGGAGAGCATATGCTATGGACACACCATAGCCTGTGGTTCCAGCACAGGGCTGACCTGCAAGGCCAGCCTCTTTTGATGTTTCCAGAAAAGGGGAGTCCAGATTGAGTCTGAAGCTTCCTATACATTTTAAGCGACTGCGAGCCAGATCTATCTGAGCTGGACTGGGCCTGCTGGCCACATGCTTAGGAGTCTCTGCTGAGGTGGTTAGTTGACATACCCTCTTCAGTGAGCCTCCCAACCCCAAAGTGCTCCCAAGAGGGACTCCAGTAACCAGCACCTACATATGGGAAGCCTCATGACACGGACGTCCCTTGGCTCCACAGCAGCTCTGTTGCTTAGCTCCTCACACATCCCCTCTGTCATCTCTGTGGATACTAACACAAATTACTGGACAGAGAAGCAGGCAAGAAATCAAAGTTTATTTTAATTGCAAAGGTTTTTTTCCCCCCTATGTTCTCTTCCAACCAATATTATCATCTTCATCATCTTCATTTTAAATTTCATACTGTGGAAGTCTCAGAGTGCCAGATGGAAGGAAATGAAACACCATAATGAGATGGGGAGAGATTTAAAAGTTAAAAAGAGAATGAATCATACACCCAGCCAGAGTGTACCTGCTCCCCCTGCAAAGAGGGAGTACCCAGCTGGAGGACCACAGATGCTGGCAGGGTGCTGGGATGGGGCCACAGCCCAGCCAGGCCAGTGACAGCTCCACGGTTACCCAGAGAGCCTTCTCCAAGAAGCCAAGACCAGAGAGATGTGCAGCAATTTCTACCCCAGCCTCACGTCCATAGCAACTTTGGCATGAGGAGCCCTGCATCCTTCTGCTGCATTGCCAGTGTGGACTAAATCCTGCGCTACCTCACAGCAGGGCTGTGGACTGGGCTAAGATAACTTTCGTCTTGGTTTGGGGGATGCACTTTGGCAGAGGGGCTGGGTCAGGGTAAAGGCAATTCCAAGAAAGGTCAAAGGCTGTGGCTGTGACCCCGCAATCACAAACACTAAGTTTGCAGTCTGGGTATCTAGGACAGCAGCCAGTAAAGGCTGTGGTGTGGGTCTCTCTGCTCTAGAGTGACAATGGGGAGAAGGGTGGCCAGCCTGGCAAGAGGGCAGTAAGCAGTCTCAATCGACAGTGCCCAGCAATGTGAGAGGTGAGAATCAACATCCCAAGTTTGCAAGCACACATGCATTGACATATGACTATACACATCGCATACACTCACACATGTGCATGCACACACATACACACACATACACACAAAACACACATGCACAGACACCATATACACACATACAAACACATGCACACATACCACACATGTACACACTCATGCACACATGCACACACACATACTATTTACAGAAGGATATAGAAAAATAATAGCATACTTAGATACCAATAAACATTTTAAATATTAATAAATTCAATGCTCTCATTAAAAGCCTGATGTTGTGGCAACAGATAAAAATTCAACTGTATGCCATTAGATTCCAAAGAGTTCGATTTAAACATAAAACGTTTAAATATATTAGCCAAGTGGCTCACACATGTAATCCTAGTATTCAGAAGGCTGTGACAAGAGGATAGCAAGTTCAAGGCCAGCCTAGGCTACAAAATAAAACCCTGTCCCAAAAAAGGGAGAGAGAAAGGAGAGAGATAGCTCTAAAGAAACTGATGAAAGGCGCCCTTGGGAATGACTGTACACCTACACTGGAGTGGTTTCATCAACAGCACACACCAGACCTCAAGACTAAGAGCATCAACAGAAGAAAGAACCCTTTACAGCAAGACACAATAAGCATGGACATGCAGGGGTGAGAGAAAACAATCTAGGAAGGAAAAAAAAAAGCCTGCCATTAAAGAGGGTCACACACACGGCTCCACATCAGGGCTCGAGACAGACTTTGCTATCTCTTCCTCAGCAATCATTAGAACAAGTAGGCTTCTTCTTCCTCGGGAAAACACCAAATGGCGGATGACGCCGGTGCGGCGGGAGGGCCCGGAGGACCCGGGGGCCCAGGATTAGGAGGGCGAGGCGGCTTCCGCGGAGGATTCGGCAGCGGCCTTAGGGGCCGCGGTCGTGGCCGAGGCCGTGGCCGGGGGCGAGGCCACGGGGCTCGTGGAGGAAAAGCCGAAGACAAGGAGTGGATCCCCGTCACCAAGCTGGGCCGCTTGGTTAAGGATATGAAGATCAAGTCCTTGGAGGAGATTTATCTGTTCTCCCTGCCCATTAAGGAGTCCGAGATTATTGACTTTTTCCTGGGCGCATCCCTAAAGGATGAGGTTCTCAAGATCATGCCAGTGCAGAAGCAGACACGGGCTGGCCAGCGGACCAGGTTCAAGGCTTTTGTCGCTATTGGGGACTACAATGGGCACGTTGGTCTTGGTGTTAAGTGCTCCAAGGAGGTAGCCACTGCTATCCGAGGGGCCATCATCTTGGCCAAGCTTTCCATTGTCCCTGTGCGGAGAGGCTACTGGGGGAACAAGATTGGCAAGCCACACACTGTTCCATGCAAGGTGACAGGCCGCTGTGGCTCTGTTTTGGTGTGTCTCATCCCTGCGCCCAGAGGCACTGGCATTGTCTCAGCTCCTGTGCCCAAGAAGCTACTGATGATGGCCGGTATTGATGACTGCTACACATCAGCCAGGGGCTGTACTGCTACTCTGGGCAACTTTGCCAAGGCCACTTTTGATGCCATTTCCAAGACCTACAGCTACCTGACACCCGACCTCTGGAAAGAAACTGTGTTCACCAAGTCTCCTTATCAGGAATTCACTGATCATCTTGTGAAAACCCACACAAGAGTGTCTGTTCAGAGGACCCAGGCTCCAGCTGTGGCTACCACATAAGAGTTTTTACAAGAAAAATAAAGTGGTTTAATTCTGTTAAAAAAAAAAAAAAAGAACAAGTAGACAAAATCAGTAAAGGTAGGAGCTGAGCAGCATTCCCAGCTGTGGGGCTGCTGGGAAGAAAGCACTACGGCAAGTGTCTACAGCATCTGCCGCTGCCCAGGGCACAACCAGGCCTCACAGGGTGCTTGCTCATAAAGGGCAGCTCGGCCCAGGCAGGGGGGCAGGGAGCATGCCAGGTACGCAGTGAAGTACACATGGTGAGACTCGGGACAGGGTTTTTAGGGAGGAACACTGCTGCTTACCCTTCTCCAAACGTGTGAACATGAACAGATGGGTTCAGAGATGGACAAGAAGAAGATGCTCACGGGCCACAGATAAACCCCAGCAAACTTTCAGAGTTAGGTTTAACTTTCGTGTATAATTGCTTAATTAAAAACTGAAATATTTGCTTGAGTGAGAGTGAGAGTCCTTACGACTCTGCTGAACATGGACATCCCCAAGAGGGGATTTTCACTGATTCTTCTCAAGGGTTTCTTTCACTACTACAAGCCTTAGTCTTATCATTCATGAAGTAAGCTAACAATCACATATGAGTGAAGAATTGCTTGGTAATGAAACAAGAATGGGTGTGACAGATGTCTGGTATATTGTACGCACTTGAACTTTACCAGTAACCGTCCCCTTGCCCCTAAGAGCTGCAGGGCCACACTGAGGGCTTCGCTTCTCCACTGTTTCTTGGAAAGTTGTTTAGAATGAATGAGGATGGGAGTAAGGGGAGCAAAGAAAGTAAGGAAGGGCACTCCAGCGCCTCCAAAGGCAGATGGCAAAGATCTTGATACAGAAGTGATAGGCTCACATCTAAAATATGGGGCTCAGAGCCCATCAGATGGCTCAGCAGGTGACGGTGCTTGCTGCCAAGGCTGACAACCTGAATTCCATTCCTGGACCCACAGGGTGGAAAGACAAAACCAGCTCCTCTGGCTGTCTTCTGACTCCTCCATATGCACTCTATGCCATGGGCCCTCCTGCCAATAAATAAATGCAAAGATCCAAATGGAAGGAAGGAAGGAAAGAAGGAAGGAAGGAAGGAAGGAAGGAAGGAAGGAATTAAGACAGACCAAGCCTAGTCAGAAAGAGAAGGGTTTGTACACCTTCATGAGGGAATGATCCAAGTTTGAGGCTTTTAGGAGATTCAAAGACAAGTCAGGTACCTGATTTTGTGGCAAAACAGGGCAGCACATTAGTGACGTCATAGCACATGGAGAATGTCAGACACAAACCACCATCATTTGCAGTAGATGTTCTAAGACTGTAAATGGAAGTAAGGGGCTCAGCTTGTGTTCACAGGGTGCCAGGCTCTGTTCCAACACTGGAAAACCCTCAGTAGAGGGAGGGAACTGAGCATAGGGCAAACGAATAAGACAAGGGAGAAGGTGTGTGTGTGTGTGTGTGTGTGTGTTTGTGTGTGTGTGTGTGTGTGTGTGTGTTGCCTCTTACTTTAAGTAGGTTCTATTTTCTCCTTGCAAATAGAGTAAAGCTTAGTTATATCCCTTAAGCCCTTCATAATGAAAACACAGGACAGGGAGGTTCTGAGATGAAGAGTCTAGGCACTTGACTTAAAGAGACTGGGACTCCAGTAGAGTTCTAGCCACAGTAGCTGCATGACCTTGGGGGAGTTATTTAATGCCTCTGAGCCTCAGTCTCTCATACTGCATATGTCCTTGTGTGAAAACATCAAGAAAGCCAGCGTGGCTCAGCCAGATTTTTCCAGGGGGCTCCAATGCCATGCACCTCCTCTGTCACAGCGCACAGCCCTTCCTCTAGGAATCTGCTTCTCCCCGTTTCAAAGACAAAAATTCTCTTTGAGAGCCCCAAGTCCACGCTCCCTGATTCTCTAGCCATGGGAAGCAGTACATGAGGCTGTGTTCTTTGCCCCTGATGATAAGGAGAGGAAGCAGCTTGTCAGCTAGGCCTGATCACCGCGGTATTAAAAAGGCAATACCAAACTCACTCAAATACAAAAGACCAGTGAGAATGAGCAAGGAAAGAAAAGAGAGAAGGTGCAGATTAGAATATTAAACCTTACAATGCCAAGACAGAAACAAGAGAAGAGAATATTATGAATACATTTTTACCAATGGAATTTAAACTTTAGCTAAAATCGACAGATTCCTGGGGGAGGTGGTGGCATAAAATCCCCAAAGTTGATTCAAGAAGGAATTTTAAAAGTTAAACACAGAATTATATACATATAGCATGACAATTTCAGTCCTAGCTACATGCCCAGGAGAAATGAGGACTTCTCTATTCACGGCCTATGTATAAATGCTCCCAGAAACATGATCCGCAACGGGCAAAGGGGGCCATAAACTCACTGTCCGTCAGCTGGTAAACTGGCAGGTGAAGCATGCCATAGCTACACAGTGGAATGCGGGTTAGCAAGTAAAGGCTGACCACAATGCAAAGCCCCGAAGCCAATGTGCTGGAAAAAGAGACTAGGCACAAAGCACAAAGCACAAAGCACAAAGCACAAAGCACCAAACATCAGTTGAGCCCATTTATGAAGAAATGTCCAGAGAGCACAAATCTATAAAGACTAGATGTCGATCAATGACTGCCTGGGGCTGGGAGTCAATTGGGAGAAGAGGAGAGAGACCACTGACATGGCTGTTGTGGAAGGGGGAAGTGAAACTCAAAATTGATGCGGCCATGGTTTAAAACTTCTCTGTGAACACATGGGAACCAATGAGTTGTGCCCTGTAAACAGTGTGTAATATAACATGCTAAATATGTCCCAGAGGAGGAAACCACTATTTAAAAAGAAAAGAGATAGCTATTGACTACTATCCATCTGTTAAAATTTCCCATGGCCTTCAACAGACATCCAGCATACCACCACATACTGCACAATGGTCCATAATGTCGCTCAAGACAGGGAGAAATAGACCCAGAAAGTCTTTACCTCACTATGACAGAGAGTGCCATGTCCAGCAAAAACATGGTAGCCAAACTGTGGATGGTAGAGGAGCTCTGTGGAGCCCTCTCCAGGTTCTGGCTGATTCTAATTAATGACAGTGAGTTGTGTTGTCATCAAGTACTACTGTAGCAGTGATCACTAGAATAAAGACAATTGCTCATGGAAACACCTTAGCCTGTTTGAAGTACAGAGTTCAGGCATTTTAGGATTAGCATGGGAAGTGAAATTTGAATGGCCAGCAGTAAAACCATCAACTTTATCTCCACCCATGGACACTGCCAAGGTGTCTGGGCTGGTTTGAAGAGGACTGGGCCCCCCAGAGATTCATAGATTTGAATGCTTGGTCACGTGGCCTTGTTGGACTAGGTGTGGCCTTGTTGAGACAGTGTGTCACTGGGGTTTCAAATGCTCAAGCCAAGCCCAGTGAGCCTTCTCTTCTGGCTGCTGCAGATCCAGTTGCAGGATTCTCAGCTACCTCTCCAGCATCATGTCAGCCTACATCCCACCATTCTCTCCATCATGATAATAATGGACTAAACTCTGAAACTGTAAGGCAGACCCAACGAAATGCTTTCTTTTGTAAGAGCTGCTGTGGTCATGGTGTCTCTTCACAGCAACAGAACACTGACTGGTAAGACAGCAGCATTGCTGCTCTCATGGCCTAGGGAACTAAGACTACAATCAAAGCTG
The DNA here is from genome assembly GCF_964271855.1 of Acomys minous. Lineage (NCBI taxonomy): Eukaryota > Metazoa > Chordata > Mammalia > Rodentia > Muridae > Acomys > Acomys minous. The sequence continues at coordinate 52,660,848 of NC_140493.1, forward strand.
CTCCTGAGCAGACTTGACTTCCCATGAAGTGGGCCATCAATGGGCTAAAGTCTAACCTTCAACGGGATAAGAGCTTAATCCAGGAGACTGGAGAGATGACTCAGCAGTTAAGAGAACTGGCTGCTCTTCCAGAAGTCCTAAGTTCAATTCCCAGCAACTACATGGTGGCTCACAACCATCTGTAATGAGACCTGATGCCCTCTTCTGGTGTGCAGGTGAACATGCATATAGAGCATTAATATACATAAAATACTTTTTAAAAGGAGTTTAATCTAGTACGTGTAACACAAGCAGGCATAGTATTGATAAGGCAGTATCACTGGCTGGCCTTCACAGGGCCAAAGTAAAAAGTAACAATCAACACAAGCTAATAGAATCTAAGGGGGCTACAGATGCACTTTCTCTTCGTGGTGCACAGACCGTCAACCTGCTGAGCAGAGGTACCTGGATTATCACGCCATCCTCCCTTCACACCCTGGAGGGAGCCAGGCCAAGAGGTGCATGTCCTCACAGGCATGTTATCACCTGAGGCCTGCAGCAAGGGACATTACCTCTGAGTTCAACTTAATCTTAAGAACTGGGAGGATGGTCCTCACTCCTCACAGAATAGGACAGGAAGGACATGCAGAAATGGAGGCACGCTCCCTAGGAAGCACTTCAGTCAACTCAGCTGCTAGGGCTCTGTCTCCACCGTGTCCCAGTGACTAGTGCGTAAGCGAGCCCAGCTGAAGATACCTGTTTTCTTTTGTCAGCTCAGCTTCTTGAACAATGAAAAAATAACTCAAAGAGGCATAAAGACAGAGACAGGAGGCTAATCGTGAGCAGCAGCTGTGACTGCTCCTACTACACTGCCCCCCACCTTCATCTCCTCCATCCTTTACCAAGTCCCCAGACCCCACAGAAGAAGGTACCTCTTCTGCTGATACTGCTAGACTGACAGTCCTGGGGATGGTGGGCACCAAGCCTGGAGCTGAGTGCCCAATTCTTAGCAGGGCACTGAGCCCTGGTGATGACCTCCTTAAGACTTGAGTGATAAGGGAGTGAAAACAGGCCATGGCTCCATCACAGTGTGGTTGCTAGCTCCAACAGACTCTTGTTTCTAATCTGCACTGAGGGCCTTGACTGGATGAAAGTGCACAAGACAGTGACAGAAGCCCAGAGCACTGGAACACAGTGAAGCACTCAAGGAAAGCCTCGTGAAGGATAAAAGGTTTATTCTGGCCGTGGCATCACAGGTTGCAGTCTACAGTGAGCTGGCTCTCTCACTTCTGGGCCTGCCTTGAGACAGGGCATCATGATGAGGGAGGCAGAAAGGCCCTCGTGGCAGCTGGGAGGTAGAGAAAGTAGCAGGAAGGGCCAGGGACAATATATGCCTATGCAGGCAACACGCCCAGTCACCAGTCACCTAGTTCTTATACCTTAATAAACTGTCAAACTGAACTCATCAGAGCACCGATCCACTAATAAAGGAAGTACCCCATGATGCAACCATCTCTCAAAGCCCACCAACCGGAGACCAAGCCTTCAATATACAGGCCTTCCAGGAACATTTTCAGATTCAATGATAGCAGCAACTAAAACGCATGAAACTGGGGCTGGGCGTGGTGGTGCACACCTTTAATCCTAGCACTCAGGAGGCAGAGACAGGTGGATCTTTGTGAGTTCAAGACCAGCCTGTCTGTGACGGGACTCCAAGACAGCCAAGGCTCTGTTACAACAGAAAAACCCTGCCTCGAAAAACCAAAATGAAACCAAACCAACCAAACAAACAAACAAAAACAAAAAAGGCACGAAACTGCCCTAGCCTTGTGGCAAGTGAGTACCTCATTTTCCAGGTCCAGCAGCCCCAGTGAGGACGGACTCTGGAAGCTGGGGCAAGAATTTTAGTAAGTGATAAGCTTCCTATTCTCTTCCTTCCTTCCATCCTTCCTTCCTTCCTTTCATTCATTTTCCCCCCTGGGCAGTAAGAGGGAGAAATGAAGCATCTCCTTCCGCTAAAATTTCAGATACTTGGCTTTCTCTCCACTGTTAACACATCCAGCCCTGTGAGCGCTGGCTCTTGCCTTCTGCTGTCTGTGGCTGATGTCCTGACCCTTGTAACCTTTAGAATGAGTCAACAGCAAGCAGTGCTAGTGTGCGCCTGTCATTCTCTAAGTGGTTTCTATATCCAATGACTTTTTTCATCGTCCTCACAATGGTCTCCAGAAGCTGTTCTTTCTCTTATTATTACTAAGGAAGAATCGGGCTCACAGTGTAAGTGACCCACCTCAATTGAGATATTAAATAATTCATGAAATCACTGTCAGAACCTGGGTCTGTAACCAGAGGGCCAGGGCTAATTCTCTGGATTCTTCTGGAAGCACAAGGTATGAATGCACCAAAGAGGTCCTGAGATCAAGTGATCTCATGGGAGCCTTGATCACTGCTTATAGTGGCTCTCTCCTGCTGCTTAGAACAACACGTCCCAGTAAGGAAGACAGACAAAGGAACAAGAGAGGACAAGGAGCCCAGCAAACAGAGCAAGAGGACAGGAAAATGCTGAGACGTGAAGAGTCTGGGTGCTTGTGTTATTCTAAGAACGAGAAACAGCAAGACAAGGTAGGACAGCAGGGGACAGGCTGGGGTCCTGCAGTGAGCTGAGGAATCATCTGAGGATGGTGGTGGCTGTTAGGACGGAAGGGTCCTGACCACTTGCTGTGTGACACACCCTGCATGAGTGTAACGTCTTTGTTCTCTAATCAGCTGTCACAGCAGCCCTCACTGATGCATTCTATTATTAGTCCACTCTACAAAAATGACTCCTAATGACTTGTGGTCATATCCATGGAGTATTGCATCCCTCAGCCCTCATCAGGGAAGCTTCTATTTGCATCAGATAGCGATTAGCATAGACCCACAACTGGCCAAAGGGTAGAGACTATGAGACTGCAGAACACGCAATCCTAAATGGGGTGTCTACACCAAACCCATCTCCTCCCGAGGCTCAGGGATCATTAGAGATGAGGGAGAAGAAAGAGTGGAAGAGCCAGAGGTGGTGGATGATGACAGGAACAGTGTCTTCTGGACACAGCAGGACAGCTGCACATATGAACTCACGGTGGTAGGGATAACATGAACAAGACCTGAGCAATTCAAGAGAGGTCAAATCCCAGCATGGAGGGCGGAGGTCGCCATACGGCCCCACCCTCAGCTGGGGAGCCACTGGCAATTATTGCTTCTGGGAGAGGAAAAGTCAATTTTCTTTAAAAGTGTAGCCCTTGGCAAGCCAATCACACTGCAATGGAAAACCACATAGCCAAGAGTATATGTGTTAGGTCCAAAGAACAGTCCACACCCCACACCTCCAATCTCAAATGGCAGTGCTGGTGACAAAAGCACTATGATCTGGTAAACAGAAGGATCGCTACTGCGTAAACAGAAGCCTAAATCCAGCATTCCTGAGAAATCTCAATAAGGCAAAGTTCTGTTTACCAGGACCTTCCTTCATCCCCTTAATCTACATCCAAAAGTCAACTACCTCAGGCAAGGGCATTTGGTCCCTGGTTATTCTAAACAGCCTGTTACCCTCGATCTGCTGACTGTCATATCAAGTCTGCTTGCTTTTCCACCATGTTGTTTCTCTCTGGCCCTTACCCCACCTCAAGAGACAGCTTTGGCAGTCTGATCCCCAATAAAACTCTCTTCCACCCATGGAGTGGTCCAGTTTGGAGGCTTCACAGTGCTCTCATGCCCTCCATTACAATATGGACAGCAGAAGTCAGACTTAATGGTTTTGTTTTCTTTTCTTTTAAGATACACAGTTGGGTGGGTAGGGAAGGCAGGCGGCTCTCAGAGGAACTGGAGAGAGGGGTGAGTAAGATCAAAGCACACTGCATGAAGTTCTCAAAGATCTTTGTCTTTAAAGTCTCTTAGGGGCTGGTGTACAGCTCAGTTGTACAGAGATTGCCTAGCCTGTATAAGGCACTGGGGGTTCAGTCCTCAGAACTGGAAAAAAGTTTAATAAATAAAGTATATGGAAGAGATGAGAAAGATGAGAGAGATATGAGAGAGAGAGAGAGAGAGAGAGAGAGAGAGAGAGAGAGAGAGAGATGAGAGACAGAGAGAGAGAGACAGAGAGAGAGAGAGAGAGACAGAGAGACAGAGACAGAGACAGAGAGACAGAGACAGAGACAGAGACAGAGACAGAGACAGAGACAGAGACAGAGAGACAGAGAGAGACTGAGAGACTGAGACTGAAGGTTAGGGAGCCAGAGTAGACATGAATCCAAGCTGACTAGGGTTGCTGATGTGAGCATCACTACAGGGTCCAGGGTAGTAATGAGTTCCCTGAATGGAGAGGCAGAGAACTTGCAAGGACAAATGGCTACACTGACACAAAAACAGCAAACTTGTATCTTCACCTTGCCCCTATATATCCATCAACTCAAGATGCACTGTAGAGTTACAAGCAAAACCCAAAGTGATAAAGCCTATCAGAGAAAACCACAAGGGAGTGTCTGTTGACATCCTTGCATTCAGGCAAGATTTCTAATGATCAAAACCTAACAGTGACTCATAGCTCAGAAACTGATAAAGTATTATTAAAAGGTGCTGCTCTTGGAACACGGGGAGATAAACCACACAGGAATGAGTGGTTACATGGTACATCTGATCAACTACTTGTAACTAGAATATGCCAAGTTCTCATAACTCATAGCTACAAAACCAACAACCTCAATATTTATGCGCTTTAAGAAATATTAAATCAATACTTATTTGAACAACCAAACACATCTTCTCAACAAAGAAAATTTACAGGTGGAAAACAAAAGAAAAGGCCCTTATTGACCATTTAGGAAAAGCAAATTGAAGCCATAATGAGAGAGCACTTCACATCTGTTAGGACTGTAACAATAAGAAGGATGTGCCACACCACCAGAGGCCAGAGGGTGTGGACAGCCAGTGATGTACCCAATAATACAGATGCGCCTCAGAGCAAGTGAGCTGGAAGGCAGACATTGGAGGAACATGCAAGAAAAACTAAATGAGTCTCTTCTATCAGATACTGTAAAACTTGTGTTTAAGACAAGAAATTAAAATCATTTTATCTCCCCCACCTTCTAAGACTTTCATGCCATTGTTTTAATTCCCACCCAGTAAAACTTTTGTATACACAGAGCCCACTGTGCTCTAGGAATCTGATGGCCTGGAACAGTGACCCCTGTCCCCTTGAAGCAATGGTCTCTTTGTCCTTTCTTGTCCTGGACTCTGAAGTCAGAATGACAGTCACAACCTGAGTTAGAATAAAGACCAAGTGCGTTTCCTGTCGGTGTGTTTGCTCATCTCAGTCCATCCCCTGATCAAGAGTAAAGGTGCCTTGTCCAGAAAACACCTCAGTTGGAGTGGTGTCTCTTTGCTACCCAGAATGTATTTCTAACAGTTAGCAAGCCAATCTACAGGCTTGCTCTCTACAATCTACAAGAGATGGCTGCTTGGGCATAGGGTTGGGGTGCAGGGATGAAGGAAGCATGGGAAGGCTTGGGCTGTGCTGCATCAGTTCACACACCTGACACTTCGATGCTTTGTTGGCTGTGAATGAAGGCCCAAACTTCGCCAAATTGCACACCCTTATATAAGTATTACTGTTTGCCCATCAACTGCACTTCCGTGAAGCTGTTTAATGGACTGTATGTTTAGAGTCCTCCCTACATTCATGCTGTCACCTTAACTGCCAATGGGAGGGTATTTGGAGTTGGGTCTTTGTGAGGGAACTGAGGTGGAGGTCACGAGGGTGAGCATCCACCATGAGTTTGTCATTAGTTCTGACCAGAAAGGACTAGTCTGTCATCTGCAAGCCAGGAAGAGGTTTCAGTAGGGTCTAAACCTGCATATCCTCCAGCACCCTGAGGAATAAATGTCTGCCACTGAAGCCTGCCTCTGATATTCTGTTGTGGAGGCCTGAGCAGGCAAAGGTGTTGTTAAAAGATCAACGCATGCACGTTCTACATCACAAGAACAGCCACGTCCTCAGAGGAAGATATGACACAGCTTTGGGGCCTGCGTCTGTACCTGGGCCTTTGGCTGTGCTCCTGTCAGTGATACTGTGTTCTGGCTGCCTGCTGGCAGAGGAAAAGTGGACCGTGTTTAGCCAACATGGTGTGGGAATGACATCATGGCACACCAGGGGTTGGGAGGATTGTCTAGGCTCGACATTTGTCTCCACTGCACACAGACACACAAAATTAAAGGGACTAGCTCTGCAGCCATTGCGTCCCCTTCACAGGCGTTCCAGCAGTTTAGATCCACTATATATCTTGTCAGTTTAATCTGATAGTTTTATTAATATTAGTCTGATAACTGGCACGTGTGTGATTTAGGCAAATGATTTCACAAATAGAAGATATAAGCATAGGACTCCATACTGAGTTTCATATATAATGCACACTGAAATTGTTTACTCTCGTACTAGTCATACGGACAGTAGAGATAAAAATAAAAAAATATAAAAATATAAAAACTTGGTTGCCAAACCTTTGCCACAAGGGAGCTGGCCACTGAAAGCCAAATGTCCCCAGCCCATCGTGACCCTCGCCTCATCTAAGTACAAACGCACCAGAAACATATGTCCTTGTAAAATACACCTTATAGGCCTTACCACCTGGACTCTTCACAACACCAACCATGGGTTCTTTGATGTATAGGGACACACAGAACCAGGTCCACCTACTGGGAGACATAATGGTTCCCAAAGCTCCCTGAAGACAGCTACAGAAATCAACTTGATTGCCAGTGCCCTATCTTGTTCAGCATCCACACAGGAGACAAGCAAAGGTATCAGATGGCTGCACATGTCCAGCTGCCCCATCCCAAATGCTCTGAGACCAGAGGGAATGATGTTTGACTAGGAAAAAGCCCAGACCTGACCACCTGATAGGATAAGAGATGAGAAGTGCCTAAATGGAAAATCAGAACAGTGCAAGGCAAGGCATGGGCCAAGACCACTGGAACAGCAGCAGATCAGTCCTCTGAGCCTGCGGTCACTAGATTCACTGCCACTTGGCACATCCTGTTTGTGATGGCAGCTATGTTCATGTTCACTATCCAGGGAAATCAGAAATAACCAAATCAACCAAAATCTTTCCCCTCACTCAGGAAAATCACAAAGACTTTTTGCAAGTGCCACTGCTGCCTGGTGAACTGTCTGTGCCTGGTGGCGTCTGCGCTCAGTTCCCTGGGCTTGTGACATACACAAGACCGTCAAGGCATTCTACACACACAGGCAAGATCTAGGCTGGATTCTCTTCCTCCTTCATCACTTCCTTCATTGGCGCGCGCATGCACACACACACACACACACACACACACACACACACACACAGAGAGAGAGAGAGAGAGAGAGAGAGAGAGAGAGAGAGAGAGAGAGAGAGAGAGAGAGACTGTATCTCCAGACAGACAGCCTTCACTTGGTACACACAAACACTTTCTCTTGTTCTCTTTCACTCCAGGAGGACACTGTTGCTCCAATGCCTGTCTCCACCTCTTTCTGCAGCGTCTCCTCAACCTAAAAACCTATTTCTGACCCACTTACGTCTTCCGCATCTTCCCTGTAAATGCAAGCATAGCAAGGACATCTTAGAAATTGTCTAAGATTAAGACAGGCCCTTTCTGTGGACAAAGAACAAAGATCTGTGTGCGCTGGACAGCCTTGCTCCACTCGAGCCTAATTCCGGTGATGTGCACTACGAGAGAGTGCCAGCTGAGAGGCGGCTGAGTTCAGTTGCCAGGTGCTGAAACTGGACTTTGGCGTGTGAAAAAAGGTATGGACAGGGCACTGAGTATTCCGGAAGTATGACATGGTGATTGACAGCTCCTGCAAGAGCTGAGGGAGTAGTTGCAGGCATTCTGGACATAGAGCCAGGAGCCACCATTCCATCAGGTTGTGTGGGGGAGCAGGACAATACGGTATGCGTCAGGTGGTGCTGAGGGGCTGGCGAGCCTGGAGCATGTACCGGAGGAGGAGGCTTCTGTGCATTCTAATGAGAAGTGGCTACTCTGAATAGGGCAAAGGGCTGTGCTCCTCAAGAGAGCATCCCTCTCTCCAAGGCCATAAGAACAGCAGACAAGAACACAGACAGAACCCTCAATCTATAACTATTTTTTCCCATGAAACTTGAGATCTCATTTGAGCCCTACTGTGCCCACCTGACCTTGGTTACCAGGCACAGGGCTGGAGCAAAACCCTGAGGCAACCCCAACATCTTACAAACTGAAACAAACAAACAAACAAAAACAGGATGACCAAATCTTTAGGAGCCTCAGCCCTTTTGGTGACCTTGGCATCAGACCAGTCTCTGTGCAGCTGGTCTGGCATAGTCTCATTGTGGGTCCTTAGCAGGCCACACCTCTCTGTCCTCCTCTGTGCACCCTGAAAGAGTGCATCTTGGACCAGCTCAGGAGGAGTGACAATTTACTGGGGAAAGGCCCAATGTTTCTTCTAATTAATCCAATGAGGCTGTGTGTGGATCCAGGAGCTGAGAGGGAGAAGATAAAAAGCTGGGAGGATGAGAGGCCTTCTTAAGTGTGCCACTGTTTTGGAAAGAAGAGAGACAACTCATTGTACATGGAGCACTTTATACTCCAAAGATGCCGCTTATCCTGTGATATTCCAAAGACAGTAGATTTTCCTCATGAGAGCTAAAAATAGTTTAACTCTGATTAGTCCCAATAGCAACAACCGCGTTTGTCCACAGAAGCTTGGACCAGCCTGGGCTGTGAAAGTTGCCATGGAAACAAGCGCGGTATAGAAGGTGCCATGATCAAGGGCACATGGAAATAACTGTCTTCGAGGCCTCCTAGGACCGAGATAACCTGGGGAAACAGACTGTTCTGAGGGGAGGGAGCAGAAGAGCTAATCCTGAACCTCAAGAGGCAGTCTGCAAAGATCTGCCCACTAACAGCATGCCACCTTCTATCCTATAGTTTGGGAGTTTGTCCTATTTTCAGATAAATGCAAACAAATAGGTGGGGGGTAGTATTTGGGAGAAAATACAAACCCTCAAATCAGTCAGAGGTGGGGGACAGCAGGGGACACACTGCACAGTGACCGCTGGGACCACTTAGATCTCAGGAACAAAATGAGGTAACAGGACCAGTGCCAGAGAAGAGCCATATGACAGTGTCAGGCACCCAGGGAACGAAACCTAGGAGTAATATTGAGCAGAAGGCAAGGTGCCCTGCAGGCTGCTGTGGCCGGACACCAGGAGCAGAGAGAAGCAAGGCAGTGCAGGCTGCACACGGGCAGCTCATAGTACAATATCAGGGCTGGGAGGTTCAGACAGCAGAACGTCCAGGAGTTCTAGGCCAGCCTGAGATACATTATGAAACCCCAGCTCAAAAAACTAAGTAAGCAAATAGAGACATCCAGAGTAATGTCAGTGACAAGAGGGGTACCACCAACGATCTTGGCCTATGGAGCCACTCACAGACATCCTTAGGTTTGCTCTGAGGAGCCATGAAGGGCTCAGCACTGGGCAGACTTGACTGATCCCAAAAGTGTCATGGAGGACAAGCTCACCCAAAACACAAGATGGCAAGCACGAGGGTACAAGTTACTTTAGCAGCAGTCTCCCTCCAGTGAGCTTCTCTGCACAGGTTTGATTTCACTCAGGGACCCACAATGTGCTCTGCAATATTCATGCCCAAAGGATCCAGAGGACTGCCTACCCCAATGGGTGGCCACCAGCTTAATGACTTAAAGCCATACATACATATCATCTCATGGTCCCAGAGGTCTGCAAAACACCCAAAGGTGGAGATTCTGCCCTACACCCTTGGGTAAAGATTTGCTTTCTTAGCTCTGCACCTTCTAGGAGTCATTCATATTCTTGGGTTGAGGTTGAGGGTCCAGTGCTAATGTGTTCTCATTCCTATCTCTTCTGACCCATCCTGTGTCCTCTCTCTCCTTTAAAAGGACCCCTGTGGTCAGTCTGGGTGCACCTGGGTTTTTTGCTGTATCTTAGCATCCTTCACTTGATACACCTGCAAAATCTCTGCCATAGAAGTAGCCTAGCTATGGGCTCTGACATTAGCGAGTATGCATCTTGGGAGTCAGTAGCATCACTGTGCCTCCCACACTTGTTAACCATTTGCCCCTGGCACCTGAAAGTATAGAAAGAGAAAAGAAGATGCATGCAGATGACTGACAAGAGCACGGGGGAAGAGTGACAGGGGAGGTATAGCACAGGAAGGACAAAGAAGGCAGCATCTCAGGAGGACAGCAAAGTCCCTAGGGGTGAAGCTACCTGGAGTGGTCCAGAGAACAAGGGAGAGATCCTCAAGACTAGCGGATGTGGTACACATACACGGTACTTGGGACTGGTTCACACTTGATTCTACCACAGCATCAGAGAGCCTGTGACATGCCTGCCCCCGCCGACAGAGACAGAGAGAGATGGAGAGACAGAGAGACAAGGAGAGAGAGATAGGAGGGCTGAGACCCATAGCTGGGTGAAGATGCAGTAGTCCTAAGTAAGGAATGGCTAAGTCATGTTATAGTCAACTCTTCTACCTTCCTCAAAGACCCCCGTAATGGTGAGCTCCTGCAGCTCAGTGAACATCAGAGGCATGTTTGAGAAGCTTCTACAAATATGCAGAACTGCATCTCCAAAAGAATGCAGGGACAATTTCTTTTTTAAAAAATTAAGAAGTGAAATCTGAGCATGGCACAACTGTATAACCTGATGCACTCAGTACACTTGAGGAAAAGCAGTTTTTGATAGAAGCCCTATTTTTGGTTTCCTCCAAATTAAAATTAAACTAAATATTTCTACCAAGGGCCTCTGACCCTGTTATTAATGCATGCTCCTGAGAAGACGGGCGAATGAAGGCAGGAGAATGCTGTGCAAAGATGGACCAAACTGCAGTTCATTTATCCAATGGCAAATACTGACACAGAATCTGCACGGCAGGGGACATGCCAGGATGTTTCTGCCTCCCTGACTGTGTCAATTCTACATCCTCCAAGCAGCTGTGACCCGCTGTGACCTGGCCTGTGCTAGTTCCCTAGCCTAGGGACTACTTCTAGCCACCAAGCAATGAAGACAGCTCATCCAAGGACAGACCTAAGCTCCTAACTTACAGTCATCCATGTTCAGACACTCAGAAATGACCATCCAGTGGAATGAACAATTCTTGCACATTCTAGAATGTGCATTGGTGGCCTGGCTTCTCCTCTCGGAGGCATTAGCTCCCCACACTGAGAGCCCCTGAAAACTTGTATTTGTTCAAATTGATCCCAAGGATTTAGCAATTCTCTGGCTCCCAGCCACCCCACTTAAACCCTCTGTACAGACTCAACCTGCATGCCTCTCCCAGGTAGGCTCAGAAGCTATCTCTGGGCATGGAGCTGAAGAAAAGAAGCTGATAAGGGGCCTTGAGAATGCCTTGTAGCAGAAAAGGCTGTGCCAAGAACAAAGAAAGGTTTCCAAGGGGAGGGCGCTTCACCCCTGGTCTCCAGGAGCATACAGCTGACACAGCTGACTAAGATCTCCCCCATCAGACTGCCCATTAGCATTCATCAGCCGTGAACTCTGCTCCTCTGTTCCAGAGGCCTCCCAAACACACAGAGCAAACACAAACAATACAATTACCTTTTAGTCATAGACAGCAAGCTGTGCACTGCGTGTGGAACAGGCTTGCAAGGGATGACTAATGGGGGATAAAATAATATCCTGAGTCTAATTGCCAATGCACACGGCAAAGAAGCAAGTCAGGCTGACACCTTGGGGCCTGTGCAGCATACATTCCCAGGTGCTTTGGAGGGGAGAAAGTCCCCGGGGCCAGTTAGCTTTGAAAGAACGCCCCCATTCTACAGTGAACAGTTCTACAAAGTCAAGAACAGCATTCTGGGCATGAGTGCCAAACCCATCCTCTCTGCCACTGCTTGGAGGTGAGGGCTCAAGGACATAAGGAAGAAACCTGACCGGACGGCCTCTTCTCCTAGAGGGTAGCTGGATGCAAGGCACTGCCACGTCTCATAACCACAGAGAAGAAACAAGACGCCACGCAGTCTGCATTAAGTGTTAGCAGGCCAGGTTTCCAGGGTTTCACAGGAGAGTCCAGGATGCCGCTGGCCCCCAAACACCTCAGTCTGACAGGAAGAAGGACATGCTGTCAATGGGCTGGGCCCCCTCACGCCTTCCCAACAAGGCCTGTCCTCCGTTCCCGTTAGGTAGTAATGAAGGATTTGTGAGTATGGGACCCAGCCTGCAATGGCTCTTTCAGAATAGCCTGCTGAACATTGGGGTGTTTTGTTTTCACCTTCTAAGCCTGTCTTTCTAGGTGGTAGGGTCTAGCATATGCGGGGTATCTATAACGTCAGTCCATTTCTGGCTCTGTGACACCACCTTCTTGAGAGCAGTCTGGACTGTTTTTCAGTACAAGCCAAGGCCAGCTGAGTCTACTATGTGCCAAATGAACTCACATTAAGTATCAAGTGTCCTGTCTACACACCGAGTGGCAGTCTGCATGTTCACATGTCACAGCTGATGTCAAGGTTAGTTCTATGTGATTTTCACTGCTCTATACCGGACACACTACCTAGAATATAATAATTGCCCCATTAATGTCTCCCAACTGAAAGCAAGCAGGACAAAGGAAGAAAGTCCACAGGAGGGACGCAGAAATGAGGGAAACACGCGTTCTTTAAAGAAGGCAGGAAAATTAACTCTGGGGGCCAGGTTACAACAATGAAACAAGGTATGTGTCATTTGAGTACACAGCCAGCAGAATGCATGACTGTCCCAGCACTCCGTGTCCCTTTGTACAGCCTTCGCTCTTGACTTGTTTTAACCAGCTGACAATCCTGGACGTTTCAGAAACTACTCTCAGCAGCTGGCTCAGGAGCCCACATGATCCTCACCTTCCCCATCTTCCTCTGCTTTAGACCTTGCCTGTCTCACAAGGAACATTGGGCATAGAATGGAACAAAAGCAGAGCTGAAAGCCAACTGCAAAGGGGCATGGGGTCACAATGCTGCCGTAAGTCGATGAGCTCCTGAGCTATCTGTTCCTCCAAAGTGACCTTCCCTGAGCTAAAGGATGCAGATCGGTGTTCTTTTCAATGCCACACCCTTCCTGCTGGCACCAGGCTAAGGCTCCAGCAGAGACAAAGGAAACAGGGTCCCTATCAAAAGTGGTCCATGAGGACATCCAGAGACCTAAGTGAAGATGAGGAAAAAGGGCCCCTGCCAACAAAGTCTTCAAGGAGCCGTGGATGCTCCTAACACTGATAATCACAGATACCCTGTGCAGGAGGCACAGGTACAATACCCCAAGAACATATGTCACAGAGAAGTGAAAATGTAAAGGCACCTGAAGGACCGGAAGTGGCGGAGGTAGGGAACTCTAGGGAGAAAGAACACACCCTCCAGCCCTGCAGTGTCATGCTGCGTCCCTCTAGCCTTGCTGCGTCCCTCTAGCCTTGCTGCTTCTGCCGGGGAGTGCTAACTACAACAGTAGCAAGAAAGAGGTAAACAATGCACACATTGGCTTTGTCTTTTAGACACACACAAGGGTGTGTGTGTCTCTGCTCTGTTTAGATGTGATATCAAGACACCTGCTGCCTTTGCCACACAGCTACCTGCTCATTTTACCATGGTGTAGCTGCACCCAGGGCAGGGTCTTCACACCAACTCTGCTCTTCCTTGGAGTGCAGGTGACCCTGAAACCCATCAGGACAAAGCCAGGGGACAACAGGACTCAGTAGACCTTTGCTGAGTAACACAGACATGCTTGGAGAGGACACCCCCAAATCTCATCTGATAGGTTTTCTTCCTGTCTCTCCTCTCTCTCTCTCTCTCGGTTTTTCGAGACAGGGTCTCTCTGTGTAGCCTTGGCTGTCCTGGACTTGCTTTGTAGACCAGGCTGGCCTCAAACTCACAGTGATGCTTCTGCCTCTGCCTCCTGAGTGCTGGGATTACAGGTTTGCACCACCACGCGGAGCTGGTTTTCTTTCTCCTCTTCAGAACTGCTGATGCAGAGGCATGCTCTACAAGATCCAAGGCAGAAAGTAACCTGGGCTTCCGGTTGAGTTCCCAAATACTACATGGCCACTGTGTTAGAAACATGACTCCTGCCCCACTGGCCATGTAAGACATGTGCTGCCTTACCCCCACTTCACAGGTATCCGTTGTTTTCAGGGAAGTCAGAAGTGACCTCCTCATAATGGGAGGAGGACTCTAGCCAGCTCTCTGGAGCACCAGGCCCATTGCTCTTGCTATGAGTCCTTATACAGAGATGATAACAGCAGTAGTACAGCACTGAGCCAGGAAGAGGGACATGTCAGTGCTTCGTGCGAGTGTGATTATATGCATGTGTGCATAAATACACTTGCCTGCCTCTGGACACATGTGCATAGCACCTGTCTAATACAACTACTAGCAAAGTGCAGGACTTGTGAAGCACCCCAGGCTGGCCTGAGGCCTGCTCTACTGCTCAATGCCAGGTCAGGAAGGCACAGAAGTGTCTAGTAAGACGTCTCTCACAGAGAATGACCGTGTGCCCCTTTCCTGGTAACCCCAGTTCCCAGGCTCACCTGTGTGTATGGCCGACACAAAGCCATGGTATTTTCAATATCTGCACACCATAGCACAGGAGCTGGGTTCTGGTGGGAACCTCATTCACACATGAGCAACTGCATCAGGGTTCTCTGCAGGAGGTGTTTACACCCATGCAGACACAGGCCTGTGGTGCCAATGGGATCCACACTTCATCTCACTGGACCTCAGTTTCCTCAGGAGCCAGCAGGGATGCTGGGGAACGGATCATGGAGGAGGTTGGATGGATCTGAAGGCTTCTGGTGGCAAAGACATGCTGTAAAATGTAGATGTACTGAGTACCAAGGAGTCAGCAAGTGGCCAGTGCAGAAAGCTGGGGGACGGGCCTTCTCCAGTGCTGGCACCGAGCACTAAACCCTGGAAGCCAAAATAAGCTCGTCTCGCACATGGCTGGCTTTACTGCGCCTATCTTGGGCGAGTTCCAGTGGCTAATAGGTCTTCTGAGTTAATGTAACTTCTCGGAGACTTTCGGAACTAACACAAATTAAGTGACTCCATTATGTCACTTGGTTTCACTTGGGTTCTGTCACCAGTGGCTTGAAAAGGCAAGCACTTTGCTCTGTGGCACCGCCTTGTTAGCCAACTCCCCAGCCAGTTTGCAACTGTGAAGTATTTCTTTCATTATGTGAAAAATGGTGCGTAAGCCATAAGCCAGGGAAACGCACAGAGACTTTTCTGGGCCATAGACAGTCAGCTGACAAACCACAGCACACCTTCCATGAGATGACCTCCCCAGAGAACCAGGCAGAGGCTAGCTGCTGCCCTGTAGACATACACAGGCCCTTGATCGCTACCAGCATGTACTCCCCACTGTAAGCTCCCATGAGCATCCTTCCTCCCCTCTTCCTCCTCGAGTACACTGTAGGAGCTGAGACCCACTCCTGGTCTGAAGGGCACTCTGTAAAGTCGGGGAGAAATGCCCATGTCCACATGCCACCCCGATCTGCGCAGCTCTGAGGAAGAGCTCACAACTCCACACCAGGAGCCGTTCTGCACAGCACACTGCTTTCTAATGGCATCGCCCTAACTTTTCACTGGAGCACAACACCTGAGCACTTGCTGACCCCATTCCCAGAGGGTGTTCCCAGCCTGCAGGGTGCATAGGCTGCCAGCAAATGCATCCAAGTTAACAAAAGTGCCCTTTCCTCCAGGCCACACAAGCCCCAGATACAGCAGCTGAGCAACATGATAGTGGGGATGCCAGTGTGTGACTTGCTCAGGACACAACCTATGCAAGCACAACCAAAGAAACAGAAGAAAGCTATGTGAGGTAAGACTGGAAACAGACTCAGCCAGTATATACTGACATCTTCCAGCAGTCATATAGGACCTAGGAGAAGATCACAGAATCTGACTGAGCTCCTAGAAGCTGCTACTACCTTAGGGAGGAACAAAGAAAAGAGAAATGTCTTAGGAGCAAGTTTAATACCACCGTGGGCCACTGCTGGCAAAGCTCCCAAGCTATGGGATTGGCCTCCTCAATGAGAAACTCAAGAGGCAAACAGGAAACATGCAGGTCAATAATTGGGTTGAGCTACGTCCATCTCTTGAATTTTGATTTAAGAAATGGCATAAAACACCATGCTGAGACAACTGGAAATTTCAAGTGACAATGTATTCGATGATAATGAGGAAATGTTCGTTTGAAAGTATGACACTGTGCCCACTTGTATTATAGTTAAATGTAAAAATGTTCACAGATAAAATAGGACATAGGGAAGTGAGTGGAACAGAAATGAAAAGACACTAAGCATGCACTTAAGGGTTCGAGATAAGATGTTGGCATCTTGTATATATTGCTGAGCCTCCATCAGGAAGATGACTTGAGACGGGGCCTCCTATATCTCAGACTTGCCTCCAAGTCAGTATGTGGCTAAAAAGAACCACGAGCTTCTAATCTACCTTCCTCCATCTTCTGAGTGTTGGGATTCCAGTGTCTACACCCACTCCTGGTTTGTGGTGCACTGGGGGTCAAACCCAGAGTTCTATGCTTGCTAGGGAAGCACTCTACCAACTGAGCTCTATCTCCACCTCCATGGTTGGGCTTGTTAGGGTTAGAATACATAATGGTAGCCTCAGGTGTCAATACAATGTGGTGATCGGCAACTCTCTTTTATTTGGCCCTTCCAGGGTAGATACCCAGCCCTGAGGCAGATGCACCTGGATTATTACTCCCCATTGGATAAGACGGGATAGCCAAGGTCATGACCAAGAACCTGAAGAGCCGGGACTGCCACCCACATCCCTGGCTAATTGATGGAGTACTTTTTTTTTTTTTTGACAAGATATGGCAAGGACCTTTCCTAACCAATAAGTAAAGGCATTTGATGGCCCAAAGGTGAGAGTGTGTTCCACTTGAGAGATCCCAGTCTGGGCTCAGCATGCAGACAGATTCTAATCCCTAGTTAGGGATGCCTGGCTTCCAGGCCTAATGGAGTAGTGTGGCTCCAAGAACAGTGAGTTAGGTCATTCCACGGATGAGCCAGGAAATACAAGCAACAAAGATAACACCACACCGGGGCCACATCAAGCAGGGAATGAGGATAAGGGTCTAGGAGCCACAGCAGAGGAGAGACCCTAGAGAAAGACCAGAGTTCGGCAAAACTGAGCCACATCCACGTGTGCCAGCCACACCTGGCCCAAGTACCTGTAGGGGCCAGGAAGAGAAAGGCAGCTGGGATTTGTGGCTTGCCTTGGCTCCCTGGGGACGCTGTGTCTCTGTCTCTCTCTGTCTCTCTGTCTCTCTGTCTCTCTGTCTCTCTCTCTGTCTCTCTCTCTGTCTCTCTCTCTGTCTCTCTCTCTGTCTCTCTGTCTCTGTCTCTGTCTCTGTCTCTCTCTCTCTGTCTCTCTCTCTCTCTCTCTCTCTCTCTCTCTCTCTCTCTCTCTCTCTCTCTCTCTCTGTGTGTGTGTGTGTGTGTGTGTGTGTGTGTGTGTGTGTGTGTGTGATTCCCGCAGGTGCATCAATCAATCACACAGGCCTCGCCCCCAGGCAGGTTCCTTCACAGCTCTTCTGCCTTGCCTTTCCTATCCAATGAGGACATTCCAACATGGACTGCTGACTGGCTCACAGTTCTGGGTTTTAAATCCCTTTGGTAAACAACCTCCCTAGGTAGGGCAGTTTCTCATTGACAGCAGGCGAAGGAAGACTTTTTGGTCCCAGGATAAGGGAGCAGGAAGAAGCATGGCAGATGAGGCCCCAGTGATATCTGCTGAGTTAAGCAAAAGCTTGATCCGGTGGTTTCTACAGAAGGGCAATGGATCTTCCATGGACCCTTTATTAACCATGACGGGCTGAGGCTGCAGGCTGCTCTGGCAGTCTAGAGCAGACGTCCTGAAAATTAACCTTGTCAACTTCTACTTTCTGGAGCCCCTACCATGAATCACGAGCTGATGGGTGTGTGACAAGGACTAGTTTCACTATCTAAAGCAATGGGGGGGGGGGGGGGGGAGTGACAACACACATAGATTGCCATGAATAGGAGACTATCCTTGGGACCTCAACAAAGCAGGGTGACTCTCTACTCAAAGCAATTAAGTTATTTATGAAAGGACCAAGCTGAAAACGCATGACACGCTCCAGGCCCAGGCAATGCTCGCTTGTCATGGCAGTGAGCAGCTGAGAAGACAGGAGCCTCCACGTGAGTCTCCGTCCCACCCCCAACTTGTGACAGGGATACTTCAGGAATGTCTGCATGGAAGACCCCAGGCAAGAGGCACGGAGAGGAAAAGTCCTGAAGGGAAATGTCTGAGCCGGGACTTTTGAGTTGCAAAGGTCTACAGTGTACAAGAACCTCAATCATGCCATCTCATTTTTCTCTGCTTAGAAACAAGAAAACAATTTGCCCTGCCCACCAGAATCAGCAAATAGCCATGTCTTCCAAGACCCTGGCCTCTCAGTTTCACCATGGGTCCAGGCTAAACTCTTGACACTTCCACCTCTGATCTTAGGAGTTCCTACTGTCTCCAGAGGAACCTGGGTTCCCAGGACCAAAACTATCAGCTGCCAATTACCAAGACAGCAGCCTGGGGTGGCAGAGAGAAGGAGGGGGACGCTGGGCTAGGGCTCAGATAACAGCCTCAGACAAAGCATCAGCTCAAAGGCTGGACTGGTACACCCTGCCCCCTCTTATTTCTAGAAATTTCCCCTCTGGAGAACTGTCCCATTCTCCCTTCAAGTTGAAAAATTAAGGATGTAGAAAATACAATAAAAACACATTACCTGTAACTCAGAAATATTGCAGAAGGGAATGCGGAGCCAATGGGTTGAAGAAAGGTCAAATATTCTAGATAATGCTCAATATTTGCAGGAGGATGGGCTCTGTGCGATCAAGTTTTGCTTTGATGACTCAGGGGGTTCTTTGGAGCAGTTTAAGGGCCAAGAATGGAGGAATAAGAAATAGAGTAGGGGGTGGAGGCAGATAGAGGAGTGCTGGGCTATTCTGAGCTGGGAAAACAGCTCTCTGGAACCCCAATGTAACCCCTCGAGACAGAACTGCCCAGTGGTTAGAGCATCAAAATCTGCAGGGAGAAGTTTCCAGGTACTTAAGCTGTAATAGCCTGTGGAATTCTACATAGCGTATGATCTATGTGGGAACACTAGCAAGAGAGGTCAGACGGGGAGTGGGGATGAAGCCCCTGATCCTGACACATATGATGAAATAACATCTATTACCATACATTATAAAGATATTTATGCATTAAAGGAGGTTACTGTGAAATTTTATTTTAATGGTCTGATAATTAAGCAAAAAAAACCCCTCTTAATAATTATCAAATCTTAATTTTATAGTGTGTTTGCTGTTGGCAATGTTACATATTTGTAAGAAAGATGATGCTGATTCTTCATAGTGAGTGCCTTCTCTTGTATCTGAGTTTCTCTTGAGGCTGAGTGGTAAAAGGTGCCCAGTGCTATGGGATGAAGCCTGGCCTACTGGGTGCAGCTCACGCCACGGACCAGCGGCTGAGGCGGAAGTCCAGGCAATGCCCTGACACTCTAGGCAAGATCTGACTCCTGCCCTCAGGGGAAAGGCCACCCAAGGAACTGTCACACAGATGGAAGAACCTTGGTGAGTGGAGGTAGAACTCATGAGCAATGCGATAGGGCATGTGGCTGGGAAAGACATCTACCCATCTACCCATCTACCCGTCTACCCGTCTACCCGTCTACCCATCTACCCATCTACCGGGGTTTGAACATGAGATTGAAAAGTAAGCGTGGAGTGCGGGGTTGGGATGATGCCATGCGGGGATTGATGCAGAAGTGAGCATAGCCCGCAGTTCTAGGGAGTGCGCTGGCTGTGTGGTGACCGACTAAGGAGCCTGGGTAATGGAAGAACTCCAGACCAGAGAGCTCAAATCACCCTGGGCAAAAGGAAAACCAGGCCCCTTGACCCCTGCCCTCTGGCCCTCACTAACACCTGCTCATCTGGCATGTTTGCCTATGAACCAGATGTGTAAAGCCTCCCAAACTCATATTTGATCTCTTTACCTTGTGCCCAAAGTGATGAAATTAGGAAGTGGGGACGTTGAGAAGTGAGGGGGGTCTTGAGGGTAGATCTCACGAGTTAGATTAGTGGACTCTTAAAGGGGGCTCAAGAAAGACCCCCCTTACTTCCTCCTCTGTGCAACCCAAAAGGGAGAGCTGTATACAAAAATGGATACAGCCCGCAGCAGACATGCTTATGATAAGTGGCTGCTCTGAAGCTGGACTTGCGGTGTCCAGAACCAAGAGACTCAAGCTCAGTCCACTGTGGTGCCATGAGAGCACCCACCAGTTCTACGACAGAAAATGGGCATTAAGACCTGAATTTTGAAACAGCACGATCTATAAGATTTCATAAGGGGTCTTTGTATAGAGATCTGAGAAAAATGTTAAGTTAGCATCTATAGATACATTTTATCTAATGTGTATCAACAAACACACAAATATGTCTGTGTATATATGTGTGTGTATGTGGGCTATGTATTCCTATCTTTCTATTAAAGTATATATACATGTACATTTACTAATAGATCAAAACAAAAACAGAGCAGGCAGCTACCTAACAACTACAATGCTGGAATGATGGAACCAGCTCTGGAGCTGCCAGTGGGCAGACACTAGGAGGGTTCTAATTTTGGCACCCAGAGAAGACTGGCCTGGCCACAAAGCAGCTCCCAAAGGCAGCTCTTGTGAGGGACTGAGGAGAAAAGAGGAGAGCTCTAGGGAAAGTCCCAGTCTTCTCAGAGACATCCGGGCAGCAAGGACAGAGGCATGCCTGCAGCACTGCTCTGAAGAAGCCTCAGGTCCACTGAGTGTGAAGTGGGGAAGAAGGTGGCCCTGCTGTGGAGAAGAGCTCACGAGTAGCAAGATAGGGTGTTTGGCCGAGGGAACTATTTATTGGGGTTTGAAGGCGAAATGTCTCCCACGGGCTCATGTGTTTGAACACCCCATCCCTCGTTGCTGCAGAAGGTTATGGGACTTGCAGGTGGTAAAACCTCACTCACTAGAGTAAGAGGGTCCTCACTCCGGTTGAGGTTTAGGAGCTTCCTGTCTGCTTTCTGCTTCCAGGCTGTAGACACAGGACCAACTGTCTCATGCTCCTGCCACCTCGCTTTCCCCGCTGTGATGGACTGTAGTCCTTCAAACCGCAAGCCAAAGAAACCCTCCTGTAAGTAGCTTCTCACCAGGTATTTGGTGCCAGTAACAAAAGCAACATCTAAGTGAAGGTGCAGTTGGGCTTCCATTAGTCTCTCAGGGTAAAATGAGAAAAGAAAGAAAGAGATTTAAAGAGAATATATTCCTCCTTGGGGCACATGGGGAGGCCCCAGCTGGTCGGATGCTCCACAGTCCTCTGCTTATTATTCCCAGCTCAGCGTGGGTCAGAATTTATTCTCCTGCCCTTCCTGGAGTGGTGCAGGGCTCACCACAGAGCCTCTTCTCAAAGTATTGATAGTTGTTGAGTGACTATTTTGTGAATGAATGAAAAAAGGTATGAGTTAAGACTCAAATGAGAAGTTAAGCAAAAAGCTTACTGAAGAAGCCTGAAGTATAAAACCAAACTGCAATTACCTACGGCTTGGGTCATTAATATCACAAAGCCTGAGTTGCCAAGAATGATCCAAGTTTTCAGCACAGGACATGCTGAGTGATTTATAATTTCTTAAAATGGTTTTATACTGGTGTCATAAGAAGACCAGATTTATCTCTCAGATCATGAGCTACATGAAAACCTGTAGACAAAGACACAGGACAGATGGCAGACACCCACCCCCAACACAATTAAGAGGGAGAGCATTGGCAACACGCATGCTTTCAGAAAGTGTTTGCCCTGCCCCCTGAAGCTGAAGAAATGGCATTTGCTCAGCCTCTGGCATAGGTCAGAAGTGTGCAGACCACAGCACATTCCCATACCCAGGTGGCAAGTCCTATCTAAAGGAAGACAAGATGATCCTAGGAGCACTTCCAGCTTCTCTCACAGGAAAGTCAGAAATGGCCCCAAGTCTTGGGTCTCCAGCTTCCAAACTGCACTGCAAGGGGGGCTTTGGGTCCTAACATATAGTCATACACGTCATTAACAATCACATTAAATATGAATGTGCTGGAAGCCATCACACAGTGCAGAATTAGCATAGAAATGAAGATGATGGCATATTTACACAATGAAATATTAATAGCAGTCGAAATGAAAGAACTGGGTTTATACTTAGCTCTACAGTACAATGCTTATTTTAAGTTTCAGAAGGACACATATGATAGGGAAGTACTTATAGGATTTTTTTTTTAAAGAGTCTCAAAATAGCATTTGGTTGTGGCTACACAGACACACAGTAAGAGCAGAGAAGTGCAGACGTGACTGGTACCACCACTGTCACCCTGGGAAGGAAGAGAAGAAAAAGGAGAAGGTGGCAATGTGGGTGTTGCTTAACTATTCTTTGTGGCTTGCTCATCCTAACATTTCCTTTTGAGATTTTTTTTTCCTCAAATCTAAAGGTTAAAGGTTGGTTCATTACTATCTGCCCTTCTGGCCTTGGAGCATCTGTTAATCCCAGGGATCTGGAATGCATGTCAGACTGCTGCTGGCATCCAGCCCCAGGCCCAGACTCCTCTGCATGTCTGACTTCACCCACGGTTCCACACTGATTTGCCAGCTTTCTTTTCATGTGCAATTGACATACTGGAATCTCAGGTGGATCTGTGCTGGGTTTTAAAGGATATAGATGTTTGTGGAAAACACCACCCCACTGAGTTACCCTATTAGACCACCACATAGAAAGTTACCTTCTTCTCTTTCTAGATCAAGTCCTGTCCTGAACCCTCTAGAGGAAACTCGTGTTGAGACTCTCCTAACTGGAGACTGGTTTTGTTCATTCGAGTGCCTCTCAACCTTCCTGCTGCTGCGACCCTTTAACACAGGTCATCATGTGGTGGTGACGCCCAGCCACAAAATTATTCTTTTGCTACTCTTAACTGTAGTTCTGTTCCTGTTATGAATCCTAATGTGAATATCTATGTTCTCCAGTGGTCTTAGGTGACCCCTGGGAAAGAGTCATTGCCCCCCCCAAGGTGGTCTGGACCCCACAGGTTGAGAACCAGTGCTCGGAGCATCCCAGAAATGGCATCATTGTGCAACAGAGGCTCCACGGATAAGGCTGCCTACACATCCCATCAAACTCTTAGGCATTTTGTGGTTTTGTTGCAGGGTGTGCAACCTTGTAGGAAAACTCTACCAACTGTTTATTCATTCTTCTGTAAGAACCCTGCTGAGTTCTGCTTTGTTTTGTTTTATGGAGGGGAGGTACTGAGGAACATCCCTGTATACCTCTTTTGATGACTATGTTTTCATTTTCAAGTCTATTTTATTTCTTATTTGTGTGCCTGCTTGTGTACACATGTTTACATACATGGGTACACTTGTCTGTACATGCACATGAGGAAGCCAGAAGGCAACTGAAAGTGTCTTTCCTTATCGCTCTCTGTCTTTGTCTTTGAGACAGGGCCCCTCACTGAACTTGGACCTTTGTTTTGAGTTAGACTGGCTGGTGAATCCTCAGGATTATCCTCTCTCTAGCCCTCTGCGCTCCCACCAGCCCTGGGATTACAAGTGTGCACCATCAAATCTGGCTTTTATGTAGACTCTGGGGACCCGAACTCAGGTCCTTATACTTACATGGTAAGTCCTTTATCCTCTGAGCCATCTTTCTATCCCCTTAATTTGTTTATTTGTTTAGTTATTTTTTTTGCATATGGATGCACGTGGCAAGTGTGTGTGCATGTTCACATGTGTATGGGTGCATATTAGGTGTAGGTATGTGTACGTGGCAGCTCATGGAAAGTTAAGGGCTTTCTTCTATCACTCACCATCTTATATACTGAGGCCAAGTCTCTCGCTGACCCTGGAGTTCATCTTATCAGCTGTGGGGCTCGGTAGCGCAGCATGGGTAAGAGGTGGTGGTGGTGGTGGTGGTGGGAGGGGGAGGTAACAACTAAGGCTGGAACAGCAGGGCCAGGAGCATGTGTATGCTTGACATTATAAGGAAGTGCTGTGACTTTGTCTCTGGTGGCTGCAGTAATTTCTATCGTGCCAGCATGAGAGTTCCGGGCACTTTGTATCTCCCCAGTGCTCCTTCTGTGTCTTTTCATCTCCCTGTTTCTGATGAATGTGCAGTAGCTTCTCTCTGTGATTTTTGCATTTGCATTTCCCTGCTGACTAACAATACCAGTGTCAGCTGTTTGGGGTGGGGGGGAGTTAATTCTTTAAAATAAGACAGAGATGGGGATAGATGAAGAGATTTAGAGTAAATATATGGAAGAATTTAGATCTAAGACACAGGCCTGCTGGCTTGTTGTTGTTGTTGTTGTTGTTGTTGTCGTTAAACGTGGGGCCTCATGCATCTGTGATCTGTCTTCATGCTGGACTTGAAGGCCTCTTAGTGGGGGAGAGGTCCAGAAGAGAGTAAGGAAGGGACTCTGCGTCTTACCAAGCTCTACCTACCTGGGTCCCGGCCTCGCTCTGCCTCTGCAGGACACTTACCGCTGGCACTCGGTGGCATGCAGGACGAGTTCAGAGTTGTTCCTGGCACAGACTGTCAGTTCGTGCTCTGTGGAGTTGAAGACATCGAGGAGCAGGTGGCACTGCCGGGTGCTGTGTGGAAAGACAGAGGGAAATTCAGAGCACTCCAATACCAAAGGGAAGCAACTTCGCCCTTTCCTCCTCTCTGGGGACTTCCCACTATTTGAAGATGTGCAGAGGTGGCATTTGTGACAATGCCAAAGCCCCTGGGCATGTGCTTAGAACTTTGTCACACCTTTATGTGTAACCAAATGACCCTGGGAAATGCCTCAGTGCTCCTAGCCTTAGCAAGCCATGAGCAGCTGGCCCTTACGATCATCTACACACGTGGCATACAGTGTCACTCAATAAAGCTTATGTCCAAATGGGGAAGTCTTCAGCTACCCAAGACTGAGCAAATGGACTGGGTCCTGGAATGTGAAGAGCTGGGCTCCGCGTGTTGTGCTGACTTCTCTAGAAGCTACATCATATTCAGGGACTCCTCAGAGCTGTGGAAGCTATCTAGTTCACCAGGCATATAAAGCCTTAGCCCCTCCCCCCTTTGCTTCCTGCACAGTAGCAGGTAAAATTCTCTATTTCCAAAGGCTTCTGGTAGCAAGAGATACTCCCATTGACAGTCTCTCAACCAATGAGCCACAGGCTTCTCAGATCCCCAAATAACAGACCAGGAGGAGAAGACTTCTGGGCTTCAGTCTCCCTGGCTCCCCTTCCATCCTTGGAATGTGCAGGAGGCTTTGAAGCTCAGCAACCGTTCAGAGATGAGACTAAAACCACAGACTGTGGAGGGCAGACCTGGGTCGGGAAGCTCCTCCCACAGCAGCAGACCTGGGTCGGGAAGCTCCTCCCACAGCAGCAGCCCTGGGTCGGGAAGCTCCTCCCACAGCAGCAGTATCCAACCCCGACTGCCTCCTGCCTTTGACTTATTAGCCACATGGCTGAAATATTTTTAACATACCAACAGCCCATGCTTCCTTTGTGGTCACTACAGCTAAGTTTCCACTACAGCTGAGTGCTTGCCTAAAACTAACTCAGCCTCCCAAATACCAAGTGTCACGGTGAGCACGACACGAACTTGACACCTGTTGGGTGATCTAAGAGAGACAGCCATGGCCACCGCAAGAGCAGAGGTAGAGGGCAGCTGTGTTGGCTTTGGGCAAGCAAGATGAATCATTGGTTTGGGGGGCTAAGTGAGACACAGAGACAAAGAGATACTCTCAAGGTCACCTCTAGCTCTGTGTGGAATCAAAACATGACATTCTAGGTGACTCTGACTTGTCTGGTGTGTCCCCCAAGCAACAGGGAGAGCTCTGTTGGTTATTTGCGAATCCGAGCCAAAGGACTAGAGAGTGCGGTAGGATTTTGCCTTTGTGTCCTGACATTTGTGGGGTGGGAGGGGGACCTCTTGAGGTGGGGGCAGGGGGTTCACTCTCCAGATTCAGAGCTCAAGTTTTACCTTCACAGCTGGTCAGCTCCCTTGAGCACACCTGTCCTCTGCTACCTTAAGAGAAGGAATCATAAACAAAGCAGGATGTGGGAACACATGTAGGGTTCACACACACAGAGAAGCAGGCACTACCTAGAGGCCAGGGGGTGTCAGAAAGTAATCTTTGCATGTGTGCATGTCCGGCTTCTCAAGGGAAAGTGGCAGAGGCACAGCATGACCATCTCTGGTACAGGCCGTGCAAATGTGGTCGTCTGAGGTCCTCAGAGGATATCCTCACATTATTGTTGCTGGGGCTCAAGGCAAGGGTATCTTCCCTCTGGGGAGTGGCTTTGGAGCATGCTCAGACAGTTGCCTATAAGTAGGCGCTTCCCTTGACTCTTAGGCAAAGGAGACTCCAGGAATGAAGATCTGGACTGCCCTTGTCATAACTTCATGAAATCTTTAAGCACAGCAAAATCTTTCATCAAACATCAAACATCCATCATAAAGCATTAATGGGGGTGGGACACACTTTTTAAAGCCTAGATAGAAGGCTGTTTTCGCTTGCAAAGCACAGTACCCGGGAAGCTGTGTAGGGATGTGGCACAGAGAGACAGTGGCTGCTGTGCTTGCTGTTCTGAGTCACTGTCTGCGTGGGGCGTCTGAACCGGTGTCTCTGTTGCTCCTGTCAACACGGCATGATGATATAGTGGTGGATCTTTGTTTTCTATCATTACTCATAAATTAACTCCCATCCCAGACTGTGGTAGCATTTTGTGCCCACTGTAATATCATTTTCTCATGTGTCTTTCCACATCGCTGTGGCTAATTTTCTTTATGAGCTGTTAGAACACACAATTTACTTTTTCATTCTTGTTCAATTCTTGGGTTTTTGTTTATTTTTCACCTTTCTGAAGAGAAAGGAAGCCTAGGAAAATTTTTCCAGAAGAACTGAAGTCAGAGCAAGCCTTTGAGGGTAGATGAACTTGCATAGAAAGTGGTAGATTTGGGTCTATGGCCAACATGGGGCAAGAAGAACTCCAGCTGCCAGAAGGCACACATTTGCCAATTTATCAATTGATTCTCCTCACAGATTTCGGAGTCACCCCTGTGTGTCAGCTACTATTGTATGCACACAGCTGAGAAAGGGAGGTGAGGAACAAAGAGAGGGTCTCTGCTTGCTTGCCAATTGAATTGGGGAAAGATTACAGGAAGATGGGGCTTTAAATTAAAACAATCTTTTCCATGACATTAAAAGCAACAGATTCAAAAAGGTTGCAGAATAAAGCCTCATATTACTGGTAATATTTCTGTGTACAATTATAAGGAAAAAAGAATTAAGAATGTGGATTTATAAATGCAGTGCAGCCCATAAGGCATTTAAGAATAAATGCAATTAATGCATGTAAGACAATTGTGTAAATGATTTAAGTCTTGCAGAACAATTAGTAAAGAAGTCAAATGAATAAAGAGACAGTTTATACTTGAGGATATGAAGACCATATTTTAATAGACGTCACAGTTCTCCATATCTACATGTATTCAACGCACCTTAATAAAAAGGGGCAACACCATTTTAGTTTTTGTAAAATCTGGTGTGCTATTTTCATTTTATATTTTTTAAAAAGTGCCAAGGACATTCAAAACAATGATGGTGGGAATGTTGCACAGTTCTGACTTGCTAGACACCGAGAAACCATCCAAAGCATAAATGATGGAAAAGAGCCCGGAGCGGGTTCACAACTGTGAGCTGGAGGTCCGGCTGAGAGGTGATGCTCTCTGCGCACACAAGGTCATATGCACAGGGAACAACGTCCCTGCTTCATACTATGTGCTTAAAAGCATTTCAAATGGCTAAGTGTGGTGTGGCCATTTCCTCAGAATTCATCCATTCGTTCAGACACTCCCTTCTAGAAGGAGACAGGAACTGATCCAACTTCCAAAGCTCAAGGAACTCAGAATGTTACAAGACTCCCAAAGCCTCTCTCCCCAAGGTTGAAGGTCACTAAACAATTGCTGAGAGGCGAGACTCTGTTGTCAGCAACCTGCGCAGGGAGCTCTAGGGACAGTTTCTGTGACCTGTGTAGGGTAGGAGGCTAGGGTAGGATTTTGGGTGATGCCACTGTTCTTGGGTCACTGGTACCTCCCTAGGAAACCCCATTCAATAAGCTGGACTGGGCTGGGGGGTGTTTCTTCTGTCATCAGTGGCCCACCTATGGTCAATGGATGTTTGTAACTGTCCAGAAAGTCATGAAACACTATCTAAAATGTATTTTAAAATTAAAGAGATTAAGACAAATAAACAGCTTGTGAAAAGTGAAATATTTCACAAATGAGTTATGACATAAAAAATATAAAAGAAAGACAGCACGTTTGGCTTTGTTAAAGTTACAAACTTTTGTATAAGTGGAAGCCATTAAAAAGCAAAGACAAGCTACTTGTAGAAAGGTGTTT
Organism: Acomys minous; assembly: GCF_964271855.1. Taxonomy (NCBI): domain Eukaryota; kingdom Metazoa; phylum Chordata; class Mammalia; order Rodentia; family Muridae; genus Acomys; species Acomys minous. The sequence continues at coordinate 52,689,370 of NC_140493.1, forward strand.
GCAATATATTAAACTGACAAGAAATTAGAATTCTGATTTCATGGAGAATTCCCATAAATCAATAAGAAATGACTCGGTAAGAAATTAAGCAAAGGGTGGGGAAGTGACAGTCAAAACTGGAGGAAGTCCAATGGGCAGTAAACAGACATTCTATCAAACTAACAGCCAGAGGAAGAAATCAAACTATAAGACACTATTTCCCACTCAACTTAATGGAAACACCTAAAAGTATTCCAGAACCAAGGTTTGGCCAAGATGTACATCAGCAAAAAGTCAAGTGTAAATAAATTGGAACAACTTCTTTAAAAAAAAAAAAAAGTTTGCGAGGCAAAAGGGGGTGGTTACCTTCTTAAGCTGTGTATAAATACCTTGGACCTAACAATGCCATGTCGATGTGTATTAATTCAGACGGCTCCCACGGAGACATGCTCAAAACCATGCATTGCAAGTGGTCAAGAGAAGGCAAAGGCTCCTTTTAAGGAGGTGCAAGCCAAAAGGAAAGAAGCTGGAAGCCTGTGTAGGGGTGGGAATGAGCTTGTAAACAGCTTACCATGTCCAGACACGGTGGTTCAAAAGAGAATGGTGCCCATAGGCTCAAAGGTTCGAATACTTGGTCCCAATTGGAAGAGCTATTTGGGAAGGATTAGGAAGTGTGGCTTTGTTGGAGGAAGTGTGTCCCTGGGCGTGGGCTTTGAAGTTCCAATAGCCCAAACCATCCCCATCAGCTCTTCCAGCTTGTGCATGTGGGTCAGGATGTAAGCGCTCAGCTCCAGCGGCCTGCTGCCTGCTGCCTGCTGCCTGCTGCCTGCTGCCTGCTGCCTGCTGCCTGCTGCCTGCTGCCTGCTGCCGTGCTCCCCCACTATGATGGTCATGGACCCTAAGCCTCTGGAACTGTAAGCCACAAATAAGCTCTTCTAAAAGTTGCCTTGGCCAAGATATCTTCTGACAATAATAGGAAAGTAACTAAGACACATGAATACATCCTACTTTAATGACGCCAGGAAAGTAAGTTGCAGAAAATAACACATACACTACACATGTATGGCAACTTTTAAAGACTTTTTAAAAATATTCCATACCGTCAGTTAACATTAATTTAGTCTTTATTAGTAGATAGGAAGAATATAGAGTTTTCACAGTATAGCTTTCTGTCTTTCATTTTAAATGTATACAATTTAGCAAAATGTTAAAATTTGGAGTTCCAGTCCCTCCATCCAACTTTGTTTCCATTAAAATGTTTTAGAAAAAGTATCTGAAAGTCATTTAGCACACTGTCTGAGCCTAGGGGCCCCTCTGGAAGGGAGAGCCGAGCTGGGGCTCAGGAAGAGAGACCAGGGGAAGGGGAGAGTGTGGAGAGAGTAGAGAGATGAGGCAGGGCCACAGCAAGGGCTTTGTAGGGCAACTTACTGAGCTGGGCACCCTGGGGCAGCTCTGGCTATATTTCTTGGCTCCTTCTGGGACCCTGCAGAGACTTTTTCTTCAGAAGTGAGCATCTGAGTCACAAGCAGGATGGTTCGTTCTCTCGCCAAATTTTGGCCTCACTGGACAAGCTTTCTCCTGAAAGATCAGGTCTCATACTTAACTAGTTAAATTGCTATGCAGTGGGTACCTGGGGTCATCTAATCCTGCAGCCTTGGCAAGCCATTTAGAATGTTCCAGAAAGCAAGAGATGCTGAGCACTGCTAAGGCGAGGTGTCCTCTGGTCACACCTGCATAAATTTGGTTGCTATGGCAACCGCTAGTATAAAAAGTAGGCTATGAAATGCAGCAGGGCATGAGACTCCTATAACACAAATAGTTTTCAGAAATTAAGTGCATCTCCTGGAAACATCAACAGGGGGTTAAAAAAAAAACACTTCAGATTTGATGGCCAAGGAGAGTCTTCCTGAAGAAACGATGTTTCATTTGGGGCTCTGATGACAAGAAAGCCATCCTGTGAAGGTCTTGGAGGAGGGCCTCCGAAAGAGAATGTGCAATTAATGCAAAAATCCTGAGGCGCAGTGTGATCACAGAACAGAACAAGAGGAGACGAGATTGGCAGAAGATTAATGATGGAGGAAAGGTCATAAGAAAATATTGATTTTATTCTAAGCATGACAGGAAGCTATTTTGAGAGTTTGAGGCAGATGAGTTGTGTGGATTGTTTTCTGCAGGGTTGGGGGTGAGTTCCAATGCTGAAAAGGTTGCAATAAGCACAAGCTCCTTCATCTCTCCCACCGTCTGTAACTGAATCCATCCCTAGTCACAGATGGAGCGGCGGAATCAAAGACGCAGAAAGTTCTAAACCTGAGGAGACAGATCAAAGGTCTGACCTGGGAGTGAGTTGCACTTCCCTTCGCTGCCCTGCCCTGACCCAAACGGCAGCTTGAAGCTCAGAGGGCTGCAATGAGTGTTTCCAGTAATGTTCTGGGATCTTACTGGTGTATGCCAGGGACAGCAGAAAGAGGCTAGCCTGACCAGAGAGACGAGAGAACCGTGTCTGTCCTTCCTTTTGCTCATTTCCAGCCCAACCATGTGGCAGCACCGTACATAGACAGGGCTGTCACAATACCAGGCTGCGTAGGTGCACACAACTCTCTGATCAAGGAGCCGAGGTCCCGCAAGCCACAAGTAATGGCAACCACCACATCCTAGCCAATTGGTCACACAGGAGACACACAGATGGCAAAGTCACACTGACCTGTAGTAGAGACACAGAAGGAAGGTTTGGAATAGGACAGAGATTAAGAGGCCCAATCTGACAGTTCTGGGTGACTCTCAGACTTCACCAGAGCGCAGCACATGGAATCAGTCCAAGTGACTATGGTTAGAGTCCTCAGTTCTGGGGTGGCCCAAGCAGGAAGAGCCAAAGAGTGCCACAAATGCTTTGAAAATGGACAGCTAGGCCTTGGGACAATGGCAAAACCTAAAAGACCCTGTGAACTACCCACTAAGACAGAAACGTCAGGACCCAGACAAGATCTTCACAGCCTCAGTGCAAATGCTCAGAAGATCTTGGAAAATAACTAGCCACCAGAAAATATGAACCCCCAAGTAAAGGGCAAATCAGTGGGGCACCCTAAGAAGACTTTCTTATGGAGGGGTGTGGCCAAGAAGGCAGAAACGAACACCCCAGCAGAGAGAGTGTGAGGCAAGAGAATGAGCCAGGAGAAACATCAGAGCAGAGAACTGAGCTGGGAAATCCACCCAACAGTAACTCACTTCAGTAAACACGAGGACAAGGAAAGAACAAATGAACTAAACCACCCGGAACTGAGAGCCCTTCAGAAGGCATGCCAACCTCCACCTCAGAGTCCCTACATGCTCTGCACACACTGACCAACACCTGAACTCCATCTACAAGAGGGGAAAAAAAACCCCAAACAATATTCAAGAAGAGTAGAAATCACACAAAGAATGTTTAGAGACCACAAAGAAAATGAGAAAGATAAATACATCAACCAACAGAAACAAAAGAGGAAAAAAATTATTGGAAAATATAACCCTAAGCAGGTAGTAAGTGGGAGCACAATCTAACAAGAACTATGTCATAAGAAACTCAGGAAGAAGGAAAAACGTACATATAGCCTTCGAAGAAATGATAGCAGAAAACCTCCCAGAGTTGACTACGATGTTAAATGGATCCTTGAAGCTCAAACCACCCATCACAGTACACATACAAAGAAGCAGCGTGGGCTGCCCAGAGGAAAGGCAGAAGACAGAAAGCTGATGGGGCAAACAAGCAAGAGACAAAGGAAACAGGTGTGAAAAATCTGAAGCTCTGGTTATCAGAACCTGTGAAGGGCAGAGGAAGTAGGGTATTTTATGGTGATTGAGGGGTGGAGTGACTGTAACCAGAAGTCTAGGTCCAAGGGGGGAGGTGGGCGGGGGAGGGAAAGTCCTTCAGGAGTCAGAGGCAGGGAAGGCAGAGACTCTAAAAGCAGCCTTACAGAAAGACCTTCAGAAGAAAGGGCAAGAACATTACTAGGGAACTTGGCATGGGAAGAAGGAGAATAGAGCAACAAAAATGTCAAGTGCCCAGTGAAAGAGAACTTACGAAGATCTATGGCAGTCAAAGGCAGAAGCACAGCAGAGTCCACTTTAAATGACAGAGAGAGAGAGAGAGAGAGAGAGAGAGAGAGAGAGAGAGAGGGAGGGAGGAGGAGGGGGGGAGGGAGGGAGGGGGGGGGAGGGAGGGAGGGAGGGGGGGGAGGGAGGGAGGGAGGGGGAGGGAGAGGGAGGGAGGGAGGGAGGGGGAGGGAGAGGGAGAGGGAGAGGGAGAGGGAGAGGGAGAGGGAGACAGACAGACAGACAGACAGACAGACAGACAGAGATATGACACAATCAAACAGGACCAGTGCCACTGGGAGGGTGGCACGCAGGCATCATAGTGTCCCAGTTGCACCAGTGTGACAACCCGGGATGACACACGGCACAAACTGCCAAAATCAACCCCAGGAAAGGTGAGTGGTTTGAAAAGTTCCCGACCTGTTAAATCTATTACCTTTTTAAATCCCCTGACAAAGAAATCTCCAGGTCAGGGTTCTTTCCTAACAAATTCTGGCATACAGTTTTGTTTTTGTTTTTTAACTAAGTAAAGAAAAAATAATACTGTGAGGGTTTTTTTTCCCCCAGAAAAACAGAAGTGAAAGAAAGAAATTATTCCAAGCACAATTTAGTGTACTTCCCAAAGTAGATGAAGACAAAAGGAAAATACAAACTCTTCTGGTGAAATTGCTTTTTCCGAAGTCCCAGGGTTAGTTCCCAGCACCCCCACATGAGGTGGCTCCCAACCACCTGTAACACGGTCTCTCTCCTTGGGCCCTGTGTACATACCTCTACCCAGACACATCATCATAAGTAAAAAGAAAATCCTTTCATAAAGCACAAATGCATCTTGTATCAAGATACGACAAATTATGAAGTTGGAGCAATAATGCAGTGGTTAGGACCACTTGTTCCTTTTCCAGTGGACCTAGGTTTGGTTTCCAGCACCCAGATGGTAGCTCACAACTGTCTGTAAGTCCATTTCCAGAGCATCCAACAGCCTCTTCTCAGCTCCATGGGCACCAGGTATGCATGTGGTACACACACATAAAGGCAGACACACACACACACACACACACACACACACACACCTTTTTAAAAATATGACAAATCATGTCACCTTTAAAATATTTGACACACAAAAGTTCCTGTCCAAAAAAAAAAACTAATATAAAGTTTTTAATATGGGGCTGAATAAACAGCTTTGTAGTTAGGAACACATTCTGCTCCTGCAGAGGAACTAATTTGCACTTCTACCGCCTACACTGGGCAACTCATACCACCTCTAACTCCAGCTACAGGGGATCTGATGCCCTTTTCTGAACTCCCCAAACACAGGCTCACAGGTGCACACACACTTAAAATTAAATCTTTTATAAAATTAAATAGATAAAATTATGTGCAAGAGAGCACACTGCAGAGAGGCAAAGGCTCAATAAACCTAAGGAATATTAAGCCTTAACCCTGCCCCCAGTTAGTGATGTTAAAGTTGTAAAACCAGTAAGTTGTTGCATAGCCTTCAAAGTGTTCATTCTTTCATAAGAAAGAATGATATTCTTAATGAGGGGGTGAAGTTGTATTCTTACACTCTCAGGGCTGAGTTGCAGAGGAAAATTCGACAGTGCACATCCAAAGTGTGTATTCTTCGAAGTTCTGTTTCAAGCACACTCCCCACGTGCACACTGACTTATGCACAAGGACGCTCAATACAGCCAGCCAGCCAGCAGGGAAAGCCAAGTAGTACCAATTTGAGAGGAGCCTGGAAAAGTTTTGACGTAAAAACAGAGCCCCAAGCGCCTGATATAGAAAGGCAGTCAATGTGGCTCAGCAGATAATTAACTGGCGCAGAAGTGAAGTCTTCTCTTACTTTTACAACACTAACAAGCACTGTGCACAGGGTCAGAGGACCAGGCATAGAGAGGCAAACGTCTGCATCTCTGTGGGAGACACAACAAAAGGTACCGGTTTCGCTCACCACACTCCCCACAGGCATGGATTTATGTAACAAGTCAGAACGGCTTCAAAGAAGGGGAGGAACATCTCCCTTTACATGGAATAGTCTCACTCTTCAGCTAAGGACGAGCCGGGCTCAGAGCAGTTCATTAAGTCGCCCTTCCAAGGCAGGAACTAAGTCCAAGGTCTAGGACTCTACCTTCTTCTCCTTCTGAGTCAGGTTGCCCTGCCACACGCAGGCATCTGCTATGCCAGTGTTCCCAAGCTTCCTAATGCTACAACCCTTCAGTATAGTTCCCATGGGGTGGTGACCTCCAACCATAGAATTATTTTGTTGCTGCTTCGTATCTGCGATTTTACCACTGTTACAAATCATAATGTGAGTATCTGATATGAAGGATATTTGATGTGCGACCCCTATGAAAAGGTCACTTGACCCTCCCAAAGAGATTATAACCCCATACTATGTCCTCGTCATATGCCAGGAGTTCTGAGGATGCATTTAAGCAGAGAAAACAAAGAAGAGGCACGGCCTGGAATACATGGTCAGAGAGGAAGAACAAGAGGGGAAGACAGTGTCAACTCCTATGACCACACACACCCCTACCACATGCCTGGCTCTGCCTTAAATACCTGACATTCGGCTTTCTATCTTAACCCTCACAACAACCATATCAGGAGCCGGGGTTTAGCAAGACTCTACAGCTCACCCCTATGGCTGGAAGTGATCGTGAGTGAGGGTGCCTCCAACTCCCCCTTTTTTCCTCTTTATTGCAGTGCATGTGTGTGAGGGGGGCTACATGCAATGTGTAAATGCTTGACATGTGTTTGCACCTGTGTCCATGTGACATACATGTGTGTAGGGGTCTGTGGAGGACAAAGGTGGATGCCAGGAATCTTCTTTGATTATTTTCTACCTTATTTTCTTTGAGGCGAGGTCTCTCATTCAAACCCAGGATTTGCTGATGAGGTTCAGGTAGTCTTACTAGCCAGCGGGCTTCTGGGAGCCTCTGTCTCTGCCTACCTATTTCCTACATGTGTTCTGGGGGTGCAAACTCTGGTCCTGCTGCCTGCAGGGCAAGTGCTTTCGCTTTCCGCATCATCCCTCCAACCTTTCCAGATGCTACTGCTGATTGTCCTGGGCTATAGAGCCTTCTGCAGACTCCTCATGTCTACGTGGTGAATGGGGCATCATGTAGTCACAAACAGTAACAGGCTGGTGATATCCCCTCCCTGTTCCTTAGCAGAGTATGTTTTTATATTGATTGTGCATGTGCGTGCATGTGTGTCCAAGTGTGCATGCCATGGTACATATGTGGAGGTCAGGGAAAAAATAGTAGTACTTAACTTCTCTACTCCTATATAGGTCGATGTGCTGATGCACATTGGCAGGCTTGGTTGCCAGGGCCCTTACCCACTGAGCCATCTCGCCAGCTCAGAACAGAATATTTTGTAACTCAAGCACACCAAGGGAGCAATAACCATATCCTCCTTCTGGAACTTGCCTATCAGGGTGCCCTGGCTTCTGGCCTCCCAAGTGCACGGCTTCCTCCAAATGTACAAAAGAAGCAATTGCTGTTCCCACTGCTGACACAGACAGCTTCATGGCACTGGCTCTCACCATCAGTATTCACTGGGCTGCTCTTTCTCTGTCCCTCACTGTCCATGTCACCTAAGCATTCCTTATCAACAAAACAACTGAGTACTGGTGTCTGTGGCATGGCAGGGACTATGCTGGGTATAGCCAACATAGCAGCCTGGTACTTGGCTTCAGAGAGTCAACACCAAGGTGGGAAGTCAGGGAGGCAGCTAAAGTAAGGCAGGTGCCATCCTGTGGAAGCTCTCAGGGCTGTCTATGTATAGTGGATCTCCTTACAGACTGGCCCTCCCTTTTCCCAAGGAATGTGGCATGCAAGAAAGAAACTAGGACCACCAGTGTTCTTTTATCAATCTGGCACCAGTATCATATTAGATTCTCCAGAGGTAATTTTTAAACATGTGATTTCATGCTATCCATCATCTTTTTAAGATTAAAGAAATATGGGACTTAAAGAAGGGATGACAGCTTTGCTCATGACCTCAGAGTCAATAAGCTGTAGATTCAAACTTTGAGATGAAATACAGATAGGTCTGCTTCCAAATCTTATTGCTAAAATTTTAAAGTCTTACCAAATTTAAAATGAATCTCGCAGATGCAGCAACTTGGGAAAGCTCTAGTCTCTTCAAATGGCCTTAGTGTCATATCTGTGGGCATGGGACCCTGAGGAGCTGAGCTGCCCCTCCCCAACAGGAACCTTTTAAATGACAGGGGGCACATGCAGCACTGTCTCCAGAAGGATGGTTTCGATTCACACGCAGTGCCTATTATACCTTGTACCCTGCTCTGAGGAGTGCATTTTCTACATAGCTCCAAATAGGGATGTCTGAGATTGGATCATTTACTGTAACCATCTGAGAGAAATTGCTCCTTGGGAGAGAGGGAAGCACAGCTGTTAGACAGGGACAGGGTGGCCTTATCCACTTCAGTCCAGGCCCTAAAAACATTACCAGGCAGCTCTGTGTAAAATGCGAATATCAGAGGTAATTGATCTTCCAAATGCACGTGAGCTGAGACCTATGTACACCCCAGAGAGGGTGGGGTGAGGGCGGAGGAGAGGGGAGGGAAAGAGGAAGAGAGGGAGAGAAGGAAAGAGGGAAAGGGAGGGGGAGAGAGAGAGGGAGGGAGGGAGGGAGGAGAGGGAGGAGAGAGGAGAGGAGAGAGAGGAGAGAGAGAGACAGAGAGACAAGAGAGATGGAGAGACAGAGAGAATATTCCATCTCTTTTCTTTTCTATGACATTTGGGGAAAATGGACCACTCTTCAATAATTCCATTCTCTTCTCTTCCTAGTGAGATGGACATAGCAGAGATGTTCTCTCAGAAAGGGACAGAAGATGCCCCTGAAACTGCAAACTCTCATGAAGGCATGTGCACAGGAGAAGGAATCAGAGCTAGGTCTTGGTACTCCTGGCTCACAGAAAGCCACAGTACAGTGTGGAGGGACCCCATGTAGACCTGAGTCTTTGCACTCAGAGGTGCAAAACACATGTGGAGCACTCCCCGCCCCACACCTGCCTCGTCGACACTCCAGGCGTGATGCCCATCTCCAAAGGCTTTTTGGGGGTGAGAACATCATGCTGAACATAGCATGCCCACAATAAAGAGCATATCTCTTTCCCCTTTCCGTTCCAAAGTACTGTGACATCAAAAACTAACAGTAAGGCAAGCTGCAGAGGTGACTCGGACGGTAAGAGTGCTTGCTGCTCAAGCATGACAGCCTGAGCCTGGGTGGCTGGATTTCCCATGGTTTTTTGTTTCATTTTGTTTTTAAACTGGGTATAGCAACACTTAGCTGTAACGTCCGTGCTAGGGAGCAGGGTCGGATAGAGGATCACTAGAGCTAGCTCCTGCCAGCCTAGCTTCAAGTGCAGTAAGAGACGCCATGTCAGGGGAACAAGGCAGACTGACACAGCAGACACTGACATCCTCTTTTGACCACCTCACATACACATAGGCACTCAAATCTGTGTGCGCATGCGCGCGCACACACACACTAACAGAAACTGTAGAAAGGACAGAAACAGAAATCCTGGCAATTCTGGGAGCAAATGGCCCATACACATTTGCATCTGAGCTTTACAGTACAACCCCGCCCTGACTCCCTACCCCTGTGAAAGCTCTGACATGCAGGTGGTCACGTAGCTGTCCAGGCTGCACTGGCTTGGAAGTAAGGAAACCTAGATTTGACTGTCACTGGCAAACTACAAGCGCTGGGTGGGGGGGTGGGGGAGACGACTCTACAACACCTACCACAGGCCTCCTCTGTAGTCCAAGTGGGTTGAGGAGGGCCTGACTTTAAAAGTGAGATGTGTAGAAGTCTGGCACAGCAAGATTCTGACAGGACAGTCTTCACCTGTGAGCCACAAGCAAGCAATAAATTCATGGTGCACCGCAGCGTGCCACTTCAATAAACACTAATGCTGAGTGCCCAAAATGCATGTTGAGTCTGCTGTAGTGGCTAACAGGTAGGAAAACACAACTTCAGCTTGGCTCTGCTTCTGCCCTTCTTAAAACATAGAGAGAGTCATCGATGCCTTGCACTTTCCAGGATCCTCCCATGGGCTGGGCGAGTGTCGAACACTACAACACCCCATCTCCCATGGTATCTCTCTAGATCTCTCCCATAAAAATTAAGTGCCCTCTTCGGTTACACACATAGTTTTATATGTGAACATTTTTTCAACAAAACTGTAACTTACATGGGATGAGAGACAAAGATATGCAAGATAGATTGATGGGTTCTTACACTAGCTGACCCTTGGGACAGCCCCCAACTTGACACCTGATACTTCCCTGAGGTAGAAAGACACTGGTCCTCAGAGGTGACCCATGAGAACTGAGGCCTTCCTGAGGGAGAAGGAGTGTCAATACCAAAGCCTAGAAAAACCGTGGTAGGAAGAGAAACACCCGCCCCCATCCATTCCAAGGTCATCTTCTCCACCCACCTACCTCAAACCCACAGTCAGCCACTGCTCAAAGCACTCAGACCACAGTCTGGAACTGTGTGCACAGACATCTTTGACTGGCATCATGTTCCAGAAGCTTGTGTTGCTTCTGAGCAGTAACCCCCAGTGGGATTATGTCAAAGATGCTTCACCCACTCTCCTGACGGCAGATACTCAGAGTCACTTCTACACTGGAGTTATCAAAAGTAAAGCTGTTATATAAACTCTTGCATGAGTCGATAGATAGATAGATAGATAGATAGATAGATAGATAGACAGACAGACAGATCTAGATTTTATAGTTCTCTAAAATAAACATGTAGAAGTGAAATTGGTGAAGTATGTGTTTAAATGCTCCAAGAAGAGCTGCTGGTTGATTCCAATGCCTACAAATTCAAGTTCAATCTCAACCTCACCAGCGTTTACTCATTTTAGCCGTTCTGGTTAAAGTATACAGTGGCACCTAATAATGGGTTTATTTTGTGTTCCTCTAACAATTAATAATGCAGGACATGTTTCAGGTGACTGTGGCCATTTAAAAAATATGTGTTCAAGTGCTGCATTATATTTTGTGGAATGCCTTGCCTTTTGTTGAGTGTAAGTTTTTTTGTGATTTGTTCATGTATTCTATGTAGGAAAAGCCCATAGGCATGCAATTGCCGCAGCATACATGTGGAGGTCAGAGAACAGCCTTCAGGAGTAATTTCCTGTCTTCCACCTTGCTGAGGCAGTCTCCATGTTTCTGCTGCTGTTCTGTATACCCCAGGCCACCAAGCCCACAAGCTTCCAGTTTACTCACATGCCCTCATCTCAACACAAAGATGCTGGCATCACAGACGGGATTCACAGCATCCAGCATTTTGCTTGGAGTCCAAGGATCAAGTTTAGTCATCTGGCTTCCATAGCAAAAAGCTTTTACCCATTTGCACCACCTAGCCAGCCCAAGCATAAGGTCTCAGTTTCCAGGAAATTAATTATTTATCAGCATTGTATTTTACAGTTAGCAACTTCTGAGCCCATCTAAGAAATCTTTGGCCCCCAAGTCAGACAGCTGCTTTGCTATGACCTCCTTTGAGGAGAAAGAAAAGGCTCTGCAGTTCTCCATAAATCTGCCTCTGCATTCTGCTAAAAATCGGTGATGGTGGGCATCTACTCAGGTGTCTTTATGAATTGTCTTGTCACACTTGGGTACACTGACCTCTACTCCACATTGGTGCCAATAGCACTCTCTCGATGACCACATCTTTACATGACTCTTCAAATCACACAGCCGCTTCCTCCACCTTTGTACTCTTAGGTCAAGTAACGTTGCCTGTTCTGGTCTACTTCAAGATATTTTTGAACAATCACTTGTCAGTTTCTGGCTTAAAGTAAGAGTGTTAATAAATGCAGTTAGGATTTTGATTAGGACGGTCTTGAGCTTAGCCAACACAGAGGAAACTGGAATGTCCACAGGAACCAGCTGTCCTGTCAGCAGTGCCCGCCCTTCACCAGGCATTCAAGTCTCTTCTTGACACCCAGACAGGGGTCCCATTTTACATCTTTATCCCTGTGACATCTGTTTTGGTTTTATCGAAACATTATTTTCAATTTTATCTTTAAACTTCCAAGTGTTTGTTGCTAGTAAACAGGAACACAGCTGAGCACAGGTTTTATGCAATGGGAGACATTTGGATGACAACAATTCTTACTCTCCATTTCTAATTTTTAGGTCTTTAATTACTTTTTACTTGTTTTAAACCTTATTGCTCTGGGTAGGATTGCCAGGAATATAAGAGTGTGCTCACAGCAGACACACTTGCGTGGCTCCTGTTCATGGAGACACTGCTCAGACTTGCCCTGCAGGAACCCTACACTCTTTCCCAGGCCTTTTTCACACTGAGAAGCTTTCGTAAACCCAGTTTCTAGAGTTCCCAGCTAAGTAAGAGGTGAATTTTGTCCAAGGCCACCTTTCACCAACTGCCAGGTTTCCCCCTTTGGCTTGCTAATGAGATAAATTCCAATGGTTGATTTTTTTTTTCCCCAGTGCTTAAAGGTAAATGTGTTTATAGGGTAAACTAGAGTTGTTAGTGCTATATTATACTTTACATATAGCTAAAATTGATTTGTATTTTGTTTTCCAGCTCAACCTGTGCTGACCTAAACGTTTTTCTTCCTATGATATGTTGTCTTTGGAAAGAAACAGCACAGTGAGGCTGGGATCAGGAGGGACCCCTCCCTGTCTGCTTTCTAAACTTCCTAAGCTTCTTTAAGGGCCCTGTGCTTGCTTCCTTTAGAGCTTGAACTACTTCCTGGAGAAGCCACCTGGGCCCACAGAATGCTTCCTGGGAACTTTCTAATCAAGTGTCTATTCACACGCTCTATCTTCTTGGGTCAGTTTTACTACTTTGTCCATTTTCTTCCTTCAAAGCACTGATCCATTTTACAAAATTTGTCAAACTCACTGGGCTATGGCTCTCTACAGTACTCACTTACATTTCTAACACGCAGCACATAAAGCCCCACAGAATGCCGCACCTTTCATTCCTTCTACTTGCAATTTGTGGGGGTTCCCCTCATTGCGCTAGTTACGGTTAACTTTATTATTTAGTCTGTTTTAAAGTATCAGCTTTTGGTTTTGTTGAATGCACAGATTCTCTTTCATACCGCGTTTTACTGGCATACATTCTCTGTAATTTCTTCTTCTATTCACTCGGGGAGCGAGGAGCGCTCTTCTTTGTGTTCCAGAAGCCGCACCACTGATGTCAAGCCACGCATTTCTAGTATAAGCATTCACTCTTCCAGGAATACAATTAGGTGGAGCTGCTTAACAAAACGTCTAGGTTGGCTACACTTTCCCTATGGGTTTTGTTTTGTTTTGTCTGCTTGTCATATCAGATTCTCGGGGAATAATGTTTAAACAGTCAGCTATAACACGTTATTATCTGTTCTCCCCTTTGTGTGCCGGTTTAATTTCGAAATTATGTTTTTAGGTATATATTTAGGACTGTAGTGCTATTGAGAATTCAATTCTTTAATCCTTACAAATTTTCTTATCTTTTTCTCCTGAAATCCCACATGTTTGATATTAATAAGCCCATCCCAACTTGCTAAATATTAGTGTTTATATACACTGTGCATATTTGATGCTGGGTTCTTGTATGGGACATATAGTTAGCATCTTGCTGTCTTGCGGGGCTGACTCTGTCTGTGCTGGGGCAGCTATGGACAGAGGCCATGCAAGTCTGAACCTCTTGTCTCCTTTTCAGATACTCACTCCTTGTTCCTTTCCCCTCTTCTTTCCCACACCCACCCCCAGGGAGAGCTTGGGTCTTTTCTCTTTATTCACATATATAATGTTCCCATTCCATGCTAATTCTGTGTGTCAAGAAGCTCCTATCAGGCTAGTGAAAAGCAAGAAGCTGCTCTGCCTCCCCCTTTTTCCAGAGAGACTGTAAAATGTACCTGGCATTTGAAGTTTCAGGCTAGAAACAAGAGTAGAAATGCTCTCAGGGATCTAACACACAATGTGTTAGAGAAGTGAGGAAAGCATGGGGACTTACACAGAGAGAAATGCGTACACACACACACACACACACACACACACACACACACTGCTAGGAACATCTACAGGAATGCAAACATCGATCTCAAAGGCAAGTAGATCTTTTCCAAAGGAGAAAGAGAATGATAGTAACAAAAAAAAAAAATACTTTTAGGGAAAAGATGCAGTGGAAACCCCTAGGAGTAACCTGCCTTGACACTGGCTCAGGCTGTAAGGGTCTGAGTGGTTATTATCAAACTTGGTAGGTGTAGTGAGAATTTTGGTTTCTTTAAAAACAAACAAACAAACAACAGCTATACTATATGAATTTTTTCATTTGAGTCCCAGGTGTGGGATATGGCGCTGCTTCAGACTGTCCACAGCAGCTAACTAACTAGGCTGTGTCTCATGCTCTGGCAGGGGCATCATTTGTGCCAGCTACACATAGTTTAATTCTGGGAACTCTTGAGAGGGTATAAACGGGAGAGCCCTACTCCCCTGCTGCTGCTGGTCCCTGCTGTTGTTGCTTCCTGCTGCTGCATTTGCTACTGCTGGATTACTGAGTGGCTGGATTGCTGGATTGCTAGATATTCTGATGAAGAATAAGATCAGATTCACCCCTAGGACCCAGCAACCCTGATTAGCAGGAAGTAATTTAAAGAGACCTATGTTCCCTTTCCCCTCTAACCTTCTTTCTTGCCTACCTAATGTTGGGGGGTTGGAAGGGATTGGGGTGGGGAAGGGTAGTAGATATAAAGTAGCCAAAGCCCACCGCCTACAGGTAGGAACATAAGGAGAAGGAAGGGAGAGGGAGGTCTGTCCTGGACAGAGTGGGAGGGACTCTGAACTCAGTCTCCTCAGCAATGGATCTGACTGTGAGCCAGGGGCAAGCAGACTGGAGTCAAGGGGCCAATTGGTCAACTCTCCATGGGGAAAGGGATACACAGAGGCCAGAGTGATCCAGAGACAGTGAAATTCCACCCCAGGATTTTGTGATCAGCTAGACTCAGGGATAATAGAAAAGGGCGATGAGAAGTGAACTCTTAAACTCAAGAGCTGGGAAGAGAAATACACAGGTCAAAAGAAGAGACTATGAAGGCCATGGGCTGGCGACAAAGACCAAAGCAGTACTTTGGCCAACAGCCAACACTTCCAAGTCCATTTCAACCTTAAGTTACCATTCTCAGCTACAGAGGCCATGGCGTTACAGCCACATATCAATGAAGCACGAAAGAGATTTTCTGACAACCCGTGCCATATGTGAAAAATCCTGATGGGCAGAGGCAGAGAAGAAGAGAAGTGGCAGGAAAGGCAGACACGATGCAGCAGAGCCATGTAGGAAGGCTTGGCACACCCTAACACCAGCTGTCAGCGCGCTAGCCAGACCTGCCCCGGGGGCAGGAGCTTTAAAACTTTACACAAATTCAAACAGAAGCCACCTTGGCAGTAAGGACCAACAAAATGATAGATGATGAAAAGGGATGCTAAAAGGCCCAGATAAGCCATTAATTCTTGCTGAAGCCTTTCTCCAGGGCCTGGGGAAGAAGTGAGCTAGATCCATTTAAATGGATTTTTCTGTCAGCATCCTGATGGACACTGTACCTCTATTATACCCTATATAACAAATGGGAGGAATAAACAGCATGGGCTAGGGTGCTATCTGTGAGATCCAAAGACAGGCAGGTATGTGGTAGTCATGACGACATACAGAACCCTGACCTGGCCCACCATCCCTGCAAATATGCCAGGCAGGGCTGAGCCTGGCAAGCTGGTAAGAGTTCAGGGGAGGTGTGTCCACACTCTCTAGGGGCTGCACATATTTGAACAGGCCACTAAACTGTCCTTAGAGCCCCTGGGAAGCATGGAAGTCACATCTACAGCCTGAGTCTGAGATGAGCAACTGTCACCTTCTCACCACATGTGACTCCAAAGTAGACAAACCCATGCTTCCCTCTCCCAGGAAGATCAGGCCTGGAGGACATGATTCCCTGTGCAGAATGAGATGACACTGTACTGAGCTAGAAGGTCCTCATGGTGCTGAACAGTGAGCCTGGAGACAACGCTTTCTTCTCACCAGCCACAGAAGCTTCACAGAGAACATGGTCAGGCTCCTCAGGGAGTTCCGAATACAAGCAAAGCTCCATGCAGAACCCCCATTTAAGAAGCGGCAGTCAGACCAGAGAACAGCACCTGGCCTGGGAGGGCCCCCACAGGGACTGCCAGCACAGCATCCAAAACATTCCAGCTGTGCACTAACATCAAGGACCACCACCCGACCAAAGGTGTGGCCCTGCTGCACAGTGGCACAGGATAACCAAGGTCATGAGAACCGCCACCACCCCCAAGCCTGGTTACCTGGTTGCTGGAAGTGTGCTGACTCGGGTGAAAAACACAGATGGCTCGACCTCCACGTGCAGTCCCAGAGAGAGGTTCCTGTAATACCCTTCCGCGTGGCCTGGGCCTCCAGAGTACTTGAAGTTCAGGACAGCTTCCAGAGTCTAAAAAGTTAAAACAAATACCCATAAGTGGATGACGTCCCATGCCAGGAAGCAGGCAAGCTGCACCAAGGGAGAGTCTGAAGCCACACCCACGTGACAGGATCAAGCAACTACCCAGCTCATACTGTGCATTTGGCACCATTTCTCCTGTGGTACCGAAGAGTACCTCAGTGGTACGTGTGAGTAGAAGGAGCTCCAATACCCACAGAGAAACCACACTGAAAGTGCATCACTAGAAGGCAGGTGCTTCCACGCAGGAGGTTAGAAGCCAACTTCCACTCCCAGGCTGACAGTGCCCAAAAGCCTGAGAGGTCAGACAGAAGTGCAGCCAAGGCCCTTCCAGAAGGACAGGGGCAGTGTCATTCCACCAGAAGCAAGGCATTGGATCAAGAGGTGGCAGGTGCCATCCAAATGGGCAGAGAGGCATCAGTACTCTAAAGATGGCAGGTTGCTAAAGCTAGATGGCCTGCCAATGGAGGTGTCACACCCTCCGCTCCTATACTCTTCCCTAAGACCTTCCCTACTGAGGCCTCTTACAAAGGATGATGGGAAAGCAGGAGGGTAGACCCTGTCATTTGATGATACAAGCCTGCAAGAGGCATTAAACAACCACACATGGGAAGTGAGACCCTGAAACTCCAGCCCCAACCTAGTCCAGCCACACGTGACCCTTTTTATTTGAGTTGAGATGTTTGGATGCTGGGGGAGAGCAGCCCCGACTAAGAGCATTGAGTGAGTGGGGACAAGAGACAGGTATATTAACAAGGTACAGAGAGGCAGAGCTCCATTCTTAGGAATGCTGAGCAAGGGTCCCCCACCATTGTTGGCAGTACAGTGCCGCTGTGTCAGGGAGAGGTCTCCTACCCAGTCTCTGCCATAACACTGGACAGTGGGTGGCTATGATGGAAGAGGAACGGGCACTAAGAAGCAGCAGCAGGCAAGGCCTGGATGGACTGCATCTACCAGAGACTGAAGAGGGGTGAGCATAAGAGGTAAATCCTGCCGGGTGGTGGTGGCGCACGCCTTTAATCCCAGCCCTTGGGAGGCAGAGGCAGGTGGATCTCTGTGAGTTTGAGGCCAGCCTGATCTACAAAGTGAGTCCAGGACAGCCAAGGCTACATACAGATACCCTGTCTCCAAAAGAAACAAAAACAAAAACAAAAAACCAACAAGAACCCCCCCCAAAAAAAAGAAACAAAAAAGAAAACAAAATAAATAAATAAATAAATAAATAAGAGGTGAATCATTCAGGACTGTGATACCAGCCTCAAAGCCCTTCAGGACCCCTCAGGGGGGACAGCTGGAGCAGGCCCAGGGCTCTGCACACAGGCAGAGGACTATCAGGGCAGAGGACATGCATTATAGAAAAGCTGGCACCTCCTATGCACCCCCCACCCCCAACACTCAGTACAAGGCAACTCTGCAGGGATCTGTAGCCTGTGGGACCCAGGGAGTGGCCATGGTAACAAGAAATATTGGCCCAGCTAACTCCTGACTAAAATGATGGAACCTTCCACAGCAGTGTCCTCAAACAGGTGTTGACACCAGGGACCCATGGAGCAAATCTAGCCACCATCTGATTCTGTAGGGCTGGGAGCAAAGGACTGCACTGTATTTCTTACAGGGAATAAGTGAAAACAAAGTAGAAACAGGGAAGGCTCTTGGCGTAGAGACTTCCCATGGCTGGCCAAGTCAGAAACAATCATTATGCAGTCCTTGATGGTCAGTCTTAGCAGATATTAAGGGCCAGAGAGATGGCTCCACAGTTAAGTGCATGGACTGCTCTTCTAGAGGTCCTGAGTTCTGTTCCCAGCACCCATGCCTGGTGACTCATAGCCACCTGTAACTACAGCTCTGGGGAATCTAACACCCTTGTCTTTACTCCTCAGACACCTGCACTCAAATGAAGGCAAGCACATGTATGTGCATGCACGCGCGCACGCACGCACACACACACACACACACAACTATTAATAATAAACTTTGCAGTTAGAATTGTGAGAGGAGTCAAACCTGCCTCCCAGACCCAAAGCCAAAAGCACAGGAGATAGACCGGAACATAAGAGGATAGTTCCAGGGACGTTCAAGGATGTCAACAATGGGACACAAGGCCAATAATGCCCCAGATGCATGTCCACTCTGTGTCAAGAAAGAACAGAGAAGGCTCCCAGCACCCCTGGCTCTAACCACCCCCCTGAAGCACTTTCCAGAAGCATTAATGAGAACAGAAGTTGGCGTTGCGGTGTTGGGGCCTGTAAGCATGCGCTAAGGCACTGGAGTTAGTGCCCACTCTCCCCTAGCCAGTGTGACAAGAAGCCATGTTTCCAAGAGACTAGAAGGAGGTCCCTACATTGAGCCCTTGTCTTACTTAGGATTACTATTGCTGTGTTGAAACACCATGACCAAAGCAACTTGGGGAGGAGGTGGTTTACTTGGCTTATGCTTCCACATCATAGACCATCAGTGAAGGAAGTCAGGACAGGAACTCAAACAGGACAGGAAACTGGGGGGCAGGAGCTGATGCACAGGCTGTGGAGGGATGCTAATTCCTGGCTTGCTCCCCATGACTTGCACAAGCTGCTTTCTTATAGAACCCAGGGCCACCTGCCCAGGGGTGGGCCCATACACATCTGGGCAGGGTCCTTTCCTATCAATCACTAATTAAGAAAATGCTCCACAGGCCTACCTATAGCCATCTCATTGAGGCATTTTCTCAAGTGAGGTTTTGTCCTCTCCAGTGACTAACTTGTGTCAAGTCAACATAGAACTAGCCAACGTGGCCCTCCCCTCGGCTTCCACAGCCTCCAGCGAGGTGTATTCAGCCTGTGCTGATGGCTTCTGACCCACTTCTTTGAGATGAGGAGGCAGGCATAGCTTTTAGGCTTTTTAGAAATCATAAGAAACTACCCGCATGTCCCTCCTATGGGGGGAGGGGGGAAAGACATGTTGTGGGGAGGCAGCTGGCAGCCTATGCAGACTAGCAGGGTGAAAGGAGAGAAGTTGTGTCTGTCACCAGTTTGGCACCACAGCACCTCAGCTTGCCATTTCCAGCCTCGGCCTACCAACCATTAAACAGTGACAGTAACTAATACTGACCTCCTTAGGTTTTCATGACGCATCAAGAAGAAAGCGCACTAAATAAATTCTTGTCCCGCTGTGCAACCTACCCCACTGGCAAAGGAATTAGAACAAGAGGGAATAAGCATGTAGCCCATTTCTTTTATTTATGTTAGAACTTCTTTAAAGACCGGATTTATTTGGAGACAGGAGAAAAAAAAAATCTTCGAGCCAAAGGATGATTTACTGAGAGAAAATATTCTTACTGAAGTCACCATTTTTAATTCTTCCAGGGCACAAGTTCTTCAAATTGCTGATCACTTTCATGACACAGACACATGGTCACCACCAAACATCTACAGAACTCTCCTGGTCTTCCCAAAAGAAGCCTCTGTACCGCTGCCCACTACCTCCCCACTTCCACATCCCACCACCACTATCCTGGTCCCTGGTACCCTTCCTGCATTCACCCTCTATGTAGTTGACTACTCTAGAAGCCATGGGTAATCAATCCTTCTGTGATTGGCTTACTTAATTTATCAAACTGCCCTTGAGGTTCAACCTGCCGCAGTTTGCCCTAGAGTGCCTCCCTTCTCAAGGTTGAGTAGCACTCCACTGTGTGGGATGGCTGCTCTGATCCATTGCCAATGAGCATGTGCCTTGTGTCCCACCTTGTGGGTCCAGTGAATAACATTGTTATGAACAGAGCCACGACAATGTCAGTGCCTCACATTCATCTGTTTTGGGCATGCAGAGGGTAAAATTTCTGCATCATATATTTATTCTACATTCATTTTGAGGGCTCACCAGCTCATTTCCCATAGCAATATACCACTGGACCCTTCAGCTAGCACACACGTGGCTCTGTGCACACCAACGCTCATTCTCCACTTTTGTGGTAAGAGCCATCCTATGGAGTGAAGCCACATTTCACTGCATCATAGGTTGATATAGACCTCTTCTCTTCTCCTTTGCTGCTGACCAATTGTGCATCATCCTTG
Source organism: Acomys minous (assembly GCF_964271855.1). NCBI lineage: Eukaryota > Metazoa > Chordata > Mammalia > Rodentia > Muridae > Acomys > Acomys minous. Next base: position 52,709,971 of record NC_140493.1, read on the forward strand.
AAATGATGTCCATTCAAGTCCTCAGTCCCATGATAGTAAGCTCATTGTTCCCTCTGCCTCCCACCACACACACTGTATTCATGTGTAATTGAAGCTCGTGATGCCAACAATTCTGTCCTTTAAATATCCCTCCTCCTGACCACCCAGGGCAACACACACCTTTTCTTTACTAACAAAATAGTTGGTGAAACAGGTGCTTTTCTAAACTCAACACTCGTATTTTGGCCTTATTAAAACCCCAAATTCTCTTTCCATTCTCATCAATCCAAAGCACAGATACATCATCTCCAGAGAGCCACTGGTTTCTTGCAAACATGTCCTAGATCCCTTGAAACCACACAAGGGGTTTCTGTCAATTCTGAGCCCAGCTGACTCTAGCTAGCTAGTGTTCTCTCTCTCTCTCTCTCTCTCTCTCTCTCTCTCTCTCTCTCTCTCTCTCTCTCTCTCTCTCACCCATCATCTCCCAGGTATCCTTTGAGTGTGAGGATCTGGACTTGGGACAGGATGAATGTGACCTCTGACCTCAGAAAGATCAGTTAATGCTGAGTGCATGGATGTAGGAACAAACCAATACTTCAAGAAACACGTGAAGCCATCCACCAGCAGGGAGGTGGCAGCTTGCTTCAATCATAAATGCAGTGTCCACAGAAAGTGAGAGGTTCCCTTGTGGCTTGAAAAGCCAGAATCATGAAGCCCAACTGTAAAACCACCTTTGGAGAGGACTGTAGGAGAAATCACCCAGGGGTGAACAAAAGTGCACAGGGAGATAACTGTCAAGCGCCAGGGAACAAGGAAGAAATAGCCTGCTCCAATTTTCTTGAAATTGGCTGTTTCTTTACTCTGTAGTGAACTAAAGAGAAGATATAATTATGAGGGGGATATCTAAGTTATGGAAATCAAGCACAGAAAGGGTTTTGTGAAATTGAGTATTGCTGCCTTTCCACCTAATGATTAAAGGGAGAAAATATAAAAAAGCAGCTTGGTCTGGTAAAATTAGAATATTTTAATGAAACCATAAAGCGAGCTGACAAGCAAAATGCATAGGGTGTGAGGTTGGTGGGACGGGAGGACGGCCCTTCCTGAAGGCTATATGGCCCCTACCCAGAGCACCTTCTCAGTCCTCAACTTGAGAGAAGACTTACAGAAGGCGGCACTGAGCAAGGAGCTAAAAACAAAAGATTTGTTTTTCGAAGCATAGTACAACTGGCTTTTCATGTTAATATGATGTTCTTTAAATGGCTACTTTTTACTGAGCACCTGTATATGTAAAACACTAGACTTAATAATGTATAAACTGTACCTATAAGACACTTGCCTGTGTAGATAGGTTAGTTTCCTCTCCTGCCGTCTTGATTGAGAAACAAAAAACAAAAAACAAAAAAAAAAGAAAGAAAGAAAAGAAAAACAAAAAAATGTACAAAGCACCCTGACCAAAGCAACTTGAGGGAGAAGTGTTTATTTGGCTAACAGCTCCATATTACAGTTCATCACTAAAGGAAATCAAGGCAAGAGAAACTTGAAGCTACTAGTTACAGTGACAGTCAAGAGCAAAGTGTGATAGATAAATGCATGAATTCCCAGGTGCCAAGGCCTGGAAATAAGGGTTTGATCCACATGATGAAGAGAATTAATTCCCATAAATTATCCTTTGATTTCCACATGCATGCTGTATCAGGCACCCTAGAATGCTCACACACACACACACACACACACACACACACACACACACACACACACTGTAAAAAATGGTCCCACCGTGTTATAAGATCTGTATTACTCAAATGTTGACATCAAAGTTTATTTTAAAAAATTAAGGCTATTATTTCTTATAAATTTAACTGTAAAAGTCCCTAAGAAAGTACTAGTGGATAAAATTTGAAAGTATATAAAATGCATCACACATCATAACCACATAAGTCTTATCTCAGCAACACAACTCATGATCAACAGAAAGGGCAGATACAAGATTCAAAACCCTTTTGTGATTTTAAAAACTTTGAGCAAATAATATATGAAAAGGTACATTTTATGAAATGTAGCACTGAAACCTTAATGATAAATCATACCTAATGGCAAGTGACTAAGTATTTCTACCAAACATGAGAAATACAGATAATATGTTCAATGTCAAGCAATTAAAGGCATATATGGAGAAGGAGTAAAACAGTTCAGAGACATCATCCTGTTTAAAAAGAAAAAGAAAGAAAGAAATCTACTGGAATTCTCAGAAACTGCTGGCAGCACTGCAAATAGCACAAGTGCTTTGAAAAGACTTAAGTGATTTCCTGCAAACTTAAATCTGTAATCCCCATACTACTGTTGAGCAATACAACTCCCACCAAGAGAAATAAAAACATCTATCCACGTGAAAATGTCTATAGAAACTTTATCCACAGAAACTCTAAACCGGAAATAACCACAGTATCCAATGGGGGAATGGGTGGATGGATACTAGTGTGTCTGTAAAACAGTCTGCTTGCTCAGCTGTGGAATGGAACAAGGAGAAGTGCCAGCACCACGGATGACCAAAGAGCACACCAGACACTAGAAAGGTGGATCTTTAGTCTCAACAAGGAGACCAGAGCCTCCCTGGGATGAGAGACAGGAGAAGACCGGGCTGCGAAGGAGTCAGGGACACTTTCTGGGGTCCTGTGATAGGGATGGCCATCCATTCAGGTCACACTTTTGCCAAAAGCCCATCAGGGCGCAGTTTCTGATGCTGCACTCAACAAGGATCTAAGATGCATTCAGCAAACTGGATTTTGGGCGCTGATTTTGGGTGCTGGTGTTATTAATAGGCACACAATCATTTCTAAACATCTAAACAGTGTTTGATGCTGGCCATGTTGATGTGGGACCATGGAATGTGCAGAAGCCCTAGGTGGAGCCTAGCAGTCCAAGGTTCCACATTAAAGAATGAGCCTGTGGTTGACAGCAATTAAAACTGCATATAACCTTGGAGAAGGCTTTTCGCTCCCCTAGTTCAATATCCTTGCTCGGACTGAGTGTTCTGACAGATATTGCCTGAGATTTTGATCAGCTCTTATCAGGACTGTTATTGTTCATTTTATATTACTAATCTAATGTCCCACGGTCTCTAATATAACTGAAGCTATTACAAGAGAAAAACAACCACCCTCATAGACATCCTAGCCAATTTAAAAGTATAAGCAGGTCTCTAATTTCTGAAGACCCCAATTGAACCTGTCAACGCAGAGTCTTTCTGTGACATGACAAAAGATCAATAGCTGGAATGCTGTATACTTAAGAAGCCAAACACCCAGGACAAGCCACTGGCTGGGGCTCGTTCCTGCCACCAGACCAGGGGTCAGGGAAACCTACCAATGACAGCCATACCATTACTTTTTAGCTAATTAGCACTTTCAGCCAAAATCTCTTTTCAGTGTTAATTATGCCTTAAAGATATCAAGCAGCTACAAATTAAACAGCACATCTGCGATAATGTGGGGGTTAGTTGGAGCAATAGTAGCCGCCAACACAGTCCAGCTCGGGAGGCCGAGAGGAGCTAGAACCTGGAACGCAGGAAGAGGTGGTTTCAATCCAGACATTGCATTGTGATGTTTATTCTGGGTATCTCCTGTCTCAAGTTTGTGTAAACTTGTTCTCTGTACTTGTTCTCTGTATTGCCAATAAAAGCCAACTAGCCAATGCTGAATAATAGGCTACAGTGGAACATCCTGGTCCAATGATGGGTGGTGAAAGAGCAGGAAAGACAGGAGGGATGCAATGGAGAAGAGCTGGAAAACACCAGGAGAAATCAGCTGGACCTAGGATATGAGTAAAAAGCAAGTATAAGGTGGGAAATCTGAATGGAAGGAAACTGTACTAGTTTGAAGGTTTAGGATAGATCACAGCATTGTGTTCTAGGCTAATTGAGTAGATCCTAGTCTCTCTGTATGGTTATTTGGGTATAAAGCTGGTTAAGGGGTAACCACTGACTTATTAAAATAATGAATCAATATTAAATATTATTAATCTTTCAACAGCAGGCCAAGTTAATATGTTAGTGCTAGTCCCAAGGAAAGGAAGCAGGTTACGGGCTGGAGGGCCACCCTAGTCCTAAGCCATGATATTTGGGTGGTGAGTAGCAAAGACTATATAAGCGGAGCAGGACCTGACATCCTGTAGAGCACAGCAGAGCAGAGAGCAGCATCTGTGTGCCCTTCATTTCTCTAATCTCTGGGATGCAGGGGCTGGGATGTGGCTCAGTGGTACAGCATTTACATACTATGCACAGGCCCCAGTTCCATGGGGGGGGGGACCTGAAAGTAGAATAATTTGCCCAAAATGTGACAATTAAAATACCCTCAGCTTTACATGACATTTCTCTCATTATGAAAGCTGAACACCTTTTTTTACACTTAGCCATTATTGGGTCTTTCTATGAATTACTCGTTCATATTCTTCTACCATTTCTCTGGATCTATCTCTTCCTTATAGAGTCCTAGCAGTTTTGTTATATTAAGAATATGCTTTGTAAAGATCACGTCACTGCCTAACAATAGGAGTAGGGGGTGTCTCCGAATCTGCTGGATCACTGTTCCCTAGCTGGGCTGCCTTGTTACTCCCCATGGGAGAGGGTGTGCTTAGTCTTGTGGTGACTTGAAATACCAGAGTGGATTGGTACCAATTGGGGGCCTCCACTTCTCTTGGAGGAAGAAGAGGGGAGAACAGAAAGAGGGGGAGGAGGGTAGGACAGGGAGGAGAGGAGGGAGGAGCTGGGATCAGGATGTAAAGTGAAAAATAAATAAATAAATAAATAAATAAATAAATAAATAAGATCATGTCACTGAATAAACTCAGTTTGCTACCTCAGTTCTAATATTATTGCCTTTGAAACTATCTTTACTGTGTTCCTCTTCTACGGACTAGGACCAGCAAATCAATCAGTGGGAATATCAACTCCAAAAATAGACCCATATTGCCACCTGTAATTGGTTTTGACCAAGAGCAAAGACAATCCAATGATCAAATTAGTTTTTTGATGATGATGAAGGCCAGACACCTGGTCAGAGGCTGTAAGGCAAACATTACATACACAGGCCACACTACATACAGGGGTTTCTCTCTCCCCACTAGACAGGAGCACATGTATTTCAAGAGACAAAGGGTCGGCCACCTTGGAGTAGATAGGAGGCTTACAGAAAACACAAAAGACATTGCACACACTGATGGAAAACATCTTTTTTGTCGGGAGGATTTTTCAAGAAAAGACTTCTCTGTGTGGCTGTAGCCATCCTAGAACTCACTCTGTAGACAGCGCTGGCCTTGAACTCAGACCTATGCCTGCCTCTAGCTCATGAGTACTGTGATTAGAGGTGTACACCATCACACCTGGCATCAGGAAAGCATCATTTGATTTCATGGAAATATTAAAAGAAACAGATTTTTTTAAATCTTGAGATGAATCTCAAGCAGTTAGAATGCGGAAGCCGTCCGTTTCACCCAGGCTGTCAACTGAACGGCCATGCCACTGTCTGGACTGTTCTGTTTCTGCAGCTGCAGAGCTATGTCCCTCTTTCATTCTTGGCACTGATAATTTGTGGGGCTTTTTATCTACTCCCTTTTCTAGATATATCATCAGGGGGCATCAACGTCATTATTTTTGGAACATACAAGTTTTGGCTTTGTCCATTTTCTGCAGTGTCTGCAGCCAACTTAAGGTTTGGCTCAAAGCCTGTGGAGTGTCCAGCCTATGGAGTGAGACTTGTTGCTAAATCACATTTAGTTTTCGAATAGAAAAAAGAATGCAGCATGGGCAGATTGTGACTTTTCCATGTCCACAATCCCCTACAGAACCCAAGGCCCCTCCACCACTCTTTACTTTTACCCACATAGCACACAGACACACAGACACACAGACACACAGACACACACACACAGACACACACACACACACACACACACACACACACACACACACCCTTGGTCATTGGCTTTGCGCATGTTGCTCAATCCCTTGGGGAGCCCTGTATATCACCACAGCATAAGTACTTCCCACAATGCCTACAGCTCACAACACTACATCATAAGTCTGCCCTTCTTTCGAGGAATAATAGCTCCCTGAGGGCAGGTGCCATGCTCTGTTTACCCAAAGGACAAGTTGCCACATAAGCATGCTCAATGCATCGGAATGACTACAACTTCACAGGGAAGCTCCCAGAAAGAGGACACATGCACCAGGGCCTCTGGCTATGCTCCCTCCACAGAAACTACAAGTCTGACTGCAGGGTTACCTGGGGATTGCTACTCCCAAATGCTTGTTATCAAAAGCTTAAAGAAATGAAGAATCCTCCCCTATGTCTGTGATTGAGGGAGACCTCCTCCCCCTGTATATGCTCTTAGAGTATCAAGTCACTTCTTGGTAACTTGCTATCCTTCCTCTGAGTGTCGCCAGGCCTCCCCATCCAGGGGACATGGTCAGAAAAGGGGCACCAGAGTTCGTGTGAGAGTCAGATCTCACTCTCCACTCAATGGTGGAGAATATCCTGTTCGTCGGCTAGGTCTTGGTAGGGGTTCAAAGTTTACTGCCTATATTCTCCTTGGCTGGTGCCTTAGTCCTGAGGAGGGCCCCAGGACCCAGATCTGCCTGTCATACAGTTCTTCTTGTAGGTTTCCAGGACCCTGTGGGAGAAGGGGGGAAGTGGGAGGGAGGGAGGAATAGGAGGAAACAAGGGAAGGGCTAACAGTCGAGATGTAATATGAATAAATTAATAATAAAAAAAAAGAAATGAAGAATCTTGCCAAGTTCAAACCAGGGCCGTCTGACTGTAAAGATTGTGTTTTTCCAGCAAGGCACGTACCCAGAAGAGAGGGACAGGACCACGAGTAAAGGCTGGTACTGCCCCAGAGACCAGGGCTGGCATCCTCATGGGAGGACCTACACAAGGTGCTGCAGCACACTGCTCCTGACCTGACACTGAGTGCACGGTTTGTCTTTTGTGTGTAGTTAGCTGGGGGGTGAGCCAGAAAGGGATGATCATTCATTTAACAAGACCTGTGTTGAGGATATAGTTCAGTTAGGTGAATGCTTGCCCAGCAGGCAAAAGGCTCTGTGTTTGAATCTTGGGAATGTAGTTCTTACAAAGAAGGGAGAAGTCAATGTGGAAGAGACCACACTCAGGTAGCACCTACAATCCCAGCACTCAAGGAGGTACAGGCAAAAGGTGAGATTTTTTTTTTCTTCTTTCTACCAAGTAGAGTGGACCTCCTGTATGAGGGCATCTGAGGTGAAAGTAGAATGAAAGATAAGAATGCCAGCCCTGTAGGACCTGGAAGGATGTCCCAGACACAGGAAATTGCAGAGAGAGAGAGTTGGAGGTGGGGGATAAGCTCTGAGAGGTGGCAGTGCGGGAGACCAGGGGGATGTGGCAGACTGACAGTGCTGAGCTGCTGCTTCCAATGCATGGAAAGCCCAGGAGGTGTCTGTGGAAACAGAACATTCTGGCACAGGGGCAGGAGGCACGGAACAAGGGGAATGAAAGGACGCAAGCTGGAGAAATGGGACTATTCACAGGAGGGTGACAACAGGCATGACCACCAAGTCTGGTTCTGTAGACATGTAAACACTGTATTAGGACTAACCAAGAAACCAGACAACCAGATACTGAATGGAAAGGAACAAGAAATTGGGTTCCTTCCAGATTTTCACTGAAGAAACTAGAAATAAAGGATGGAGGGAAAAGGTTAAACAGGTTAAGGAGGACTTAAGACTTAGGTTTGGAATACATCAAGTTTGAAAACCCCATACACATGCAGGGCAGATGGTGTGACATGGGCACAGAGAAGTCAAAGCAGGAAAGACAGTGTCTAGGCAGGGATAGCTGCAAACCTAGGTGACAGATGACAGCAGCTCTGTACCTGACAGACTCCTGGGGCCCTTCAGAGACACTGCATTAAATTCACTGAGACAAACCACAGAGACAAGGTTGCTCATTTCACGGCTATTCAGTGCTCTTCCTAACTACTAAGCGTTTGCCATGTTTGGTAGTCTACACTTTGGCAAAGTGCAGCACGAACAGCAGAAAGTAAAAGGGCCCTGAGAGCAGACTACACTGCCCAGCTCAGCTCTAGCTGCTGCTGTCTGCTGAGTTACCTGGTGAGTGGGGTGATGGGCTGCTTGCTTTCTTATCTGATTATCAGGGAGATATGGCCAGCTGGTGTTAGAAATGTGCCTAGAGCCTTGCCTGGCTTTGGGATGAGTGGTCTAAGTGCTAGCTAATATTGCTATTATTAAGTCAGTGTTTGACAGAGAGAACAGCAATCAGGTATTGAACTAATTAGCCTCCTACACTTAAAAAAAAAAAAAAAAAGGCACTAGGCCTAGTCACCTAGATATGATTAATACTTTAGCACAGCTGTCCTTAACCCTGCCAAATCATGTCTGCTTGCCTGGTCTTGGGTGTTAGCATAAAACATGCACACATCTACATGTGTGCATTAAACAAATGCTAAGGCTGCCAAGGCTATCCCGAGCCACGTCACCCAACTCAGTGCAGCCATCAGGATCCAGCTTGGTCTAAAAGCACTGAGAGCCCCCTCTCTACACCTCGTCCACAGAGCCGCCTGCCCTGCTCAGAGACCTCTGTTCTTAGTGCCACTGCTGCTATCCATGACTTCATCATGCCCAAGCAGGATAATAAGGAAGAAAATAATGATGTCACGGGAGCTGTGACATCACCCTGGGAAGGTGGACTCATCACACCGTCTGGCACAAAAAAGGGCTATATCAGTGGTGGCTCTCCATGCTCTTGATGGCTCATAGAGATTGTCACCTTGATAAAGCCTAGACTCACTGAAGATCAACACTCTGGAGATGTCTCAGATAGACTATCTAGAGTAGGCTGAGTGTGGAAAGACCACTCCCCTATATTTAGGTGGACCCATCCCATGAGGAATGTTAGGCTGAGTAAAGGGAGAAATTGAACTGGACACCAGCAAGCCTCACCCCCTTCTTGTTGACTACAGATGCAATATGACCAGCTTCCCCAAAATCCTGATGCTATGGCTCCCTCCGTCATGACCGTTCCCCAAAACTCAGAAAAAAAACGGACTCTCCCTTCAGTTTCTTCTTGTCGGTGTTTTATTACATTGTGAGAAAGGTAACTAATCCAGGGCCCCTTTGTTCACCTCCAAGCGGAGGGACCACAACATGTCCCTCTGCTACTTAGAGCAGGGCCTGATGCTCCCACAGGCTTGAGTCTGACTGGGCTTCTTTCCAGCTAGAAAGGCATCATGGGAACATCTCATTCATCCCAGGGTCACTAAGAGCCGACATGGCTTCTCCAGCAACAATAAAACAGCACAGAGAGTATGTTGATAGACATGTCTGTCTGTCTGTCTGTCTGTCTGTCTGTCTGTCTGTCTGTCTGTCTCTCTCTCTCTCTCTCTCTCTCTCTCTCCCCCCCCCCCGTTTCTCTCCCTCTCCCCCTCCCTCCTTCCCTCCCTCCCTCTCTCTCTTTCCCCTCCCCTCTCTCTCTCTCACACACACACACACACACACACACACACACACACACACACACACGACAATCAGGCACACTGAAGAAAGGCACATAGTAAGTGGTTCAAGAGAAGTAGGCTGAAAAAATAATAAAAATAAATAAAAAATTTTAAAAAGAGAGAGAAAGAGAGAGAGAAGTAACCTGTCCTCACTCAGCAGCCCCCAGGGCAGGCAAGGCAGTGCTAGAGCTCAGTGAGCATGAAGCACTATGATGAGTGGTCCTCCTTGGCTACATCTTCAGGGCCAGGTGATGAGCATGAGCATCCTCTGAGGCCACAGCAGGCTGCACTCTCTCCATAGGACCTGTATCCTTGCTTCTGGACCGCCTTGTCCCATTCTAGGCTCTGTTCCCTCAGAGACAGAATTTAATCCTGAGACCCAGCATCTGGGGCTTGCCAGGAGCTCATCCCATCTCTTAGAATCCCAGCTTGATGCAAAGTATTCAGCCAGATCTCATCTAGGGTGAAAGCCTCAGGGACAAAACTGCTCATATCTCACCAGCCCCACAGACCCCCTGAGGCCAGTGGCCTTCACTGAGTCACTAATGGCACTCTAGCCTGGGGGTCTGGAATTGCAGTCAACCACCTCGAACCCACTTTGCCTCTTGGACAGACTCAGGACTGCATGGTGTGTCAATCAGGTTGAAAGCCACTCAAACAGGTGAGATGTAGTTATGGCCTGACTCAAGGGATGTGCAAGAATCAGGAATGCTTCCTTCTCAGAGGACACTGTCTTCTTAAGAAAGTATGAGCAAGCATTGAGGTTCCAATGTTGAGAGGAGCTGTGGGTACACCAGATACAGAGGGAGAGCTTTCAGGATGCTAAGTGCCTCTCTGAATTGTGTGAGATTCTCAAACATAATAAAATGCATCACCATCACTCACTTTTTATAGGAAAGAAAACGACTCAATGCACTAAATAGTTAAATAGCAAATAGGACCCTTATATTTAAATTTGCACTTGGTTTCAAGTCATCAAACCATGGAATATACTTTATTTCTTCCCTGATAGAGTTTATGTCCTGTGTGAAAGCTCAGAGCCTCTGCTTTGAGCACTTCTCTGTCAGCATGTAACAGTCAGGCCATTAGCCATAGGGTCAGCAATGTCTCTAAGCGCTAAGGTGGAGGTTGGAGATCATCAATTTAGCTATGAGGAACCTGGGGCCAGAACTGCTTTCAGCTCAGGAAAAGTGGCCATGGAATCCTCAGTGTCATCTACATTGGTGTCTTTGTTCATTTCCTCATTAAATACCTTCATGATGTGCAAGTTCAAAATGATTCCACCCTTGGCAACTCTTGAGAGACAGTAAGGCTGGACATGGGAACTCAGAGAGCAGTGGAAAGCCATATCCGTTTCCCCAGGGCAGGAACCCACCAGCATTGCATGGTGCTGTCCATGCTGAATGGGCTAAGAAGTTCACGGCAATCTTGACAGCCTAACTGAGGAGTTCTTGCCCTCTTCTTTGCCCCTCTGCTGACAGTCCCATGGGCATGAAGAGAAGAAGAACACAAACATGAAAGCTCTTCAAGATGGCCAGCTTCGACTGCTCACCCCTCGAGCCCCCTGAGTCCCCAATCCCATGACTAACTAAACAGATCTGGCCAGGCAGAGGGGATTCCAACCACAATACACGCCAGCAGTACTTCTTGGAGTGTTGAGTTCTCTGGCAAAATAAAACATGACAGCCTTGCATCTCTGAACCCCCTAGTACCCAAGGCCATCAGTCAAGTGGCAAGGTCATTTCTGGGCTTAATGAAAGAACACTAGCAAGGCCATTTGTTTCCTCACACCCGACATATCTATCAGGTATATGACCTACCATCTAGAGGAAGCCATTTCTGACTATATCCTGAGCATTAAAGGGCTCTGTGGAAGCTGTTACAGGATATGAGGAGGACAAGGGTCGCTGAAATGATCAGACACCCATTCATATGCAAGGATCTACAATGCTGGGGCTAGCCTTATTTTCAACAACCATCCCAGTAATATGCAATATAAATTTGATGACAAGTACATGCTAGTCCTCATGACCAACACAGACTGCAATGATGAGCCCTTAGCCTCAGAGAGTCCCTGAGCCACCTCCATCTCAACACACTCCAAATCCCATTCCCAATAGCATCCCATCTCCCTAGACCTTGATGGGCGGAGGTCAACAGAGCCACAGATCAGCTGCAGATCACTGACATTCACACATTTTACCTAGAAGGCAAAAGACATACACGTATGTGGTCCAATGTGCAAATAGCCCTGTGAGGGAAAAACATTCCACAGTGTAGGCATTCTAAGAGCCCAAAGCTATCAGAACAGCTGTGGCATCAAAGTGGGGGTAGGGAGTGCTCTCAAACTTTCTCCAATACCACATATTAAATGGCCTCAGTCAGCGATCTTGCTCTTCAATTGGTTAAAACCGAGATCCAGAAAGGAAGAGGTAACTGCCTTGGGCCCAGGACCCAGGCTACTTACTGTCCACATCCAGACACTTGTATCACATCTAACCTGCATGGAGGGGCTGGAGATTGCTCTGGAGCATCACCCACCCAGCCTCGGTCAGCTGCACACAGCGAAAGCTAATAGAGAGAACAGGTCTTAGAATGAACAGCACTGGAAGGGAGGGATGTGTGCCTTTACCAGACAGACAAGATGTCAGCAACTGGAAGGTTGGGAACAACCGTAAAACAAATGGAATCGTGTTGGGTAACATTACCACAGCCGGGCCAAAGGTCACAGGCATGGTAGTGGGAATTTCAGAAAAATGCCACCTGCTCCTAGGAAGTCTCTGATGGTGAACGAACAGGAATAAGCTCTGCAAGTGACTTTCAAAAGGAGAAAAGAAGAACGGCATGGAGTTGCACTAGATGACTCTTTCAAGTTCACGTTGGAAGCGTTTCAAAATAAACCTGGGAAAATCATTAGTAAAAACAAGTGTGCTCAGGCCTTGACTTTAAAAATAGCCTCAAACACGTGGGGGTGTGTAAAGGAGCTGTCCTAGGACACATGTGTGCCAAGGACACTCTGGCTGCTTTTTCTGAGGATGCTTACTCTTTCTGAGAAAGCCCCAGCATGGATATGAGGACCCCCTTTGCAGTTATTATAGCTGGGGCTCGGCCAGGGTTGATTAACTAATAGCCGGACACATGGCTTTTGAATCCAACAGCCTGCTGTAATCCCATGTCTGCCTATCTAAAGCTTTACCAATAGACAGCCATTGCTTACAGCCGAAGCCTAGGTAGGTGCCAGGCCCACCCCTAAGGGCTCCTCCAAGGCACAATGGCCCCACCCCCACCCCAGTGCTGAGCACAGAGCCTGGCATACCGCCAGGTGCAGAAGGCCAATCAACACTCACTGAGTAAGTGAAGGAACAAAGCAAACACCTTCCGTACTGGTAGTCACAGTTTTGAGCGGATTACAGCTTCTAGCTTCTGGGAGAATGGTCCCTATTATAAACAGGAACTTTATGGGCCTGCAGATGCTACCTTTCTTTCTTTCTTTTTTTTTTAATGCACAGCTGTGAAGGAGGAAAAAATATCCCTTGTGTGCCAAATAGGCCTTTCTAATTACACTCACCTAAGACAGATTTACTCTGAAGACTAAGAATAACTAAATAATGTAAGTTACAAAAGAGTAAAATTGGATGTCAACTGAAAACACTAAGCCGAAAGGTAAGCTAGGATTAGTGACCAGTAAGTCATCCCAAGAGATCAGGACTAACAGGAAATGAGATGCAGAGGATGGCAGAGTCTCACCTCCATAACAAGGGCCGCATCACCACCAAGGCACCTGACTCCCTCTCTCCCTGAGGCCTTACCTCTACCTCTGATGAGAGAAAAGGGAGGAGGGAGGACCAAGAGCATCTTTAGCTACACAGCAAGTCATAGGTCAGCCTGGGATACATAAGACTCTGTCTCTCAAAAAAAGGGGAGTGGGAGAGAAGGAAGGCAGGAAGAAAGGCAGGAAAGCAAGTGCAGGAAAGAAGGAAGGAAGGAAGGAAGGAAGGAAGGAAGGAAGGAAGGAAGGAAGGAAGGAAGGCAGCAGGGCAGAAAAAAGACAGGCAGAAAAGGACACTACTTATGTTATTTGTTGCTGTGACAAAATACCAAGCAAATCATAGGAAGTGTACAAGTCCCGTTGCTGTGACAAATGACAACTTAAGGGAGAAAGGGCTAACTCCACCTCACAATCCAAGGGCACAATTCATCATGGTGGGAAGGTATAGCAGCAGGCCTGTGACTGAGCTAGTCACACTGTGCCCACAGTCAGGAAGCAGAGATGAAGGCGAGCTCTCAGCTCACTTCCCCCTTCGTATCCAGCCCATGGAATGGTGGTGCCCACTTTTAGGGTGGGTCTCCTACTAATCTAGAGAATCCCTTCTACCTATGCCCTGAGCCTTGTTTCCATGGTTATTCTGAATTCTGTAAAGGTGAAAACCTGACAAAATTAACTGTTACAAGAAGAAAGGCCTTATTTGGGCTCCATCACAGTGGGAAGGCATGGCCAAAGGAGCAGCTTGTGGCGACGACGGCAGCAGGAACAGGAAGCTCCTTTGTCACATGTGGACACATCAGGAAGATGTGCACAGAGAGATGGATGAATACTCCAGCTGCTCTGCTGGTTTGCTCCTGTTTACCTTCATTCAATCCAAGACCCAGCCCACTGATGGGGTCACAAACATTCAAGGTAAGTCTTTCCTTTTCAGTGAATTCTCCGGAAATGCCCTCAGCTCTGCGTGTATCTCCTAGGCAGTTCTAAATCCGGACAAGGGGCTAGGGAGATGGTGCCACAGGCTAAGCGCTTGTTGCCAAGCCTCATGAACTGAGTTCAAGCTCCAAAGACTCATAAAGTAGAAAGAGAAAACCAACTCCCACAAATTGCCCTCTGGCCTCCCTGTATGTGTACACACACACACACACACACACACACACAAATTAATTTGATTAAAAGTAAAAATAAATTCAGTAAAGTTAACAATGAAAATTAATCATCACAGAATCAAAGTCTGAAGACCAAGTTCAGACACGAGCCTTGCACTTCGGTTCGGGACCCAGCCAATTGGCTTTGTTCTCTGAGCTTTGGATTCCTTATTGTGCAATAAGATGATAAATGCCTACCCATCTGCAGGTGGCTATAGACATTAAATGTGAGAACTTCCAAGGTCACACAAGGCCAAGTCAGCTTCCTCTGTTGCCACTTGAGAGCAGCTGGTGACACCTATGCTGACACTGGAACCAACAGGTCCAAGGGGAACACTTCGAATACAACCTTAGCATCAGAGCCCCAGACAGATAATGCCCCTCCCCCACTTCTGCCAGGTGGCTGCTCTTACATAAATATGATTACAGCTAAGGAAAATGGGAAGCAGTTATGGCTAAGCTCGCTACTGGAAGTTACTTAAAGCTAGCACAACATTTGCTTTTCACAAACATTCTTAAATATGATTTCAGCTTGATCTATACCGGGCAAGAGACCCATTGCGTGGCAAACCCACCTTCTGCAGAGCTTGGCTGGAAGGGGGCTCTGGCTTGTACTGCCCTTACTTCCAGTGGTCATGCTTGGTACCTTCCCCTTTCTTCCTAGAAGGGAGAGTTTGTCATCTGGATGGCAAGCGATGGGCTGTTTCCGCTTATTCCTCCTCTATGGGATGGAAGGGCACTGCCCAACGGTCAGGATATTACACAAAGTTTCTTCTAAGGGGTGGAAACTAAGCAATGTCTATCCCCTCTTCATCAAGTTCCAATGACAAACCAATTTGAGAAGTTTACTGAACTTGCTTACAGAGCCCGGGTGAGGCTAAAGCAGTGTCACTAGAAGGTCCACACCCAGCAGGGATGACGCCTTCCCCAGGGTTAAGCTAGGCCCGTTCCCCTAGCCCTCCCAGCCTGTACACTCTGACGCCTCCTCCACACCCAGGCCTCGTGCAATGAGGGATAGCTGGGAGGCATCGCTGAAGCAGCAGGCGAGGGTCCAGCAGATTAGGGTCCAGTGACCCACCCTCCCTTTATTCTAGGAGAGAATGTAAACACACTAGGGGCCTGATTGTGATAGAGGCTCATAAGCAGGCGCAGCTGATCTCATCATAAAGATAGCCTCAGTTTGGCACAGAGACCAGTCCCTTATGACACAGGAGAAGACAAGGCCTTGGGTGATTCTAACTCGGAGTTGGTGCTGGCAACAAGACAACAAACGGGCAGGAACATAACAAGCTACACAGGGGCTGTGCCCAGGGATCCTCGAAGCCATTGGGCCACTCTCTTTCCTCACCTCCTTCCTTATGAGAGGTAGTCCAGGATGACCACTGCCTTGGAAGACCTGACGTTTCTCCTCCTCACGGCTCAGGGAAGAGCCCAGCAATGGCACAGCCCCACCCACCAAAAGCACAAGGCTGCCATGTTGTATTTTCAAAATCACCCAGGAGAAGCGGGGGTGGGGGTGGGGGTGGGGGAGGGGTGGGGGAGGGGTGGGGGGTGGGGGGGTGGCGCTTATGCAACCCCACACACATACGCACATTTTTAAGTTATAACGGCCTAGAGTTTCTAATTAGTATAACTTAAAGGGTGTATACTGACCTGAGCTTTAAGGCCAGACCCACGTTTCACATGGGACAAACATGAGCACACTGTTCCCTTCTCCGGGCCTCAATTTTTTCATCTTCAAAATGAGAGACAGAATGATAGGGCCTGTTCTGTGGAAGGAAAATATACACCAAAGGACTAGGAAAGAGCTCGGACATGGCCAGAACAGTTCTGTGCCACTGTGCCTGTCCTGGAGAGAGACCTGAGACTTCCCACAGCAAGCAGGCTCCTTCCTATCCTGCACCAGACAACTACTCCTTCCCCGTGCTCAGCTTCTCAGTCATGCACGTGGAGAAGGAAGACGTAGCTCCTGGGGACCTGGAGGCATAAGGTCAGGTGGCTTCTGAGCTCCTATAGCACTTTCTTCCCAGCATGCATGTGCAGAGGAATACAAGCTCCTGGTTGCTGTGGGGCCACTTCCAGAAACGTGACGATGACCTTCAATAGATCCACTTCCAGCACCTGGGGGCGGGGGGCACGTGGGGTGGGAGTTCCTCACGTTTCAATGTGCTAAAAATAGCCCCGGATGGAAAGACTGGAAATGTGAAGGGCATGGCATTCGTTCTTCAAGGAGACAGGACTGGCTGGGAGAGCAGGGCATCCCAGTTCAAAGGGGGTGGGGACGTGGAACTGGGGTGCCCAGGTCCAGAAGAAAGGATATGAAGATGAAAACAAGACTTGCCTTTGGAGAGGAGAAAAGAAGACACTAGAAGGGACAGAGCTGGCTTGGGCAAACTCCAGCCACATGTCTAACCTTCTCAGTCCCCTCTATACCTGTGACAGCATGGACAAAGCCAACCCAACACAGACAAACCCTAAGAACCTGCCAAAGAGGGGCTAGTAGATGAGGAGGAAAGTGGGGTAACCGATCAGGGGTACCACATAGCAAAGCCAGATGTGAGCAGGCAGCTGGGCTCCTCCACCAGCTTCTGCCCAAAGCAGAATCAGATTCAAAGGCAAAACAGCACAGTCCAGCCAGGCATAATGCCCCACACCTTTAATCCAACACTCGGAAAACAGAGGCAGATCTCAGTGAGTTTGAGGCCAGCCTGAGCTACATAGTAAGTTCCAGGACAGGCAGAGCTACACAGAGAAATTCTGTCT
This sequence comes from Acomys minous, assembly GCF_964271855.1. Lineage (NCBI taxonomy): Eukaryota > Metazoa > Chordata > Mammalia > Rodentia > Muridae > Acomys > Acomys minous. The sequence continues at coordinate 52,727,167 of NC_140493.1, forward strand.
AGAAAAACAAAGCAAAACAAACCACCACCGCAGCAACAACACCAATCACAGACAATTCCCATTACCCACAATGAGGTGGGGAGTATGAAAGTGTCAGAAAACAAGGGGCCAACATGGGTCAGGAACACAAAATAATCAGCAACACTCGATCCAGCCCAAACCGTGGGTCCTGCCAGAGCCTGGACAGGAGCCAAACGCACAGCAGCAGCTGGAGCAGGCAATGCCTCTTCACAGGGCAAGGCTGCCTGAGAGCTCCTACAAAAGTCTCCTTAGCTCACCACCTGAAAGCACTGCCTTTGGCTATGACCACGAATGTGCGGTGGTGGCCTGGACACATGGCCCCAAATGCCAATTTGTTAAAGCGTTGGTCCCCAACATATTGCTGTTGGGGGGGGGGGGTGGCAGAACCTTGTTGTTGTTGTTGTTGTTATTGTTGTTGAAGACAGGATTTCTCTGTGTAGCCTTGACTGTCCTGGATTCAATTTGTAGACCAAGCTGGCCTCGAACTCACAGCAATCCACCTGCTTCTGCCTAGGTGGCAGAAACTTTAAAAGCTGGAGTTTAGCAGGGTGGCTTCAGGTCATCAGAGATAAACCCTTAAAGGGAATTTGGAGGCTTGTCAGTTTCTCTGCTTCCTGGACATGGGAGGGGTAGTTTCACTCCAGCATATTCTATTGCTACTGATTATCTGCTTTAGCACAGGCTGGGGCCTGGACCTGGTTCGCTGAGCCAAGCTGGTGGGCCAGTATACCCCAGAGATCTTCCTGACACTGCCTCCAGGTTTACAAAGGCACCACCATACCTGGCTTTGTACATGTGTGCTGGGGACCAAGCGTATGCCCTTATGCTTATATGGCAAGCACTGTACAAGCTGAGCCATCTCCCATCCCTTCCCCATTGATTTTCTGAATGGAAAAGTATTAAAAGTGTGAGAATGAAGCTTCCTTGTTGGGGGATGGTTTTGTGCACTGTATATCCAGGTGCTGATTTCTGTGCCCAGAGACCTGGTTGCAATTGGGACGCAGGCATTGTCATTGTTATTGAAGAATTTCCTGTCTCAATGTTGTATAAAAATTGTTCTCCATCATCTCTGATTGGTGAATAAAGGTCTGAACAGCTGATAGCTGGGCAGGAGAATTGAGGAGGGACTTCCAATCCCAAGAGGAGGGTCCCAGGTGGAGGAAAAAGAGGGAAGAAGGAGAAGATGGCCAGGAGGAGGGCACCATGAGGACAAAGGTGGAGCAAGAGCAGCCAAGTCGAGAGTAGATGGCAGTTAACAGGGCGCATGGCTGAGGTTGTCCAGACCAGCATAGTCAGGTTGGAATAGATGAGCATCTTGCCCAGCTATAGTGCTTTGAAACTTATTAATAAATGTAATAGATCTCCATGTCATTATATGGGAGCTAGAATGGCTGTAAAATAGAAACTCTTAATTTTATACTTCTGGTATTTTTGTACTGCTTACTGCATGTCCCTTTAATTTGTCGGTGCTTGCATGGCATATGCAGGTGTGTTGATGTTGCGTGCATGCCGCCCCACTGGAGTTGTACCTTCCCTCCTTCAGAGCTGGCTTTTCTGATATTATGTAATGAACTCTTCCTCTCATAGCAGCTTTAGGTCCATGGGCTATTTTGTCTGATGTATGCAGAGCCACCCTGCCCTCTATATAATATCTTCACCCGTCTTCCCACCGTTAGCCTTCTTCTAAATCCGAACAGTGGCAAACAACGAAACAACTTATCATGTGGAGGACTGGTAAAAGTGTTAGCTGTGCTGTGATTGTTTCCTGCTCAGTATTCAAACTTGTGTTAGCCCTTGTATCTTGAGAAATGTACAGAGTCTCAAAAATGAGGAAGTAGTGACAAGAAGAACTTCTGCACACCTACCCCTGGCTTCTACAAGTGTGAACGGATGATGGTAACCACAGTGAAAGAAAATCGAAAATCTGGAAACCAATGTTACTGCACATCTGCTGATGAATGACAAGTCGTATTCAAGTTTTACCAGTGGTCGGTCTAACATCCACTTTCTGTGTCGAGCCCCTGCTAGGGACACACAGTGTGTATTTAGCTGTCTCCTTTGTTCTGAGACAGCAGTTCAAGCTCCTTTGTCTCATGATGCTGACATCTTGAGGAACACATGACAGGTGTTTCTTAGAATGTCTCTCAGTGAGAGGTAGATGGACACTGCCTTATGACTTCACAGAAGAGCTCAGGGTGGTATGTGCTCACTCAGTCTCATGTTGGTATGTCTTGTTCCTGATGACATCACCATGGCACATTGTCAGGTGATCATTTTTCCTCCTCTGAAACCTTACTAGATGTCCTTTTGTAGGTAGGGCAAAGTTTATCATGGACGGACAAGGTTACTGTGGGAGAGACTCCTTTTCTTCAATGGTGTAACCACAGGTAAGTAAGTTGCCCTTGTTGCACTAAATACCCTCCCACCTATGCTCAGGCAAACAACTCTTAACACACACACACACACAAAGCACAAAAGTAGAAGGAGGACTTTCTGAGGAGAATGGTTCCAGCAGGAGGAGGAAGAGAGTGACAGAGAGAGACAGGGAAGGGGACGAATGAGGGGAGGAGTCCATGGAAATGAGTAAAATTCTCTATGTAAACCTGCTGAACCATTTCTCCCTGCGTCTCCGTCTGCCTTTTGAGTCGGTGTTACTCACTGAGACTTGGCTTGGACCATACTTCCCCAGAGAGAGACCTCACTGGCCCTTGTAACTCTCACTTGGGACCAACCTGTCCTCCTGGCCATGGACTTCATATTCCTTGGCACTGGCTGCTCTCCTGTGTGTTTGCGTCCTGCTGTCCCTCCAACCATACTTTAACTTCATCTCCAGCACACAGTGGCCCTGGGCACACAGTGGTCACCTGGTGAATATGCCTAACAGCACATGGCACCCAGAGGTGCTCAATCCGCATACTCGGTGTTCCTTTGCCCTTCTGGGTTCATGCTTCACTCTCTCCATGCCCCCCAAGTCCACAGCCCCCCTGCATCCCTGTTCCCAAGATAAAACCATGCCTGACAATTATGAAAATGCTAGCCCCTCTTCCCCATCAGCGGTACCCCTCCAGTCTTCTGAGGCCCACAGAGCGACAGTCTTTCCGAAAGGCTTTTCCCAGGGGAGATGAATCCCTTTCTACTTTTGAGCCTCAGGATTCAGTCAACACCTGTCTTCTGTGGCTTTTTTAAATTTTTTTTTTTTTTGGTTGTTCATTAAGGCACAGTACCTTTCTACAGTGACATGTGCAATTAATTAATTTTCATAACTCAACTGCTGTATTTGGCAGGAAGAACAATTCCCACGCCAATTATACAGTAACCCAGAAGACCCCTTCCTGAGGAAAGTGAAGGCCAGCTTTGTGCCTGTACAATGCTGCTTTGTGGGAGGCCAGCAACTTTCTTCCATGTTCTTGTTTTACAAAGTGACATTCACTGGTGGGTACCTACAATTCCGTGGTTGTGTGAGGAATGCAATTCTAGGCTTAAATGAACAACAACCATGAAGGGAGACATACACATGGAGGAGAGAGGGGGAAAGAGGGGAGGGAGGGGGTAATAATAAAGCATTCTAAAGTTGCTAAGACAGGCTCACTGGACGGCAGCAGAATGGGGAGAAAGTAATGCCCTCGCCCATTTTGCAGCTCAGGTGCAGGCTTGGGACTCCAGGAAGGCAGGGAGCACGCATGGATCACGCCTGAAATTCCCATAGGTTGAGCATTAAGTTTTCCCAGCTAGAGAGAGTTGACAGATGCAGGAGAAACTGACACATATACCCTGGAGGCTGGGGGGCAGCCAGGGCACTGTGCAGAGAAAAAAACCAAAACCTTTGAGATTCTTACTCTGGAAGTTTGACAGGCACTGGGCCAGGTGAGTCGTGGCCATAGTCAGAGCAGGCGGCACTGGAATCTATACTGGACGTTTCTAGGGCTACTCTAGACTACGAAGAAAGGACAAGACATCATGGCCAGGATGGGCTCGACACACCAAAGGCTCTCCTGTGTGTCGCAGGGCAGTGAAGGCTGCTGCCCGGGACTCCCCAGATGATAGCTGTGGGCTGCTTCCCATACTGGGAGGAAAGCTCCCATCACGTCCGTGACTCACAGCTCTCCTTTCTGTGTGCATGGGCCAGAGAAGCCACAGAAGGCTGCAGGTGCCAGCAACAGCGGGACAGCGTTTCTTCTGATGAAATGGAGAACCTGAAGACAGGTGACCAATACAGTGTTTGGCACTGTGTCTGGCCACCTGTTGGATTACTGGGGTGTCTCATCTCCTTTTTACAGTGTAAAATCTATACAAAACTATGGTGCCGACTAGCTCCCAAGCAGTACCGCCTCGGTGTCCAGGGAAACCAGAACCTGCCAGACTTCTGTGTTTGGACAGGAGGCAAGCCCTGGCTATTCATCCACTATCTGAGGCTCCTGGCCTCTAAACCCGGACCAGTCAAGTAGAGACTGGGGAAGCTCTTTGCCATGATCAGGCCACCTGGGCAGTCCCCGCACTGCCCGATTCTGCAGTTCCTCTCCTATGGACCTCTCCCATGGCCCCTGGACTTGCTGCTGAGCCCAGCCTGCGGACGACTGGGTCAGGGTACATGTCCGCCAGCAACCTGGACTTCACTCTGAGAGTCCGGAATCCCTTCCACGCCACAATCCATGGACCTGCCAGAACCTTGTAAATGAAGTCTACACTAGCAAGGCAGGGAGACATGAAGACAACAGTGGTTAGTGAAGACATCAGATAATTCCTTAGACCACAGGAGACCTGGGCCCAAGAGTGGAAGATTCAGGGACAGTTACCAGATGGATGTGGGCTCCACAGAACATTGACAGAGCCTCATTTCATGATTTCCCCATGGTCAGCCAGTAAACAGCCCTTGAAGCATCCTGAATTGAACTGCACAAGTGGACATATGCTGGAAAAAGACCTATGAGCTCCCAACAGCAGGCAACGCGGGACTGCCCCCTCCCTCACCAAATGACTCTCGGAATTTTAATTGGATTTGCTCTAAATTACGGTTTGTAAATAGGTCACAGAAAAGAAATTAACCAGGAAGTAATTACATGGAGGATAGAAGTATCAAGAGTTTACTTAACACCTAGGATATGTTGGGCCTCGATAAAAACCAGCACCTTGGGAACACGCTTGTGTGGATACATATGAGGGGGGATGGGTGTGCACACGCACACACATACACACATGCATCACTGGCTAACCAACATGGCATAATGAATACCTGCATCATGTTACGATCTTAAATAATGCAGTTGTGATGCAGAGACTCTGGGAGGGTGTGTACATGCTGTATGCAATAGTACACTTTGGTGTATGAGACATCTGTGTACGTGTAGGCCAGGGATCCTGGGACCAAACCGGCATAAGGGCAGAGGGAAAACTGTACTGAATGGAAGGGTCAGCCGTGTGGGCATGACTGGTTCCTGACAAAGTTAATTGTAGTAGAGGGGATTCAGTTGTTCTCCTGAAGCGCCTTCAGAGAAAGGCACCCCGGCGTGGAGACTTTACACTTACAAATGAAGTCTAGTGACACAGCCATGTTCTGGCTCCAAGTACATATTTGGGGAGCACATCTGGCCCCACACTTCAAGAAGGACCATTTGGATGTACAGGAAGAAAGAGTTTCTCCCCAGGCACCAAAGATACGGGCATGTGCACTTGCTAAGTCAGCTGCCTACTGCTTTCTGGTCTTTGCATACAGTGTGTGACCTTCCAGTCACTTTGGATGCCCAAGTTCCTGGCCAGTGATGACAAAGACAGCTTGGTTTTCAGATCCCCGGTGCTGGCTATGACACTTAGGGGAATGGAGCTGCCTAGGGAATGTCAGAGCAGTAGCTGGGGGAGGGGACTCTAGAACCCACTGCAGAGGAAAAGAAAGAAGCTGAGTCTGTGGCTCAGCCACTAAAGTACCTGCCTCACTGGCTTGAGGATCTGAGTTCAACCCCCAGCACCCATGTAAAAGATGGAATGTACTTGAAATGCTGGAAAGGAGGAGACAGGAGACTCCTAGGCTTACTAACTAGCCTAGGTGTGTGTGTGTGTGTGTGTGTGTGTGTGTGTGTGTGTGTGTGTGTGTGTGTGTGCATGTACACGCTCATGTGCCCCGTGCAGCTCCTGGGGAACCCATGCACATACATATGTGTGTGTGTGTGTGTGTGTGTGTGTACACGCTCATGTGTCCCGTGCAGCTCCTGGGGAACCCATGCACATACATGTGTGTGTGTGTGTGTGTGTGTGTGTGTGTGTGTGTACACGCTCATGTGCGCTGTGCAGCTCCTGGGGAACCCATGCACATACATATAAATACTAGCACACGTGTATATGCACGTTTTAATAAACAACTAAAGCTGAGAAGTAATAGAGAGGACAGAAGGGAAGAGAAGGCTCCACCTTCTGCTCCGATTGGCCCTGAGGCCAACTAAGGCAATTTAAATGAGATTGGCCCCTATAGGCTCATACATTTGAATGTTTGGTCCCTAGGTGGTAGACTGTTAATGGGACCGATTAGAAGGTGTGGCCTTGTTGGAGTAGGTGTGTCACTGGGGGTGGGCTCAAAGTTTCAAAAGTCACCTCTTCTCTGCCTCCTGCTTATGGATCAAGGTGTAAGCTCTCAGCTACTGTTCCAGCAATATGCCTGCCTCTCTGCCTGCCTGCCTGCCTGCCTGCCTGCCTGCCTGCCTGCCTCCCTGCCTGCCTGCCTCCCTGCCTGCCTGCTGACATGCTCCCTGTCAAGCTGGTCATGGACTCATTCTCTGAAACCGTAAGCAAATCCCAAATTAAACGCTTTCTCTTATAAGTTGTGTTGGTCACGGTGTCTCTTCACAGCAATAGAACAGTGGCTAAGACAGAAGTTGGTACCAGGGACTCAGGTACTGCTGTGACTGGCTAGGTCATGCTGATTTGGGGAGACATATGGAAGAAGATGGAACCTTGCATTAGAGTAGTTGAATGCTATAAGTGGGGCTTAATGGGCCGTCCTCCTAGGAGCATGGGACACAGTGCTGCTGAGAATGATGTGAACTGTGGATGCCCAGCTCAAGAGGTTTCAAGGAGGAAAAATATTAGCAAGCAACCTAGACATATTTTGGCAAAGAATGTGGCTGCTTTTTACCCTTGACCTAAGGGTAAAATTGAGGATAAATTAAGTTTTGTACTAATTTCATAGGGAGAGGAGATTTCAAGACAGCCTAGTATTGACTGCATCCTGTGGTTATTAGTGATCACTCTTATGCAGATCTACAATGAAAAAAGTATGGTGGTGGGGAACAAAACAGAGTCTAAGGAGTAAAAAAGATCACTAGGGAATGTAATGTTGGAGCCAAGTCCTGTGCTCAAGGAGATACTTAAAAGAAAGATCTGATACTGAATGGAATAAAGGGAGTGGTACCCTCAGGGCAAGAACACACCCAGCTAATCCTGCAACCTGTGGATAGAAAAGGCCTGAAGGATTTCCTCCACCTAAAAATAGCTTCAGTGGAAATTTTATGTAAATGGAATTGAAGGGGAAGGTCAAGTTCCAGCTGATCCTACTCCTGCAGACCAGGGAATTTGCAGAATGCGCACATGGTCCTAGATTTATAGTCAAGAAGGATACAGGGGTAAGGGGGTTGTGGAATCTTCCTCTGTAGTTAAGGACAGCCACCAGGTCGGGGGTGTGTCAGGGGAGTCTTTGCACAGTGGCCTGGAGAGGTCATTGCATGAAGCTATGAAAGTGAAGCCCGGAATGCACTGGAGACCCCAAGGCGCTGGAGATGCCCGGGCCCTGGGATGTCTTCTGAGGACAGTTGCACTCAGAAAGTAAGACGTGTGTTGCCGTCATCAAAGCTGGAAGGGGTGCGAGACCCAAAGAGCCACCTGAGTCAGGAGGAGGAGCTTGCCAGGTGGGTTTCAGCAGGTTCTCACCACGCTCTCTTTCCTCTCTCCAGGAATGTACACAGTCTGTGCCGTTGTATGCTCAAGTATATAAATTTTTCTCTTATATTTTACTAGGGGTTATCGTTGAAAATTTGCCTTGAGTATCCTTGAGTATAAGAAAGTCTGGACTTTTACATGGGCTTGAGACTCTGAAATCCTATGGAGACTTCTGAAATTAGACTGAATTCATTTTGTATTATGATATGGTAGCCTGTTGGGGCTAGGGACTAGAAATGGTGGTCTGAATGAGAAATAACCTCCAAAGGCTCATATATTTGAATGCCTGGTCCTTACTTGGTAGAACAGTTTTAGAAAGGATTAGGAGGTGTGGCCTTGTAGGAGGAGCTGTGCTATTTTGAGCCTCTCCTCTCCCTCATCTCTCTCTTGTGGATCAAATGTGAACTCTTGCCTATCCTCAATCAATCTCTCTCTCTCTCTCTCTCTCTCTCTCTCTCTCTCTCTCTCTCTCTCTCTCTCTCTCTTTCTCTCTCTCTCTCATCAGATGTGAGCTCTGAGCTCCTGCTCCACAGAGATGCCTTGCCTGCCTGCAGTCATGCTCCCCGCCATCGCGGTCATGGGCTCACCCTCTGAAACTGTAAGCAAGGCCCGGTGAAGTACGTTCTTTTACAATTTGCTTCGGTCATGGCATCTCTTCACACGGATAGGAAAGTCACTAAGCCACCACTGCCAGTGCTACGTGCCTCACAGAAGACTGCGGCAGCCAGCTGAAGGGGACGAATAAATCCGTTCCATCTGCGGGACGGGACTTGGGAATCTTGCTCAGGTGTGAACTAGTGTTTTAGTTTTAAGGATATCACATTCTTCCTGTTCATCATTCCACCCAGCCTCCTGATGAACGCGTGTGCTGGGTGAAGCCACCTATATCATGAATGGGCACTCACCTGTATCATGAAATTCTTAGATCAGAAATCACTTAATTCCATTTGTATTTTGTAGGCAGCAATCAAAGCCTAGTTACATCTACCACAAACAGCACCCATGCTGGACACTTGTTCAAGCCTTCTTCATAGCAGGGCTTCGTTTGGCACCGCAATCTAGCTTTGCCTAATAAATTAAATCAGTGAGTCTTAACTATTTGAATTATGCATGAACCCTTTGGTGTCAACGAAGTTTGATTATTTAATTTGTGTTACTATATTGAGTAATTCACCCTTGAGTTTCCCTTGCATACACAATATATTGGGAATAAAGAATATTAGAAGGAAAATGGGATTTTAAGGCGATGCTGAGAAAATGACTTTCTGAAAGAAGGAGCTGACTGGATGTGCCACACGATGCCCTAGCACAGACAAGGGTCTGCCAGGCCCCCGGCTCAGAGCAGATACACCTATGAGCAAAGAGAACGCCATGCTCTCCACTCTGGGACTCAGGGCTCATGTTGCTGCTCAAGAGTGTAAGTGTAACAGCAGAATTCAGGATCTGTAGACAGAGAAGCAATTATTCCCAGGTCTAGCACTGGCCCAATACAGCTTAGGGTAGGAACAGTGACGGAAATGGGCTCCAACTCCGCATGGGAGGCTGACTTCAGCATTAGCACAAACTGCGCAAACCCTCAACAGATGAACTTAAGACTTCAGTCTATATAATGTGACTCTCCATTAAGTCATCAGGGCCTGAGGATACATGGTGAACACAGGAGGAAATAACACACAGCAGGAGATAAGCACTCTGAAGAGGCCTAAGATGGCCTCTTCATATAGCTTTACTGTGGGCAGTGCCGAGGCCAGGCCACTTGCACAAAGTTTAGAGACTATCACATTGTTGAACTCAGGTAACAGAGCAATATGGCATCGCCACAGTGTGGATGTGTCGTGTCCCTCCAAGTTCACAAGCTCAAAGCTTGGTGCTGAGTGGCAGTGGAACTGTTGGGAGCTGCTCAGGCTATGGAGACTCCACACACCAGAGTTAATGCAGAATTAAGATCAGCTCTCTCTCTCTCTCTCTCTCTCTCTCTCTCTCTCTCTCTCTCTCTCTCTTACACACACACACACACACACACACACACACACAAAGCAAGGAGACTCTACAAGCTTGGTTCCTTCCGTACATGACTAAATAAACCTCTTTGCTAAGTGATCCAACCTTGGGTATTTTACTAAAACAACACAAACCAGACAAAGGCCTCTTTTAGGGAATGCAATATACAGGTATCTAAATGAGCCACATGGCACCAAAATGTTTCTTTTAATTGACAATTGGCAATCTCTGGGAAGAATCTTCATATATGCCTTCTTCCTTTGGCTTTAAGCTGTTTTAAATGGAGGCAAAGGATGACACTACAGCACAAGTGGTCATCCTAAGGCCCTGGGACAGATCACACTGGCAGCAGAAACGTAAATGTATCACTCGCCACATACCTTGACCAGCACTGGCTTGATATAAAATAAGCTCGTGCATGCATATACATGGATATGCAATATAGGCATAAATATATAATGGTAGTTAAAGTAATGTAAGCTTTTCATGAGTAATTAATATTTAATTAGCAATTAGCATGGGGAAAATGCTGAGATAAGCCAGGCCATTCTTGCTCTGTGAAAGATAGGCACAAAAGGGAGATAGGCTGACTAGAGGCAATATACTGACCCCTAGGGCTTTGGTTCCTTTTGTGCCAGCCTCTGGGTGTTTGGAGGCCAAGTTGACTGTACACATAGCACACCCAGCTCTCCTTCAACCTGTAGTTCCTTTCCACCATTGGGCCATCTCTGAACAATGCAGACACCCCACTCAGGCTCCTGGAAGGATTCAGAAGATGAGATAAGGTGCCCTGCACAAACGCTGGTGGAAATCATCCTGACAAAAGTAGCTATTTCAAAGCCTACACACTAGGTTGGTGAGCAGCACGGAGTACAGGAGAAGACAAAACATCAATGTATAAGGCTTTAGGCAACCTCTGCAGCGCATAAGGTCCTCCCAAGAGGCACCAATGCAGCACAATGAAAAGGCTGCAGAAATGACAGAGCTCAGAGGTGGCTCGGCCTGCCTGGGATGCCACATCACATAGTGAGTCTGCTGATGTGCTCACAGATAGGACTTTGTCAAAACTCACAAAATCAAGCAACAGCAAGATTCGACAGGTGGGATTACATGAAATTAAAAGGCTCTGTACAGCAGAGCAAACCATGATACAATACAGGGAGCAAGTCTTTTCTAACTACACATCTGATAAGAGATTAATATTGAGAATCTATAAAGAACTCACAGAGTTAAGTGCAAGACAAAGAAATCATCTAATAGATAAATGGGCAAAGGAATGGAGGTCTCGAATTTTTTAAAATGCAAATGGCCAATAAATATATAAAATGCTCAGCATCCTTATCCATCAAGGAAATGCAAATTAAAACCACACTCGGATTCTATCTCATTCTGGTAAGACGGTTATCATCAAGAAAACAGATGAGAATGAACACTGGTGAGGATGGGGGAGGGAAAGAAGCCTTGTTCCCTGGTGCTGAGAATAGAAACTAGAGCAGCCACTATGGAAATTGATGAGGAGCTTTCTCAAAAACCTAAAAATAGAACATCATATGATCCAGCTCTACCACTCCTGCATGCAGACCTAAAGGAATCTATGTCAGCACAGCAGAAATACCTACACGGCCGTGTCTATTGCTATGGGGCTAGCTAAGTGTCCCTCCACAGAGAAACAGATACAGAAGATGCGGTGCATACCTACTGTGGTGGTCTAACCAGCTGCCAGAAGACTAAAGCCATCGTTCTCAGGAAAACTGATGGAATTAGAGATCATCATGTTTAGTGAAACAAGCCAGTCCCAGAAAGAAAAATGTCACGCGTTTTCCCTCATATTATCTTAATGCATGAAAGCAGAAGGAGGTCTGAGAGGGGCTAGGAAGGGCACTAGAGGGAGGAGGGAAACAAGAGAGGAAGAGTAAAGGGGGTGGAATGAAACATAGCATGGAGCATTCTCATGTGCAAATCTAGAATTAACAGCATAATACATATGGCCACAGCAATACTGGTGTGTACATATACACACACAACACACACACACACACACCAAACCAAACAGCCCACAAAAGCAGAAGGTAACCACTTGAGAGGAAGGGGACAATAAGGGTAGGGGCAAGAGGAACAAGAAAGAGTAACGGGGAGGGGCTGGAGGGATGGCTCTGTGTTTAAGAGCACTGGCTGCTCTTCCAGAAGATCCAGGTTCAATTCCTAGCACCCACATGGCAGCTCGCAACTGTCTGTAATCCAGATCTAAGTCATTTGACACCTTTACATGGATACACATGCGGACAAAACACCAATGTACATGAAGTAAAAATAAATTTTAAAAAAAGGGTAATGGGAAAGGAGAATGTGAACACACACACATACATGCACACTTACACTTGTATATATTATAGATGAAAAGTCACAGTGAAATCCATTTTTTTTAAATCCATTATTTTAGATGCCAGCTAAAAAACTGGTAGGTTGTGTCTGTATATATGCATATGTATGTACAAGTATTATATATAACCTTACAACACATAAAATAATGTAGAACTAGAACTTGGAAAGAATGACTATAACTTAGCAATCAAAATATGAGCAACTCCCAAATGGACAAAAGGCTTGAAGAGACATTTCAGAAAGGAAATCGTTTGAGTGGCCAACAAGCCCATGAAAAAGTACTCACAGCATTAGAAGATGCTAGAATATAAGGTGAGATACAGCCCTCAGATGGATGAGGGGCACCTGAAACTCTCCCATGCTAGCAGGCAAAATGCTGAAGCCACTCACAGAATTGTAATCCTATCACTCTTACTATGTTAAACACAGGCTTAACATACGACCAACAATTCCACTCTTAGACAAACACCGGCATCTCTACATGACCAATATCCCCCTCTCAAATCATGTCCATAAGGTTACTTATAAAATAATATTCATTACAGCTTTATTTAATAATAGTCAAAACTCCCGCCAAAGGTGAGTGCTATAGAGTGCGGTACCTATACACTGGACTATTGACTCTGCAATAGAAAGAGGTATGGCCTCAACGTGAATGACCCCTGTAAACATGGCATTGACCACAGAAAGCCAGAGTCAAGAGAGAACTTACAGCACGGTGTCTGCTCCCTGGCCATCCAAATCAGACACTGGGACTGATGGAGTGGGGAGATGTGGGGCTCCCCAGGGAGAAAGAATTGGACTCTCTGTGTTAAAGATATGTGTTTCCATCATTAAGCACCGCAGTGTTGAGATTCCCACACCTGTTCAACTTGAAAACAAGTGACTGGAAATGGCTGCTGTCATCTCTCCCGATGTCCTTGTTGGGAAAGGGAAGAGATGGAGTGGGTGAGGAATGATGAAGGGCTGACAACTGCAGAAGCCACGGGAAGGATATGGGGGCTCGTTGCAGAGTTCTGCTCCTTCACTAGCTTTGACGTTTCATGCATTAAGCTGTTACAATCTTAATCACCTACCAGGTCCCAGGCACACACACCTTCATGTCTGTTTCTCACTAATTCCTCACATGAGGCAAGTTCATCATGCCGATGGAGAGAACAACATAGCTGCCATTACTTTGCAAAGAAGGCCTGGTGTCCCCTTTGTCCCTACGGCCCTTATCCAAAGAAGGGTTCATTATCAGGGACTCAGACCATGGAGAAGGTACAAGGCATCAAAGAAAAATGGTAATGAGGTTTCCTGAGGCAGCATAGATGGCAGGCAGCACACTTCCCCAGACCTCACCCTCCTCAGCCCTCCCTCCAGCCAAGGGGCACACCTGGAAAAGGCAGGCAGGGCCCACTCTCACCTGCCAGAATCTGGCATGCCCAATGGACACCCAGGCACAAGCCTTGGCTTTAGTTGCTCTGTAAGTGAAATGTGGGAAGGCTGTCCCTGAAGGCCAGTGTCCCTGGAGAGGAGACTCACAGAAAAGACATCACCTGTGGCTATGGATCAGGTGTGTGGCTTCCTCCACAGCACCCCAAGGACCTGCACAGTGAGGGAAAGGGTCACATGGAGAAAAATGCTAGCATCATTGGTGTGTGCCACCATGCCTGGCTCCCTGCATGTTTCATAGCCAATTTCCTCTTTAAGGAAAATGACCAGACTACAAAACACAGTCAACTTCACAACTCAGTGTGGTAAGTTCCCTGGGGGGGGGGGGGGGAAGGCAGGCAGATGCTGGAGTGGAGGAGCTGTTGGGGACTGCTTTCTAGAAACTGGGTATAGGGCATTCTGGCTCACCTCACCACTGCTATCTCTGTAGCCGCAGGTGGGGAAGAACTAACTATAGGAACAGAGTCTGTTATGAGAGCCACTTCTCAGGCAATGATAAAAGGGGCAATGCTGCAACCGCAGCCAGAGAATGCTTGATCTTAAAGCTCTGTGCAAGGGACCCCCAGATATCTCCTGCCAACTCTGAGGGCCAGCTGCCCAAGGAAAGTGAGAAGGGAGCCATCTGTCAGGCTGCCCTCAAGCACCACACATCACTGTGATGATCTGTGAACAGAAAATAGTCCTGGGAGGAAGGCCGGCTAGCCCTATCTCCTTGATGACATCACTTGCAAGGTAAGCACTCACACAAGAGTCTATAGTCAGATCTAGCACCGTCTCCTGCTGATCTGATGTCAAGGAGTGTGAGTGACAGACTGACGCTCTCTGATCACACTATGGGATGGGGCTTAGCCTTACCTGTGTTTACAAAGTCAGAATGGCAAGCATGTGCTCTCTTTCCAAACCACGATTTAGAAATGATCAACCATCAAAAACGTAAGAGTCAAAAGAAGAGAGTAGCAAAGAGAGAAAGAGGCCTCTAGGTCAAGTGTGTGTCTACTACATGTGGCAAGTAGGGGACTTTGGTAACAAGCTCAGTTCAGAGGCAGCAATACCCAGTTCTTATGTAGTCCACCATGGGACTTTATATAATAACAAAGACCAGTTTGGGGTCACCAGGAAACCTCAACCTTCCATGCCATGACCAAACTGCTAGTCTCTAACTTCAGGCAGTTGTGTCTACTACTTTAGACACCAGCCACAATCTGGTGGGGGTGGGGGGGGAGGGGAGGGAGAAAGAGAGAGAAAAGTGGGAAAGAAGGAGAAAGGAAGAGAGGGTGTTGGAGGGAGAAGGGAGAAAAGAGGGGGATGACAGCTATAGTTTGGATGTTTTCTGTCTCTCCCAAAGCCCAGGTGTTAAAATTTTGATCCTCAACTGGGCATCTCTAGGATAATGGAAGTTGTGGGGAGTGGGACGTATGCGGGGGGGGGGGGTGTCTCAGGTCATTTCCCTGAAGGGGACTATGAGAGCATGACCCCTCCCTTCTCCCCTTTTCACTGACAATGAAATAAGAAGCTTTGTTCCAGCAATGCTCCCTCACAGGCCTGAAAGCTTCAGGGACAACAGACTGGAACCGCCCAAGTTGTTGATTGTGACACATTCTTCGTCTTTAAGATGATTTTTATCAGATATTTGTTAGAATGATTAAAAAGTTCACATATTTAGATGCATGCACATAATATGTCGATATGTAAAATACAATGTATATGAGCACATTTCTCCCCATTGCCTGAAAGCTGCATGAAGCTAAAAACCCATCTACATTTGATTCACACTGGATACCCAATAACGAATGAATGAATGATGAATGCATATAGGTCATGCTTTTAAGGAACATATAGCTTAATGGAAGAGAAATTATAAAATATAAAACAATGGCTTTCTGGTTTTCTCTTCTAACAACTCACAGGGGTGGAGAAAGGTTTGAAGGTACACATTCCAGGACCCCTATTTCAAAGAACTGACCCCAAAGCCACGGATGGGGCCCAGAGCCAAAGTTGGCAGAGGAGGAGTTCCTGAACATGTGAGGAGTTGGGTGAAGAGGCCAATAATAGGGAGCAGACACCAGAGATGCTTCTTGAACGATGGGCAGGTGAGGCCCGACAGAATGGGAAGGGCGGGTCCATGGAGAGGTGAGGGAAGGCACTCCACACCGACGAAGGATGCGGCAAGCAGAGAAGCAGAGGAGCTTAGCAAACCTGAGCAGAGGTACCTGGGGGCTGAAGGTAAAAACAAAAACCTTCCTCCAACAGCAAGAGAGGGCCAGGCACTTGGCCTGCTCCTTCAAGAAGAGCAAAGGAAGTGTGTGAAAGCCCAGGAACGCTAGTAGTAACAGAAACACTGCCACTCAAGATGTCTTCAACGCCTGAGGGTCGTCTCCATTTACCTGGAGATGGCTGTCAAAGAGAAGAGACACTGTCATCACTCAGCCTGCAGATGATAAAGAAGCATTCTCTCGCTGCTTTCATATCTCTGCGTTGTCACTTGCAAGAATATAAACTTTTATGGGATTTTAAAACAATTCGAGGAAAATAGATTTCACACAAAAAGCAAGAAGTAAACTGCCGAAGAGATAGACACTCACAGCGGTGCTCGGGCATCCTGGGAAGATGCTATCTCTGCTCAGAGACAAGCATGGGCTGACCAGCTCAGTAGTAATGAGGAGGGTTGAAACAGCATGCAAGTTCAGGGATGAAGCTGAGGAGGAGAGCAGGGGCGGCCTGGACAAAGCACATGCTGCAAGGCCACGAAAGGCCACCGGGTGGTTGGGCCAGGAACCACACAAAGCAAGGCAGCCCCGAGTGTGGTAAGAGTGGCACAGGAAGCACAGGTGCCCATCCAGGAGGCAGAGCCCCATCAGGACTGGGGGATGGAAGAATCAGATATTGTAACTCCATGTGTGACTCCTCCGTAAGGCATATCGGTCACACGGTGGCTGATGAAGGAGGAGCCAGGGCCATATTCGTTTTGGTGGGGGTGTTGGTGGGAAATGCTGGGTGTGTTTAGTTCACTGGATGCTTCTCGTTGCACGGCGTCCTCCCGGGAGCCCAGAGGAGGAAATGAGATCAGGACTCAGCCAGTACTCGCTGCCCTTGACAGTGCCTCGTCCTGTCTCTGTTGCATGGCAGCATGCCTGCCTCTGACTACTCAAGCACCAGCACTCTGTGCAGACAGCAACCCCTCAAATAATTCTGGAAATTCAATAAAACTGAAGAATCCTTAGAAAGGACAGGGTGTTGTTGGTAGAAGGAAAAGCTTGAAAGCATCCTCGGCCATTTCTTCCTTATCTGAGTTTTGACTTCTTTCCCGTCCCGTGGAGAGCATCACGCTCCTGTTATCGCAGCCAGCAGCCACCTGAAAGCCGCCTGTTTTGATGACCTGGGCTGAGCAGCAGATTTTTGCTGAGAATTTAAAGGAGGGAAAACTCTAAAACATTTCCTTGGACAGCCATGCATCTTCTAAGGAGGAAGGCATCATGAATTGGTGGTGACTCACCACTTGGGCCACACAAAGGAAGTGCTTGCCTGGTCCTGGTGGATTGGAGACAGACCCAGCCGGAAGCTCAGACAGACAGAAGGCATTCTCATCTCCCAAATAACAAAAGCAGGTGAGAGAGGGACCCATCAGCAGCCCAGCCTGCTATTTCCCTGCATCTTAACAACCTAATTAACATTACAGTAGTGACAGAAGTCTGAAAGGAGCTAGAAGTAAAAGAGTACTGAAAATATCGCTTCAAATAGCCCAGCCCTTGACAAAATGTTATTAATTTTGTATTTTTGTTCACCCGATATTCCGATTAATTTTTCTCGCTTGGAAAAAAAATTGCAGAAGATAAGCCATTCTTTCTCCCAGTTGTTAAAAAAGAAATCTAAATGTTCTGATTTAGTTCAAGACTACAAAATTATATAATTTCAGCTAAGTCCACATAGGAATCAGGCTATAACAAGAACGTCCATTGCTGGAGGAGGGGACTAAGTGTCTTCAGACGCAGCTGGTGGCCCTGGCTAGGGACAGCTCTTCTGGAAAGCAATTTGACAGCAAGTACCCAAGGACATAAGATGTTTGTACCTTCTGACTAAGTACCTCTGAGAATGCTCACAAGACAACCTGGAATTTAGTCCAAGTCTTTCCACAGGGGCAAAACATGGTTACCACAACAGAGTTCAGAAAATTAGTAATAGAACAGGAGCTAAACGCCCAACACTTGAGAAAAGAAGGTGGGGGGAAGCATGTCGTGTTCTCATAACATACACTCCCTTTACAATTAGAATGAGGATGAGTGCTGAATGGAACAGAGAAGCGTGACCGTCAACAGAGAAAACAAAAAACACCAAAACAGCATGCACATCACAGTGACCTGGAAAGAGCTGGAGCCAGCCCCGGGAGGGCAAGCCTTGCACTGTACCCACCATGAAAGCCATTTCCCTCTCTGCTCTTCACTTCCTTTATGAAACAGTGGAGGTGGCATTTGAGAATGTTTGTTTGTTTGTTTGTTTGTTTTTAAGTATACAAAAAGTGCAAAACCATGGCTGGTTTTTGTTTTGCTTTCCCAACATTTTTAACATCTTCTATACTAAACATGTTAGACTGTTGTAGGAGAAATGAATCTCAACAGATCTAAAATTGACCGCTAAGATATCCTGAACGGTGGTACGGTGGAGAGGTACTTCTGTGTCAGTCTGTAGCGGCCCTGGATGGGAGCCAGCTGTTCTTAGTCCACAGATAATGGCCACCTCCCCGGCTTCTGTGCTGAGCAGGACTCCTATCCGGCTAAAAGTCTCCTGTGCTGCTGTAGAAACTGCACAAAGCGTAAGGGCCTACATCCAAGATCTAGCCCCGAACCTGCCTTTCCAGAAGGACAGACTGAAATGGAGAGGTGACAGTGCCAGCTGTGCCCACTCCCAGGGTAGAGATGCTCTCTCTCTCATGAGTAGGATGAGGTCCCCAAGGCCCTTATCAATAAACAGTGATAAAAGGTTTCATTAATGGCCACAAGATACATCTGTCTATGTATTCTGGTTCTGGGACCAAAGCTTTAGAGCAGTGGTTCTCAACCTATGGGTCTCGACCCCTTTGGGGTCATATATCAGATAGTTACATTACAATTCTTTTTTTTTTTTTTACATTACAATTCTTATGTAGCAAAATTACACTTATGAAATAGCAATGAAATAATTTTATGGTTGAGATGTTGCCACAACATGAGGAGCCATATTAAAAAGCAACAGCATTAGGAACCACTGCTTGGGATAACCAACTTCCTTTCCTGCCTTGGGGAGGTTTACCAAGCACTAGAAAGTGCCAGACACAGAACTAAGGCCTGGCCTAAGTACCTTCTATTTCATCCCACACAAAACATCCTGGAAGCAGGTTTGTCAGGACTCTCTCACCCCACAGAAAGGAAACTGATGTCTGAGGAAGTATGGAAACTTGTCCAGCATGAAGGCTGGAATGGCAGCTAGGGTGAGCCCAGAGCCTGGGTCTCAGGCCATGACTGTGCTACGTCTCTGGGTTGTCTGTGGCCAAAGCACATGCAGACGGAAGGGGGTAGCAAACTAATATGTCACTCTAGACATAGAAAAGGCAAACCATAGCTCTTCCTTGGTGAATTGGACACTCTAAGGAACAGCAAAGACCATAGATTAAGACTCCAAGCACCCACGTGCCTACTTCCAACAGTGATTGGGTTCTCTTCATAATTTTGTTTATAAAAAATGCTGTTAAAAAAAATCTTAGAACCACTAGAGAGAAAAAGACAAGTTTCAACCTTTTCTGTGTTTACCATATGGAGAAAACATCCCTTTTTGATGCAAAAAAAAAAGTGTGCCTTAAAGAAGAGTCACTAAATGCTCTTCAGACAAAGAGATGCTGCTACAGTTACTGGACCTGAGTGCAAAAGCTCCAGATGCTGGTGGAGAGGTGTGAGGCTTCAGATGGCAAGAGATCACCTGCTGCTCTATTTGAACTCGAGCATCTGGCTCTTGTTTGGCCCCAGCCCCTGCTGTCACTTACAGAAGAAAGGCCACAGTGCTGATGAAAAGCAAGTCTTCCTCCATAACTGCAAGCTGGGCTGTGAGCTGGTACCTGGCTGACCACACCCTGACATGGTGCACCAAGACAAAGCAAGAACCTATCTATGCCCAACACACTGGCTATCCTTCCTTCCCCCATCCAACTCATAAAACAAATCTTCCTCTCCAAAACCCGGAAGAACTCTCTTCTGAGTCCACGGCCTTGTGATTTTCACACACCCCACCACAACTTCCTCTCCCCTTGGGATCGTTGGCACCTCATTAGAAGGGGAGGATGGTAGGAAAGAAAATGGAGGGGGAGACCTGGTGGCACTCAGAGGAAGGATAGCAGGCTACCAAGAAGAGACTTGATAAGCTACGAGCATATACAGGGGGAGGAAGTCCCCCTCAGTCACAGTCATAGGGGAGAGGAGTAGGGGAAAATGGGAGGGAGGGAAGAATGGGAGGATACAAGGGATGGGATAACCATTGAGATGTAACAAGAATAAATTAATAATAAAACACATTAAAAAAAAAGATGGCTAGGTTTCCAAATACACTGCTAAGAGGATGGACTTGGCTTTTCTGCCTGAAGCACAGAGCAGCCTGAGTGCTGGCACACCTTCCCTCTAAGGAGATGCAGGTGAACTGGAAACACGGCTAGCTATGGCTGAGGTCGAGAGTCACAGAGCTTGATGGCACAGGTGGGAAAAGGCATGGGGTCTAGAATATGACAACCTAAAGAGAGCTCAGAGCACTAGTCGAGGATGAAGATGGGAGAGCTGGTGGGGATGTAAAAGACTGAGAAAAAAAAAGTGGGGAGGGAGAAGAGAGGATGGCTGCATGGCCCATCCCTCCAGCTCAGGCAGAGTCTACGGAAGCCATGAAGCTCTTAGGTCCAACTTTCCCTGTACCCCGCTCCCCTGGCTGGCTCCCAGAGTTCCCACAGAGGCTTTTCCTCAAACCGCTACACCATCTCCACCTCCCAGTCCCAGCCTACGTGCCCTATGAGAGGTGCCCAGTATTCTCCACCTGCCCCCTCATGTCCCCTGGCTGTACAATTCCATCCTTCTCTTTCAATTCACAGCATCACTACGCAGACTCAAAAGCAAGCACACCATTCAGGGTCTACTGTGACATCTCCAGGGCCCCAGGCTCTGACTTCCCAGCTCTTTTGAGGACCTAGGATCAGTGTAATGCCTGGGCCTTTGCACAGCTGTCATTTCTACCTAAAAAAATTTATGCTCATCTGTCCGGAGTTAAACTAGCCTGAGCCTCCCTGTGCTACGAGCCCACTTCTCTTCCTAGAAGTGCTGTACTCAGCATCATTTTCCTGTGTACTTGCCTCACTTTCCCACTAAACTGTAAGTTGTGACCACAGGATTCTGTTTGTCTTGAACATCCCATTCCGTCTATGCTTGATGCTGCAAGACCTGACACACATCGGTCTCCCAGTTAGTATTCAGTGACTGGCTGGTTATATAGGAAATGTAGGAACATGTCCCCCAAAAGGCAACCACTCTCAAACAAAAGCACTCTTAACAATAACCAGGCACTTAGAGGCTGTGCTTGCTGGGAGACGCCAGCTCCTCATTTGGGCACACAGGTAACTCCACACGGAAGTACAGCCTGGCCGCTACCTGCATTCAGCGTCTAGCTCCTTTCCTTTGGTCACTAGCTTTCCTTACAGGCTGAAAGGTACAGAGAGGTATCTTACTGCCCTAAATCTGGAGTCACACCCTCCCCCAATGAGGGCAGCTGTCCACAGGGTAAGACTGCACAGGAGATCAGAGCAATCGCCTCCTGAGAACCAGTTTGCACCATCCATCAGGCAAAGGAGAGAGACCACTGCTTAATTAGCATACCTATCACACCATGACTGCTCTCTTTAAAGTTCTGTCCATACCGCAAAGACAGGCTTGGGATCGCTAGACCACTTTCTCTGTTCCTCTTCTCAGTAGGGCCACAACGACTATGTCTCTCTGCTTCTCACTATCATTCGTATCTTTAATTAACCTATAAGGAGAGGCGGCCAAGCCTAGCCTGTTAGGACTGCGACAGCCCTTTTTCTCTAAAAATTCTAGTTACAGTAAGATTCGCACACTCAGAAAAGACAAGCGACCTTGGGAATAAAGGGATATGCTAAGGGCAAGCCATGAGCACTTCTCCACTTCACGAAGAAAGGAGGCCAGGGGTCTCGTGAAATCATGAACTGGGGACATCATCAATGCTATAAAAGTTAGCAGAGACAAAATGAGGGGGAGTGGGGAGAGAGAAGGGAGAAAACACCAGGTGTGTTTTTCCTACCAAGAGTTAATTTGGCAGCGGGGGAGGTGCGCTGATGAGATAGTGCCATACTGCTCCTGCAGAATGCCTGAGCTCTGGAGTTCAGCTCTCAACACTCAGTTCAGGCAGCTTAGAGCCAACTGTAACTTCACCCCAAGGGGGATCCAATGCCTCGGACAGGCACTCACAGTCATGTGCACATATCCAGACACAGACACAGACACAGACACACACACACACACACACACACACACACACACACACACACCCATAACCCGGAAAAACTGAAAGGTGGTTTACTTACAAAGTGTAACTACTGCACTCCCTCTGGCTCTTCACCTTCAGGAGACCTCATAGGGAATAATTTTTCTCCTTGTAAATAAATGGATCAGAGGTGCAACAGGCCCTTAAATTTTAACATCATGCTTCTCGGTTATATTAAAGTAAAATTAACTTGTAAGCTTTTATTTAAATGCATGTGTGGTGTGACTCCACATTGGGAGAAGTGCTCCCTTGCTGATAAGGCTGGGAGCCCAACTATCTGTGGCCAACAAGATGGTAATAACTGCGGTCCCTGGGAGCTGAGGTTAGATGTTTTCTTCTGTTTGTCTTTCTCTAGGGCTTTGTGTTTTTAAATAATTTTTGATAGGCATATAATGACAATGTACTTATAGATACAAGGCGAATGTTTGGACTCGAGCAAATAGTCAGCAGTGATCAGTCAGCGTCTTGGCACCTCCATCACCTTGGACATGGATTCCTGCTGTATTGAACTTCTAGCCTCCTTCTGACTGGTGAGAGACACTGCGTTACTCTTAGCAACTTCAACCCTATTGTGCATCCTATTCCTCCTGTTGTAACTCCACAGCTGTCAGCTTATTCCTATGTCCTGGCTACCACAATCTACCCTCCACTCTGTGAGGTCAGTTTTTTTTTGTTTGTTTGGTTTTTGGTTTGTTTGTTTTTGTTTTTTTGTTTTTTTTTTTTTGAGACAGGGTTTCTCCATGTAGCCTTGGCTGTCCTAGACTCACTTTGTAGACCTGGCTGTCCTCAAACTCATAGAGGTCCACCTGCCTCTGCCTCCTGAGTGCTGGGATTAAAGGCGAGCGCCACCATCGCCCAGCTTTTTTTTTTTTTAAAGATTTACTTTATTTATTATTATGTACACAGTGCTCTGTTTACATGCACAACTGCAGGCCAGATCACAGTATAGATGGTTGTGAGCCACCATCTGGTTGCTAGGAATTGAACTCAGGACCTCTGGAAGAGCAGTCAGTGCTCTTAACCTCTGAGCCATCTCTCCAACCCCGAGATCAACTTCTTTAGAGTCCCCATAATGAGTAAGGCCATGCAGTCCTTGTCATTCTGTGCCCAGCTGATGTCACGTGGCACAGTGCAACCATGTCTATGCTGTCACGCGTGCCAGGATCACACCCTCTTCTGTGTACGCATTTCTCATAGTGCTTATCCCACTCGTTCCATGGGGAACCTTCAGGTTGCTTTCCATACCAGGCCTTGGTTAACAATGCTGCAATCAGCACGGATGTGCGGATACCACCTTCATGTGCAAGTTTCATTTCCTTCAGGCACGCACCCAGCAGGAGGACGGCTGGGTCACAAAGTAGTTCTGTTTTTTAGTTTTCCACAATGGCCACAGTAATTCACTCGCCTTCCCACCCAGAGCCTAAGAAGCAATCTTATCTTAGCCCTCTTGCCATCACACTCTGCATCTTGTTTTCGATGGTGAGCATCACGATGATGACATGAAAGGTATCTTGACATGGTTTTGATTCACAGCTCCCTGAGAGCTAGTTGAGCATTTAAAAACAGAAAGCCAGTTATCAACACAAGCAAAGAACCATGGCTGTTGGGACATCGCTGGTTTCTATTCCATACTGGTACACGTGCAGGTTGGCAAGGTTTGAAGTCCACTGTGCACTGCCACAGGAACATAGGTTCTGCCTCTGCTAAGGAACAACCATCTGTCAGGACTCTGCTGCCTGCCCACTCCAGCAGTTCCTATAGCAGCCAGGATGAGACCTGCTCAGAGCTAAGGCAAGGGGACAGACCCTGCCCTGTTCTGATGAGGGAAATGGGATGTGTTTCTAAGCATAAGGTACCAAGTCTCCTGGCCTCCTTGTCCATCACACATAAAACTCCTCTAGTGAGACTCAGCACTCATAGGCTCTGTGTAGACAGTAAACAAGCATGAGAGAGCAAGCTGCTACTGCTGCCTCTTCTTCTTCCAGGTCCCCTACCTCCTCCCCTCCTCCTCTTCTTGCCTGACATTAAACAGCTGGCACTTTTTAAAAAAGTAAATATCCTCATGATCTTATCTCTGCTGGCTGCATCATCAGGTGACTCATTTTGGTTTCCCTGGGAGACCAGGGATTGGAGCTAATCCAAATAATTCCTTGTTTACTGGACATCCAGGCTATGCAAGTCCAGCACCGGGACTGTTGTACACTTCATCACCGGCCCTGAAAACTGGCACTTCCCTCTTCAGGTGACCTGTCCTCCCCTAAGATGGAAGGTACCAGACCAGTCCAGGCTGAGGTAGGCAAACGGTTACACAGCAGACTCAGTCCCACTGACCTCAGGCTACACAGTAGTGGTCCCATGCCTGCAGGGAGGTGGCCAGGCAGCCAGCTTGGTGACAGAGCACAGGGGATCCCATTCCTACAACAGACTGGACTTGTGTGGCTGTTATGGAGACACACTGACTGTGTGATAGAAGAAGGGAGGGTCAGGGCCCAAAAGATTAAAGCCCAGCAGCCTATAGGAGCTGACAGAGATGCTGCACAGAGAAAGAGAAGGACCCCCTAAACAGGAAAGCAAGTCTTATGAAATTCAAATGCTGGATAGGACCCCACCGCCCTTTGCCATAAAAAAGAGAGCCAGAAGAAATCCCCAAGCCCATAGCCAGACAATTTATCTGCCTTACTCACAGTCTCCCACCATGCCCTAGGTGTTCCCTCTCCTGCCCCTCGCTCCCCATGCCTCCCCAGGGAATCCGCCTCCTTGTCTTGGCTGTGACTCCTCTAACTTTTTCTATCCCAAGGCTGAACTGGAGCCTGATGCACATAAATGCCTCACAGAAGTAGGTAAGAGAGGGCCAGGGTGAACCAACTGCCATGACTCTTGCTCTTGGGGGAGACTGATGGAGGCCTCTAGAGCCCCAAACACATCCCCACATTCCCAGGAGTCAGCTCGGTGGACCAGCCCTGCACACCATACTTGGATGAGCAGCCATTCTGATGCCTCTACCATTTGCTCCCAGGGTTGTTTCTTGCAGAAACCACAAGGTTCTCCTGGAGAGATGATAGAAAGCCGCCTCATCACAAAGTTGCAGGGAGAGAGAGAGAGCTAATATTGGGAGAAATAATTAACTGTGGTGATCTAGATAAGAGCAGAGATGAAAGGCATAGGAAGTGGGGGGTGGGTGCAACAGGCCTCTGAAGTCAGCTTCAAAGGCTTCTGATCTGCTGTTCCGCCTGCTGCGATTAAGTTACAAAAATAACAGAGTTGAGAACTCAGGGCTAGAACTGCCCCACCCAGCAGTCTCAACCAATGGCCAGTGAGGAGCCCAAACCCCAGCTCAGCTTCCAAGGCTGCACCGCACCACCCCACCTCCAGGCGGCCCCCACAATCCTGGCCAGCCCCACCTCAGGTACCCAGGGTGCTCTTAATCCAACGGCCTTCTTTCCTGCTGGCCAGCTCCAGACATTCCATAGAGCTTCTCCTGAAAATACCACTCTGTCTACGTCCAACACACACGCACACTGCATCTTCAGCCAGCTATAGTTCACAAAGACAGCAAGTAGGGCTGAGACAGGAGGTGAGAAAGAAGCAGGAAAGCCCAGTCCTCCTGAGCTCAGTGTGGACTCCAGCCACTTCAGACCCAGGGAAAACTCTTTGTTCCTTACCTCAGCAAAGACCTAATCTCCGAAGAACTTTCCCATACTCCTCAGGAGGCACACTTGCAAAATTTATTTATTGAAGACACAATATAACAAACACTTAGAACACATCAACGAATCAAATGGGGACCCCTCCACAGGAAGCTTATCTAAAGCAAGGGGGGGAAAGACCACAGCAAAAGACGGTATTATAAGCATGTCATGTGGTGGGTGCTGGGAGGGAACAGTGTGCCTATAATGCATGCCTTGCTGCTGCACTGATGGATGAGGTTATAGTTCAGCAAAGACCTGTATGAGGGGAGGAGGCAGCATTTCAGAAGGGTTTCCACGGAGACAATAAGTTGGACACACAGATTCCTTCAACCTGTTCAGCTAGGATGAGCTAGGGCTGAGTGCTGGAGGGTGGGGGAGGAGTTGGGGATTGACGTGGGGGCAGAGGGCGGGGCTTGGGACAGCCCGTAAACAGCTCTGAGGGCTACTGTGAGGGTTGGGGGGTTTTATTCTGAGTAGCTAAAGAGGCACAGCTGGGAAGTCTCACTTTGGTTTCAATGGGATTACTATAAACACCAAGCTATTGAGGAAACACTAGAAACTAGTTAGGGAGCTGTGGCAGCAATCCAAGCTAATTGTCTTGGGAGGGAAGAGTGTGGCCACAATGCATGACTTGCTGCTGTGTTAGTTAACAACGTTTTATAGTTCAGTAACGACTCAACAGAGCAGAGGAGGAGGAGAAGGCAGTCTTGTAGCTATCTGAGGAAAAGAGTTCAGAAGGAATAGCTTTCACAGAGACATCATGGTAGGCATGTGCCTGTCTATTCCAACAACCTGTTCACCGGGATGGAATAGGGATAGTGGCAGGAGGAGAGAAGGAGAGCAGGGCAAGGCACAGGGGTGAGGTGGGGTGGGGTGGGGTGGGGTGGGGTAGGGGTAGGGGATGGGGGTGGAATAAATTCAAAGCTGCTGGACATAGGGAGCATTAAAGAGGCAGAAAACCACAAATTACTAGAGTGTTAAACATGAAAGCTAAAGAGAAGAATTAAACATGACTCCAATATATCCAGTTTGAGCCACTGGAAATAGGAGTTTTCGTTTATAGAGCCTGAGAAAACTGGAGTGGAACCTGGTTGAGTCCTGAAGGGACTGGGTACAGAAGAGGATCTGCATACTGGAAAGCAGGCACGTCTGAGCCCCTAGAGTTCCAGCAATGCAGAAGTCTCCTGCTCCAGTCAGTACTGAAAGCCGTGAGGATACCACAAGATCCTAGCAAATGTGGCACGGCAAAGAGAGCTGAGCAACTCTCATCAGAGGGAGCTGGGAGAGTGCATCACTGCTCACAAGCAGCAGCTACAGCTGCAAACCCAAGCCAAAAACAAAAACCCGGATTCTCCCCAAATGAGATGATCAACACTGCTGTAGTCCTCATGGTATGCTGGGAGTCCTGTTGCAATCCAAAGAGAAAGGATGTCCACCTGGATCCTTGGTACATCTTCCCCACGCCCCAGGCACAATCCAATATATGGAGTGGGCAGGGTTAGAAAACCTGCCTGGGTTTTCAGTAAACATCCCAAAGCACACTGCTCTTCGCTGGGTGAGGATACCCAACCAGTTCCTTGGAGCTGTAGCATCTGTGTTAAAATCCACAGCATGAAGAAAGCCAACTGGTTTACCGGTCTGCAGGGTCCCTGTGACACCATCCTTTGCGGACATCAACTCCAGGAACTCAGTGTACAGCCAGCACTGCCCAATTGAGGATGCCTTCTTCTCTGCAGATAGCTCCACTCTGCCACAGCAGCATGGTAAGGACATCTGCCCAGCCACTCTCACAAAGCCAGGTGCAGCATGAGAACCCCAGCTGAATTATCAATGTGTAGCCCTGCATTTTCACCATCTTCAGGGCAACGATACCTGCCAAGCTGATCAGTGACCCTCAGCCATCATAAGGTAATGACACCAGGCTCTGCTACTCCCTTGTAAGATGAAGACTGCTGGTCAGGTCTTCCCTCTACCCTGGACCTCAGGGTAAAACCCTCCACAGGCATCCTTGGTACTCACTCAAAGCTGTGCCGTTGTCACAGAGAACAAAAAACCCAATTGTGTTTTCAATTGGATGCAACGTGGCTTCCCTAGAGCCAGGAAGCCTTCTTGGGTCCTCACCGTGTAGCAGAAACCAAACAGAGACTTGGCTGGGTTTCTTTACACCTCTATTGTGCCACCATCTTAAAGACAAAGATGCCTGCCTGTGACACACCCATGCAGCTGCCAGGGAAGTAGGGTACTCTTCTGGGTTCTTATGACCCAGTGCCACCGTATAAACCCCAGAGTAAGGATGTCCACCCTCGGTCTCAAGGGTGGCTGTGCTAACGCAGCCACTCAGTCAAGTGGCTCCACAGAAGGACCATCCACAGTGTAAGAGAACGCCAAGCCAGGCAGTTGAATGGCAGCTGTGATGAAGTCTGCAGGGCTACAAAGCCTGTCCACACCTTTAGCATGCCACCCAATGTGGCTATCCACAGAGTAAAGGCTCTACCCTTAGGACAAAGACATCACCCAACTCCTTGCTGTGAGGCGTCGTGTAGAAATAAACCGCCCTAATCCTCATGTACAAATGCATCTGTGACACAGGTTGGAGGACTTGAAATCCCACAAATGTTCTTAGAGCAGGTCCTTAGAGGATGGCCCCAGGAATGCAACTATTCACAGAATAAGAGCAATCCAGTGGGTTGCCAGCACAGAGCTCCATGGTAACACAGTGGTGCACAAAGCTGAGGTCATCCGCCCAGCTTCCAGCTGTGCCTCCACCTACAGAATAAAAAGATCTGCCCAGATCCTCCTGGGTGTGCAGATGTAGCTGTGATGAAGGCTTACAGATCCCACCTCTTAATCCGCAGCCGCAACAAAGAGGTTACCCTAAGGGTGAGGGCGCTCCACTGTACCACCATCCCCATGATGCCTAGCTTCTTAGTACGCAGGCGCCACAATGCGACAGTGAAAGGATGCTCTTCGCTGTGCCACCAGCTCCAGCACAACATCAGCCTGGATCCTTAATGCCCAGCCACAGCGGTACATATATCCACATGGTAAAGATGCTCGGCCGTACCATCATACTCAATCTGTGTGCACAGCTGTGGCCACAGAGCTGCCGAGGGCTCTAAATTCTCTACCTCTATCCCCAGGATAAAATCCGCTCTGACCCTTAGTACGGAGCCACCACAATGCAACTGTGCACAGCGTAATGAAGGACGTTCCACGGTGCCTCTATTACTAGGACAAAAAAAAAATCAACCCAGATCTTTAGTGTGCAACGGTCGCAATGCGGCTACACACAGAGTGAGGACGCTCGGAAACACCATCCCCCGAATAAGATCCTCTTAGGCCTTTCAAACGCAGCAGCCATGACGCAGTTATCCACACGGTAAGGACGTCTGTTGTACCAACGACCCCAGAATAAGATCCACTCGGGCATTTGGTGCGTAGCCACCACAAATCAGGCATCCACCACGTAGTACCGATTCTTGTAAACCATTATCTCAAAATAAGGACATCCACTGAATTCCTTAGTGCGCAAGCAGCCACAATACAGGGTAAGGCACTCTGAGGTTATCTATGAACCGCTCAGCTGCGCCACCATCCGCAGGAATAAAAATATCACTCAAAACCTTAGCGCGACACCGAAATCATTCAAGTGATCCCTCCTTTACGGACGCTTCGCTGGATATCCATGTACAGCTCCACTGTGCCTCTATCCCCAAGGGAAGAACATCCATTCAGTCACTGAAGTGTAGCCACAAATATGTGTAGTTCCCCAAGATTAAGATAACAAAGATCTGGGCAGGCGTTGGCTGGGTGAGGGCATACGCCCAGGTTCCAGCCAAGCGGGACTTCCACGGCTCATCATTGTGTGCCGACCACAATGCGCCTATCCACAGGGTGATGGCGAGCCTCTGTGCCAGCGTCTCCAGGGTAAAAAGATCGGCCCAGCTTCCAGTCGCCTCGCAAGCTGCAGGGTTCTGAGCACGCAGGCGCCTCAGCGCTGCCCTCGCACGAGCCGCACCTTCACAGACATCTGGGTTTTTTCTGCGCCGCCTTCTGCCCATTCCTTGGCTACATTGGTCTAAGAGACAGCCACAAGCAAAAGACTCCCGGCTCCGCAAGCCGTGCTGCAGCTCTTCTACCCATCCGTTTTCAGAGTAAAGGTCCCGGATCTTCCCGGAGATCCGCGGCAACGTGCAGATATGTAGTGTGGACACTTGGATGGACTACCACCCAGAGCCTAACATCGCAATAGGATGGGATAAAGACAGCCACCAGTCCTCCTTGGTTTGTGGCTACAGAGCCGTAGGAAAAGGGTCCGTCTAGCTCCCAGCCTTGCCGCAGTCTGCAGTGTCTTCAGAGACGTCCGCGGAGATCTGGTGAGCTGGCAGCTGTGACGCAGTCTGTAGGGCGAGCCAGCTCAGATCCCAGTGCGCAGGTGCGGCAATGCGGCACTCTGCAGTGTAGGGAGGGACCCGTTCTGTGGCGCCATCTACCGGGTAATCCAAGTCCCCCATGCGTAGGCACTAAGGCCAGGAATCTACACGATGAGGATCCACAGGTGATCGGCAAGGCTCCACTGAGGCCGCATCTTCAGGGAATCGGTGTGCGCGGCCGCACTGGGCAGAGGTCTATAGCCTAGGGATGCTCAGCTGAGACGGCAGGGAAGGATGTTCGCGCAAACTGCCGGTACACCGGTACACCGTGGCCGCAGCGGCAAGGCGGACGGACAGCCGACCTCGGTGCGCAGGCGCAACAATGCAGCACTGTGTGCTGCAAAAACACATTCTGTGATGCCACCTAGCGGGTAAGAATGACTGTCCAGGTCCTCAATATGGGAGCACGGAGGGAGCAAGTCCATGAGACAAGATGCCCCATTGATGATTAGCGCGTGGCCCCAAAGAAGCATCATCTACCTGGGTTTTCTATGCTTTCACACAGCGTAACAATCTACATACAGCCTAAGGATGCCCTGCTGGATCCTCAGGGTGAGGGTGTCCACGCAGTAACGGTATAACATAAATGAATGCCCCTCTGTATCTGCAGGGTGAGGGTGTCCACGCAGATACTTGGTTTTTGCAGCATTAAAAAAAAAAAACGCTCAATGGAAGGAACCTTGACAGATCCTTTGGGGAGACAGGGTAACAAACATCTGGCACTGCCGCGCGAGGCCCTGCCCATTGCTCTCCCTTTCTCTACCCCTCCTGTGGGGGATTCGGGCTGCATCACTGTTGTGTAGACTCTGAACAGGATATCATGGACTATGCTTTTTCAGATGTAACCCGGGTGCCTTAGTGACCGAGACCCTACCCCGGTGTACCCCTACCCGGCTGCCGAACTGTCACTTTAACCCCGGACTTATGCGTGATTTGTGAAAAAGAGGGACTATGTCCTCAAACAAACAAAAAGCTCGAAGAAAGCTACGCGGAAGGATCAAGCAACGGGGTTTCCGAGTGCTCACCAGAGGGCAATTTGTGACGCACTAATAATTTCTAACCAAAAGACGAAAACATTTCAACCTTTTTCTATTTCTAAATATTCCACCTAATCGGCATCTTGTAGCGGGGAAGCAAAGTATTTTCGACTTATTTGTTGATCGACTGGGGGTCATATCAGAAACGATGGTGCCACAAGCAATGTCCCCTCCCCTATTCCACCCCTGGAAGAAGCCCTGGATCCTCTCATTCATTGTTCAGTGCTCACGGAGGAAGACCTGTTGTTAGTGAGGCTCATACAGGAGAAAACAGAGGCTAGGAATTGTACCAGAACCTTCGGTTGGTAAGAAATTGGGTGGGGATTTTACCGTTTCGTTTGTTTCCTTTTTTGATGTGGGTTGGGGGAGGGTAATCTTATGTGTTGATAGATTTGGGGACTATTACAAGGCTTGCTGTGTTGCCTTCCTGCCTTCCAGTGGTCAGTTATCTGACCCCAATAAAATCTCAGATTGCTTCCTGCGGGGACTGTTTGATTGACAATAGGCTCCTTTTGTTCCTCCAGGTTTCATATGCTAATTGTGAGGTTGCATCTGTCTCCAGGTCATAATAACATGTAGATTTGCTGTAACTCACACCACCTTGTAAAAGACAAACTATGTAGTTACTAACATAATTCAAAATGATTGCTTCTCTCAAAGTTTATAGCCCCATGTTAACTTTAATTTTTTAAACTATTTTTTTTTTCTAGACTACAAGGGAGAAAAACAAAAGAAAGATGTGTATAAAACAAGTGAAAATTCTGAGCACCAGGAAAATTGAAAACCCCATATATGTGTGAAGTCAGAACCTGCACTGGCATATCCTGACAATAAATGTGTGTTCAATGAATTAAACACCAAAATCAAAACAAAAACAAAAACCAAACAAATAAACAAGAGAATAGATGTGGAAAGAACTTGCTTGCTGCAGTGGTGGCCAAGCACACATTCCCTTGCTTTGGTTTGATTTTGTTTTGTTTTGCTGCTCCCTGCCCCGCCTCCCCACCCCCTACCCCAGACAGGGTTTCTCATATAGTCCTGTCTGTCCTAGACTCACTTTGTAGACCAGGCTGGCCTTAAACTCACAGAGATCCACCTGCTTCTGCTTCCCAAGTGCTGGGATTAAAGATGTGGGACAATTTGATTTTACCCAAGGCCAGATTTACCTCTCTCCTCAGCCTTTGGATCGTGATATGGTGAAGCTCAGATAGAAGGAAGCAGCCTGTATAACACCGAGAGACCTTTCCAGGAAAGCGAGCTGCGAGGCTAGCAGGAGAGAGGACAAAGGCTTATAGGACACTGACAGTCTGAGTCTTGCTTACATATAGGATGCTTTTTAGTGCTCCCTGCAACCTACAGGATATGGCTAGATATTCATGCCCCCTAGGGGTTGCCATTTCATGAGCTGTGACACAGAATTTCTTTTATTTATTTATTTATTTGGTTTTTTTCAAGACAGGGTTTCTCTGTGTATCCTTGGCTGTCCTAGACTCACTTTGTAGACCAAGCTGGCCTCAAACTCACAGAGATCCACCTGCCTTTGCCTCCCAAGTGCTGGGATTACATAGAATGTTTCTTAAGAGTCAGAGTGCTGTCTGGCTTACCTGGAGGACACAGTGCTGACAGCCAATGGAAAAAATGGGGGGAGGGCAAACAGCTAGAGCAACAACGGTGGAAAAAAAAAAAAAAAAAAGAACCCAAACCCCAAAGAAGCTCTCTCAAGTGCAGACTGACAGCAGGAGGAGAAAGGCCACTTGGTCACATCAGCTTTTTTTCTGGACCACTGAGGAAAATCTAGGAAATCTCCTTTTTTACAGAAGCATATGGAATTCAATACCTCATGGCTCTTCCCTTGTGAGTAAACAATACTAGCAACACGGGACCTGCTCAGTGAATCCTAGAGACTAAGTGAGGGGGAAGGAGGGACGGTAAGAGAGGGCGGGGACTGACACCCAGAAGCAGGGGCTCGCCACACCCACCCTTCCCCTCCTCCCCAGGGAAGCATTTTTTATCTCCACCCTCAGGGGATGGTTTGTTTGTTTCTTTTTGTCCCATCCTGTCCCCCATCCCCCATCTCCCCCCATAAAGGATGACAGTCAACAACCAAAAGTTCTGGGCTCTACAGCAGTAGTGAGCAAATGCTACCAAATATGTTGGGATTCGAATGAGAGATGCCCTCCCCCAACCCCCACCCACCCACACCGGCTCATGGGTTTGAACACTGGTCCCCAGGTGGTGGCTGTTTGGGGAAGTTGTGGAATCTTTATCATTCATAATCCTGCTGCCATGCCATGCTGTCTCTACTATGACGGCTTCATCCTTATGGAAGCGAAACCAAAACTGATGCCCTTCTTAAGTTGCTTTTGGGCATGGTATTTTATCGCAGCAACAGGAAAGTAACTAATACAGCCTACATCTTAAACCTCTACAACAAGAATTATCCAGGAAAAATCATCAGTACTGCTACTGAGAGACCCTAATGTGAACCCATAGTTGAGGGGGTGTTGGTACCCAGCCAAGGCTTGGTATTGATAGCACTGACTTCAGGTAATCTCTTGGGAGCTGTTGATAGACTCTTGAGATCTAGCTGGCCAGGTTACCCACCAGGAAAGAGCCAGCACTAGGCCTTGAACCTGGGTGGCCTGCCTCCAGAGTCTCTGAGCTAAGCACCTCTTGGCTCATCCATCCAGGAGAGGGGCAGAAAATAGCAATAACTGGTTCCTCAGCTATAGAAGCTTGTTGTCTATCAATATGTAAATGAGGGGACCCAGCAAGTGGTTTATCAGCATGCATCTCTACATTCAGGCCCTGGGACCATTCCCTCTGCAGATGATGAGCATTGGGCCTATGTGCCACAAAGCGTACTACTGTGCATGGAGCGGGAGGTAAAGGGATGGCGTAGTTGACTGGGAAGGCAGAACTGCAAACAAAGATAGCAAGAGAATCTAAATGGCACGTCGTGTGTGGAGGTTGTACACAGTCAACCCAGGGCTGCAGACCAGAGGGCAGGCTGCTACCTCTGCCTAAGTAGACCCTGGAAGGATTCATCTCCAAGGCAGAAGGCAGCATCATTTGAGGTAGGTCAAGAAAAGAAGACATCAGAGACAGGAAGATACATGAAGGAATACACAACACATTAAGGAGACACGAGTGTTCCTCACGGATGCCCGTGGGTTGCTGTTGACATACACATGGATTTCCGGTGATTTATGAGAATAAAAGGTGCATACTG
Organism: Acomys minous; assembly: GCF_964271855.1. Classification (NCBI taxonomy): domain Eukaryota; kingdom Metazoa; phylum Chordata; class Mammalia; order Rodentia; family Muridae; genus Acomys; species Acomys minous. Next base: position 52,761,878 of record NC_140493.1, read on the forward strand.
GGAAGTGGAGTGGGAGACAATAAAAGAACCTACAGGGCCAGGTGTGGCCCTATCACCACAGCTCTTGGAAGCAAGCTTGAGGCTAGTCAGGACATACAGTGTAAATCTTCCAGCAATATCACTGATGACTTATTATTTCAGTGACCTAACGGCCACACCTCTGAAGCAGGCAGTTTTGGGGAAGATGTGTTCTGGCAGCTAGGAAGGCTGGCTACATGTTTCCTCTGCTAGGGAGCACCACTGCCCTCAGCCTTGCCTAACACAGAAACTGACATGGTACTTCTCACACATTCCCCATAGTGCAGAAGCTCCACTCCCTTCTAGCCTCTAGCCCTCTGAGAACAGTGCTAACCACACACCAAGTTAAAGCACAATAGCTAACTCTGCCCTACTTGCCCTGCCAGCTACCTGCAGCCACAGCAAGGCTCTAAACCTAAGTAATACACTTGCTTATGCAATCTCAGAAACCCCTGTGAGGTCATTTCCACCCTCCTAGCAAGAGGTGGCAGCCTGGCTGGTGAGAATATGGCTTACAGGGAATGCAGGAGGCTCTCTTACCCCGCCCCCACCCCTCTTTCCCCACTTCCTCCCTCCTTTCTGGGCATCCTCATTCCTACAGTATTGGGCTTCCCGTTTCCTCGGTGATTCAGTGACAGCACCCACAGGCCTCATTTGCAGATCTCCAGGGGAAAGGTGACTGCTCAAGTAGTGTGTGACACGTAATAAACACTCCACAAACATATGGTGAGTTGACAAATGAATTGGAAATTCATTCTCAACAGCCAGCTCTTTGGAGCCCTCAATTGATGCTGTTGAATCTTGTCTCCTCCCTGTCACCACGTCATTAGGTATGAGTCTCAGAGCCACAGGCACAACCCTTTCTGCTGGAGGTACCATGCCTTCCTCCTCTGGGACCATGAGGCTTCCCTATCTTACGGAGGGCACCCGACAGACCCTTTCTCTGTGGCTCCCTCCTTTGGACATCAAGACCTCCTTCCTGGGATTAGCTCATCCACATTTCTCTTGATGCCTTCCAGACTTAACTTCTACCAAGGCGGCTCTTCTCTACCCCTTCTTTGCCTGTGTGGCAGCCAGTGAGGCAGCCCAGGATGGGCCACTCCACTGCCTCAGTCTTGAGAGGCCAGGAGGCTCCACTCCAGCCTAGCCCTGGAACGGCAAGGATGGGGAAAGAGTAACTCACCAGGTCGAATCATACTATGTAATCACTACTTTAAAAAAAAAAAGAAGAGTCAAAAGGAAACACAAAGGACAAAATGCTAGTGGGTAAATCATGGGCTCATCTCAACCTTGAGAACAAAAGGCTAGTGCTCCATCTTTGAGAGCCTCCCTACCTCATCTGGTGCCCAACCAAAGGACAACCATTCCATCCAAGCCAAGGTCTCAGTCCCAGGAAATGACCCAGGTTTTTAGTTTGTTCTCACTATATATGCCAGGAAAGCTATAAATAAGGAGGCGCCTCAGAAACGTACCCCATAGCACCTGCTAGTCTTGTCTGAGGAGTAGGCTTGATGCCTGCCATCCTGGTTGAGGGACATGGTCTCATAGTGGCTGTCCCAACATTAAGCAAGTTGGACCATGCCTGCCAATGAGGCTTAGCTGGTAAGCCAATGCCAAAGAGTAGGGAGTTGTTGGGAGGCTACCACAAACCAGTGAAGGTGGAGAGGGAAAGAGGGAATTCCAGGCATCTGTACAAACGTTGAACAAACATTGGTTCAGAGATTCCTGCCAGGTAACTTCCATAGAAGTCTTCACAGGCCCAAGTCCTTATGCAGGTGCTCTAAATGTCACATATCATCTCCCCCCATTCCCACCCCTGCCTTGGATTTAGTTTCCCTGCATCTCAACAGCAGCTCAGCCCATGGCCTAGAGTTCATACGAAGAAACGTTTGCCGAAGCACAGCTCTGAAACTGTCCCAAAGAGGAGTTCTTGCCCTGAGTTCCACAGGCTCTGGGTGGTGACAATTCAAAACACTATAAAGAGCTCCAGTAGGAACAGCCAGTGGCCTTCCTAGAAACTCATAGGAGGCTTCTGCCATGGTACCCCACAGGCAGGACCCACACCTGACAATTGTCCTTTACTTAGCTGTCAAAGCCCAGATCACCTGTACCCCTTCTCTGATGTCTTAGGGCTGTGACTGGATGGAACCCGTGCAGTAACTGGACAGACTTAGGCCTATGTCAATCCTCCTGAGGGCCATTCCCTCTCTTATTTGCTTATCAGAACCTCAGTTCAGCCTCGGCTGCAAACCAGGCATGGCGTAGTGTGGTTATCGGAAAGGCACATTGAAGGAATAGTGTGCCTTCAGTTGTCAGCAACAAAGAGCCACCAAGTGGCTTCTTACAATGAGTAGAATGTGTCACTACAAGGAGGCCCCAGGTTATCAGTAGGGTAGGAAGAGAACTCAATGGGGAGTGACATCAGTGAACTCAATCCTCCTCAGTGTAGAGGAGGATGATGGGAGGAGTAGTGTCCTGGTCCCAGGAAAGTGATAAGCATGTGCCAATGCTCACAGCTATGAGAAGAGACGGGGCTGGCCAGTGAGGAGGCAAGGAGGCCTGGGAACACTTTATTCTGAGAGGAAAGAAAAGGCATGAGGAGTCAAGTGAAGTGCCTGGTTTTCAAAATGTAAAGAGAAATATAATTATATCTGCAGACACACATGTGTGTACACGTACATAAAATGGATAGATCATATCTAAATGACACTGCAGACTTTCTCTGGGTAGTACCTGGGTCACCATATTATAAAAGTGTGATGTGAGGATGACTTGGTTGTTATCTGCCATGGGTGAGCAGTGCTCACTCCCTCTGCTTTAGTCACTGACACTCCCCTGACCACCTGATCACTTCTTTGTCCCCATAGTCCTTGACATAGAGAAGGCACTGAAGAGAATGCATCTGTCTGGCCTTCTGGCATTTTCCATGACATCACATCTACATAGCACCCTTTGCCTTGAATGCTCCTCCTTTTCCTTCCCCTGGCTCCATTCCCACTCCTTGTATTTCCTGAGTAGGTGTTCCCAGTGCCTGAACTCGGCAGAGCACACACAGACCCACAGCAGACAAGCATACAGCTAACTGTGGCTCATGGTCCAGACCTATACTGTCCCACAACATGGGGACCTTTGTCTATTCTGCATTTGGGCTCTGTGTGAAGGCTCTCCTGTAAGGGCTTACCTGGCAAAGCATCCTATAGCTAGTTGCTAACACATTTTATTTTGCCTTTCCAATCTGAAAGTAAATGGGATTACTAAAGGCCTATACACACACACACACACACACACACACACACACACACATATACACACACACCCCTTCTAAAAAGAAAACAGGCTGTACAAGTTAAGAAATAGGTAAGAAGACAACAGTTACTCTACACTGTGCACTGTGTGTACAGAAAGCGTTAGGGGATGGTGGGAAGGACCAGAGACTCCAGATCAGCATCCGGCACATCCCCTACAAAACTGTGGGATGCTGGGCAACCTAATAAACCTCTCAAAATATGTCTCCTCATTTGCCAACCCATAACCTACCTGACAGCATCAGCCATATGTCACATCTTGAGACACAAAGCCCTGTCTCCTACTCTAATGAACACTGGAGAGAGTCCTTATAAGCCTGCTTGGTGGATTCAGCACACAGGCCTTGTGAAAATTAATGGCACTTAAATCCTTGAGGCTGAACATGGTGCCTGTGTTCCTGAAAACCTGCCTCTAACCTGCCCTGTGCTACAGAAGAAGGGCTTGGGCAACAGCAGCTCTGGGCTGGCCCTACTCTGGGCTTCCAGCTGGACCTAGCCCGTGCATGAAACCAGCAGAAGACAAGATAGGAAGATGAGCATGGCCAGAAAGGAGGCCTTACAATCCATGTAGCTAGCACAGTGGACTGGGGCCAGACAGGGGATAGAACACCCAGAACACATAATCTTCATACGCTGTGCCTAACTGCACATGTGGGTCAGCTGATGATAGGAAATCACTGGGCTCCTGGGGTGGGGTGAGAACCTTCCATATGAACTAAGGCAAAACACAAAAGGGAAAGACACTGATGGTGGTGTGTATGGTTCTCTGGTGAGAACAAAGCAGGATACTTTGTCCTGAAAAGTGGTCAATATGACAGATTCATGCACAGAAAACAGGGCAGATGAAACCCCCTAAAATATTTATAACAATCGAGTGATTTCTGAAAAGAAGCAAGTTTTGCCTGCGCACGCCAGCCCACTCCATCAAAAGAACGCTTTAATAAGGCCACTCCTGCAGGAGGCTCAGCACGGGTGTCACAGCAGGACGCAGTGGTAGTTTCATAAGATATTCATGGCCCTCTCTAGAAAAGAACCTTTGAGGGAAGCAGGAAGCCCTTCTCCTTTGTCAACCTGGCCATTTTCATAACCGGAGAGGTAATAATGAAGCTGATGTAACAGAAGCTTCTGCTGTGTTTGCCTTCAGGGAGAAAGGAGGCAATGGAGAATTGGGGGTGATGAGAATAGTATAATATATTAAACCTGACGTCACACTTAAAGTGATGGCCAAGAGGCTGTGATGTGTGACTTTTAATCCTCTGGGCTCCCAGACTCCCTGGGAGCTGTGGCTCCAGCAGCTGAAAGGTAGGTGGCTTTGTCGTGTCTGAGAGCATCGTCTCAGAGCCCCACTCCTTTCCTTATACATCACAAGCCCAGGCTCAGGCTGGTCTGACTGAGAGCTCCGGGTTCTGCGCTGCCTCCCAGACATCGCCTTGGTTTTCAGTTGCTCGAAAACAGTCTTCATCAACTTCTGTTCGCTTGTTTCTTACCAGTTAACGCTCACTGCACATTTACTGAACAACTGTAGGTCAGAATTTAGGACTTGTGTCCTGTGCAGGGATATGTGGGGAGCAGTGAGGTGGGTAAGGAAAGAAAGCGTGGTCTGACATGGGACACGGATTCCTCCGTAGAGGAATGAGACAATATCACCCTGGGTAGTGGGTGTCAGTGTCTCAGAGGAATTTGTCTGCTTCCATATGCACAGCAGGGTGAGGGTGCATTGGTAGAGTCTCAAGACACAGACAGACCATGGGCACAGGGGAGGCTGTGCCAAGCATGTTTGGGGCTTAAACAGCAAAGAGAACTATGAGCATATGCATGGTGTTGGGAAGGGAAAAATAACGAAGTGCTGTGCCTGTGCCAACATACCCAGTTTGCACAGAGAGAGACTGTGGGTGAGCCCTGTGCCATGAGGACCCCAAGCAAGGTCCATGCACGTCCATTTGGCACAAGCACACCGATGGGTCAGACTGACTTGTGTGGAATTCAAATGGCATGATTGCCATCACTTGCTGTGATGGAAATCATTGTTTTAAACCAGCAGAATCATTGGGTAGTTACTTCTCTATTGAGGATGGGCAAAGACACAGCCTTCTCCCTGGCTCTGCCTGGACTCTGGCTCTACTGGAGACCCTGTCTGTAACTCCAGTCCAAGGGAATCTGACACTCACACAGACATACATGGAGGCAAAACACCAAAGCACATAAAATCCAGTCCGCAGAGCCTACTATACCAGGTAAGGACCTGTCCTGCCGTGCTAGGATACCTTGCTCCAGTGCCCCCACCCATGAAGTCTCCTCTAGCAGGACAGCCTACAACTTTTAGGAATTCTGTTTCAGCAGCCCAGCCTGCATGGCTTTCTGCACCAAGCTAGGGAAGCAGCTTCACACCACCCTGGAACCTCTTATACCAGGTAAGCTACCTGGGCTCCCCCTGTGTCCCACCCACACAGCCAGGAACTTAGCTCCAGTACACAGACTACATGGCCACTTGTGCCAGCTACTCCCCAGAAACGGCACTCTATGAACCAGACACATTCTGACTCTCAGAGGAAGGATTAAGGGTAGAACTTGCAGCTTTCAAATATAAGCCCCACAGAGGAAAAGCATATCTCAAGACTATTAAGTCTTGATGCCATTCTGAAAACTGTAAGTGTCTGTACTGAAAGAAGAAACATGGAGTCAGATCTCTGACAGGAGCTGTGAGGGGCCTACAGGCCACCCTGGAAGCCTGGAAATGGTTTGTTATTGTTGTTAATTTATAAAAGACACAGAGGTTCCAAGATGGCGGCACCTATCATGTACTGTATCTGATCTACTGCACGGAGAGCAGGGACAGGATTGGGAGTCACAGACTGTTAAGAACTGGAGAACACTACTGAAGGACACCAGAAGCTAACACCCAAGAGCAGAAACAGCAAGATGACTAAAGGACAGCATAAAAATGCAAACAACAAAAACCAAAACAACTCCACAACTCCAGATCCCAGCTATCCCAAAGAAAGCAACCCTGAGAACTCAAACACAATCGAAATACAAGAAAATGACCTCAAATCCTTAGTAATGAAGATGATAATGAAGGAAATTAATAGAATCCATAATCAAATGCAAGAAGACGCAGCCAAAAAGGTGGGAGACATAAAAAAGGCCTATAGAGAGGCACTGGGAAAAATGCAGGAAAATACAAACAATGAGATGAAGGAAATCAATAAAACAGTTCAATTTCTGAAGGCCTATAAAGAGGCAATGGAAGAAACTCGGGAATATACAAACAATCATATGAAAGAAATCAATAAAACAGGATCTGAAGATGAAAATGGATACAATGATAAAGACACAGCAGAAGAAAAACGGGAACAAGATAACTTGGAGAGGAAGGCAAGCAACAAAGAGGCAAGCTTCTCTAACAGAATCCAAGAGGTAGACGAACAAATCTCAGGGCTAGAACATACCATTGTAGATCTTGGGGCAATCATTACAGAAAACACTAAATCTGAAAAATAAAACATCCAAGAAATCAAGGACACCATGAAAAGAAGAAACCTGAGGATAACAGGCATTGAAGAAAGAGAAGATGCCAGACTCCAAGTCCCAGAAAATATTTTCAACAAAATCATAGAAGATGATTTCCCCAATTTAAAGAAGGAGATGTTTATCAACATACAAGAGGCCTACAGAACATCAAATAGAATAGACCAGAAAAGAAAAACTTCCTGCCACTTAATAACCTAGACACAAAATATACAGAAAAAAGAAAAAATATTAAAAGCAGCAAGAGAAAAAGGCCAAGTAACATACAATGGCAAACCTATCAGAATTACACCCAACTTCTCAGCAGAGACCATAAAAGCCAGAAGGGCCTAGACAGAGGTCCTGAAAACCCTAAGAGACCACAGATGCCAGGACAGACTATTATACCTGGCAAAACTATCAATAATCATTGACAGAGACAACAAAATATTCCAAAACAAAGAAAATTTCAAACAGAACCTATCCACACATCCGGCTTTACAGAAGTTACTAGAAGGAAAACTTCACCCCAAAGGGACAAGCTACAACCAATATTACACAGAAAATAGATAACTACATCATCACAAAAGCACAACCACACAAACTCTCTACTGTAACCAACATCAAAATTAAGGGACTTAAAGTCACTGGTCATTAATACCTCTCAACATCAATGCTCTTAATTCTCCAATAAAAAGACACAGACTAACTGAATGGATGCTGTGGGGCACCATAAAAAAGACCTAACATTTGGATTAAGGCATGGGAGAAATATACCATATCAAAATCATAGGAAATATTTTCAATAATATCATAGAAGAAAAATTTCCAAACCTAGAAAAAAAGATGCCCATCCAGGTACAAACATCTCTCAGAACACTAAATAGATAGGCTCAGAAAAGAAATTCCCTACACCATACTATACTTAAAACATAGACTAAAGAAAAGTATATTGAAAGCTGCAAGAGTAGAAAGCCAAGAATAACAAGTCATTACTGGGCAGAAATTGTGTAAAGCATGGGTGCCTGCAAAGATGTTTTTCAAGTCTAAATGACCTGACTTGCCATAGTCAGAAGCACTAACTATTATACTCAGCAAAATTATCTATAAAAATTGAAGAATAAAAGCTTTGCATGATAAAAACAGATTAAAGGAATTTATGACTCCCAAGCTATCTTTACATAGGATATTTTAAGAAATACTTCAGTCTAAAGAGAAGGACAAACACACCAAACAGGTCACAGGGAATAACAAATAATTTCAGGGCATTTAATCAAAAGTTGTGTAAGAAAAAAAAAATCATCCAATGACAGGATCTTGTATACATCTTCCAACAACATCTCTATATAAATGACTTCAGTTCCCCCAATAAAAATACACTGGGCATCAGATCAGATTGGATTAGAAACATGATCGACCTTTCTATTGCCTCCTAGGAATACATCTCACCATGAGTGACAGATACCATTGGATAAAAGTATTTGAAGAAAATAGGACTAGAACACACGTGTAGCTAGTCTAATATCTAGCAAAACCTAGCAGGAAGAGGTACAGAAAACATACTTCATACTATTAAAGGAAAATGATGACAATGGAGAATTACAATAATAAATACTAAATGTACAATACTAAACACAGATGTAGCCAATTTTCATTAAAGAAATACTACTAACTGTAAAACCACAGGGCTCAGAGGCTTATAAGTCAGATCTGACCTGAAAGCCTCCTTCCTGATGACTAGCTTTCATAGTGCCAGAAGGCACCATGCAAACTTCCAAAGGGATAAAGCAACCAACAGTCCTACCCAGGTATGACACCTATAAACCATAACAACAAAGATCACAGCACAAAAACCCTAGGTGTGTAGTAGTGACACACACATACCTTGGAGGCCACTAACAGCTCTCTAATTGGACTTGACACCTGCTCAACAGGAGGAAACTCATGCCTGGTACTGGAAACTGGAAACCTAGCCAACTGCCCAAGGCTGGTGATGTCATGGATTTTGGAGGAGAATCTTCAGCAGACACTTTAGTAAACCAGTATAATCCTAACTACAGTCTAAATATGTGTCCTTACGCCTGCAGATAAGAGTAGTTCTCATCCCTCACCAAAGACACTTTTTTTTTAAACAAAAGATGGAGACCATTACAGAAAATAACAACCAGTCAAAATGCAGAATTGTGGAGCCCACTCCCAAATGATACATCTACAATAAAATTCCTACACCTAAAAAACACCGAAGAAGAGTGGGTGTAAAGATTTTTTTTTAATTTTTAATTACTTATTTATTTTGGTTTTTTTGACACAAGGTTTCTATTTGTAGCTTTGACTGTCCAGGACTCGCTTTGTAGAGCAAGCTGTACTCGAACTCACAGCGATCCGCCTGCCTCTGCCTCCCGAGTGCTGGGATGAAAGGCGTGCACCACCACGCCTGGCTCGGGTGTAAAGATTTTTAACAGCCAAAGGATCAGAGAGTTTGTTGTGAGACTGTGCATCCTAGTAATGTCAAAGGCTACGCCTATAAAGTCTCACCAGCTTAACTGTACAAACATAACCTGAACAAGGACAACAACAACAGACAAGCTAATGTGGAAGGGGAAAGGGAAGAGGAAAAGCCTCCACCCTGCACAAAGAACAAGAAACAAGTAAGGAATGCTGACAGCAAGAGAAATAGTCTTCCCTGGGGGAAAGCACACCACCTGGTCACCCAATACCAAGTGGTCAGTCCTGAAAACAAATATATGAGTAACACGTATGTATTTACTTAGGAATCACACACACACACACACACACACACACACACACACACACACACCCCACACGGGACCATAAATTTGAAAGAGAACAAGAAAGTATATATGAGAGAGTTTGGAGGGAGAAAAGGATGGGATAAGTGATGTAATTATATGATAATCTCAAAATGTAAAAGAAAAATATTTAAATCTATATGGAAACCACCCAAGTAAAAATAAAGAGGGGACTGTAGAACGTGAGTGACATGGAAGAGCAGTGGAAATAGCTTGGGTTAAAAGTCTCAGATGGGGAAAAACAGGCAGTATGTGGAAAATCCTTATAGAGACCCGGTAGTTTACAATTAAAAATAAGATATGAAAGGGGAGTGTGATCAGAAGTACCTTGTATAGGTGGACAATACTGTTCCAAGAAGGCATGGGTTATTACGTGAAAATCTAAGTGCTCACCCCAGGATACCTCCCTATAGGCTCTTATCAGGAAGGCCTCAGGGGCATCCAAAACAACCCAAGCCACTGTCCTTGCTCTTGATTGCACACCATCACTTCATGGTAAGAACCTATTGCTGAAGACACCACCAACCACTTTGGTTGCAAAATTTAAAAAAAAAAATCTGTCTCAAACTGACCAGTAAACTCTCTCCTTCTTAACTGGTTTTCATGGTGCTGAAAGGTTCTGTTTAGGCTTTTGGGGGGGGGAGGGGTGGGGGGGGAAGATATCAATGGTCTTGCCAGCACTGGACTCTAAAGAAGCAATACAAACCTAACAAATGAGTGTAACCACTAGAACACTAATGGTATAAGAGTTATAGGAGTAACCAATCACTTCGTGATTGTATTTGAGGCCTGCTCCACAGAAAGGATTTATAGTCTGGTACTATAAACCCGGTAAAAAGCTTCTGACTGGTGAGACCACAGGCCTCAGATAACCTACAGGTGTTGCTTTGATAAATGGTCAGGTAGTCTCATTTCTTACAGTTATACCCACAGACATATTCTGTTCTCAGCCTTGTAGGAGAAGCTTCTTTCAACAGTGGGTAGTGGGTAACACAGGTTCATCACTGGTCTGAGTGCTGAAAATAAATCATTATGAGTGCTTAGCTATAGATGGGTAATCAAATCAGGGAACATGACAAAAACGTAGGCAGAAAGAATGTAGGGAACGGAAGATGGGGATGAGAGATAATAAGCACTGTCTTATGGGTACGGCATGACTGATGCGTACATCAACTCACATCAGTTGTGGCTGTCTCCACAAGACCTGTACAAGATTGAGCCAATTAAAATGTCAGCATGGATAAATGACGAGCTGCTGGGGTTCAACCCCTAGCAGAAGAGCATTTGGTATTTGATAGACGAGGGAATGAGAGTCACTTTTCCCTGGGGATGTGGTGGCCTCTGGTAGGTTGATCATGCTACAGTGGATGACTCCATACCCATTCTCATGGGATCAGCACTAACTGGACCCAGTACGGTTATCATCATCATCATCATCATCAACAACAACAACAACAATAACAACATTTTTTTAAAGTACATCAAGTCAAAAGGACGATAGGTCAGTGGATCTCAAGGGCAGTTGAAGAGAGGTAGTGGGGGTAATAACAGTCAAAATACATTAAATACATGTATGAATATTTTAAAGAATAAAAATATTTTTCAAAAGAAGCAATACTAAATGCACATTATCTAGGAAGTAAAGACTAGAGCCTTCTTGAATTCCAGACTTACAGAGACCAACAGCACATTTGTATGGCAACTCTGAGAACTAAACCACATTAGTTACCTACAACCACAGGAAGCCAACTACTTCTGCACCATCACATGGACAAATACATTTTCCTACCAAAAAAAAAAAAAACCGTAAGAGCTTGGTGGGAAGGTCCTGTTTGTCCTGTACCGTTTGTACAAAGAAGGAATCAAGAGGTGCTGGGGCGAAGCCCTGGGCAATGAATGCACTTTGACCACTGAGGAATGCAGACCCTAATGGCTACATGCCAACAGAAAGGCCCAGGTCCAGGACCAGCCAAAACACAGGTAAAGCTGGATTTCTGCCAGGTTTCTAAAGAACAACTCCAAAACCTCACCATCCTTAGAGAACAAGCAGCACTTGACATGACCGGAAATGCCTGTCCACATATTTGTCACGGTCCTCATCGGGATCCTGAGAGTCCAAGTGAGCAGCTGAAGGGCCCACGTTCTCTTCAACCTCTTAGCACCTTACCAGACTCAAGGAAAGTCTCTGCTCAGTCACTGGGGTCCGTTCCTTGCAGACTATCTTCTGAGCAGGAAAGGCCACTGGTAGCCACTAATAGCCTTGGGTGACAGGGTCAGGGAAGAACACCAAAAAGAACTTGATCCAAGACAACTCCTTGCTCTGGCAATCTGAGGGTTGGCCCTGACAGGATGTGGCTGGTGAAAGCTGCCTGTTTCACCTGTAGTGGTGTCAGCTGGGGACTTGGATAACCATGGTTGGCAGATCACAGTTTTAAGAAAAGGAGCCAGTGATTTAAAAAAGGCAGGTCAGGCAATCAGAGACACTGAAAACCTGGCAGGATGGCTCTCCAGCTTTACTCCTGCCTATAGCCTTGCTCTTGTGTGTGTGTGTGTGTGTGTGTGTGTGTGTGTGTGTGTGTGTGTGTGTGTACACACATACACTCACACACCTAATACACAAGCTTCTCCCAGATCCCTTCCCTTTTCCCAAGACAACTTGCAAATAGGTTTAGAAGGCATGGTCAAGAGACTTCTTTTCATTGAGCCTCTTCCAAATAGTCAAATCCCATGCCATGCTAGAGGCACAGGAACTAAGAGTCCCCAGGAGGCCCAGGTGGGCCCAGCTGTGCTGCAGCAAGATGAAGCAAGATGATGACCACAGGGCTAGGGTAACATCAAGGCCAGGGCAAAAAGGAGAGAATCCGTACAGTATACCCCTGCAGCCAGCAAGCCTGTGGGACACAGGGCTGTCATTTGAAATGAGCTCAGGAAACCCAAGCTAATTTTAGCCACAGCCCAAGAAAACCGTGATCAAGATGACAGAATGCACAAGAGACTCAGCATATGATCAAGCAGAACAGGAGCCCAGAGGCTGATTCCCCAGAGCCGCAGAAACCATACTCTGTAGGAGAGCTACACCTACAACTCCAGTCTCATTTCTGCATAATGGTGGGCACTTACAATCCCAGTGCTGGGGGAGGTGGAGACAGGTGGATCTCTGGGTAAGCTAGCCTACCCAATGAGAGACACTGTCTCAAAACGGGGGGAAGGGTAAGGGAGGGGAGGGCGGAGAAAAAGTCCTCTTAACTGGGCTCATCAGAACTGCCTGTGGGCTTCTCAAAAGATTCAATTCTGGAGCCCGAGTGTGGTGGCACACACTCGGGATGCAGTGGTAGGCAGATCACTGTGAGTTCAAGGCCAGTCTGATTGATAAAGCAAGTCTAGGACAGCCAAGGCTACATAAAGAAATCCTGTCTCAAAACAAAAAGAAAAAAAGAAAAAAATCGATTTTGTTTGACTCTACCAGCTCCTCTCCCCACACCATAAGACTGTATTCCTGGGTCCTACATCTTATTCAGAATTCTGAAGGTGAACTTCACAAGACCAGGGAACATTGAGTTTGGAGGCAGCAGGCAGAGATGAGTGACACACAATGGTGCCTTGGCTGCTGCACAGGCTTTAGCCATGTGTACATTCAGCCCTGGTCTAGGCACCATGGCAGATGCCCAAGGAAGAGAAGACCTTTTCGCAGCCTTGCGTGAGATGGGACCTAAACTGGACCTGCAAAGTAGACATTAGGGCAACTCTGGACTTAAGTGAACATTCCTCAACTCACAGTATGGTATGATTTCATTCCCTTATTCATGAGAAAAACAAGCATAGCCAGGCCTAAGCTGAAAGTGATGAATGAAGCAGGTACTGTGCCTGCTCCTTCCTTCGTTAGCACTTGCCTGATCTGCAAAGCTTTAGAGGTAATTAATACAATAGAGAGCATTCTTCCAGAAAATGATTTTAAATAGAGTTTTTTTGCTTCTCATATTTTCATCTGCACACAGCTCTACTGCAGTGCCTTCATCCACCCATCCTTTCCTCACCTATCCATCCATCCATCCATCCATCCAACCATCCATCCATCCAACCATCCATCCAACATCTACCCACCCGTACTTACATATGTCTACTCACCCACCTATTACCCATGCACTCACATACACTGTATCTACCCACCCACCTACTCACCCATCCACCCATCCATACATTCGTCCATTCATACACCTACTCACCCACCCATCCATCTACTCACCCACCCGTCCATCTACTCACCCACCCGTCCATACCCCCATCTACCCACACATCCATTGGTCTACCCATCCATCCCCCTATCTAGTCATCTATCCACTTAGCCTCCATATCTAAAGACTCATCTACCATCTACCCATCCATGCCTCTGGTCAAATACAATGTATGGGATACATACTATCAAGTTTTATAGAAGATCCTGAGAACAACTAGATGAAAGGGGGGGGGGGTGGGTGAAGAGGGGCAGTAAAAGAATAAATTCAAATTACTATGTCAAAAGTTGAAAGGTCATCAAGGAAAGTTTGCACTGAGCACATACCCTTGGGCCATGCCTGGCAGGACCAAGAGGACATCCCTATGTCACAGGGATATCTTGAAGAAAAGTGAAGAAAGGGCACATAGCAAGAAGAATGTAGTGGCTCCAAGGGCAGAATCCTAAGCAAGACTCCTAGGACTACGAAGAACTGGTGCTGCCAACAACTGAGTGGCAGTGTTGGCCCTGCTGCACCTCAGGTGGAGAGGAGTGTGCTGGGAGACAGGGCCAAGGAAGGAAAGTGGAAAGGATACTGGAAGCCTAGATGTGGGAGGCATGAAGTCTGGGTGTGAGGGCATGAAGATTTAGTGTGGGAGGATGAAGCCTGGGTTTGGGAGTACAGAGACTAGGTATAGGAGCATAGAGAGTAGGCTTAGGAGCACAATGATTGGATGTGGGAGCACAAAGGTTGGGTGTGGGACTAAAGGGTTGTGTGAGGGAATACAAGGTTGTGCGTGGGAGCACAAAGATTGGATTGGGGAGTACGGAGTTTGGATGTGGTAGCATGAAGCCTGGGTTGGGAGCACAAAGACTGCACAAGGGAGCACAGGCTCTACTGCTAAGTCATAGGGAGAAACAGATCTTCAGTAGAAGGTGCCTGGGTGAAGGAGGACAGACAACAGACTTACTACCAGGACCTGGGAGAGTGGCAGAGCCCAGCCAGGGCAGGAGCTGCTACAGCAGGTACAGATATGGCAGACAGAATTCAGAGGATTTTCCTAGGTTTTCCTGCCAAAGTCATAGTCATGAGCACACTGGGGACTCATCCTTAGAGGCAAAGCTGTGCCTATCTTATTACAGGCCTGAGATCTCTGAGTGAGGATGTCTAACCCTTCCAGAAGGCTGCCTCTGCTGAGCTCTGGACCCTTCCAGCAGAGGCAACTCTCCTGTCTGGCTCTCTTAAAGTGTCTCCTATGACCTCTGCCCTTAGGAGAACCATTCTCCTTACTATAGCTAAACATAGCAGAGGTGACAGGATGTCAGTGCCTGGACAAACACCCACCTCACAGGAGTTTCTCTCCTGCAACTGTAATAGAGTAAACTGAGCCCCTGGGAGGGCCCAACATGGCAGACTCCACAGAAAGCATCAAGTCAAAAGCCATCTTCAGCAGACAGCAGCTAGCAACTAAGGCTTTTACGTCGAGGACTGAAAGGAACAAGATGGTACCAGCCACACAGGAAAGCTGGAAGCACTGTCCTGGGCTAGGCTTTGGATACACGCATGGCCCTGAAACACCTCAATGACAGCCCTGTGAGATGTGGACTCAGGACAGAGCTGAGGAGCAACCCATAAATTGGCAGGAGCAGACCTATTTCTCTGAGTGTGAGGTCCGTGCTAACTTCAGCAAAGCTGTAGATGGCTAATGTGCTTAGTAGGATTAGTAAGTATCTCAGATCTGAGGGAGTCCCGAGAAGTTCCAAGACCTGCTCTGTCCTGGCTTCTGAGGCTGTAACAGGGAGCTAGTCTGAAACCCATGACAGAGCCAAACACAGTGATATTTGCCCAGAGCATATACTGGATGTTTGCGGAGTGTGAACAAGGAGAGGTTCTCCTGAGCCCTTTAAGTCTTCCCTTTCATTCTGTGGATTAAGCATGACTCATACACACAACTGTCAATGGACCACCTCCCTGGGGGAGGTCAAGGCTTCAGTGTCAAAGCCACTGCAGCTGAATCTTCTGTAAAAACTTGACCCTCCATCCAGACTTGCCTATCCAGAAACAGCCCACCTTGCAGCTGGCTCCCACCTCTCCCACCACAGCCACTCTGTCCTTTGGAGATGTACTTCAAAGCCGAGTAACAGCACCCATGGCCATGGTGGCAGTCTGAAACCCCAACTCCAGCCTAAGCTCAGGGCCGCCCGCACTGGCCTCCTGCTGCCACGCCTGCCCTCTTCCACTTAATCTCCAAACTCCAGCCAAAACAGCTATTTTCTTAAGTGAAATTGCAAATTTTAGTCCTACTTAAAACCTTCCCTGGCATCCACTGCCTCTTGATCAAATGAAGTCGCTTGACCCCTGAGCATCCTGAGTCAGCAGGTCCGCGGCTCTGGGTGAGCTAAGTCCACTTCCTCATCTCTCCCTGTAAACAGCCGCAGCCCCTCTGGGCCAGGAACTTCCAAGACCTGGGACACAGTGTCTCTTATGTTGGCTAAAATATCCCTCATTCTTGTGCATCTCAGCTTTAGCATCAATCCCTGTAAAGAGGCCTTTCCTACGTGACACCCCTTTCTTCACTGTGCACAGCAAGATTATGAAGATCCCCTCTCTAAGCAGAAAATTACATATTCATTTGTTACTTATATTGATGTTTTCCCAATCAGACTGTCAGCTGCCCAAGAATCTAAGTGGTGGGTGGCCACCTGCAGCATGCTCTACAGTAAAGCTAGTACAAAGTCTGCTCCCCAAGAGCCCTGAAAACAGCTTCACAGGATGGGTCCCCTTCAGCTCCCAGGAGGAATGTAGGTGGAGTTCCCTAAGGGAGATTAGAAGACATGGGTAGCAGCCCCCAACCTAACTTCTTCCCTCAGACAGACCTGCTGCACTCTGGTCGGGCCCTCTCCAGGACATGGGCATCCTCAAGATGGAGGAATGAGAAAGCCAGCCATCCTCATGTTGCTCTGTGGATTTCCCAGACGTTCACACCCATTCTGTTTGAGGTCTTTGAAACCACTGTGACCAAGGACCACAGACTCACTGATGTAACTCTCACAGTTCTAGAGGTCAGAAGTGCTGAGACCAGGGTGGTCTCGGGGCTGCCTTCCTTCTGGGTGCTTCAGAGGAGATTTGGCCTTCTGGTTGTTCTGGCTTCTAGGAGCTCTGACATATTCTGTGGCTGGGCTCCCTCTTTCGCCCTCTTCACTCCACCTGTGCCCTTCACTGCCATGTCACCTGCTGTCTGTGACTGCTGTGCCTCTCTGATAACCCCTGTGCCTCTCTCTCTCTCTGACAACCCAGGTGATCATTTCACCCCACCTGGATAATCCAGGATCAGTTCCTTGTCCTGGGGTCCTGAACTAAGCCACATCACCCAAGTGTGTGGGAGGCCATATATTCACAGCATCCGGGGATGATATCCCCTTTGGAAGGATGCTCTGCACAATGCAGCTCACTCACTTGGCCAAAGGGTGTCCTATGGATTGATCCTGACATCACAGGGGAGGGAGCCCTCAAGCCCTCTGCTAAATGAGACATCATTTGGGAGGGCAGTCTGCCACGCCTGGTGACAGTACTTATGGGCTGAGCACTTGGAGTAGGGCCTCACTGCAAGCCAAATGGGTGGCCCTGAGTAAGTCATGGGTGCTGTTTGCACATCTTAGAAGCAGGCTTATGTTCTCCTCACTGCCTCCTCCAAGGGCTAGGGCATGGTTCTCCACCTTCCTTATGCTGTGATCCTTTAATACAACCACTCATATTGTAGTGACCCCCAACCGTAAGATTACTTTTACTGCTACTTCAAAACTGTAATTTTGCTACTGTTATGAATCATAATGTAAATATGTGATATGCAGGATGACTGATATGTGACTTCCAAAGGAGTCATGACCCACAGGTTGAGAGTCACTGGGGTAGAGCGATGGGGAGCAGTAGAGTGAGCTAAGGCCACACGGGCATGGTGTATGACACAGCAGTGGGTGTGACTATATGGCAGGCCACTCAGGCCCAAAGGAGATGACCAAAGGAAACTGGGGAGGGAGAGGGGGTACCCAGAAGCTGGGCTAGAAGCTGTTTGGGGCCCAGAGGGATGGGTTTCTGGAGTCTGGGACCCTGTTGCAGAAGACACCAGCAAGTAAGGAAAGAAGGAAAGAACACACAGGCTGGCAGTGCTGGGAGACTCCAGGCGTGGTTCATGTGGAAGAAGGCACGGCTCCTTCAAACGGAGCCTTGTCTGTAGCTTCAGAAGGCCTGACAGCGCGCACGTATGAGTAAGGCTGAGGGCAACAGGAAGTGGGGTGAGGGCCTGAACGGATGGTGGCTTTCCAGATGAGCATATCTGTTAGACGCCATCTTCTTTATACAATGAAACTGGGTTCTGGAGGCAGTGCCAAGGGCTCTTGGTCACAATGCAGAAATGGGGCAATATGGAGAGAAAAGACAGCCTCTTTAGGCTGTCCTTGGGGTCTGTATTAGGGTTCAAATGAAGGGAGAAACAGCCGATGGTGGGCTCCTCTGACACCCTTGACTAAGACGGTCTGCGGACATCAGACCCATGAGAAGAAACGGCTCCGTTGAAGAACTGGCTTCACCAGCAGCCAGGTTACAAAGCAGCCAAATGGCTAGCCAGCCCCATCTCCACCCACATCTAGGATCCCTCTCAGCAGAAGGGGATCCACACTAACATCATGACATTTGCACAAACGTGATACTTCAACACGCACAAAGGCTTCAAGATAGGGTCCAATTTAGTCTGCGGTTGAATACTAGGAGCACAATGATCCTAAAATTAAATGACATCATCTGTCAAAACAGTGGCTTTCTCATTTGAATTAAGGCACTGTGGGGTTGTATATGGAAAAGAAACATTTAATTAGGACAGTGTTTTCTGCCAGAGCAGACTCTGGGAAAAGCAGCCAGCCAGTCTGGCCAGCTTTGCTGGGGTTCTCTACCAGCCATCAATACCAAGGACATGGAGGGGAGTCCTGGTCACCTAAGAGTGTACCACTGGGAACCTACTTCATATGTGCAGTGGCAACCCTGGCTCTTTGGGTGACAGCTAACATGTCATACCACCAGGGATCACAAGACCTAACATTCACAAGGTATTTCCCAAGGGGGTGCTAGATGCCGGTCCAGGTCCCTTGACACAACAGGGCAAGATGGGTCTCAACCTTTCAGCAGCCACAGCCACACCTCCATGAAATCAGCATTTGGACTTACCCCAGCTTTATCTGTAACCAGAGACAGGGCTGTTCTCCCTACTCAGTAAGAATTACAGTGGTATGTCTCAGACTTTTTTCCTATTGCTGTAGGTACTTTAAAAAAAAAAAAAAGACCTAAGAGAGAAAAGGTTTATTCTGCCCACAATTGAAGGCAGCAGGAGCTTGAAGCAGTCGGCCACACTATATCCACAGTCAGGAAGCAGAACGTGATGGTGGCGGTGGCGGCAGCAGTGGCTGCTGCTGCTGCTGCTGCTGCTGCTGCTGCTGCTGCTGCTGCTGCTGGCGCTCAGCTCTCTTTCTCCACCCACGCCATCCAGGATCCCAACCAGAGCATGGTGCCACCCACAGTGGGCAGGTCTTCCCATCTCAATTAATTAATGTAACCAATATAATATCTCACAAACATGCTGAGAGGCCTGTCTCTCTGGTGAACCTAGACTCTGTTATGTTGTTTCACAACCGCATGACACACAGTGCCTCACTGGTCCTCCTAGTCAGGCAATGAACACCGCAAAAGAAAAGGCCACTTTTAGGGTTCAGTGCCCTGCCCCCCAAGTCCCTGGCAGAATGGCTTTCATCTGGGATGCATGGGTATTCTATAACACTCAGTGAGTAAGATAAACTAAAATCTTGAGCCTCCTTAATTGAGTAATTTAAAGGAGGTAGGTGTATCATTGGACACACACACACACACAGACACACTGGGGCAGCTTCTTATGAAGATCAGGCTAGCCTCAAACTCACCATGTTGCTAAGGATGACCTTGAAATCCTGATTCCCAGCCCACCAGTACCCCCGTCCCCCGCCTCCACCTGCTGACTACTGAGATTACAGGCATGCACCATATGCCTAGTGTATGCAGTATTGGGGATCAGACTCAAGGTTTTGTACTCATTTGGCACTCATCCTACCAACTAGCCTATATCCCATCTTCAGCTCACATTCGATTCATCATCTAAAAGATGCTCTTGGTTTTAAAGGAATTACTGTCCCAAGAAGTATTCGTCATCATCGGAAGGGGCATTCCCACATAAATGATGCAGTAAGAGTCTGCAACCACAATAATAAATACAACCCCACTTCATGAGTCTGCACTAGCTGATTTACCAGGTTCTTGCCAAAAATAAGGTCCCAAGACTAGGAGCCAAGACAGTATTAAGCTGAAGCCATAAGATCCAAGGCCTAAATTCACCTCTATAATGAAAACAGAAGTGATATTATAACTTTTAAAGTGTGAGTTATTGGCCAACAAACAAAGATAGCATCTACTTGCCTCACCAAAATGATTCACAAAGAAAAGCTGAATTGACCTTTCAGCCAAAAACAAAGACAGTGCAGACAATGACTTACACAAAAGTTAAAACTCACAATTGATTTAATTGTGGTCAATACCAACGGCAGGAGGCATTGGCCTTCCGTTCCTAGGCCCTTCCTTCACTCACCGCCTCGTCACATGATCACCATGGTACCTTTCTATAATGGCACCACAGCAGCCGGTGAGTGACTTCTTTAACTTTGGAGAAGGGGGAAAAAATCTACCTGAGTTTTCACAGAAAACAACAAAAATACAGCCCCAGACAACCAAGCTAGCCACAGAGGTGCTGGTACCCAGAGAGACCGTGGGGGTGGCTGGCTATGGGGGAGAGGCTGCTATGCAGCCTAAAGACCTCTAGTGGGGACAAAGGCCAGGGTAGAAATTGTTCCCTCTTTTGCCTTGCAAGTCCAGGGGAGGCATGTTCATTTCTCTGAGAGAGTACAAAGGAAGTGGTGCTAATTGAATACCCTCTATGTTCCTTTTCCACAGATGTATAGAACATTCCTGCAAGCCAGAGGCAGGAATTAATAGGCTACACTTTACACGAGAGAAAATCAAGGCTCAAGATGCATGTGGATTGCCCAAGGGGTCAGTTCTTACTTAGTCAGTAAATGGCAGGCTTAGCTCTGGAGCTGGGCCTGCTCGGCCAGGAACGTTCGGTCCACCTGCCCATGTATCTGCTAAGCCCTTCTGATAATGAGTCAGTGTGTACTAAGAAAAGGTCAGCGCGCAGGGGACACGGAGGCTGGTTCCTTCCTCAAGGAGGCAACTGCACAGTCCTTTAAACTCCCATTAAGAAGGCTCCTCCTCTAGAATCTTTGTTGCTCTGGCAAGTAGGTTGATTTTTGCAGGGATTCTGTCAGCAGAAGGCAAGGGCCCTTCTTGGCCTCAAGTCACCTCTAAGGCACAAGAGTTCCTTTAGCAACTTCCCCAGCCTCTTCTTGAGCAGGTCAGTGCTGAGGTTGAGGCCTGTTCATTTTCACCGTAGCCATGATGACTGGATGAAGAAACAGCGAGGGCATCCCTAGGCACTTCCGTGGGTATGTGGGTATGTCTATGAGGGCATTTCCGGGAAGGACCGTTTAAGGAGGAAAGATTCACTCCAAACATTGAGTGTCCCCGTCAGATGAGCACTGGGAAAAGAGAAAGCCAGCTGAGCATGGTGGCCACTCCGTTCTCTACTTCCTGGTCTGCTGAGATGTGAGCAAGCAGCCTCATGCTGCTGCTGCACAGAGCCAGCTACCACTATGCCTTCCTCATCATGATGGATGACAGTGCCTCCAGACATGAGCCAAAATAAATCCTCCCTCCTCTGAGTTGTTCCTTGTAAGGAGTTTGATCACAACAACAAGACAAGTAAGTAATAGACAGGGTGAGGGCTGGAGGCATCCTCGAGGACACAGGTTCAGTTCTGACTAAAGCCACTTCAGGAAGGAATGGCTTGCTGGGGCTGACAGGTGCAGGGTATAGTCCAGCCTGGTAAGGAAGTCCTGAGGTCAGCTGCTCACACTGCACCCACGGTGGCACAGGCACTGGGAGATGAGGACCTGTGATCTGCTTGCCTTCTTTTTATTCCATCCAGAACCCCAGCCCACATTCAGTGTGGACCTTCGCACCTCAACTCGCCTCATCTTGAAAGTCCCTCACAGACGTGCTTGCCTCTTCAGTGAATCTGGATTGTGCCAACATCAGCCCTCACAGCAGATGAGGGATTTCAGAACCCAAGCAGGGTGAGGAGGTAGACGTCACCACAGAAGCCACATGAGGGGGTGGCCTGCATGAG
Source organism: Acomys minous (assembly GCF_964271855.1). Taxonomy (NCBI): domain Eukaryota; kingdom Metazoa; phylum Chordata; class Mammalia; order Rodentia; family Muridae; genus Acomys; species Acomys minous. The sequence continues at coordinate 52,784,046 of NC_140493.1, forward strand.
AGCTTCAGTATAAAAAGCCCAGTATAAAGAGCCAGCAGAGATGAGAGGGTTGCCTTTCTGGAAGGGCCAAACTGGAATAAGGTATCAGAACCAAGGAGGTGCCAAAGCGCAACCACTGCTCCACGGGGTGAGCCACGTTGGGGCACAGGGCCTGAGGAAGGAGGCAAGTGGTAATGGAGGTTGACCACACTTGGGCGGTTGAACCAGTAACTAAACACCTGAGGCCAGTGATAACAGGCTTCTCTCTGGATATGGACAGAGGGGATTAAGACCGTGGCTGGAATAGGATCTGTCACAGACAACTGTGCTTTTCAAAAGCTTATGCCAAAAAGGGTAGGAGGACCCAAAAGCACAAGACACCACCCATCACTAAGAAAGCAATGAGGTTAGGGAAGTGACTCAGTACCAGGACCTGGGTTCAATCCCCAGAACCCACACGAAAATCTGGAGTGCTGGTGCAGGCTTGTAATCGCTCGGCAAGCCAGAGAAAGGCAGGTTTTTGTAGCTGGATGGCCAAGTAGCTTAGCCCATTTGGCAATTTGCTGACCAGCAAGAGACCCTGTCTCAAAACAAAGTAAAACAAAACAAAAAAACAAAACCAAAAAAACTAAAAAGACATGAATCATACCTGAGGTTGTCATCTGGTTTCAACATGCTTGCATGCTTGTGCACACATACATATAAAAGAGAAGAGGAGCAGGCTGCCTGTAGTCACCCCCTCCCCCCCCCCAACTAGCCAGATCTGAGTATCAAAATTAAGTATCAAAATAAATAAATTATTAATTATCAGCTGCTGTTAAATAAGACTGATCTCTGAAGGTCATGGGTCAATCAAAAAGTCTGGTGACGGTAAGCTGTAAGATCCCAGAATCATCTCCTGGTGCATACAACACACACACACACACACACACACACACACACACACACACACACCTCAGAGCAGCCTCACAGTGGACATGTCTGGCAGGTGACATGTTCCTCTCATGTCCACAGTAACCTCATCAGAACTGGGACAAGCAAAAGTCTTTCCTCACCTGACTAATACGATGGGGCCATGGCACCATCACTGGGGATATCCTGCCCAAAATACAGACACTGGACCTGACTATGAAGAAGCACCGAGCTACCCAACCAAGCTGCTTCTTCTAAAATGGCTGTGTGCATGACAATTACACAGAGCCTGGGAACACCTCCAGATCAGAGATATGACAAGACGAGAGGGAAGTGACCAGGAAGAAACAAGCACTCCAAAAGGTCCCTCAGTATAGAGGCCACCGGGGACATCAAGGCAGATGTGTGAGGGAGTAGTGGAGGAGCAGAGTGGCTGCCTCCTACTGGGGGTCATGCTGTGGGTTTGGGGGAAACAACAAGGTTGTGGGACAAGGAAGACTCAGAGAGCACTAGAATACCAGACCCACAAACTACAGTCAGTGAACTGGGGGGCAAGCAAGCACTTCGCATATGCTTGAGGCCTCTGTAAGTATATGATTATCTCAAAGTTTTCTTTTTTTCTAATGGCTAAGTATAATAGATAGTCATCATAAAATTTTCAGAAAATTAAAATAAGCTCTTACTCCTTCACTGAGGTAACTGCCATTAATTCTGTGTGCTGCCTCCCAGTCCCTTTTCTAAAAATAGATTTTTAATAAGCTGGAATTAGACTATAAAAATATTTTATAGTGTCCCTTTTTAACTTTTCTCAATGACTATTATTCCATTGTAAACGTGTTCAATAATTCAATTAACCAACCCCCTATTATTTCACATTTAGACTGCTCCCAATTTTGTCTCTGTCATAAATCACACTGTGGTGCTCCTCTGTGTACCACTCTTTAAGCACACCGAGGTTTTTCTTTGGAGGATATTAGAAGAGGAACCAAGGTGTAGAGGACAGAAACTTCTTAGGATTCTTGACCCAGGCCTGCTGCATTGCCTGGCAGAGCCCTCATCCTGAACTGCCGTAGGCGCCAAATTGAGTTCCTTCAGATTCCTGCACAATCACCTCCCATCCCATCCTGGTACCTCAGAGACCCATCTCACGGGGCCTTTGCACCCACCCCTGGACAAAGAAGGAAATTAGCCTCAAAAGCTGCCACTCCTATAGACTCATGGTGGACATCACAGATCCTTTCTCTTGACTGTCTCTGTTGACTCCTCTCCCCTAGAGAGTAGGACTGACCTCTCCCTCCTAGCTAACCTCCATGAGCTATGTCAAGGCAGAGCCTCCCTGATGCAGCTACCCTACTGGTCCTTCCATCCGCGATGGCCCCCTCACACAGCGATGCGGTTGGCAGCATCTTACTGCCGATACCCTTCATCAGAAAGCCACCGATGGTTTCACTGCACGCTCCAAGCTTCATCACTGCCCGCCTCCCTTCCAGAAGAGACCACTACACACACAGCCTATGGACACGGCCCACTGGGTAAATAGCACAACATGAGCTTCCCAGCCTGCCTCAGCCCACCATTCTCACTCAGGGGTATAGCTGGCCCCTCTGTGTCCAGTAGACCCTGCCCTCTAGATCCTCTCCAGCCACATCTCTTTTAGTCTCTTCTTAGTACTCAGGTCCAGGACAGCATGGCACACATAACAACATGCTGTTCAACAGCCCACACCCACAAGCCATAGGCCCTTGCACCTCTGAGTCCTTGCACCTTGACCGTCTCTTTACGTGGGGCTAATTTTCAAAAGACGTGAACAAGTACATTAAAAGGAGGATTGAAACCAAGTAAAGCTTAATTTCTAATCCTGAAACTGAAGAATCTTATTTGCTAGAGATATTTTTAGTGATATAATTTTTTTCTTATATTATTCTGTTATCATCCAAACTTAAGAGAGCTTAAATCATCTCCATGTTTGTGCTGTGGCTCACTGAGAAATGAGATTAGGCCTCAATGTGGTTTCTGCAATGTCACTTCACCAAGAGGCTCCTATGAAGACAGGGACAGTAACAGTGTAGGGTCCATGGGACACCATGCTGTCCTCTCCGGCCACCTCTTACCAAGTAACTCCCAGGTTCTTTAAACTGCGGGTGCCCAGGGAAGCGGGGGAGAAATGCAGGCATGGCCTCAGGACATTGGTCTATTGAGCAAGACAGGCAAGCCACAGGACAATAAAGAGACACAGCTGGCCACAGAACATATGCAAAGAGCCTTAGTGGGGGAGGTGGGGGGAGGGGGAGGGGCTGTAATAAATAGAGGAGGCCAAGCATGAGGAGAGGAAAGAGCAACTGGCACAAGGAGGAACCGTGGTGCACGACCTGGCAACCTGCGCGAAAACTCAGAGGCAAGTGAGGGAAGGCAAGAAGGCTGGGCATTAAAGGCCCTCGGATTTAAGAAGGCAAGGACCAGAGGTTTTCATTTGTGCATGTAACCAACCGTTAAATGAACAATTATGGCCAATTCTCTCAAACTCTCCCTCAAAATATAAAAGAGTGAGGGAAACCGTGTAAGTCATTCTGCAAGACCAGTGTTTCCTTTACATCAAAGCCAAACACATTATGAGAATGAAAGCCACATGCAAATGTTCCCAGTGAATTCAGATGCAGAATTTCTCAACCAAATCCTAGGAAGCCAATAGCATAGGAAGAGGATAGTACACTAGAACCAGGAAGGATTTATTTCCGAACCATAAAATGAGTCTTTTTTTTTTTAATAGTCAATGTGATATCATCATATTAATGCAATAAAAGTGGATATACGAAAGCAACTGGAAGGTTCAACAACAGTCCTTTCATAATAAGGAAAAGCGCTCATCAATCTAGAAAGACAACATGCTACACATGGCAAAGGTTATCTATGAAGAGCTGACCACTAACATCCCTCTCTAAGACTGAAGCCTTCCTGATATGATTAAGAACAAGCACCATGAGATGTCTGCTCCTTTCTGCTACTCAGCACTGTACTCAAAGAGTTGCAGCCAATGCAAGCAGATAAGAAAAAGAATTAAATGTACCTAAGTTGGAAAGAAAGAATAAAAACTAAAAAAAAAAAAAAAAAGAATAAAAACTGTCTGTAATTGATAAAGGACAAGATCTTAGACATAGAAAAACAAAAACAATGCGTAAGAAAGCTACTAGCCCTCACACCTAACAAACTGGTGGCACACAGGGCAACAGTAGAATCATTTATGGTTGTATGTGCTGACAAGGAACAATATGGAAAAAAAAAAAAAACCAAGAAAGCAATTCCATTTAGAACAGGATATGAACAAATAAAAAAAATTCCAATATTAAATTTAACCAATAATATTTTAAAAATTCACACTGGAAATTGTAAAAATATTGCTAAGAAAATTAAAGAAGATCTAAACAAATAAAAAGCAATACCATGTTCATGGATTACACTTTGTAAAGAAGTTCCCAATTAAACACTTTCTTCTATGAGTTACCTTGGTCATGGTGTCTCTCTACACCAACAGAACAGTGACCAAGACACACCCAGAACAAAATAAAGATTCAAAACATTATCAAAACCCCAATGGTGGGTTTTTTGGGTTTTGTTGTTGTTTTCAAAAGCAGAAGCCTGGTGTAAGCAAACAGGGTACCAGGTAGCAACAACAACATGGAAAACGGAGCCCAGTTCGGATCAGGGTCGCATGTTTCAAAAATAACAAAAAAACTGGGTTCTGCCCCTTGTACCACAAAAAACAAAGAAATAAATAAATCTTAGACAGGTAAACAGAAAAAGGTGTGAGAATGTCAACCGAATCATAGACCAGCTTTCCCAGCCACACGGTGTTTAAAGCGGCATCCTGACTCAGCCAGTGTGACTCTAACTGCACTGACTGAACACTGAGCCATCCCTGACGTCCCCTCTTGCTCTCGGTTACTTGCTAATTTGGCTGCCTTGCTTCTGGGCAACTAATACCAAATAATTTAGGCAAGTATTGTCACTTGTTTTTTTTGTTTGTTTGTTTGTTTGTTTGTTTACAGGGCACTGCTCAATGTAAGCCAGGCTGGCCTCAAATTTGTGATGCTCCTGCTTCAGCCTTCTGAGTCCAGGGATTTCTGGGTCACAGCTACCACAACCAGTTTAGGCAACCTTTTAAAGGTAAGACTGGAAATATATAAGTTTTGGGGGGTTTTGTTTTGTTTTGTTTTGTTTTGTTTTGTTTTGTTTTACCAAAAAACCATCAATGAGGAAATGACATGTGCCTCAAGGATTTGTAATCAGGGGTGTGTAGAGGATTTGCAGACAATACTGGACCCGCTGGATAACTTCTGTTGACTAGATAAGCAAGATTACAAACTCTGATACACCTATTTCTAAATGAGTATGAGTAAGGCAGTTTCTCCGCACTGTGTGCCAACATGGGTACCCAAGGAAAGCCCACGTCACCTCTGTTCCTCGGGGACCATGGCTGTCTAGATGTTCTCAAAAGAGGCCCTGAGCATCTTGGTGACACTGTCCTCCTAAGCATCAGTTCCTTCATTAGTAAGAATTGTATTCACCATAATTCTTTCTCAAATACATTGTGTGTGTTTGCATGCGTGAGCCCTTCGTAACCTCTAAGACTGTGTGAGAGGCACAGAGCCTTCAGTGGCACATGCAGGCCCTGGTCACAGGCCCTAAACTGGGCTGGGTTCTCTCTCTAGACCCAGTACTGCCACATGAGTCCTAAGACTCACTCCATGCCCTCTCTCCAAGCATCTGACTGCTGTTGCCTGGGAAGCTGGCATCCGCCTTCCACTCCAATTCACACAGTTTGGTTTATAAAAAGCTGAAGTTTCTAAGTTGACATAGAAATAGCTGTGTGCGTGTGCCATTCTTAGAGGCACTAAGACCTGTGTGGGCACCCAGGTGAGGTCGGTGACCCATTCCTCGGGAGGAGAGGACGCTGTGACAAGGCACAGGGGCTTCAGAGTTTCTCAAGTGAAACATCCCTTAAGCAAGGGGCTAGGCACACAACCTGTTAGTGTATTAGTCCTCTTGGGATGTGTTGAATACTTCTTCACTGACTCTTTTTTAAAAACTTGCACCAAAAAGCCATTAATTGTTTCCTGTTTTCATTTCCATTTGCTCTTCATTCGTCACTCAAGAGTGTTGAGTGTCAGCAAAGCTGGGGTCCCCATCTTTGCAGCAACTCATAGTGTGATGCAGCAGGCAGGGGAAACACACCCTCTTGGAGGCATTACCATGGGGTGGGGACGACGAGGGGATGGGACTGTGTGCCCAGACAGAGTAGCAGTTGGGTGCCAGGTGAGGGAGGGCTGGGTTAGTACTCAGGCCCGCTGCTGTAGAAGCCCTACCCAGCAACCCTCTAACCAGTCCTCCCGTGCTCTCAAACTGTTTCACATTCAATGCGCTATTCGTTCCAAAGATCTATGCCTGCCAATTAAGTGAAGGTTCTGGAAAGCGAAAGCATCTGTTTTCCCACTCTGGGTGGGTGGGTGGGGGGGCTGTGTGTCCATGAATGCTTGTGCACAAGTGTGCATGCCACCTTGTCTCCTTATCACCTTGACTCTATGCCTGATGCAGTGTGGCATTTAACGAGGAGTGTGAACGGCTCTTTCTCATGAGCATCAATCACGGGCTGAAAGATAAGGGAGTTCAAAGACCCTCCCTGCCGATTATGGAAGAAAAGCTTTCCCCACTCAGATTCCACACAGGAACACCTCATATTCTGCAATCCTCCTCCCTCCTGATCCTTCAGCCCACTCACACAGCCATCTTCATAAAGGAAAAGTCACAGCATGGGAGACGGTGCCTGAGCCACCTTCACTGCCACGGCACTGACTGTGAGGCCTGAGGGTCTCCCCCTCCCGCAAGCCGTGGGCTTTTTCTAGTTCCTACTTTTCTTTCATTTGACTGTATCGGTTATTGTCAGTTGTTGAGGGTCAGTGCCAAATGGCCAACTGTCTACTTCTCTGCCCAAGATTTCCATTATCTATTTGTGATATTTACTTCATTCTTCACTCTTAAGTTCTTCTTCCGACTATAAGCTGCTGTGGGTAGGAGAACCAGCCAGGGTCCCAATACCATGTGGGCCTCCTACTAGGGTGTGTTGAAGGCATGAAAGTACTGTGAACTCCATTCAGCCATGCCTCTCTTCTTCTTTTTTTTTTGTGGGCCGCATGAACCCTTCCAGATAAATCAGGACTGTGTGTGCCTTCAGGGGTGCTAGCTCCAGATCTTGCTATAGTGTATTACCAGTGAATGAATGACTATTTGGAGAAGATACATGAATTTTCCTTTATTAATCATTTAGTAGCTACATTAGTGAGATCACTGTAGAGAAATAAGAACAATGTATCTTTAGGAATGTTTATCTATGTTCAAACTCAAGAGATGATTTTCAGCATGTCAGTGATGGACAGTAGCCACAAAGCTATCTTTAGTATCAGCTGCTTAAAGGGCAAGGATGGAGACCATCTGTTAGTGTCAATCACTTGTGCTGCCCATTCATATACAGAGTGTATACATTATTAGGTAGGCATAAAACGCACTCCATTTTTTAAAATTTCTGTTACTGAGAACATGCATGCCTTCACATGCCACAGAGCACCCCGGGGGGAACAAAATATCCTATGGATAGACTCTTCCCAAGCACAAGGGTTAATGGTAACCATGGCAACTGCCTCCAAGAATAGCATCATCTGCAGTAGCATTCATGCTGGGGCCGTCGACAGAATGGTTATAAATATACCTATTAGCAGCCTGAACTGAATCTTTAAACAGCACTGTTGGGAGAAAGGGTACCTAAAAATAGCTCCCACGCTTGCATTTGAAGACGTGTCCTCAGAAAAACCGCATCTTGTGCACATACTTTCACGCACACAGGAAGATTTTTTTTTTTAATTTTCCCTTTTTCCCTAACAACCAGCACCAAACACTGGAGGAACATGAGAGACAATATAGTGTTTTATGACCTTCTGATTTAATTGCAAAATTCCAGAAAACAGCCTCCACCCCCAAGCAGAGCAGACAACTGTGTGTAGGTCCAGACTTAACAGTCAGCAGGTGATGGGGTGGGGCACAGTGGCCCCAGAGCCTGCACAGCAGGGTGACTCACAGGCTCCATATACCATGCTCACAGGAAGACTGTTTCTGCAGTAGTCCCCACAAGAACATACTGGGGAGCCGTAACAGCCACTCCCAGCAAAAGGGTCAGCCAGGTCCCATATCCAAATGGTTGCCCTGTGCATTGTCCACTTTATCCAAGCATCATCTCCAGTGTTTGAGGCTTTACTCACACTGCCCCTGAGGTTGATGACTCTTTATACATGACAGGAAGTGAGAACCAGAGTTGTAGGCTTGAACTTCAGCTCAAACACAACATTGCCTTTCTTATATGAATATATTAGCATCTCCGAAACTCATTCCTTTACCACCAAGAAGGCCGGTAGAGTGGCTACTTAAGAGTACTGCTAAAGGAACCAGTGGACAGAGAAAGCCCAGTGCCCAGTACCAGGCCATGTCCAGCCCATGTGTCTTGTTTCTTGCCTTGATGCCCCTCAGCTCACAGATCCCAGCACTCTGAGAGCAGGGCCACAGTGCCTGAACAACAGATCTACTGAGCATGGTGCCCAGATGAAAAGCAGCTGCCATCAGTGAGCTACCCAGGCATGGCATGGGTTGGGCAGGACAGGACAGGGAGTAGAGGAAGCCACACATCTCAAATGTAAAGGAGCATGGCGATCTGGTACTTATGAGAATAAATATTATAGAAAGCATTCCATCACTAGGTGGGGCCCAGGCATTGGTCGGCCAAAGTGAAGCCAGACAGGGGCAGCCTCCGGGTCGCACTTTTAACTTCTGGTCATCCTGTCTCCACCCCGTGTGCTAAGATTACAGGTATGCACAGCCACATCTGGGTTTATACAGTGCTGGCTTTTGCATGTTAGGCAATCCCCCTTCTAAGTGACCGTCAACTGTAGCATGCCTACCCTCAAACCCCTCCATGTCCCCTTATCTATCCATTCCTCAATGGCAATCACTGGGTCTAGACACTAGTCCTCCGTGAGTGTGTCACCTACTTTATCTCCCTTCCTAGGGATCCCTCGCCTTCTGTTTAACTGTATTTGGAACATATCAATATCACACAGTATACATGTGGCTTAGCTTAGCTTTCATATCCTGCTTAGGGGTCTTTACCAAGGTGACTGGCACTGAGCTTGCTCGTCTTTTCCTTTGGGTTGTGATCTACTATGTTTAGGAAGCTATTCCTGGGAAGGAGAAATTTGTCTCAGTGAACAAAAGCTCTTGCTGCCCAAATATGAGGGCCTCAGTTTGAATCCCTAGTCCTGGGGGTTGGGGAGGGGATCCTCAAAGCTTCGTGGCCAGCTCACCTAGCTGAACCAGCAATTTCCAGTTCAGGGAGAGACCCTGTCTTAGGTCAGAGAGCTAGAGGGGAAGGAGCCCGTGTTCTGCTTTAGCCACCTTAAGTACTCACCCACTCACTCGTCCGCATGCACCACCCTCTCTGCTCCGAAGGCATTGTGACAGTCTCCCACAGAGTCTTTTAAAACACTGAATATTTTGCTCTCATACACTTGGGGCCTGCTTTCCTGGTAGCAGTCCATTTTTTCCCATACGTATAGCCAAATGACCCAGCAACATTAAAAAAAAAAAAATTGTATCAGCTCACTGCTGTCTTCCAGTCCCCAAGTTCTAAAATCATTATCAGAAGGCTTTCACAAAAGTGTATTAGGTCTGCCATCTATCTGGATGGCATCAATCATCAGACACAGGAAAAAGAAAGGTGTATCTGTATTTCAGAAATAACAAAGGTACACCTTAAAGTCAATGAACAGGGCACGGCTAATGTTTGAAAGTCTTTAAGTTTGATTAGGTGCCTTTATTCTTTCCCATTTATCCATCTGTCTATACATTTACCAGAATGTCTTAGCTATGAGTACATCACAAGCCTGATACAGCAGGACCAGTGGGCTCAGCTAGATCCCTCAGTTTGTCCTGCCTCTTGTTGGCTTCCATTCCTACCACATGAATTCTAATAATGTTAGTCTTCCAGTTAATTTTAAAATCCCTGTTAGGGTTTTGCCGTGGGTAAGCTGTGACTTGTGGGTTAGCATGGGGTTGGTGGGGCGGTGTAAGGTGACATCTTAACAAGGCTGAATGCTCCATCCACGAACATGGTGTAACTACGACAGTATGCCTGGTCCACTCGTGTCTCACGCTCACCATTCTGTAGCTCTCCTCAGAAGGATGTTGAATGCATCGTTGGGTTTCTGTTTTCCTGGTACCATGGAGAGCTGATTCATGAGTGGGAAGGCTTCAGATGGGATTTTCAAGCTGGATTTTATTCATATGTAATAATGAGATCTTTTATTATTTTGAACCAAGAAAATCCGAATGCTATCATTAGTTCACACAGTGTGCACCAAGATTCTCTCCAGTTTTTCACACAGACAGTGCTCTCATCTGCTAATCAGGTCATTATTGGCCACCCCATGATTCATATATACCATGCAGATTTGTTTATCTTTCTTCTTGCATTAACTTGAGCCAAGACATAGTCAAGTAGGAACAAACATGGTAGACATCCTTGATTTCTTCACAATTTAAGAGTCAAGGTGTCTTAACCAAAACCTAAGAAGTAAGGTATCAGCCAGGTACAGTGAGGCACACCTGTAATCCCAGCACTCTGGGGGAGGGACGACAGAGACAGGCAGATCTCTGTGAGTTCAAGGCCAGCCTGGTCTACAAAGCAAGTCCAGGACAGCCAAGACTATACAGAGAAACTCTGTCTTGAAAAACCAAAAATAAAAAAATAAAAGTAAGCTATCAGGTTTGACCATTAAATTTAACATTTCCTAGGGGTTTCTGATAGACAGGTTTTACAAGCCTAATAATTTCCATTTCCATCTTTTAAAACAAAACAACAACAACAACAAAAACCTGGGCTGGAGAGATGGCTCAGAAGTTAAGAGCACTGGCTATTCTTCTAAGATCCCAAGTTCACTTCCTAGAAACCACATGATGGCTCACAACCACCCATAATGAGATCTGGTACCCTCTTCTAACCTGCTGGCCCACATGCAGGCTAAATATTGTATAAGTAAGAAATAAATAAATATTTTTTAAACCCTGTTATTGTGGACAAATAGCAGATTTTACTGAGTTATTCTAAAACTTTAAATAATTATGTTTTCCTTCAGTCTGTTAGTGTGATATAAGCAACTTGCTGATGTAGAACCATCTTTGTGTCTCCGAGACAAGCACCCCCTAACGGTGACATAGAATTCATTTCCTTCCCTGAGGATGCTGACATACTAATATTTCATCTTTGGGCTTTTTTGTTTTGCTTTGTTTTGTTTTGCATTATGTTAAAATTCTAGCCACCAATGAAAGGCTTGGATTCAGAAGTCAGCGAGCTGCCTCAGAGTTTGCCTTACTTCTATGCTGGGAACCATTTCCCTTTTTTAACTTGTGGAGTCACTGGGCTTCCTCCTAAGATGGCCTAAGGCCTTCTGTGTTAAAAACAATGAGCTCCCTGGGCCACTTTAGTTAAAATTCCAGGCCAACACTAGAACTTAATTCCAACCTTACTGTCTTTCCTTGTTTCAAACCTTCACCTGAGCTCAGGGCTTACTCCCTTAAAGGAGACAATAACTAGTGAAGTGCCTAATAAAATTACACAGCATAAAACATGATCAAAGAATTGTTATATATGGACTGAAGAGATGGCTCAGAGGTTAAGAGCACTGCCTGTTCTTCCAGAGGATCTGAGTTCAATTCCCAGCAACCACATGGTGGCTCAGAACCATCTAGAATGAGATCTGGTGCCCTCTTCTGCAGGTGTACACTATATGCACACTAAATAAATCTTTTTTAAAAACTGACTCACATTTAAAAAAAAAAGAATTGTTATATATTCAATATAGGAGTTAAAAATGTCAAAACCAAGGTTTTCTAGGGATAAAGAGTTTAGGGAGAGGGAGGGGGCCATGACTTGGATATAAAGTGAATAAACTAATTTTAAAAAAGAATTTAGGGGTGTTACATATTTCAAGAGCTCATGAGTGTTTGTCTAGTAACCTCTTCCTCTACTTGCTCCGCGCACTGTGCTTGCTGTACTCTGCAGCTACGGAGGGATGCAGGCCCCAGGCACGGTGGCCATGGGAGTGAGTGCATGGCCACCGGAAAGACCTCTCTGCCCATCCATGACACAACAGCACCCAAGGAAGACTTGGCAAAGTACTGACATCTAAGCTTGAGGAGTGTGCTAGCAGTGATTTCCTGTGTTCAGAACTACAGAAGGGGCACCTGTGCAGGAAATGGAGAGGGCACAGACCTGCATATAACAAATACTCCACACAAATTTCCATTTAAAGAGACAGAAAAAGGCAAGTCTCTGGGTCTTTAACCTATAATACTCTGCAAATAACGTGGGTTTCAAATTTCCCTAATAGCCTGGCTGGGGCCTATCTCTCTGTTGGTACAAGGGCTCTTATTCTTTGTGAATGCATCTCCTTGCTCTGAAGCCACCATCTCTGCCATTTCTACACTCCATACTTTGGCCATGTGACTTAATATCCATAGTCTGTCTCTGTTTTTTGTTTTCTGGGTCTTTTTTTTTTTTTTTTTTTTAAAGAAAAATTGGGAATCAAAGCACCTGTTGTATGTTTTTGATAACTAACAAACTGCACTGGTGCTCAAGGCTAGGGGTTTCCCTCTGTGGTGCTATGATACTTCCGACTTCTCCATTGTTGTCTGTTTGTTTGTTATTGTTGTTTTGAGAAAGAGTCTCCTATGGCCCAGGCTGGCCTTCAACTCTTTATACAGCTGAGGCTGGCCTTGAACTCCTGATCCTCCTGCCTCTGCCTCCTAAGTGCTGGGATTACAGGTGTACACCACCACACCTGGCTTTTCGCCACAGGCTCCCCTCTCAGTCTCTTGTTTCTTGGTCTTATGTCTTATACTGCCCTAGTGTTTTAAACAGGTAAACACGCACTTCGTGTTCTGTGTGTTGCTGGTCCTCTTACTGCTCTGGGACTCCTGTTCTGCTCTCTTCGCTATGAGCTGCATGGCACCTCCATAGGCAAGAGCACGCTTGTATGTCTGAGTGCCTCTGCCATGCTAACAATGTCTGCACCTCAGATCTAATATGTATTTAAATGAATTGCTTTGTTTATTTGTTTAGCAAGTGCAGTGGACACGCTCACAGCACACAGGTTCTCATGAGCATCTAGATTTCTATGCTGATGCCTCTTATGGGCCTGAGACAGTCAGGGCATAATCAAGTCATGGAGACACTAAGTCATGCCGGCTAATGCTGTGCAGGTAAGTCATCTGTGTCAGATAAGGAGATCTGTTTCAATTCCGGTGTCATAAAGTAGTCATTACATTCATTTTAAACAGATAACTTCAGGGTGAAAAGATGAGAAACGAAAGATTAGATCAGAACTCACTAAAACATTTTTAGGATTCTTTTTATCTTAATCATGAACATCTATCAAACCTAAAAAAGCACAATTACGGCAGACAGACAGACAGACAGACAGAGCTCAATCACCAACATCCTGTGGTTTTCAACATGTTTTTATACATGTCAATTCAATTCTCGCAAGCTTCAAGGAACTAACTCCCAGAATAATTAAGCCAAGGCAGAAGCCAGAGCAAAATGTCATAGCCTAGTCTCACAAGTGCACAGGACCAGCACCAAAGCCACAAGTCTAGAGAACACACAGACACACACACACTCACATACACTCACAAACACACACACACACACACACACACACACACACACACACACACACACAGAGGGAGCATCAGCAGGAAGGAGGCAAGCATGCTGTTATCCCTCTGTTCTCTATTCAAGGGATGTGGATGTGATCCTACTGTGTGCCCCAGGAAACACAGAAACGAAAAGATCAACACAGCCCTGCCCTCAGTCACCATAGAAGTGGGCAAGGCCAACAGAGTGATGAGATGTGAGTAACCCCAAAAGGAAGCCACGCACGTGCTCTCCTCATCCTACTCCTGGGCCAGGGCCTCCCAACCATGACAAGGCTACCTGCCTTCAGGCCCCTTTGTTACACTTCACCTCATGCCAGGGAAGAAGTGTAAAGCCACTTGTGTGCTAAGCCAAGGCCATAAACATTGCTGTGCCTCACACCTGTCACCCATTTAGTAAGCTAGCTACCACTCGCTAAATACATTCCCAAGGACTCATGTTACACAAACATGAATTTTAGGATCAGACCAACAGTATGTGCACAAGAGACAGCCTGCATTTTGGAGAAAACACGAAGTCTGACATCTGCATGGGCCAGGACAATATGAACTCTTCCAACCCATGAACATGGTATACCTTCCCACTAAGTTAGGTCTTCAGTTTCTTTGGTTGATGCTTTCCAACCACTGGTATGCAAGTCAATATCTGGTTGGACTAAGCTTATTCCTAATGACTTTGTGTTTTGAGTATTAAGAAAAGCATTGCTTGTTTAACTTCATTTTCTGGCTGTTCTTGCAAATGTCCAGAGATAGAACTGATTTTTGTATATAGATCTTGCATCCTGCAACTCTGCATGGATGAATGAGTCCTCAGAGCCATCCTTCACTAGTGGTAAGGTGATTTTTTCTTTTAAAGTACAAACTTGATTACAATAGTCAATTACTAAATATTCTTAAGAAGGAACCTGTACCTTTTTTATAATTTTGTAAAGTACAGGATTCTCCACAACCTGCTCCCCCTCCCCACCCCCCACCCCCCACCCCCCGCCTCCTTCCTCTTCCCTCCATCATCGATCACACACCCTGGAAACCACACACAAGTCTCCCAACTCAACAGAGTTCTGGGTACTCACGTCAGACCCTCCAGCCCTCCCCACCATCTGTCTGGAAGCCATAGATCATCCACTCCATTTGTATAGAGCTGACTCCTGCCTTGTGCTTAGGGTCTCAGAAGCACCTCAAGTCCCAAACCTAAGACTGATGTCATGGTCTGCTACCAAGATCCCCTCCTAGTGTCTAGACCCAGTAAAGGCCCCACTCACAGTCCATCCGAACAGCCAGGACACCCCTGCACACACATTACAGTGTGCTGCCTTTTGCTGTTGGCGAGCAGCTCTGAAGTTCAACCATTCTTTGGCCCAATGCAACCACCAAACTTCTAGCCACCACTGTTTTTCTTGCTCTGAAACAGCAGCTGCCTGATGGCCCTCTGCCTTGACACCATACTTGTGGTAGAGCCTCCAGCCTGTTCCTTCAGCCCCTCTTCATTTGCAGTCCTCAAGTTCTCCCCCAACCCCTCGCTGCTCTGTTGACAGATTGCTACCTCCTTCAGCCTTGCGGGTGGCTCTCCTGGCCAAGCCCCAAGCTCTCTGCGTCTCTTGCCACCACTGCTAGAGCTTTTCACCAATCTGTTGATAGCTTGCATTTTACCTCCTGGGGAAAACCTGAGCTGATACCCTTAACTAGGCCATCTACAGCCACGCAGAACGACACTCCTCATCCACATGGCTTTCCTGAAAGTTTGAAATAGCACATCACTTGAATGGGACTACTGTGCCTACAGACCAGAACCCTATGGGAGAAGAAGCCATGGCTCACCTAGGTATGGCACACAGCTGACATGGAAGGCACCAAGTGAGCATGTCTACTATTAATGCATATCTACGCTCATGTCTGCCTCTCAGAGCAGCAGCTCTGCCGTGTGTTGATTGTGTCCTAGTGTGGCCCTCCAGTTCCTATCAGAACATTCTAGCCATTTGCTTCACTCATGCAACAAGTCCTAAAACACATGCCCTCCTGAGGGCAAGAAGTTGTCAACATAAGGAAACTGCAGATGGGGGGTGGGGGCGGGGACAGACATAGAGAGCGCCATGGAAGAACTTGTATTCCCATCACTGTACGTGATCAAAGGAACTCCTGTGCTATGAGGAGAATCGCTGCACCTGGTAAGACACATGTGGCAACCTTGAGGAGCCCATAGCTGTCCATGAGGACCACTTCCAGACCTGGGCATCTAAGAAACTGCTCCAGTAAATTAAAAGGAGAGTCTCGTTCGTATTGATATGGAACCCTTCAGAGAAGACAGATAAAGTTCTTTGTTCTCTTGACATGGGCCTCCCCCTCCCTTGGCTGTCAATCAATGCCCAAAAAGAGCAGGAGAGAAAAAAATCAATTGTATAATCCGGTCTTTGTATCAGTTGTGGGATTGATTTGGCAATGCCTAATGGGAAAGGGGTTGTGGTCTAACAACTCGGATGAGGCTCTCAGGCTGGGAACAAGGCAGCTCAGTGCAAGAGTGCAGCCCAGCACAGGTTCAATGCCCAGAGCTAACAAAGAGAGACAGGAAAGGGGGCAAGACTCCTTGTGTCTTCAGAGGACATACATTCCTTAGAGGGCCAAAGTGGTCAGCATCCTCTGCATGGAGTGCACGCAGTGAGATGGCTACAGACTGCCCGGCTGTGTGATGAAGGACAGCACTCTTCACCTCTTCGAGACTCCGTTCACGCTCTTGCTAATTAACGCGGGCAAAAGTCAACGTAGGCAGGACAAGCGGTGGGGCCTGATCTGCAGGAAGCCTTAAATATGTGCCGTACACACCCAGGGCTTCTATCATAGGTCTTCTCTGGCCTCAATGACAAACACAAAGAGCCAGCAGCACTGGCTGGGGCCCAGCGAGACTCAAGTACTCTATCTAACTCAGACAGCCGTGTGCAACTTCATACCTGCTTCTGCACAGCAAAATGGTGCTCCCGACCTGCATGGACACCACAGCTGGCACAGGCTCCTGTGGTCTCTGGAAAGGGGGCCACAGAGTGCTGAGTGAAGTTTCTATTGCCACTGCCAACAAAATATTAACAAATTCTTTTTTTTATCTATTTTCTTTCTATCCTTCTTTGTAGAACTCTGGCAACAGCTCTATCTGCAGTGGAAACTAGCCCAGCTTTGCCATGAGAGAGGAGAGCTGAGAGGCCTACCTCAGCCCCTTCGCCATGGTCCCTGGTCAGCAGCCTTAGCAGCAGGAGGGTAGGGACTAGTATTTAAGTTAGCATCACGAATGAAGGAACACAGCCACCAATCTGATCTGGGGTCTGTCATGAAATCTCTAGAAGAGAGAGATGGCTGAGAAAACGTGTAGAAATAAAAAGTGTGAAAACAACACACACACCCAATGTAGGAAGAAAGAGGTTAAAAAAGCCAGCTCCAAATGCAGGCATGAAACCAAGACTGGGCAGCAGCTTGGAAACACACTCCCTCTACCAGCAAGCCTGCCTGCCTTCTTCCCCAGGGCAGGTGGGCAGAGAGAGGGAGGATGAGCCCATCGGGGTGGATGGAGAAATAAGTCACCGCAGCTTGGGAAGAGCACTTGGCAGAGGCCAGGAGAGGCAGCACTCAGGAGCACTGGGCAGAGCTGCCATTGGTGGGTGGGAGGTGGGCCAAATCTAACCTAATCAGCAACTCCCCTGTCGATTTTGTTCCACTAAATTCAATCCTCTTTCTCTCTTGTATAAAATCCATACGGTAAGAAGCCAGCTTAGAGTCCCACAGTCCCACAGTCCCACCCCTGCCACATGGAAATGACCCTCCTTGAGCATGCTCCCTAGACATCCCCAATGTATGCTTAACAAAGGCATTTTTTTCTGTCAGAGTCAGCTCACATCCTTGCTCTGTTTTATGACTTGCCCTTTGTGTCTTAAGTCAGAGATATCTTTCCACATTAAAATACGTCCTCCTGGACCTTCATCCTCTCTGGTCATGTGTCACATAGACAGATCATCACCAATTAATCAACTCGTCACTCCAGGACGTTAATGTTGCATCCACTAACTCTCGCATAATAAATAATGCCATGCCTGGGAACGCCGTACATGCAGCTTTGTGCACCGGCCCATTTTATTTCTTGAGATAAACTAACTGTGGAGTTGTGCGGGTCAATACATGGTGATAGGCTAGAAAGTGTCCCCCAGAGATGTCTGTGCTCCAGGCCCTAGCACCTGTGAGTGTGTAGCCTTATACATAAGGACTTTGCAGGTATGACCCAGTGAAGGATTCTGAGGTATAGAGAGTCCTGTGGTCCAGATAGATAGGTTTGGAATGCCATTGCCAGAGTGCTTGGGAGAGGAAGGAGGGCAGCAAGGCCATGAGTGAAGAGACCATGCTGCCCTAGTCAGAGGAAGGGGCTATGGATGGAGAAAGGTGGGTTTCATTAGATGCTGGAGAAAAGAAGGCAAGGAATCAGCAAGTGCGCATATGCACATGAATGCATGCGCCTGCGCAATCCCACAGTAAAACCTTCAGACCCACAAGATGATAAATCTGTGTTGTTTTCAGCCTCTGAGTTTACAGGGCTTGTAACATCAGTGAGAGGAGGCAGATACATATTTCATGAGTTTGCGTGTTTATTTTTGAATCATAAGGTTACGTCTCAGATACTTGATTTTAGGCCACTCTGGTTCTCAAGCGGCTGAATGGGGTCTCTATTCTGGATCCAGGAAGATGCTGCCGCTGGGTGATTGGCGCGAGGTCCTGGGAAGATAGCCTGAGGGTTTCTTCTGTTGCGTGCCAAGCGTGACCCTGAGCTGATCCTGACTCTTCTCCCGAACTTACAGGCAGGGACTTAGTTCGTGGTTTCACAGCTTAGCCAACTGTAGCTCAAGAAAGTCAGGTGACAGCCTGCGGACATGTTTACTCAGTCGTTCACCGAACAGCCACTTTGAGAGCACCCGTCATCACTCAGGCGCTGGCATCCTCAATACTAAAGATTCAGCGGGGACAGTCTCTGCCTTCTGGGTGACTTCTGCCTCAGTGACATGGCTGGGAAGCCTGGAGCCCATCCACTCAATCTCCTCAGCATGCAACCCACCTAAGCCACCAGAGACCCCCTCCCTGCCCTTACTCTGCCTTTTGTTCCCAAGTACCTAAAAGTCCCCTATTTTAAAAAGCTTAAACTTTAAAGGCTTAGCTACTTCTCGCTAGAAGGTAGGCAGGAGGGCAGGGCACCCTGCATTCGTTAGCTATGGGATCTCCAGAACAGACCCTTCCGTGCAAAAGGGCCTCAACAAGTGTTTCTTCAACTGCTTTTTTCAATACTCTCTCCCCTCATCTTACTGCTCTCCCGAACCATTAAGAACTGTGGGTGTCTCCCCTGCAAAGCCTTGCCTCCCACTTGCCTGAGTCATGACCACAAATAAGGCACCTTCACAGCCTGGAGGGAAAATGCCGAATATTAAATAAACAGCATTTCAGAGAGAAGGCTGGGATCGCTTCAGAATGCCATTTGCTACAGAAAGGAAGGAAGCTACAGAGTTCTCGCTCTGTGAATACAAAGGCTGCCAAGCGTGGCATGGAAAAGGGTGAAAACTGCAAAGCAGATAACTTATCCTTTCTGAGAAAGCCTTCTAGAAGGTGCCAGAGACCCGCAGTGCACCTAAACATTCTGAGAGCTCTCTGTGCTGAAAGGCAGCCCTGTGCGGTGAAATGGATGAACTGCAGTGTGTTACGCCACCTGCCTGCAGCACTGCCTCCATCCTTCTGCAAGCTAGAGGAAGCAGAGCCAGACAGGAGGCATACTGGCCATGTTCCCAAAGTAGCCCTAAGTTTACAGTCCAGGAGCCAGACAGACAGAGACATAACACCCTGAGTTTCTGAAACAAGAGCCAGAAGGGGAAATGTCCCTAGGACCCCAAACACATGCGAGGCTGCGTTGGTGGGTTTCTGATTGGGGGATGTTCACTGTGTCCCTTAGCATACCCAATGCTAAGAGGAGCATCCTGGCTCTGTCAGGATCAGCTCTCACTATTCCTGACTCACAGAGGAGGAAGCTGGGGACCAGAGGGGCCAGTGACTTATCTCCTGGCTAATGGCTGATCAGCTGTACACTGCAGGGATCTTGTACTTCAAGCAAAGCATAAACCTGAAGTCCTCTGTCCTCCCCCTTCTGGATGACAGGACTGTGCCTGAGCTTAGGCGCTTACCCTGTTGCTCACCCACCAACAAGATAAATCCTCCCTGGGCCTGACACACAGAAGCTGTAGCTCAAAGAGATCACATGGTTTGCCCTAGATGACATGGCCAAGGGGCAGCAGGTGATCTGCTCTGTGGTCCTCACTGCCCCAGATGCAACTGCATTCAATGGTGCCATTCATATATGGCCACAACAGACACAGCAGTCGGAACTGGGGCAAAGTTAAGCCTCCGGAGGACAGAGAGGAAGGAAGAAATAAGGGAGGGCCACAGAGGTAGTCAGCTGCACACACCGTCAGAAAGGCCACTGTGATGTTCAGAGCAGCCCCATGCACAAAGCCTAAAAGGCTTGACATCCAAGCCTGGCATCCGGGAGTGTGGAGATAAAAGGGGCTGATGTGCCACACCCCAGTCCTAGTCAGACCACAGGAACAGCAGCTAGGCCACAACATTACCTGTCAGCAGTGAGCTGCAACCTCTCTCTTTAGGCACACACTGCACGGTATTGCACTGCACCGCAGTGCCCGTGCACAGCAGAATTCAGAGGAAACACAACAGTGGAAACTTCCTATTTCCTGTGTTAAGAAAAGCCAAGCAAAGCCTGCAGAGACAGCCATGACCCACCACACCTCTGTATGCCTGCATCTGATCTCACACCGTGGGCCTCAGCCACACAGCTCCTTGGGCCTCCCCAGCGGACCAGCTGCTCTGCCTCTGTGCTGTGGCAAGAACCCCAGCAAGGCCCAGTACTGAATTTTCACTGTTGTGCTCCTTGCCAGAGTCTGAGTTCCTTAAAGAGAGCCCCTAGCCCATTTGATCTGCATTCCCAGGGCTAAGTCCAGTCCTTAATAAGTAGACAGTCAATAAATATTTAATGAATGACTAAGAATCAGAGGCTCCATTGTAGTGTGCTACCACTGTAAAATAATTAAATGGAGGGAAGGGGCTGCCCAAGATAAAGGAGTTCTTCAAGGGACAGCAATGGCACCCACAGTGCAGCGTCGACCACTTCATGCCACTTAGCTGCACTTAAACATGGCGATGGGTAAAGCTGGGGTTATGGGTATTGTAAGCATAGTTTCTCCAGAGTTTTATCCAACTCTTAAAATACTTTTAGTCAACATACAAAAGCATGGGTTTCACTGTGACATCCTTATACAAATTTGCCTAAAAATCTGCCCAAATCCTCTCCTCCCGCAAAGCACTCCCATTTCTCGAATAATTTTTAAAGTAAGTTTACAAAGCAAAGTCCGCCTGTTTCGTTCCTGTAGAACTGATTCCTGCCTCAGCCAGTGGTAGCTGGAGGAACACAGAGGTCATGCCATGAGCTAGATCTGGTGGAACTGCAGTAGAGCCCCCTCTGCCCCCCCAACAGCTTCACCCTGAGGCTCTCCTTCCAGCACAAAGGAGTGGTAGGTCTCCCAGTGCCTGACTTCCTAGCTTAGGCTGCCAGCTCCATCAAGAGAGGCACCCCTCTCTTCCAATGTCCAGAGCCTCGCCCCGAGGGAAGAGGAAACAGCTCCAGCCGGTGGGTGTCAGGTCACCTGGGTGTTTCCCACCCTGCAGACTCAAAGCCTCATCTGATGCCGTTTTAGCAACAAATCAAGCAACAAATGAGTGGTGAGGTACTGAGGGAACAACAGGAAGTTGTGGGCGGCAGCGATGCGGGGACAGCCAATGCTTAAGTGAAAGTCAGCCCCAAGGGACTTGTCTGAACCAGACGGGTCTGACCTTCCGTACAAAATGTATCAAGCTTTGCTGTTGGTTATTATGGTCCATCCTTCACTCTGATTATAATTACCAGTTCAGACCTTGCAGAATGGATAAGGTCAGTGCAAAAATCTATTAACTTGGGGCCAAGAAGAAACGGGCAGAAAGAGAGAGCTGACTTGGAAATGATGGGGGGGGTGGGGGGGTGGGGACGGAGGATTAATTTTAGGGTTAATTAACAAGTGCACAGAAATTTTGAGAAACTAAAAATACCTTAACAAAGACCAGAGCAGCTACCTCAAATTCTTAATGAACACAACAAATGAAGGATTGAGGAAGAACGCAACCTTTAAATATCTCTCATCAGGGTCTGTGGCAGCGCAGTGTGGAGCAGTGATCTCACACACACACTGCAGTCCACATGAGCAAGAGGCTCCAAGCAGTCGGGACAAAGACACATCCACAGCAGCCACAGTTCTAAAACTTGTCTTTCCTAACCTACTCGCCCCGCCCCTCTCTCTCTCTCTCTCTCTCTCTCTCTTTGGCTTTTTAAGACAGGGTTTCTCTGTGTAGCCTTGGCTGTCCTGGACTTGTTACATAGACCATTCTGGCCTCGAACTCCCAGAGCTCTGCCTGTCTCTGCCTCCACACTGGGCTTCTCCTAACTTTCAAAACCAAACTTCCATGAGTGACCTTGCTTTGGGCTTAGGTACTTCATCATGGGGATTGATTACTCAACACATAATTTGTCTTGTCACCAAATCCGAGCATTTGTCCCCTTTTCTTGTCCCAGGTCCTCTCCTCCTGGAGTGGCTGCCTCAGTTCTGGGAGACTTCCCATACCAAGATTAGCACTTGTATGTCTACCCCCAGCTCACACTCACTCAGACAACAGCTGCGTCATCCAGGACCCGCCTGTGCGGCACAGCAGGTGCAGACTAGGCACAGCCACCCCGACCCTCTATCCAGAAGAACCACCAGATAAAAGCAAAATCTCACCTGTCGTGGCCTAATGGTCCCCAAGACCTGTCAATCACATTTTCACACCCATCCAAACCATCCCAACATACGGTTCAAGCTCTTGCCTTGCCACGGCTCTACCAACAGCGGCCTCCTGCCTCTTCTCTGTAGTCGGCTGTACTACAGTACTGTACTACAGTAGCTGTAAGTGCCACTGTAACTTTGGGGCTGTAGCACTCCCTACTATACAATACCTGGCCAGATGACTACAAAGCGTCCACCTGTCTGACCCTGATGGCAGCAATGAGTTCCCATTGTAAGTGTGGGTACAGTGTGAACTGTCTTTTGGGATTAGTCTACAGCGCTTCAACTTAGGACATAAGCACTTCTATTGGCCTCACTTGGCAGATGGTGGAAGTGAAGTCTGAGGAGTGGGAAGGACTTCCCTGAGATTTGGGAACAGCCTCAACGTCAACCAAAGGGATCCACCCAGAACCCTGAAGCCCACGCTGCCCACTGGCCAGGCCTTACACCTCGCCTGCTTCCCTGAGCCAGTGCTCACCGCCACCGCACCCAACCTGACCACTCCTCTTCTGCAGCTTATCCTGTTCTGCCTACTTCTCTGTTTGTGCAACCCCAGTGCTTCAGGGCGCAGGCTCATCCCTCCCCAGGCTGCCTTAGTGTGCACACCATGCACCGCTTCCTTCAAGAGTGTCCATCAGGAAATTCACCTTCGCACATGCATGCTGAGGGTCAGCTTGGTTAGAACAGGAATTGCAGACAATGGTTCCCATATTAGTGCCCAGTAGACAAGATAGAGCACAGCCCAAATCAAACCACTGAGTGCTCTTCAAAGTAATGACTCCATTTCTGAGGAGGCCAATGGCCATCCATAGCAAGCACCACTGCGCCAGCTTCCAATGAGAGCTTACAAGACAGCTTCCTGGTGAAAGCATAACCTTCCTCTCAGTTTGTGATGGCAGAAACCAGAATGTCAATTTAAGAGTCTTTCATTCTCTTCCTCCTTGACATATGAACTCCCTGGGACTGCTTCCCCAGTCGTGACAGAGAGCCAGGAATAAAGGAAATGGAAGGGATCTGTTCAAATTGAAACCAGGAGCTGGTGACCCCAGCAGCCAGGAAACACACAACAAGGAGGGAAGGAAGAACTGGGAACATGTATAAAGTAAGGAAAAACTAAAAGGAGGTCATGTAGTCATCTATGATGCTTCCATCCTCCACTAGGCAGCAGGCTCAGAGATGCCAGACAGGTAGAAGGAAGCAGAGATGTCTAATTACCATAGCATCATCATCATCTGTCACCACAGGAACCAGCCTGTCAAAGTGATGGGGGTTATTTGTAATTTTCAACAAATTTTCTTGTTGTTGAAGGTGAAGCTGACATAAAATTACCTATGTTGAAATGGAAAGTTCAGTGGCATTGAGTGCACTCATAGTAGGGTGCAACCACCACCTCAGTCCACTCAGTAACCTTTCCATCACACCAAAAGGAAAGTCCTGGGCCCTCAGCCAGGCCCCACAGCCCACATACCTACACAGCCTCTGTGGATCTGCATACTCTGAATATTCAATCTGGAGAGTCAGACTCTTTGCTCACCTCATGGAGCTTAAGACTCACACAGGTTGCAGCATCTATCAGCTCGTCACTCGTTCCTGTGGCTGAAGAACACAACATAGCACATCTATCCCACAGCTCACTGCTCCACTAGTCAGCTGATGGACACCAAGCTACATCCCTAGTCAGCACTGTTTGTGATGCTGATGACATGGGTGGCTATGTGTTTTTAGCTCTCTTAAGTCTGGGCCTGAAAACAGAATTGTAGAATCACATGGTAACTCCATAGTTAACATTTTGAGGCATTGAGCTCTGTGTCCTTGTTAACACTTATTATGACCAGGGTTTTCTGTTACAGGCATCTTAGTGGATATACAGATCCCACACCATGGTTTTGACTTATATCCAATAACTACATTCCAAGTATAACTAATGTCTATTATGAACAACTAACAGTCACTGTTACTTACTTTTTAAAAGCTGAGTTTTCCAGCGGTCCGTAAAGGTGCACATGATGTGCCGGCTCACTCATATATCTCTCCCCGGGGAACTGTGTAGGCCTTAAAAACTGGGGATATAATTCAATAATCATTCAATAAATACCTACCATGACTCAGAGTTGGCTAAGGCATGGGTACACAGCAGTGAACAGAACTTGGGTCCTTAAGTCACTCTGTAAAAGAGCAGGCTTGCAAGCTAGAATGTTCCGACCAGGGAGACGGTGAAAGCTGGAGCTGCAAGCCACACAGACCTCACCTACTAGTCCTGGACACAGGTCTGGGGCAGCCTCTCCATCCCAGACCTTCATCTTTAACTCTGCTTTAAAAAAGAGAGCCGGATGTAAGCAAGGAATGCAACATGGAGGAATGGGGTATCAAATTCTGGGGACAGCCAGAAGTCACCCAAGAGCAGTGGCAGCTGTCATGCAGAACTTTTTTCCTTGGCTCTTCCGGATGGTTTAGCTAACAGGATGGTCACACCTGCATGTATGCGCACTGCGGCTATAAGGTGACAAGGGCCCAACACTCTGAGAGCTTGGCAGCCAAGAAATGACGAACACAGGTTCTGGACATGTGCTAGAACAAAGCAGCAAAGGAAAGAGCAGGAGTCCTGAAAACTAATGGCTCAGACACACTCATTATGTATAATCTTCCCCCGGCACTCTACTGGAAACAGTAAAATTACCGTCTGGATTTTCTTTTGATTGCTGCTTTAACAAGTAGAAGCCCTACCAGGAGGCTCACCGCTTGTGGTTGCCAGGAGTGGCGACAAGTAGGTTGGAGACGCAGGAGTTTTTGTGTGACCATGTGCCATCACACAGTTTCTAAGAGCTGTCATTATCAATATCCATCAATGTGATGCTGGGCTGGGCACACTGTATAAGCCCCGCACTACTCTGCCATAGTAAAAGCATTTCAGCCTGCTCTTCTGAGGAGAAACCAAGATCTCAGAAGAAAACCAAATGCTGCTGGCTGGGACCCACACCTCTGAGCTGTGCTGTCTGAAATACAAGGGGTATTGGAGACCCCCCCCCCCCCCGAGAGCGTGCAGAGGAAAGACTGGAGTCTTTATCTTTGAACTCCCAAGTTCAATTATGAAAGTATGCAGACACAGATCTTTCTAGAGGAGAGATAGAGAGGAGTATGGGGGGAGGGGCAGTGGGAGGCGGAGCTGCAACCTCTGCAGCTGTCACTGGAGGCAAGTATAGAGGGTACAGTAATTCCTCAGCCTACAGACTCCTCCTGGAATCTCCACTTTCCTTGGGGACCATGTTGCCCCAGCACCTGACCTAGGTGCTACAGAGGCCACACTCCAGGTCCTAAATAAATCTTACAGAAGGTAACAGTAAGAATGGCAAGTAACACAATATGAGAGAAAGTGCTAGAGTGAAGGATGCAAGAGTCCAGCCCTCTGCCACAAAGGTTTTGTCATGCCTTCTTGGTACCATCTGACTTCCGGGTACATCTGAGTGAGACAGGGACGCCACAGAGCAATGAGAGGAGCAAACTCGAGCACCTGGAGTATTTGTCCTGCCCCTGAACCATGAGTAGCTGCACACGGGCAGTCTGGTCACAGTGTCTGAGCCCTCTACAGGAGCAGCCTGAGCTGCCAGGGGCCTAAGCCAGGAAAGGAGGGCTATGTCTTCAACACCACCCAGATACTGAGGATAACTAAGGCAGCAGTCACTGCATTCACAAGTTTCTGAACCCAGCCTTGGAGAAAGGCTGACTGGGTGCCTGAGTTACAGGCAGTGACACTCACATAAAGCAAGAACTGCATCCCAGGAGTGGGAAACCAAGTCCAACTCCTCCTAGCATGATGCTGGCTCAAAAGTCTGAGTGTGTTTGAAAGTGTGGACGGAAACACAGAGGCACTTTCTGGGCAGGCTGGGAATACACCTCAAGAGCGGGAGAGACAT
Organism: Acomys minous; assembly: GCF_964271855.1. Lineage (NCBI taxonomy): Eukaryota > Metazoa > Chordata > Mammalia > Rodentia > Muridae > Acomys > Acomys minous. Next base: position 52,810,591 of record NC_140493.1, read on the forward strand.
TCACCACAGATGAAACAGAAGAAGCAGAAATGTATCCAACTGACAAGGGGCTTTGATGCCAGTTTGAACTGTCTGAATAATGAAGGAGGATTTACGAGAGGCATCAACTAATTAGATTTGAGCTTAAGATGTGTGCTAATAACAATAATAATAATAGCGGTTGACATTTGCTGAGCTCTCACAAAGGCTCTGCTCCTTGCCAAACACTCTGCATGGATTCTGAGCGTCTCCAGTGTATAACAAGCACACAATAAGTCTGCTACTCCTGTTATTACAACCAATTCTAACAAGCCTATGAACAGAGTACTGCTGCTCCCAGCTTAAGACTGTTTGATCAAAGCCAACAGCACAGGGTTTGGGTCCAGTGGTCTCCCTGAGAAATGGCCCTGGCCTACTACCCTGGCTGCCCCTGATGAGGAATGGGCTAGGGGAAAAGGAAGGGAGGTCAGTGGCAAGTTACAAGTGTACTCAATAGTCAAAGCCAGGGGCCAGAAGGCACAGCTGTGATGCTAGCCACAGACATAAACACTGAAAAGTCACGACCAACCCTGGATGACAAAGACAATGAATGGTACCATTCCTTCTCTGCAGGCCACATTTTTATTTGACATATGTTGGTCCATGAGCAACCAACTACCTGATATGATTTGTGGAGAACTGCTGGTCACTGACATCTAGACATCCCTGGGCCCATTTCATGCACCTCTCACCAAAGAAATCTTCCTGGCATGCATGTTCTGTGTGTGAGTAGCTCAGAGCATTCCCTGCCTATAGACATAGCTTGGGCCTGAGACAAGTAGATCTCCATTGGGGGTGCATGGAAGGCCAGATCAGTACCCACAATGGAAGCAACTCCATGTTAATTTTTCCATGGTATTCAATGGCTAAGCAGATGTGGGTTGTTTTTGGTTTGGTTTGGTTTGGTTTGGTTTTTCGATACAGGGTTTCTTTGTGTAGCCTTGGCTATTCTGGAACTCACTCTGCAAACCACGCTGGCCTCGAACTCAAAGATCCACTGCCTCTGCCTCCAGGGTGCTGGGATTACAGGTGTGTGCCACTATTACCCTGGCAGCAGCAGATGATTTTAACTAAGGGTCTGGCCACTCATCCCCACTCTATCACCCCCCCCCCAAGAGTATCCTGTATCCATTCAGTCTCCTCGTATCTTTTTCCCCATCCTCAAGGCCCTAACAACCATGAACCTGTTTTCTTCCCTTTGAAAACTTCTTGTGAATGGCATCAGACAATACAGGCCCTTCTGTGACTGGCTGAATGTGTTTTCAGGGGTGGTCATATAGCATGTGATCAGTGTTTCATTCCAGTGTATATAAACCCAAGGATCTACACATCAGGTCATCAACATGTGGGCTGTCTCCACCATTTGTCTGCTGGGAATAATGTTACCGTGAACATAGTTTTCAGTTCTCAGTGCTCTTGGTTACTAGGCCCTAGGGAAACTTGAAATTTAGTGTTTTTTAAGAACTACCATACTGTTTTCCAATACAACTAGAGATTGCACTTGTGATATAATAAAGTCAAAGACACTTTAAAATCTCTTTAAGGTTGATTAAAGAGGCCAGACAGATGGAGCTAAGTTCAATTCCCAGCACCTATACTAAATGGCGCAAAACCTCCTGTAACTACAGGGGACCCCACATTCCCTGCTGGCTCCCTCAAGCACCTGCATTCAAGTGTGCTGACCTACACAGAGATGCATATTCACATGATTAAGAAATATATCTTTAAGTTTATCAGAAAAGGAGACTGTGGTGTCAGTTGTTCCGGTGTCTCCCCGTTTCCATCATCAGACCTCACGGTCTGCTCAATATACTGTTTTTCAGCAGCCAAATGCTTAGCACACTTCCACAGAAAAACAGTACAGGGGCCCCCAGGAAAATGAGGCAACAAAGGACGCCAAAGAAAATTCATCCACTCGCTCGCAAAATAATTGATTTTTGAATTGTGGACTTCCATTATGCTAAGACTCAGTAAGAGATTTATGTTTTCTGTAAGGGAAGGGAACAGGCAGAAATTGGCAGCAGGCTCGCCTCGGGAGTTTTCAAGGCTCCTGTTGCATAGTTAATTAGTTTATGTGCGATTAAGAAAGTGATGGTGCTGATAAACTGGGATGCCTGGCCAGGCTCTGCAGCTGAGGCCTGGACACTGCCTGCCTTCCAGTCCCCACACACAGAAGCACAGACTCTCAGGGGCTCTCAAGCAGATTGGAAAGTGGAAGGTTCTGTTTCCAAAGCTGCCTCCTCTCCCTGACAAGACCAATCCCCAAACCAGAAAAGAATATTCAGGCGCATCCAAAGATCTTTAGTGAAGCAACAAGGTCAGTGCCTCCTGAGAGTTCTAATCCTGACCCTGCACAGTGTCAAACACGTCTCTAAATCGAGCGATTTTACCCTTTGGTGGGCTTCACTCTGCAACAGTGTGAACGGGACACCACCACACCTGCAATTCTATTGTAGAACAAACATTTACTTGGCATGAGGGATTACAGAGGAAGAACATGCAGCATTGGCCTTGGCACAGAGAAGGAAGCCAATCAACGAAGCTGTTCTAGACATACACTGCTATGCAGTCACTCTCTATGCCCCACACTGGGCAGCGCTGGGTGGTACCCAGAGCAAAAACATCACTTTCTCTTAAAGAATGAGAGGCAAGGAATTGAACCAGCACTAAGCCATGTGATTAGGAAAAAGCTGATTGAACACATCAGAAGATGGAATGGTGAGGAAAGCAGTCATAGAAGACCTCACCAGATGTAAGCAGTGTCTCTATCAAATCACTAACATACAACAATGCACAATGCTGCTGCTAGTGTATAAGACAGACCCACTGATTCCTTAGTGTAACCATGAAAACAAGCAACAGGCAGGACACTTTCATCGCCCTGGCAGGTTCCTTCACGGTTCCTTGTTCGGGTCCTACCTGAAGTCCTAGCAACTTGTGATGGCTTGCTCACTAGCATCACAGTTTGGTTTTACGTATTTTATCTAGTTTGCTTTCTACTGCTGTGATGAAATAAATATGGTGTCCAAAGGCAACTTGGGGAATGAAGGGTTTGTTTCATCTTATACTTCTAGGTTACAGTCAGTCTTTAAGGGAAGTCAGGGTAAGACCACAAGGTAGAACCTGGAGGCAGGAACAATGGAGAAATACTGCCTGTTAGCTTGCTGTCTTGCTTGGCTTCTGGCTCATTCTTAGATATCCACCTACATAGGGATGGTGCTGCCCATGGTGGGCTGGGTCTTTCCTCATTAATCATCACTCAGGACAATCTCTCACAAACACGGCCACAGGTCAATATAATAGAGGCAATTTATTTTTTAAAAAAATATGTATTTACTTATTATGTATACAATGTCCCACCTTCATGTGTACCTGCATGCCAGAAGAGGGCGCCAGACCTCATTATAGATGGTTATGAACCACCATGTGGTTGCTGGGAACTGAACTCAGGACCTTTAGGAAGAAGGGCCAGTGATCTTAACGTCTGAGCCATCTCTCCAGGCCTATAGAGGCAATTTTTAAATAGATGTTCCCTCTTTCCAGGTTGACTATAAGTTGAATCAAGATGATAATAAAAATTAACTACTACCGTGTTATTTTGCTTATGGAAACTGAAGCAGAAAACACAGGTTTTGAGAGTCATCTGTATTGTCTGGCAGACTATCTCTTCTTACTGCCCAGTGTTATGCTGCTGGAGGGCTATACTGGAGACTCTTTTTCCACCCACCTGTTCAGGCCATTTGTTGTTTCTAGTTTGGGGCAATCACTAATAAAGCTGCAGTGAATATCCATGACATCCTTGTATGAACCTACATCTCATTTTCCTAAAGGAAACATCAGGGGGTGATGGGTCCCAAGGGAGCGACGGTCTGATTTAATAATTGTCTCAACAGTGCTGTAAACCATGTGTACCATTCGACATGGCCATGAACGGCATGGAAGCGTTCCAGGCCCTCCACAGCATCAGCAACTCAGAAATAATCCCATGTCCTCATCGCAGTCATTCTACCATCCTAGCTAGTCCCCTGGTGCATCGCAGCAGAGTCTGAGTTTGCATAAATGGCACTAGACATCTTCCCATTGCTTAGTTGTCACCCATGTCATCTTCTCTAGTGAAGCAGCTGTGTGAAACTTCTACCTGTCTTTAAAATCGGGTTCTGTCTTGTGTGACAGATTTGTGTGTATCTAATATGATTTCTTTGACAGACAGGTACGTTCCCAACACTGACTTCAAAGCCAAGCCTCGTTTTTTCACTCCTATAAGAATGATTTTTTGAAAATGCTTAATGTTGACAACATGTAATTTTTCATTTATCTAAATTCATGTCTTTATGTTTTCAGAAATCTTTGTGCACACACACACACACACGTGCACATACGCACGTATGCACAAGCACATGCATGTGCATGTACACACACACACAGCCCTCCTAAACCCATATTTCCTTCAGTGCTTTGTCTTTGATATTTAGAGTCAGGGTCCATTACAAATTGATGTTTATGTACAAGTGAGCAAGGGTAGATGTTCAATTTTCTTTTCTTTCGTTCTCTTTTTTCTTCTTTTGACATACTGGTAATTTGTTTCTTGGAGTTTTATTGATGAAAGAACACCAGTCCTCTCCACTTCGTTCTCAGATTTCTTAAGGACAACCATTCTGACTGGGGTGAGCTGGTCTCTCAAAGCATTCTGATTAGCAATCTCCCTGATGGCTAGTGATATTGAACACTTTTTAAAATAGTTATTCATTCTCTCTCTCCTCTCCCTCCCCTCTCCCCCACCCTACTGTGTCTCTCTCTTTCCCTCCCTCCCTCCCTAGAAAACTGTCTATCAATCCATTTGTTGATTTGTTGGCTGAGACTTCTGTTTCCTTGGTATTTTACTTCTTTCGTTTACAGTCCAGCTGGTAAAGATTCCCTTCCATCCTGTGGGCTGTCCAGTTGCTTCTTTGCTATACAGCAACTTTTAATTTTCACTGAGTTCCATCTGTTGACACTTGGGTTTTGTTCCTGTGTTGTTGGTGCTCTATTCAGAGAATTCTTGACTACCCCAGTGTCTTAAAGAATGTACCATAGGTTTTCTTCTACAAGTTTTAGTAATTTGTGGGTTGGATGGTGGTTTTGGTTTTGGGGGTTGTTTGTTTTTTTGTTTTTGAGACAGGGTTTCTCTGTGTAGCCTTGGCTATCCTGGACTCACTTTGTAGACCAGGCTTGCCTCTGCCTCCCAGATTGCTGGGATTACAGGTATGTGCCACCATGCCTGGCTGTGTTTTATATTAAGGCCTTTGATCCATTTTGAATTGATTTTTGTACAAGGTAAAAGATCTCAGTCACTGTTCTATTGCTGTGAAGAGTTACCATGACCACAGCAACTCTTAAAAGCAAGTCATTTAATTTGGGGGCTGGCTAACAGTTTCAGAGGTTTAGTCCATTATCGTCATGGCAGGGAGCATGGCGGCATGCAGGCAGACATGGCACTAAGGCAGTGCCGAGAACTATAACCTGATCTACAGGAGGAAAGAGTGAGACTGGACCTAGCACGGGCTTTCAAACCCCAAAGCCTTCCCCAGGGACACAGTGCCTCCAACAAGACGACACCTACTCTCTTCTCAACAGTGCCACTCCCTGGTGACTAAGCATTCAAATATACATGCCTGTGTGGGCTATTCTTATTCAAGCCACCATAGGTAAGGATCTAATTTCACTCTTCTGCAGGTGGCTGTCCAGTTGTCCAGCACCATTTGTTGAATAGGCTATCTTTTTTTTCTAATGCCTCCTTCATCAAAAATGAAATAGGCACAGCTTGTCATTTTATTCCAAGGGTCTTTATTTTTATTTCATTGGTCTATTGTCTATTTTTATGCCAGCACTGGGATGGCCTTATCACTATAGCTCTGAATTGAAGTTTGAGGTCAGATATTGTAAGATGTCCTGCGTTGTTCTTACTCCTTAGAATTGCTTTGACTATTTGTAGCCTTTTGTAATTAAATATATTTCATGTATTGTTTTCTCTCAACGTATCACATATGACATCAGAGTTTCGGTAGGTATTGCATTAAATATGTAAATTAATGTTGGTAGTGTATCCATCTTTACAGTAGTTCTGCTGGTCTAGGAGCATGAATAATCTCTGCATCAGTATCTTCTGTGACTTCCTTTTTCGGTGTCTTGAAGTTCTCTTCATAGAACCTGCCCTTTTCTTTGGTATATATTATTTAGGAATATATTTTTTTTTTTGAATGGGGTGGTTTTCTAATTTCTTTCTCTGAGAGTACACTGTTGATATATATGAAAGCTACTGTTGTTGTTGCTTTTAATATTGATTATGTGTCCTTTTTTCTTATACTTCAGATGAGACAGCAAAAGAGATGATTTATTGTACACAAGTTACACTTGGCCATAAGTGAGAAAAGAACCATTCCAGGATGCCTCGGGTCCAGGGTAGAGAGCCAATGGGGACCGTTTTGGTTAAGAGAAAATCAACTCCTCAAAGGTACCCTTGGCAATCAGAGGGTGAGGTTCCAGATCCACTGAGACTCAATACTGACAGTAACACGCATTCCAACAACTTGGACCAGCGTCCTGGCCTCCAGCATCCCTTATTTCTTCTTCTCAGCCTCCGCGGCTGCACAGCTAATTTGCATGAATCCCTCCCTCATCCTCCTCTTGCATACTGACGTCTTCCTCCACGTCCCTCTCATGACACAGGAGTTTCAGGGAGGATGGCACTAAGGCCAAAGTTAGTATAGATGTTTATTAAGTCTAAGAGCTTTCTAGTAGCCTCTACAGAGCTTTTAAATAAAGAATCATGTCATCTGCAAATACGGATAGTTTGGCTTCTTCCTTTTCTACTTGTATATCTTTTTCTTATTAATTGCTATAGCTGTGTCATCAAGCACATATCAAATAAGAGACAATAGGCTGGGCATTCTTGATTTCAGCAGAAATTATTTTCAATTTCTTTCCATTTAATATAATGTTGGCTGTAAGTTTGATGTATATAGTCATTATTATTTTGAAGAATGTTTCACATATTCCTGAAGTATCCATAACTTTAACTATGAAGGCATGTTGAACTATGTCAAATGCCTTTTCAGCATCAATTAAAATAATTACGTAGTTTATGCACTGAGGTTTATTTATATGGAATATGAGTGTTTTACCTAAATGTATGCCTGCGCACCACATACATACAGTGCCGATGGAGGCCAGAGAAAGTTGTCAGATCTCCTAAAACTGGACCTTTTCGAAGAGAAATTTCTTTGTTTTATGGGGGAAGAGGGATGCCCCTATTATTTGCTTTTAATTTCATTGGTTTCTGGCCTTTATTGTCTCCTTTTTGCTCTATTTAATGTTCTCTCCTTCTCCTAGGCCTCCTTAATGCAAAGTTTTTCTATGCTTCTCAGAATACCTTCAAAGCTCCGTGCTTAGACACTTCTTGCTTCTCCTTCTAGAGCTCTGGGATTACAGGCATATATCACCACGCCCAGATTTTTTTTCTTTTTCTATTTTTAAATCTTTTCCAGTTTCTTAAGGTGTAACAGAGTCCATTAATTTTATAGTACTGTTCTTTCTTAATTTAAGCATCTGAAACTATGAGTATAGCAACTCTGGGTAACATTGTTTTACCTAATTCAAGTATTCAAATAACCCTAGCAAGTTCTTATGGCAAGTGTTAGTGATTTAGAAGTTTGATGCTTAACTTCCAAATGTGTCGGGCTTATTAAGACTTCTTGCTGTCACTGGTTTTTAATTTGACCCTATCTGGTCACAGACTATAACCCATGTGACAAATGCAGGCACTTTAAGGTTTGACTTGTGGCCATAAATGTGGACTAACTTGCTAATGGTCAGAGTACAGCACCGCCTTGGCTTGCAAGTACTGTTCTATTGTTCTATGGTCTAGCTAGGTCCAACCAGTTGTAAGCGTTGGTCCTATCTCTGTATCATTACTGAAGCCACACTTGATCTGACATAACTAAGACGGGAAGGGGAAAACCTCCCCAGGAATTGTGCATGTGCCCAGTTCATCACTCCCACGTTGTTGGATCTTTGCTGCAGATATCTGGAAGCTGTTCTCAGATGCACACGGAGTGCAGAATGGCGCCGCATCATCCTGAAGAACTGAGCCTTTCGCTAATGTGAAATGTCCCTCTTTATCCCTAATAATAATTCCACTTTATTTCACCTTATGTGAATAAGTCCTCATTTCCATATTTTAAGAGCTTATATAGTATGTCTTTGCCAATCCTTTTATACTTAGTGTATGCTTTTAAACCTCTGTTGGCTATAAATAGCATGTATCTGAATCTTGACTTCTGTCCAATATTATAGTCTCTACCATTAAATTACAGTTTTAGACTGCTTACATTTAACATAGTCATATTCATAATCAGGGTTAGTTCTCCTACCTTGCTACTGACCCATCCCTTCTTTTTCTTTTTTCCTTCTGTATTTTTTAAGGATCTATTTATTTTATTTGTTGCATATGAGTGCTTTTTATCTGCAGAAGAGGGTATCAGATTACATTATAGATGGATGTGAGCCACCATGTGGTTGCTGGGAATTGAACTCAGGACCTCTGGAAGAGCAGATGGTGCTCTTAACCACTGAGCCATCTCTCCAGCCCCTCCTTCTGTATTTTTAAATGACTATGTGCATGGGGTGGGAGGTATGTATACAGGGGTGCAGGGTCTACAGAACTTAGATGCGATGACCTGACGCGGGTGCTGGAACAGGCCCTGGACCCTTCAGAAGGGCAGCGGGAGCTCTTACCCGCTGAGCCATCTCTCCAGGCCTATGCTGAGGATACTTCTTGGATACAGAATCCAAGGTTTACTGCGGCTTTCTTTTGCCAAGGGGCTTCCTGTTTAGTGTTTCTTAAAGGTGTCCATAGCCATCACCATCTGTGTGTCCCAAGTGGTGAGTCTTTTTCCTCTGGCTGCTTGAAAGTTGATTGTGCTGCTCCATGATGCCATTTTCTCTGTGTTCATCTAAACTGGGACTTGCTAAACTCCTTAGATCTGAGGAATGATCATTCTAGTCAGATGCAAAAGCCGAAACTTTGATGTACTTGCTCAATTTTGAAGCTAATTCTCATTTGAATTAAATCTCTTTGAATATTATCTCTCCAGGATTTCTTCTTACCTCTGTTGCTAGCGCTCTAGCTACACAGATATTAAAGATCCTTATTCAATATTCCCTTCAATGTCCCTTTCCTGTTTTCTTCCTGCCTCATTCTCCCTGTGAGGCCAGTTCCTCAAGGTTGGCCTCTGTCTCCCAGCTCACCCATCTTCTCTGTCTTCACTGCATCCAGTCTGCTCTTCAACCCAGCCAGTATTTCAAGTATTTTTACCCTAACAATGTTACTTTTCTTTTCACCTTGAAAGTCTCTCTGTGGTTCTCCTCTGCACCAGCCTGCTGCGGTTTCCATTCCAGCCTTGTGGAGGACCACCTCGAAGCTTCTTGTTTGAGATGGGGAACCATCGCCTGTCCACTGCACTTGTCCATTGCCCAGAAAGGCGGTCTGTCTCCCAGAACCTCCATCTTCTACACACGGCGTTTCGTGTGGACTGTCTATGTGTCCACAGCCAGGAAAAGTGTCCCCACGTAGCAGCAGGTTTTCATCTGGCTCCAGCTGTTCCAGCAGGTTTTGGGGAGGCACTGACCTCCCAACCCCAAGGTGCTGGGCCTTGGCATTGGTCTCTGCCACTCTCTGATCTGGAATGGAAGCTCTCCTTCCAGCCTCAGGGTCAGCCTTCGTGTGTAGGAGCCGAGGTCTGCAGTCTGTACTCTCCATCTGCGCTAGAAGCCGGCACAGACTGGGAAACTATCGCAGGAGTCACTTTGACTTCAGTTTCAATTAATCACTCGGAGTTTTACCTTCTTTGTTTCAAGCACCTGGATATCTTGATGCCCTGGTCTCTAGTGAATAATACATTTTTTAAAATCTTTAAATTATAGTCTCCAGGCTGACACAGACAGGCTCCGAAGCCTATCTTTCCACCCACGAACAAAGTCCATTAATCTACTTTCTGCACATTTCAACAGAATCAAACGAAATATAGCTTAGGAATGTTGCCTTCCAAAAATAACTGCCCTCTACTTTAAATTCACTTTCACAGGTATTTCTGAGAATGGCTGCTTCCCCCAGCCGTTACTCTACAGACAGAGGACACCGCTTCATGGCCAGTGCACCGTCAGCTAATTCACACTCGGCGCAGCCTTCCTCCATACCCACTCTGAAGCCAGCGCCTACACATCGATCCACTGAAAGGTGTCATTTTGTTGAGCATATTCTCAGCTGCCTGCTCCCAGCCTTTCCACTTCATTCTCCAGTAAAAGAATCCTAGGAGCTGGCGGAGCAGATCATTATACCATTTGACCATTAAATCTAAGAGCTTAAAGAAAATGCAAATTCCAACATCACAAGTTCTTGGCGATCAGACCTTCTTGACCCCCTTGACATTTCCTCCTGGCCACACCTTCAGGCCTTCTGTCATGCACCCCCTCAAACTGTGGCCTGCCCACCAGATACTCCCTAGCAGCCCTCCCAAGCCACAGGACCCAGTGGTCTGCTGCTCCTCCAGTACCATGTCCGTATCAGTGTGAATAGCTCAGTATTGTCCCCCAAGATAGACCAAAAGCTTCCATGTGCATCACCTCACTCAATTTCTCATTTGCACTTCTGGGCTGTGGGAAGAGATGCTACAGAATCGGTGATGTTCCTCTCCATTTTAGCTTCTACTCTCGCTTTAATCCAAACAGGACATGCCCAGCATACTAGGTTCCAGGGCCCGTGCTGAGTACCAGAAAGTAATAAAAATCACAGAACCATGCCTTCCTTGAGGTGCGCATTCCCAGATGAAATGGACCGCTTGGTAGAAGGCCTGCATGTAGAAACAGTGCAGATGAAACTCACCCTTATGCCTGCTTCCTCATATCCTGGACAACTGACTGAAGAAGCAGGAGATGGAGGGAGAGAGAGGACAGAGAGATAGGTGGACAGGGTGATGGACAGGGTGATGGACAAGCTGATGGACAGACAGAGACAGGGAGGAATTCAGAGGCCAAGTGTCCAATGACATACTCAAAGGAATGGGAGAGAGATGAACAGCCTCGACCTGATACTTCCCATGATGCAAAGCAGCTCCAAGAGGTCAGGGTGAACTGAGAAGCTCTCCAAATAAAGAACCAGCTAGAAAATGAACATTGCTTCTCACAGTTAGAAACTGAGCCAACTGTGTAAGGTAGGCCTCATGCACTGGAGAACTGCCAAGCCGGGAAGAAAGCATGGCAGCCGGGAAAGGATTCAACAAGCTGGGCCCAGCAAGGCTCTGGGAGACTGCAGAAAATGCCGCCTCCTCAACATGTTAGTACTGGCTTTCTCGGTATGCCATGCCGCTCTGCAACTGCCTTAAGGATTACGTAGCTCCTCCAAAGACAGGCAGAACACATGAGGGAAGGCTCCAAAGACGCCACTGGCTTCTGCCTGGCAGAGGAAGTGTTCATTTTGAGAACCATGTTTATATTTTGGCAAATCTTTGAAATTAGTTACCCCTTTCTACAATATTTCCTTTGTCTGAAACACAGCCTTCCCATACATGCTTCGGTTTTGGTTGATCATGGCCTCTCCCTCTCCTCCATAGCTCCCTCCAACACACTTTGCACCCCGTTATTTGCATGTCACGCATATCCTATTGCCTTTCCCGCTGACCTCCTTAAACCCTGCTCTCTCACACCTTTTCTAGCTCCATGGCATATATCCACCCACATGCACTCCCACAAAAATGTACATATAAAAAACAAAAATCAGAAGCTAGGATACATATAGTCAAGAGCTACAGCAGCTTTTAGAAAGGATATTCCCAGGGATAAGCCTAACAAGAGGCTGAAAGATCTCCGCAACGAGAACTCTGAGACACCGAAAAGATAAACTGAAGAAGACGTCAGACCTAGGACTGGCAGAATTAATATTATGAAAACGGTCTCACTACCAAAAGTGATCTAAGGGGCGGGGGGTGGGGGGGATGACACCCTGTCAAAATCTCAATGGCATAACTCACAGAAGAGCTGGCATTTTTTATGTGCTTCCCCCACTGCCCACCTATGATAACTGTCCCTCTTGTACCTCATGTCATTTTTTTTTTAAATATAGATACTACATGTGGGAAAAAACATGGTGTTTGTCTTTCAGAGTCTAGCTCATTTCACATAATACAATGATCACCACTTCCATCCACTGTCCCCAAAATGACGAAATTCCTCAGGGCAGAAGAAACTCCATCTATACACACACACACACACACACGTTTACGTTTCCTTGACCATTCATCTGTTGGGAGATGACCAAGCGGGCTCCATGATTTGGCCATGAGAAATGGTGTCTCTGTGGTCTGCTGACTTCAATTCCTTTCCCTGTGGCTTGGCTGAGTCATATGGAAGTTCTAGGTTTTGTGTGGTTTTGGTTTTTGTTTTGTTTTGTTTTGTTTTGTTTTGTTTTGTTTTGTGGAACCTCCATATTGATCTGCATTTTTGTCTGCAATTAACAAAGTGCACAAATCCCCTCCAGCTTTTGTTGCCATTTGTTTTCCTGATGACAGCTATTCTGGGACAGACTCTCCGTGGAGTTTTGATTTGCATTTTGACATCTAAAGAGGTTTAATATTTTTAATGCCTTTATTGACTACTTGTACTTCTTTTGAGAACTCTCTGTTCAGTTCATTTTCCCACTTGCTGATTGAGTGGTTTGTTCTTTTGGCTTTAATTCCATCCACTTTCATTAGAAAATAAAACACAAACACGGAAAATACAAAGGCAATGTCTTGGTTACTTTTCTATGACCATGACAAAGGCAACTTATAGAATAAAATGTCTAATTGGGGGTTCAGTGTTTTGGGGAGTTAGAATTCATCACCATGATGGAGAGCGTGGCGGTAGGCATGACACTGGAGCAGAATGGTGTGGGGAATGGCCGGGGCTTTAAATCCTTTAAGCTGATCCCCCAGCGACACATCTCCTCCAATAAGATCACATCTGCTAATCCTTCCCAAACAGTTTCACCAGCTTGGGAGCACAAACTGCCCACACCTGTCACCTTCTGCCTCCCTCCTCACGACAACTTCTTCCTGACCTCTAGCACAAGACTGGAGACCTTCAGATACCTTAACAAGAAACAAAAGGACCGCTCATCCGTTTCCTAGCCCGTGTCCATCAGAGGCTCTCCCTTCCACCAGCCATGGCTACCAGTCTATCAGGCTTTCAGCATAGCCCTGGCACTGCTACAGGGTTTAGCTTGGATCACAGTCAGAGGCCACCTGAGAGGCCTGCAAAGAATGGGGGGTTAGCTAACGTTCCTAGTGATGGCACACTTGACTAATGCACCAAGGACAAGACCCTTTCCTGACCCAGGGGCCAGAGTCACAGGCTTGCTGTACACCTATGAGGACCTGGGCATCCAAAAAAAAAAAAAAAAAAAAAAAACCAGCCAGGGCATAGTGGTGCCTGCAGGCCAAAGCTGATCCCAGGGGCTCAATGGTCAGCCAGTCTGGCAAATATATACACACAAGATAGGTATACTGTTCATTACATTTTAAGATTACATCATTGTTCTACAGAAAATTCCATTATTTTTAGGATTTATTATTTTATTTTATGTGTAAAGGTGCTTGGTTTGCATGTGTGTCCGTGCACCACATATATCAGTCCTATGGAGGCCACCAGAGAATATCTAGTATCTGGTCCTGCAACTAGGGTTGTAAGCAGTTGTGAGCCACCATGTAGGTTCTGGGAAGGAACCCAGATCTCCTGGAAGAACAGCCAGTGCTGTTAACTGCTGAATCATCCTTCCAGCCCCAACAACACTTCTTTTTAGAAGAAGAAAAACAATTATTGAATGTCTGAAATCAACTGGCTGTAAAAGTGTGGGTTTATTTCTAGGCTCTCTACTCTGCTCTGCTGGTCTATGTGTCTGCCTTTAGGTTCTATCACACTGTTCTGAATACTACATCTTTGTATTTTGAAGAAAAACAGAGTGATGCCTCCAGCCTTGTTCTTTTTGCTTAAGCTTTCGATGTTTGGGATCCTTGGGAATCCTATACATATTTCACCAGTTTCTGTGCATGGTGCCATTCTCATTTTAATAGTGGCCGAATGAACCTCTAGCTCTCTTGGAATAGTGAAGTAATTTCACTAGTTTCCACTTTTCCAATCCATGAATGTGGGCTGGGTATCTGCTGTGTGTTTCCACTCCCACTTCTGTCATTATTGTTTCATAGTTTTAAATGTGGAGGTGCCATGCTTCCTTAGTTAAATTTACAAAGGCATTCTTGTCAATATTACAATGAGATTGATTTACTAATTCCTTTCTCAGGCATTTTTTTTCTATTAGTGTACAGAATTGCTGCTAATTTTTTGGTATATTCAGAGTTCTCACTGTATAAGGTCTTACTACCTGCAGAAAAGATTTAACTTTGTCCTTTCTAGTTTTGACAACTTTCCTATCCATTTTTCACTTAGCACTCTGCTAAAGAGAAGTGGCAAAAGCTTCTGTCATCTTCCAGACACTAAGTTAACTGTAGGTTCATCATATGTGGCCTTTGTGGTGTTGCATTACATGTCTTAAATAGGAAATTTGCTGAGGGCTTTGATCGTCATAAAGAGATGTTGAGTTCAAAATGGAGAAAGGACAGTCCCTTCCGTATCGGTGCTTAGGGAGGAGCTGGTGAGAAGTCTCCCTGGGAAAAGCTGCCTGTCAGCAAACCTGAGTTTGATTCCAGGAACAGAGCAAAGAGAAAAACATGACTCTTATAAATTGTCCTTTTATGTCAACATCCACTCTATGACATGAGTGTGTCCGTGTATGTGTGTGTTTGTAAATAATAAATATAATTTTTAAATAGCACTAGGAAATTTGGGTACTGACAGGCAAACAAATGAAAGCAGACCCTGTGCTATGTAGGCTGAAGCTCAAAATGGATTGAAGACCTAAATTTAAGACCCAAAAAGTATGACATTTCTAGAAAAAACAAAAAAACAAAAAAAAACCTAAGTTCCATGGCAGAAGTCCAGACAGTGACTTATCAGGCACAACCCCAATAACAGAAGGAACAGAGAGCAAAGGAGAAGGTGACCACATCCAATCAGAGAGCTTATGCCAGCAACAGAGCCAAGTGAAGAGCTAGGACTCAGGTTGGGAGGGAACAGCAGTTCAGACACCAGGTGAAGTGTCCTAAGACGCATAAAGAACTCATTCAAGAAGAAAAGAAACAGTGCTATTAAAAGGACACAGGCTGGCACAGGCTTTTCTCCATAAAAGTACGTATGGATGATCAACAGATATCTGAAGAGAGGCTCAGAATGACACAACATGACAGAAAGGATATACCAACTCACACCTGCAGGACTGGCTACTAACACAAAGATAAAAGGCAAATGTAGGTGAAGATGTGGACAGAAAGGAACTGCCATTGCACTTTAAATTAGCACAGTATAGGAATGCCACAAAAAATATTCCTAAAAATACAATGAACATATGATCCAGGGCCTTTCGGCAGCTAAGGTGAGAGTTTCCCATGCTTCCTGCAGCACTATTTCTAGCAGCCAAGTTACAGAAACAACCCTAGCGACCATCACTAAGTGTCAACGCAGATGGATTCATTTTCAAAATTCAGACTACATCTTCCACGGAATACTGTTCTGCCATAAGAAGGAAACCTTATCATCTGTGACACAGAGGATGAACCCAGAGGATACAGTGTTAACAGACATGTGGAATGGCAAATGCTATACAATCTTATTTATATGCAGGATCTGAAAGAGCTGAACTAAACAAAGAAGAATATAGAATAGTGGTTTTTAGAAGATGAGAGGGAGGAATAGAGGAGAAAGAATTCATGCTGGTCAACAGTGTAAATTTACAGAGAGATAGCAGGAGTGAGCCCTGGTGTCTGACCACACAGCATTATGTGGTTAATAACACTGTACTGTACATTTCAAAATATATAGAAAATTTTAATAACCTTACCATAAAAAATGATAAAGAAATCATAAGGAGATGACTATGCCAATGACCCTAGGTAATCATTACACAACGTGCCCACGGTCAAAAGCCCAAATTCAGTCCATTATAAAGAAAATACCAGACCAGCAAGAGAGCACAGAAGGTAAAGGCGCTTGCAACCAAGTCTGACAACCTGAGTTCAAAGCCTGAGACCCATGTGGTAGGACAAAAGCAACTCCCACAAGTTGTCCACTAATTCCACACTCACACCATGACTTGTAGATTTGTGTGCACACATACATGCAGGCACAAACATGCGCGGGTGCGCGGGCGCACACACACGCACGCACGCATGCACACACACACACACTTAAAATTTTTAAAAAACAGAACCCTAAGATAGACATAGTGTCTTGGATCTATAATTCCAGCACTTGGAAGACTGAGGCAGGGGATTCACAATGCCAAGAGAGGCCTGAACGACACAGTGACTGCCAGGCCAGCTTAGGGTTAAAAAAAAAAAAGCCTGTAGTGGAAGTTTTAGTTTCTTTAAAAACTCAGTTATGCTATGTAAATATGTTTTTGTTTTAATCCCAAGTGTAGGATGTGGGAATGCTTTCATTTTATCCACAGCTGATAACAGGCTCCTGCAGAGGGGGGGTGTGGTCTTTGCCAGTGGGAAAACAGCCTCAGTAAGAACTCTGAAAGGTATAAATATGAGAGCAGATTGAGAGGGGGGTGCTTGGAGATACCCTGGGAGACGCTTTGAGGAGACTGCTGCTTTCTCATCCCACTGTACTTGCTGTGTGTTGGTTTAGCTGGACTGATGGATATACTGACAGTAAAGATTGGAATCACTCCAAGGAACGGAGTCTCAAGAGGTCTGTGTGCCCTGTCCCCTCTAACCTTCTTTCTCTCCTACATAGATAGGGTCAGGGCTGGAAAGGAGGTAAAGGCATTAAGGAACCCCAAATAAGGTAGGTTTAAAAAATCAGTACCTGCAAAGGCCCTTTTCAAAAAAGAAGAGGAAGAAGAGGAAGGAGGAAGAGGAAAAGAAAGAAGAGGAAGAAAGTAAAACTTTTTCAAAAGTCATTAAATGACTATAAGACTTACATTTAACATGCCTGCTTCTAAGGAATATTATTTCTAATATAAATGATTATCCTTTTCTTTTTGATGGAACAGTTCATTAAAAATCCAATTCTATTACCCTGTTGTTTTTAATTAAAGCTTGTAGGGGAAAAACAATCTTAAAGTCATCAGCTCCTGACAAAAGGATTGAGAATTCACGGTGCTAAAACATTTGTCTGACGGTGCAGTCATCAAGACGTCCAATAATTGCTTTTAACACTACTAAAAATTAACACCCGCAGTTTAAAATGTCCTCTTGTTTGGGGACTCAAGCAGATCGATAAGCCTGTGTTAAAAGCTAATGAAAACAGCAGCCCATTCAGAGGACTGGAGCTGCCTTGTTCCTACTCTGGCTGAGGCAATGGTATTTATCAGCTGTTCACTGCTGCTTGTTTCTGCAGAGTGAAACTCCGACTCTGTACGGGTGACACTTCCTGGGATCGGGGTCCCCTGAGGACTGCAGCTTCACCACCAGCAAGCAATGACACCAGGAGGAGCCCTGGGACAACAGAGCACCCTACTCTCCTCCACGCCACGACCCTCACACAGAGAGCTGGATACCCTTCCTTCCACCATTTTCATCAACTCAAGTTGCTCCCCAGAGATCCAGGAGCAGCCAAGGAGGCCTCCTCAGAGGCCATGCAGAAGGGGCGAGCCTAGAATAGAGCATTCCTCAAGGGGCCATTTAGAGGGAAGTGGCATATTAGGGGCTAAGGCTTGGATTCCAGGATGGAGTTCCCAGAAGGAACTGGAACCTTTAGGAGGTGGGGCCGAAGAGAAAGCCTATACTGGGGTCATTGGGGGTGGACTCTTGACCACTTCCTCTTGTCTCTTTTGCTTCCAGGCCATGAGAGGAGCAGCTTGACCTCACTTTGCTCTCGCAACCATTGATACAGGCCATCCAGTTCCTGACTCTACTTCACACCTCACACACCACCAAGTTGCCTCAGCTACACCCCACACTTGCCGGTCCTGGGTACCAGCAGTTCTCAGGGCAGAGGCTGTGTCAGTACATCTCTTCTCTTCCTTTGAACATCTCCACATTCTCTAGTGAGTTCGGAAGCACAAATCCTTGCACAGTTTGCAAGGAGACAGAAAGCAAGGCCACGTAGTGATCTTCACTGTCCTATACCAGCTGATCTGGCCAGAAACCAAAGTAAAAACACCAATAAGGCCCTGTGGAAAGCAGCTGAGTACTGGGGATCGGGACCAGTGGGACCCAGAGCAGCTATAAGCTGGTCCAAGAGTGTTATCATGCGAGGGAGCATCAAGCAGAGTGTGGAGGAATCCACCATGGACAAAGACCTCATTCCATCTCACAAAGGAATGGGGCAAAGTCCAAGCAGAAGCAACACGCAGGCCCCTGGCCTACTGCCTTACCCCAACCTGCTTCACTCTACAACATTGCTGCTTAGAGCTCCTCAATGACTTACTCCACGTAGTTTTGCTTTAAGCAAAAAATAAAAATAGCAAGTGCTAAATGCAATGCTTGTCACAGCAGTGGCTGAAACAAACCTGATTGTGATGGTTTGGATGTAGTGTAAATGTCCTCGCAAGGCTCATATGGTAGAAGAGTGTAGTGCCCAATAAAGATATATAGAAAACTGGTCAGGAAGTAACTCAGTTTCAGGAGCATTATCCTAAAGAGATCAATGTGGTTCTGATGGGACCATACCTAGTTCCCACCATACCACTACTACCTCATCACCATCATCATCATCATCGTCATCATCATCATCATCCAGTGATGACTCCTCCTCCTCCTCCTCATCATCATCATCATCATCATCCAGTGACTCTAACCCCTGAATCTCACTGGCTTCCTTTCTCTCCACATGGTCTTCAACATCAGTTTCCATCCATGAAGATCCAAAGATGCCCAGTATTAGCTGATCAGCCACTAAGACTGTGAAGTGAATAACTCTTTTCCCTTTATAAAGCACTCACTCTGAGGAATCTTGTTACAGCAGCAAAAAAGGAACTAAGTCATTAATTGATTAGTAGTTACTATTCACTGGCTATTTCGCTTCCAAGAAATGGCTACATGAATCTGACAGAGGTGAGCACATTTTCCAATAGGGAGGGGGGCGCTTCAAGTGCCCCCTGCATGTACCTCCATTGCTGATGTGCTTAGAAAGTTTTCTCAGTACTTTCTTAAATCTACAATTCATGCATCATCACATTTTACAAGTGGACAAATGCCTTTCTAACAGGGGCACTGGTTGGCCCCCAGTGGAGTAAATTCAGATTCCACACTTAGAGCTAGTTCATGGAACAGCTGTTCTGTGATGCTTCAAGATGCACATGGACCAGGACAGGCCCATACATGCACACCCCAGCCAGGCCTGTGTGCAGACAACACCATTTAACAGTGTGCATAGGACTCTATGAAGAAACACAGATCCATCCGCAGTGTCCCCAGTGACAACCAAGCAGAGCAGTGCTGGGTCACGGGATAGCACGTAGGAATGAACTGTACTGCCTGCAATGTCCTGGAGACTCAGGGGCTGGTGAAGAGTGAAAAGACTGAATCCAGAGAACTGGGAGCAGGAAAGAAGAAGGGCAGAGAAGGCCTGGAGGAAGAAGAGATGCAATGCAAGGAAGCAATAAAAAGAAGAGGAGAAAAAAAAACTTGGGAACGACCTGGGATGGGTTTGGGGACTATGCAAGGGATAAGCTCTGAATCGACCATCCTAACTGACCTTGACATTAATGCAAAGGTGCTGATGCAGCCAAAAACAAACAAATGTCCATTTTTTTTCTCTCTTATACTTGGGTAAGATCTACAAAGGAAACAGCCCAGCCCATTCCACCCCTACCCCAAGCAATGAGTAGCCTGAGGCCCCAGAAACACAGTAACTTTCCAGATGAAGCAGGAATACAGGTTGGACCTTTGGTTAGAGCCCACGGGGCTGTCTGCTATTTACACCGAACACGGCCTTGCCACTGGGACTCTTCTGCCCTGCTACTGAGTGATCCAGATGAGACACACTGATGTGAGTTTTAATTTCCTCTCTTTACCAGATATGTATTGACATTTGGGCCTGCGTCCAACCCTTAGGGATATTCATTTAATGAGTTTCGTGTTGCTTTTTAAAGTACCTGTATTGTACAAGAGCACAAAGCTGGGGGGCATGGGACACAGGGAACAAACTGATCTGATGAAGGGGCGCCGGCACCTGCTAATGACAGCACAGAGCAGGTGGTCTGCAGGACTCAGAGGGGTCTTTCCTGGAAGCTCAAAGGACACCTGTGATGAACTGGCTCTTCCCTGCTACTGTGTCCAAAACCAGTACTTAGCAAAAGACAACTGCTCCCGTGGGGACCTCATGGCTGAGGAGTTGAGGGTACAGTCAGGGCTCCACTCAAGTCACCCTGCTCCAGGAACCCAGCCTGCCTGTCACCTTTGGGCATTCATGGTAGCAGCACCCAAGGTCCTAATGGTCTCTCTGGTTAGTGCATGGCTTTGCACTGAGAGTCCCTAACAGCAAGGCCTGCTTCTCTTCTATATAATCCGGGGTACTCTGCCCTAGGACCAAGAACATGGCTCTTTTCAGCAAACACTTATTGAGTACATTCAGCACGCCAGACAATGCACTTTGAGAGGGAGGCTGTGGCAGTGAGAAGGACAGAGGGGACAGATGATGCTAGCACAGCAGACGAGATACTGCAGCAGCCAGGAGAGGTAAAGGGTTGAGAAGAAGGCTCCGTGGAGGGAATGCCAGGACAGAACGAAGAGCAGGGCTCAAGGCATAGAGTAACGCATACACCTCAGAATTCAATATCCTAGTCTCATTAAAATGCGGAGGCTGATGCAAGAGGTCTGCGCTGGCATCCTCTCGTCTGTAACTCCACTTGGCTTGCAGAAACGCCAGTACTGGTAGCTGATGTTCTTAAAGCACTAGCTGAGCTGAGCATCCCAGTCCACAGCCCCTCGCTTTGGTCAAAGCCAGGGGTTCTCAACCTGTGGGTCGAGACCCCTTTTGGAGATCATATACCAGTTGTCCTGCATATCAGCTACTTACTTTATGATTCATAACGGTAGCAGAATTACAGCTAGGAAGTAGAATGAAGTAATTTTCTGGCTTGGGGTAACCACAACATGTGGAACCGTGTTAAAGGGGCACAGCATTAGGAAAGCTGAGAACCACTGCTCTAGATTTAGCCCCCTTGAAAGGCTGCTCCTATTGCCCTTCCTTGCAAAGCACTACCGACTTTTTTGTCTGTCTTGGTGAACATTTTTTTATTTTGTGTTTTAAGAAAGAAGAGAGAAAGTTCTGGAATTTTCCAGGAATATCTCAGGTTTTTTTTCTTTTAAAAAAAGCACTTAGTTGATATTTTATAAATTTTATTTAAAACGTTTCCAGTAAAGAGTGCCTCCTGGCTCGCAGTCGTCAATGCCCACCGTATACACTGCCATACAACATCTTCACCTCCCCAGAGCAATTCTAACAGCAAATATTTTATCTCACTGGCATTTCTATGTTTTGTCAGACGGCAGGTCTTGATATTAAATTTACAAGCACAGTCATACCTCTACTGAGTCATTCTGGTGCTGGAGACATTCTTACACAACGACTCCCACTCACTAAGCCAATATTATACCCTTGAGCTTCCCAAATGGGAGCAATATGAAAAAGGACGGTATGGGAGCATGGGGCTGAGGCACAGGACAGCACCTCCCTCTATGCAGACCCCCCAGAAATGGGTGCAAATACAACAGCGCCCGCAGCACAGCTCAGTGACCAAAGGGAGGGTTGGTACACTCTGTGGCAGGGAAGAGAAAGCATGGAAAGGAAAGGACAGCCCATCCAGGCACGAGTGAAAGGCTATGGCATTAGATGACCACAAGTCTTCCGCCCAGTGACGTCACCCACCCACCAGCTGAATTAGCTATACTATTGCACGGTGCGCGAGTGCGCACCCAGTCTCAGTTCCCCAGCCCAGCGAAGAAGCTGACGTTACAGGTTGCTGTGAGATGAGAACGGCTCATCTTTTATTATCAGAGCATCGAGGCTTCTAAAGATTAATGGCCATGCCAAAAGGACGTGGAGGCCAGCTCAACGAAGCTCCCTGTGGCCAATCTGTGACAATTTGAGCAATGACAATAGCAACTGTAAGTGGATCAAAACACTGAATCGACAAAAATCCATGTGTCCGTGACAACGCTAAAAGCTGGAGAGCAGAGCTGGGGCTCGGAATATGAAAAAACCTTTCAAGTTAGGGAGTAAAGGTTAGGGGTGTGCTTCTGGGTAATCAAACGGGCCCAGCAGACGAGTTAAGCTGAGCTCTAATTTACAGAAGGACACCTTTGAGAAGCAGAAATAAGAAAGAATTTTCTAGAGAACTAGCATGCCTAGAGAACATCTCAGGCAAAGGCTGCCACTGGATTTTAAAGCCACGTGCTACGGCTGAAGGACAGAACACAGGGATATTCTGTTGTGAAAAAAGATTCCCACTGGGCTTAGGGCCTTGTCAACCCATCCAAGGCATCCACTTTGGCCTCAGTGTTGGTGAAACAGCCACCTGCAGTGTCCAAAGCATTTTGTCTTAATAATTCTCTTCCAGTGAGTGGAAGTACAGAGGATGCCTGTCAACTGAATGCTCACAGGCAGGGTATCTAACTCACCCCTGCTCCAAGACTAGAGGTCATCACAGCACAGAGGCTGGAAAGAGTGAGGACCAAGCTCTAGGTCGATGGGAGCAAGCAGGGTCTTCTGGACAGGACAGGAAAACAACACTCATGAGCTGTGTATAGCCACTCCTAACTGAGGGCTTCTGGGAAAGAGCCAGTTTTTAAGAGTAGAGCTAGGCTAACCGAGCTCTAGTGGATAACCACATACCCAGGAATATATGGGCAGCACAAATTGAACTCAGTGGGTTATTAAAAGTGGGGTAACACAAATTGAGGACGGGAGCAGCAAGATAGGAACGGATCTGAGAGGAACAAGACAGAAGAGATGAGTATGATCAAAATACTGTGTAATTAATAAAAAGCATTTTTAGAAAAATAAAAACCTTCAAAGATAAAATTGAATGTCAGTTTTTATATTAAAAAGCAAAACATCAATTGTTTCTTCCTGCATATATATCCATTTGTAGGGTATATAGCCATCTTCACTTGATTATTTAAAACTTGAGTTCTTACTTTAATCTTATAAAGAAAAACTCAATCCGTTCTATGCAAGTTTCTCAAAATTTTGTGTGGAAGAAGTAAGACTAATTGAAATCAGAATACCTGTATGGACCGATTAACATGAGCAATGCCCTGCCCCCGTGTGGGGGAGGGATGTACAGTCCCCAGCATCTTAATACTGACACACCCTCAACCACAGCCCTTCCGTGAACAAACTGTTCAAAATGACATGGATTCTACAGTCATATACCAACACAGTTAAATCATGAAAAAATGCCAGAGCTTACATTAAAGATAAGAATAAACAATAATTTTAATATAAAAGGAGTCTTAGCATTACTAGGAGTAAAGAGATCATTAGTAACAACAGTGGGGGAGGGGGAGTTAATAAATTACCAGGCTATTCCAGAGACTTTAAAAAGCAGTTCATACTGTACAGTGCACGAGCTAGTGTTCTAAAAGCACCAGAAATGTGCTTGTTTCTAGATTTACGAAACTAGAAACCCAAAGCTATGCTGTCTAGAAAGATCAGTGACATCGGTAAAGTGTTGTTCATATGACAACACTATGCAAAGCTCACTCACTCTGGGTGAATGCTGTTTAAGGGACATGATATGGAGAAAATTGGAAGACTGTGAACTTGAACCTAAGCAGGAATTCCCAGGAGAGACTGACTGCCCCTTCATTGGCTCCTGGAAGAGTGGAGGGTTTGGGTCAGGCATGCCCCACGTGAACTCACTAAAAACTAAGGAGAGGGGCTGGAGAGATGGCTCAGCGGTTAAGAGCACTGACTTCTCTTTCAGAGGATCCAGGTTCAATTCCCAGCACCCACATCGTAGCTCACAACTGTCTGTAACTTCAAGATCTGATACCCTCACACAGGCGTACATGCAGGCAAAACACAAATGTACATGAAATAAAAATAAATAAATTATTTTTAAAAAACTAAGGAGAACAGCACACACAGAGGAGTGCACCTAAGATGGGAGAGGAGCCTGTGTCCAGGAGCTCAGCTGGGCTCTGTGTGCCTGGCACCCTGGTAGGCAGGGCTCCTCAGCATTTCTGGGGCATTCCTAAGTGATACTGGTAAGGTAGAGACCTTACTCTGGAGACTATTGCCTAAAAAAGGAAAACATTGTTTCCGCCTTTTAGTATTTTCTTGTCAGTAGGACTCTTTTCCAGACAGGGTTTTTGTAGCATTGGTTGTCTAGAACTTGCTCTGTAGACTAGGCTGACCTTGAAGAACTCACAAAAATCCATCTGCCTGTGCCTCCCAAGTGCTGGGATTAAAGGCCCAAGCTACCACCTATGGCATTCTTAAGAAGATTTGAAAGCCTTCCTGATGTACATCGCAGAGACAGGCATGTGGTAAAAACAGGAGCTCATTTTGAGGTACTTCCATGACAGTACCTGGGTTCCTGGAAAGGAATTTTCATAATAATTTGTCATAAAACCCTAACATAAGCACATAATTGAAATTAAGTCTAGGCATTAAAAGGCTGCTCTGAGCCAGGCCAGGTGGTACACACCTGTAATGTTAGCAATCGGGGAGGCAGAGGCAGGTGGATCTCTGTGAGTTGGAGGCCAGCCTGGTCTACGAAGGGAGTCGAGGACAGCCAAGGCTACACAGAGAAACCCTATCTCAGGGTTGTGGGGGGAGGGCTGATCTGGGGGCAAGTCTGGAAACCTTTGCATAGTGATATGGAATCCCAGGATGTGCCCAGAGTTAGGATTAATGGCTGCATAATAGCAGAAGCCATCCAATCTTTGAATGCATGACCCTGTGCTACAGAGGGCTGCACGCTTCATCTGCAGAGTCTCCAGGGACACTGGGTGTCTTCTCAGAGCCAGGCAGGTCTTGTGAGACTATTGTCGTGAGCTGGCTTCTGCCATCACCTTCAGTATGATTGATCTGCAGACAGCAGGGATGAGCCAGACAGGAGAAGAAAACGTGTGCTTTTACTGCATTCTTGGCAAACAAGACAATTGAGTTAAGTCTGCCATTTGGAATGACTGACAGTAAGCAATCTGTTTGCTTTTGGGTAAGGACATTTAGGTGACATGATTAGTCCCTAAAAATCCAGAGCAGTTCAGCGGCTACATCAAAACAAAACAATTCTTACCCCACCTCCCCAAGTATCTGCACTTTATCAAAAAGGGCAGGACAAGGGAGGAAACGTCCCCATGTCTATTTGATGTCAGACAGACCTGCAATGACCCTTGCTTTGGGCCAGTTTTGTCACAATGGGCAGGTTCCTTCAAGTAAGTCATGTTTGCAGAATGATGGTCCTTTATATCCCAGCTAGAGTTCCTGTAGTGAGACACAGAAAAAGACTGGGTTTCTTTGGAATGCGCAGGTGCTCAGCACCAAGTCTAATGCACGCACTTTCTATGTGGTCTCCGGGAACTCTGCGAAGCTGTTAGCCACTTCCGTCTCTGTCACTCTAAACCCCAAAGTTCCTCAAAAGCAGAAAACAGTATTCTCTCCTCACTCCCCATGCTCGGAAGAGAGTCTGGCTGTCATGTGGTTGTCACCGCTACAAGACAGAGGGTAGCTAGTGAAGAGGTGGGCAGAATGAAGCAGAGACTGTTGGGCAGGAAGGCTTGGCGAATGCCAGGGCCACACATGGGAGGGGTGTTTCTTGGACATGTTGGAAACAATTCGTTGGTAATGTTACAGCAGCGATGAGGTAGGGATGACGAGATGAGATGACAAGTGGGGACTCTGGACTGTATAATGTGGCATGGGGCTCATGACTACAACTTTGTTAGCCCTGCCCTACCCTGAGTTTGTTAGTGCTATCAGCCAAAACTTGAATAGTCTGGGGTTTCTTCCTTGTTTGCTGAGAAAGGCAGGAAACAGAATTACCAATGTCCACGGAGGGAGTTTGAAGAAAAGAAACAAGAAAGTAAATATAAAAATGGATTATGCACAAAACAGTTGGATGGTATGGGAAAAGACCTTAGCTGACTTTATAGGAGTTCTGTAATATAGAAGATAATTATTTTACCTCTGTGAACTTTATATTCCTGATCTGTTGAGATTAACAGGAA
Organism: Acomys minous; assembly: GCF_964271855.1. Taxonomy (NCBI): domain Eukaryota; kingdom Metazoa; phylum Chordata; class Mammalia; order Rodentia; family Muridae; genus Acomys; species Acomys minous. The sequence continues at coordinate 52,836,927 of NC_140493.1, forward strand.
ATCCAGGAACCTGTACTAGATTTTCCTAGATGCTTCCAGATGGTCATATGTGTTTTTCAATATGCCTTGTTTTTTTTTTTAATTTATTTTTAAATCTTAATTTAATTTATTTTTTTATCAATCTAGCTTGTTAATAAGATGAATTAACTTGTTTTAGATTATCAAACCAACCTTGCATTCCCAGGATAAATCCTTATCTGGTCGTGATGTAGCATCCTGATTTGAAACACACATTGTGTTTACGAGGGAATTTGACAAAAGATGTGCAGGCTTTGAGGGTTGCAGTAGCCAGTTGGCCAGAGTCTGAATAAGCTACAAGGGCCTGGGTGGGGGTGGGGACTCAGCAGCATTCTTGGGACAGGACGGCTTCAGGGTGACTTGGGTACATAGATGCAGACTGTAGGGGGAAGACAGTCAGTGGCATGTGTATTCTTAGCATGCTGATAAGCCCTGCCTGCCAGGGTGCCAGGCACAGAGCCCAGCTGGGCTCCTGGACATAGGCTCCTCTCCCGCCTTAGATGCACTCCTGTGTGTGTGCTGTTCTCCTTAGTTTTTAATGTGTTCACATGGGGCATGCCTGATCCAAACCCTCCACTCTTCCAGAAGCCAATGAAGGGGCAGGCACATGCAGTATACTCTTAGTAATGTGGAGGCAGAAAGGTACTGAAATGTCTTCTAGTGCCATGCCCCACCCTTGGGTGGGGTGCTATGCAGCTCTTCACAGTCGTTTTAGCCTGCCCCGCAATCACTTGGAGGGCATGCTGAGCCAGCTTGCTGGGCCACCTCATAAAGGGAGTATATCACATGTGCCTGCCCCTTGCAGAGGAGGAAATGCAAACATCAGTAAGTCTAATAAGACCCTATCTTTAATTACCTTGCAATCCCCTGGGGAAATAATAACTGGCATAAGTTAACTTCAAATGTTGGCAGTTTCTGTTTGCACCCAAATAATGATTTGATTTCAGTGACACATCAATGACCCAGAGTGTGAAGGGCTGTGTACACCTGTCCCTCTCTCATCAGGGCTGCAATGAACCTCTACAGACCTTCTCATGAGACCAGAAACAGAAGTCACACCTGTCTCTGCCCGTGCTTGTCCTCAGCAGACATCACAACCTGCTGTTTACTTGTTCGGGGCCAGAACGTGACTCTTGAACTCTGTGCATGGCTCTACTCCCCAGCATTGAGAACTAAGCATGAGCTGGTTAACTGATCACTAGCTGTCAAACACATGAACTGAATAAAAACTGCAAGGAGAGCTAGAAAGACGTCTCCATAGGTGAAACACTGGCCTTGCATGCGGGAAGCTCATGGGCCAACTAGCCTGGCCTAAGTGGTGACATTGCAGACCAATGAAAGTCCCCCTTTTCAAACAAAAGGTAGGGGTGGGGCCACAGAGATGATTTGGCAGGTGAAAATCCTTACTGTTCTTCTAGAGTATCTGAGTTCAGTTCCTGGCACCTATGCTAGGCAGTTCACAATGGCCTGTGAGTCCAGCTCTAGGAGACCCAATAGCTCAGAGGAAACCTGCACTCATGTACATACCTATAAACAGACAGACAGATGCATAATTAAACATAAAACAAAACTACAAAGTAGAAGGTACCATAAGACCAACACCCAAGGCTATTATCTGATCTCCACACACATGCCTTGTACCCGTGCACGCTCGAGCACAGACACACACACGCACACACACACACACACACACACACACACACACACACACACAAAACAACAACAACAACAAAAAACATACACATTGCAAAAGGCTTCATACAACAGCCATGGTCACAAAAGGTCTTAGCTCTGGGCTACCTAGATCTGGAGCAATGCTCCTTTGGCCTCCTTAGCATTTGTTTTAGAATTCCACAGACTCTCTCCTCAGCTCTCCCTTCTAAATATCTTATTAAGTTTTAAAATCGTTGAGCAGATTAAAGGATTCCTGTGAAGCTTTTATGCTTAAACTTTGCAGGGAAGATTCTCTGTCTCTGTGACTATCACTGGGACAGATTAGAAATAATTTGGAGCTGAATTGGATTTGCCATTTCGTGAGCTTTTCTTATCTCCCAGGGCTAATAGCAGACACTTCCCTCCCCACAAGGGAGGGAAGCCTTATTATCTGCCTTTCACAGAGTGGAAACTGAGGTCAGATAGGCCAAAAGGCTTAGACATGACTATTTCATCAATACAGCCTGAATCAATTGAGGGTGTTCTGTATCCAGTATTAAGCCCAGAAACTGCACAGGCAGAGACACGGTGGTGTGGTAGAAACGGCTTATGCACGAGCCTTGGTATCAGAAGCACCTGGGCATGATTTAACTTCTACTTAGAGGCTGCCTGGCCTTAGACATTTCTTTCACCTCGTGGAGATGTGTCCTAATTGCTTCTGAATGCCATGCAACTGTCGTCCTGGGAGACGGAAAGGCCCCTGGGGGCATCAGAGTCTCCCCCCCCCCTTCTCTCTGGCCTCAGCAGGCTCCACGCTTGCCCTCCCTGAGCTGCCAGCATTTCTGGGAGGCTCAGGTCCTGAAGATGGAACTTGATGTCTGGGGGCCGGCCATCTTGCCTCTTCTATGTAATTACTGGACTGATTCTGGTCAGTCAGCCACTGTACCCAGGCCACCATGTCTTCATTGGAAAGACAGAGACCATTAGTAGCCTGCCTGCCCCCAAGGTCAGTGCTAAGAATGGCACAGCTGGGTAGAGTGTGAACACCACAAAAGACCCAGGGAGCACCTGGCACTGGGGCAGGTGTCTGTGGCAGCTTCACTGCTGTCTACTTGGGTATCTCCTCCAGGCCATCCGAATGTCCCTGTCCCCATGTTGTCTGGCGAGTCCCGTCCTGAACTGCAGCATGGCCCAGTAGCCTCTGCGGCAGAAGCCTTCTCTTCGGATGCCTCCTGCTCAGGGACTACCTACTCCGCTGCCCTACCTTTCCCACACCCCCTCTGTCCACGTCCTGTCATTCCGTTGGGCAGAAAGAGGCCTACATTAAGACCCAGCACTTGCTGCAGAAGCTCAAGACCTGTGTTCAGTCCCTAGAATTCACTGCAGAAGAGGAGAGGCAGCTCTGCAAGTTTCTTCTGACCACACACGTGCCAGGGCACATGCACACTCATGCTCACAAACACAGAGTAGCAAATAACTGTAAAGAAAACAAAAATTTTTAAGCCTTTTTTTATAAGTTTTCTTCTGACTTCTCCAGATGCAGCATGGCAGGCACACACAAACACATTAGAATGAAAAGGGGCCAGAGGGACAAAAAAGAAAAGGAAGGAAAAAAGAAAGCATGCTATTTGTTTAACCTGAATTCTTTGTAGATTTTTTTTCCATTCCACCTGTTTTTAACTATAAGTATTAATGTGCAAAAGCATGTAAGAGCTTTAAGAAAGATCTAGCTGGTCACATGAAAGCCAGCATCTCTGTGTGGTACTGCTGGAATGTCACAGGGATTGCGAAAAGCCCAGGCCAAGCCTTTCCCCGTGAGGTGTGAGAGCAGCAGGTCAGACAGCAGAAGCTCTTCTGTAGTCCAAGGTGGCAGAGAATAGACTGGAAATACATGCTAGACTTTGATAAATGCTGCACATGTATATGAATGAAGTTTTTACTTAATTTTCCCTTCCTTGCTTATCAACACGGGAGAGTTGCAACTGTGGGTTTTCTGATATTAAACCAGCCTTGACTTCCACAGATGAATGAGCCTTGCTCAGCTGGTGCTGTATTTCCTATTAGGCAGCGTAGGCTAACCTCCTGCTTTAGAGTCATTGAAGATGTCGGGGGACAGTCTGCAGTGCTGACGTGTTGCTTTGTGTGGTGGTTTATCTCTGGCACCTGTCTTATTCCTTCTCCGTATTCTTCTTCTCTTTAATGTTATTGACTATTGATTATTATTATTACATCATCATCATCATTACTGTGTGTAACAGCTGGGAGAGCACACATGCCACAGGATACACGTGAAGGTCAGAGGACAATCTTTAAGGGTCATTTCTCTCCTTCCACCTTCATGTGGGTTCCAGGAATTGAACCTGGCTCCTCAACACGCATGGCAAGCTCTTCAGCCCTGAGCCATCCCACTGGCCATATTCTTCCTTTCAGTTTTCCTAAAGTAGTTTATACAGAGTTCCTATTATTTCTCCCTTAAGGAGTTTCTCTGTGGAAAAGTTGTAACAAGAACTTTCTCTCCTTGATGGATACAGAGCCACCTGCTTATCTAGCTCATCCTCTGAATAAAATGGTCGGTCCGTAATGCGCCTCCTAACTCTCCTCATCTTGGCAAAGCCTGTGCAGAAGCTCCCTGCCTTGGTCCTGATACTGGTAATTTACATAATTACTCTTTAATCAATCTGGCTGGAAGTCGATAAACTTCACTGACTTTCTCAAAGAACAAACTTCTGGTTGCTTTGTCTACTTTAGGGATTTTTGTTTGTTTCTTAGTTCATTGATTTCTGCTCTTTTTTTTTTTTTCCTCTCTTCTTTTCTGCCTACTTTGAGTTTAATTTCCAACTTTTTTCCTAAGTTCCTAAAGTTGCAGGCCAGTCCTTAGCTACTCTGTGAGGTGCTGAGGATGTAACCGTGGTGACTATGCCTGCGAGCTGCAGTCTCGAGAGACAGGATGCTTACAAGGAGCACAAGTGCCCGCCAAGGCCAATGTGCAAAGGGCTAAAGGCTCATTGCCTCTGGAAAGCTTTGACTTGGTCAAGATTTCAGCAAGTCTTCCAGAAAGCCACATGCAGATGTGGAGTGAAAAGGAGGCCTGTTTAAGTACCAGAAGGCGGTATGTACCAGGGCTCTGGCTCACCTATGCCCCAGCTCCATCTCTCTTGACTGATGCAGCTATGCTTCCAGCCAGCAATGCTCTGTGTAGCTGTAGTGGTACCCAGTGTAGTCTGACTAGGCTCTGCAGTGTTCAGCCAGCACCATGAGCTCGCATCCTCTCAGAGGGCTAGCAACTGCCATCCAGCCTCATCTTCTCTAGTCTCCATTTTTTTTTTTTTTTAACATTCAGGTCAAACTCCTCTGGCAGCCCCTTCAAGCCAGTGGCCCACTCACATTCTGGCATGAGGACAGCAAACAGCATGCCCAAAGGGTGGCCATGAGCACACTCACATGAACAGTGATCTGTGCGTGCACCCCAGTCACAGCACGGAGCCCTGCCAACACCCACTGTGCACTTTCACCCCTGGGCAGGGTCTGAACTGGCACCTGGAGCTCCTATTCACACCCTCCTTGCAAGCAGCAAGCTCTGCTCCTGCTGGTCCTCACGTCCCGAGCATCCCAGCTCCATACAGAGAGCTTACTGTGGACTTACAAACCAGCACTTGCAAGAGTTGCAAAACGATTAAGAAAAATGCTACGAGGTGAAGATCCAAACTGAGAATTGGGCAATGAGTACGTTTCTTGAAGGAAAGGGACAAGGGACAATCACTTCCTCCGCTCACTGTCCACAATGGCAAGCCCACCTTCCCAGTCACTATGGCACAGCAAAACAAGTGCTTGCTCCCCCCACCCCGACCCCCGTGCATGTATAAGGCACATGAGCAGCCTTGGGAATGCTGTCCAAAAATTCAAAAAGACACAAAAAACACGGAAGACCATTTTCAGCCACACACTTCCAACCTTCAGAACAGTACTCCAAATGCTGAGCTGGGAAGGGTTCAGGCAGAAAGCAGAGAGTCCTGGCAGTCTGCGCCTCCGCGCTTGAACTAACCTTGAGGTGGCCAGGGTCCCCCGTCTTGCTGCCCTCAGAAGGGTTTGTGGGTCTGCTCTCCACTCTGGGCCGGACGACCTGACGGAAAGGACTGGACAGGGGAAAGCCGCTCACGCTAATCCCATCTGGAAAGGAAGACAGAAGGCCCGAGTAAAATGGACTGTCTTGTTTTGTGAGGCAGGGTTTGTTTTGCTTTTCAAAGTAGTAACAGGAAAGACCGTGGAAGTATCATATCGACTCTCTGGTCTAATTACAAGGTGGGAGGGTCTTCCCTGGGCATTCATTCCCACTGGCAACAGGCAGGCAGCTTCCTTCGAGGGAGTAGTGTGAGGGAAGTGGGCTTTCATGGAGAAGAGATGCCCCAGAGTCCAGTGGGGCTCTCAAGGAAGGACACGCCCAGCAAAGGACCGACCAAAGGCAAAGCAGCTCTCCCAGGCACTGGAGACCAGCTGCCAACGAGACCAGCCACTGCAATGGGACTAGAAGATTCTACCAAAGCACACTGCCATGTCCCATGCTGGCCCCAACTTTTCACTCTGATGACAACCATCGCTGATGCCCCGACATCCCCAAGTCTGTGCCCCTTCTAGAGTGCCTCCCTTGGGTGTACTAAGTAAAAGCAATCTTTCCCTCTGTCTCCCAGCACCTTCCATGGCCTGAGATCTGTGCCTGCTATGTCCCAACCAGGGCAGAGGCTGAGCATGAGGGACCAAATGAAGGAATAGCAGGTCCTGGGAAAGAGGAAATGCCTTGGAGCTGGAAAACTCTGGAACATGGGTACTTTGCAAACATATATATGCACACACACACACACACACACACACACACAAATATTGCCTAGAGACCTCAAAAAACAATCATCTTAAAACTTAAAGCCTTTTCATGGACTGAGGGGTTGTTTCCTCTAACCCAGTGGAGGGGAGAAAAGATAGGTGGCAGCATCTACTGGAGCAGGGTATCTCCATCTCCTGATGGGGCAGAAGTGTGAGCAAGAGCAAAGCTAGAGATGGAAGAGCGCAAAACAAAACAAAACAAAACAAACCAACAAATAAAAAACTGGCAAAAGATGTCACAGGACGCATTGGGAAGGAACTCTCTCCAGCTTGGGAGCTGGAGAAGGTCAGAAAATGATATTCGACCACCCCACCTGCGTTTATGCCAACACAGGCAGTGCAGTCCCATGGAGAATGCAGAAGAGATTTGTCCGACAATTAATAGGAAGACAGGACTGAAAGGTCACAGATGAAGGCAGCTTATCAGGACCAAGGAGCTCAGCCGTACTATTAGGATGGAGGGCATGCAAGCATGGTTTGAGGCTCGAATAAAAAGTGAGCTTGTAGCGAGAACTTCACAGCTAGCGTTTACAGTGTTCAATCTTTCCATTAGGAGAAACGCTGTGGGCAATTTCAGGGTGTATTTCTGCATGCTGAAATAACACTTCTCTTGAATTCAACTACACATCACAATCATGATAACAACTGGGAAATGACAGCTGAGAGCAGGCGCTAGCAGTGGCAAGAACACAGCCACCGTGGCCACATGGGCAGAGCCAGCCTACAAAGATTAAGGCACTGACAAGGTATGCGTGTGGCAGCAGAGGGACTGGCCTCCCTGTTGGGAACTGAGAGGGAAAGGGCAGCCCTCAACACGAATTATCACCCTATGGGAAGCACGGAAGCGTCCTTGGAGGCACTCTGCTGCGCTTCTTCCACTCTTGACTTCACAACTCCAGAACCTCCAACCTTTAGACTCCAGAATTTACTGCACTGTCCTCTGCCTCGGACTGTTCTAGTCTCCCGGAGTCTCCAGCTTATAGGCAACCCCGTGGCAGGACTTTCTGCTCTCCACAAGTATGTGAGCCAGTTCCTCTTGTACTCAGTAGTCACCCCTTTCTCTTTGACAAAAACTGGCAGACTTGGTCATGGGTCATGGTGTCCTTGGACTGGCAATGGGCACAAGTGTGAGGAGGCATCTCGCTCAGTCCTCACTCCCGGCAGAGCGGGCGTTACCATGCTGATTCGACACGTGAGAGAGCCAAGGTTCCAGTGAGGCGAGTGACTTCTTCAGAGTTACACAACCCATCAAAGCATTGCTAAAACCAGAACTCTGAACCACTAGACACACTGAGACAAAAAAAAAAAAAAAAACCACACACACACACACACACACACACACACACACACACACACACACACACACCAAGCTCACCAGCCCAGGCTGCTCTACAGCACCTCAGGGGGTCCAAACTATACAGCAAGCTCCCACCAAACCTATGGTAAGGACCCCCAAAGGGCTTAGCAACCAACCCCAGCGAGCAGGTATGCTTTTTTTTTTTTAATGCTTCTAGAAAGAAAAAGAAAGAGGCATAAACGAAAAAGACTGAATATACTTTGTTGGTAACAAACAACTAAAATAAACCTGAATAAAACATAAATAAAGTAAGATACACTTGCAAAGGTAAAAGCCGGCAATGGGTCTCTCGTGGGAGTCTGTCAGCGTAGGCTGCTCCAGGTAGAATACTTTTTAAAGATGCTTTCTCATGTATTCATAAAATCCATGGATGCCAAAAAAGGCCATCTGGTTATCATAAAATATGCTCAAGAAAACTGAAGCAACAGAAGCAGTTGGCTAAGAAGATGAGCTAACACTCGTCCTTAATCTCCACAGAGAAGGCAGCACGCTCATTCATTCAGAAACGCTGCAATGTGTTTAGGGAAATAAAAATAACTTCTGCAGTGACAGTGGACTTGGAGTGGCACAGTCCCCAGCCTCCACGGACAGCCTCATCCAGACACTGCCTTCCCTCCACTGGGTACCCACAGCGATGGCACCATGCCCAAGGCCTTACCCACATGTCTGGAGGCTTCCCCTCGTCCGCCTGAACACACAGAGTGCTTCGGAGTTCCCAGACTGCCCTACGGTTGTGGCTCTGAGTACTAGAGCTACCAGTAGGAATGAGTAAGTGACCATCTTTCCACAGGAAGGAGAGGGTGGGTTAGTTCCAGGCTTCCCGTGTGGGAATATTTTCACGCTGCTACTAAATTATTTCTTTGTAAAATAAGACGTCAATGAGAGGTGCTGATTTCCTTGATACTAGAACAGGGCTGGCTATAGAAGGTGAAGGTAATTTGCAGTGAGCTTTCCTGGAGTGAGACAGGCACAATCCTCTGGGGAAGCCACTTGGAGGGCATTAGTGCAGAGCTGTTTCCCTGTGCATCATTACGAACCTGTGTACGCACGTGGGGTTCAGCAGAGGCACCTGTGGCCTGCTGAGCTCTGAGGAGAACCCACTCTGCTTCCCATGGGCGAGTATACTTTTTGCCCCCTTCTGATGAACAAAGAGACTGGGAGCAGGCTGCTATGGGTAGCAGCTTCAGCACAGGTGTCCAGAGTCCGGGGCTGTAAGCAAAGCACATTTCATTGTGTGTGGCTTCACGTTTACTGACAGCGGAAGCTAGGGCTACCACTGTGGCTGGAGATTGCTTGCCTTTGTGGGCCACTGCTGTGCAATCTGCTGTGTTCTCTTTCATGCTGCTCCCCTGACGCTGTCCCCGGACATCTGAATGGTTGTTTGGCATCTCTGCCCTTGTCTGCTGCTCAGGGTATTTGAGAATAAATATGGATTTTTGGAGTTCTCGGTCTTTTTTTTTTTTTTTTTCGGTCTTATTTTTTAAAGAACAGTGACTCATCCTGAAGCACTCAGAAGTGTGAGGCAGTGTGCCTGCAGTCTTAACACAGAGGTATTTCTTTCTGTCTTTGAAATTCCTAGATGCCTGGGTTTTTCCATAAACATAACTGTTTTTTGGTTTCTATGGGTTTTGTTGTTTTTGTTTAAATTTTTAGGAAGCCTGAGGTTTTTGTTAAAACTTGGCTTTTTTCCTTGCGCTAGAGAGCATTAAGACAGAGAAAACATTTATCAGTGCCCAGCCCACTCACCAGGCATGCGGTTCAGTTGTCCCTTCCTGCCTGTTCTCACAGGGTCCTCATTTGTAGCCAGGACAGATCACACCTGTCTTGTCTGCTGTATACCCCTGTGCCAACACAAGCCCCCTGAGAATCCACCTGAATGCACTCTGGGCCTTTCTTGCTCTACTGTGCACATCTTGCAGGCAAGTCCAGGATCTTTGAATTCCCAGCTCCTGCCTGCCTATGGCTTCCTCACTCACGCTTGCCCCCTCAGCCTCCAGGCAGCTACTCTTTCCTTTCACTTGATGAGTCCTGCCGTCCCATGCTTTGTCATCAGAAGCAAGGACTCCCCCAGGGCTCCATGAGACATTTTCTACCTTGTCCCAACCTGCCCCTCTGAAGGTGTTCTCATCTGCCATCTGCCTTCGGGGACCAGACACATCCTGTAGCCAGTTCCTGGTCCTGTGGGCTTGGAGGTCTACGGGGAGATGGCTGAGCCTTGGTTCCTGGGTGCCCATTCCCCAGCTGGGTTCCCATGGCATCCCATGCTGCTTTCATCCTTGCTGAGCATTTCTCTGCCTTGTTTTGATACAACCAGGGAAGGCTGCTGCCACCTCCCCAGCCAACTTTAACCTTTCTTCTCTACCCACTGAGCCCCTTACAGAAGGCCTCTAGGGACCAGAGACCCTATGCCTGAAGTCACAATCTGACTGGGCCATCTAGGCCTTGAGTGGTTCCCTGATGACTTTAAACAAATGTTCACTCTTTGTTGCCCACTTTTTCCCCCATAACTTGAGCTGAAGTTGGGAGCCAGTATCTTAGATTTTAATCCCTGACCTGTGACTACTTTTGGGTTGCGTTGGCCATTGCGTGTTTCTTTTGTTTTGTATTCAGTGGGTTGGTGGCTTTTGCTCCTGACAGAACAAAGCTAATGTGCTGGACAGCCTGCCCGTCGTTATATTTAGCAATGCCACCTACCTGCCTTCTGACTCACAGGCAGTCATTTCACAGCAGTACAGTGTAGCCACGGGAAAGGTCAGCCTGCCCCTGCCTCCCTGGGGCTCGCAGGAGAGCATCTCTGCGGATGTAGACAGCTTCTCACCGCCCACCACGCTTGCCCCCAGAGGGCTGTCTAATAACCAATGAAGTACATACATTGCTAGGCCCTCTGTCCAGCCAGCGTGTAGGGAGGTTAACTTTGTTCTTTGATTTAAACTCTGGCTGGGATGGGGATTCGAGTGTCTGTCGCTCGTCAGCAACAGGTGATTGCAGCGCAGGCAACAAGAACCTGCCTCTGGACCACGGCTCTCCCTGTGCTCATCATCACGATCTCCAGCCAAGCTGTGGTGACTCGCCAAGAGACAACTGCAGGGTGGGGGTGGCTGTTCCGTGGAGAACTATAGGTGCTTCAATCCAAACAAGAAGAGATGGTGAAGTACGGGCGCTGTTGCACTAACTCAGGGTGCAGACTGCCCAAGCGTTTGCAACGTTGTCCTCACCTCCTCCTGGCTGCCTTCTTTGTTCTCGCCTTTACTGCTTCTGTCATTGTTGGCTCCCTGCTGCTATCACCCCTGTCTGCTGCCTCCCGAGGTGCCATCATGGTCACCAGTCCAGCATGGCTTTCACTGCCGAAGTCAGTATACGAAGCAGCCATAGCTGGCCCTAGCCTGAGGCCATTTCATCTTCTCCCTCGTTTGCTCCTACTCCAAAGGTACACAGCTCCTTGCATCGATCTAGTTCGTCACACCCTCACATTGACCGCCGATGGTGCACGCCGCGGCTTCTCTGCCTTCCTCTGTACTGGAGTTGCCTAGGATCTTTGAAATGCCAGCCCTGCCCCCACTGTCAGTTAGCCGGAATCAGGGTTACTGAGGGCACCAGGAGTGACTGGAATGCTCAGCACAGTTTGGGAACCGTCGGTGTAGACAGCCCCCCCTCTGGTGCAGACAGCCTTCCTTCTGTCTACATGCAAAGTTCCCACTCATCCGCTGACTGCGTTGTTCCAAAAGCTTTGGGCAGACCCAGTGGCTGTTCAGTGTCCGTGAAAGAGGGCTTGGAGATGTGGCAGGGCCAGTCCTCTGCGACACGATTACTTTGAAGCCGTTTGGAGGGTCCCCTCCTCTTGTTCTTTCATAGCAATTTCAGAATCACTTTTCAAGCTCTTTAAAGTCATCTGTTAGAATTTTCATCCAAACTGTTTCAAATTGATAGAAAAATTTTGGGAGAAAAAGAATTTCTTATGCCATTTAGTCTTCCTATCTATGAATATGGTATATCTCTTCAATGTGCTTGTCATGTTTAAAGGCTTCCCAGCAACATTTTGTAATTCCTTCTGGGAAGGTCTTATGGTATTTCACAGATTCGTTCCTAGATGCCTTATTTTTGTCACAAATGGTGCTTGAAGTCTAAAAATAGAAGCCTAAGTTGCATACGGTAGTGAGCACTAATGGTAAGTTACAGCTCAATGGATTTCTCTGTTTGTGTTCACAGTGTGGTAGTCTCCACCGAGATCAGAGCAGCATAGTTCCTAACTCTCTGCCACCTTCAGTCCTGTTGCTGTTGGCAACTCTCTACCAAGATACACAAGGCTGGCTAGCGCCATAATGCTTCGGCCTCACTAGTTACAGGGTACTAAGCACAATAGCTATTCGCTGGTGTCTTCTTGACCCTCTTCCTTCGACTTAAAGTCATGTGAAGATGTTCTTTTACACTCCTGGAAGCAGAAGCCTCAAATCAACGTACGGGCTCCTCCTTCCCCTCAAGATGGTGTTTGAGGTCCATGCCACACTGCTCATGTGTCTTCTTGCTGTATGGTATGCTGCTGTCAACATGGTAGTTCAGCCATTCTATTTCTCATAGAGATGTGGCTCGTTTTCAGTGACACTGCCATGGATGCTCTGCTTGTGAAAGAAGACTATGGCTTGCTCTGGTAGGCCTTAGACAAGCAGGGGTTCAAAGTGGCTCTCTTTTCTTTTCTCTTCTCTTCTTCCTGCTCCTTCTCCTTTTAGAACTTTTGGTTTGGGGAATCAAACCCAAGCGCCTGGGTACGCTAGGCACAGACAACTGTCAAAATGCCACCTCCTTACAGTATGTGTTTAGGTGTTTTGCTCCTTCAGTGTTGTCTTTTCACAAGCAGAATTTTGGGGGTTTTGTTTTTTGGGTTGTTTGTTTGTTTGTTTGTTTGTTTTTGAAACAGGGTTTCTCTGTGTAGCCCTAGCTTTCCTGGAATGTTCTATGTAGACCAGACTGGCCTTGAACTCACAGATCAACTAGCCTCTGCCTCCTAAGTGCTGAGATTAAAGGCCTGCACCACTATGCACACCTAGATGTTCTTTTTTTTTTTTTTTTTTTTTTTTTTTTTTTTTTTTTTTTTGGTTTTTTGGTTAGTGCTACCTTTTGTCTAGGCATCTTGGCCTAGACATAGGTCATAGAAATACTGCCCTCTATTCCCTCTGGAAACTGTTAGTCTACTTTTTATACTCAGGGTTATGGCTCCTTTGAGCTAGTATCCCCTTTCCCCTTTCCCTCACAGCTACAGCCCCCACTTCCTCTCCCTCCCTCACAGCTACAGCCCCCACTTCCTCTCCCTCCCTCACAGCTACAGCCCCTCTTCCCCCTCTCCCTCCCTCACAGCTACACCCTCTCTTCCCCCTCTCCCTCACAGACATGTGTTGTCTGCTTTACATATCCTGTTCTTCTTTGTGGTTTCTTCCTGGCAGCCTGGGATCCAGGGCTGTGCCATCCTGTGGAGCTCTGCCCTGTTGGCCTGTTCCTTGTGGTGCAAAAAGGCAGCTGCTGGCTACTTACAGCTATGGGCACATGAACAGTATAGTGTGCATATATGAATCTAAAGAACTGATTATTGATTTCACTTAATTTTAATTACTTTAAGCAAATTTCTCTAGTGGCTACTATATTATACAGCACAAGTCTAATGGGAGAGACAAAGCAATTTTACATAAGTTAAAAAGTGTTACTGTGTTAAACACTAGCCATAAAAAATGTATGGTGTTGGGTGTATGGAGAGGGGCTGACCTAATTTAGAGGACAGAAGAAGGATTTTCCCCAGGAGTAATGCTAGGCTAGGATGCAGAGGATGAAGAGGGTCTGAGCAGGTGAAGACTGGAGGATGAGAAAGAGGTTCTTTATGTGTGTGCAAAACCTCTGGGCAAAGGAGAAAGTATATTTCAGGAATATAAACATTTTCTGAAAGGTGTGTGTGTGAGAGAGGGGGGGGCAATGAATATATATGAGAATGAGAATCCTCAGTTGAGGACACCTAGTCTGATATTCTGTGACAGCAACCTAAGCCTGACACAGGCACACAGGAACTCATGAGGGCAAGCAGAGACGGGGAAGGGAGGAAGGGAAAAGATGAGAGAAAGAGAAAGGCAGAGAGACATACAGTTAGTTAGCTCTTAAGAGCCCTGGCCTATCAGTGTGGAACCTAATTTGGAGCTGGGGAAGGGGGTATTTTGTGCAATAGTCGGGGGAGCTTTTGCTTTTCTTAGTTTTTAAAATCAATGCTCTGCCTTGGAGCTTCGAGCCTCCAGCCTTGCTAGCTACTTAACGAAGACACAATCCCTTTCCTGTATGTTCGGATGCATGGACCAAGCCCACTATGCAGACTATCACAGCCTTTAGTCTGCCCTTTGAGTCACTGCATTCTAGAGGACCATGAGCGTGTGCCATCCTGGAGCCAGAAAGGGGGGTGGGCAGGCTGCAACATACCCACCCATTACCTTATAAACAAGGCATTTCCACTTTAACCTCAAACTGACAATCTCTAGTTTTCTTTCCCAAATTTTTAAATCCCAAAACAATATATGCTAATTCAGCTATCCCTTGTGAGAAATGGAGTTCACCTATTTATGTTTCTCGACTAGTAGAGGAATACATGTAAATAACATATAAAAGAGAAAAAATCAGGGATCTGGAGAGATGGCTCAGAGGTTAAGAGTGATGACTGCTCTTCTAGAAGGGGCCAGGTTTGATTTCCAGGACCTGCATGGTGGCTCACAATCATCTGCAACTCCAGTCCCAGGGAATCTGACACCTTCTTCTGGCTTTCTCAATGAGCACCCAGCACACAGACATACAGGCAAAACACCCAAACACATTTAAAAAAAAAAAACACAGAAAGAAAAGATAAGAACTCTGAGTGGAAACACAAGGATCATATTAGCATGTCAGGACTATTGCCATGGCTGTGCAAGAACACTCACTATTTGCCTGAGGTCAGGAGGGCAGTGTTAGTAGAGCCTAGCCTTGACTAGTTTTCCTTCTAGAAAATTTGTTCTGGACAGATCTGGGATCTGCATCCAGACCTTCCGCCTCTAAGTCCTTTGAGACTTGGTGCAATGACCCCGCACTGCCCTGCCCTTTCTACCTCCACAAGTCCAAGAGGTGATGTGGGTACGATGGGTGCTGCTGCTGCAGGAGAAACAGATTTGAGCCAGCCTAGCCACTTTAGGAGGGAGCCTGGTTGGCCTAGTCCCCAAAATCTTCCACAAATGGACCTCAGGTGGCACTACCTGCTTAAGCAGTCGCCAGCACACCCAGATCCTTCAGAAAGACATCCAGCTTCTCCAGTGGCTTTCCAGGAAAGGCCCCTGGGCCTCAGGCTTCTGTGGCCTATCCAAACACTGCCATACCTCCACACTGGTGTCTGCTGAACCCATCTCCACTGAGGCCCTGCTTGAGGACCATTATTAGGCAAGTAACACTATCTGAGTTCATGATGCCGTCAACGCTCCGGCAGTGAGAGTGTCTGGACAAGGCCTGGGCCGAATTCTGAGGAGAGCCACCCTAAAGGGAGGCAGTTTTGAGAAGGTAGAACAGCACCCAGAGATGCCACAGGGACTCACAGGAAATACCACCTCAGCCACTACAACTCACCAAGGACAGAACTCACAAGAATTTGCGAGACAGTGACTAGAGCCGGGCTCATGGGGCAGAGGAAAGTGCATGGATGCTGGTCCACTACTGAAGACAGTGGAGACACATCAGACACACAGCAGTGCCTCAGGACAGCTGCAACAGGGACCCAGCGAGAGGGGAACAGGAAGGGGGAGGGCCAGAGCCCAAACTGCATGGGACCTCGCTTTGGTGAAAAACCTACCCAATTAGCAGAAGATGAATTTGAGCAAACAAGGCAAATTGCAGGTGGAAGAGCTACTGGGAGTCTGTAATGGTTTGAGGAAAAGACCTACCATGCCACACCCTAGGCCAAGAGGAAGAGCGAGGCTACCAAAGAGAAATAACAGACACGTCCGCCAGGAGCAACAGGATGAAGACGAAAATGCATCTCAGGTGGAAAGGAAGAGAACATGTCTACAAGTAAGCTCCATTAGCCTTCGGAAGAGGTCAGCTGCAGAGAGGAAGGAGGCTCAAAGACAAGGACACGCTGAGGAGACCCAATCTAGCATTCACAGTTCTCAAGCAGTGAGCTCGTGGTCCCCGGTGGGGAGCACTGTTGTGGCTCAACATGCAGCCCCAACAACATCACAGGTCAGAGTCCAGGAATGCTGTGCCAAAGTCATGTCACCCACCCCTTCTCAAAAGGTGTTAGACCCCCAGCAGCTCCCGAGCATAAAGCTCACCATCCTTTCACCCTCCTACACCACGCCTGGGAAGATGACCCCTCGTGGACAGGGTCACCGCTCTATTTACAAGGAAAAACAAGCTGTCTGTCTGCCCACAGACAGTAACGCCTCAGCAGTTCACCTCTGTACCCGTCTAGAAACAGTCTTGTTTGTTCTCTGGGGAAGGGAGGCACGGTAAGACAAACACCCCTGTGCACAGGGCCGCCACACTGCCTCGTGACACTAGCACTGCCTCGTGACGCCTCGGACAGATTGTCCACCTCTCTGGGACTCGGCTTCCTGCTCTGCAAAACAAACTGATTAGAGGAGATGCCATCTCTAGCCCGCTCCACGTTCCGTGGGGCTGAAGACTCACTCCTTTCCATACAGAGTCTGAAATGCCACGTTTAATTATCGGGTCTAAGGGACACTGTCGGCAGGGAAGGCTGACATTTCTCTTATAAAGCCAAGAGCCAAGAAAGCACACAGAAAAGGGAAATAGAATTAAATAATTAATTGGGTGGGAAACCAAAAGCAGAGGACATGTCCACTGCGCTGTCAGGCCCAGTGACCCCAGAAGGCTGTTTCCAACACAGCATCAGTCCCAATATCATCAAAACGCTAACGTATTGATCCGTCTGAGAGCGCCTTGCACACCAATGTGCCCTTCAGACAGAGAGGGCCACGGAACAGCCTGACTTCATCTTCAAGATACACTGCGGAGAACTTCAGGGTAGAAATAACTTTGCAATCTGATCAGATAAGAAAGACTATGAGGCAAAAGCAGTACGAGAGAGATGTCTCCCTTGTTTCTTCTTTTAAAGACATGGTATTATGAACTGTCACACTAATGGGGAAAATGTCATGGGATAAACGTGTAGACTCTGAGGGCGCAAACACTCGGCGCCAAGAGCAGAATCGTCTCTCTCTGCTTTTATTGAGTAAAAACTGTTAAGACGGTGCCAGCTAGCAGCCAGGCTTGCGTGGCCTCCCAGTCCTCAATCCAGTCAAGAGTCAGATCTGGAGAATGTATCAGCCTCAGGTGTGTGACCCGGGGACAATGCTACCTCCCAGGAGCACTGTGTTCTGCTAGCAGGAAGAGAGCACTGGGTGGCTGTGTCTCACTTTGTCACTGCCTCTACCCAGTCATCTCCTAGGGACTGCAAGGATGAATTTTCCTTCCTGTTTTTCAATGGGTATCTAGGCCACTTCTACTAGGAGAAAACCACCTCACCAGCTGTCAGAATCTCCGGAGACAGAGTAAAGGGAAGAGGAGGGTAAGGATCACTAATTAGCACCTCCAAAATAACTCGGTTCCCTATCACTCTGCAAAGGTGACCCGCTGCCTCCTGTAGCATTAGATCCTGCTCACTAAAGCACAGGCACCGCACTGCCACCCTCTGGGTTCCACACGGCCTCTTTAGGACAGTCCCTGATGCCGCATCAGGGCTGGTCTCCTCTGACTACTCCCTTAGTATAGGCTTCCAGATGTTCCAGGCAGGGTGCTCAGCACCACGCCTTGGACACAAGCATAGTCCAACTCCGCTACTGCTGAGCTGGCCAGATGCTAGGCTCCTGCTGAGCACAGGGCTGGCAGGTAAATCAGAGGCAAGAGATTAACTGTTTTGTTTTGTTTTGAATAGCTCATGACTTCTTACTGATACTTTTAACTCAAACTCTAGACTAAAAGACTGTTGACTTCAAATCTTTACACCTGCTACCTCCTGTTCTCCATGTGAGAATCCTAGTTCAAGACCAGATTCCATTGACAGAGATACAAAAGAGTTGTGAAGGGACGGAGAGATGGGTGAGTGGATGAAGAGCTTTCGGCACAAGGATGAGAATCAGAGTTCGGAAGACACCCCATATCAACCCTAGGACTCTACATGGACACACATACGTGCTCCCGACACATGTCACAGAGAAGCATGGGCTAGAGAAATGGCTTCGTCTGACCTCAAGACCCAAGACTCATATAAAAAGCCAAATGTGAAATCAAGTGTCTTGGTTAGATTTTTGCCCCGTTAATATAAGCTGAGGTCATCTGGGAAGATGAAACCACAATTTAAAATGTGCCCCCATCAGGCTGGCCTGAGACAAGCCCATGGGGGATTTTCTTGATTGATGGATAATGTAGAAGGGCTCAAGCCACTGTGGCCGTCCCATCCCCAGGAAGTGGTTCTGGAGCCTATGAGAAAGCACACGGGAGCCATTAAGAAGCATCCCTCCATGGTCTCTGCTTCAGTTCCTGCCTCTGAGTTCCTGTCTGCGGTTCCTACCCTGACTTTCATTGATAATAGTTTATATTCTGTGAGGTGAAATAAACCCTTTCCTCTCCCAAGATTTTCTGGGGCTTTTTTTTTTTCTTTTCTTTTTCTTTTCTTTTCTTTTTTTTTTTTTTTTTTTTTTTTTTTTTTTTTTTTGTGGGGATTGTTTTGGTTGGTTGGTTGGTTGGTTGGTTTTGTTTTAATGTGTATGGGTGTTCTGCCTGCTTATATGTCTATGTAACCCATGCCTATAGATGCCAGAAGAAGGCATCGGATCCCCTAGGCCTGGAGTTATTGATGGTACTGAGCCTACCATGTGGGTGCTGGGAATTGAACCTGCGTCCACTAAAAGAGCAGCCAGCACTCTTAACTGTTAAGCCATCCCTCTAGCCTAAGCTGGTTTGGGCCAGTGTTTTATCACAGGAAGAGAAACCTAGCTAAGATAACAAGCATTTGTAATCTCACTAGCCAGTCACCACAGTCTACTTGGTAGTCTAGGTCAGTGAAAGACCCTACCTCAAAAAACGGTGGATGAGCCAGGCATGGTGGTATACATCTTTGTTCTAGAACTGAGGAGGAGGCAGGTGGATCTCTATGAGTTCAAGGCCAACCTGGTTTACTCAGTTTCAGGCCAACCAAAGATACATAATGAGATCTTGTCTCAAAAAATAAAAATAAAAGACATAGCAAAGACGGGTGGCACCTGAGAAATGGAACCCAAGATTATTATCTAGCCTTTACATGAGCATATTACACACATGTACATGCACCCTCATGTGCATGAACACACGAAAAAAGTTCGTTTACTTTATTTCACAATAGTATGCACTTAGGGATTATTAATCCAAGTGTTAACCCTAATGATATCATTACTGACATCAGCTTAAAAATTACTTGAACACATAATATCATCTCCTACTGCTTTTTAGATCAGCGTAGTGTGTGCACGCTGTGGGAGCCAATGGCCATGACAGAGTATATGTGTTCATGCTGTGGGAGCCAATGGCCATGACAGAGTACATGTGTGCATGCTGTGGCAGCCAATGGCCATGACAGAGTACCTGTGTGCATGCTGTGGGAGCCAATGGACATTAAAGAGTACATGTGTGCATGCTGTGGGAGCCAATGGCCATGACAGAGTACATGTGTTCATGCTGTAGGAGCCAATGGCCATGACAGAGTACATGTGTTCATGCTGTGGGAGCCAATGGCCACTAAAGAGTACATGTGTGCATGCTGTAGGAGCCAATGGCCATGACAGAGTACATGTGTTCATGCTGTGAGAGCCAATGGCCATGACCGAGTACATGTGTGCACGCTGTGGGAGCCAATGGCCACTAAAGAGTACATGTGTGCACACTGTGGGAGCTAATGGCCATGACAGAGTACATGTGTTCATGCTGTGGGAGCCAATGGCCATGACAGAGTACATGTGTGCACGCTGTGGGAGCCAATGGCCATGACAGAGTACATGTGTGCATGCTGCGGAAGCCAATGCTGTGACAGAGTACATGTGTGCATGCTGTGGGAGCCAATGGCCACTAAAGAGTACATGTGTGCATGCTGTGGAAGCCAATGGCCATGACAGAGTACATGTGTTCATGCTGTGGGAGCCAATGGCCATGACAGAGTACATGTGTACATGCTGTGGGAGCCAATGGCCATGACAGAGTACATGTGTGCATGCTGCGGAAGCCAATGCTGTGACAGAGTACATGTGTGCATGCTATGGGAGCCAATGGCCATGACAGAGTACATGTGTGCATGCTGTGGGAGCCAATGCTGTGACAGAGTACATGTGTGCATGCTGTGGGAGCCAATGCTGTGACAGAGTACATGTACACTCTCCCCGCTAACACCTCCTGGGTCTTGGTGCATGATGCTCACAGTCCTTGTGACACTGTCACTCTAGCTGTCTTGTCAGCCCTACAAGTATTCAGAATCTTCGAGAGGAAAACACTGAGAGGATAATGTTAGCATTCCTATAACCTGACAACTGATCTGGACTCTTGATGACTGAGACTAGAGGCTGCAGACCTGAAAATCTTGCCTTCCATTTCCTTACATAAGTGTCTGAAAACTTATTCTTCTGTTGGGTTGGGGCAGATACTGCCCTTGTCAGAAAGTCCAGCGATAATCCGATCTCCATTATTTCATAAATCACTTGCCATTTGGGCCTGAAGGCAAGTAATTGTATTAGGGTGTCTCGGGCTCCCTGGGTCAGTGTTCTCATGCAAACACTGTGTTGTCCAATAAACATCTCAAGGATTTACTTTTGCTTTAGAGAGTTTCCTTGAGGACTGGCTAGCAGGCTGTGGCTCTCTGTTCTGCCTCACGGTGATACAGGAGGTGGAATGCGCAGGCACCTGCGCGAGTTGCCTCAGTCCTCTAGCATTTCCCCTTCTCACATGTTTCCAGTGTTCTTCCTCTTTGCCTTCTGAGTCCCTGTCACTCACGCAAGACCAGAGAGCTTTGCTTGAGTTTTTAGTTCCCTCCTTCGTTCTCTCCATCCCAGTCCTGAGGTTTTTCTAACTTGGAATTATGTTCCTCTAAAACTTGAATAGTTTCTTGGTGTCTTTTAACTTACTTGAAAGGACTTTACAAATCCTTTTCAAGGTGCGCCTTAGCATGCTGTAAGATACACTTCTGCATACCATGCCATGGGTTTCTTCTGTAACGGTTGCATAGGGCTTGACCTTGATCCTTCCCGTTGGCCATCTTTACTAAGCTGGTTACTGAGTGAACACTAGGAGAGATGGCTGCCAGCTGCCCCTCCCTCTGAAAGGCAACACACACGTTTTTTTCCTATGCTCTGTGGTGTTGTGGCCTTGGGAGCTCGCACTGCATACTGCGGGGCACGGTGCCTACACACACACAGCCTTCTTGCTCTTTAACTGCACTACCCCAATCGACTCCTGCAGCTCCTACTCAGTCAGGTGCTCATTCTTCCTCTAAAAGAACTTTGCTCCTGGACGATACAAGAACCTGTTCATAACATGTTCCGGTTACTATTTGGGAATCAGACCAAATAAGCAGCCTCAGGCTACACAGGGGTTGCTGGTCTGTCACCATCACCACCAACTTCCTGTTCCCTCTCATGTGATACTGAGGCCTCTCAGCTGCCAGTGGTAGTTTTGATGCACTTGCTCATATTTTGAAGTCTTGAAGGGACCCTGATGTTAGCTACATATTTCGCCTAAGGGTATTTGGTTCTGTATTTCTTTGGTCTTCTTTACTAGGCTTACCTAAAGACACGCAACATCTGAGACAGCTTATAGCTGTCTTCCAAGATTTCTCATCATAAACGTAACATTCTCAGAAATGAGAAACTCCTGGGTGTTGTAAAGTACTTTCTGGTTGAAAGGTGACTTCTCCTACCCTGAAGAAAGAGAAATGCTGCCCCGGAATCCACAGGCTCAGGAAGCTACTGGCTCTGAGAATTTACTTAAAAACCAAAACATAACAGATCAGAGCAGTACTCTGCAGTGGCAACTTTCCCACCCTAGTTTGTTTGGTTGGTTTGGTTTTTGAAAAATATCAAACCTACAGAAAAGCTACCAGCATAGAAATGAGGAGATGTAGACCCTTCACCAAAAAGCACTAGTGTTCAGTAACTTGACGCGTTTACTTTCAATATTCCTATTCACACCATCTTTTCATATCAAAGAAAAGTGCAAGCATAATTACCTCTCTCCCTTTTGTAGTTCTGAATGTGCTTCCCAGGAAGCGGCTCACTCTGCTGTGGATTCATTATCACTTTCAATGCCATCGACACGACGGCATCACTAATACGTATACACATCCAATTTGCCCACTGTCTCAGAACTGGGATGCAATTAAGAATCACACAAAGCCCTTGACTCTTGTATTGCTTCAACCTCCGCTGACTAGGAACAGTTTTTTCCCATTTTCTTTTACCAAAAAAACCAGGAATTGTAGTAAAGCTTACGTACAGAATTGTTGGAAATTTTAAACAGGAACGGATATAATGGCATAGGCCTAGAACACCAGTAACGTGAGTAGCTGAGACAGGAGAATCACAAATTCAAGGAGGCCTGCCTTGAAATTTTTGAAGAAATTTTTTTCAAAGGCCAGGGATATACTTCCGTGTGGCCTCTCTTACCTAACATTCAAGCCCTACATTCAAGCCCCAGTGTATCCCTCTCCAAAACAAACAAACAAACAAACAAATAACAACAGCAGCGATCACAAAGTGGGAAGGCCGGCCTCTACACACAGATCTGAGCATGCTCAGTAGCCCCTACGCCTCCTCCCATCTGTCCGCAGCCCACACTACGTCCAGTATCCCAACTGTGCAACATCTATATTTATTGCTGTAGGCTCGCAAAGCTGCATCTAATTCCAGTAGCCATAGATAATATGAGTTCATGCCTGAAAAAGAAACTGAGTCCAGTTTCCACGTTTCTGACACTGTCCAGTTAGGAGCCACAGGGGTTCTTCTCCCGGCTCCCAGGGGCAGCAAATCAGTCTCCGCCATGAGCTTCCAGCTGTCTTTAAACAAAGGCTGAACAACACCCAAGTAACCAACCTCTCAGAACTCCTCAGAGTGCTGTGTGTCCCAGTGCTGGGTAAGGGTCTCTGCCTTGTTCTAGGATTGCTGTGTGGACAGCCTGGGCAGCCACTGGCTGGTATTGGCAGAGATGTGCCCTCATTAATAACCATCGCCACATCTAACTGACCAGGTATTAAATTAGCCTACATTTGCAAAGCCCCAGGAAACCATAATTCTAGTGCTGATTTAATTCTCTTTTTACCAGATCAAAGCGGTTTTCCCAGATGACAAATCTCAGACTGCCTCGGCCTGTGGTAAACAAAGGTAGGAATGGGTATGAGACACAAGTAAGTGCTGGGAACCAGCAAAACACAAGGAGCCAAAGTTTCCACCTCACAGACAACCTGACACCAGTGGTCAGCAGCAGAGGGCCATTCTAGAGCCTTACTTTGAGTCTCACAAACCAATCTCAGGTAGATGGCATTGCCTGGACATGTCCCATGGGTCACATCTGAGCAAATACTCCAGCAGTAGGTATCTGCATGGAGTCTCTGGACTGGGTAACACTCACTCTGCCTAATTTCCACCTTGGGGAAAAAAGTTACCTACGGTAACCCTCTGTCTACAGACCTAAAACTCAGCAAGCAGAAGTGGTGAGGCAGGTTACAAACACACAAAAAGAAAAAAAGGCCCTTGTGTCAGATTTGGTTTGGGTGGTGGTTCTAGAAATCAAACCCACAGCTCTGAGTCCTCTGGACAAGTATTCTGCACTGGGCTACAACCTTCCCCCCACCCCAAAGCTGGTTCTCCTGCTGCCCACTACCTGGACCTAATATCTGATGTTTGCACATCCTGATATGTTAAATCCATGTGACTTTTTCCATTTCTAGCACGTACAACACTGTTTTCCTATCCTTACTAATAATACAAAGAGAGTGTTGTTGGGGGTTTGGTCTGGTGCTAATTTCTGGCCTCAAAGATCTGGTTGCTACCCAGTGGTGCAGTGTGAACTTTGTTCACTAAGTGATACTGTGTGGCTTTACTCCCCAGTATTCTCTGACTGGTTAAGTAAAGTAGCTGACAGCCTATAGCTGGGCAGAAAAGAAGTAGGCGGAGCTTAGGTTCCCAGGCTTGAGGAAGATGGGTACCCTGAGGAAAGAAGGAAGAAGAAGAGGAGAGAGGGGGAAGAAGCTCGCAATGGACGGGATAGACTAGGAGCAGGTGGCCAAGAGAAGTTGACTCTGAGGACAGGCTGATGGAGCAGAAGCCACTGGGGAGTCATCAGATTGGCAAGTGACTGGCATATGTGTGGGTTTTAAGGATAGTAGGATTAGAATATCTCAGAACTTGCCCAGCATAGTGCCTACAGCTTAATAATAAATCATAGTCTGTCTCTCTGTGTCAATCACTGAGGAATTAGCTCGTTAGAGAAAACAGCCACCGTTTTAATTCCCTACATATATTAATATTACTAATGGATTTACAGACTATCAGCTTCAGGGATGGCATTTCAACACTGGGGTGGGGGAGGGGGCAAACTTCAGGAAGGGGTGATAGACTCAACTCACAGACTTACTTA
Source organism: Acomys minous (assembly GCF_964271855.1). Taxonomy (NCBI): domain Eukaryota; kingdom Metazoa; phylum Chordata; class Mammalia; order Rodentia; family Muridae; genus Acomys; species Acomys minous. The sequence goes on from NC_140493.1 coordinate 52,861,489, forward strand.
CATCCTTACTGCTTACTGTGAGGTTAAGGGACACAGGACCCTGGTGGGAGCAGTGCACTCACAACCTGAGGTGAACAGCAGAGCTCTCATCTCTACTGCACTGCACGAGGGCACATCAAGAAGATTAACACTGTCTGCAGGCCAGGAAGAGAACCCTCACCAGGAACCAAATCTGCTGGAACCTTGGCATGAACTTCCCAGCCTCCCAACTGTGGGAGTGCCGTCTACAGAGTTTTGTTAAGGTGGCCTGAGCCAAGCCAGAGTTGACAGGGTGAATTTTGTATATAGCGACTGATGCAACAAAACCACCTGGCAGCTCATTTCTGTATCCTCTGCACATAGGCCTGAGATCACCAACAACTCTTTAAAGATGTCTTTTGGGGGAACATTCTTCCCAAGAATGAAGATGAGTACAACCTAAACCCCACAACAAGGGGAGAGAGACTTCATGCTACGTCATCCACACATGCACTCTCGATCCCTTCATGGCTTCAATGCAGGGCTGAAGGAGTCAAGGCCTTTGTCCCTATTCCAAAGTGAAGAGACAGAAGATGAGTGAGCGTCAGCCAGGGTAAGGAGTGAGAGCTGAAAAACACTTCTGTCTCTGCCTAAGAAGATGGTACGGCCTTGCTGCAAGGGGATGCTTAGCCTAAGGCCTACAGGATCCAGTACAGGCCATGCAAAGCATCCAGCACAGCAGGAGAGGCCCTGCAGAAGCAGGCTGAGTAGGTAGTCATGGGCCAAGGTCAGGAAGCTGGGGACTGCTCGTAGAGGGCAGGTAATTCCCCGTGACAGAAGGATAAAACCCTTAGCTCATCTTCTGCTGGCTCTCAGCCAGCACAAGGGCATTAACATGCAGGGATGCTGGAAACGGCTGACCTCAGACAGAGTCCCAGGGCTGAGGAGACACTTCGGTGGGCAGGAATCTTGCAGGGTAAGTATGAAGGTGTGAGCCCCAGGCTGCAGCGCCCACATCAAAGCTCTAATTCTAGCACTGGAGGCAGAGGCAGGTGGAGTCCAAGGGCTCGCTGACTAGCCAGGCTGGCTAAAATGACAAGATTTGGGTTCAGTGAGAAACCCTTTCTCAGGAGACCAAGGCAGAGAGCACCTGCAGGGCACCGGAAGCCCTGCTCTGATCTCTACATGTATGCACATAGATGTAAACATATGTGCACAGAAAGGTGAGAAGCTCATTGAGAGAGAGAGAGACAGACAGACAGACAGACAGACAGACAGACAGACAGACAGACACTAAACTAGGCGACTGTACCTGTACCACCCTTGCAGCTTTGGGGACCACTCCCAAACAAAGCAAGCTGTATCTAAGTTACATTCCACTCTGCAGGGCCCCCAGCCATTCATTCCCGTAATGGACACTGTGAACTCTTACTGTTCCAAATCTCCACAGCCGTAGAAAGAGGGTTGTAGTCACGCTCAGGATAGGGAATGCAGGTACAGAATTCAGACAGTCAGCCAAGTTATGGGGGTTGAGGGAGGTCATGTTACTGTGCCTCCTTCCAAAGGCCCCATGTTGAATCCCTACTACCCAAAGCAACTGTACCAAAGACACACTATGAGCAGGTGGTGATGGGTAAACGATGCCATAATGCCAGGGTCCGTCTCTAAGGGAGCAATGTCTTTACAAAGCGAGAAGGAGCATGAGATAGACAGTCTCTTTACTTTGTGTGGTCACAGCCCTAAGATGACCATCTGGGGTCCAGGAAAGGGACCCGAAACCCTGACCTCGGTCCTCAGGTCCATGAGGAGTAAGGGGCTGGTGTACAAGCCATGTCATCCAGGATCTTTGCAACAGTAGCCTGAGCTCACTCATATACTGCACCAGGCCTCCAATGCCTAGAACCAGGCTTCGTAACTTGGTGCAGGGAATCTGTAACTACCATGCCTGGTCAGTCTGTCCTCCTGCTGTGAGGAAGTCCCACTGCCCCAGACTCCTACACAAACAGGCAGGCTCTGAGGGAACACTTTATCATAGCAGCTTCAGTTTCATCAAAAATTGTGACAATTCTTCCGTATTTAGGATGACCTCCCCGCAAATGACAACAAAAGAGTCAAGAGGGGGGATTAAGAAATAGTTTAGCTGTCTCCTGTGCCAATGTGTTCCAGGCTCTTCCCCACTTTTTCTTCTAACCGATTTAGTGTTTCTGGTTTTATGTTGAGGTCTTTACTCCATTTGGACTTGAGTTTTGTGCATGGTGACAAATATGGGTCTAATTGCATTTTTCTACATGTTGACATCCAGGTAGACCAGCACCATTTGGTGAAGATGCTATCCTTTTTCCATTGAATAGATTTGGCTTCTTTGTCAAAAGCCAAGTGACTATATGTGTGTGGATTCATTTCTGGGTCTTTGATTCGATTCCATCGATCAACCAGCCTATTGCTGTGCTAGTATCATGCAGTTTTAATTACTATTGACCACCTCCCCTTGCTGGGGAGCCCTGATAGCACTCAAAGAAAGAATAAGCAGGCTACCAAGATGAGACTTGATAGTCTATGATCATATAGTGGGGGAGGATGTCCCTTCAGTCTTAAACCTAGGGAAGCGGAATAGGATGAAAGCAGGAAGGAGGGAGGAACGGGAGGATACAAGTAATGGGATAGCAATTGAGTTGTAATCTGAATAAATTAATAAAATTAATAAAAATGAAAAAGAAACAAAAAAACAGTTTAGCTGAAATACATTCATTATTTCCAGACAAACATGGTAACTAAATGCTAACAAAGCAGCCAGGAGTCCAGGCAGGGGAGCTAATGACTGGCAAGCAAGTGACAAGGTGCACACGGCACTGAACAGCAAGATGGGCCAGCAATGTGAATGCCAAGTCAGGACAGGCTCACCGTCACTCAGGTCCTGGAGGAGATTCTCCTGACAAGAGAAGTCCAGCTTTGCCTTGATGTTGATGGTGAGAGTCGCCACCTTCCCGGGCTGCAGAGGGAACTGGGCCAGTGTGTCTTCCAGTTTCCAGCTCAAGAAGTCGCCATACAACTTTTCTGCAACGAGAACAGAGAAGTGAGGAGGATGTGCTCGTGAGATTCACCTGTCCCCCGAGGAGAAACAGTGGCACAAGAAAAGCTGTGGCTGCCTGGGGACCAAAGGGCCAGCGCCTGCCAGACCAGGCAGAGGGAAAGGAGAGTGGGTCATCCCAGGCAGCTCTGCACCTCATGAGCGGCTCCACCCAGTCAGTGACTTTTGTTGCCTAGGAGGACAGCTCTGCAGAAGGAGAGCACAGAGCTGGGGGAGCTAGGCCCAGTGTTCAGGGACGCGGAGGGCAGGCTCTCCCTGCCTTTACCATCCGTCCACCTGCCTAACGGTCCTGGGCTGTGGAGAGGAGCAGCCTCAGGCTTGCCACCTTTTTGACACTGACTAACTCATGTCATACTAAGGATTTCTTCAAGCCAAGGTTCCTGTGCGTCAAATGAGAGACACCCGCTGCACCACAGCACTGTGTCACACAGGGAACACTGAAGCAAAGCAAAGCAGTTTAAGGGAGAGCTGTGGATGGGGGAGACAGAGCCAGGCTACCTTCTAGAATGGACAGGCAGCCTCTTCCCCTCTAGGTCACGCCTGCCAGGCAGACCCTCTTCCCTTCTTCACAGTTTGGCCAGGACTAAGAACAACCAGAGCTGCCTCACACCTGAAGTTCAGGCCTCACACACAGGAGTCACAGGAGTCCCCTCCTCACTGCGCCCCCAGAGGAGAACCCAGGCAAGAAGCCTACAGCTCACTGGGCCACACACGGTCTCCGCTTCTTCCTGGGCAGTGGGTCCCAGCTCCCCAGAGAAGCTCAGAAAACCTGGAAAGGACCCAGAGGAGCAGACCATTGCTCCCACTGACGGGCAAAACCTGTTCACCCTTGATGGTTATTATCTCACAGTGTGACTGACACAGTGCTGTCTCTCACACCTGTCCAATGTCAAATGTTGGCATCTACCCAATGCCATACACGAGGAGGAGACAGGAAACCATTAAAATGGGTCCCTCCTGCCACCCAGGGGGCCCTGTGCACTCTCATATCTGGCTTCCTGACTCTGCTCACAACCGTCTTCACAAGGCCCCTCAGTTACAGAGATGAAAGTAACTAGCTGCTGTCCCTATCCTGTCCTTTCTGGAAAGCAATTCTCTGTGAAGACTTAACTCTGTCTGAAGAAAGGCAGTGAGGCTAGCAGGATAAGGGAGCTTGCCCATGCTCACAAACCAGAGAAAGACGTAGAAATCAGATGGAAACAATTCCAAAGTCACCACAGTCCCTCCCTGCGTGGTGTTAGGGACCCATAAAGGAACTCCGTGCAAGAGGAACAGCTAGGCCAGGGTCCAGAGAAAGGAAAACAATCAGTGGGTTTCACCAGCTGTGAGATCAAAACAGTGCCTTCCTAGCCAGAAGCGGCTCAGCCATCGCATCTAGGGGCCAGCCCTATGCCAAGAGGAGCCCACCTATGCCACCCTGGTTATTTCTCCTTGAAGAGGGATGTTAAGAGGAGTGGAGCCAGAGGGTGTCATCACTGAGGGGGAGAGTCAGGGACCACAGCACATAGCTTACTTGCTCATTCTCTGACCACCTCACACTTCCACACATTCTCAGTCTTCCCAGTAACCTGCAAGATGCTTGCTAGTGTCTATTGGAAACTGGAAACCAATTCCCCAGACAATGTAAGGGAAGTCATGGGCTATGAGGGCCCTGGCCAGTGACGTGTGCTCAGCTGCTATCTGCTGAGGTCTTCAGATGGCACCACATGATGCCAGCACCACCTGGGAAAGAAATGGCTAGAGAAGAAATGACTGGGGGTGGAGGGGAGAGGGCATTGAGAGAGTCAGTATCTGGAGAGCCAGGTATAGGCAAACAGCAAAGGATTCACTGCAAAGATGTCCATGCCCTCGGGAAGCTATGGCTATCAAGGAGATCCTCGGAGGAATTTAGGGACAGAAGCAGGAAGTCACAATTTGAGGGAAGTAGTAACCAAGTTCCAGGAAAGCACAAGAAAGAACAGGTGAACACCACAAAGTGCATCAGATCACGAGAGCCACAGAGTCGCTCAATGAAACCAAAAAGGCTCAGCCACAGATCTGCAGACAGGTGGTAAGGCTCACAAAACTGTGGACCTATCAAATTCTCAGCCAAGGAAGAGCCCTATGTCCAGAAACTGCCTCAGCACCCAACACAAGCTCCTCAGTGACCAGGGTATGCCAGAGTACCAGTAGGTGCACCCTGTCCTTTGGAGAGTGAGCCACACCGTCAGAGTCAGCACAGGGACATGACTCTATGCTGGGACAGATTTCAGAGCTATGGCTGAGGTGGAGCCAGAAGAAAAAGGACAGAGTCTGACCTGAGCTCAGGCAGCCAGCTGCTAGAATCCTCTGTCCCACCTCACAAGGGTGCTGAGGGCCCTAGGCCTGGGCAGCCAGGGTACCTGGGGTGTCTCTGCGCACTCTTGGGCAGCTGTCCCAGGTCCCCTTGCCTGCTTCTGCACATACTTACTTGTCCTATGCTTCCTGGGAACAGCTGGTTAGCTGAAGGTCCTTAGCTCTGGAGCCTGCCCCTAAAACACGAAAGGCTCCTTTCACCCTGCTATGGGCTTCCCTTCCTAACTCACCCAATGTCAGCTCCCTTTCCTTATTCTGATAAAATGTAGAGAGTTAGCACCTAGTAGGCTGTCTTTGGAGAGGCCAGAAGGAAAGATACACAAGATGCTTGGAGTAGCACACAGCACCCATGAATCTTAGGGATGCATTTGGTTTCGGGCGACAGTTGTTCCTTCTGATGTTTTGGGTTGGCCTGAGGTCTAGTTTGAGACAGTTCTGAATATGTAGGCCAGGTTTGCACCAACTCTCGGTCCTAAGGGCTGAGACCACACGTGTACACGCTCACTAGTATTCAGTTTGAGTAAGAACATTTCCAATGGCGGGGACATCCAGCCTCTTAGGCCCACTGTGCCCGTCGAGAGATCCCTAGAAAGTTCTCAGGTGGCTCCAGGTACCGCTGCAAGCTCATGTTCTAAAAAAAGAGGAGGCAGGTGAGTGCCGGCCCACGCACTTGACTAACATCACCTTTCCTTCCACTCCGACAAGGGTTCATGTGATACAAACCAACCTGGGCCCCAGAGTGAGGACTTGTGCCCTGCCCTCTAAGTGAAGGCAGACTCAGCCTCCAGCATAGCAGCTCCCATGCTCACCAGGCCTGGTCACTGTGGTGGCCTTCCACCTTGGAAATCCTGACATTATGTGATACCGCCTTGCTCTGACACGTGGCCTCTTAGAGGATGGAGCCAAAAACTAGAGCGAATATCACAGCACATGGAGTGAAGAAGTGCTGGACTTTCTTATGCTAACATCTGAGCCACCTGGAAGCCAGCGTGGTGCAGTGAGCCTGGGCGTGCATGCCACAGCTTTCACGTGCCCTCTGGCAGCCATGTCGTCCCTACATTCTCTGCCCAGCTGGAGTCAGCATCTTTTCCTGCCCAGGTCCAGGGTTCTCACGTCTGATTCACTGTATTCTACCTGTGCTCTCCAGTGTGTCTTTTCCGCGGATACCTATAAAGTCCCTGTTGTACAGCACACTCTGCGCAGGCATAGACATTTGGATATTTGTTAAGTTAGCCGCCTGCCCTGTACCCTCCCAGGCGTGTGGCTGATGGAGGACAGAAACCAGACAGGAAGCCAGACACGGAGACAACACACTGTGTTAGGGTCAAGGGAGGGCAAATGAGTCTGAAGAACCGAGTGGCACACCACAGGCACAATTGTCCTGGTTGAAGTGTGAGGACCCTCCCACGGACAGGGCCTGCACACAGGGCATATGGGAAGCCAGAAAGGTCACACCAGGGATATAAACGGGAGAGGCTTATCCTGCACATACAGCACGTGCTCACACATTGCCCTGTAATGTAATGAGGTCTCAGTGGGGTTACACTCAAACCTGCTCACCCACACTGGTCTTGTGCTCTTCTTGTGTGCTTCCTATGGAGTCATATACGGAACACAAACAGCAGACAGCTGCTGACAATGTACTTCCCAAGCATGTGGCATTGCCTAATCTGAAGAAACGAGTTCAAGTGTACACACTTCCTGGTCTCCACTCCTGCTGGGTAGGTTCTGCACCCAGCTCCAAAATGAAAGAAAGGTCTTTCCTCCCAAGCCAGGCATTGAGCCCTGATCTCTAGTCTATGAAGAGATGAGGAACCCCCACTCAGAATGCCATAGGATAATAGATGCCAAATTACAGAGATCCAACCAGCCCTGCTCTGTAGCAGCCAATCCTAAGTCTGAGGGCACAGGAAATCAGGATACCGTAATTTCCTCACACAGCACCTGATACAGAGGCACAGGCCAGAATGGGCTAAGACACAAAAGCCTCACATCCCTGAGACTCACGCAGGCCATCTCTGAAACATAAGCACACAGCCAGCCTCTCGGCTGCATCACCTCCTGGATGCGGCATGATGTTTTCTGGCCCCAGTAGTTACTCGCTCCTCCTACATCCATTGTGCCTGGTACCCTCCACACATCTTGCTCCTTCTGCTCTCTCAAACTGGAAATTCCTGAGGGTCTTTTCTTAAGCTGCTCCCTCTCGTATCATTCTCTGGACTTCCACCTGCTTCCAATGCTGTTCTCTTCCGCCAAGCGGTCAGCATGCAGATGCCGGGCCAGCCCTGGCCTTTGACTCTTGCTTCCTAGAAAGGGATGCTTTGCTACCTAGAGACACTTGTTCAGACAAAAACGACTAAGCTAATGCCCTGGGTGTGGCTGGGTACCCTTGGACCCATCACCAAAGTTCTGCATGCCTCAGTTTACTCATCTGGAGCATAGGCTGTCATGCAGAATCAGCTTGTTCATAGAAGTCAAATGCTTGGCGGGATCCTGGCTCCAAGTAAATGCTTGGCCAACGTTAGTTATCTCTCCTACTCACTGAGCCCCAGTCCGCTTTTCCTAACTGTGTAAGGCCCGGAGCTGTGCAAGGGTGAGATGACCCGTGCAGACTATCTGACACCATGCCTGGCACTCCGTAAGGACACATTAGCACTGGATGTCATCAATATCCCTCCCTACACAATGACTAACAGGGCCTGGTACCCAGTAGGCACACAGCAGGGTGAAACATCATGTTAGAATTATTATTAGAACAAATGGGGAAAGGTGATATAGAAAAAGCAGAACCAAGTGGAAGGTACAGGATACAGTAGCCTAGAACATGGAAACTACTTGGGTGTGGGACACAAAAGTGACTCCAAGTCACTACACCCATCCCACTCAGCCGGTGAGCTGTCAGCACACACAGCCAGGGACAGTCTAGGCTCCTGGGGCAGAGATAAGGAAGACGTGGCTCTGCTCTAAGAAGGATAAAGGCCTGATCTGGGGAGGTGGGGACAAGGGCTTCCAAAACTGTTCCATAGGAGAAGCTGGGTTCCTCTCGACATGAAACTTATAAAGACATTCTACTGCTGTTGCACACCAAACAGGATTGATAGCTGTCTGTTGAATTAATCTAACACCCAGAACCAAAATAAAACTCACCATCTCTCAGAGTCCCCGACTTGCATGAAAGAACCAGATCTCTCAACTACTGTCAACCAAGATGCAAAACCAACAGGGCAGAGGGGGTACCTCAAAGAACAATCAACGCGGCACCCTTCTTGCCTGCTTGGGTGGCTTTCTGCAGGTCACTTTTCGTTTCTTAAAAGGGTTTTCTCTGAAATCACAGTTGTGTTTTAAATGCACTGGGGAGGTCATCTGACTGGGACACTGTCTGAGGACGCAGCCTATGCAAGCTGGGAAAGAGGAAGCAGAGGGGGGGAAGAGACAGTGAAAGCCAGGTGCTGCATCAGCTGCTGCCAGGGAAGGCTCGCCAGGAAGGTGCATCCTCAACAGGAGACCATTAGACCATGTCACCGAATCCACATGGTTCCTGTCTGAATAGGTCCCCACCAACTGTCCTTCTTTAGGCAATAGAGATTGGGAATGGCCAGGCTCCCATAAGCCGCTATGCGATCACCTCCGTCCATTTCACTTTTGAACCCTACACGAAACCTGTGAAAGCGTGCCTACTTCAGTCTTAAATGGTGCGGCTGTTTTCTCCTTTCAGTCTTCAGGCTGAGAGGCGGCACACCACGCATGCAAACAACCTTCCAGAGACACGTAACATAAAAACTTCTCCAGCTCCTAACTTCTTCCCTCCCCATCTTATTTCCTTCCAGTCTGCACCCCCAATGAGCCAGGCACACCAGTTCTCACCATGAGCCAAGCACACCAACTCACACCACGCTCTTTGCAAGGCGTGTCACCCTGTCTAGAGATCAGTTTGTTTTGCACACTTCTCCAGCATGACCCCAGAATTTGCTATTAAAATGCCAAACTAGACAAAAAAAAAAAAAAAAAAAACGACACCGCTGCCCTGCCCGTGTGCAAGTGGGCACCGGGCTGAACTGCTTTTAGTCATTTGGGAGTTTTGACATCTTCTGAGCAAGCACAGCTGCAGGTCTATTCTCTGTGGTCAGTCACATGGAGCTAAAACAACACAGGGTGTGCAGCCAGACCTCAGTGAACACATGCCTGACTCCCACGCTGAACCGTGAGCTCCTGAGGACAGGGCCCATGCATTATTCATATGCTGGAGCGGTAACCGCATATAAATGTAAATAAATGCCTGACTGTTGAAGAACACAAAATCAAGCAAGGTAAATGCTGTTGACTGGTGTAAGCTGCCATGTATGGGGGAGTGGGACAGCCAGTCCTTCTGGAAGGGGCTGGAAAAGTCCTCAGCAAGTGCACTGTACCCGGGGATGAAGGCCAGAACTGTGGATCGCAGAAGGGATCAGGGATCAGCATGGCTCTAAGCACATGGATGTGTTTCAGAAATGGGGTGCACAGACAGGTGGAGACGTGGATCAGATTCACGTGGGGGGCCCCAGGTGTCCAGAGTGAGGCAAGGTGGGGAGATGCTACCTGACACAGGTTTGTGGAGGACCCGGGTAAGAAGAGGAGGAACTGGTGGCCAGAGAACAGACAGGTGCCCAACAGAGCTGGAGATCACAAGCATGTGATTTCTGTCCTTTGTCAGGCCTTTGTCCTGCCCTCTGCTTTGGTGGATACGCAGCCCCTACTCACAGTCTGGTCTGCTGTCACACTCAGAGCCACCTGGGGACCTCCAAATGTTGTCATCCTGCTCTCTAAAGCACAATGTCTAAACTACAGTAGGTACCGGATAAAGACCATGTGTAAGGAAGGAAAACAGACAGATCTATGGCAAGTCACGGGTGAATGCCAAAAATATCCCCCAGCTACAAAAAAGTAAAAAGGTTAGCCAGGTACAATGGTTCATACCTAAGACCACCAGCATCTGGGAGGCTGAAAGCAGGATTGCCACAAGTTTGAGGCTAGCCTGGGCTACCTCATGAGTTCTAGGCCAGCCTGGGTTACGAATAAGGCTGTCTCAAAATGAACAACAACAAAAACCTAAACAAAAAAGAACAAATAATAAAGAAAGAATGAAGATGTTGGAGTATAACCCAAGGGGGAGCAAGCAATTGTCTAGCACTCACAAGGTCCTGGGTTCAACATCTAGTACCACTTAAAAAAAAAAGAAAGAAAGAAAGAAAGATAGTAAAGGATGAGAAACAGAACAAGCAGAGACAGATGCAGTTCAGTGACAGAACGCATGTTTAGCATGGCCGCTGGCCTAAGCTTGATCCTCAGCACTATAAAATAACAGTAACAATTGAATGCTAACAACTAAGAGACTGAATCAAGGGCTAGAGAGATGGTTCAGTGGTTAAGAGCACTGACTGCTCTTCCAGAGGTCCTGAGTTCAATTCCCAGGAACCACGTGGTGGCTCACAACCATCTATAATGAGATCTGATGCCTTCTTCTGGCCTGCAGGGGTACAAGCAGGCAGAGCAGTGTATACATAATAAATAAATAAATCTCTAAAAAAAAAAAGAAAGAAAGAAAGAAAGAAAAGAAAGAAAAGAAACTGAGTCAAAGCAAGCAATCACAATGCTCAGGAAGCAAGCAAGGCGGCATTTCATAAGACAACAGTGACAGAGGTAGCAACAGCAACAGCAGCCTTTCCAGTACACTTGATAGTGTCAGGGCGGTGTAGGGCTAGGGCTGTGCCTAGGGCCTCCTATGTGTCACCACAAGCAGAAGAGTGGCACAGAACCCTCTCAAACAAAGCCTGTCACCAAAATGAGGAACTTGGCCCTAGTGACCCAGCCCCTAAATGGCAAGGCCACTTGAAACCCCGGCTGGTCAGACTCTGAGTCAAGCCTGACCTTGGGGGCTTCCTGCTAGCTCACACTAAGCCACGGCAGCATGCTCTCAACACATCTACGTGCAAGAAGCAAACACGCAGCAACCTCCTTCTCACTTCCCATGACACTCCGCTCTTGATGACACAACGCAGAAACCAGTCTACAAGATTGATTTTTTTAAGACCTCACCCTGCAAGGCCATAACGTTAAAAAACAGTAATTATATAAAAATAGCGTAACAACTCAGAAGCAGGCTGAGGCCAAAAGACAGGAAATCAGCGGGGTGAGTGACGTCTGTAGAGCACTGAAGCTAGCTCATTACTGGACCCCTGGGTCCTGTGAACTGCTCTGGCCCCAGGTTCTACACGGACAGGAAAGGGGAGGGGGACTGCCCACTTGACTCCCCAGCAGAGGAGCTGCAGTTCGCTAGTTTCCACTACTACTATTTCAAGGCTCCACGTGGTCTTACACATCTAGAAATTTCAATCTTCACTAGCCTTGAAATTTAATTTTTCTTTCTTTCTTTCTTTTTTGTTTTTTTGTTTGTTTGTTTGTTTGTTTTGTCTTGTTTTGTTTTTTGTTTTTCAAGACAGGGTCTCTCTGTGTCAGCCTTAGCTGTCCTGGACTCACTTTGTAGACCAGGCTGGCCTCAAACTCACTGAGATCCGCCTGCCTCTTGCCTCCCAAGTGCTGGGATTAAAGGCGTGCGTGCCACCACACCCGGCTTTGTCCTTGAAATTTAATTTCTAAGAACCAGAAGAAAGGACCACTATCTTAGGGGGGCAAAAAGAGCTCAAGCCAGAAAACCTCTACAGATACCTGCCTTCCTCACGTGTGGCTCATACACACTGGCTTATTTGAAGTCAGCTTGGCAAGACCTTGCTCAGGTTACTAGGCCTGGCAGACCATAGATGCACAACCATGCACTGACTCCACACATTCCAGGCAAGGCTCCGGCTACTCCCGAGATGTGGGCATCTACTCTGCAAGCGTAAGAACAGGGCACCCATGGGAGAGCACTAAGCCGCCTTGCTGAGCAAGTGTAACCAGTTGACAGTAACTAGGAGCAACAGGCAGACAGTACAGCAGGCTGGACTGTCGCTCACATCCTCCAACAGGGGATCACACTGGGAGACTAGAGCCCCAACTGCCACCCATGCCCTCACACAACTGATGGCTAATGACCAAGTTACATGAAAAGCCCCACGTGCAGGCCTGCCCTTCCTTCCCAAGCACGGGGCTTCTTTGGAAGGTGTCTTACTGCACTACTGACTTCTGTATTGACTTCTGAGGACTGAAAAGCCACACATTCGCATAACAAGCAAACCCTTCTGGTGCCAGATGATGAAAGTATTTCTCAGACACAGCTCAGAGGGAATTCAGAGCGAAAAGGTGGCTCTACGGCCACAGCAGCACGGAAGGTGAACGGCCCAGACATTGGCGCTGATGTCGATTTCACGCTCCAGAAGTGGGCCTTTCTGTTTTTATCTCTTCCTTGCATTACCGGCTACATGATGGAATGACTAAAGGAATAAATGCAATGACCATGCAACAGGGTGGTCTGCCTTTAGGAATAGCACAAGACGTAAATCAGTAACACAGTCCGTGCCCCCTTGCTGCTCCCCACTGCAATAGCCCAGGATCCCAGTGCTGGGGTTTTTCATTCAGCAGCATCAGTGAAGCTGGTGATTTCACACTGAGAACGGGATGGACGCCTCTGTAACCTTCACCATCTGAGAAGCTTCTTACTGCAGGAACGCTACACTATGCGCACAAGAAAAGCAAGGGACACAGACCATCTCATCCGCCAAAGCCCCAGCTGAGACGTCACCACACTCAACTCTCTGCATGCGTACATATGTGAAGCTGCTGGCAGGACAGGAGTGACAGATGTAACTTTGGTATTTTTAAGAAAGCAATCTGTTAGATATAGCTTTCTTTTGTGAAGGTCAATTTTTAAGCTCATGTAGGTAGGTTTCTTTACGCTTGCAAACTAAAGACTGCCTAGTCTGCTTAGCCTGGAAGTGCCATCAATTTTTATGGCTGTGGCATTAAGCAAGTGTCACAGAATTTTTACATTGATGATTAAACAAAGTCAATACATCAGAGCTTCAAAAATTTGGAAAGGGTAAAATCAAGTATAAGCACAAGGTTTAAATATAAGTGAACTGATAATTTTATTAACTCCTTTTGACCATATAAAATATTACAGTAAACTGGGCTATCTTTATAATTATGATTTAAAGCATCAGATGCAATGCCAGAAGATGGCATGTAGGCAATACAAGTGTCTCTGGCAAGATTATTTCTTAAAAAAAAAAAAAATCACACACTAAATTTCCTTAATGTTAAAAGTGTTTGTAGACTCCAGCTGCTAGTTTTCAATTTTGGCCAATCAGGATCCTGGGTGATAAACATGGACCAACCTTGAGTTTAAACTAAATTTTGTCTTTTGACCATCTTAGTAACTACTTCTGAATTATAAAATACGCTGCTTAACACAATGACATTTGATATACTAACTGAATGTTTAATCTTTGTGTCATAGAGCAAATATACTAAAATATGTTAAGCATTAACAGGTATTTTCACATATTTGACTTGTTTAGTGTGCTTAAGCAACTATATAGGAACTAAATGCTGGCCTCTACTCTTAAATGATTTGTTATAAGACTTGGCAATAAAAAAAAGAATCAGTGCTGTTTTAAAAAACTAAATTCATCTAGAGTCCCAATAGGATGTCCTCCCCTCTGTCCCAGTTTCCTGGTAAGTGAAGACTTTCATGGGACATGCCCCTTGGGCTAGTATGCAGATATAAGTGAGTATATACCATTTGAGTCTTTCTGCTTCTGGCTTAACTCACTCATTATGATCATTTCTAGCTCAATTCATTTGTCCACAAATTTCGGGAATTCCTTGTTTTTAATAGCTAAGTAGTATTCCATAGTGTATATGTACCACAGTTTGAGAGAAGCATGGGAGAATAGCAAAGTAGAAGGATCCAGAGTGTCCTAGAAACCTACAAGTAGAACATTATGATAGGCAGATTTGGGCTCAGGGGTCCCGCTCAAACTAAGGCACCAGCCAAGGACAATACAAAACCCCTACCCAGATCTAGCCAATAGACAGAACACTCTCCACAGTAGAGTGGAGAGTGGGGTATGACTTTCACACAAACTCTGGTGCCTTATATTTGACTATGTCCCCTCGAGGGGGAGACCTGGTGGCACTCAGAGGAAGGATAGCAGGTTACCAAGAAGAGACTTGATACCCTATGAGCATATAAGGGGGAGGTAATCCCCCTCAGGAACAGTCATAGGGGAGGGGAGTAAGGGGAAAATGGGAGGGAAGGAAGAATGGGAGGATACAAGGGATGGGATAACCACTGAGATATAACAAGAATAAATTAATAAAAGTTTTTTTAAAAAAGAATTAACATAAAAAAACACTAAATTCAAACGAGTGAAGAAACTGCACTAGGGAGATGGTTCTGTAGGTAAAGCCCTTGCCGGAAGCCATGCGGACTTCAGTCCAAATCTGCAGAACCACATAAAGCTGGACACAGTGGCGTGTGTGTGTATAACGCTATGCTCCTGCAGAGAGGCGGAGGCAATCACAGGAAAGCACACAGGCCTGCTAGCACAGTGTGCGCAACCGCAAACCACGTAAGAGAAGCCATTTTAAACAAGGTGGAAGGTTAGGACCAAAAGTTGAGCCCTCTGACCTCCACACTTGTACCCACATGAACACACACCCATACGCACGTACACCATAAACACACACATACACACATTATACATGCACAAAAATAAGATTTTTTTTCTAGTTTGAAAGAAAAATAATGGCAACTGTAGATAGGTTCAGTGGTCAAGAGCACTTGCTGCTCTTGCAGAAGACTCGGGCTTGACTCCCACATCAGGTTGCTTACAATTACCTGTAACTCTAGACCCAGGGGACCTGGTGCTCCCTTCTGGCTTCAACAGGTATAAGCACAGTACACACTCCTGTCCATATATTTGCAGGTGCACATGTACACACAAACACACACGCATTAAAATAAAAAGTAAATTTTCAAACAAAAGAGGAATAGCTAAAATATAAATATAAAAAAAATTAAATCTTAAAATGAAAAAGAGGACTGGTGTGTGTACATGCACTCATGTGCTGTGTGTTCACATTTATTTTTGTTGCTTTGTTCTGTGGTGCTAGGGGTCCCATAGGTGCTGGGGATCAAAACCATGGGGCCATGAGCCTGATTTACATCATACTTGTATACAAGTACATCTGTGCTTCACTTACACTACACTGCCTTCCGGAATATTAAAGCATTCTCTGTCTTACAACAAACCTTGTGGTACTTTAAACGAAGGCAGTAATTTACACTTTTCAAAACCTAGAAAGATTCTGTGACAAGTGAGTCAGGATCAGAAGGGGCGAGATGACCCTTGTCTTCAAACAGGGTGGGCATGCTCCATCTGTATGGAAGGAACCCAAGACCGAGAACCCTCAACCCCTCAAAGCCCTAGACAGCCCAAGAAAGGTCTCCAATGCCGTCGCATCACTGACCTTCCCTACACCAACTGAGAAGCAAAAGGCCTTTTTCAAGGGGCTTGTGGTGAACATCTCATGGGTCAGGAGAGCCCAGAGTATGGGAAGACAGGACAAAAGGGCTAATGATTTAAGGCAATGGGTTCTTCTAGAAGAGAAGGGAACACAGGGAGAGGGGGTGGGTGCGGAAGGGCCTCCGTGACCTTCCAAGCATCAGAGACAGACAAAAGCAGAGTGACAGCCTGCAGGCTCCTGCACGTGCCAGGCTCCCAGTACACGTGTGTGGTCTGCAAAGATGGGCTAAGCAGCCAGTGAAGTATGCTCCCTCTGGCCTGCCTCCTGAGGGCTTCCAGGGTCCTGCCAGCACGCCTCAAAGCCCGCGGGATAGCCTACCCCACGTCCTCACACTCACTGCCACTGCACCCCAGCTCCTCTGTACTGAAGCCACAGCAATGAACGACCCAATCCTCCACCATGAAAGACCTCCACGGTGGCTGCAAGCGTGAGAAGGGCCACTCGTCTGCTTCTGGGAGATGGGGGAACAAGAACCTACTGCGAAGGTAGAGAAAAAACTAAACTCAGAACAAGGAAAGCAGCATAGGAACCCAGAGAAGGCAAGTTTCACAGTTGGGCATGAAACAAGCAGAATGCACCGGTCTTCCGATAAAGACGCACGCCTGCAGGAACAGGGGCTCCTTAATAGGCACGGCTGAGTGTCGGCCCCCCAGCACCGTTCAGCTCACTCCTAGCTCCAGGCTGAGGCCAGATACTCATCTCCTCACGTCAGGTGGGTCATCTGTTGATGCTGAAAGCTTTTCTCTATGCAGAATGCAAGCCTCAGGGATGACTGTCTCTGTGTAGTTTTGAAAGCAGATGGCCTGTTTTTGTTAATTTAATTCTACATGTAAATGTACTGCTGCTTGGGACAGTAATAAAAAATAAATGATGGCTTTAATCTGTCAGTTGTAACTGTGTTGCTTCGGAAATGATTGCACGACGCCTGGCATTACACGTCTACACGTCTCCCCCCCTTGTGATAAGGAGTGCGGCCAGCAGAGCTGAAAATAGGGCCTTGAAAAGCATCCACACACATATATATACGAAACTCCAAAATGAAATCCACTGTATTCCGACTTTAAAAATTAAAAGTCAAGTGATGCAGAGGTGGCGCAGCAGATAAGAGCACTGGCTGCTCTTGCAGAGGGCCCGGGTTCAGTTTCCGGCACTCACACATACGCTCACAACCATCTGTGACTCCAGTTCCAGGAAATACAACATCTTCTGAACTCCATGGCACCAGGCATGCAAGTGGTACACAGATATACGTGCAAGGAAAACGCCAATACACATAAAATAAAAAATAAAAATCTTTAAAATTAAAAAGAGTTTGGATCTTGCGTCTCATTTTGATTCCTCCTGAATCTGTGACCTTAGGTGAACGTCCTCTGTTGATTTCAGAGTCCCTGGCTATATAAAGTGCAAGCCCTGAGGTTCTCTGCTTGGGAAACAGCAAATAATAGAGTAGGCATGTGCAAGGCATGATGGGTTAACCAATGTGAAAAGTATGGTTGCCTCCGGAACTTCCTCAGATGATGGAAATGTCTTGTTCTGGGCTACAGTACTCTAGTACCCTTGGTAAGGATTTGAACATCACTGACCATCTTATGCACCTACCGCTAACAAAAAGAAATTAGAGTCGCGCTAATGAGACACTTGGAAGTAAAACTAACTGCCACCTGTGATCTTAAATAGCATTAAAGAGATGAATGGACAGTCGGGAAGCTTGAAGAAATACAAAAGGAAGCAGCAGAGAAAAGTGCAGACTGTGGAGTACAGGTGACAGGGGTATAGGTGCTTGCTGTAAAATCCTTCATTTCCTCCAAACATTTAAATGCCTTTTATAATGAGAGTAGGGGAGGGGGAGGGGTTGACAGAACATTCTGATCAGAAGAATTCAAAATAGGAATGTGGACGCCTGGGATGGGAGGCGGGGGTTACCAGCAAGCTTAGAGAGAAGCCACACCTGAACAATGGCAGTGCTGAGAAGCCTCCAGAGCTCAGCAGGGTGCACAGTGCAAGGGACAACATGAAGCATGGGGGCTTCAAAGTGCCCCCACCACATGTGCTGTGTCCTCTCAACAGAAAGACAAGATATTAGCACTGCGTTATTATCTAAATGTGAAAATGGCATTGCACTGAACACCTACTATGTGCCAGGCCCTAAAAAAAAAAAAACCTAGTCATTGTTTTTGAGATACCCATAGCCCAGCTGGAGACAGAGAGTAAGCCAAGGGGACTCACCAAGACAACAGTGGAAGACCCCCACACCCGCGGTATTGGGAAAGTTTTCAGAGCGTGCTGATCGCGCCAGAGCCCAAGAGTGAACTAACTGAGCAGAGGAGGTAGAGGGGGTAAAGGGAAGACAGCTGGCTGAGTCTAGGAGAGGAGTGATGGATACAGGGCTACGTGTGGAGTTCAGAACAAGGAACTGTGGGTTTGGGTGGGATTCTTTGTCTGTTTGTTGTTTGTTTGTTTGGATGTTTTTGAGACAGGGTCTCTGGCTATCATGGAACTCACTATATAGACCAGACTGGCCTCGAAATCACAGAGATCCCCCTGCCTCTGACTCCCAGGTACTGAGATTAAAGGTGTGCGCACCATGCCCAGGCTGGAATTGTGTTCTCTCTGACACACAAGGGCTATGCTTCAGAAAGAATACAGGATCAGGGTGAACAACAGTCACATAACTATCTCTTGGATTTATTTTAGGAAAGAAAGAATATATTTTCCAGTTTCAAACTGGGAAGGTGAGGCAGATTACAGGAGATGTAAGAAATTTCACCATGGAAGACACCGCTTCTGAAGACATCACACAACCGAGTCACAGAAGAGCGAGAAATCTAGCTAGCACTGACTGCTGGCTAACTTTCATGCTGAGGAGAAAAGTGATCGTCAGTCTTCCCAATTAGAAAGCTTGTAAGCTACAATGACAATGGACCTATAAAACATGCCATTGGTGCAACAACGGCATGGACGTCATAGAAACAACCAACCTTTATGATCGGATTAAAACCTGTTCCACAAGATAAAACCCATACCTAGCACCACTGTCAGGACCAAAACCCTCTGTTTAGACAAGGCATAGGCCCTCGGGAGAACTCAATACTGTTATTCTGCTAAATGGACATAGTATTAAACTAACTCCAAATGACTTAATGTTACACTTAGACTAGTGCATCTCTCAATCCTCAACCGAGAGGTTACTTCTTACAGCAGGTGGTGACTAACACAGGCCCACAACTGGTCAAGGTGCAGAGAGTAAGAGACTTCGGAGTCCCAAGCCCTGAACAGGACATCTATATCACACTCCTCCCTTCTCTAAAAGCTCAGCGGTCATTGTTCAAGAGAAGGTGGGAAAAGTCTAAGAACCAGATGTGGTGAATGGCCACAGGAAAACTGTCTTCTGCACATAAGGACTCACAGTGACTGCGGCAGCACACACAAGACCTACGGAAATCCGAACCAAAGGAAATCCCAGCACAGAGAGGGGAAGTGGACATGAAGTCCCTGGCTGTGGAGCTAGTGGCGACCAACAGCTACTGGAAGGAGGAAGCTCCTTTTCTTAAGAGTAGTTGTTGCATTGTCTCTTCCGGTCCCAGGCACTGCAGGAGCCGCAGGTTACCATACAGACATGGACAAATCCAAGAACCACATCACACACAACCAGTCCCACAAATGGCACAGAAATGGCATCAAGAAACCTTGGTCACAAAGACACGAATCTCTTAAGGGAGTGGATCCCAAATCCTGAGGAACATGTGCTTTGCCAAGAAGCACAACAAGAAAGGCCTGAAGAAGATGCAGGCAAACAACGCAAAAGGCAATTAAGGCCGTGTGAAGCCTAAGGCCGTTAAGCCCAAGATGCCAAAGGGCCCAGCCACGAACTCAGCTAGCTTGCTTTCATCGTTCATCCCAAGTTTGGGAAGCAGATTTGAAGCTACATGGCCAAGAGTCCTAGGCTCTGCCAACCAAAGCCCAAGGTTCAAACCAAGGCAGAGGCCGCAGCTCCAGCTAAGGCCCAGGCTTCAGCCCCAGCTCAGACTCCCAAAGGGCCCAGGCCCCTGTGAAAGCCCCAGAGAAAAGGTTTCTGCCAATGTGAAGACAGATGGACTGGTGTGACACACCTACCTACACACTACTTACAGATGAGCAGTGTCTTATGCTGTTTTTACAAATAAACCCGAGGCAAGATTGAGAATATTAAAATTAAAAATTAAAAAACAAACCAAGAGTATTTTTTGCCCCTTGTAGGCTGGCTGTGTGCATGCTCCACACAATGGCCTTGTATCCAAGAACATACAACAGCACAGATTAGACTCAATGAGGAAAAAAAAAAAAAGACACAAAGTTGGGTGAAGATGCAGTGGATCCAGAAAGAGTTGTGGGTCAATATAACAGAAATACATTGCACAAAAAAAAAAAAAAGAATTAACAAAAATGCTATTTTTTTAAAGTTTCATCATATCGACTGCAGTTTTCTGTCACTCGTCAACATTAACAATTTCTTCGAGCATCGGCCAAAGCCCATGACCGACTTACTTAAGTTCCAAGAACGAGGTGAGGAATGAGGCACCTGAGGGACACCATGGAAATAAGACACTGGACTTCATGGTGACTCAGCTGCGCTTAGGGTAGGCAGCATCAGCTCTCTGCAGCGTGTCCTCTGCTACTGAGCACACAGACAGTAGCCACCCCACCTACCCTTGGTTGTGAGGAGCTTTGAGGTGACCTCCAGCTGCTCCAGAGGCTCCAGCCCAATGTTCTCCAAGGTAACGACCAGCTGCTGCGTTTCTCCGTTGTAAAGCTGGACGGACACGTTCGTGGATATCTCATCACCAGAAGATGGCTGCAATGAATGTGCGGACCTAAAAGCACAGTAATGACAGGCACACGAGTGAGGGAGAAAGAAGGGAAGACGGGGGCGGCGCGTTGGGACCATTCACACAGGAACACGCTGCAGAAGCAGGCAACGGACGCCCTGGCTTTGCACAGGAGATTTGGTGCTCAGCTGTCACCAACACACACAACTGGGGGTGACGGACTTATGGAAGTAGCTAGCACGTCAGGCTCCAGCCTGCAGCTGATCTGACACTGGACTCACATGGAGCGAGGCCAAGGTCAGGGACATCTTTTACTGCATCTCAGTCTATATCCCACCGGTGGAAAATGCACAGTAGATGTCAACAACTGAGTGAATTCCATGAGTGAGCCTCTCTTATATTTACAACATATTAGTCAACCCCCACTCGAATTATCATTTTTTAATGCAGTAAATCACCTTAGAAAATTTTACCAATGTCTACTTTTTTTTTTTAAAATAAGCATGTTACCTCCAAGTCACTCCCATGGGAATCTCTCACCCAGCCCACACCCTCTCTCTGAAGAATAAAACCTCCAGTCTCTGGAAAGATCCCCTCTGCCCTGAGTTCCTGGCTCCCTATGAGCAGGCTATCCAGGTCTTCCCCGTGGGAGCTCAGAGACACCAAAGAATATCTTTGTACTTTATTAAACTATCACAGGACAGTAAGTTCAGGAAACTTACAGAGATACCCCAGCTCCACTGAGACCCCATTTTAAATACCACCGTCCTAAGGAGAAACCTTGGCATAATGCATACTGCCAAACCCTACACGCACCCCTGCTGCCCCAGGCAGCTTCTCTCCGCCAGTCTGCCAGCCTCCTCCAACAGTTCATAGGAGTCGCGCACTATGGCTTCTTTCCCTCAGCATAGTGTTTCTGAGGACGTTTTCCCAGAGCAGGCATCATGAGCGTACTTGTTTTTACTACTGAGCGAGCACTGCTCCAGTGATCCGGGTGTGGCTCCTTTTGTTCCTTCATCAGCTGATGGACAAGTGGGTCCCTGCCACCATTTAACTATCAGGTCCAAGTTCTGGTAGCAATGTACAGTCTCTCTCATCTTAGGTAGATACCCAAAAGGGGGATAGCTGGGTCATTAAGATTCTACCCAGCAGTGCCTCAAAACAGACGCTCAGACCCATAGCCAAACATGGGGCAGTATGTGGGAGTCTTGTGGAAAAGTGGGGGGAAGGACAGAAGGACCTGGAGATGACGGGAGCTTCACAAGAAGACAAACAGAGCCAACTGACCTGGTCCAGAGGGGCCTGCTGAGCCTGAAGCACCAGCCAAGGACCTTGCCTGGACTTGACCTAGACCCCCTACACAGATGTAGCTGATGGGCAGCTCAGACTTCATGTGGCTCCCCGAGCAAAGAGAGTGGGGGCTCTCTCTGACACGGACTCTCTTGCCAGCTTTTCAATTACTTCCCCCTGGCAGGACTGCCTCACCAGGCCCCCAGGGGAACAGGACACTGCTCAGTCCTGATGTGACTTGATGAGCTGGGATGGATGGGAAGGGGGAACTCCCTTTTTCTAAGGAATGGGGTGGGAGGGGGGGCAGGGGGGGACTTGGAAGTGAGTAGGGATGGGACTGCAGACCAGAACGTAAAACAAACTTAAAAAAAAAAAAACTGTCCTCCCACAGGCACATTGATTTACACTCCCATCAGCAGTGCTTGAGGCCTCCACTTCCTGCAACCCCTACCCAGCCTAGCTGTTGTCTGTCATCTGGTCACAGCCACCCCAGTGGGTGTGAACTGCCAGCTGGGGGAGGGGAGGTGCCAGCCCCCAAAAGACTGATGGCTCTGAGTACCCTTCCAGGCTGTTTATTTGCTGTTTGCTCTCCTTTTGTGCTGAAAGACACAAGGGATCATTTGCCAATTTTTAAATTAGGTTGTCTGTCTTCTTTATACTGAGTTTTAAAAGTTCTCTACATAGATACAGCTCCACCAGATATATGCTGGGCAAATACTCTCTTTCAACGTATGAGTTGTCTTTTCATTTCCTGGTGGCATCTTTGGAAGACTGTGGTGAGGTCCCAATTATCAGATTTTATCCTACAGATGCTAACCCAAGTCAGAAGCCTGTCTTCTTCTACGAACGTGGGACTTGCAGCTCTCTCAGACAGACCCAGGATGCCTTCTGAGTTAGCGTTTTCTATTTTACTTTATTCCCCAAGCACATGTCCCTCCCTCTTCACTGCACTCCCTCCATAACCAGCTGCCCACCCACCCTGTGACCCACAGCTGCGGCCTCCTCCCCGCCCACCTCATAGCTGTGCAAGGCCGGGCAGGAAGGCCGCCTGTCCTTCTCTACCACTTGACAAGCACAAGACCAGGGCAGCCACATTCACTGTCACAGCCCTGTCACCCAGAACACTGTGGGACAAGTTAGAACAGTGCACCAAATACCTGAGGAAATCCTAAGACCCATTTTACATTAGTGGCACTGGCTATTCATCATCATTCACAGGAGCCAACAAAGGAGTGGCTGTGCAATTTTGCAACGTGCATGAGACATATATATATATTTGAATCATTTTAAAATCGTATTTTCTGATCCTGTACTTTGCCCAGCCTGGTAAGCATCACTCCCAAGCCCTCATCACAGATGCTTCTTTTTGCAGCAGATGGAGATTTTTTTTTTTTTTACAGAAAGCCACAACAGGTAAAAATAAAGAGAACAATTGATTATGGGGTACCCAACTCCAGTTGATACCCATCTACAGGACTATGCCTACGTCTAGGGCTCAGGAAATATCTCAGAAGAAGAGGTGGAAAGATCAAAGATCGATCACAAGAGCCTCAGGAGCAGGAAGTCTGTGAGATTGTATCTTTCAGCTATGACAGTGAAGCTGTTACCCTTGACATCAAAACATGGCTGCCTAAATACCAAAGTAGAGTAGGGGAACTCGCACTGGGCCCGGTGCAGGATGAGGAGCTATAAGCAATTAATGACTGCTGAGAAAGGGGGCATCAGTCTTCCCCAGGGATGAGGCCCTAATATCTAATGCTAAGTGATCAACCCTGAAAATATGAATACTGTAAACAACTCTAAGTGGACTCAGCAAACTGTGTATGTTTATTATTCATATAAGTTAACAATAACAATCAAAGAAGAAGAGGAAGCCATGAATTTGGGATAGGAGAATGATACATTGGAGAGAGGAGAGGGAAAGAGAGAATGATATAATATTTTAAGTTAAGTTATAACTTAAAATTATAAATTACATTTTTAAAAGAATTTGTAATGCATGAAGAAAGTCTGTTACATATATGGTTACAATATAGAAAACACTATATATAATACACTGCATCCTAACTATCCATGGATGTCATGGTGGAGGCGGGGGCAACTTTGTATTATAAGCAGAAGCCATCTCATCCAAACCAAGAAGTATTTATTTATTTATTTATTTTTGTAAGATGCTGGCTAAAACACTGCAAGGCAAAACCATAAAGCTCTAAACAGTTAGCTGTTCTGGCATTCTGGGCTTACTCGTTTTTAAAACTTAGGAAGGAAGGAAGGAAGGAAGGAAGGAAGGAAGGAAGGAAGGAAGGAAGGGAGGGAGGGAGGGAGGAAAACCATGTTTCAAAATCATAAGAATCTCTCCCACTCTGTCCCCCTCCCTCCCCCGTGTGTGTGTGTGTGTGTGTGTGTGTGTGTGTGTGTGTGTGTGTGTGTGTGTGTGTGTATGTACAGGCATATGGAGGTCAGAGGTCAACATCACATGTCTTCCTCTATCATGCTACACTTTTTTTAAAGACAGGGCTCTCAGTGAAAATAGAACTTTGGCATTTTAGCTAGGCTGACAGTCCAGTGAATGCCCAGGGTCCTCCTGCCTCTGTCTGGTGTTACAGGCACAGGCCTCCAGGCCTGGGATTTTACGCTGGTGCTGGGGAGTCAAATCCAGGCCCTCATGCTTGTGCAGCAAGAACTTCACCCACTGAGGCACCTCCCCAGGCCGCAAGAGTTGTTCTTAAATGACCATAACACCTTAATGGGTTCTGTGATTCTAATCCTAACAGCTAACTGTACCTTTGCTCTGGTGAGAAAGGCTCCAACTACATTCTTAGAAATTTCCAGAGAGCATGTTAACCCTTTGGTCCCTTAAGGTCTTTTCGCTATGCTTTTTGCCTTATGCAAGTCTGATGAACCCCAACCCTTTGTGCTACTTTTAAGAAATACATAATCAGAAGGTGTTCTAAGATCCCTGTGCCCTCAGGCCCCTACCTGGGCAGCGATGTGCTGATCTGCAGTCTGGGCAGGGCAGGGATGACTTCCACGGTGGAGCCACTGGTTTTCACTCCAGGAAGGTTGTCCAGGAGACAGTCGCTGAAGACCCCAAAGACTGTAGTGTGGTAACCTGAAACACAGATAGGGGGTTTCATGCTTCCTGACAAGGCTTAACCATGTGTATGCCCCTACTAAGGCCTCAAAGAGAACACCAGCACCCCCTTATCACCTATGCCACCCTACTGTTCCCTGTACCCCAAAGACCCTGGCTGTCCGTGAACAGAACACTGTCTGTGCCCTATTTCCCAAGGTAGACCATGTCTACACAACGGGTCCTTGTAAAGGGTCCTATGCACTCCCAATCTGCATGACTTGGCAGTTGCCATCCTCACTTTTTGCTAATATACCTTTCAGATTTAGTGTCTCTAACGTGATAGTATTGTTAATATTTCTTTCCAAGGCATAATGTGACTTAATGAGCATTTGAAAACTACATTAGAACCTTCTGTTGAGAGGCAAGGGTCTAAGAGCCAATTATTGTCATGATAGCTGCTTCATGATGTGGCAACTCCACCATGTATGTGCAAGGACCATAATTTAAGATCAGCTGTGCACAAAGAAAAAGTTTGTGACATAAGCATTTGAAATTGTTTAAGCAAAGCTTCAAAATGGCTTCTGAAATTTCAAAAGATGAAGGCCAATGGATAGAAGCCTAGATTGGCAACTTTTCTGTGCTACATCCCACAGGGATAAGGAAGTTATTCCCTAGGGAGGAGCCAATCTCCTGCCCTGTCACAGCTCTAGGTACCTCCTCCCAGCCACTGAAGCCACACCCACTCCCTAACATGGCCACACCCTGGTACGCCCATATCCCTCCTCAGTACAACCTCACCTATCCCCAACACAGCAGCCTCACCTCTCCCTGATACAGCAGCCTCACCCCTCCCTGACACAGCAGACACACTCCTCCCAGACACTGCAGCCTCACCTCTCCCTGATACAGCAGCCTCACCCCTCCCTGACACAGCAGACACACTCCTCCCTGAAACAGCAGCCTCACTCCTCCCTGACACAGCAGCCTCACCCCTCCCTGACACAGCAGCTATACACCTCCCAGACACTGCAGCCTCACCCCTCCCTGACACAGCAGCCTCACCCCTCCCTGACACAGCAGACACACTCCTCCCTGACACAGCAGTCTCACACCTCCCTGATACAGCAGCCTCACCCCTCCCTGACACAGCAGCCTCACCCCTCCCTGACACAGCAGCCTCACCCCTCCCTGACACAGCAGCTATACACCTCCCAGACACAGCAGCCTCACCCCTCCCTGACACAGCAGCCTCACCCCTCCCTGACACTGCAGCCTCACTCCTCCCAGACACTGCAGCCTCACCCCTCCCTGACACAGCAGCCTCACCCCTCCCTGACACAGCAGACACACTCCTCCCTGAAACAGCAGCCTCACCCCTCCCTGACACAGCAGCCTCACCCCTCCCTGACACAGCAGCTATACACCTCCCAGACACAGCAGCTATACACCTCCCAGACACTGCAGCCTCACCCCTCCCTGACACAGCAGACACACTCCTCCCTGAAACAGCAGCCTCACCCCTCCCTGATACAGCAGCCTCACCCCTCCCTGACACAGCAGCCTCACCCCTCCCTGACACAGCAGCTATACACCTCCCAGACACTGCAGCCTCACCCCTCCCTGATACAGCAGCCTCACCCCTCCCTGACACTGCAGCCTCACCCCTCCCTGACACTGCAGCCTCACCTCTCCCTGATACAGCAGCCTCACCCCTCCCTGACACAGCAGCCTCACCTCTCCCTGACATTGCAGCCACACTCTTCCTTCCCACTCAGAGCTTCTCAAAGTCTTCTCTCTGTGGTGTCTATTTTCTTCCCAGGAGCTCCCTCTGGCACTGCCACCCTCATGCTTTCCTCTGTGTAGAACCTGATATGATTTTGTATATTAAATGCTCATCACTTTGTAATTCTTCATTACAATGAGTCATTTTCTTTTGCTTAAGACAGCCAGTGCTTAAAACCATGACCATAAACTCTAGTCTGGGGACAATGTTTGATACAAGCCAGGATGATACAGGCTGACCCAGGCAGCTAAGGCTCAACAGAAGTAAGCAAGCGCTGATGCTAACACCAAGGATCACCCCAGGAGGTCTGCTCCCAGGTTCTCACGCTCACTAAGACACACTAGTTCCTATCTTGTCCCTGGACCAGCCATCCATGCCTAACTTGCCCCATTCACAGCCAAGCTCTGCCTGTGTCATTCCTACCTGGGCTCTCTGAAGACAGGTGCTTGGTCCTTTAAGCTCTACCTCACACCTTGTGGTCAGATTGCTCTGAAACCCACTTGACCAGCTTCCCTGCCATACAAACATAGCAACTATACCAAAGCCCCAGAAGACAGTGGGTGAACTCCAGGATGATTCTCAAGGCCCCTATGATGCCCTATTACTATTTGCCCGTGCCCTGACTTCCTTCCTCTAATCACCCTCCATCCCCAGATATGCCAGGTCTCAGACTAGAGAAGCTGCTCTCCCTCCCTGGAGGCCCCTGCCTATATACTGGTTCTGTCCTGTTTACAATTGCCCACTCCTGGTGGACCTTCTAAGATCAGGGTCACCTGCTAAGGCAGGCCTCCACTGTCCACCTCCCTGCTGGGTCCCCAGCATCCCCTAGTTCTCACACACCTTGCTGAGATTCATCTAACTGTCCAATAGGCAACATCTTTCCCAGACAATATACATATGCTGCTGCTGCTGCTGCTGCTGCTGCTGCTGCTGCTGCTGCTGCGCAATAGGCAAGACTGCCAAGGCAAAGAAAGAAGCCACCCCAGGAGCCACGGAAAATATGGTGTCCCGAGAGTCATAGGAACATCATGGGGACTCTGCGAGGGGACCAAATCAGGATGACAGGCTAAGGAAGAATGCCTTCCCTAAGAACTGGTTGAGGCTCAGATGCCCACAAGGACAAATCCATGTAAGGTTCAGATGGCAGGTGTGCTGTGGGTACCATCAGGCACTTTGTGACATCCAAGTGCAACTTTCCAAGAGGGAAGACAAGGATACTGGGTGGGGGTGGTCCAGGGCTCAGGAATGTGCCTTGAAACAAGATAGCACAAAGGGCAAGACTTGTGACCAAATGATGGGAGCTGGTAAGAGGCTCCGTATGGAAGACGGGCCCATTAGAGAGTGCACTGGAAGACAGAAAAGACTAGTCCTTGTGCTCTGTGATAGCACAGGACCCTACAAGAGTCATGATCTGGCAGACAGAAAACAGCCATGTAGGTGGCAGGAAATAGTGGTCTCGTGTAGTATTAACAATAAGGTCTGGGAGCTGGTTAGGGCAAATGATCAAGAAAGACACTTCACTGAGATGGGAGCCTCTAGGAGAAAAGCCACTTTAGGGAGGAGAGGTGGCGTCCTGGTGTGACACAGTGTACAGGAAGAGCTCACAGGACATCTGAGGAGATGGCAATCAAGGGGTGCTGTCCCTAAGGAACACCAGAAGTATGCATGGCAGGATTGAAGGCTGGAGAAGGTCTCTAGACCTGGTAGGGTTGAGAAGCAAGAAGAAGAAAGGGAGAAAAAAAGCAAAGTCAAGGTGAAGACCCCAGGAGGGTCCAGGGAAACAGCTTGTCAGGTAGAGCTGCTTGCCGGTTCAATCCAGAACATCCGTAAAGATAGTAAGAGAGAACAACTCCACATTGTCACTGGACCTCCACCTGCATATCATGTGCTACCCTATACACATGCACACATCATACAAACTGAGAAGAAAGGAGAGCCAAGGCCAGGGGGAGGCAGGGAGGAGGAGGAAGATGATGAAGGAAGGAAGCCATGAAACTGAGAAGCCCTCCAGGGCAGGGTTTCAGGACTACAGCTTGCACAAAACCAAGAGACTGAACAAGACCAGAGAGGAGGCACCATACCAAGGCTGACCTCTGTACAAGACTAGGGAAAGACTGAAGAGGAGGCCCAGCTTCAGCCAGAATAGCTCTGCTCTTGAGCCTGGTGACAAGAACGCTTGACAAGTGTCAGGAGCTGGATAGAGAATTCAAGGCATCAAGGAATCACTAGAGAGGTGGATGGTAGAGGCCGCATGGACACACAGCGCTCTGAAAGAGGGTACAGCAGCACTAGAGAGGATGTGATGACAGGGAGAAAAGCTGCATCCATGCTGTCCCAGAGGAGAATGCCACAAAGGAGAAAAGTGAAGGTGGCAAGAGAGAAACCAGACAAGCTAAGGCACAGGACAGACCCCATGCCCAACAGCAAAACAGCAGGGACTACGCACGTAACAAAACCATTTCTTTTTCCATCATCTCACTTTGGAAAGAAATGCTCTATCTTCTTGCTGTCATTTAGCTGGTTAGGATCACGGACCAAGTGACCAGCCCCAGGTGCAGTGAGGCAGAAACCACCCAGGAAGTCTCCTTACCATTCACGGTGATCATCCCTGTGGTCTGCGGGACCCCGACCAGGGTCACCGGGTACAAACCAGACTCCGCAGGAAGGGAAAGTGCTGCCGGGAGAGACTCAAACTCCACTCCACTGGTGAGAAGCCCCTGCAGGAGGAAGTGAAGGAGCACAGTGAGGGGGCATAGCCCAGACCCATACTAGACAGCCAACCCTACTGAGCTCTGGGACATTCGCGGCAGGGACTAAGGGGATGAGAATGCCAGCAGCTTTTCAAAACCCACAGAGAACTTCAAGGGAGACTGGTGTGATCTGGGCATTGAGAGTAGGGTGGTGAGCAAAAACTCCAGCTGGGGTTAAGCCTTGTGTGTCATCATCTGATTCCTTGTGTTGCTGTTTTGACAAATGAGAATGCAGACCCAAAGAAAAATAAATAAATATTGCTTTTCAAACACACAAAAAAATATAGTGTGGAAATATCTCAGAAGTTGATTTCACTCCCAGGGCATCTATGAATTATTCATTCATCTCAGTGTAGAGCAGGCACTAAGCTTGCTAGTGAGCCACATGGGTCCCCAGCCTCAAAAGGCTGCCCCTTGACAAGAGAGTCTCATCAGTGTAATAGGGGCAATCTATTCACAAAGGCAAAGTCATGATCGCTGCCACCCCCTCGGAACCCGTGTTGAACACTGAATAAGCAAAAATGCCCAGCAAAGAAGCAAAGGCCAGAAGAAGCCTTGAGCAGCACAGGCATGATTATGCTCTAGCAAAGACAAAAACAAAAAAGAAGGGGAAAGTAAAAAGGAAAGACCATTATCAAAGTTCATAAACATCTTGGAGTAAATTCATCACACGATGTGCAAGACTTCACGGCAGCTACAGAGCATGACCAGGACAAAGAGGACCTCGGCAGAGCAAGGATCCGGAGATTCTCAAGTGGAATGGCTTTCCACAGTGAAATGGTCCAAACAGTAGCAACTTATCTTGGATACACTGCTCCGGAGTGAGTGTGCTGACTCTGTGAGCCCACTACTCACAGCGGAAGGAAGAACGCCAACTTTAAAAAGAGGGAGGCTGGGAGGGACCCTGGGGGAATAAGCTGGGATGGTAGGTGTTGAGTGTGAACCACATGAGTCTGTTGTGCATCTACACATATACATATGTGTGTTGTGTATATGTGTGCACACACTTGCACAGCTTTCCCAACTCTGTCTACATAGAACACCAGAAGCAAAGGTACTCTGGTGCCAGTGCTCCTATGATGCATATGAGGTGTGGAGAGGTACCACGGGTAAGAGTGGAAGAAGAAAGCCAATTATATGGCTATTGTCCCTAAGCAAAATACACTGACACTTACTTACGTTTAAGCTAGCTGAAGCCAAATGGAAGGTGTTAATGCATCTTCAGGGTAGGTGGAAAGTATATAAGCGTTTATGCCTAAAATGCTTCTTAATTATTTAAGTTTCTGACCCCAAGTTGTGTGCTATCTCCAAGGAGAGCTTTATAGTTTCTTACAACTTTATACTCTTCTTAATTTTTTACAAAAAGCACATATTATTTTTAAATCAAAAAATAAATGAAATCTACTTTTAAAGATTTGTTTTTTCATAAGCCAGGCATAGTAAACATGCCGTGAATCCCAGGACTTGGGAGGTAGAGGCAGGTGCAGTTCTGTGAGTTGAAGGCCAGCCGGTTACATAGTAAGACTGTCCCAAAAATAAAAACAAGGGAAAAAAAATATATAGAGCCGCAGCAGCTACCATCTGGCAGTACCAATGAATTCTCATGGAGGGGAGGGCAGATGGCTCAGCAGTTAAACAGTACACCAAGCAAGAAAGAGGACCAGAGTTCAAATCCCCAGAACATAGATAAATACCAGGTTGAGTGTGAAGACTGACCTTTAATTCCAGCCTCAGAAGGAGGAGAAGAGATCCCTAGCCATATTGGCAAGCTCTGCATTTGATTGGGAGATCCTGCCTCAAAAAAACTAAGGTGGCAGGGTGGTGATGGCACACTCCTTTAATCCCAGCAGAAGCAGAGACAAGTAGATCTCTGAGTTCAAGGCCAGCCTGGTCTACAGAGTGAGTTCTAGGACAGCCAGGGCTACACAGAGAAACCCTGTCTTGAAATAATAATAATAATAATAATAATAATAATAATAATAATAACAACAACAACAACAACAATTGAAAAAAACAGTAAGGAAGAGCTGCAACATCAAGCTGGGGCCTCCTCGTGCACACATACATTTACACACATGAACGGGAAAGGCCTCAAGGGATGGATCCATGGAACATGCACAAAGACCTAGCATGAGTCCCACAGGAAGAGGCTATATAGCTCTCCTTCCCTGACCACAGAAGTCGGTGAGCTGTTCTCAGGGGCATGACAACAAAATGAGTGGCCATCTACAGGGCTCAAAATCAGAGCAGCAGGGTCACAGCCATGCAGTGTAAACATTCCTCTCTTACTAAACCACAACCTGTACTAAACCTTGAGCCCTGACCTGCAAATGACCATTTCAAATCTATAGTCAATCAATTAAGATCAGTGTGTACATAAATTGAAGGCTTACTTGTAGATTCACAACACTACTGAGTGACAAGCAAAAATGCAGGAATGACGGTGCATAGCTTTCACACACGGAAGAGACCTTAGTTAATCAAAAGTAAAATCAGATGTACATCAGTGGATGTATATGTCCAGAGTTAAGCAAAACGGTGTTTTCAGCTTAAGCTAAGTGGTACACATACCATGTTTTCCACGCGGAGCTCAAACGGCATTGGGTTGTACACCATCAGCTGAACTTCACACACATCTCCTTGAACCCACTGGAAATCTACAAGACACATACAGAGAACTCCAGGGTGAGTTTGTACCACAGCTAGTCCCGGTTTGTTGCCGTGTCAGAGTGGGTCATATACTTGCCCTGACATGCGCAGCTCACACTGAATAGTCTGCTCAGCTATGAAACACAGCAGACCAGTGATGGTGGCTGGGGCTTCCCTAGGCAGGGGCAGGAGCTGCTTGCAGGAGACCTAGATCCTGACGACTCTGTGCCCCCCCTAAAGCCTGGTCAGACATACTCCCGATTTACTGCAACAACCTGCTACACATAGCAACACACACACACACACACACACACACACACACAAATACAACTGCCACAAAGGTCTCTGAAAGGCCACCACTGAGGAGCACTCTCTCACTTAGTCCAGAACAACCCTGAGTCAGTTTCAGAAATCCCACTCCACAGATGACACAACTAGAGCCCAGGGTGGCACTATCAGTATCCACAATGGCCCCTGACAACTCCAGCCGGTCCTGGCCACTGCTGGCCCTTGGGGCAGCTGCTGACATCAACACAAGACTTCGCAAGGATATGCGGTCCTATTGCAAATGTGGTGTGGGGGTTTGCACAGCCCTCAAGGGGGCCGAAGCAGGAGCATGGGCGGGGGGGGGGGGGGGGGCAAGCCAGAGTGGAAGGCAGAAGATCCTGTGTCAAAACAAAGAAACTATGAGACTGCACCCTAAAGAACTGTTTAGGAAAAGTATCACACCATTTGTTTAAGATAAAAAATGTCAAAGGAGAAATTGTGGGAGCTGGGATAGATTTTTCTTCTCTGGGGTGACAGTACTGGGTCTGATAAAACTGTGAGACCAATTACCAACATTTTTTAGTAGAATCTGGTGACCACAAGAGCATTAAGCAAACATGATGCCTCTCAGCACAGGGCACAGCACCACTGGCTCCCCAGGTTGTACATCATCAAAGCCATTTCCCCGCCTCCTCTACAGGAAGTTGTTAGAGCTTCTTTTTATGAAAATAGTCTACATTTGCAGAAGAGACCAAGGCAAACACTGTCTGGGATAGCAGGCTTGTCCAAACCATGTGGCCCCACAGAGCATCATGAATTTATTTCAAATATTATGAGATCTTTGATTTTTGTTTGGCTAGTTGGTTGAGTGTTTGTTTTGTTTTTTGAATAGGGAACTCAATTGGGAGGCTCTCAAGTGTGAACGCTGTAGATGACAATGTTGTCTTAGAGTGTTGTATTAGACAGGCTGACCAACTCCAGCAGTTTGCACAGCTGCAGGGTGCTGAGACCACAGGTAAAAGCCTTCCTGTTTTCATGCACAGGGAAGTAAACCATGAATGCCAAGGAAGCACTCCAACAATGAGCTGCATTTCAACTCCAAGTGTATATTTTAGGTGGAAATTTCCTTTATACCCTATGGCTTCTAATGTCTTTCTGGAACTATCCTGGTTAGTGAGTCCCTGCTGGAGGTCTGAGGACTATGTATCCTTGACTGAAATTTTAAATGTTTCTAAATGAATCTCTGGCTGTAACAAGAGAGTCACCGAGGCATCAGAGACATGGTGGGTCTTGGCGATGCCCTTGAGGGGTTACAGGTGGGTCCTGGAAACATGTCCTCACTCCTTGCCAGCCTTTGTGTTTGTCTGTGAGCCAGTGTGGCTGCGTCTTCAGCTCTGCTTTTTGCAGGGAGACCATGGTCCAGGCATCAAGCTGAAGCAGAGTAGGATGAAGGGTCTCCTAGAATTTTTGTTTGTTTTGAGACAGGGTCTTGTCTTTAAATAATAACCCAGCTACATGGGGTGATGGAGAAGTCAGTGAACCAGCGCAGGAGAACCCTATCCTCTGCCTCCAATAACGTGAAGGGAGATGCTCCCATCAGAGGCTGTACCACATGTCTCAAAGGAGCAACTGTGTATCTCCTCCCCATAATAATGCTGAGTAGGAAATGCCATCCGCCACATGCTCTGTAGAGCAAAGGAACAGTGGTAAGGAACCTGTGTTTGGAGCTGACTTTCTTTTGTGTGTGCTGGAGGAGGTGGGGAGTTCAGCATAGTTTCTCGGTATAGTTCTGGCTGACCCAAATCTCTCTCTGTGGACCATATCTGCCTGCCTCTGGCTCCCAAGTGCTGGAACTAAAGGAGTGTCTCACGGTGCCCAGCTTGGGGCTGACTTTCAAAACCAAAGACCAAGATGGAATGCCAATGACTCGAACACACCTTCACAAGAAACCGCCAGCACTCAGTATCAGCTGCCTTCTCTTGAAACATTAGCCCTCATCTCCTGCTTTACTTCCTGCTTAATTGCTCTTATGCTCTCTATGAGGCAAGCTCTCCTGCAGCTCAGGCTAGCTCACTGTGCTAGCCAAGGATGGCTTCAAACTTCTGGTCCTCCTATGCCCTCCACCCAAGAGCTGGAGTTACCAATGTGCATGAGCGCACCCAGTACACTCAGTGCTGGGGATCCAGCCCAGGCTTTGTGCGTGGGCACTCTCCCAGTGAGCTACACACCAGCTCCACCTTCTCTCTCATTTTCACAGTGAAGTTATAAAACATACAGAGCCAAACCAGGGTAGGCCACCCTGCTACCTCAAGGTAAGGTCACTCTATGCCTGCCCAGGCTTCCCCAAACCCCATGGGCTCCACTCTGGGATTATTGGTGACACCAGAGACAGTTGTTAACAGGCCCACTTGCATCCTACCCTGACAGTCACTTCTTGTGTGTTTGTATTCTACCTGCATGAACTGGACAGGAAAAATGTGTTGGGGGTAGAGACTTGTTCTCACATAGACAGTACCCAACTTATATCCCAGTAAGTCCACCTGAAATTGGAACTATCCTAAATCAAAAATAAAAAATAAAAAAAAAAATAAAATAAAGCATTTAACTAGCCAGAAGCGTTGAGGCATGTCTGTAATACTGGCACTTCAGAGGCTGAGGCAGAGAGCTCTGGAGTGCAAGGCCAGCCTAGGCTACATGATGAGTTTGGGGTGAGCCTTGGCTACGTGGTAAAACCCTAATTCAAGAAAATATAAATGCACTTCACATGCACCACCTAGCAAACATCATAGCCTCGCCTAGCCTCCGCAAGGTGTTCACATGCTTCTAACAGCCTATAGTGGAGCAGATCCATCCACCACAACGTTTATTGCAGAACAAAGTGCTTAACCGCCATGCTTTAGACTTGGGGTGAGCATGTCTACAGGTTCAACTTTAGCCAGCACTGGACGACTATCACCTTTGGAGGAAGTGACAAGGACCAGCGTGGTGGCCCTGTGAGCAGACCACAATGATTCTATAAGAGGGGTAGTACCAGTAAACACACATGTTCCCCATCTCTGCCATGTGATACCCCAGGTCTCAATGGCTTCTAGACCATCTATGAATCATCTTTCATGAAATAATTTTCTAAAAATCAGGGCAATGAGCAACTGCTAGTCTTAGGGCAATACATGAAATAAATGTCCAGGGAAGTGTGTACACAAGCATATGCAAGTGCACACATACACGGGAAAATAGCCAGAAACTTGATCCTAACCCCCAGGAGGGAGGGAGGACACAGACAGTGGCCTACCTATTTTTTTGTTGCGTTCTTCTCCACGGTTGTGTGCGATGATTGGCGAATAGATGAAAGGGCTCTTGGTGGACATGTTTTGCCCCAGCAAGCTTTTCACCTTCTGTGGCCGGAGGCTGGTAGGGAGACTCAGCAGCTTGACGCACCTATCAGTGAAGACACAGCATGGCGCTCGCTGTCAGGGCTCTCATTCTGGACCATATATATATACATGCTGACCACAAAAACATAAGATGAGTTGTGGGAAGAGAAGAGCTCCCACTTCATAGGACCAGGTAGCAGGATAAATGTACCAACCCAGCAGGCTAGGAAGGAGCCGTCCTTCCAGGGCTGGGGATCAAGCCAGCCTTCTGCCACCTTCTCCAACACAAAGGTTCCCTCTATAAAATGAAGGCCCAGTCAGGCAAGGATGGAGCTCCAGATCCTGGCTCAGGGCTCGCCGCTCTGCCATCTGTGGCTCACTCCCCTGACAGGGCTGCCCACAGCAAGTAGAAGCCGGAGCCTATCCGTGGACCAGAGGATACCACAGGACAAGGTGTGGATCCGCACACCATGTTCTTCTTGGGAACAGCTGCATCCACTGCCCCGTGCTCATGTTCACAAGGTAAAAGCATTAATGATAACTTTAGAATCAGCAAGATGAGCCAATGTCATACTAAGGAGAAAAATTTAGCAGTTCCCCTCAGATTAATTCAACCAAGAGTGAGTGCAAGTTTGAGTTCTCCACTTCCCCCCATGTTTTATGTCATCTGTACTTCGTGGTTTCTGACTTCTCTGTAGTCTGCCTTGTCGTGAGTCTGATCTGCCCCTACTGCCTGTGTCCCTAGCTCTGTACGTATTGAACATCATAGAAAGCATCTCATGGGGAAGGAACGGGGGACGGGGGGTGCTTTACAGAAATCTATAACCGAGTTTTATAACAGAAGAAAGTAGCGACTCCAACTGGCCCCAACTGACTCAATACAAAGGACACAGCAAGCATGCTATCGAGTTACATCCATGCAGCTTTCAACATGTATGGTAGATACTTGTTGAAAGGGGTTGTTATTCACCTGTTGACTGTTTTCAGCAGATGATTACCACAAAATACACATACAGTGCTCCGAGTCAGGGGCATGGGGCAATACATAACTTAAGATTAAACGTACACATTAGTGTAATTGTACAAGTTGACTGGGATGGGAAATCCAAAGCAAGTAACGTTGGTTGTTACACAGTTCTCTTAAAGGCACGTTAAACAAACAGGCTGCACATACAGCAAGACAGCGGTCTTAACTGATCTCAAGGGGGTACTACTAACTTGGCTGTGAGGTCCAGAAAAAGTTCCAGCCTCTTTGAAAGGAAGCGATGTTTTCACAGAAATGTACCACCCACTGCGTTCACAGTCATCCAAGTCGACTATGAATTGGTACCTGTTGGAAGCTGAGCACCTGCAGTCTCCATGCTACCTACTCAGTAGGCACCATCTCAAAAGCATCTTCACTCAAGTGCTACTATTATCTCCCCACTATCAACCAGGAAGTGACAGAAGAGAGATGAAGTGCAGAAGAAACACTGGCCCCAAACCACAGCACTGTGAGGCCTCTGGGACCAGACTGGCCTGGTGGCTAAGATCAGGAACACGCTCGGCCAGACCAGAATAGACAAGGAAAAGGATGAGACAGAACCAGGTGTTCCCCACCCCACCTCCTAGCCTCTGAGAGCAGGAAGGAAAAGTCCCACATACAGCGTCACCCAAGGGCTGAGAAGAAGCCACCCAGCAGCAGCCTCCTGGTCCCTTACATGGCAGTCCTGGAAAGCCAAGAGTTGAGGAGACCAAGAACAAGACAGCAAGGTCTGGGTCACTAAGCACCCACAGCAGGCCACTGTGGTATCTAGGATGTCACCCATTCACACACCAGCCTGAGCGAGTAGGACGCACTGTGCTGTATGCAGTAAGTCACTGCGGTCTCGGGCACAGTCCAACCCACACTGACTAATAAGAAGTGTCTTACAGAGAGCTGATCTCACTTGGAAGGCATGGACCCTGAGCCCCTGAGGAGTACAGCCTCCCTGTGCCACGAGCCTCCGCAGCACTCAGTACCCAGCCCCTGACAGGGTTCAAGTCACACACAAGGGATACACCCACCAACCACAATACCCGCCTGAGGAAGGCACTTAGAAAATGAGGTTTCTCTCTCAGATTCCTTCTCTGCAAGCACTCCTCCATTGCACTGCCAGCTGGGACCAGAGTGGCCTCACAGTTGTGTTTTGAATCAAGCTGTGAGCTGGCCGAGGACCAAGGCCTTGTCCAGCACTTGAACCTGTTGCGCTCAGTGAATGTAGAGAGTTTGCTCCCCCAAAGCGGAGTTTCAAATTCAGTGCCCAAATCTTCTGACGCTGAGCACTGTGGCAGAAACTCATTGCTGACTGCAGGAAACCCATGCTTCATGTGCACGCCCCAGCACGGGGACCCTGCCTAAGGCTAGTGACCCTCTCAGACTGAGATACACCTTGAAGTTGATACAAAGACCCTCATTACAGTCTGGAGGACCTACCCCTGGGACGACACACACTGATGGCTTTGAGGTCCCTGAAGCTCACACAGGGCTTTTGTTCATAAAACCAGCAAAGGAGAGGTACTCTGGTAATACACGTTGCTGGAAGGACGTTTCCTTTCTTTGTCCCCCAATTTTCATAGCAGGATAACTCTTGGAAGACAGACACAGCCTGACCCTGCCTTCGTCCACTGCTCACCCAGAGGGATGGTTGAAGGCGAGAAGAGAAGCCTGTGTGCACTTCTTGGTCTAGCTCTCAGGGCAGCCTGCATGCTACAGACAGTGCGAACTCTGTGTCACTCTGTGTGTGCTGACCCAGGACCTCCCATGAGAGAGGCTTAAAGCAAAGGACAGCTCACACACCTGTCTGACCTGAGCCATGCCTAGCACCCTATTTTTCATCTGCCTGGAACAAATGTTCCTGCACGTTCTGAATGAAGGCAGGAAAAGAGGAGTGGCCTTCAGATCTTTTGCAGGGAATTCTGGGGATGCTGGAGGAAACAATGTCATGGCGCCTGGCACAGAGTAGGTCAGCAAAACCTTTCCTCCTTTCCCAATCTTAAGGCAATGACTATTGGCTGACAGAGAATGGCTTCCGGTGCAAAATGGCAGTGCTAGACACAAGAGAGAGATGCTAGGTCTTGATGCTGGCTATAACCATACTGCTGGACCAGAGTCAGGCAGAGCCGCCAAGCCTGAGTGTATACTTGAGGGTAGGACAACTCATAACAAGGAGCACTTTCTGTGTCATTCCACGGCCCCACCTGAAAATGAGGTGTGGGTGGGAATTTTGAGGAGTCCTGCAGTCAAACAGACAAATGGCTGCTTTGTAGCATATGTCAAAGAATTCTGAGGACACAGTCAGCCAGAAAAGTGACCCTGTGCACTTATGGTGTACACTGGTGACTCAACCTTTTCCATCAAGTGCCATTTTATAAAATTTGCCCCCCAAGAAAAACCATTGTTGAAGGTTCCTGACCTAAAGGCCACATGATTCATTTAGCCTGAATCCCTGCTGAGCAAAGGATGCTGGATGCTGGATCTGACAGACGAAGCTGCTGCGACTAAAGCAGAGTCCGAGGGTTCGAGTGTCCAGGATGGGATTCTCTCAATACAGTGCATTTGGAGATGGTTGTCATTCAGAATCCCGTGTCTCCTTGGCATCCTATGGCTAATGTGGATCCCGCTGAGCAACAGTGGGATGCTATCTAGGGCAGTGCTTGCAAACATGCCACTTGAGAAGGATGGCATGGGACCTAAAGGGGCCCTTCCTCTGTGCCGTCTCATTCTCCACCCTGTGGCCAGGGGAAACACATAGCTTCTGGCCGATGTTCCAGGTCAAAACTCTAGCTCAACACTCCCATGTCACTCTCATGGGAGGGACAGGTTTCGGTCAGTGTAGATGCCCCTGTTAGCTAATTCAGGAAGACATTAGTCATTCCTGGACCCTATGAAAAGCTCTTCTCAGACAGTCTACCACATGCTGGGGGTCATGGTGTGGACCTATAATCCCAGCACTGGCAAGTGGACACAGGAGGACCAGAAGTTCAAGGTCACCTTGGCTGTCCTTTAGCTCCCCATGTGCAGAGTTCTACGGGAATGTTTTGGTCTTCATTGGCAGCCCTCTGCTGTGCCCACAGGCAATGGCAGTGACATCATTCAAAGATGACAACATTCCTGGCCATCGCTGAACCTCACAGATGACCAGAGACCCACTTATCTTGACCACTGAGTACACATTTCATTAAGCGGATCTCAGATCAGGCTTAAGCAGGGGTGTGCTTGGCTCTTGTTAACATGCCACTCTGGGGGTGCCTAGTTCATCCTCTCAGGTTGGCCTTTTCCTGTAAGTTGCTTAAAAAACAACAACAAAATTTTTCAGCAAGAACCAAGAAAGGACTGGACAGGAAAAGGCATAATCTACCTATTCTAAACACAAGAGATCATAGTTTTGAGGCACCTCCAACAAACTTAGCTTGGAACTAACACTTGTACATAGCACCCCTGAAATCTAACTCCCCAAAATGGGCTGCTTTTTTACACAACCTACTGTGCAGCATAGCAGGGAGCTGCGGTCCTCAGTGTTCACACCACCAAGCTCTTCCCCACCTCCAGGGGTCACTTCTATTCCCTTCCCCTGAGGCTTTCAATACTAAACTGATGAAGGATCCTTTGGATGTGGAGGTTACTATGGTTCCGACAGGAAGCAGCCAAAGGCTCGTGTGCTGAAGACTTGGCTCTGCAGCCCTGGTAAGAGGTTGCAGGATCAACTCTGCACTTGCCCCATTGGTGTGTAAACCCATTGATGAGATCACCGTGGAGCAGGCAGGAGAATGACTCACCCGCCTTCTCAGTGTCCTTAAGACTCACTCTAGTAGCCGGGCACGGCAGTGCATGCCTTTAATCCCAGAACTTGGGAGGCAGAGGCAGATAGATTGATGTGAGTTTGAGGCCTGGTCTATATAGTGAGTCCAAGAGAGCCAGGGCTACACAGAGAAACCCTGTCTCGGGGGGTGGCAGGGGGGACCTCAGTAATGACACTGCCTGCTACAAATCTGTCAAGAATATTTTTGATTCTCATTAGGCAAAAGAAAAATCTCTAGACTTCCCCTCCTCCTTTCTTCTAGATGCAGATGTATTATCTGGAGCTTCTGCAGCTATAGGGTAGTCCTGTGGTAGAGAAGAATTAAAGATTAGCCATTTGGTTCCATTTTTTTCACAGAGAAAAAAAAACAACCTCCCTCTGGGTTGCAGGAAACAAACAGTTCCCCAGTGCTGAAGCTATCTCACAGGCCACCTAGAAAGGGGTTCATAGTGGATGCACTGCCTTGACCTAACATTGAAAGATGCTTAGGAGAGAATCAAAGGGATTCCCCTGAGAATCTGCAGACAAGGTAGTGTGGGGCTGTGCAGAGGATCCAGCATGTGCCACGTACCTTAACCACTCAAAGAGTTTCCATAGGGGAATGAGGGCACAGGACCAGGCAAGTAGGGGCTCAGACTCAAGTGAGCGGCAAAGAATACCACAGAGGACCAGACAAGGTATATGGAAATAACATAACATAACATTAGGATGGAGCAATGCATGCTGGGAGAAGCCCTGGTGGGAGCAGGCCTGACCCACACAGTGGCCAGTCACCAGGACAAGTACAGCCATGAGTCTCTGAAAACCATCGAGAATAGGTTTACACATAGAGCAGCAAATAGTACATGAAGCCAGACTTTAGAGGACTTCCTATGGCCACATCAAGCAAGAGCACTGGGCATCAAGAGGTTGGGCACAGGTGAGTGACATGAGAGCATGCTGGTGGGCCATGAAGACATAGTGGCAAAGGTGGGCATCCCAGCACACTCACCCTGGCACACACTGATGCGGTAATACTGTCCTCATCCAACCTGGGTGAGAACATAACAACCCAGTAGTTTTCAGGCAATGTACTGTTTCTGAACATAAGGTTTAAAATATCCTCAATGACAAAATGAAGGTTTTCTGCGTGGCTACAAGGTGCTGGGTGCAGGGTGCTAGGTGCTGGGTGCTGGGCACCAGGCACTATGTTGCATGCACTCCCACAAGTGTCAGCTCAGTTCAGACAGAACCAAACAAGACAGTGCTTTAAGCTTTAAGCACACTTCAGATGAGGAGAAGGAAGCTCAGAAGCACATGCCCTCAGCAACAGAAGACCCAGGAAAGCCAACATCAGCTGTGGAGCTCCTAGTGCACTGCGGTATGTCCTCGGATCCTTGAGGGCAGTTCTCTTTGCCCTCCAACTTCCCAGAAGATGGTTGGGCACTGGGATGCCCAGGTGCAGCACCGAGAGCCCAAAACATCCTATTATGCAATGTTATCTCCATTTAAAAATGACCCAAGTCACGATGCAGATAGAGAATTATTAAGAAAGGCTTTTCTAGCCCTTAAGTTTGAACACTGAGTCATTCCCTCAATGCCAAGTCAAACACCTTCCCCTTTAAATCTTACTCACAGAAACACCCAGAAGGGACCCTTTCCTTTCCAACCCCTATCAAGGATGAAAAACAACATGCCCCCCCCCCCCAGGGAGGGATGGAGAGTGCCCTGCCTCAGGCCTGCAGGTGGTCTGATTCTAGCAGAAACAGAGCCCCACTGTGGGGTGGGAATCTAGCCTAAGGAAGGCCCCAAAGTCAGCTTGCTGTTTTCTACTGAGAATAGGGCTCAGCAGGCAACTAATTGCCTAGCATCTGAAAACATCACAGAGAAGTTGGGTTTTATTGGGTTTGGTTTAGTTTTGGTTTGTTTGGGTTTGTTGTTGTTGTTGTTGTTGTTGTTGTTGTTTGTTTTGGGGGTGGTTTGGTTTGTGTGTGTGTGTGTGTGTGTGTGTGTGTGTGTGTGTGTGTGTGTGTGTGTTCTCTTGTTTTGTTTTGTCTTGAGTTTTCAAGACAGTATCTCCCTATATAGCCCT
This sequence comes from Acomys minous, assembly GCF_964271855.1. NCBI lineage: Eukaryota > Metazoa > Chordata > Mammalia > Rodentia > Muridae > Acomys > Acomys minous. The sequence goes on from NC_140493.1 coordinate 52,904,260, forward strand.
GGCTGGCTGTCCTAGAACTCACTATGTAAACCAGGCTGGCCTCAAACTCCGGGACCCACCTGTCTCTACCTCCTGAGTGCTGAGATTAAAAGTGTGCGCTACCACACCTAGCTAGAAAGTTAACCTGTAACCCTAGCACTCAGGGGGTAGAAGCAGAAGCTCACACAGAGCTTTGCTGAAGTCTCGTATCAGTAGTAACAGACACCCACGGAGGGCTGAGCTGTATGATACCATCCTAGCGCACCACGGGGCTCTGAGGGGAGCCCAGGCCCCTCCACAGCAAGGCCCAGGGCATACAAAACAGATGAAAGGTGTGCCCAAGACAGAATGGGGGGGGAACCCTAGAACTGCACACTTCCACAGCAGGATGTCACACTACAACTGCCTCTTTTCAGCCTTCAAACAAACCTTTCTGAGATTCGTAAGCTCCTCCGTGAGACATGTGCGTGGTGCAAGACCCATGGTACCTGGTTCCCACTGGTGCAGCAGGTGCATGGGCTAGATATCCCGAGGCCTTGAGGGGCCCTGACTGCAGCCACAGGGGAGTGAACCAAGACACTGGGAGCAGAGAGATGCCTCAGTTCCTGAAGAGCTGCAGGGAGTCTGCCCACACTTGTGAGGAGGAGGCTGGCAGGATCCGGGCACTCTCCATCCTGGACTAGCAATCAGCAGGGTCCCATCTGTCCACAGCTCTCCCACACAACGGGCATGGACCACAGCAGCTCCAGACCACCACTACTATAAGCTATTGTCACTGAGACCTGAAGTCAAGCTCAAGTAGGTGATGGGGGGGCGGGTGGAAGGGATATGGGAAGAGTTGGAAAGGAAAATGGGGAAAGGTAGATAGCTTCATATTTCATTATGGCATTCTCAAAAATAAAGAACACCTTTTTAAAAATGAGGTCATGAGCCAGAAGGCCAGCAACAGAAGCAGGACTCACAGTCTGAAAACCTGCCCCACTCCCCGTCCACCACCTCACCTGACAATGGGCAGCTTGGTAAAGGGCACGGGAGGCAGCGTGAGGCCGTCTGGGAGGGTGATGGGTTCCATCGTCCCGGGACACTTGGCCGTGTAGCTCTCCAGGCTTTGAGTTACGTCTTTCTTTTCTGAGGATAAAAACAAAACGGAATGTGGGATCGGTAGACAAAGCAGAAGTGGGTGGCTGCTGTTCAACTTGATCTGGCTTGATCTGGAGCAATCCAGGCTGGTCCACAAGGGAAGGTCCCATCAGAAGTGAAGGAATGGTGGCAATTCCTTGAGACGCACCGGCAGCCACCACCCTCAAGGCCCTGTGGATATGGAGGGAGCAGAGCTGTGACCCTCCAGGATATGCCCAGTACCAGGGAAATGTAGCCTGGCCAAAAACCATAAAGCCAGTGGGTAGGACCAAAACTCCTAGCATTTTGAACAGAAATTTCCCAGCAATTACTAAGCACCAAGGACCACACAAGGACCAGTCCTCCAGAGCCTACACTGTGGTTTGTCCATTTGACAGACATGGAACCAAATAGCCACAGTGCGGCTAGTGAGCTTTGCAAGGTAAACCCTGCTTGTCCCAGCCACTGCTACATCCGTAAGGCACACACATCTACCACCAGATGAAACAGAAGAGTGCCATTTTTAAAATCCTCTACTGAATGGAAACACATTTTGGTGGTTTGAATGAGTGGCAATGGGGGGGGGGCGCTCTCCCGTGTGTGCTTGTGCTCTCTCTGTCTCTCTCTCTCCCTCCCCCCCCCCCGCCACCCCCCACCTGCTGCTGTGGGTCAGGATATAAAGCCTTCAGCTACTTCACCAGCACCATGCCTGTCTGCTTCCCACCTTAATCATCACAAACTAGCCCACTGAAACTGCAAGCAGGCCTCCAGTTAAATGCTTTCTTCTATAAGAGTTGCCTCAGCCGCGGTGTCTCTACACAACAATAGACCAGTGACTAAGGCATGGACCATGTCGAATTCAAGACGCCTGGAAGCGCCTTAGTAGAAATTGCATAGCCAAATTACACATTGGAGAAAGACGGCATCTTTACCAAATGGTGTTGGAAAACTGGATATCTATGTGAACAAGAAGGAAAGTTGGTTCTTGTCTTTCCCCTGCACACAAATCAATTCCAAATGGATCAAAGACCTTAATGTGAGACCTGAAACTCCGAAAGTTCTGGAAGAGAGCACAGGGAAGAGAGCACACTTCAGGATACACACCCAGGTAAGGGCTTTCTGAATAGACGTCCAGTTGCCCAGGAAACGGGACCAACAATCCACAAGTGGGGCTCAGGAAATTAAAAGGCTGTGCTGCAAAGGGAACTTCATCAACTGAAGAGGCGGTCTAGAAAATGGGAAAAGCTTTGCCAGCTGTACACCAACTGAGGATTAGTGCCTAGAATATACAAGGAACTAAATTCTAAACACGAAAACAAACCACCCAATTAAACAGTGGGCTGTGGAACTGAACAGACAGTCCTCAGAAAAAGAAATACAAATGGCTAAAATATTTTTTTAAACTGTTCACCATCCATAGCCATGGAGGTGGGGGTGCAAATTAAAAGTACTTTGAGATTTCATCTGACCACAATCAGAATGGTCAGGATTAAGAAAACAAAAGACAACAAATGCTGCTGGGGAGGCAGGGAACAGGGAACCCTGGTGTGCTGTTGGAGGGAGTGCAAAGCAGTGCAGTTGCTATGGAAACTGGTGTGGCAGTGCCTCAAAAAAAGAAAAAAAAAGAAAAGAAATCAACCTAGCATGTGCAGTACCTGTTACACAATGGATTTTCACTCACTTATAAAGAAAAAATGAAATTGTGAAATCTGCAGGTAAGTGGATGGAACTGGAAGACAGCATACTGAGCAAGGTAACTCAGACTCAGATTTAAAAAAAAAAAAATCACATGCTCCCACTCATATCTGGCTCTTAGCATTAAACCTGTAGAAGCCAGGAAGCTAGAAAAGGGCTATTGGTGGGGTGAGGTTAAGACAGATCTTAAAGGAGTGGGGCAGCCAAGGATGAGATGAAGGGGAAGGGGACTCACGAGGAGGGGGGCTTGGGTGGAGAGGGGGATGAGAAGGTAGGACAAAGGAGAGAGCGGCAAGGCATGAAGTAACACCTGGGAGGTTTAAAAAGCTATACGGAAATGTACTATTTTAAGAGATAGATAGATAGATAGATAGATAGATAGATAGATAGATAGATAGATAGACAGACAGACAGACAGACAGACAGACAGACAGACAGACAGACAGACAAATGATAGATATTGTTAAGAGTTTAACTGGAGTTACCCTACACACAGAAACAAAAGACAGAGCTTGCCAAACAAATGAGCAGCCCTTGGTGGGGGAGTGAGTTACTTCTCCTCAACTTATTGGTCATGGGTGTCCCAGAGAGTCCCAAAACAATACGAGCTATCATCACTGCTCCTGGTTACCCACCAGAATTTGATGTTAAGAACTGACTGAGAAGACACTGTACACTCTGGTCACTGCATAGGAAGAAATCAAGTTTGTACTGACCAGGAAGTTTCCATCCTGCTGGCTAGTGCTAGATGGTGCTATGTAGGCTACAGGGCAGCAAAGGCATTAATAGTCTTGGCCACTATGAACCTGTGAGTTACAATAATGAGCCAAGTGGCAAGACATTCCCATGGCTTCAACAGTGACAGGAATGCTATGGGAGTTATTTAACACTCTCTGATTAAATCATAACTCCACAGGAGGAAATATGGCTGGCATAGTAAACCTGGCCAAGAACCCATGGCCGGAGAGCTCACAGGGCACAGAGCGAACTTACCACTATTAGTCCGCTGAATAAACATGACAGCAAACTGCCTTCTAAGTCTCTATCGCTATACCACCAAGATTAGCGCAGCATTCAGTCCTTGTCTTAGTCACTGCCCTGTTGCTGTGAAGAGACACCATGACCAAGGCAACCCTTATGAAAGAATGTAGTTAACTGGGAGCTGGCTTACAGTTTCAGAGGCGTAGCTCCTTATCGGCCTGATCCACAGGCTGAGAGACACTGGGGCTGATGTGGATTTTGAAACCTCAGAGCCCACTACTAGTGACACACTTCTTCCAACAAGGTTACATCTACTCCAACGAGGCCACCCCTCCTAAACCTTCTGATTCTTAAATAGTGCTATTCTGTGATCACTAAGCATCCAAATATATGAGCCTGGAGGGGTCATTCTTATGCAAACCACCCCAGTCCTCATCGGAGAGGCTTCTAAACACCATGGATAATTGTTAAGGCAGAAACCCCACAACTGGTCTGAGTACCGAAAGTAAGTGTCAATGGATTGCTCAGCCACAAATGGGACGTCTACGTTACACCTACACACACCAAGGAGTAAGCGCCATCACAGAGGAGGGGTGGGAAGAGTGTAAGGGTCAGAAGTCAAGGAGGACCAGGGCAAAACAGTGACATCTAGACGTGACAGACACACTTCTCTCACGGAACTTGCAGCAGCTATGTTTGCTTGTACAATTTCAAGCTGGTCCACTTCTATCAGGGAGCAGGGAAGGCCTTACAAATCCCCGGCCCTGAGGAGCTACTGCCAACAATCAGTCCTTGTTAGGGTTTTGGTCCTTAGCAGGTGGACCGTGCCTCCAGTGATGGACCCACACCCAGGAGTAGATGGTACTCATATACATATTGGACTCGATGGGTGATTTTTTTAACTCAATGGGTGATTTTTGTTTTTAAAGGATGGGAGTTAGGGACTTGGGGAGTTAGAGTGCATCTGAGAGACTTAGGGAGAGGAGTGGAGACAAATAAGTGGATATAATCAAAATATACTATGAGATGTTTAAAGAATTAGCTAAATATTTTATTTTAAAATGATTCTTAGGAAAAAAAAAATAACAGTCCAAAGTCAGCTATTTAACTAACCACTGTAGAATTCAGGAAATAAATAAAATTATACTCAAACTAAGCACAGAGAAAATAATCAATGAAGTGTAAAATAAGGAGTACAACATCAAAGTCAGTTTCTGTGGCAGGGAGATGCTTGCCATCAAGCCTGATGACTAACCTGGGCGAGATCTCTACAGCCAGCATGGTGGAAGGAGAGACCTGATGCCCTCTGACCTCTACATGCCCATCATGGCAGGAGAGCATGTGCATACATGCACACAATTAATTGATAAATTAATGTAAAAAAGTTGGCTTGTAAAATTATTAATAAACCTTTAGGAAACTCAAATCAGCGACCTAGGAATAAGAGATGGCCACAGGCACGCACACACAGTCCCAATTCAAAGTCCAGATTGTCCCTAAATTCAAAATCCTCCTGCCTCAGCTTAAGAAAATGCCACCAACCCTGACTTCAACAATCTACATGGCAAAAAAAAAAAAAAAAAAGGACTGAGCTTTTCTTCCCTCTGCTGCAGGACAGGTCACCTTTAAAGAAGGAAAAAGTCACCTGTCACCGTGACAAAGATTAATAATACAACAGCCAGGAAGACACCTAAGACCTGTCAGGAAAACAAGAAAACAAGCCTTTTTCTAACCGAATGCTGATGAGATCAGATAAACATGCGCGGAGCCACGTGAACTGCCTCGCACAGACATTTCTCTGCGTCTGCTCTTCACTTATCTACATGGCGACAGGCTGGGGCCCCTGGTAAGCAATCATTCAAGCTAGCAAGAGATTCAATATTCCTCTATGCTCCTTTCAAGTGTACAAACACATTCTATCAAAAATGAAAGGCAGTTATGTTAAGCTGTCAGCTTATTACATAATTACCCATTTAAACTGCTACCTAGGAAAACTTTTAAGCTCTCCAGAGGTTTTAATATAGCACCGGAAAGGAGAAAATACCTGACAAAGGCTCAGTAAACAACTAGAATCTGTTCATCCGCCATGAAGTATGGGTCAGGTAAACCCATGGCACTGTAACAGAATGCAAACCGACTCGAGCATGCACAGCACCAATTATGAAAGGTTTTTAATAACACAGAACACATCAGTGATGTTACGTTTAAGTCAGGTGCGGTAGCTGGAGTGTCCCCACAGGCTCGTGCATCTGAACACCTGGTCCTCAGATGGTGGCTATTTGGGGACGTTGTGGAAGTTCTAGGATGGGGAGCCTTATGGGGAAAAAAAATAGAGTTCATAGCCTTGCCCCGCTCCCAGCTTCCTCTCGGTTTCCTGTGCAGAGCTGACATGTAACCCCTCAGCTTGCTGCTCCTGTCACCACGCTAGGCACTGTGCTGAAGCCCTTGTATGCGTCACTGTCTCCTCCCACTGTCTCTAAAACTTTGTCAGAAGTACAGTTCATTGCCTCGGCTAGAGCAAGGCTTAGGAAGGCCAGTGCCAATCCTGGTCTATGAAGGAAGAAGTGAAGTGTGAAACGCCCCTCCCAACTCCACGTGCCTTCCGCCTCCCCACCAGCCACGAGCTCTTGCCTCTAATGTGCACAGCTTTCTCCCTTCTTTCCAACTACCCCGTACGCCACTCGGCAGTCAATCAACGCGGAGCACTGTCTGAGACAGGTCCCGCTTTCCGTTACTCACTAGGTGCTGAGGATCCTGGGGAAGAGCACACTATCCTGCCGCCTCTGCCTCCTCACGTACCTGCTGGAGTCTCACTTGATACAGTTTAGGACACAATTTGAGGACAGGCAGTGTGAAATTAATCGGCCCTTCTCTGGGTTAAAAACACGGTGAAATAAGGTAGGATCAAAGGTGAGTGTGGTCCCTGTCCCGAGAAAACCCATAACCTTGTGAGGTAATCAGATGGGCTGCAAGGAAATGGTGAGAGCTAAGGAGGGCTGGGCTGGCTACCACAGGAGCAGTGTGCAAACCACGCAGCATGCTTTGAGAATCAAAGACTGCCAAGAAACGTGTGGTGCCCGAGGGAAGGCTGGGAACATATGAAATTAGGCTGAACTGATGGTGTGAACCATGAATGTCTTTGCGACGGCACTGGACAGGTGAGGGGCTATTGCTGCAGCCTCTAGAGAGCATGCGCGGCTCACAGGTCAAGGAGATGACTTCAGCTTCATTGTGAACAACGACTAGATGGAGCAGATACAGAAGACAAGATGGCAGCTGAGGTTAAGAAGCCGCTGCTCTGGCCCAAGTAACAAGGCTGAAGTGTCTGACCCAGGGCTATGACCACAAAGCAGGGAAGAGGCATGGCGGAGGACAGAAGCTGAAGGTCATCAGAGTGACCGTAACACACCAAGAAAGGATGCAAAAGAACAAGACAAGGTGACTCCACGATGTTGAAGCTTCCAAGAACAGAAAAATGATATGACACCTTTGATGAAAACCAGAAACATGGGATGAAAAGGTAAGACGCTGGGAGCCAGACAGCCTTCAGCTGGAAACTGAACTCTCGAAGGTCACAAACCACCATCTAACTCCGCAAACATGAGCAAATTTTTTTGTTTTAAATCACAAAGAGTATTTTGAGCAGACCAGGAGCTCCACTCTTAAACCTCCATCATAAATCTTCAAAGATGTTTTTAATTTATGCCTCCATTGACCTTTTCTGTAATTACCGCTTTTAATAAGTTTTTTTTTTCATAACAAATAATTGTCTTTGATGCATAACTCATTTCGTGATGTGCCTTGAATCAAAACTTCTCTTGCAGCTGCTTGGTTTTCTTCCCCCAAGGTAACACAGGTGAACTAAAAGTGATAGCCCTGAGCCACACCCTGGAGGGCCCTCACCATCTGAAGGCCATTTTGATTTTAAGACAAGGAAGCCACAAGCTGCACCAGACTGTCCAGGGGACACTTCTCAACAGCAGGGGCTACCTGGCCTCAGCTGTGCCACTCTGTTTTCCTGCCCTCAGGGCTCACCTGCAAACGTATGGCTTCTGAAAGGTCGTCGCCCTAGCAACATGCACTCTCTCCGCTCTGACCTGTGGTGGTACTGTGATGAGAGCAAAGGTGACACGTGATCGCCATCTCCATGCTGTCAACTTTTTACCTTGTTGGTCTCCAATTCCAAACCCATCAGAGCCCACAAAGACACCATGCTCTGAGCTATAGCTTCGGATTATGCATACAAATTCACAAGTGCCTGGATTTTTGTGGCCTCCGTAGTGCCACTAAAACCTTCCTGAAGATGGATAAAATAAGACTGAAACGTTCGGACAGCCCCTGGATAACAATGGGTGGGGAGAAATGGCCACATAGGCAAGTGTGAGCACTGGCAGCCGGCCAAGTTCACTCATTAGCTGTGGGACACTTTTCCATTAGCCTTGTGTGCAGACCGGCATTTCTGTGGCATGCACCTTAGGGCAGCTGGTGGACAAGTGGCCCAAGGCTGGCACCTGAGTTCCGTTGCCGTCTGTAGCCCAGCACAGGTGCTCTGGACGTCCTGGCAGGAACAGGGAGGCACCTGGGAACTGAGGACACGTCTCCCCCACTGGAGAAGGCTGTCCATACAAGCAGCCAGGAAATGAACCCTGAGCTTTCTAATGGTAATAGTCTCTGTGTGCTTTTTCCAGCTCGAGTCGATACCTGCTACTTAGAAATCAATAAACACTATTAATTTTAAGTGCCTTTGATCCCTTTTTAAAATAATATCCAAACCAGCCTGAGCTGATACCTCCTTTCTCTCAGAGATCACTGAAACAGCAGAGCAGCAGCAGCTGAAGGCCCATGAGCCAAGCTGACTGCACTCTGCCAGCAGGGCTTAGGTGTGTGTGAAGCCGGCCAACGCGGGCACTGGTCAGCAGAGATGCTGGGACGTACAAGACACTCTTGTGCTGCATGAACTCCATGTCTACGCCACTGCCACTCAAACCCAGCAACAAAACAGTGTGTGACACCCTAACCTACACTAACCTCTTTTGGGGGAATGAAAATCAGTTTGCTGGCTAGAGACTGGCACCCTAGGAATGGATGGGATGGCATAGGCTGGGACAGCAAGGAATGAATCTTTATGAGGCCTAGCCCCCAGAAGTGCTGAGATAAATGTTTTTTTTTTTAAAAAAGAATGAATAAATTAATAAAATATATATTTTAAAAAGAAGATAAGGTGGCCGTCTGGGGAGATGGCTCAGTTGATAGAGCGCTTGTCGCACAAGCATAAGGATCTGTGTACAATCTCCAACATCCATTTAAAAAGCAGGGGGATGTGGTATGCACGTGTAATCTCAGGGCTAGGGAGGCAGAGACAAGCAGACCCCGTCGGGGCTCACCGACCAGCAGATCAAGACTAATTGGCAGGGCTGGAGAGATGGCTCAGTGGCTAAGAACAAGCACTGCTCCTTCAAGAGGACCCAAGTTTCACTCCAAGCACCCATATCAGGCAGCTCACAACCACTGCAACTCCAGGGGATCCAAGCCCACTTCTGGCCTCTGCATACCCACACAGAGACACGAGTACATATAATTAAAAAAATTTTTTTTAATTTTAAAAAGACTAATTGGCAAGCCCCAAGTGCCAGTGAGAGCCTCTATCTCAGAAGATTCAAGGTGGATAGTTCCTGAGGAGTGACTCCCAAGGCTGACCTCAGACTTCCACAAGCATACATGTACACACACGTGCATTTGGACATGTGCGCGTGAACACACATGCACACACACTAAAAAAAGAAAAAGAAAATCAGTCAGTTAGAGATTTAAAGATGAGAGTCAGGAAGAGCTAAAAATAAAGGCGCACCATCTGTTCCCACCTGTGAAAATCCTGCCCAGGCAGCAGCTCTGTGGTGACACCCTTAGCTGGGTGGGTCTTTGAGCTGGAGAACCATGTGCCACTGTGGGGGTGACCAAAACCTGTCATGGGTCAGTGCATGGCCACTGTGTTTCCGAAGTACTGAGTGCAGCCCATCTACATTGCTCTGATAAACCTCCAGCTAGCCTCACACTGACTTTTGAATTCTACGGTCTGAAACCAGGCTTGGGAGTGCAGAGAAATGCAATAGGCAGAAGAGCCAGGGAAAAGTCACCTGCCAGCTGCAAAGACCACAGCCCATACATTCTCCTGTGGAGAACAAGGTTCCTTCCCCGTATTTGTTAGGATTCTACTGATGTGATAAAAAACCATGACCAAAGGTAATTTGAGGAGGAAGGGGTGATTTTACATCATGAAAAGAAAGCTCAGGTAAGAACACAAAGAAGAACCTGAAGGTGGGAACTGATGTGGAGACTGGAGAGTGATGCTTACTGGCTTGCTCCACATGGGTTGCTCAATCTGCAAGACCCACGACCATCTATCCAGGGATGGCACTGTCCACAGTGGGCTGGGCCTACCCACATCAATCATTGATCAAGACAACGCCCCTCAGAACTGCCTACAGACCAACTGAGGCATTTTCTCAGCTGAGGCTCACTCTTCCCAGATGACTCTAGCTTATGTCAAGCTGACAAAAGGAAGAGGAGGAGAAGGAGGAAGAGGAGGAAGAAGAAGAAAAGGAAAAGGAGGAGGAGGAGGAGGATAAAGAAGAAGAAGGAGAAGGAGGAGGAAGAAGAAGAAGGAGAAGGAGGAGGAAGAAGAAAAGGAAAAGGTGGAGGAAGAAGAGAAGGAGGAAGAGGAAGAGGAGGAGGAGGAGGAGGAGAAGAAGAAGAAGAAGAAGAAGAAGAAGAAGAAGAAGAAGAAGAAGAAGAAGAAGAAGAAGAAGAAACACCTAACCAGGACAATGTGCGTCTCTACACACTCAACATTTCTCTCTCTCTCTCTCTCTCTCTCTCTCTCTCTCTCTCTCTCTCTCTCTCTCTCGTCACTCACTGACTCCATGAGCAACATAGAAGGCTATCAGAACAGGGAGCCAGAAGGTTCTGTAGTCTGAGAGCAGCACACATTGTCACACTCTCCTGGAGGTCAGAACCAGACCCAACCAATACTGCCTTCTTCCCGCTCTCCCTTTGCTCACAGCCCAGGCCAGGCCTGTAGACTCTCTCTAGCCCTCATAGCTAAATAATGACAAGACAGGTATTAACCCTCACATTCTGATGAGAAAACAAAGCCAGAAAAAAAAAGAGGGAAACTGATTTAACAAACATTTATTTCCTGAACCTAGATGAGCCACACTGGGCTGCCTGGGGATCCCGGGCATCTGGAGTTTTTACACAGAGTTCAGACACGGAGAATCATTACTGATATGCAATGAGGCAATGCCCATTACCTCTTCCATTTCCCTTTCTGTAACTGCTAGGCAGGGTAATTCTCTGTCAGAAAGGAAGTATCCTAGAAGAATGTTCCAGGCGAGACCTCTCCACCACCACCCCACCCTCAACCCCTCTAGTTCCCCTACCTCCCCACCCCCCCTCCAGGAAGCCTGGAGACAGACACAGGCACACAGGTTCACAGGAGCTAGAGGTAGAGTGGCAGCTGCTCCAGTTGGCTTGAGTAGGCCTGAGAATGTTCCAGAACATGTAGTACCTGCATGTGATTTCTGTACCACAGGAAACCCTCAACTTCATCTTGCTGTTATTTTTGAGCTGGAGATTGCCTTAAACTATGCCTATGTCATGGGGACCTTGGGATGCCTAAGTGCCCTTGATTGTTCTAGACCCAGAGCTGAACGGGACTGAGGTATGGGATCTAGTGCTCTGTACACTGGTGGACCTGTATACTGCATCATGGGACGGTGTCAGATGCTGCCAAGCACACACCTTGGCTGCCCCGATCCCACAGGGCCTTACCCCTTGCAGAAGGCACAGGAAAGCCTTTAGGCACCACCTTGGAATAGTCTATTTTGGTTCACCTAGAAGTTGTCAATTCACTGGTAAATCCACTGAAACATTAGAGATTTTGGACATCCTGGTAGTTTTTCTTCATCTCAGTATTTTGCACTTCCGGTTTCCCCATTAAGAATGTACTTTATTAGAAGATACCTATTATGTTTTACTGCATGGTATTTATCTCTTCAACACAGAAATCACAGGAAGTCCGTGCCCCCCGCCCCACCTCATTTCTGCAGGGTTTTGTTCAGTTCTTTCTGCCTGGTTCTGAACAAGCAAAGGGGAGCTCATCAATTGCACTAGAAACAAATTACAGCCTTTGCCTGAAGAACTCCCACCAGGGTTCTACACAACTGAACCATTCATACGCGCATCTCCCTTTCTCCCCTACCCAGGTAAAAATCGAAATATAGCAAATTAAAACTTTCAAATAATCCATATACCTTTTGCATGGAGAAAATGTGAAGGTAGGGAGCACGTGCTGAGAAAACACACACACACACACACACAAACACACACACAGTGATAACAGTTTTAAACTTGTCCCTTGTTTCCAGCTACAGTTCACACTGCAGATTGCCAGATGGAGCTAAGGGCAGCTGCTCCTGTGAGAAGTCAGAACTGGACCACACCACAGCATGTGGAGGAGCGCCAATCCACACCCCTGCTTGGAAACTTCAGGACATCACCCACGGGAGGCTTACAGATACTCTGGTCACATTATTCTATCCCAAACTCGGATACGGAAATGTTGTAAAACAATAGTTTCCTGATCTGATTCAAAACTACAAAAATTTCAAAAAAAAAAAAAAAAGGGGGGGGGGACCATAAATTAAAATACCCAGAATCCTAAGAGATTAAGAGAAAGCTCCTCTGAGCCTAGGCATGTAGAGGTGGGAGGCGGGCATAAGATTCTCCAGGGACCCAAGTTTTAGCATGTGGCTCCACATCTCCCCAGGAGCACCAGACTGTGCTCTGCAGTTCAAAGGGGAGGATGGTCACCAATGCCCTTCCCTGTAACCCATTTGCATCCACAGTTACAGATTTGCCAAGGAGAAACCAAACTAAAAGCTATCTGCTAAAAAAAAATAAAAAAAATAAAAAAATTAAAGCATCAAATATGCTAGAGAGGGAGCAAAATGCTTTCTCTTTGTGGAGATTTATCTCCTGCTTCCAGACTTGAGAGTCACAGCAGAAATTAAAATCTTCACCGCTGTGTCCACTTAGCTTGGCTGGAGTGACACCTCCCAGGATGCTCTGCAGGGGCTGACTCCACAGCATGTGCTGTGTGACACAGTGAGGGCAAACACACTGACACTGAAGAGGGGACAGCTTTTCCTGCACCGCTCCTCTGGGGACTCAGTCTTTTTCCTAAGAGACCCAGCTGGCTCACAGAACCCAGAAATCTAGGCCAAGGACAGCCAGGCTTCACCAGGACCCCAAACAGCCAGGCCAGTCTTCGTGGGGACTCCTGTCGTGAACCCCAGTAAGATGTCGCTACATCAGTGGCTTTGACTTCTCCACCAACACTGTAGGATGTAGTTCAGCCCCGTGTCCTGGCACTCAGCCTTGCTGGCCCTAACCAACCTGACTCCCGACTTATCACGAAGCAATTGTGGGATCAGCCATCAAGGCTAGCTTCCAAACTGCCTTTCTGCAAGAAAAGGAAGGATATGCTAAGAAATCTCAGAAAGACAGAGGAGAAGGAAGACACGGTACCTAGGAGTCCCCAACACTGAGCATGTGCACCCACCGGTGCAAGGCAAGTTAAGAGCTGCCATGGGTCTGCAAAGTAGGAAGGAAGAAACACTTGGCTCAGTCAACAAACAAAACCAGGGCCAGGGTAAGTCAAGAGCAGTAAGTTCCAAGCTAGCGCTAATTCATATGTGTGGACTAGAAGCTAAGCCTCCTTCGGAAAAAATCATTTCTCAGGGCTCCAACAATAGCGTTACATTTCAATCCCGCTAAGGAGACATATCCTAACACGGTCAACAAAGATTTTTGTGAAGTTGCAGCTTTGGGCTAGAATACAATAAACTCTGGGGAGATGGCCTAACCCTTCTGAGCTCTTCCCAGCTGTCCAGGTCTATTGTGTGCAGGCAGGTGACACACAGATCCTTAGCGTGCAGGAGTCTTTCTTACTTCAGCATGTTTACTAGGTCAGAGCTGAGGGCTGGCTCTGTCCTGGAGAACTGGCCAGCCACATCTTACCTGTACAACAGGCAAGATGCTGTTCTCAACCAGACCCATCAAAGTCTCTGTGAAAACCAAATGAGGTCCAAACAGGACCACTTAAAAGGGCTTACATGGAAGAGGTTCAGCTTCAGACACTGAAAAATTAAGCAACCTTAGAATAACCCCCCCCCAAAAAAAATACAAATTAAACTGTAAGGCACTCAGAGCTAACAGATTGGGGTACTGCCGCCAGAATGTAGTCAGAACACTCCTATCAGAAGGCAATTTGGCAACACATCTAAAGAGCAGGCAAACGTTCATAAGTGATGACCTAATTAGCCCTCAGTGGGTAAAGCCTATTTACTGCTTCAAAGCCAAAGGCAGAAATATGTCTACCATGGTGTTTATCTCCAATAGCAAAGCAAGACCCCCAACCTACCCCAACCCCCAAAAGGCAAAGAACACAAACACCTTGGGCTGAGGCAATGCTCAGCAAAGTATGCATCACGCAAGAATTCAGACCTGGGTTCAACCTTCTGGACTCAGGTGAAAATCTGACACAGTGGTATGCACTTGCAAGCCCAGCACTGGCGAGGTGGAGACAGAGGGATCTCTGGGATTATCTGGCCAGCCTGCCTAGCATAATTGGCAAGCCCCATCAAGAAACCCTGTCTCAAAGAAATTTTTAAAAAATGAAATCTTTAACCCCTCATGGCCTGTGTAACATAGTATCCTAGAACAGTATTTACATAGTTCATATATGTGTATTAAAAGAGCCTTCAGCAATAGGACCTGTACTAGATACCTGAGTGCTCATGCGCAAACATGGCACTTTTTCTAGAAAAATCACATGAGGAATAAGTACAGCGAACATGGGTAGGTTTAAAAGCAATTTAGTCTTAAAAGTATAAACAAGGTAAGAGAAAGGAGGGGAGAAAGAGTGACAGAGAGCTGTTGAGGCAGGACTCTCCACATGGTCTCTAGCACCTGAAGAAAGATGCCAAGCCAGATGCTAGCAAACACACGCAGATACCCAGGCACAGGACATGAGTGACAACCACCAGTAATGACCACTGACCAGGGTGTGTGTGTGTGTGCGTACACACACAGTTCCTGTCAAGTGCAGAGGCGGCTATAAGGCCATCAGTCCTATCTGTGCTCTGTGCTGTCTCGTAATTCGAGGACAAAGTCCCTGTCTCAGGAGAGGAGAAGGTCAAGCTCATCATCCTGACTAAGAAAATGGAGAGATGGGTCCACTTACTGGTCCCCTGTCCAAGCTCAGACAGCTACAAGCCCTAAATGCTTCAATGTCCTGTATAAGCCACAGGGCACCAGAAGGGGATGACAAGGCTCCTGTCCTTGAGAAACACAGTATCCAACAAAACAAAACAGAACAGCTTCTGAGGAAAAGGCACCTGGGGCAAACACACAACACAGACTGAATGGCACCTGTTGCTATCCACTAGGAAGCAAACAAAGAGAGGCGGGAACCCCATCTATTGGGAACTGGTGAAAGACCCACAGAGGAAGTCAGGGCATGGGGAGTCCTGAGGTATAGTGGAGATGCTTAACCTGCTGTAGAAGGAAACTATGTACTGTCAAGGAAAACAGCTCAAGATCCAAAAAGTGGCAGGTGAGATGTCCTAGCTGCACAAGGGAAGGAAGCCATGTGACCACCACCTGGGGGCACCAGACTATGAAGATGTGAGGATCCAGGACAGAGAACAGGGTCCTGACCAAGGCCGAGGGGCAGCGGCAGGGGCAGGATGACAGATTCCAGCCTATTTCGGTCCTGTCATCTTTAGAGTTGTTGGGTCAAAATCCCAGGGGAGTAGGGGTGGTCAGTGGGTTGGGCAGTGAGTACAGAACCAGGAAGGAAGAGACCCAGGCTGTGCCATGCCACTTAGAGGCTTGGGCATTCTGAGAGGTCACCCTGTCTCTCAATGTCACAAAAGTTCCCAGCAGTGAGTTATTCACTGGGCAGCTCCCAGGGTGCCCGACTACTGAGACACCTACCTGCAAGAGATAAAGACAAAAGCAAATGACTCAAAAAGGAAGTCAATGGGGACCGCCATGTGCTGAGAGGCTCCTTGCTGCCTATGGAACCCTGTTGCAACAGCAAGTCACTTGGTCACAGAAGTCCTACAGAGAAAACTACACCAATCCACGCTGACAGAGATACAGAGCCATCGGAAGTGGGAGCACTTTCAAACTAAAGGGACTAGGAGAGGAAGCACACCTAACAAACATTAAAAGGTGGTTTAGTGGATTTCCTGGAACTCGCAGGCTACCCTGGCCAGGAAGTAGGTAGCCTGCCTGTAGAGCCTCACCTGGCCCTCCCCAAGGCTCATCTCCAGGCCAGCAGCAGACCACCTGGCTCCTCTCTGCCGCCTTCTCCAGCAGATTGCAAATATCTTCCACAACCTTCCTCATCACTCCTCCTGCTGTCCCAGGAGGCATTTCTTTCTCTGAGACCCTGTCAGCGAAGCCAGCCAAGTGAGTAAGCCAATGAAAGAGGTGCCTCACTCTCCCTCCTCTCCTCAGTATCCAGTCCCAGCTCTGTAGCACACTGCCTGTTGGGGCCTCTCCGTGTGGCTCACCCCTTCCACAGGGGACTAAGGAGATCCGGGTGGAATGCCTTGCTTTCCTCCCTCCTGTGGACTCCCTTAACCACCCCATACCATCCCCATTCCACTATGTAGAGATACATTTTACTCAGAAGCCCCAGTGGCCACACCTATCAAGACCCCAGAAGAACCCCCTACCAGGCAACACACAGCCACCGCCGCTCTCTCTAAGAACAGAGAGGGCAAGAGAAAGCAGGGAGCAAAACACACACACAACAAAGACAAGGCCACATATGAGCACCCAGAATTACAGTCTTCCCAAGTCCAGATGCCAAGACAGCAGCATAAAAACACAGTAACAGCCAGGACGATGTCTCCACCAGAGCCTGCAACCTTCTTACCACAGGAGGCCCTGAGGACTGCAACGCAAGACAAAGACTTTAAAACAGCCTTTAAGAGTATGATAGAGGCCCTAAAGAGGAAATGAGGAACAAACCCTTAAAGAAATCTATCAAAGCCTGGCACACCTTTAATCTCAACATTTGAGAAACAGAGGCAGGTGGATCGCTGTGAGTCCAAGGCCAGGCTGGTCCATACAGTTAATTCTAGTACAGCCAAGGCTACCATATTTTTCAGACCACAAGACACACTTTTCCCCTAAAAGTGTGTGTTGGGGGGGGGGGTTAGGGTGCACCTTATGGTCCAATTGCTGTTTTTACTGTTTTTCTTGTTTTACCGCTCTAAAAACTAGGTGCATCTTATGGTCAGGTGAGTCTTATGGTCTGAAAAATACAGTCTATAGAGAAACCCTGTCTCGAAAGAAAAGAAGGAAGGAAGGAAGGGAAAAAGAGAAAAGTAGTCTATCAAAACGCAAACAAACTGTGGAAGAGAATGAATAAAACAAATCAAGACATGAAAGTGGAAAAAGAATAAATAAAGAAAACCCAACTGTGAGAAATCTACAAATGAAGAATTTAGGACCTTGAACAGAAACCTCAGAGGCAAGTGTCACCAGCAGAATACAGGAGATGGAAGAAAGTCTCAGGCACTGAAGCTATGACAGGAGAAATGGATACAATGGTCAAAGAAAATGTTAAGTCTAAAAAAGAAAAAAAAAAAAAGAATTCTAGGCACAAAGTATCCAGGAAATCTGGGATACTATGAAAAGAGACCAAATATAAGAATAATAGAAATACAGGAAGTAACCAACCAGGCAGTGGTGGCACACACCTGCACATGGGAGGCAGAGACAGGCAGATCTCTGAGTTCAAGACCATCCTGGTCTACAGAGTGAGTTCCAGGACAGCCAAAGCTATGCAAAGAAACCCTGTCTCAAAAAGAAAAAAGAAAGAAAGGAAGAGAGGAAAGGAAGGAAGGAAGGAAGGAAGGGAGGGAGGGAGGGAGGAAGGGAGAGAGAGAGAAAGGAAGGAA
The DNA here is from genome assembly GCF_964271855.1 of Acomys minous. Lineage (NCBI taxonomy): Eukaryota > Metazoa > Chordata > Mammalia > Rodentia > Muridae > Acomys > Acomys minous. Next base: position 52,922,076 of record NC_140493.1, read on the forward strand.
GGACAGGAAAAGACAGACAGGAAGGAAGGAGAACAAATTCAAGGGTACAGTAAATATTTTCAGCAACATCATAGACCATTTCCCTGACCTAAGAACATTTCCCTAGTCTAAAGAAGAAAATGAGCCGGGCGCAGGGGCACATGCCTGTGATCCCAGCACTCTGGAGGCAGAGGCAGACGGATACCAGCCTGGTCTACAGAATGAGTTCCAAGACAGTCAAGGCTACACAGAGAAACCTTGTCTGGAAAAAAAAAAAAAAGAAAGAAAGAAAGAATTGAATGAAAATGAAAATGCAATGTACCCAAACAATGAAGGCAGTTCTAAGATGCAAGTTCATGGCACTAGGTGCCCACATGAAATATACTACAGCGGCTGGGCATGGTGGCTCATGCCTTTACTTCCAGCACTCAGGAGGCAGGTGATCACTGTGAGTTCCAGGACAGCCTGGTCTACAGAGTGAATCCAGGACAGCCATGGCTACACGAAACCCTGTCTCGGGGGGAAAAAAATACTGCAAAGATCTAATATTAGTAACTTAACAACACACCTGAAAGATCTAAAACAAAAGGAAGAAATCACACCTAAAAGGACTAGACAGCTAGGAATATATTCAGGGCTGAAACCAATAAAATAAAAACAAAAAATAAGCAAAGAAAACAGAATCTGAAAGAAAAAGTTGGTTCTTTCAGAAAATTCAGTAAGACTGACAAACTGTGATCCAAATTAGCTAAAAGTTAGGGAAAGGATGTTCAAATTAACAAAACTAGAGATGAAGGCGGACAGAACAACAAATGGTGCTGGTCAAACTGGATGGCTGCATGTAGAAGAATCCACATAGATCCATACTTATCACGCTGCACCAAACTCAACTCCAAAAGAATCAAAGATATCAACATCAAACTAGATACATTGGAGAGGGTGGGTCTAGGAGGTGAGGAGGGATGGGGCTATGACCAGGATATAAAATAAATAAATAAATAAATAAATAAAGCAAGCAAGCAAGCAAGCAAGCAAGCAAGCCTAGGTACATTGAGCCTTGTAGAAGAGATGGTGGGGAACAGCCTCAAACTCATTGGCACAGAAAAAGGCTTTCTGAACAGAACACCATTAGCACAGGCACTAAGGTCAACAATAAATGGGATCCCATGAAACAGAAAGGACACCTGTGAAAAGATTTTTACCAGCTACACATCCAATAGAGGGCTAAAATTCAAAATATATAAAGAACTCAAAACATAAGATATCAAGAAAACAAAAAACCCACTTGATAATGGTAGTATACACCTTTAATCCCAGCACTCAGGAGGCAGAGGCAGGAAGATCTCTGTGAGTTCAAGACCAACATGGTAAACAGAGCGAGTTTCAGTACAGCTAGAGGTACATGAAGAAACTCTGTCTCATAAACACGAAAGGAAAAAAAGAAAACAAAGAATCGAATTTTAAAAACAGGGTACAGACCTAAACAGAGAATTCTCAAAAGAGGAAACTCAAGTGGCTGAGAAACAGGTAAAGAAATGTTCAACATCCTTAGCTCATCAGGGAAATGCAGATCATAACGACTTTGTGATTTCACCCTAGACATGTCAGAATGGCTAAAATCAGTAACACAAGAGACGGCCGTGCTGGTGAGGATGGAGAACAGGGGGAGCGTCTATTCACTGTTGGTGCCAATGCAAACTTGTACAGTCACTGTGGCAGTCAGTGCAGCGGCTCCTCGGGAAGATGGAGCCAATCTACCTCAGGATTCAGCTGCACCATTCTTTGGCATATTCCCCAAGAATGCTTCCCCCCTCTACAGATTCACTTGTTCCACCATCATCATTGCTGCTGTATACATAATAGCCAGAAACTGGAAACCTAGCCATCCCTCAACAAAAAACAAAAATAAAATAGGTGAAACAAAATGTGGTACATTTATGCATTTACAGCCTTTTTTTTTAAAGGCATGATGAGATTCACAAATAAATGGATAAAACTATTTTTAAAAAATCACCCTGAGTGAGGCTGGGGAGATGGCTCAGAGGTTAAGAGCACTGTCTGTTCTTCCAAAGGTCCTGAGTTCAATTCCCAGCAACCACATGGTGGCTCACAACCATCTACAATGAGATCTGGTGCCCTCTTCTGGCAGGCAGGCACACATGCAAGCAGAATGTGTATAAATAATAAATAAATAAATCTTTTTTTTAAAAAAATCACCCTGAATGAGGTATCCCAGACCCAGAAATACAAATATGGTATGTGTTAACTTATGTACATTTGGATATTAGCTGTTAAGTCCATGATAACCAAGCAAAAACCTATTTCATGAACTCCCTGTATACTATCCCCACACAGCAACATCACAGCAGAGGACGTCTTCCCAAGAACCCACCTGGGTCCCAGGACAACAGGGTCAGAGGGTGTAGGTGGAAAGGCAGGTCTGACAGGTCAGCCCTCTTCTGACATCCTGACTCTCCAAGGCCTAGGGAACACCACAGCGAGCTATCTTACCAGCTACATACCTGGGCTGAATTACACAGATGACAACTGAACCCCAGAAATGAGGCAATACCCAGTGACAGTGAGAAGAGATACTTGGAGAGACAGCTCAACAAAGGTAACATGGGATGTAGGTGGATACTGTGGCCCCTAGACCAGCCTGGCCACCTCATCTGTAGTTCTGGAAGCCAGACAGAAGGTTCCAGGAGGCAGCCATGGCCAGAAGAGCACAAAGGGGCTATCAACCTCTACTTGTTCCATGTCCACCTAGATGACAGTGATAGGGACATCCAGGTAGTGAAACTGCACAGAGCTGTGATCTGAGGACCTGAACACCACCCCACACAAATACCACATGTTGGCACTCACATTGTACACAATGCCCTCCGAGGACAAGGAGCCTACCATGATCTAAATGCAGAATACATCTACAGGTACTGAGCTGGGAGGTTGTGGAACCTTTGGGAGATGGGAGTCACTGGAGGAGTGAGATTTGTAGCCTATTCTACTTCCTGTCCTGTCTCTGTTTCCTGCACTGTGGAGATGTGTGGAGGTGAAGAGTGACAGCTATGTAGTACCACCCCATAAAGCCTCCTGCCACCACGTCCCCCAGTCAAGACGGACTGTATCCCTTCATACCATGAGGCCCCCCCCCCAAAAAAAATCTTTCCTCTCTTAAGCTGTTTCATGTCAGGTATTTGGTGCAGAAAGTAACAAACACAATGCCTGGAGGCTGAGGAGGAGGAGAACTTGCTGAATAGAGGGATGAAAAGGATGCAGAAGCCAAATAATGCTGGTGCACACCTTTAATCCTAGCACTCAGGAGGCAGAGGCAGGCAGATCTCTGTGAGTTCGAGGCCAACGTAATCTACAGTGTGAGTCCAGGACAGCCAAGGCTACACAGTTCTAGCCAGAACTAGAACCCTGTCTAGGAGGGAAAAAAGGGCATGGAAAACCAGAAAAAGAGGTATGGGTAAGCAAGAGGAAACATGGGAAGGGTGGCTAAGGGCAGACACAGGTACCCACCACCAAGAAGCTGGAAAAGAAGACCAGCCCACATCCAAGGCTCCCTGTGTAAAACAGAAACAAAAACAGAAATAGTGTGAATTCACTCACCCTGGTCAGAAAGGAAGTCCAGCATGGTCTGCAGAAGGAAGGACAGGTGCCGGACAGACAGCGCGGGGTTTCCCATCCTTCGGGAGGCGTAGACCAGCTCGTGCAGCAGGCGCATCTGAACAGCAGCCCAGCCTCGGTGTGTGCCTGTGGCGAAGGTGACAAAGCAGGTACTCAGGGTCAGGTGTGAAATGTGGCAGCTCACAGACAAGAGATAAAATTCAAATAGCCAAAACTATCACCACTGCCCGCCACTACCCTTCCCCCACTGCTACCACCACTGCCCACTAGCATCCTCATCCCCAGGTAAAGTGATGCCAGAGAAGAACACTGTCCGTACATTGAGAATATCTCCACCTGGGGACAGAGCTCAGTGGGCAAGGTCCCAGGATCCAACTCTGCTATAGAAAAAAAATAAAATGAACTGCCTTCCACTATACTTTCTCTTCTCTATGAAGACATGACTTCAAAGCATCCCACTAAAATAACCCTGATAAGCTTCCAGGAAAAGATTGTTTCCAGTGCATTTGAGTAATGGGAGTGACATTTTCTCAAGAAGTGATGACCCAGGATGAACCGTCGCCACCAACAATCAAGGAGATTACTCTGAAAGCCATACCGCTCTGACGCATAGGAGAAGGGGAGAGTTAAAAAGATACAGAGGTCACCCAGGGACTTGACGGCCCCTCCTTCCCAAACAGCCAAACACGCCTGAAAATAAAGGTAGGAAGACTGGTTACACAGCCTACTTGAAAGTGTTTCCTAAAGAATGCAGAGTCCTAGGATTCTGGCTCCCTTTGGCATCAATTACTAACTCTACAGATTTGTTTCCACTCTACAACCTTTCAGAAAGGAGATGTGGACACAGGGCTCCCTCACAGTGCCTCGAGACTCTACGGGGCACAGGAAAGCTGGAGAAAGGCTTCGTGTTGACTTCTTGCAGGTCTGCCACAGGTTGCTTCATTTAATATATCCAGTTCCATCCATTTTCTGGCAAATGACATCATTGTATTATTCTTTCTGGCTGAATAGAACTCTACCCTATGTATGTACCGCCTTTTCATTACCTGTCACCAGGTAAGCTGGTCTAGTTCCTTGATATTATGAATAGAGCGCGACAGATATGCAGGTAAGATATTTTACATTTATGCCAGGACTGACAAATCTGGGTAGTTCTGTTTTCAATATTTTGAAAACACACACACACACACACACACACACACACACACTGATCTCTACAGCAGCTGTACTGATTTATATGCCTACCACAGCTTCCCCAGCATTCGGCGTCATTTGCTGCCTTTCCTGAGTGGCGTGAGATGGAGTGTCAACGCGGTTTTGACTTGTATTGCCTTTCTGAATATGGACGTTGAACACTTTTCAAACTACTTATTGGCCATTTCGTGTTTCTCCCAAAAACCCTGCTCAGTTCGCCAGCTCATGTTTTGATTGGTTGTTTGAGTGTGCTGTTTAATTTCTGAAGCCCCTTGTACATCTCAGATCCTAACCCCTGTCCGCAGCATTAGCTGGCAAGGGCTTTCTCCCATTCTGTAGAGAGCCTGCTCACCCCGCCGACAGCTTTCTTTGCTATGCAGAAGCCTTTTAATTTCACACTACTATTCATCTGCTAAATCTTGGGATAACTCCCTTTACGTTAGGGTCCTAGTCACAAAGCTCTTGTTTATACCAGCATCTTAACATACGTGTCCTACGTTTTCTTCTAGCAGTGCCAGTGTTTCATGCTTTCAGATACCTGATCCACTGGGAATCCATTCGTGTACAGGATGAGACGCAGCTCTAACCTCTCAAGTCTTCCTGGAATGGTTGCTTGAGTGCACTCTTTTTTTTTTTTTTTTTCACTGTATGTATTTGACATCTTTGTCAAAAAACAAACAAACAGACAAACTAGAGGCTCATGGCAGTGTACATTTGTTTCTGGGTCCTTTAGTATGCCTCACTGGTCTATATGTCTACGTTTGTGTAGCACCATGCTCCCTTCATCACTATGGCTCTGTGGTACAGTTTGAAGTCAAATAGTGTAGTGCCAGTTTTCTTTTCATTTGGGATCACTTCGGCTATGTTTTCTGTATAAATTTTTGGGTGGTGGTGTTGTTTTGGGGCTTTGTTTTTGTTTTTGTTTTTGTTTTATAAAGAATGCCTTTAGAATTTGTTTGGTGGTTTTTGTTTTTGTTTTCGAGACAGGGTTTCTCTGTGTAGCCTTAGCTGTCCAGGACTTGTTTTGTAGACCCAGGCTGGCCTCAAAATCACAGAGATCCACCTGCCTCTGCCTCTTGAGTGCTGGGATTAAAGGCGTGCGCTACCACAGCCAGCTGCTATTGGAAATTTGGTGGATATAGCACTGAACCTATAAAGACCTTAATGTATAGACTGCAATTGCCTTCTGCACTCAAATATGATCTCAATACCTTAAAGAAGACCAGACACTCTGCCCCTTAACACTCCTACCCAATGACTGTCATCAACCAGACTGGTAAGTCCTTGCTGAGCCAAGGCTCGGGTCAGAAAAACACATATAGGTGGACTCAGGCTCAGGCAAAACTGATGCTCACAGGAAACCTCTAACTGCTCAGGAGGGTTAGCACACACTTCCTCAGAACCTAACACATGAACACATGAAAGAGAGTTGGGGGACAGCGGGGTGCACACTGTCTGTGGATAAGCCCATAGGAGGTACAGATGGTGCTGAGTGTGTGGGGACAGTGGGGGGGGGGGGGGAGTGAGTATGCCACATGAGCCGGGGCAGGCAGGGGAGGAAGTTGCAACAGGGGAATAATAGCCCTAACTTGTCACAAAGCTGTGAGCAGCCCGTTTAAAGTGCTTTAGCCATTTATCCTAACTTCTCAATAAATGCTAGCTGATAAATGCTAATATTATGACTCAATGAATGTAATGTGTTTAACGCACAGCATCAGCCTCTGACTCTGTGGGGTGATTAATGATCCAGCCTGCTCCATTACTGCTCTGAGAACAAACTCTTGATATACCAGATCTACTGCTGTGCTTATTGGGTGAAATTGCCTTCTTGTATGTCAACCCCCACCCCCACTCCTGCATTAGGAGCCCCTGCACCTGAAGGCTGTCTGGTGCTCATTATAATATGCCCAGAACTGAGGTTGTCTAGAGTCAGGCATTGGGCCAATGTCAACTGACAAGTGGAGCAAGAAAGACATTACCTCTGGCGAGCACTCTGTGCATCCTAAACTCTGTTGGTCTGCCTAAGATGTTCCATTCAACTCAAGGCTCCTGCTGACCTTTCCCTGAGCAGCCAGCCACTCCCTTTTCGGTGTGTGCTCAGCAGCAGGCACCGACCTCAGCTGCTAACAGGCACAGTGGGGCCCCAGTAAGCACATGATTCCGTTTCCTCCATCAATTCCTCATTGCCTTGGCAGCAGCAATGCATCTTACTCATCCAAGGATCCTTAGTGCCTGGCAAGAGGCCTGGAGCATGGTGGGTTCTCCACTAGCATGTGGGTCAAGATGAGAGCCTGAGGCCAGGAAAATCCCCTCTGTTTCAGATGTACATAGTCAAGTACATGAGGATAAAATGGAATGGCTCCAGGGGTTAGTGGGGGTGGGGGGGGGGGTTGGGGGGGGGAATCACTTCTGCTGTTTCTTTCTAGTTCTTGTATATTTAGGATAATTCATAAGAACATATCAATTGAAAGCCTGGAAGCCGACTCAACACTCACACAAACCCCTCCAAAGTATATCCCAGGATGTGACGGATCTTCCAGAAACTTCCTGGAATACACAGTAGCGACAACATATTGCATCCGTAAGAGTGATGAGTGAGACACATCCCCGCCACGTTTCCAAACACTACAGCAGAAGAGAATGTTAGGAGGATTAAGATCCCAAGCCAGGACTAGCCTAAGCTGGCCACACCTTTCAAAAAGCCCTGGTTCTCATTCATCTCAGCACCACCAAACCAAGAGCTCTTTCTCCTGTTGGAAATCCCTGACATCGCTTGGTTAGTTTTCCAAGCGGGTAATGGTCCAGTTACTATCACAGGTGCACATGAGTGAGACCCAGGGCAAGCTTGCTTAACAGTGAACCCCGCACACACGGTGCCTCCTCTGCGGCCCAGAAGTCCTTACATAAAACACTGAGGCTTTTGTAAAGACAGACTTGCAGCAGTTGACTCGTGACAAAACTCTCAGCCATTCTGACTTTGTGAAGTTCAGCAATTCAGGCTTTGACAGCTGCCATTCAGCAAAGTGACTCCAAGTCTTTCAGAAAACCTCCTCGGTAACATTTAATCTCTCGCTCAGGAAAAGGCTGAGCTGAAAGCAAGATGGAGAAATCTCCTCACACAGCAGTACAAATAAGATTAAGATAGAAGATGTGGTCCCATAAGCCAGCAAATTCGCAGGGCACATGAGCGGGTCCTAACTCAGGCCTCTGCAGCCAGCAGGCAAGAACGCTCACCTCACAAACAGCAAAGAAAACACTTCTGAGAGGAGAGGTCTGACAACCTCGCCTTTACTCACAGAATGGGGTTTTAGTAGATTTCCATTTAATTCTTTCTCTGACAGACATTTAAATGGAGATGGGGCTTAGAGTGGTTTTCATTGCCTGGCAATGCAGCAGGCTGGCACTTGCCATTTTAACTCTAGTGGACCTCACCTCTTTTCATGAAATAATGGCAAATGTCCCCTCCCAAAACAAAAGTCCAGGTAAAAAAGGGCAGGATCACTTGAATTTTTCAAAAGAAATATGTTCTGCTCTTCAGACTTGCAAATGAAGAGCAAGAAATAAATTCAATAACCGGCCACAGGCACTGTGATGAGTGCTCGCTGAGTCTGGCCCCTCATCACAGGTTTGCACATGGACACCTGCAGCAGGACACAGGCCACAAAGACGCTGGCTCCGTGGGGCTGGCAGGGGGAGTACTGAGAGTGTTTTTAAGCATGCTTACAAAATCACAAGAGGTGCCCAAGGACTCCCAGCAGACGGGCTGGGGACACAGGATGGCCACCAACCGGGCATTAAATCAAGATGCTAACTGCAGAATTCACAAACAGTACACACAATGGACCTCCAATAAGACAAAAACCTCTCTAAAAGACACTGCGTGTTTATAGAACTTGTTTGGGTTTTATAAAACTTTCCCCAAGCTGGGAAATGAAAAATGTAAGTGGCACTTGGTATCGCGACGGATTTTTAGATACAGCTCCAAAGTCACCATCCATGAGAGAAAGAGCTGACAAAGTAGATACCATTAAAATTGAAAACTGCTGTTTTTCAGATAAGCTACTGAGAGAATGAGGAAAACAAGACGCATGCTGGGAGAAAATATTTGTCAAAGATATCACTAAAGCACTGTTGTGCATATTACAGAGACAGTAAACGCAGAAGCTGGAATCAGCAGAGAAGGTACTGCAACAGCAGATAAGCATATGAAGAAATGCTCAGTATACTCGATAGAGAAACAATATCCCACCACACACCTTAGTCCAGAACACTGAGGTACCAAATGCTGGCCAGCACATAAGAGCAGTGGTAACTGTGACCCACTGTCTTTGGGAGTGAAAAATTGGGCAGCCATTAGCGAAGACGGTTCACCCGCGGCGGTCAAAAAGCTGCATCCACACAGAATCTTCTTGTGGTGTTTACGGCTCCTTCACTCATGACAGTCAACCTCACAAGCAACCAGGGTTTGTGAAGCAGCATACGCATTGCCTGGGACCATGCTAGAGGAAGGAACAGCGTGGAGACCACGTACATCGGTGTTCTGCCTGCTTGTCTGTGTGCGTGAGGGTGTCAGGTCCCCTGGAACTGGAGCCATAGACAGTTGTGAGCTGCCATCTGGGTGCTGGGAATTGAAGCCAGGTCCTTTGGAAGAACAGCCAGTGCTCCCAACTACTAAGCCATCCCTCCAACCGCAGTGTGGAGACTGTGCAAGGGTGTGTAGCGGCAGGAGCCTGGGGCGGGCGGGGTGCACGGGATCGTTAGGAGGGACAACTGCTTTGTGTGCCTCCATCATGGTGGGACCAGGTCATCCAACACTGGTCAAACCCCCTGAAGAACATCCAGTAACAAGAGTGAGCCCTGGTGTGAGCTGTGGAGCTGAAGTAAGGATGTGTTGGTTCAGCAGCTGTAGCAGTTGCTCCACCAGGCGGGGAAAGCGAAGGGTAGAGAAGGCCAGGCCTCTACGGATGAAGGGGAATTCCTCCATGGGACAGAATTCTGTACTATATGAGCACTTTTTTCTGTCAATCTGAAACTGCCTTTTTAAAATCATTTTTTAAGATTTACTTATTTTTATGTATGAAAGTGTCTGTCTGGATGGATGGATGTGCACCACATGTGTGCCTGCTGCCCATACAGACTAGAAGGGGGTGTGAGATTCCTTGGAACTGGAGTTACAGATGGCTGTGAGACATCATGCAGATGCTAAACAAACAAACAAACAAACAAACTCAGGTCTCCTTCAAGAGCAGCAAGTGCTTTTAAACTACTGAGACATCTCCAATCTAAGGCACCAACCAAGGACAATATGTGTAGTCATCATCAAACCCCTACCCAGATCTAGCCAATGGACAGAACATTCTCCACAGTTAAGTGGAGACTGGGGACTGACTTTCACACGAACTCTGGTGCCCCATATTTGGTCATGTCCCCTGGATGGGGAGGCCCGATGGCACTCAGAGGAAGGATATCAGACTACCAAGAAGAGACTTAATACCCTAGCATCATATTCAGGGGGAGGAGGTCCTCCTCAGTCATAGTCATAGGGAAAAGGAATGGGGTGAAAGCAGGAGGGAGGAATGGGAGGATGCATGGGATGGGATAGCAAATGAGATGTAATATAAATTATTTTATTTTTCAATAAAAATGTGTAAAAAAAAAATAAACTAGTGAGACATCTCATCATCCCCATGTCTAGTTTTTTAATAAAACAAAATCATACAGAGGAAAGTGGATTGATAGAAAGAAAATAATAAAAGTCTTATGTGGTCTATCTTTATTTAAGAAGGGAAAGGAGAAGGGTCAATGGGATGGCTCAGCAGGTGAGGAAGCCTGCTGCCAAGGCTAATGACCTAAGTTTATTCCTGGGACCCACAGAGTGGAAGGAGAAAACCGACTCCACATAGAAGCTGCAGCATGCACACGCACATGTGCACACGCATGTGCGCACACACACAAATAACTAAATATGTCGTTTTAATTGTTTTAATTAAGAAGATTCACTTTCAGAGCTGCTACTGGTGAAGGAGACATAAAAATAACCCATCCTTCCACTACAAAACTGCAGACTAGGCCAAACGTGGTGGCACATGCCTTTAATTCCAGCACTCATGAGGCAGAGGCAGTCAGATTGATGTGAGTTCAAGGCCAGCCTGGCTTACAAAGGAAGTCCAAGACAGCCAGGGCTACACAGAGAAACCCTGTCTCAAAAACAAAACAAAACAAAAACAAACAAAAAACAAACTGCAGACTAAACTTGTGAGAGGGTCCTAGGCAGCAAGAGCCACTCGAAGGCCATAGTGGTGTCACCACTCCAGGCCATATTGGTATCACTACACAGCGACTAGCTATGCCTCTGCAAAGGCTGGAGGTCAGCCTGAAAGCAGGACTGGAGAGCTGGTGCTGGCACTGGAGGCGCACTAAGGCTGCTCAGGCAACATCCCAGTCTGTCTCATCCCCTCCTCGCCCCTGCTATAGGAAACGCAAGCCAGGAAATGCCAGCATGCGGAGAGGACGCCATTTCCTTCGCGGGCTTTGTTCTCTAAAGTTCTCTTCCGAAGAGGAGAAAAGCGCTAGGCGGGCTGCCGAGGTGACTATGAAGAAGCCAGGAGTTCAGGAATGGCTTGTCCTAGCCACCAATTCCTGGACTCTAGATGCTCCCTGGGAAATCACGTCACCCCTTTTGGTGCTTCACCCGTCTTCAGGTTGGTTCCCACGTAAGCCTTTCTTAAAAAGCGTACCAGTCAGAAGGACCACAGCCAGGCTCACTTGGATTCCAGACTCTTCATCCCACTCAGTCTGACCTTGGCTGCCAAAAGCCCGACAATCCCATCCTCACCCCTCCTCTTCCTTCTCTCTCTGCTTTCCTTAGCTGACCTATGGCCTATGGCCTATGACCTATGACCCAGGCCGAGCTGGCACCTAACACTTCCTCCTTTCCTTCTCCACAACCACCGGGGCGCCTGCAGGATCATCACAAAGCAGGTGGTTCCCCATGTGCTGAACACAAGAGCAGACTTCCCAGTGTTAAAGGGACTCTCTGACACACCTGCCCAAGCCCTCTGGCATCCACTGATGTCCTTACTGCTGGACAGGGGACTTTGAGAAGCCCCTAGAATGACACCCACCATCTTCTGAATGCTACAGAGTTGGACTGGAGTGGTGGAGGGCCATAGAGGGCAGATGGGGGGTGACTATGCAGTGCCCACAGTGGCCTGCAATGGTCACTCCATTTGGAGATTTTGAACACATGGTGGCGTTCCCGGGTTCTATGTGCCTTTCTGCCTAGAGAATGCTGCATGGTCTCAGCAGTGCTCTAGGAGCCAAGGGGGGACCCGTAGTGACAGCTACAGTAGAACTGTGCAGACAATGAGATAGCCCAAGAAGCCCACAGAGGGCCCCAGCCCATGAGGCTCCAACACCCAGCATCAGTCACATCTGTCTACATGCCCACTTCCCCTAAGGAGTGCCAATCACCCAACAGGTACTCAACAGACCTTGGATTCCACCCCACCTCTGGGTGGGTGTGGGGGGACGACAAAGGAGGGAGGTTACGGGAAAGAAGGCAGGTGACAGAACAGATGGAAACTTTTACCACAAAACAAAAAAACATTAGATTAGACAATTAAGTGGTGTCTGGAAGAAAAGGCGGCTGAAGGAATCCAGATGCAACTGAGGGCTGACAGGAGCTCAGAGCAGCCGTGTGTCCACCCGTGTGACCACGGCAGGGCCCTCCTGGGCTCTGCATACTCACCCTGACTGCTCTCTGCCACCCTCCTCCACTCCAGTCCAACTCTTCCAGAACATACAGTGAGTAGGTACCATTCTAGAAGCTTCCTTTGTTCCAGTAGCAGGAGCCATGAAATCTCTACTGAGCCTATAACCTTCTGGAAAGAGTCCCAAATCCTCCTCTTCACCCCTTACACACAATCCTAGCAGCTAAGATGAAAACCAAGGGACAGGAGCCAGCAAGATGGCTCGACAAGGAAAGCATCTGCCATGAAGTCTGATGCCCCCACATGCACACCACAGTGCTAACATGCACATAACAAATAAATTAATCAAATATATATATATATATAGTTTTGTTTTTTCAAGACAGGGTTTCTCTATGTAGCCTTGGCTGTCCTGGACTCACTTTGTAGACCAGGCTGGCCTTGAACTCATATCAATCCACCTGCCTCTACCTCCCGAGTGCTGGGATTAAAGGTGTGCGCCACCACGTCCACCTCAAAAAATATTTTTAAATATTTACTTATTTTTATGTATATGAGTGCTCTATCTTCCTGTATACCTGCAGGCCAGAAGAGGGCATCAGATTCCAGTAGAGATGGTTGTGAGCCACCATGTGGTTGCTGGGAATTGAACTCAGGACTTCTGGAAGAGCAGACAGTGCTCTTAACTGCTAAGCCATCTCTCCAGTCCCAAAAACATATATTTTAATCCCAGAACTCGGGGAAGCAGAGGCAGGCAGATCTTTGTGAGTTCAAGGCCAGCCTGGTCTATAAAGTGAGTCCAGGTCAGCCAGGACTATTACACAGAGAAACATTGTCTCAAAAAACAAAAAAAACAAAAACAAAAAAAAATTAAAGTCAAGGACAAAAAGCAGTTCAAAGTGACACCACACAATAGTGTAGTGGATTAAGAATTGAAGTTCTAGGCCACCCTAGGCTAGTGAGTTCAAGGTCAGCCTGAGTTACATCATGAGACCTTGTCTCAAAAACATTAAATAACTAAAAGACACTGTCTAGAGTGAATCACAGTCACTGATGGTTCTGAACACAGACAAATGTCAAGGTCCGCGTTTGATTTTTTTTTCCCCCTTTTAAATACCCCTCAGCAGGGATACAGGATGCAGGATGCTAGTGGGGCTAGCAAGGTCATGAGAGAGACTAGAGGCTCTGTGAATCTAACAAAGAAGGACAATACCAGCAGGTCACATGAATGGAAGAGAATTTCAGCGTTGCTCTGATCCCATGGGACCTTGCAGGAACTAGGACAGCTGGGGTGGGGGCAACCCCTCCCTCCATAAGCCTGCTATACCTCTGAGCACCGTGTCCTACCTATCCACCAAGCAACCCCTCACCCAGGCCAGTCTCTCCTGAGCAGGTCCTGGCACCAGCCTCCTGGCCTCTCTTTACCACTCTGAAGAGCCCCCTGGTCCTGCCTAGCCACAGCCTCTTTCCTACTCCAACCCTGGAATGCAGCTTACCTCCTGGGAACCACCTTCTCCGCTCAACAATAAAGACATTTTGACACCACCCTGAGGGACTGTACAGGGACAAGGATGGGTCCAGCCACACCTAAGCCAGGGCTGCTCAATGATACAGACCTGTGGCCCCACTCCCTCCTCTATTTAAACCTAAAGCCCATTTCCAGTTACCAGAAAATGGACTTGGAACCACTGGATGCCTAATCTGCTCCTTTTCCTAGGACAGCCACAAGGGATAAAACTCTTGTCTGCGCTTGTCTCAAAGACAGGAGGGGCTGTGCTCTCAAAGTTATTAGCTCTCAGTGTGTGCTGTGCCAAGGGTTTTGGCCAGGTGCAGCAAGCGTTGAGCATGGCCTACCCACTATCTATTCTTTATTTGGGGGTGGGGGGGAGGGGAGACAGGGGGCAGGGAGGACTCAAGTATGGACTGTTTTGTTTGTTTTGACACAGGATCTCACTCTTTGTCCCCAACTGGCCTCAAATGTATGCCCATCCTTCCACTTTGGCCCCCTCGAGGGCTGGGCTTCCACGAAGAGGCCTCTCTACCTACTCCTAACATCAACACTCACCCATGAGGTCCTACTGACTTACGTGTCCACATGCTGCTGTCACATGACGCCAGACGACAGAGGCTGTGGCCCGCAAGGCCTTAAAGGCTTACCACCTTGCCCTTCCCAGAACAGTGTGCCCCTCTGCTCGGCCAAGTGCCTCCCGTCTAAAGAATCTGCTCTGCTGGGGGTGGAGGTGTCCATGTGAAGCTCTGCTTGGGAAGGGTGACATCTGAGTGCTACTCAGGTGAAAAGAGAGGAACGTGATGTGTGATTGAGAGGGGGGGAGTGCTCTGCACCCTGGCGAGAGAACACAGGGCGAAGTCAGTTCTCTCCAATTGAAAGCCCATACCATCTCTAGTGCTGGGTCCCCATCTAATGAAGGAATGTGTCTCTGACTAATTAGACTTAGACTAAATTGAGCCTTGTATTTGTCTATAGTTATTAGACTTTTATAATTTAATACTTAGTACTATTATGGAATCAGAATCGGCCACAAATGCATAGCTATGTGTATACACATGCATCCAAGTATATTTATTTTGCAAAGGTACATGGATTTTTGCTAACAAAATTTCATAAGGTACGTAAAAAAAATTAGGAATGCAAAGCATTATGATGGCTTCAAGGACAGTTTCAGACCTTCACTAACAAAGCCTCAAGAACAAGAATCACAAGGTGGGCCCCAGGACTTCCTGTCACGACACCGCTGTTATGAATGGCTGTGGGGGGCAGGATTTGGCCATCTTTGAACCACAGGTCTCCCCCACAGCCTGCAACCCTCAGCAGATGCTCAAGTGCACAAGGTGAATGGAAATAAAGCAACTTCTGCCTCAGCCCCAGGTCATCATGGGTACCTTTGTTGAAGTCCTTGGGGTCCAGCGACAGACTGTAGCCAGGCAGCGTCTCCAAAAGGAGCTTGTAACAGGCCCTCCAGCCAGGCTCTGCGATGCTTGGGGCCACGCACTGCATGGCAGCCACTCGCTTGAAGAACGCCGACTTGCGGTGGAAGCCAATCAGCTCGTAGAGTTCAGACAGGATGCTGTAGCGCTGGATTTTCTCCTCTTCAGAAAGCTGGAGCAGAGAGGGAGAGCAAGAAGCTTTTGAAGAAACCTCCAAAGGAAAAACACGAATGTACCCGGAACCTCTTCCCATACAGGAGAAGAGAGAGGGCCTGGACACTGTGACGCAACAATCCTGAGGCTCTGGGGGAACACCTGTGAACACCCCAAGACCTTTCATGGGCGTTGGCTCCAAGCACATCCAACTTTTTTGCTGAGAAGTCCAGATTCTCTGGCAGAGGGGGTCAGCACACAACACATGAGACACCCTTCGCAGAAAGGAACAGGAATCCATCATGACAAGAGGACTAGGGAAGGGACTTTGCTCAGCCTCTTAGAACATAACATGTGCAGCCACATGACTGGAAGATGATGACCATACCACCTAACTTAGACTTGAGGCTTCCCGGCTCATAGCATATTTCTTTCAGGCAAGGCCTAGCAGATCCTCCCAATGGTAATGGGGCAGTAACAACTCTGGCAGATAAGCACCCACTACAGTCTTGCATTCCAGAACTTGACCTACTCCGCTGTAGACAATCTGTGGTACAGCAGTTTCAACTCCATGCTTCCGGAAAGCTTTAAGGTAAGCAACTCTAAATAGCTCCAGGAAGTCCCTGAAACTGACCAGATTCACGAGGCCCCTCCCTGCCAGAATAAACACCCTCAGATGAGACAAGCTGCAAAGAAGACTCAACCAGCCCCGCTGCCCTGCCGGCAAGAGATTTAAGCCAACTGAGTCACTTGGAAAGCACTCTCCAACCTACTAAGCTACAAGCAGGCTGTGCAGGGCTTTTGTGAGCTGCTACCATGCTGGGGGGGGGGGGCTTTGGTGATGCAGCTGCCATTGAGTCATTGCTGCTCCTGAAAGTAACCCCTCAGCCATATTCCTGTAAGTTACCCCCAATAAAACTCACTCATTCACCAAGTTGGACTTCGGTGGTATCTGGTCTTTTGACAGTTTCCTATTGTAGGTGAGTAGATGGATGTTGTGTCTACCCAGAAAAAGGTTTTGGCACACAACACAGGGAGGCCTGAAGCTCTGACAGGCACTGAGAAACCCCAAAAGCCACACAGGTCAGGGCTCTGTGGAGAAAAACTACCTAATCCGCACTGCTCTCTTGGGAAGTGGTTCCCATTTAGCCATGGCCCTGACAATGAGTCTCTAGATATTTCTGTGCTAACAAAGCCATATGAGAAAGCCCTGCTGCCCAGCCCTCTGTAACCCTCTTCCTGATATCCCAGGCCTCAGTCTTGCCCGGATACCTTTTTTTTTTAACTTGTTCACTTTACATCCTGATTGTAGTCCCCTCTCTTGTCATCTCCTGATCCCACTCTCTGCCCCCCCACGCCCTCTCCCTCCCTAATCTAGTCCTCAGAAAGGGGAGCACTGCCCCCCTAACATCTGACCTCAGCCTATCAAGTCCCATTCCCCTCACACACACACATTGATCATGTTCCCCTGGCAGGGCGACCTTGCCAAGCCACAGAGGAAGAGGACACAGGTAGTACAGCTGAGATTTGCCTGGGTACTTAGTACACAACCCAGAAGGTACACCAAAGGGTCTCCGTAGGGTTTCCTCTGCCTTCCCTAAACTCTCCTGCCACACACTAGCATCCTTGAATCACAGCTCAAGAGGCATCACGCTGCAGCAGACTGAATATCCGTGGTCCTCGGCCCTCTAAGAGATGAGCAGCTCAGAAGTCTTTATGAATGGAACTGAGGCCCTTACAGATGAGGCCTGCCCCGGGGGACAAGGCACCTGTGCACCCACTGCGCCCCTCACCAGACCCCAGACCCCAGAGCTATCTGCTTCTGCTCTACCCCTCAGGCCTGCAGTTATTTTGCTGTAGCCGCCTGGTGGACCAGAGACAGCCATGTGTGAGCCGCTCAGGAGCCCTGCAGCACACAAACACATCCCAGATGCCTTGCAGTCAGCCCAGGTCTCCGTGGCAGTCCCAGCCACACCCACGCAGAGAAAGCAAGGCCGTCCCCATGTTTCTTCACTTGCTGGCACCCACTACACTCATGGGGAGACCCCAAGGAATGCAGGAAGCAAGGGCCCCCTCCTTGGGGCCTGAGCACTCACAACAGGCAGATCCCCAGCGTAAAACCCACAGGGAAGACTCCAGTAAGCAGGAAAGCAAAGAAACAAAATGAGTTCTGTATAAATGATCAATATTTCAGACAAGGGTCTGAAAGTACTGGGCGAATGCAGAGGTTCTGGGGTACAGGGCTCCCCAGCTACACACATCTCCTAGAAGCTATCCTAATGATATGTTCTCATACATAATCTCTAGCCACCCGCCCACCCCCCCCCCTCCACCCCCAGAGTCATACAGAGCTTCACCCCTGCCCTGGGACAGCCACGCTCTCCTGGAATGGCAGCATCACTTCCCCATCCCAGGGATGTCACACCAGGACCACGCTGCATCATGCTCTCCCGGATGTCCGATGTTAGGGGCTTGTGGCTTTGCCATTCTGCTGCGGCTACTTTGCGTTCCCCTGACAACCAGGCACTGAGTACCCTTCCCTCTGATTACTAGCCAAGCTTGCATCCCTTTTTTGTGTGGTACTTATTCAAAGATTCTGGCAGTTTTGTTTTTTGTTTTTTTGTTTTTTTAAATTAGATAGTTCGTCTTGCTGTGGAACTGGGCTCATTCTTCAGGTTCCAGACCTAAGTCCTTAGTCATCCATGTTTTCTCCCGGTTTGATGCCAATGTGTTTTCTTTCTGAGAGAATGCTCCGACACGCAGGCACAGTTCGCGTGACAGAGCTCACGTTATCAATTCTTTTTCTGTTGGCTAGTGTTCCCTGTGCCCTTGATCTGAGAAACCTTAGGTCTCTAGAAGCGATCAGGCCTATGATACATGAACACTCAAACCTGCACAGGATACAGCCTTGCGCCAGTGTCGGCCATGGCAGGAGACAAGGAGGATGGTAAAGCGGAGGCAAGCATATTGACTGCTTCCATCTTGTTCTGGGAGACCTCTAGACTCTCACCTGGACATCTTACATGCTAAACATGACAACAGATGTTGGTAATGGTGGCCTCAGCTGGGTCCCTTATGGCCAAATACAAGTGACAGCAAATAGAGGGCCCAAACCCTTTGCCCCCCGGTCCTCCATGGTTACCATGGGACCTGTCACAGATAGAAGGCTGTAACGGGCTAATAATCTAGTCTTCCTACCACATGGATGCGACATGACAGCAAATGAGGAACATTCCCCACAGGTGAAACTGAAATTACTTCGGACTCTAGAGAAGCTCCCTTGTGAAGAAAGCCTGGGCATAACTGTTTTCCAGCACCATGCTGCCCCGGGCTGGGAAGCTTCCGGTTAACGCACGTCACAGAACTGAGGATCTGAGGGAGGGCAAAATGGTCCCAGGCAAAATGGGATGCAATCGAGTCCCCACACTTATTCCTGACCTCTCATTCTGTGAGGGGTATTAATCAGCACATCTTTGTTCTAATTTTTCAGCAGGCTGCAGTAGTCACGACCTCTGAGTCCAGGGCCCAGATGTTTATGCAAATTGCCGGCAGAAGCATCTCGAAGACACTGAGATGAGAGCCTTAGTCATAGGCGGGTCATCCTGCTATCAGCTCACCACTCTACTTCTGACAGGGAAGGAGGCTGAGGCCCACTCTGCTCTAACAGCAGGAGGAAAGCAGGGGTGGTGTTGGACCGTTCTGGCAAGGCAGGTTAGACAGCAGCAGCACAGTGTGGCCAGGAGGTCCGAGCCACAGTCCATCGTCGCCAGGTCTGCCAATTTGCCTCTCAGAGAAAGCGAAGACTGTCTACTTTTTTGGTGGCCGGAAAGACTAAGTGAAATAATGTGAACATTTAGGAAAGGCCTAAAGCCCTCAGTGGGTGTTCAAAACACTGGGGAACCCAACTGTCAGCAGAGACAACTACAGGGTTTTGGGGTTTTTTTTAAGTGTGTGTGTGTGTGTGTGTGTGTGTGTGTGTGTATACGCATATTCACACATACACATGAATACAGGTGCCCATGGAGCCCAGAAGAAAGTGTAAGATCCTAAGACGTTCCAGAATTGGAACCACAGGAGGTCATAACACACCAGACATGGTAGCTGGGAGCTGAACTCTCACACTATGCGAGAGCAGCAAGTGCTCCTCTGCTCCTAACATCTAAGCCATCTCTCCAGCCCCTGTGGATAAAGACTTTTAAGATCACTGGTTATAACTAGATGAGTCAGTCAGAAATGCTAAGGAAAACACCTTGGCCTCCATCAACCTTCAAAACCACAGGAACCCAGAGAGCTCTAAAGACCAAGGCATAACGGGAAGGGGCTGTGGAATAGCCTAGAAGGCACCTGATACTGACATGGACAAGGCAGGAAGGACGCAACTAGTCCAGACACTCTCCAATATATAAGACACAGACACACTCTGTTCTCTGCACAATATCTGCAGCTATCATACAGAAAGATTAGATATTCAATATATACTGTGTGCATAGTGGCACTTGCACACACACAGGCCCAGGAAGGTGCCTGAAGGCTAGAACAGAGAGTCATTTGAGTACCAGGGTCAGAGACCAACGTGGGCAGCATGAACAGATGTCCCCTGCAAAACACTTAATTTAGTTTGGAAAATTAAGTTTTCATTTATATACATTTGAAAATAAAAGGCTAGACCAACCACTTTTCAAATTCTGCCTGTTTTACAAAGCATTCTTTACTGGACTGAAGTCATCATGAATTTTCTTTTTAAAGTTACAGCTCCAAATAGAAAAGAACCATGAAAGGACACCAAAAATTAAGAAAGGGGTGAAGTCAGAAAATGGAAAGACAATCTACTGTCTACCCTAATGACACTGGAAATTCCTAGAAGACCTAGCTTGTCTAACCCAGGCAATGAGATAAAATGGTAAGTGGCCAAAGCAAAATACAAACACAAGTAAAAGAAAATCAAAAGCTAAAAATAAAACTGAAAATTGTAATAGTAAGTCGGGGGAGGCGGCTACGAAATGGTTTTCTGGGGCTGAGACTGGTGCCCCTGGGTGGAGCTCTGGCCTGATGTGTGTGAATCCTACCTAGCCTTCAATCCCAGTGCTGGGAAGGGGGAGGGAGGGAGGGAGAGAGGGAGGGAGAGAAGGAAGGAAGGGAAAAAGAGAAAAGAAAGATTGGGGGAGGGAGAGAGGAAGAGAAGACAAAGACTAGGGATGATTTTTTATTTATTTTTTATTTTTTTATTTTTTTTTTTTTTGGCTCTTCAGAACATTCTAGATTCACAGAGTGAAAGGCAATATTGTTTGTTTTGCTCTTTATGGAGTTTGGGGAGGCTGAGACAGAGACAGGGTCTCGTTATGTAGCCTAGGCTAGTCTGGACCTCACTGTGGAGCCAGATTGGCCCTGAACTCTCCGCCCTGCTGCCCACAGCCTGCGGGTTGCTGTGGTTCAGGCAGGTATGGCTGTAAGGGTTACAATGGCCAAACTCCCCAAATTCAGTTACAGAGTCAATGATATCAGTGCCCAAATCCTCGCTGGCTTCTTCAAAAACACCGACAGGCTTATTCTAAACTTCACATGGAAATGCAAGAGACCCAGAACAGCCAGAAAAAAATCTCAAAAAAGACAAACTTCCAACACAAAAAGAAGTTACCATAAAAAGTCAAGCATGGTGGCCCATGCTTGTAACCCCGGCAACTGGGAGGCTACAGCACAAGGACTGCCCAGAGCCTGAGGCTAGCCTGGCCTACATAGCAAGTACCAGGCCAGCCTGGGCTATATAGAAACATCCTGTCAAAAACAAATGGTGGAGCTTTTGGCTCAGTGATTTCTCCTGAACCACACACCAAAAGCATATGCAGTGAGTTAAGACACAGGGAAACTGGACTTGATCAAAAGCAGCAACGCATGGCCCTGAAAGATATCAAGAATGGGCAACAGCCGCAGTGGTGGACACTCAGGGGCCTCAGTCACCTGAAGGACAAAGTGTGAAGATGACATGAGCCCAGGAGGTTAAGGCCAGCCTGAGCAACGGAGTAAGCGTGTTGTCTCTCAAAAGAAAAATGACAACGGGAAAATGCAGCACATCCCTGCAGAGCAGCACCCTGACAAGGAAGCACCGTCCTGACCACACTAAGAGCTCCTACACCCGTACAACAAAAGGAGGGGTCGGCAAAGGATGTACGTACAGTCTGGGTGGTACAGGTTGTATTCGGTGTGCATGCAACTCTGAGCCCAATCCCTGGCTCCAGAAATAGATAAAAACAAAAACAAAAACAAAAACTGGAAAAGACTGTAATAGAAACGTGGGAACGGCCAGTAAGCACAGGAGAAGACATTCAATGGCATTGGGCCTGAGGGAAACGCAGATGGAAACCAGAGGCAGATATCACCCCCATCCCACAGAGGGAGCTGCAGCCAAGAGACGCATCTGAACAGGAGGCGAGGGAGAGGTGGGAGAAAAGGAGTCCTCAGATCCTGCTGGTAGCAGTCTACCGCAGTGTGACAGTACCTCAAAAAGCTACAGCGTGGTCTATGGCCCAAGTGTATGTCCACAAAACCTGCACTTGAATGCTCATGGTATCATTTTTTTTTCAACAGTTAGAAATGCTCTGCCATCCGCTGGAGCATGAAAAGAAAAGCCAAACCTGTAGGCACAGTGGCCAATATCTGGCCTCAGAAAGGAACCAAGTACAGACTTCCACTATGACAGGGGCAAACTTGCAAACACATGCTAGGCAAGCAAGTAGGACGAGGGCAGGCACCATCCTCCAAGCGTTGGCTGTCCCTGCTCTAGCAAACTTCCAGAAGCCTTGAAGCTCTCCCAGATAAAAAACTAAGTCGGCTGTGCATAACAAATATGGGGGGGGGAACCCCTCCTCACAGGAGGGCCTTGAAGTGTTAAATGCAGAAAGGCTGGAAAGCTCTTCTTAGGGTGCCTTGTGTCTCTACCAGCGGTCGCTGCTGTCATCGCTCCGGGCGGTGCCAACGCTCGCTCGCTCGAGAGAGCAGCAGGATGAATCATGCGTCAGAGATTAATAAGTGTCTGGTCTCTGACAAGCACTGTGCCTGCACAGTGACGGGAGAGATGAATAAGCCCCCGCGCCTCCTTCAGAGTCTGTGTGTATTACCAAACTCTCCTATTGAAAACACAATGTTAGCAGTCAACTCAGCTTTAACCTCCTCAGGTGAACACGCTGGATCCTCTAGAAGCAGTGTGTCTGCGACACTCTGTTTCTGTGTTTGTTTACAATCTGCCTTGTTTTAAAAAAGAATCTAAAATCGTTTTTTAAACACACACGATTTAAGAGCAGTAACAACCAAAAGATTTAAAAAAAAAAAAAAATCAAGGTGAAAGCTGGGCATGGTGGCACACGCCTTTAATCCCAGCACAGGCAGGTGGATGTCTGTGAGTTCGAGGCCAGCCTGGTCTACAAAGCGAGTCCAAGAGAGCCAAGGCTACACAGAGAAATCTTGTCTCAAAAAACAAAAACAAGAAAAAAAATCAAGATGAAGAGAAAATGAGATTATAGTTAAGTGAAACCAAAGGAAGCGCCCGCCATGAGGAGGGTGTAATCATCAGAGGTGTCTGTGGATTCGCACCAAGGTTCCTAACTCCTAAAGCAGAGAGGGGAACACAAGACTCCCTAAGCCTCTGAGACCACAGTGACTTGCACATCCCTAAAGAGGAATTCTCAGGTGTCCTTCTCATCCCGTGTTAAAAACTACAGCCACCTGCAGGGCACAGAAGTCTCTAGCTTTTCATCTGATACTAATTACTTCCTTCTTTTTACCAATTCTGGCTATAGTAGAGATCTGAAACACAGCTCAATAGCCAGTGCTGGGCTGGAGGGCTGGAGAGACGGCTCGGTGGTTAAGTGCACTGTCTGCTCTTCCAGAGGTCCTGAGTTCAATTCCCAGCAACCACTTGATGGCTCATACCCATCTATACTAGGGTCTGATGCTCTCTCCTGGTGTGCAGGTGTACATGCAGACAGGGCACTCATAGAAATAAAATAAATAAATAAAATCTTTAAAAAAAAATAGCCAGTGCCTTGTCCAAGGCTGGGGGTGGAGCACGGCTGGCCCCCAAGACCTGGTTATCTCTGCAGCCCTGCCTCTCGCCCCGGAGAGACTGGCTGCTCTGACTAGCCTCACAGACTTCACTCTCCTGAGGACTGCTGGGCAAGTTACATCCCAGAACCTTGTTAGACCAGAGATTTCTCAGTTCTCTCTCTCCTTTTTCCTCTCTAGTCTTTCTTCCCTTGGAAGAGCAGCCCTGTCACAGCATTACCTCAGCCCCAGCCTCACCTGTCACAGCATTACCTCAGCCCCAGTCTCATACTTCCTCCTTGCTCTGACAGCCTTCCTTCCCCACTCTCCCACCCACCTGACTTTAAGCTCAAACAGACTGAAGTACTCGGGATGCAATCACTCCTGTGCCTACCAGCTGTTTCCTTAGCAACAGCTTCATTAAGGAAACCCATCAAAAAAAAGAAATGCAAAGAGGCCGCTCATGCATCTGAACGGAGTAGCCTGCATAAAATCTGAATGGCTTTGGAAAGAAAATTAACCAGAGACAAAGAGGTTGAAAGTCTCCTCAAAAGCCTCATAAAGGAAAATGGTATTAAAGGGCACCCAATCATCTCAGAACTTTACGATGTGAAGAGGTCAAGGAGGACGCCTCGGTGAGACCCTCAGATGCTGCTCTGGTTTTCCAGACCCTTCCTTACTAGCACTTTCCCTTATGGCCGCCTACCGTTTAGGTTCAAAACAAAAATGTATCCAGTTCCTTGCTCTGTTGGGGGGGGGGGGAGGTAGGGGAGGATCATAGCACGGCTGGGCTTTGGTATCACAGCGAGGAGGGTTTAAATAACAATAGGGGGCTTTGTGAGATGGGGGCTGGGCCTCTTTGTCAGTTTCCCCCGTCTTTAAAACGGGCTGCCAGCGGTCAGGGAGCTGTCCCCACTCTGCTGGTACCTAGATAGCACCAGCTAGAGCAGCTGCAAGCCCTGCAAGCCAGCTGCTTGGGGAGCAGCCATCGCAGCCTGTGCGTCCTCCTTCGCTGCGCCTTTTTCTACGTTGCAGCACTGCTTATGTTGCTGGCATGCATGCCTCCCGAGCAGCCCCCAGAAGGCATCCAGGGAGAGCGTGTTCTTTTTTTTTTTTTTTTTCTGTAGAAATGACTCACGTGGAAATTGTTTGCCTCCAAGTCTATCAACTGGTTCCCCCGCTATTCCTCAGCCTCGGCCAGCATGGATCACGACTGTCTGCAGCTCACTAGACTTCAAGAGCAGGCAAGCAGCCAGCCAGCCAGCCAGCCAGCCAGCCATGCTACACCTAGCCTGCCTCTTGCCACCCAAAAGGGAAGGGAAAAGGCAGGAAGGGTGCATGAGCACAGCTCCCAGAGACCCCTCGCCTCTAAGCCTTCATCTCATTTGGTGCCTGTAATACTGTTCCTTTTTCTAAGCTCCCTCTGTGGATATAGCTGGCTACACTTAGACCATAGAATCTCAACAAACAGAGAGGCTCATACTTCAGGAAGTCTCTGAATGGACGCCAGCGAGGCGTGCAGACCCCTGACCACTCTGGTGTACCCGGCCGGAGCGTAGCACTAAGTGTGCATTGCTGCCGCATTTGCAACTTACAAGGAGAAAGGAGGCCTCTGGCTTCCCACAGACAACAAGCTAGTCACACACAGAGGTAATGATGACTGAACCTGGGTCTTGGGGCTGAAGTCCCAGCCCCTCTGTTGCGACTCTGTTATACCAAGCCTGTCATTTGTTTGTGAAACCTTCACGGCCAGCACACAGACCCGTACACAGTCAGCTATTTGCTGTCATTTGGGAGTGCCAGATAATTACCACAAACTACTCACCTAAACCAGCCAACACGTGCAGGTCACCCTGTGCCTGCACATGGGAGAAGGGATTCAGCGTCTATTTTGTAGCACATCGCTGAAGCCCAGTGTATTATTCACCGGTCTTGAAGTCCAGGCGGAGGTTTTGGGGGAGAGGTTGTTTTTGTTTTGTTTTGTTTTGGCTTTGTTTTTGTTTTTTCAAGACAGGGCTTCTCTGCATAGTCTCTGACTGTCCTGGAACTCACTCTGTAGACCAAACTGGCCTTGAATTCAGAGATTCCCCTGCCTCTGCCTCCCGCGTGCTAGGATTAAAGGCGTGCGCCACCAGCTAATGCAGGGACTCTTAAGGACAGATGGACTTGCACTAGTCACATCTCCATTGCTTCCAAAATGTCTACCATTTGCCAAAGTCACTCCTTGCCATCGGCTTCCACAATGGAACACGCTGGATTAAGAACCAAAAGCTTGTTCTATGTCAGAAAAACTACAAGCCCTTCCTCTGACTGTGATTATACAATCCCGCCAGAACTCATTATTTTGCTGCCTTCTCAACCGGCAGACAAACATCAGGATGAGTCAACTACAGCAAAGGGCCTTCCTCTTTGGGCAGAATACTAAGGGCTGGCAACCGCCCTGTGCCGCAGGGCCATATTTGCCACGGAGCACTGCTGCCCTCTAGTGTTTGCCTGAGGCGGAGCAATGCAATAGCAGAAGTGCTCCAAACTAACATGCCGAGCTGTGCAAACAGTTCTGCGTTCAAGTCCAAACGCCCTACCTTTAATCTGCAAACAGTGACTTCTGTAACTGCAAAAAGGGAGGGCCCGCAGGTCTACAAAGGCAAAGCAGGGCCTGGATGCCTGGCAACCACCCCGTCCTCCAGCACCAACTAAGCCCACCAGATCTTCCAGATCTGCTTGGAGCCTCTTCTGTGTTTCAAAGCTGTCTCCTAAAACCCCTAGGCCTGATGACAACAGCACTAGCCCACTGCAGACCCGTGGAGAGACACAGGGCCGTCTCATCCAAACCCAGCCTCCTCGCTACAACAAATGTTTAGGCTTCCGTGAACCCTTCCCAGTCTAGCTGACGAGCCCACCACTCCTCCCTTGGAAGCATGGCTTATGTCAGGGCTCCACCTCTTGCCCTAGAAGTACCATTGGCCTGTGTGTTAACCTCACTGTCCCCTGGCAAACTTACATCAGCTTGGCCCCCGCTGGCCCTCCATGATCCATGCCAGTGAGGCGCTAGCACCCCACCTCTGCTCTTCAGCAACTTTGGTGGTCTCTTTCCCTCAGTCATAGGTCCATTCCCTGTGAGGCAGGCATTGGTGGGTCTTAACTGTCCAGCATCTCGGCCAATGCACATTTCACTAAGTTTATGTATGCCTGGCATTGGGGCATCCTACCCTCCAGTCCTCTACAGAGACTATAGGCTTAGTATCCCTAAACACCATAGCTTCGGGGACTGGCGAGATGGCTCATCAGGCAAAGGGGCTTGTCACTAATGCTGACAACTCAGGATTAGATCCCCTCTGAGGTATATCACTCATATGCTGTTCAACACCTGCCTACCTGATGAAGCTGCCACTCAGTGACGGCAGAGTGGCTCCTGCTCTCCAGGTCTACCCTAACAGGGTGTCTACGGGCCAGCTGATGCTTGCTGGAGCTCTGTCTCCCTTGACTTGCCTATAGATCAGTTCCACCTGGCTACACACAGCTAACAGCCTCCCCAGCCTCCAGGCTGGGCAGGGACACTGTGACTCTGCCACCAGATGCTTTCATGGCTGTCTTGTTAAACAGCTTCTCACGGGCTGGGGCTGCCACTCCAAGGAAGAGTGCTAGCCTGGCACACACGGGGCCCTGGGTTCGATCCTCAGCATGCTCTTCAGGCTCAGATTTAACCATTTGTGAGGTGTCTGCTGTGTGACAGGAGCTGTAGAAACCTCATGCTCTGTACACTAAACAGCTCAGCATTACAGATGGCAAATATGTCACTACTGACAAAGGCAAGAGCCATAAAGCATGCCAAGGTTGCAGAGCTGGAAGAAGCCAATGTTATTATTCCAAATTAAAATCAGGAGAAGAGGGGGGCTAAAGAGATGGCTCAAGAGTTAAGAGTATTGACTGCTCTTCCAGAGGACCCAGGTTCAATTCCCAGCACCCACATGACAGCTCACAACTGTCTATAGCTCCTGTTCCAAGGATTCAACTCTCACAAATACAGGCAAAATACCAATGTATGTAAAATAAAAATTTTAAATAAATAAATAAATAACACTTTTTTAAAATTGGGAGAAGATGGTGAATTTTGAAGTTTAAAACTACAGTGAAGAAGCTGGACAATACAAAGACTCGCATGCACTTGGTTCTTGGGAAGTGACGCCTTCGTTTTTATTATACCACACAAGCTCCAAGCTGGGTCACACAAGTGACACATTCCAGGAGACCTGAACCACCTGCCACAGAGGCGGGCACATACTCACCTGCCGGAGATTGATGTACACAGCATTCTGAAGAAACTCTGAAGCTTCCATGCCACGCTTCTGTATAGCCAGGACACGCACGGCCTTGACACAGGCTTCCAGCTCGATCACTCCGGCGTTCTTATACTGTAGGTATAAAGAGACCACCCCCCTGTCAGCAAGCAGCAAGGACAGCAGATACCCCCAGCAGCACTTCCCATACACAAGGCCCCTGGCACTCTCAGGGGGGAAAAGTAAGACAGACTACTTCTGAGAGTCTGTCTTAATGGGTACAAGTTGGAATAAGCCTTTGGCCATCTAAGTGTGTTTGCGTTGATTAAAATCATACAACCGTGATGCGTGTTCCAGGGGCAGACAGGCTGCAGGTTCCTCGAGACCAGAAATGATTAGCATTTAGAGGAGCTTGGGTTTGGGGATTTCGGTTTCTGAGTGAGCGATGCTCAGCCCATATTACGAATGGATGCTTTGGCATTTTTCTTACCTAAATGCTGTTCTCACACCTGCGGCTTGAATTTGTTGCCTTTTGCAGGAGACATCCGGAATGTCTGTGTTCGGGGCCACTGATCTTATCTCAGAACCACCTATACCAACCAACAGGCACCGGAACAGAACAGGGTCTCCTCTGTCACGGCTAAAGTGACTAAGGACAACTCCTTTAGGACAGGGAGACAGTTCAGTGGTCCAGCACCATGGACAGTCCTCACTGTCCACTCTCTGCAGCAACCCACACACAATGGGACTGGGCAGCAAAATGCAGCAATAGAGTGTTCGGGCTCAGGAGCGCCTTAGGAATTATTCTCAAGCTATAGGTCTAAGAAAAACAGATCTGGGAAGCATGGATGAGACAGAGGACTCGAGTGATGACAGATGGACACTCATGGAGGTCTGCTCTCCCAGACTACTACCCTACTGCCCCTGCACTGAGGATGATGATGGCGGCCAACGTACTTCCATGTGACACTAACGGAGACAAGTGACCTCAGCCTATTTTCTTGTGCCTAAAGAAAAATGTAAGGTTGCAGGCTGTCTGAGGTTCCACCAGGTCTCCAACTCATCTCTCCTGAGACCACAGACCATCCTGAGACCATCAGGAGTCCGGGAAGATGCCATTCACAGAGGCCCGTCTGCAGGTGACGCCCCTTAATGAGTACTGGATCAACCGTGGCTCAGGTTCTTCGGGGGAGGAGGTGAGAGAGGAGAGAAAAGCAGAGAGGGCTCAGCTAAGCACAGGAATAAAAACATTACTCAAGGAGAGCAAGACGCGGACTTCCTCCTTCCGTCTGCTTGCCATGCCTATGAGGAGCTGGCTCTGCCCAGATGCCATGCAGAATACTGAGCCCAGAAAGAGGAGGCAATAACCACTGCTTTATTGAGCAGTACTAATGAGCCTGCCACTGTGCTGGCCACTTATATATGTAAAAATCATTGGCCTTGATTAGGCACTCTATGCAGCGGAGAGATGAAAAAATGGTGATGTGAGCCTGCAGACCTGCACAGAGTCAGATGGCTAGAGAGGGCGGGGGGTGGGGTGGGAGTTCTGTCTGCACTCTGCTGTTTGCTACCTACTCTGGATGGTAGAGACAGAGCCACCTAACCCCTCTGTTGTGCCATGGCAGACCAGTCTTTCCCCCAGAGGTGAAGTTCTGATGTTCAGGGACACAGGTGACACACTAGGTGGCCACTGAGGCGTGGCTGGTGAGATGGCATTACCAGCCGGTGAGCCACAAGTGTGCCCACAATGGCAAGAGGGTGGCTTTCAAGTGTGTGCAGTTGGAACCCTATTTCCCTAGGACTACACCACCTTTCTACACCTGGGTTAACAATTCCTTTTGATGTTCTTGGAGAGTATTTTCCTATAATAGACATGAAAGGGCTCTAAAGGGGGAGTTTAATTTCATTTTTAAGCGGCTAGCTTTAAAATGAACAATAAGAAGTCAGTCTGGAGCCAGCAAAATGGCTCAGCAAGTAAAAACACTTGTCACAAAGACTGACAAACCTGGGTTCCTGAGTTCAATCCCAGGGACTGTGGGGCATGGAAAAGAAAAATCAATACCACACGTTGTACTCTTGTCTCCAGATGTGTGCGCACACACACACACACACAAGCACTAAATAAACAAAATTTTTTTTAAAGCATACTACATTTCTATCCAACAGCTTAAGTAAATGGCATGGCAAGAAATTCCATATGTAAAATAAGCAAGGAGATATACAATAGTTTGGAATATAAAGAAATATCAAGGGCTGGAGAGATGGCTTAGAGGTTAAGAACACTGCCTGTTCCTCCAAAGGTCCTGAGTTCAATTCCCAGCAACCACATGGTGGCTCACAACCATCTATAATGAGATCTGGTGCCCTCTTCTGGCGGGCAGGTGGGCATGCAGGCAAGAACACTGTATACTTAAAAAATAAATAAAATCTTTAAAAAAAAAAAAGAAATATCAAAATTGTTTGTATTCTATAAAGGGAAAAATAAATCACAGCACTATACAGAGGAGCCATAAGTCCAGTATGGAAACTTAGAGGCCCTGGGACCTCCTACAGAGGCAAGCAGTGCTGTGAGGACATCTTCTTCCCAAAATATGAAGCTTATCATGTAGTCCACAGCTTCACTTTGGATTAAGTAATGAATCTCAGAGTTACTAAAGAATAGCAACCCATCATCCCACCAGAAAGAAGGCTTTGCAAGGCTGGCTGGGTGGCACAGTGGTGGGGCACCAAGGCAGGCTGGGTGGCACAATGGTGGGGCACCAAAGCAGGCTGGGTGGCACAGTGGTGGGGCACCAAGGCAGGCTGGGTGGCACAGTGGTGGGGCACCAAGGCAGGCTGGGTGGCACAGTGGTGGGGCACCAAGGCAGGCTGGGTGGCACAGTGGTGGGGCACCAAGGCAGGCTGGGTAGCACAGTGGTGGGGCACCAAGGCTGGCTGGGTGGCATAATGGTGGGGCACCTGGTGGAGTGCCCAGCATGAGCACATCCCCATACGAGCAAACAACCAAACAAAAAAGACTTATACGACCAGTTACTAAATAACCCACAATAGATAAAGCATCACAGTGCTGGAGAAAGGAAAAAAGGAAGATCAGTAGGAAGAAGTAAGAAACTCAAAATGTAGTCAGGTGTTGGTGACGCACTTGGGAGGCTGAGGCAGGCGGATCTCTGAATTGAAAACCAGCCTCATCTACACAGCAAATTCAAGGACAGCCAGGGTTACCCAGAGAAACCCTGTCTCAAAAAAAAAAAAAGAAAGTTTTAAAATGTGTACCAAGCCAAGCAGATAAAACTTCAAGGCAAAGGAAAAAAGAGAGGGTGAGAAAGGCTTAAATAAAACAGGAATTTGATAAATTATAGTAAAACAGATAGCTAGAGACTCAGTTACAGCCATTGCATGAAGCAATAAATTACAAAGGTTAATTTTTTTTTTTTTTGAGACAGAGTTTCTCTGTGTAGCCCTGGCTATCCTGGACTAGCATTGTAGACCAGGCTGGCCTCGAACTCACAGAGGTTCGAGATTAAAGGCTGGGATTAAAGGTGTGAGCCACCACCACCTGGCTTACAGAGGTAATTTTATGAAGGAGGCAGAGGTAGGCTTCAAGGCCAGCCTGGTCTACATAGTGAGTACAAGATAGCCAGAGATACACAGTGAAACCCTGTCTCCATCCCACCTAATGCTCCAAAGGGGGGGGGGAATATATATATACACACACACACACACACACACATGATCATTTAAATAAATAATCCAGATCTTTCTATGTCAGAGAGGGAATTAAGATACATTGCAGATAACCCCTGATCGCATTCATGTCCTGTCCAGTGATTGACATCTACAAAACCAGCCTCCGGCACACCCACATGAGAGCCAGAGAACACAATTTTTCTGTAGCAGTGTAAGCGGGGGAAACTGTAAACATCAGTAGGCAATTCACAGTGATTCCAAGAGAGCCGCTGTCGGCTAGGAGCTGCCATGACCAGTTCCCTCAGACCAGCTGTCTCATCTCACAAAACCTCACCACAGGAATCTTGGGAGAGTTGCAGGGCCACGGTGAGAGGACACCTGCCATCCATAAGGTACTGCCAGTTGAATATGGCAGACTTCAGAGCACATATGGCTTGAGACACACAAAATATACATCTCCCACAGGCAAAAAAAAAAAAAAAAAGTCAAGAAGTGGGGCTGGAGAGGTGGTGGTCCAGTAGTTAGCGCATAGGCAGCCCCATGGAGGCTCATAACCATCTGTAACTCCAGTTGAGGGGGGTCTGATGCCACCTTCTGGTCACCGTTGGTACTGCATGCACACAGAGCACCATACCACACCCTACCACCACCACCACCCAATTTTTTTTTATCTTTTTTTTTTTTTAAAGTCAAGAGTGATGGATAGCAAAGTTATCAGCCTAGAGAGGAGGGTGGAGAAAGCAGGGCTGTGTCTTGTTCTCTTCGTAGTACTCCTCTGTGTGGCTTGAGAAATTCTTTTTCAAATTTTAGTAGCAATCTTTGAACTTTTAAAACAGTATCAGGATTGGGCTGGAGTTCAATGTTAGAGCACTTGCCTAGCTTGTGAAGGGCCTAAGCTCAGTCCCTCCTGCCTCAAAATAAGTAAGCCAAAAGTGGGAAAATGCTGTATCCACAGGATGGACTGGGCTGCGCATCATTCAAAGTCTTGACGTGTGAGGCTTAAGAGCACGGAGGAAAGACACCATGCCAGAGGAGAAGCAGTCAAGTCTGCTCTCCGTTTTTATAAAATGACCACTGGCATTGCGTGCTGGCTAGTTTTATGTCAACCTGACACAAACTACAGTCATCTGAGAGGAGGGAATCTAGACTGGAAGAAAAAAAAAAAGCTTCCAGGGCTGCAGAGATGGCTCAGAGGTTAAGGGCACTGACGGCTCCTCCAGAGGGTCCTGAGTTCAATTCCCAGCAACCACATGCTGGCTCACAACCATCTATATAACACAACCTGAAGCCCTCTTCTGGCCTGCAGATATACATGTAAACCACTGTATAAATAAAAAAAAAGTCTTTAAAAAAAAAAGTTAAAAAAAAAAAAACTTCCGTAAGACCAGGCTGTAGGCAAGCCTGTAGTGTATTTTCTTAATTAGTGACTGTTGAAGTTGGACCCCACCCATGGTGGGTGGTGCCACCCCTGGGCTGGTGGCCCTGGGTTCTATAAGGAGGCAGGCTGAACAAGCCATGAGGAGCAAGGCAGTAAGCAGCACCCCCCATGGCCTCGGCATCAGCTCCTGCCTCCTGTTTTGAGTTCCTATCCTGGCTTCCTTCAGTGACAAACTGTGAAATGGGAAGATAAGTCAAATAAACCCTTTCCTCCCCAAATTGCTGCCAGTCCTGGTGTTTCATCAGAGCAACAGTAACCCTAGCTAGGACACGTTGATTTTCAGGAGTCCAGAAAGCCGAAGTACAATTACCAATAGTAAATATATACTGTTTGTAATCAGAAAAATAAACATTTTAGGCATTTAGCACTATATACTAGAGAATGATACAATACTAACATAAAGAAGTAAAAAGAAAATGGGCTTATGAGACGGTTTCACGGTAGAAGGGGAGAACCACCGCCTCTGTGTCCCGTGACCTCCGTATGTGCATCACTTCCATATGTGCCTCATGGCACACACACTCACAACCGAATGCTATCCATAACACTGAGGTAGAATCTACACTGTATTTTTATTTCTAAGAAACTGCAACACGACATAATGACAGCAGGGAACTTTCTCATTAGAAAGACACAAAGACACAGAAACTGCACAAAGCCATCACGTCACCTTGCTGTAATAGGAAATGGCCTCTTTGTATTTGTCAATTATGTCCTCGGGGCTGAGGCAGTTCTTGGCCCGTCCAATCTCAGTGCTGGTGTCAGGATTTATGCCATTGGTGGTGAGGGCACCTGCAGACAGAGAAAAAAAACAGTTATTTGCTTTTCCCTCTTTGTCCCTCATTTCTTTAAAGAGGAGTGAGTGTGCAGGAGCTAAGACCTAAGCGCATGCTGATGAAACCTAAACCCCATCCAAAGTCTTCCGATTATCGGCTGGCTGTAATGGTCTCGCCGTGGCAGCATCGCATGCAGTGTTAACTAACTCTGATGGGCTTCCCTCCCTGTGAAGATTTTCCATTAAAGACCATGAAACGTATTACATACAAGAACCATGTGGACCAGCAGGACCCAGGGACCACACTGGGGCCTCAAAGAAGGGAAAATGCATAGCCACTTCCTGAGCCGGATAGCGGCCAAGAAAATAACTTGAAAGTGCTAGCTGCCTCTCCATGGCTGTCGTTTTCTATTTCTGGCCAACCCTTGCCACCAAGCTCACACAGGGAGGGGGCTGTGGAGGACTCCATCTTCAGAACAGAAGTAACTGCAGAGAGAAATCCAACTGGGAGAAGTTAAGATGGAAGTCTTTGATGTCACAGAACACTCACAAACTACCTGCTTAAGCCTTGCTGGCTGAACTCCTAAGCCACGTGTTTGTCTCACAGACAAGGGCATCTCCCGAAACCCCCCTTCCTGGCTGGCAGCTCGGTGACTGTTTCTAACCACACAGGGCCAGGATGCGCTCTGCACGGCGCCCCAGGCACCACGTGGTAGCCAGGCTCTCTAACCCAGGCCGGTTGCCTCATCTGCATGCTTTCACTCTCTAGGTCTGTAAACCGCCTCGTGCGTGTTTTGGAACAAGACAGAAGAATGATGAGCAGCTAGGTATGTGGAAAGATGGTTGAGAGATGATACAAGCGAAGCTAGGAGACGCTACAAAATGGAGAGAGGAAAAAGGCATCTTGTACACAATCCTCTTCCGATAAAAAGGGAAAGAACTTTAGCAGAGAGCCATGAGGAGGTAGGAGGAAAAAAGATACCTCAGATCCATCCTTTGTAAGAACTAGATTCAAATCCACCAGGGCCAGAGTCGAAAGACTTGGGCACTGGCAGACCCAGGCATTGCCTAGGAGCGGAGTTCAAGAGGATGCATTCATGTCTGGGGCAAGTGCACCTGCTGTTGAGCTAGGGGAAGCCAGCACCTACAGGGGAGCACTGAGCTGGGTGCTCCAGCAGGTAGGGCAAAGCCTGGAGGAGCCAGGGCTCACCCAGCTCTCAAGGTGATGGAGCCACTGCCTCTAAAGCTGGGCCTGAGGCCTGGCCCTGACCACAGCGCTGTGTCTCCAGCTCTGTGTGTGCCTATTATTTTTCTGTCATGTGTCCTGCACGAATTAATATTTAATATATGACCAGGGGTCTTACTGAAGTGTTTTATTGGTCCTAACAAAATTCCTGAGTCTTATTGAGTTGGAGACAAATGCATGGGGAAGGGGAAAGAGAGGCTTTCATTGTTCACAGGGGGCCACGTCTCTTCTCTAGCCCAGAAACACGATGGGGAAAGTCTCCAGACACTTTCCCTTTTGTAAGGAAGGAAGACATGAGTTGCCCTGCTTCCCTGAGTGGACGGCTTCATTTAGTACAAGGCTGGAGGGTACATTTCATACGTAGTAACCACATTGTCTATAAGGAACCAGAGCCTAGCTCTGCAAAGCGTCCAGTGGACCAAGCTGATTTCCTTTCACCCGATAAATGAATAACAAGGTAAAAATACTCGCACACAGAAGACCTGATCTCTCCTGGCATCTACTGTTTTGACAGCCCACACCTAACGTGATTGTAAGGTGTGACAGTGAGACACAGTCCTCAGGACCCAAACCTCTAGCTGACAAGGTGGAAAATCAATTCCATGGGCTGCTGAGAACCCAGGCTAGAAGAAATGCAAGGGGTATTAGAGGTGACACATGACAAAGACTCAGCCAGGCAGTCCTTGAATCATTCACAAAATAGCCGAGAATCCTTGCTTTGCAAGATTGTATGCAAAGTTCAATCCTGGAAACCCAGGCAGATACATCCATGTAAAAAGAAGAATAAATCAAAGACAAGCAAAGCTACACAGAGAGCAGCCACACATCAGCAGAGTCAAGTAGCACTGTAACCCAGCCACAGCCACCTGTGGCAAGAGACCAAGTGGTCATGCCCCAAAGCTAGTAACACACAAAGCCAAGTCTGCCACAAAGGTACTATTGCCTCACCCCCTGGAGGACATGTAGGAAATTGGGGCACATACAGCCTGTACACTAAGGTGAACAGTTGGTGGCACATATGTAAGATGTGCAGAGTAAACAAAAGCAATACATCAATGCCCAAGTCCTTTGACTGTGTGCTATGGTGGCCTTGACACTGGAAAGTGCCCCTGACAGACTAGGATGGTGGTAGTCTGCAGTTCACTCTTTCAAAGCTCTGAGAACACTGAGAGAGAGACAGTATGACTAAGATACTTTCCTTGATAAGATTTGTACATTTTTAGGTATTTTAAATGAAGGGTTAAAAAAAATTAGAATTCTGGGGCTGGTGAGATGGCTCCTCCATTGAACCCAAGAACCTCATTTTGATCCCACATGGTAGAGAGAGAGACGTGACTCCCACTGACTGACTTCCACATGCACCCTGGGACTACTGTGCACCAACACACCAAATAAATAACTCAACGAGGAGAGTGAGTGGCCCCTCACTGTTGGTACAGGGCCGATTAGAGAGGAGTCTCAGCACCGCACGTTCTCCAGCTTTAGTGACACCTTGCTGGGTCCCCATTAAAGGACAAGTGTAGTGCGAGAACATACATCTCTTTCCCACCCCAGGAAATAAACACACACATTGGGAAGAGCCTGAAGATCGATCATCAAAGGAATTAGAAGTAAGTTGCCCGGGGCAGAAATACTGAGAGGGCTGTGGTTTTCAAGTAAACTGGAAGACGACAAAGGGTGAATTGCAGAAATCTCACAACAGAAAGAAAATGGGATTGTCCCGTCCATGATGGGAGGACACACAGACATTGCCCTGCGGCAGAGCAGAGCTTCCCCTCAGTACCCAGCAAAGTTCCCAGACTCTGGGCCACAAGAGGGTCTCACCACGTGCAAATGAGCTGAAGTTGCACATATGTTCTCCCCACCACCACAGCAGGAAATTTGGGGGATTCATTAAAAACGTGGAAATTAAAGACCAAATACCCAGATATACATCTCAATGGGAAATGAAAACATAATTCCAATCAAATGAAAATAAAAGCATAGTATACCAAAAAATAAGATGCCATAAACAAGCTCAGTAGAAGGCCATGGATTTGCTGGAGCTGGAGTTACAGGCAACTGTAAGTAACCTGAGGTGGGTGTGGTAACCAAACCCAGGACCTCCACCAGAGCAGTCTGTGCTCTTAACTGCTAAACCATCTCTCCAGCCCTGGAAGATGTAATATTCTTTAGGTGACAGTACCTAATGCACCCAGTGTTGGTCTACAGACTCTGAATAATCGCTATTAAAATCCCAGCAGATTCTTTTCAGAAATTGACTATCTATCCCTAAAATTCATATGGAAATTCAAGCGACACCCTCCCCCGCAAAAAAGAAACACACAACCTCAAATAAAAATACAAGTGGGTAGTGAGTAACTTTTAAATCTATTTTACTTTTTATTCCTTTTTAAACTTCTACAGTGAGGAGACTAGAGAGATGGCTCAGCAGTTAAGAGCACTGGCTGTTCTTCCAGGGAACTGGGTTCAATTCTCAGCACCCACATGGCACCTAAAAACTGTCTGTAACTCCAAGATCTGATACCCTCACACAGACATATATGCAGGCAAAATATCAATGCACATAAAATAAAAATAAATAATTTTTTTAAAAAGTTCCACAATGAACATGGTTTTGATAATAAGTCATGTTTAAAAATATATAAATAACCCTTGAAATAATTATAAAGAGGTAAGTAAATGCCTAGTCAAAACAAACAAACAAACTTGGGCTGGAGAGATGGTTCAGAGGTTAAGAGCACTGGCTGCTCTTCCAAAGGTCCTGAGTTCAATTCCCAGCAACCACATGGGGGCTCACAACCACCTATAATGAGATATGGTGCCCTCTTCTGGCATGAAGGTGTATATGCAGGCAGAACACTGTATCCATAATAAAGACACGGTAGCACACACCTTTAATCCCAGCACTCAGGAGGGCAGAGGCAGGCAGATCACTGTGAATTCGAGGCCAGCCTGGTCTACAAAGTGACTCCAAAACAGCCAAGGATACACAGAGAGACCCTGTCTCATAAACCAAACAAAAACAAAAGAAAAAAAAAGTATAAATGAATAAATCTTTTTTTTTTTAATCTTAAGCATGTAGCTAAGCTCTCATAAACTGAAAACAGAAGTCACAGGCACATCACACGCCTTGGGGAGTTCATATAAGATACCATCCAATCTAACACACTATGCAAGCCTTTTCAGAGGCTCTCCTTCTGTAACCAAGAAGCAAAGAGAGCCACATTTGAGAACCAACCCCACCAACCATATGCAGAGGAAAGGCCTGGAAAGACCTAGAAAGCCCGACACTGGACAAGCTCAACAGGACGATGTGAAATCTTTTCTGCAGAGTTCCACACATAAGCCAGGATAAACTCGGACAAACTGCGCTGGACCCAGGGATGCCTTTTAAATAGAATTCTAAAGGCAGACCATCTGAAAAGCTACAGAATGCTCTGAGAAACAGAGTGAAATACACAGACACAGGGGTGACAGCTCCCCCAGCCCTGGTCCCGCAGACATGCCTTTGTTTACAGTAGAGTGCGACACACTTTAACCCAGAAAGAACATCTTAATTGAGCCAAGAAATCAATAGTCCTCTCCTCTTGTCAAATCTAATTAATGAATCTCCTCTGCTCAAACTGGTAACGAGCCTCAGTGTGGGCTTCGGGAAGCTTCTGCCGTCAGATCACAGGCTTGGCCATGCGACCTGGCCCCTGTGTGGTTAAGCACAGACAGCCCCATCAACGCTGCCTTTGGGAACACCTTGGTCTCACTCAGCTGCTGCAAGACAAAGTGGCACTGCGCCGATCCAGGGTTTTGCTAGCCATGTGTCTGATGAGCGACATGTACCTAGAACATAACAAGAACGGGCTGCAGCTCAGTAATTAACAGACAGCCGAGAGAAGCCCTTTCCCAGAGCAGGTATGCCAGTGGCCAGTGTGCTTTGAAAAGGCTGTAGGAGAAACTGTAGGAGAAACTCCAGCACCCTGAGTCCCAAGAGCAGTGAGGCACCCACTGTTTACCCATCGGGAGTGAGGAAGGTGATGCCTGCTGTGGCAGACACAGAGGGACAAACTCGCAAAGGTTTCTGGGACTAGAGAACTATCTGGTAGTTTCTCTTTTTTTTTTTTTTTTTTAATATTTATTTATTATGTATACAGCACTCTTCCTGCAGGCCAGAAGAGGGCACCAGATCTCACTATGGATGGTTGTGAGCCACCATGTGGTTGCTGGGAATTGAACTCAGGACCTTTGGAAGATCAGCCAGCAGAAGCTGCTTTTAGCCTCTGAGCCATCTCTCCAGCCCTGGTAGTTTCTCAAGAAGGTAGACACCAATGGTTGTCTGACCCGGCTTCTCCACTCCCCAGATTTCTGTATGCATCAGAGAATTTAAAACATATACACACAAAAACATCCACGATGCTCATGGCAGCACTGTTTTTAAAAGCCACAGAGTAGGTTCAAGCAGGCTAGTGGCTGACAGACTAGAAAAACAAAATGAGGCACGTTGACAGGCCTGTGTAACACATCACAGTGATGGGAAGTCCTGAGCAGTGCTACAAGGATGGACCTTCAAAACATTAAGTCAAAGAAGCCAGTCCCAAAAGACACAGTTTGTGAGATGCAAGCGGGACACAGAGGCCAGCCTGGAGAGAGAAAGTAAACTGGCGCTGAGGGAGCCCAGGGGAGGATGGGTAACAGAAGGGACTGGGAGCCACGTGACTGCGTGACTGCAGAGGGTGTGGGAGCTGAAAGTCCTACAGTGGCCTGCTGTGCTTGTTTGTAGACTTGTTTTGAAGCTGCTTTTAAAAATTAAGCAGTGTAGCCGGGCGTGGTGGCACAGCCTTTAATCCCAGCACTCAGGAGGCAGAGGCAGGCAGATCACTGTGAGTTCGAGGCCAGCCTGGTCTACAAAGTGAGTCCAGGACAGCCAAGGCTACAGAGAGACCCTGTCTCGAAAAAAAAAAAAAAAAAAAAATTTAAGCAGTGTTCTTACCTGAGTGCATATTGCTAGGTTGTGTTTGGTTTGATTTGGTTTGGTTTGGTTTGGTTTTTGGTTTTTGGTTTTTGGTTTTCTTTTCATTTTCTTTTGTTGTCATTGGAAGAGGGCACCAACCTCAGCACCAAAGTGAGACAAGCAAGAGAGCAGAATGAAATTAGCCGAAGACTTCGGCGTGGAGGTACTTGTTGGATGTGCATACCATGTTAAGAGCAAGAAAGAGCTTTGAGAAAGGAATCCTCGCATTTAAAACATAGAGCAAGAATTGACAAGTCTGTCTGCCCCTCTGAAGGAGAAGGCCCTCTGCTCTTAATTAGCAGTGACACGAACACCCAGAGCCAAAGGAAGCAGAAAGATCCCGAGCTAGCCTCCTCTGGGGAAAAACAATAGCTCTCTCCACGTGATGATCAAACCTCAGAGCGAGTGGCTGGACTCTAAGATGGCTCTGTGCAAGCGGCTTCTCTGTGAAGCAAGGGCTGAGCCTCCGCCTCTTGCCTGTCGCCCTTGGTGAGTCCGGCCCAGGCTGCTCTCACTTAGGATGGCTGCACAGATGCCCCCCACCCCCCAGTGGTGCCGCTGACTGGCAGCTGCATCTTCAGCTGGTGGCTCTGCCAACCACAGGCTCTGACATGGTCCTAAGTGATCATTGTCACAGCCATATTCCAGCCCACATATGCTCCGAGCTCTGCAAACTCAACCACAGAACTTCATTCTCAACATTTTCACAAATAACACGCACATCCTTCCCTACTTCAACAAAAGTTTGACTTTTAGAAGTCGTTCTAATTTGTCTCCTACTTCTCCTACAAGTATGGTTAACACAATAAAATTCAGTATTTCACAGCAGGCTCTATTAGCCAGTTAGGGCTCAGGAATATTGAAGCATTCAACATTCATTTCATTCTTGGTTGGCTTGTTTGTTTTCTTTCAGTTTCATGCACGTGTATGTGCCTGTGCGTGTGCATGTGCGTGTGTATGTGTGTGTGTGTGTGTGTGTTGTGCGGTGTGTGCACAGGTGCATGCAGGCACCAGCAGAGTCCAGAAGCAGATTTCAGAGCCCCTAAAGCTGGAGTTACAGGCATTTGTGAGAGATCCAACACGGTTGCTGGGAACCAAATTCGGTCCCCCTGCAAAAGCAGGAAGCACTCTTAAGCACTAGGCCATCTCTCCGGGTTGGTTGGTTGGTTTTGTTTGAGGGGTACATTTTATTTGTGAGACAGGGCTATGAGACACAGCTGAAGCTGACTCCTTCCTCAGCCTCCTGTGTATGGATGAAATCACAGGTGTGTATGCCACCACTCCTGGCTTGTCAACCTAACTGTCACAAGCACAGAAGGTCACTGGCTCCTGTCACAAGAAGCCCTGCCCTTGTGCTGCTTTTTCTTCAGAAAGCAAACAAAACATTGCAAGCATCTGGGTCCTCTGTGCTTTTCACAAGCCGTACTGGGAAGCTGGGCAGCACAGAGACAGCCACGAACCGGAAAGGAACAAGTGTGCTGGAGGTTGACTCCACGCTGAACCTAGCCACGCACGAGATGAAAACGGCCAGCTGGAGTTCGGGACACCAATGCCTGGTTGGTATTCTTCGAAGGAAGGCATCTGCTACTGCACTGTTACCTACTCAGCCACTGCTTCTAATTAAGCCAAAATTAATTGAACTCATCATGAAATAATTAAGCACAGTAACAAAACAAGCTTCTGTCGGATTAATGACAGAAAGTTAAGAAGGGAGAGAAAAGCCCAATACTGTGAAAAAGGGAAAAAAAAGCAAGATTTCTTAGGAATACATTAGGAGGCTGAGGCAGGAGGATTGCCATTAATTCAAGACCAGCCTGAACTACATAGGAAGACCTATCTCAATAATAATAATGATGATGATGATGATGATGATGATGATGATGATGTCTATTAAAAATGAGCAGAAGCCAGGCACAATGGCACATTGTCTGTAATCCCAACACTCATGAGAAGCAGAGGCAGGCAGATCACCGTGAGTTCGAGGCCAGCCTGCTCTACAAAGTGAGTCCAGGACAGCCAAGGCTACACCGAGAAACCCTGTCTCAAAGAAAAGAAAAAGCAACGGAAAATGAAATCACTGTGGAAAGGAGCATAGGCCATAGGCTCAGAGCGAAGCCATTACCATGGAGGGATTCAAAATCAACAGCATAGGCATGCTCAGTGCATTCCAAGAATTCAAGGCTCGATTCTCCCGAGTCATTCGCTTCACCATGCCAGGGGGAAATTGCTCCTCTCCACCAGACGACATGAAGCAGTAGGGCACCCCATCAAACAAGGACCAAACAATGATCAGGCTTGCCACAGTTCTGATTTAAAGTTACTTAAATCAGAACG
The DNA here is from genome assembly GCF_964271855.1 of Acomys minous. Lineage (NCBI taxonomy): Eukaryota > Metazoa > Chordata > Mammalia > Rodentia > Muridae > Acomys > Acomys minous. The sequence continues at coordinate 52,964,489 of NC_140493.1, forward strand.
TCCCAAAGACCACAATCCAGAAGCAGAAACCATTCATTCACAACACCATGAAAACAAGCACTTAAAAAAAAAATAATAATTAATCATAACCAAAGGAGACTAAGCACGCAGATCATGTACCTGGGTCAATGAGGACCTCTTGCGCCCCTGGAAGAAAGAACAGATCACGGTCTTTTATTTGGAAAACAAAACCACTTTCAAAGATAACCAGCAGAACACATTTTACAGTTTGCATAAACCCTGAGAGGCCTGAGATGCTAGCAGCTACCGTGGCGCAACTGCGAGCAACAGTATGGCAGGCATAGGGCTTTCCTGCTTCCGTGGGGAAAACAGAAGATGTACTGTTAATCCTGTCGTGAACAGAGAGGAAAGTGTCCCCTACGCCTTCCTGCTCTCTAAACTCAGGCTCTGCAGGCTCCTTAAACAAGACCCTAATTTCACCAATAAACCGATAACAAGAGGAACTTTTTTTCCCCAAATATATGTGAGAACTCCTGACTGAGGCATCAAAGGCCTCAGAAGGAAATATGGTAATATAATAATCCCCCCCCCCCGAGAGAGAGAGAGAGAGAGAGAGAGAGAGAGAGAGAGAGAGAGAAAGAAATAAAATCTCACACACACATACACTCACTCACTCACACAGAAATGAATTATGAATTATAGGACACTTATCAAAACTAAGGATTTGCAATGTTTGGAGGTAGTTTATGCTGAAGATGCAGCTCAGTTGGTAGAGTGCTTGCCTAGTATACACCTAGTATACACAAAGCCCTGGGTTCGATTCCCATCACTGCATAAACTGGGCATGGCGGCACAGGTCAGTAATTCCAGCACTCAGAGGAAAGAATCAGGAGGTCACAATCATCCCTGGCTACACAGTAAGTTTGACGTAAGACTGGGATACACATGACACTGTCTCAAAGTGAGTGACGGAAGCTGGAAAGATGGCTCAGCCATTAGGAGTACTGCTGTGGCAGAGGACCAAGAATCAGGTCCTGGCACCCACACTATGCAGTGTACCCCCGACCTATAACTCCAGCTCTAGGGAATCCAGTGCCCTCTTCTGGTCTCTGAGAGCACTTGTATGCCCATGGTACATCCATGCACACACACACACACACACACACACACACACACACACACACACAAATAAAATAAATAAATAATTTTTTAAATGGAGGGGGGAGATAAAAGGGAGGGAAAAGGAGCTTTGTAGTGAGTTTACACACGAAACAATTAGTCCCACTATTCTCAAGAAGCCGGGAAAGCATCCCTTATCTGCCAAGCTACCCAGATGTCAGTGAGGGCCAAGCAGTCTCTCTGCAGAAGGTAAAGTCCCATTACAGCAAAGCACACCCGTGAGCTCCCAGGCTCAAGACTCACGCTCATCAATAGCTATTGTCATTTCTAAGCAGTTTTAGATTCCAAAAGGTGGATCCCAACGGCCTATTATCTTTTTGACAGCTTATTTGCTCCACTATGGAAAGAATAAACCCCACAGTTATGGTGCTACAGCTAACAGCTATGATGTGTATAACAACCTTTACACACACACACACACACACACACACACACACACACACACACACTTTCTCTGTCACACATGGAGGCCAGAGGTCAACCCCGTATGCCATGCCTCATGAGAGAGCCACCAAGTCTTGTGTTGTTTTCTTTTTTGAGACAGGATCTCAAAACTAATTAACTGCCTATGGCTTGCCAATTAGGTTAGGCAGACCCAACAATCCACCTGTCTGCTTCCCAGCTTTGAGATGCCAGTACACACCACCATACCCACTGGGTCTGGAGACAGAAGTGAGGTCCTTGTGCTCGTGTGGCACTCTACTAACGGAGTCATCTCTCCAGCTGCTTTATCTTTCAGTAATGGTGTAGGATGTGTGTATGTGTACTATTGTACATGTACATATGCATGTGGTGTGCTAGTATGTTGCATGTGTACATGCATGTATGTACAAAGACCAGAGGTTAACATTGGGTGTCTTTCTCCTCCTCATTTTTTGATGTAGGGTCTCTAACAGAACTTGTAAGCCTCCCAGTATAGCTACAATGGCTGGCCAGCAAGTGACAGAGACTCACCTGTCTCCACCCTTGAGCACTGGGGTTACAGGCGCAGCCACTGTAGGGACCTGAGCACTGGTCTCTGTGCTTTCTCAGAAAGCACTTTACCAGTGGAGTTCTCTCCCAGGTCCTTTGTAGGGTTTTGTTTTGTTTAGATGGTGTTTTACTAAATAGTCTAGTTGTGGCTTGAACTTATAATCCTCGGGCCTTCCTCAGCCTCTCAAGTACTAACGTTTACAGGCAGGCACGCCACGATGGGCTTCCATGTTTTATAGTAATGAGGAGAGGAGAAATATTGCTGGGTATTGAACACTGAACAGATGGCTTCATGCAGGCTAGGCAAGCATTCTATCTCAGATCTGGCAGCCCTCTGTTTTAGGAATCCACCATTAAAACAAGAAACATGGGCTGGAGAGATGGCTCAGTGGTTAAGGGCACTGGATGCTCTCCCAGAGGTCCTGAGTTCAATTCCCAGCAACTACATACATGGTGGCTCACAACCATCTAGAATGTAATTTGGCGCCCTCTTCTGGACTGAAGGTATATATGCAGACAGAGCATTCATATACATTAAATAAATAAATAAATCTTTAAAACAAGAAACATGAAGGTGCTTTGGACCACATACAGAGCCTGAGTCTTCCCTCTCTCCTAGAAAGGCCTCAGAGTGCTCTGCTCGTCTGTCAGGGGAGACCCTATGACCCAAAGCTTCCTGGGCTGGGTCAGTCTGTCCACAAGTGGGAAACAGAAGTAGGTGCCCACTGTGCTGTGTCCTGTGGTTCATGGAGAACATGGCTTTGCAGTAACAGAGGGGACATCTGACTGCCTTCCTGCCTACTCTTGTCTCATTTCTCAACAGTTTGGTGGAGGGGGCCAGAAAACAGGAGCATTGTTATTGGACCAACATACAGTCATCAACAAACAATGGCCAAGCCCCAGGCAGATGGACAGACAAGAAGCTAGGCCTGGGCTGTGGCCCAACAGAAGCATTTGCCCAGTACACATAAGAAGCTGGGTTCCAGGCATGGTGGCACACGCCTTAAATCCCAGCACTCGGGAGGCAGAGGCAGGAGGATCGCTGTGAGTTCGAGGCCAGCTTGGTCTACAAAGCAATGCCAGGACAGCCAAAGCTAACAGAGAGAAAACAAAAAAGGAGCTGGGTTCCACTTACAGAGCTGCAAGACCCAAGTGCAAGAATAGGAGTAATCTCGGGGGCTGGAGAGATGGCTCAGCAGTTAGGAGCACTGACTGCTCTTCCAAAGGATCCAGGACATGCAAGGCTACACAGAGAAACCCTGTCTTGAAAACCAAAACCAACCAAACAAATAAAAGCAGGAAGCTGTTAGTCCCAGCACTACGGAGGTAGAGGCAGGTGGATCGCTGTGAGTTTGAGGCCAGCCTGGTCTACAAAGCAAGTCCAGGACAGCCAAGGTTACACAGAGAAACCTTGTCTTGAGAGAAAAAAAAAAAGCAGGAAGCTAAAAAAGAATGTCACCAGATCTCAACTGGACTCGATTTGTAGACCAGGCTATCCTCGAATTCACAGTGATCCACCTGCCTCTGCCTCCCTGAGTGTTGTAATTAAAGGCCACCATGCCCAGGTCAGCTTCTCACTTTCAATATGCCTCCTTTTAATTGGCTTATTGAGGGTGGGTGGCCAGACCTGACTTGGGACATAAGGTGTGACCCACAAACCTAATGCGTGTAGCTGAGCACAGCCCATCCACGCAACCACCTCCGCTGGACTGGAAGGCAAGATCTTCTCCTGACCCTAGATGGTGCTTGCTAATAAGAATAGGAGCTGGGAGGGGAATTTAGAGCCTGGTCAGCAGCCTCCTTCTCATCTGTAAGGTGCCGCAGAGCTGTGATGTCATAGCTAACTGGTGCCTAACACTCAAGAGAAAGCCCAGTTTCACTGCCATTCAGACAGCATGCCTGTAATCTTCACTCTGAGCTGACAAGAGAAAAATAACACAGAACCAGAAGACTTTTTCCAGGTATGCAGTGGGTGCCAGTCTGAAGCATCATATGAAGAAATCATGTTCAAGGAACATGGTTTGGGTCCTCTTGTACCAGTGGGAAAAATAAGGGTTTCAAAAATAATCGGTGCATAATTAAAAAAAGATTTATACTCAACTAACTTATTAGTCCAAATTAGATAGGCCTGGCTGTAGTATCTAATTTCAAAGTATCATTTAAATTCATCTAAGTTTAAAGTTTTGTAAGAGATGTTAATTCTGTAGGTTCCAGACATTATATGCAGTAAATTATTTTGTAAACTTAAATAAATAAATAAAGATTGAAAGAAAATTTGAAAAAATAAATAAATAAATAAAAATAAAAATAATCGGTGCAACAGCGCCACCTATGGAACGTCCTGCAGGAATCCTCCCAGGGTCTGCGAGACAGAGGCATCCTTAGAAACTAGGATCTAGATGCTCACAGACCACAGGTGAAGTTCAGCTAGCACAGGCTCTGGTCAGCTTCAAGGAAGGCTGCACTGCTCAACAGCTAACATGGGTGGCACCAGATGTCAGCAAAAGAGACAGGCTCACAGAGGACAGTCTAAGAGCAGGAAGGGGCCTGAGAACTGCTTCTTCTTGCTATCAGTTGCAAAACTTTCTCCCAGTCTTTGCATTTTTCCCAAAAGCATCTGAGGGGGTAGGAGAGATGGTCCAGAGGTAGAGAGCCAGTTGCTGCTCCTGCAGAGGATTAAAGGTTAATTCCAAGAACCCACTTCCAGTGCCTCACAGCTGCAACTCTCAGGGACCCAATGCTCCCATCTAACTGCCAAAGATACCCTCGCACGTGTGTGTAGATACACCCAGACTCACGAATAGAAAGCATTGTAATTAGGGGGCTGAAGAGATAGCTTAGCGGTTAAGAGCACCAGCTGATCTTCCAGAGGTCTTGAGTTCAATTCCCAGGAACCACAGGTTGGCTCACAACCATCAATATTGGGATCTGGTGCTGGACATGCCTGGGTAGGACTTTCTTGATTGTGTTAACTGAGGTAGGACCTGGCTAAACCATTGGGGAAAGTGAACTGACCATGATGGGTCCTTTCTCTCTGCTTCTTAATTATGAATACAATGTGACTGTATCCCCCTCTCCAAGAGGGGCTGCCACCTGGAATTATGAACTAAAATAAACCCTTCCCTCCTACATTGCTTTTGTTGGAGTATATTATCATAGCAAGTAGACAAAAAAAAAAAAAAAGAACTTGTCTCTGTCATCATGTGTGTGTGTGTTTGTGTGCTCTCTCGAGGGCATGTGTATGTGTGTATGTGTGTGTATGTGTGCGCACGCTCTCTCGAGGGCATGTGAGTGTATGTGCATGCATGTGTACAAGTGTGCATGCATGTGTGCGTGTGTGTGTGTGTGTGTGTGTGTGTGTGTGTGTGTGTGTGTGTGACAAAGGACACCTTGTGAAAGTCAGTCCTTTCCTCCTACCATGTGACTTGCATGGCTCAAACTTGAGCTACCAGGCTCGGTGGCAAGATTTTTACCCACTGGACCAAACCCCTAGCCCTTCAGTTATCTTTTTAAACAAGATGTTACTCTATTACCAGGCTGGCCTAGAACTCACTATGTATTTTAAGCAGGCCTCGGACTCATGGGGATCCTCCTGTCTCAGCACCTTGAGGTTAAACAACTTGGTCCCAACCACATGTAACAAAACAAGCATTTGGATTTCTGCTCTTCTGTGGCTTAAGAGGAAGCTGGGTGCTCAATACAGGAAATACACAGGGAAATGCTTAAATGTTCGGCCTGTCTGAGTAAGGCAAGGCCGACACTACACACCAGGCAGTCTGGAGATTAGAATGTGAAATAAGAGGGCACATCTGTCCCCCAGATCCAGCCTGTTGGTGAGCTGAAGGCCACTCTGGTCTGCAGCTGTTGGTCTCCTTGACCTCCTGGCCTTCCAGCTGTCATCTGAGTATTTAAAGGTATAGGCTGTCTTCAACAATGGAAAACTCCAACATTTTCACACAAAGCAAGGCTAAAGGAAGCCGTTTCTCTTGAGCTGTGGAGCAAGTAGTTCTTCGGTTGTTTAAGCTTCCTGTACTCATACCCCGAAAGGGAACAAGATGAAAAGTCACACTGTTACCCTCAAGGCCTCCCGCTCATGGTCACAGCAGGGCAGGCAGGGCCAGCACGCGGACAGCCTGGGAGCTAAGAGTGAGACTCCCGCAGGCTGTGCTCTCACAGCAGGGCCTGCAGCTACACCCAGCACACAGCCCAGCCCCTGGGGACACTGGAAACCTAGAAAGCAAGAGCGGATCCCTCCCTCCTCTCAGGATCACCTGTCCTGCTCCCTGTCCTCTCGGATAGAGACAAGCATAAAGGGCCTTCATCTAAGCAGGAACCGGCTCACCCAGCAGCTTCCGCATGCACTACAATGGGTGACAATAGAATCACCCTGGTCCCCTCCCCCTCCCTTCTGACTTGGTAACTGCTGGGGACTGAAGTTTGCTGAGAAAGCCACGCCTCCTTTCAAGATTCCCCAGACTGACTAACTACTTCCATGACTGTAGAGTTTGGTTGTGACAGATCAAGAACCAAAATCATAGCCGGGCGTGGTGGCACACGCCTTTAATCCCAGCACTCGGGAGGCAGAGGCAGGCGGATCGCTGTGAGTTCGAGGCCAGCCTGATCTACAAAGGGAGCCCAGGACAGCCAAAGCTACACAGAGAGACCCTGTCTTGAAAAACAGAAACAAACAAACCAAAAAAAAAAAAAAGAACCAAAATTGTCTTGGGCTCCTTCTAGCACCTTAACAGTCATTCCTTGTCCACGTCTGCGCTAATATTCCGTGCCTATCTCCTGGTGTATTAACTAGCAGACCCCCTACCTCCCACCAACCTGAAAGCTATGAATGTCACTGGCTGCCTACAGCACAGACTTCCCTGCTCTGCTGTAAGCCCCCTAACTGATGTCCCCACCAATGCATCTGATGTGTGCACTTGCTTACGGCTGCCTTTGGTTCTGGGACCATAAAGAGTTTGTGTAACCATGTCCATGGTGGAAAAATATCACTTGGGACAAGCTGAGTCTCTGTTCCTGGCCCATAACCACTCATATTTGGTTCAGAATAAACTGTCTCCTTTGGGCCAGGAATAGTGACGCATGCCTTTGATCCAGCACTCAGGAGACAGAGGCAAGCGGATCTCTGTGAGTTTGAGGCCAGCCTGGTCTACAAAGTAAGTTCCAGGACACCCTGAAACTACACAGAGAAACCCTGTCTCAAAAAACAAAAAACCAAAGAAACAAAAAATCAATTAATTAAAATTAAAAATAAACTGTCTCCTTCCTTTACTCTTACTCTAGAGTAAGAGCTGTATTTTGCAATGACACTACTTTGTCCCCATTTAGGAGAAAACGTGACTTACTCTTTATTGAAATTTCCTAAAAATCTCATAGGCCAAAAAGTAGCTTTGGCTTTGAGTTACCTCACCAGCTGCCTAGCCGCTGAACTGTAACCAGTAATGTGCTAAGGATGAGAAGTTCCCTGAGCATTTGTGGGTCTCCTCATCCAGAGAAGTCTTTGCCTTTCACTGGAAGAAAACATCAGGAAACCAAGCTTAGATAGCTAGGAAAATGTCCATGAAACAGGAAGTGTCTGTGGCCCCTGCATCAGCAGTTAGGACTGACTCCAGAAACCAGTGCTACCCATCACACGGGTACCCAAGTCCACTCTGCCAGGGAATTTCAGCAAGGGTCCAGAAATCAGTGATCACTGTATGCAAACCTCCCAGCGCCAGTATGGCCGATGAGGCAGAAGCAAACGTCTCCTCTGAGATTTCAGACTGCACAGAATCCTCCAGCCTAGAAACATTCATCAGGCCTAATGGGAAGGCAAAGGCAGCATAGCTCGCTTGCTCCTCTCCTCAGGGACTTCAGTGGGTGCAGGCTGGAGAGAGGAAGGCTCACCTGGACGGTGTCTGTTGGCTGCTTCTGAGGGAAGCGAGCTGCCTTGGAGTCTCCGAGCCCCCGTCTTGCCGCCAGTTCCTCCGGGATAGTGGTAAATGACGGAGGCTGAACACAGCCCTTCCAGGGCAGCTGCGCAGTGAAGAGAAGCAACGATGGTCAGTGCAGTCAGCCTGCGGGAGCTAAGAATGACTGAAGCAGTCAGCTTATTTGAAAATACCAATTTTCCAAAAACAGAGTTTACCCTAAAGAGCTAGGCCCATGCCTTTGGTCCCAGCACTTAAAGGATCCAGGAGGAAAAGAGGCAAGTAGATCTCTGTAGGTCTCATAGAAAAGAGGGGGGAAAAAGTCACTAGTTTTACAACACACACCACCCATCTTTTGTAGGCCATGTCAGGGCAGATAACATGATGGCCTCAGTGAGTACACAGGGAAATCATCATTTTCTCACTTATTAATAGGACCGTCATTTTTAGGGTTCTTTTTGTTTGGTTTGGTACATTTATTTATTTAATGCAGTAGAGATAAGGGCATGTGCCATAGTGTGCTTGTCAAAGTCAGAGGACAATTTAGGAGATTTAGTTCTCCCCACTTCCACTATGTGGGTACTGGGAATTGAACTCAGGTCATCAGGCTTGGCAGCAGGTGCCTTTACCCAGAGCCCTGAGGGACCAGCAGTTTTGCACATATTATATTACAGGTGCTGTGCCAGAGTATGAAGCTGCAGAGCCATGAAGCAGGTAGTATGCTGGGTTAGAAACATTTAACAGTAAGGGGGGGAGTGGGGGGGGCGGCAGGAATTGCACAGTGGTGATAGAATGTTTGACTAGGAAGTGTGAGGCTCCATCCTAGACAGCAGAGTGAAGAGGAAGGGAAGAAGAAGAAAGAGGAAAGGGAAGGAGGGAGGGAGAAAAGGAGGGAGGGAGGAAGGGAGGGTTGAGGAGGAAGAGAGAGAAAAAAATGAGAGAGGGAAGGAGGGAGGAAGGAAAGGAAGGAAGGAAGGAAGGAAGGAAGGAAGGAAGGAAGGAATTAATTTAAAAGCAATACCTCTAAGCACGCCTTTAATCCCAGTACCCAGGACGCAGAGGCAGCAGGATCTCTGAGTCTGAGGCCAGCCTGGTCTATACATCAAATTCTAGAACAGCCAGGGCTATACAGAGAAAACAAAACAAAACGAAACAAAAAGTAATGTCTCTAGCCACCAGGTGTAGTGGCACACACCTGTAATCCCAGCACTCAGGAGGCAGAGACAGACGGATGGCTCTGAGTTCAAGGTCAGCCTGGTCTACAAAGGGAGTCCAGGACAGCCATGGCTACACAGAGAAACCCTGTCTCGAAAAGATAATAATAATAATAATAATAATAATAATAACAACAACAACAACAACAACACCTCTAAGGTAAGACTAAAATACCTTCCCCCATATGCTACATGCATCTACACCATATAGGATGGCAGCAGACACCCGTGGTACACATACTGTCCACCCAATTCTCTCAGTGGGGGTGACATCTTCACAGTCCCTAATATGTGTGCGGGAAGAGTGTGTGCTGGGGTGAAGAGGTGAGGGCGTGGGCAATGGCGGCCAAGCAGAAGAAAGCAGACACCTCCCACAGAGGACGCTGGTCAGGTGGAGAGTAAGCGGCAGGCATGCCAGGGAAATGACCCCACCAAGCACTTGACAGGCACCGCCTGCTTCACTCCTTGGCCTTTCTTAGCGCCGTTTCCTCATAGTCAAATACCAGTGGACACACCCACTTATGGACTCATCTGGTCAGTCTTACCCCCCAGCCACAGGAAGTCGTTCACTGAGCGCAGGAGCTCCACAGACATGTGGTAGTGCACCAGGGCGTCCTGCAGCATCCCAGCCTGGAGGCACAAGTCCCCGACGTGCTTCCGCATGCGCCCTTGGCACCGCTTCTTGTAATGTCTAGAAGGTAAAAATCGAGGGAAATGCCTTGTTATTGCTGCCCCTCCCAGGCGCAGGGCTGCACGTGATGCAAGTTTCTACTGCTAACAGATGCTGAGGAGGCGGTGTTAGGCTCTAAGGTTGGAAGCCAGCAGAGGTCATTGCCAGTCATGTGAGCTGCAGGGACCCTGGCCTCAAAGCTGTGCTGCCACACAGTTTTTCAAAGCAGTCTGTAGATAAGACTCCTACTACCTAGTCAGGCGCTGCTACAGCCGGGGCCTTCTTCTCAGATAGCTCCAATTTTAACATTATCACAGAGTGTATGTCTCGGCTTTTATATAAGTCAGTGATTTCCCCCCATTTAACCTCAGCCCTCCATAGAAAAGAATCCATAGAAAGAGACGGGATGTTATCAGTGGCCAGCTATCTGTCTAGGGCTCTTTAAACATTAGCGAGGGAGGGCCATGGACCAATGCACAACACGGAGCAGGCTTACCCTCTGAAAACACTAAGCCTTTGGATATTAGCCAGCTTCAAAGATGTGATTCTTTTAAAAGAGCAAACGGCCCCTGTGTTAAGTGGAAGCAATTCTTGTCATGAATGAGCCACTACAGGAGTGGGGAAGGTCCTGTGTAAATCAAAAGGACTGGCAGATCCTGACAGGAAATGAAGCCCTGTCTGGCCCTATGCTATCAGTCCCGGCTGCCTCACTGACTACTTCACCTCTCTACCATCAGAACTAAGGCATGCCTGCGCAGAGAATGCGGAGAGGACGCGTCAGCTTCTGCTAGCTTACTCCCTGGCCACGGGGCTGCCATCAGAATGGCCCTGCTAACAGGCAACACTGCATTGAGCTGTCCTTGCATCCTCAGGTGACAAAGCCACTCCGAGGTCTCCAGGATGGTCTTTTTGGCCTTCCCCCCAAAGATGCCACCAGTCCCCTCAGACCCTTCCCAAAGCATAACGTAGTATGTCCCTCTCCTACCTCAGCCCCCTCCCCAAAGATCCCCAGCACAGATGGGGCTGGGGGGGGGGTGCCTCCACCACTAGCTCTGTCGTCTCCTGGCCAGGCCCTCCATCCTTCCACTGCAGGACAGGGCAAGGGCAGCTGAGAATGTTCCGCCGGAACACTACCCCAAGCCTAGCCCCAAGCCAACAGGAAGACATGTCACTGTGGGGACTGGAGATGGCTCAGCGCTTGCTATTCTCCCAGGTAACCTGCGTTCCGTTCCCAGCCCCCACATGCAACTGTCTGTAACTGGAGCTCCAGGGGGATCCAACACTGTCTTCTCCCTCCACAGGCACTGTACACACTTGGTGCACGGATATGCATGTAGGCAAAATAGTCATAAAATAAAAGTAAGCAAATCTTTCTTTCTAATTCCTCTGTAGCGCTGGGCCTGTAGTTCAGTGGTAGAGCACATGTTTTGCATAGGAACACGGGGGGAAGCCATAGGGTCCATCCCTGGTGCCACAAAGCAAGTGCAGAAGTGTCCTGTTTGTTCATGTGCGTTCTCTGGAGCCAATCTTTCCATATGGGTCTACAGAAGGGACAGGACAAGAGACGAAAATCTGACCCATCCTCACCCTGCTTGGGGCCTTGCTCCTGAGGATGGCCTCACCTGTCTCCTGCCAGCACTGCCACCCAACTTGCTCCGCACAAGCTCCCGCCTGCCGTCCACCGCCAGAGCCCAGCTGACTCACAGCTGGCCACAGCAGGACTTTCACAATCAGGATGGACAGACCCTCTACATACACAGCGCCTTTAGGACACAGCCAGCTGCCGCAAGAGCTCATAATGCTCGTACCCGCTATTGGGGCTCATCCCATTGCCAGCTTCCAAAGGGCTCCCCAGATCAGCTCATCTAGTTCTGAGGTTCTACACACGACTCAACTCCTCTAGCTGCAAGCCCGGAGCATCTCTTGACTGCACCTGCCACCCCCTCCAGCCGCTAACCGCCCGCGGTCCACCCAGATGGTCCAGGAAGAGCCCTGAATATCATATTTGACCCTTCCTTTGTTCCTGAAACACATCTTGGTGTGCTTCCCAGGACCTAGCCTGCTGACACACGGCAAGTGCCCAGAGCTACCTCTAAGGGGTCTTCGCTAAGGAAGGCAATTTCTCCTGCAAGAGGCACTTAGCAGGATCCTTGTCCCTCACAAACGGAAGGACAGGGGATAGAACAGGACACAGATTCATGGCTCTCCATGGCCTGATGGTCTCTGTGACAACCCTAGTAGAGTAAGCAGGGGAGAAGAGGAGCGCCTGGGACAAGCTATGGTCACATGAATGAATGCAGGACCCAGTGACAGAAAGGCCCCACAATGAGAGTAGGACCCCTGATATTTCTCTGTAGCATAGCCCCAACTCCTGTACTTGTGACAACAATTTCCTTTTGCCCCAGACCCTAGAATGGGAAGGAATCTCTCAGCAAATCCAGCCTATCTCCATGGAGACAACAAAGTAAAATGAAAAATCAAAGTATTTGCATCTGGCCCAAAGCGGTAAATGGAGGCTCAGAGGCAGATTATGGTAGCAGCAGCACGTAGAAAGGGACCCTTGCCTTACGGTCAGGTGAACCAGGCGTGGGTCCAGTGGGGACGAGGTCAGCCAACGATCAACCTGGAAGGCTGACTTCACACGGTGAGGGGTCTAGATTTGTGACACAGAGGAGTGATATGCCATCAGCCTCCCCTGGTGCAGAGCGGGCTTTCCTATCTGTGTGGGGAGAAAAGCCTGGCTGGGAGGGCCTGGGCAGAGCTCTGCGTGGAGAGAGGGAACAGTGGTCAGTAACACAGGTCTTCATGTGCTTAAGACTCAATGACCTAGCCATTTAGAAGGTCACTGCTTCCTGGTCTCAGGAAAGTCGCCGTTGGGGGCTCTTCAAGAGAGACTGCTATCCATTTAGAATTGCCTCTGTCCTTTCTGGGGAAAAGCTGCTGACAAAAAAGGAATAGGGAACGGATGGACCCCTTGAGGGAAAGCAAATAGGGAAGACAGGCACAGCAGCTCTGCTCCCCACATGTCTGACCTGTGGCTATGCTACCATGCACACCCCACAGCCGCAGCCACCCCACCGCATGCCTCACTCGCTTCCAAGCCTGGGGTCAAGCGGGGCTGCACTCTTGGGTGTCCCACGTTAAAACGCCCCCATGAGAACCTCGGCAGCCACCCAAATGAACCGGCATCTCACACCCTCAAAACAAAAAGGAGTTAGTAAAGGCTCATTTGTCACCAAATACTAAAGACCAAAAAGGTCCCTGGGAGCAAGTATTTTGACAAACATCCAACACCAATGGGTTAGGGGCTGAGGAAGCTAAAAATCTAAAAGAAAGAAATTAACAATTAAAGAAGGACTGCTCAGAACACACAGGGATCTAGGCAGCGGTGTTGGGTTTTGAAGCAATGGCGGCAACGGGCAGAGCGCATGGCGAAACTAGCCACTTTCACAGTGGTGTGTTCACAGCCTACCTTTTCAGACCCAACAACATACTCACAGGGCGGTATGATAGAAAAAAAAAGAAAGAAAGAAAGAAAGAAAGAAAAGAAAGAAGGACAAACAAAATTAGAAACACATAAGAACAAAAATAACTCCGAGGGCTATACACTCCATGTACAAGAGCCCTGCTGGCTCTGACGAGTGGGGTCTGTGTGAGTGTGGAACATACGTCCATGCACACCCAGAGCTAAGAGGAGGGCTTGCTCTGTGGGTGCAATAACCTGACCGCTACTGGACCAAACCAAAGCTGGACGTGTGTCCAGACATTTCCCCCTCAAGCTACAAGACACCATGTCATTTCCCTTTGGACATGTGTTCACGCAAGCGTGAGGCTCTGTCCTGGCTCCAGGTCATCTCAGAAAACGGAGACTATGGAGCCGTGATAAAGACAGCTGAACGGGCTGGTCTGTGGGTTCCCAGCATCACTACCTCACTCAAGTCCAAAGTCTACCTGAGTAGGGGCTTTGGCGTGAGCTTGGCTTGGGCATCGGCTCGGATTCAGTAGCTATCTGCCTTTCTAACCTTTCCTTCCAGGATCACCAGGCCTGCTGCGAAGGTGAAGGAGGGTGGGCCTGAGGCACACCAAAAGCCTCAGTTCCGGTGAAACATGACAACTCCTCCCAGACCTTGTCAAACATCAAGGCTGTGTGACAGGCTCGGCCTGTACTTGATGCCGTGGCATTGTCTTGTCAGACTTACTACCAAGCAGAAAGCTGTTCTGTGGCGCTAGACAATTCCAGAAGCATACTACTTTATGGCTCCCACTCTGCAGCAGGCACATTATATCGTTTGAGCCTCGCTGAAGATGGTGATCTGAATTCCACAGATAAAGCAGGGCAGACTCGATTCTTTTCCATGATGCCTCCGAGTGACACAACTGCACTGAGCTCTCCCCATGGAAAGGGAAGCACCTCTTGGCACAGGCTGCCCCCTGAGCTTGCGTCTCATCTTTTCTGCTAGCAGTCAGTGGCAAGATGGTGACATGGGCAGTGGGCTAAGAGCACAAGAAATGGCCTCAAGTGGAAGTCTGTAACTGTGATCCAAGGGAAGTGCAGGGGACAGGGACAGGGACAAAACACACAGACTTTGTCCTGCTCCATCACAGAATGTGGACACTTTCACATATATAGATGCTCTTTAGGGATGTCTGGCTGGCGTTTCTCACCTCCTGCAATCCTGAGGTGACGAGACCTGGTTACTGAAAAGTGCCTGGCCTCGGAGTCAAAGACCTAGACTCTACTCCCAAGGCCCAGGGACTTAGCTGGCCACCTTCAGCACCTCATCTGTGCTCTGGAGACAAAACACCAGCCACAGAGGCTAAGACAAGTGTCTAGTTACCACAGAGTTTACTTGTTTGTGGTGGTGGTAGGGGTGGTGGGGTCAGTGTTTTATGTAGCCCGGAACAGCCTCAAACTTACTATGCAGCCTAGTCTTGTCTTAAGAAGCCCCCAAGCCCTCAGCCACCTGAGAGCTGGGATTACAGGTGTGGGCCACTGTGCCCTGCTCAGCTGCCACATATTAAAAAGTAAAATGCAGGGCTATGGAAGTGGCTCAGTTGGTAGATTGATTGTCCAGCATGCAGGAAGCCATGGCTCTGAGTCCTAGCACAGCATTAAAACAGGTGGGGTGGGCTGGAGAGATGGCTCAGTGGTTAAGAGCACCGCCTGCTCTTCCAAAGGACCCGGGTTCAATTCCCAGCACCCACATGGCAGCTCACAACTGTCTATAACTCTAAGATCTGACACCCTCACACCACTGCACATAAATTTAAAATTAAAAAATATATATATTTAAAACAGGCGGGGTATGGTGGTGCTCATCTATAATGCTATTCTAAGGCAGAAGGAACCCGAGGTCAAGGTCACTCTCAGATACATAGAGTTTGAGGTCAACCTGGCCTACATGAGACCTTGTCTCAAAATAAAATAAAATAAAACAATTGAAATAAATGTTAACATCGTTTTTTACTCTAAACATATAGCAATGCAAAAAAAAAAATATTTATGATCGGCTTTATTTTCTTTCTCTCAGCATGTACTGTATGTTTTACACACACAGCTCATCCCAGCTCACAATAGCCTGGTTCCTGGTACTCAGAAGCCACAGGCTGTGGTGACTGCAGTGATGCATGTGCTGACCCTTAAGGGAACCCTCTCATTCCGTGGCCAATGGACCACATTTCATCTATCCTTGCTACAGCCACCAAGCCCAGGGCTTCTAGCTCAACCATTCCCACAGAAACTTACCTACTATCCGTGTCCAGTCCCACGAAGTCCTTTTTCTCGAAAGGGACACAGAGAAGAGGGATCTTGTCCCCAGACTTGTCGGTGGCTCTGTCCAAGCGCTTGGACTCCAGCACGATGAAAAGGGACTCGATGAAGTCTTCAATGCGCTTCTCCACGGAGTCACAGTCGTCGTAGTTAGGATAGAAGGCTACGTCGGGACGCGGCTGCTCGGCCACATCGCCCTGCAGCCCGAACACGAAGAGGCGGGAGTCATAGAGCGTCGAGCCGTAGATCTCCTTCTGCACGTGGAACTTCTCAAAGGTCTGTGGCCAGTCCTTGGCCGAGAAGCAGTCGGTGATGGTGATGAGGCCCACCACCTTGCGGTGCGTCTGGAAGTCGCCCCACTCACTGTTCTCAGGTGGGTAGTGGTGCCGATAGCGGATGAAGAGCGCGCGCTGCGAGTCACGCACGCTGAGCTGGCTCACCGAGCAGATCCGCTTGTAGATCCTGAAGAAGTTCTCCTCAGAGACGATGCCCACTGCCTGTACGACCACCAAGAGGGTCTGGTGGTCCTCTGCACACTGCATGTAGTCCGGGACGCTCATCCTGAGGGCCTGGAAGCAGAAGATGAAACTAACCATAGGCCAAATACGCCAGTTTTAGTGGGCTTTTCCCAGCATCCGGAGTTGAAGAAATAAGGAGTCACTTCGTGGCCGGAGTATCACTATACTGTCAGACCCCTCAACTTAGTATGTCAACTCAGCAGACTTCTGGACAGTTTCTAATCATGAATCAAGCTATTTATGGGCAAGAGTAGCTAAGAAATTCCTGGTATGCCACCATGGAGACGCTATTATTTAGCAGGAAAGGAAGACCAGGTAGAACTGCTAATGAGGATGTGGTCTCTGCAGAATAGCAAAAATGACCCACTCTTCGTGGCTCTCAGGAGGCCAGAGTCTAGTCTATCAGGTAAGTTTCAAGCCTGCCCGAGCTGTATAGTGAGACCCCACCCACCCATCTCAAAAGAATGTTGGGGGGAATTTTTTTTAAAAGAATGACAAAGGAGCTGGAGAGATGGGTCAGTAGTTAAGAATACATACTGGGCCAGGCGATGGTGGTGCACGCCTTTAATCCCAGCACTTGGGAGGCAGAGGCAGGAGGAAAGCTGTGAGTTCAAGGCCAGCCTGGTCTATAAAGCAAGTCCAGGACAGCTAAGGCTACACGGAGAAACCCTGTCTCGGAAAAACCTAAAAAAAAAAAAAAAAAAAAAAAAAATATATATATATATATATATATATACACACACACACACACACACACACACACACACACACACACACACACACACTGTCCGGGGCTGGAGAGAATGCGCAGAGGTTAAGAGTTCTGACTGCTCTTCCAGAGGTCCTGAGTTCAATTCCCAGCAATCACATGGTGGCTCACAACCATCTATAAAGTGATCCTCTTCTGGCCTGCAGGTGTACATGCAGGCAGAGAACTGTATACATAGTAAATAAATAAATTTTTTAAAAGAGGGGGACTAGAGAGATAGTTCAGTGGTTAAGAGTGCTGCCTGCTCTTCCAGAGGTCCTGAGTTCAATTCCCAGCAATCACATGGTGGCTCACAACCATCTGTAATGTGATCTGATGCTCTCTTCTTCAGATGAAGTACTCATATACAATAAATAAATAGTTTTTAAAGAGATTTTTAAAAAAGAAAGAAAGAAAGAAAGAAAGAAAGAAAGAAAGAAAGAAAGAAAACGAGTACATACTGCTATTCTGGGGTTCCAGAGTTAAGTACCCAGCATCCATGTGACGCTGTTCACAATTACCTGTAATCCCAGCTCCGGTGAATGTATTGCCCTCTCCTGGCCTCTGAGGGTACTGCAGTTACATGCAATGACCCACACAGACACAAAAATAAACAAAGAATAACAAAAGTGTCCCAAATTTGACTGATGACAGTGTTGCAGCCTGGAAACCACAGGCTGATCCTTTTAAGCTAGAGAGCTGAGGAGCTGGACATGAACTCAGTGAAGCTATCAAAAATAATGAGAGCTGGGCATGGTAGTGTACACTTTTAACCCCAGCACTGAGGAGGGAGAGGCAGGTGGATCTCTGAGTTTGAGGCCAGCCTGGTCTTCATAGTGAGTTCCAGGACAGCTAGGACTATATAGGAGACCCTACCTCAAAAATGAATATTTTAAAAATACATGAACATAAGATTTGCCATTTTTAAGCATACAGTTCTGAAAGCATGGGGAGTATTGATTGTTGTGCAATGTCACCATCATCCACTTCCAGAACTTTCCATCTTATAGCTCTGAAACTCTGTACCTCTCTCCCCTTCTCGCTCTTAAACACACAGCCATAGACTGAAAGAAGCCAGACAAGGATAGATGATTCTACTAACATGAAATGCCCAAAACATCCAACTCTACAGACAAAGCAAGTGTGTGTATGTCTGTGGCTGCTCGGATTTCCAAGGGTCAGTACTAAATGGTATGGGTTTTCCTTCTCAGTGATGAAAAGCTGTTCTGGAAACGTGATAGTCATATAATTGAAAATACTGGAAACCCCTGGACTGCATGCCCCGGCACTAGGGAACTATGGGATCTTGCACGTGTTAGGAAAATGCTCTCCCAATGAGACCCCACCCCTCTTTGGACTCTGAGTCTCACTAAATTGCCTAAGCTGGCCTTGAACTAGCAATTCTCCTGCCCCAGCACTAGGGTTACAAGCAAACCCCACCATACTGGCCTATTTTCATTTTTTTTTCTTTTTTTAAGATTAAGTTTCTTAACAATTATCTCCCCACCACCCCACTATTAGTTTACTATCTAAAACAATTAAAATTGAAAACCAGGCAGGTGGTGGTGACGCACGCCTTTAACCCCAGAGAGGCAGGCAGACAGAGTTCTCGAGTTCGAGGCCAGCCTGGTCTACAGAGCGAGTACCAGGGCAGCCAGGGCTACACAGAAAAACCCTGGCTCAAAATCACAAGGAAAGAAAAGAAAGACCAAACCGGGAAATCTTCAGGAATAGTCCTAGGTTTCCAACATCATGCACCCAGTGCTACTGCTAATAACAGACAAGGCAAATGAGGAAGCCACTGTACTCCTTAACTCTGCAAAGTCATGTTTTTAAAGGGGGTGTGTCGGCCTCATACTTTTCCCTGAATTCAACAGAGCCTGGTTTCAGCTAGTTAAAGGCCCCACTCGCCTAACACCTGAAAGCTCTGTTTAACAATGTAACCAGGAAGAGGGAATATAACAACAGATAACTATGATCCAAGGCCAGTGCAGCGTGACACTTTCTCCTCCCAAGCTGTCACTGGAGGCAAACTGAGTTTACGGCGCAGAGATCTCATTTCAGAGAAATTGCAGGTCGGGCTGGGTTTGAGGCACAGGGCCTCTAGGGATGGTGCACCCGGCTCCCCGCGCAGCTCTGTGGGCGAGGGGCGTGGCACACGGCGCGCAGTGCAGCCCTGGAGGGATTTAGAGCCAAAGACAGCATGGCTCGCCAGGAGGTTGCAGGTGCAGACCATCCCGGATAGGTGTAAGCAGCTCCTTCAGCTAAGCACAACTCACCGCAGGTGCAGGCCGGGCGCCAGATGACTGGCAACAGGGTAGCCGACTGTGCCCGGCTGGGCAAGGGACCTGGGCAGGCAGGGGACCGGGGCAGGCTAGGGACCCAGCAAGCAGGAAACCTTGGCAGGCAGGGAAGCCGGGCAGCAGGGGACCCGCAAGCAGGAAACCTTGGCAGGCAGGACAGGTGCAGACCAGGCTAAACCTCCAGTCTGGCCCTCCGGCCAGGAACCCGAACGCGTTGACCTAGCCGGGCACTTACACAGCGAAGCGGCCCCAAGCAGGAGCCGAGGCCTGGAGGACAGCAGGACTTGGCAGCCTGGAACCTCGGAACCACCAGCAGAGCCGGCACAGCTTCTGCGCGTGCGCAAATCGTGTTCGGGCCTAAGATCTGCCCCGGGTTTTCCCGAAGACCCGGAGCCTGAGAGAGATAGGCGGAGAGGAGGGAGGAGGGAGGAGGGGAGTAGGAGAGGGTGGTACTCCGGACTGGAAGAAGTCGAGTGGAAAGGGAAGGAAGTGGAGGACGCTGGGAAGGGAGATGGGAGGAGCTGAAGGAGGAGCGAAAGACACGTAAACCTTTGCTGGGGGCGGTGCCCACGGTGGGAACCGCTGGTCGCTGACTCCAGGCTGGATTTGCACTTCCCTGGTGATACCCCTAAACCACCGCAGTAACCTCCCACTAAGCCAGGCTGTGTGATCCTCAGGGAACGTGGCGCCCCAAACACCACCGCCCACACCCTTACAGATTGGAAAAGTAGGTATGTGTGGTGTAAGAATGCTTAGGGGTGCTACCTCTGAAAAATGGGGATCAGATTAAGCCTGAATCAGACTAGCTGCTTCCACAGCATATAAATCCATCCCCTAAAGGTTTCTGAGCCTGGGCCTGGAGAGATGGCTCAGAGGTTAAGAGCACTGCCTGTTCTTCCAAAAGCCCTAAGTTCAATTCCAAGCAACCACATATTGGCTCACAACCATCTATAATAAGATCTGGTAGCCCAGGCATGGTGGCATACTCCTTTAATCCCAGCAGAGGAAGGTTGATCGCTGTGAGTTCAAGCCCAGCCTGGTCTACAAAACAAGTTTAGGACAGCCAAGGATACACAGAGAGACCCTATCTTGGGGAAAAAAGAAAAGAAAAAGAAAAAAAGGGGAAAGAGATCTGGTGCCCTCTTCTGGAGTGCAAGCACACAAGCGCGCAGAATACATAAATGTATAAATAATACATAAATGAATCTTTAAAAAAGAAAAATGGTTTCTGAGCCTGGCGTGGTGGTGCACGCCTTTAATCCCAGCACTTGGGAGGCAAAGGCAGGTGGATCAGTGTGAGTTCGAGGCCAGCCTGGTCTACAACGCGAGTCTAGGACAGCTAAGGGTACACAGAGAAACCCTGTCTCGAAAAACAAACAAACAAACAAATACTGTTTGAGAACTGCAGTGGGCCACTCAACCAAGCACAAGGGAAAAGTGGTCTGAGCCAACGCTTGCTTTAAGCTGGCAAGCAATTTATTTACTCTGCTATGTATCCATGTCTGTTTTATACGTTGCTTTTTGGTGGTGGTGGTTTGGGGGAGGGGCGTTGTTTGCTTTGGTTTGGGTTTGGATTTTCTGAGAGTTCCTCTGTGTAGCCCTGGCTGTCCTTGAACTTGCTTTGTGGACCAGGCTGGCTTTGAACTAATATAGATCCTTCTGCTTCTGCCTCCCAAGTGCTGGACTACACACACTAGCTGTAACTTATTTTATAACTCACATTTTTAATCAAATAATACTCTTATCTTCATCCTTGTCCCAGCCAGTGGAAAACCATTGGTATGTTTGGTTTGTGTATGTGTCCAGGGTGTGTGTGTGTGTGTGTGATGGTTGTCTGTGTGCCAGAAGCCAGCCTCATGCTTAGCATGTATTCATCACATATCCTCAAAGCAGAGCTAGGCTGCACATTGGGTACAGAAAAGATGCACCACTTGGTTAGGAGCATTTAAACAGCTGGTGCTGTTTAAGGATTTCAATGCAGGGTCTGTCCAACTCTTTCATGGTTCTTTTCTGTTTTAATTCTCTATAAATAGATAAGACACACAAAATGGGAAACTGGCCATAGGAAACGTTGCTTATTTCTGTGTATCGTTTTTTCTATTTATAATGTATCCACTGTGTTATTTCGCTGCCCCAGTGCCTGTGTGGGGGATGGGAGCACCTTTATAATGTATCCACTGTGTTATTTTGCTGCCCCAGTGCCTATGTGGGGGGGTGGGAGCACCCTTATCAAACAGAAGAGAAATAGTAACTAGAAATGAGGTTGGCATAGTAAACACTTGCCACAGCTTCGGGCCACCAAGATGGAGTATCCAAGACTGGCCCAGAGCTACCTTTTACTATGTGTAACATTTCCCAAGTGGTCTCCTCCAAAGGCTTAGAATTCAAAGATATACAAAGACATTTATAGGCAATTAAAGTTGGAAAAGCCTTCTAAAGTAATCAGTACTCTGAGGAACAAATGTCCTTGCCCCAAACTCTAACTGGACTTGGAGACAAAGTTAGAGAAAACCAAACTTTACTCATGGTCTTGCAATCCCTGGTAAGCAGACATACACACTTTAGTTACCAAAGACAGTGTTTCCTCTATCACTCCAGCTCCTCACTGCCTGAGTACTCTCGGGTACACAGTACCATCACCCAAATGTTGCCTAGGTTTTGGGATGTTTTGTTTTGGGTTTATTTGTTGGTATTGGTGCTGGCTTTGGTTTTGTTGTGGTGGTTGGTTAGTGGGTTCTTTTTCTTTTCTTTTCTTTTCTTTTTCTTTTTTTCCAAGAGAGTATTTCTCTGTGCAATAGAGTCCTGGCTGTCCTGGACTCTCTTTGTAGACCAGGCTGGTCTCGAACTCACAGAGATCCGCCTGCCTCTGCCTCCTGGCTGGTCTCGAACTCACAGAGATCCGCCTGCCTCTGCCTCCCGAGTGCTGGGATTAAAGGTGTGTGCCACCACTCCCAGAAACCCAGTAATTCTTAAGCAATGCTATCTCATTGCCATAGAAATTCTACATGCATCAAAGGCGACCAATTGTCATAGCAAAGGTACATTTCAGTCATAGCAAGAGCCTCCTGACAATCTCACTTTGCTGGTGTCCCACCCTCACACTTCTAGACTCCAGAACTGACCAGTAAATACCCCTGTTTAAGGCACTCAGCCTACCATCACAGAAGCTGCTCCCGGCACCCCCCACCTCCATTAACATAAATAGGTGCCATTGAAGCCTTCACCTCTTTTAAGCACTCTATTGGGACCTAGTGTGAAGATGAGGATGAAAGTGGTGTAAAAAAGACCAGATAGTTTAGTTCTACAATTAAGCTTAATTGTTTAGGGATTAAGATGTTTTTAGGTCTAGATAGATGTTTTAAGTTGATAGAGATAAGATATGATAGATATTGATTTACATTCAGAATTTTAGGCTCATCAAGATAGGAAAGTTGTTTTTGTTTTGTTTTGTTTTGTTTTTTGTTTTGTTTGTTTGTTTGGTTGGTTGGTTTTTTTTTTGGTTTTTCAAGACAGGGTTTCTCTGTGTAGTTTGGCTGTCCTGGACTCGCTTTGTAGACCAGGCTGGCCTCAAACTCACAGCGATCCGCCTGCCTCTGCCTCCCAAGTGCTGGGATTAAAGGTGTGCGCCACCACCGCCATGCCAGGAAAGATGTTTGCTCCAAGGTTGCCAAATAGAAATAGCCAAAGCACTATGAATGTAACATTTATATAATTGCTGGCTGTTTCATGGTTCTTCTTGCTGTAGGTAGTTTATTGTATATGTGTGAAACATTTTTTAAAAATAGAATGGTCCACTTTCAAGATAGTAAAGTGCCTTAGGGAGGCAAAAGCTTAATGACAAATAGGCATCTTGATGGGCCTTTCAGAATACTGCCCATCCTCCCAAGCCAGAAGTTTGGCTCTGAGTTGAAAAATCACAGATGGCCTGAGTACATGACTAAGTTCATGCATCTGGAGGGCCCCTAAGTAACAGGGTTACTAGGATGGGGAAAAGCAAGCAAGAAAGTCTTTGTTGTGAGATGTGAACTTACAAGGGGAAGAGAAGAAAGGAGCCCTATATGAAAGCGATGAGAGTCTGTGTGGTGCCACACGCCTTTAACTCAGCCCTGGGAAAGCAGAGGTAAGAGGTTCTCTGTGAGTTTGAAGCCATTTTGGTCCCCATAGCAAACTCTAAGATAGCCAAGTTTACATAGTAAGATTCTGTCTTGAAACCATAAGCTAGGTGGTGGTGGTACAAGCCTTTAATCCCAGCACTCAGGAATCCAAGGCAAGTGGATCTCTGAGTTCAAAGCCAGCCTGGTTTACAGAGTTCCAGGACAGCCGAGGCAAAAGAGAGAAACTTTGTCTCAAAAAGAACAACAAACAACCTGGTCGGCGTGGTGGCAGAGGTGGCAGATCTCTGTGAGTTAGAGGCCAGCCTGGTCTACACAGTGAATCCAAGACAGCCAGGATTGTTAGACAAAGAAACCCCATCTAGAAAAAAAAAGTATCATTTATAATATGCAAAAGTATGGCAGAACTTATAATGAGGATCTACAAAGACCAATCACCATTAATTTTTTTTTTCTAGACAGGGTTTCTCTGTGTAGCCTTGGCTGTCCTGGACTTGCTTTGTAGACCAGGCTGGCCTCGAACTCACAGCGGTCCACCTGCCTCTGCCTCCCAAGTGCTGGGATTAAAGGCGTGTGCCACCATGCCCAGCTTCATTTTTATTATATTTTATGAAGAAACATTTAAATATGTGCAGCTGTTTCTCCTATGGAAAAGTCTTTGAAAGTTTAATTACATCATTGTAGTAAGTAATATTAAATTCTTCACTGTGTCTTCACAGTGGATTGATTCAGCTAGCTCTCTTGCTTCTTTGAAGGATACTAATCCCACTAAGGAGGTCAGAGCCTGCCCAAAACCAGACCTCCTAACCCCCTAGGGAATTTATCTCAACATGGGAATTTGGGAAGAACCTGTTTAGGCCAGAGCGAGCTTTATCAGGAAAGTCTGCAGTAGCCTGGGAACGTGGCTCAGGGGAGCAAGCCTAGACCCTGTCCGGGGAGAAGACAGGGATGCCAAAGAGAAGGGAAGAAACAAAAGTCAGACAGATAGCTCAGCTTGTAAAAAGCACTTTCCACTGAGCCTGGTGACCTGATCCCAGAACCCACAGAGGGGAAAACTGACTCCCAGAAGCTGTGCTCTGACCTCCATACATAGGTCACGGCATATGTGTGCCCGTACTCACGCATTCACATTTTACACACACAGTAAGAATAATAAACAAAGGAAGAAAGGGAGAAAGAAAGAAAGAAAACTGTCAGCCAGGCATAGTGGCACACGCCTTTAATCCTAGCACTCAGGAAGGCAGAGGCAGCTGGATCTCTGTGAGTCTGAGGCCAACCTGGTCTACAGAGTGGGTCCAGGATAGCCGAGTCTACACAGAGAAACCCTGTCTTGAAAACAAAAACAAAAACAAAAGCATAGAAAGAAAGAAAACTGGTTGGGTGACAGGACCACCTCACACTGGATAAAAAACTATCATCTCTTTTGGCTTCTATTTCCCACTTGACCACAATGCCATCTCTCATCTGGGCTTTCTAGTTCACAGGCCAAGAAGGGGGAAAATCTATTTATCTGTCATATTCATCATTACCAAGAAGCCCCATTGGTCAGACCTTCAAACTCTTCCCTCAAAATACTGTAATGATGGGGACAGAGAGGTGGTTCATACGAATGAAGACCTGAGTTTTTATCTTTCACCCACATCAAAAATATGCATGGTGGAATGTGTCTGCCATCCTGGCACTGGGGAGTCAGACACAAAAGGATCTCTGAGGCTTTTGAGTCAAGCAGTTTTCATCAAACTTGTTATAAATAAAAATTAATAGATACCAACAAAACTAAACTAACCAGCTCAAGATTTGCCAAGAGATCTGAAAAACTAAGGTGGAGAAAGACACAAAAAGTTGACCTTTGGTCTCTACATATTGTAACACACACATAAACACAATTGCACATATATACTGCAGGCACTAAGAGCAAAATGGTGTGGTTGCCATTTATGGAACTCCTGGTTGGTCATGTGCAACGAATGAGCCTCTCACTGTGTCCCTGGAAGGCGGGTCATTTCTAGTTAAATACTCCTTACGACCGTTCTTTGGTAAGAGAAATAAAATACAGGGGCTCATTGGTAAATAAGCAGCAATCCGGGATGCCACTCAGATCTGGGGGTGTGCAACACCTGAGTCCAGAGGAGTCCAGCCACCCCTGAAGGAACAGAGCCTGTGTGCCCTTTTGAAAAACACCAGTTGAGAGGAGAGAGAGAGAGCAACACTCAAGTGTCAAAATATGGGCTCCTGGGGGAAAGGGTCGAAATCACAAAACCTGGTGTCACTCAGTCCATTCCATGAATGAACAGAATGAATGAATGAATGCATGAGTGAAAGGTTGTGTGCCACGAAGTCCCTATGCCAGGCAACAGCCGGCCAATCAATGCCTTCGCCAGCAGCACCGCCTCTAAGCCACACACCCCCTTCTGTCACAGTTCCATCCAACTGCTTGCAAACTACGGAGCAGTGGATTACAGTCCCTTCTTAGACTGCGCATGCTCTGAGGCATATTTAAAAGCGATTGGCCGAGGGAAGCCAAGCTCCGCCCGACTCCGCCCACCCCAGCGCAGGTCCTATCCACAGTCGCAGGCTCGCCTTTCCCAGCACCGCCCCGCCACCCGCCGCGCCCTGAGGCGGAACCTATCGTCAACCAGGTTGAGAAAAGAGGGAGGGAAACAGGAAGTGACGCACGATAGCCAGCGGAAAGCGACTGGCCGGCGCTTGTTGCCCTGGGAACTGAGCTCTCGGCCTGCGTCAATCTGCGTCATAGGGTGGTGGGCCTGGTATCGTTTACGCATGCGCAGCCTCTTAGCTATATTATTTACATATATATTCAACAGTTTTTTTCCTTTTGCCTAATTTATTCTTCTCTTAGTGTAGCTGTCAGGTTGCAGGGGCAACTTTTTTTAGTTAATAAGGAATAACGTTCTCACACAAACTCACACAAGAACTGTCAAATGATAGAATTTTTTAGTTGACCTAAGTATATTTGTGCTCAAGTATTCATGCCAAAACAGAGAGCTCACTTACAGAACCAGAAAGCTTCTCAAAAAAATTATAATCCAATTTAAGAAAATAGGATTTTACACTTAAGGGGAAAAATATACAAAAGAATTAGAATATTTTAAAATCCTATCAAAGATTAATCGGAGAACCTGCAGTTCCAAATATGACCACCAGATGGCAAAAGGTGCTAGCAGCCAAGCTAGGAAAACAAGACATCTGGGTTGAATTAGGATCTAATTGCCTCAAATTGCCTCTGAAACCCAGGGTTTTGTCACTTTGTACAAGAGCCTGGGTCAGGGAGTTCTGGGCAAATTCTGAGTAGATAAGCTGAGGCCTCATAAGAGAGATTTAACTGCATTGGCAGTGGTTTAGTTCCTGTACAGTCATTTAAGAATTCAAGTTATGCTGGGCACAGTGGTACACAGCTTAATCCCAGAACCATAGAGGCAGAGACATGTGGGTCTCTGAGTTCAGGGATAGCTGGTCTACAAAGAGAGTTCCCTATCACAGAAAGAAATAGATTCAGCCAGGTATGGTGGCACACGTCTGTAATCCTAGCACTCGGGAAAGCAGAAGCAGGCGAATCTCTGTGAGTTCGAGGCCAGCCTGGTCTACAAAGGGAGTCCAGGATATGTAAAATATATATATATATATATATATATAGTTATTGCCTTATGATTAGGATGTTGATCTGAATACTCTGCATCTTAACTATTACAGGATGTCATTAAGATTTTTGTCTTTTTTAAATTTTTACTTATTTATTTATATGTATATGTGGGTGTGTCTGTGATGACTTTAACCCCACCACTTAGGAAGCAGATGCAGACAGACCTTTGTCAGTCTGAGGACAGTCAGGACTACATACAAGGCTCTGTCTCAGAAACCAGAAACAAAGAAAGAGAAGCAGGCAGGGGCCTTTTGCGGAAGAGCATACCTGTAACCACGGTTCTTGAGAGTGAGGCAGCAGGACTGCAAATCCAAAGCCAGCTTGGGGTGCATAGCCATGTAGCATGAGCCTGTAGGGTGCTGGAGAAACAGTTCTGTGGTTAAAGCACTTGCCACACAAATGTGAGGACTGAGAAGCCATGTGAAGTGCTGAGTGGACATGGTGGCCAGCCTGTAGTCTCAGTCTCGGAAGCAAAGACAAGGGAGGCCCTGAGAAAACTGCCTAGCAAGACTAGGTGTACTGGGGAGCTGGGCTGTGGGTTTGAATGAGGTGCCCTGTCTCAACAGAGGCAGAGGATCAAGGTTCCTGGCATCAACCTCAGGCCTCCACATGCACGTGTAGGGATGTGCAACACACACACACAGACACAGACAGATACACACACGCGTGCACCCACCCACATGCAAATGCCCATACACACATGCATACCACACACAGAAATACATGAAAAGAAAGAAGGCAAAATGCTTCAATTAAGAGGCTGGAGAGTGGGGTCTGACTTTCACACGAACTCTGATGCCTCATATTTGACCATGTCCCCTGGAGGGGGAGACCTGGTGGCACTCAGAGGAAGGACAGCAGGTTACCAAGAAGAGACTTGATACCCTATGAACATATACAGGGGGCGGAAATCCCCCTCAGGAACAGTCATAGGGGAGGGGAATAAGGGGAAAATGGGAGGGAGGGAAGAATGGGAGGATACAAGGGATGGGATAACCATTGAGATGTAACAAGAATAAATTAATAAAAAAAAAAAAAAGAGGCTGGAGAAAGCCGGGTGTGGTGGCGCACGCCTTTAATCCCAGCACTCAGGAGACAAAGGCAGGTGGATCTCTGTGAATTCGAAGCCAGCCTGGTCTACAAAGTGAGTCCAGGACAGTCAAGGCCACACAGAGAAACTCTGTCTCAAAAAACAAACAAACAAACAAACAAGAGGCTGGAGAGATGGTTCCATGATAAAGTCTTTGCCTTACAAGCATGAATACCTGAGTTAGATCTTCCA
This sequence comes from Acomys minous, assembly GCF_964271855.1. NCBI lineage: Eukaryota > Metazoa > Chordata > Mammalia > Rodentia > Muridae > Acomys > Acomys minous. The sequence continues at coordinate 52,992,800 of NC_140493.1, forward strand.
GGACTCACATGAAAAGGAGACATGGCAGTGTGCCCAGGAGAAGTGGAGACGGAAGGACCCTGGGTCTGGCTGTCCAGCCTGTCTAGCTAAATCAGTGAACCCCTCAAAATATAAGCTGGACATCAACTTCTGGCTTCCATAGGCACACGCATACACAACTATCTGACGAGACACATCACGCACATAAATATACGGATGTGTTCAATGAACACATTTGTACATGTAATGAGCATGCCTTTAATCGCAGCACTTGGGAGGCAGAGACAGATCTCTGTGAGTTCGAGGCCAGCCTGGTCCAGGACAGCCAAAGCTATACACAGAGAAGCCTTGTCTCAGAAAGCCGACCCCCACCCCTCACCTCCACTCCCCCCCCCCAAAAAAAAAGAAAGAAAAGAAAAAAAAAAGAAAATTCTTTGGTCAGCAAGATGGCTCAGCAGGTAAAGGTGTTCGCTGCCCAGCCTGAGGACCTGAGTTCAATCCGCAGGACCCACGTGGTGACAGAGAACTACCTCCCACATGCTGTCCTCTGACCTCCTCATGGACGCCCATACACGCCCACACACATATGCACATGTAAATGAGTAAACTTTAAGGAAAGCTCTTTTCCACCAGTTCTGGGATCTGAGGCTAAAAGCTTGATGTGGGACTGCTTGGTGAGCACACAGGAGGAGGCCCCTTGAGTTCCTGCCGGGCACCGTGAAACAAACTAAAAGCACCTTACTGGTTTCAGGGGTTGAGAGAGTGACATACCGAGGTGTCTCTGAGCTTCCCTCTCAACTAGCTCCTGACATTGCCTCCCAGCCTGTTGGCCTCACTGTCACACAGGTGTAGAAAGAATGCCCCTCTTAGTCTAACCGAAGAGCATCATCTTTTCCTCCTCAGAAAAAATCCACCTTTAATGCCTCCTGTTGCTGTGATAAACCCCGGGACCAGAAGCAGCCTGGAGACAAAGGGGTTTGATTCCACTTACCTGTCACAGTCCATCCTTGAGGGAAGCCAGGGAGACGGTGGAGGGGTGCTGCATAAGGATTTATGCACAGGCTCAGGCTCAGCAGGCTCTGTTACACTCATCTGCCTGGGGTGACACCACCCACAGTGGGCTGGACTTCCCTGCATCAATTAGCGACCAAGAAAACACCCTCCCAGACATGCCCATTGTCAATCTGATGGAGGCACGTCCTCATTTGAGGTTTCTTCTGTGGTGTGTCAAGCCAACAGCCAAAATGAACCATCACCCCAACCCTCATGCTCACTTTCCTTAGGGGGACAAGTCCCCAGAGTTTGAGGTTCAGCTGGCTCTCTCCCCTCATGCAATCCTCCTGGAGAAGGTATCCTTGCCACTTGGAGATGCACCAGAAAGATTCTTTAAAAATAGAAAGCCTACAGCTAGGTAACTCTACCTTCATCCGTATGCAAAAATTGAAAATACTGACCATGCCAAGTGTTGGCCAAGATATGTGGGAACTGGGGTTCGGGGGATCACTCCTGAGGGAACATAAAGTATTGTGAACAGACCTGTAATCCCAGCACTCAGGAGGCAGAGGCAGGAGGATCTTTGAGTTTGAGGCCAGCCTGGTCTACAGAGTGAGTTCCCGACAGCCAGGGCTACACACACACACACACACACACACACACAAGACCAAGTTGCAGGCGTATTCTGTGATATGCAGGAACCTCACAGATGTCTACTTGAGGCAGTCTGACATGGAAGTGTTGACAACTGCATTGATAGGAGGCCCTAGAAAAGACAGTTCTAATCTACAGTGACAGAGGAGGCAGGTGGCCCTGGGCCCTGGGTAAAAGTGCACAGGGAAAGAGCCAAGCATGGTGGTGCACGCCTTTGATCCCAGCAATCGGGAGGCAGAGGCAGGCATATTGATGTCAGTTTGAAGCCAGCCTGGTCTACAAAGTGAGTCCAGGACAGGCAACACTACACAGGAAAAAAAAAAAAAAAGCACAGTAGACATTTGGTATGGCGGGTAATAGGAAGGTCCATATCTTTTTTTTTTTTTTTTTTTTTTTTTTTTGAGACAGGGTTTCTCTGTGTAGCCTTGGCTGCCCTGGACTCACTTTGTAGTCCAGGCTAGCCTCGAACTCACAGCGATCCGCCTGCCTCTGCCTCCCAAGTGCTGGGATTAAAGGCGTGCGCCACCACGCCCAGCTCATATCTTTATTTTGATGTCCACACTGCTGTATATATTTGTCCAACATCACTGAGACACTTAAAATGAGTGTGTTTTATTACATAGAATAATCAGTTCTGACTGGATCTGGCCATACCTAGGATCCCAGGGCACAGAGGCTGAGCCTTAGGTTCCTGAGTTCAAGGCCAGCCTGGGCTCATACAAACAAGTAATGTGCTGAGGGAATTTCTGTGAGGAAGCCCTTGTCCAACCTTCAGTTTGTCCTAGACCCTCAGTTAGAAGTAACAAAGCTTAGAGAACACAGTGTCCTCTACCCCTGTCAACCTGCTTCTGAAAACAGATACCCCCCTGCCTCAACAGCCACTACAGCTAGGGGTGAGATTGCTGCCCAGGCTCTCTCACTCAAAGGTCAAAGTATATGAGAGCACACACCTATGACCCCAGAAGTGGGGAGGCTGAGGCAGGAGGACTCCAGTGAGTTTGACACCAGCCTGGGATAGTGAATTTCAGCTCAGTCCAGGGGAAAAACAAAAACTAGTCTGGGACTGGGAAGATAACTCAGTCAAAAGAGTGTTGGCCCTGCACACTTGGAGGCCTGAGTGTGACTCCTGGAACCAGGGACATCTGTGCTACCAGAACTGGGCAGGGAGGAAGACACAGAAAGATCTTTGACCTTGCTAGCCAGCTGGGAAGGCTGAATTCAGACCCTGTCTCAAAAATAAGGGGTAAAGCAATTGAGGATGGCTGCTGAAATTGACCCAGCAGGTTGAAAGGTTGAAAACACACACACACACACACACACACACACACACACACACACACGGGGCGGGGGTGGGAGCAGGAGGAGACACACATGAAAAACCAAGCTCATAAAATATGTCTACCTAGCAATCACCAACAAAGCCCCATTCCTACCACTACCACTGAAAGAAAACATTTGTCAAGAGATTCAAGTACAGCACCATATACTTTATTTTATTTTATTTTATGGGTTCTTTTGAGACAGGGTCTCTCTGTGTTATCCTTAGCTGTCCTGGACTCACTTTGTAGTCCAGGCTGGCCTCGAACTCACAGCGATCCATTTGCCTCTGCCTCCTGAGTGCTGAGATTAAAGGCGTGCGCCACCACGCCCGGCCCATATTCTTTTAATTTCCTGTATTCCTTCTTTCTTTGCTTTATCACCCAGATGGGTCTTGGAACTCCCGTGCGCACATGACCATCTGTCCTCGGCCTCCTGAGCATCAGGAGCTACAAGCGGCACTGTCACACCCAGCTTGTAAGTTTCATGTCAGAATGTGTCACGTTTGTGGTTTCTCGGTCTATAGTACATCAACAACTGTAACAATAATTGATGGAGAAAAGCATTCTTGCCAAGTGTGATGGCTTATATCAGCACTAAGGAAGCTGAGGCAGAAGGATTGACATGAATTCAAGGTCAGCATAACATACACAAGTGAGACTGTGGCTTCAAACAACACACAAACAAATAAAATACATTTTTTAAAACCCATAACATTTTAACTCTTAGAGCCTATGGATACATGTCATTTCAGTTGTACTTTAATGGTGTTTCAAAAAGGGATCTTACTTATCCCAGTCAGGTTTTTAAATCTTTGTTGTTGATGATGATGATGTTATTGATGATGACGATGTTCTGCTTTTGTTTTTCAAAACGGAGTTTCTCTGTATGGTCCAGGCTGTCCTGGAACTCACTATGTAGACCAGGCTGACCTTGAACCCTGAGATCCACCTGCCTCTGCCTCCTAAGTGCTGGGATTAAAGGTGTGCACCACCAGGCCCAGCCAGCCTTTTAGGTTTTAAAAGCCCACCTCAGGCCCAGTGTCTGTCTCTTCACCTGCTGCCTGTGGCTTAGGATGTAAAACCTTCAGCTACTGCTCTAACACGCCCATCTGCGTCTCACCATGCTCATGGATTAGTGCTCTAAGACTGTAAGCAAGCCTCCAGCTAAATGCCTTCTACTATGAGTTACCTTGGATATGTTGTCTCGCCACAGCAATGGAACAGTAACTAAGAGAGCAACCTTGGCTGGGATCTGGAACGCATTATACAGACCAGGCAGGCCTCAAACTGACAGAGATCAGCTTGCCTCTGATAAAAGGTATGTGCCACCATGACCCGCCTCCGCTCTCTGTCTGTCTGTCTGTCTGTCTGTCTGTCTGTCTGTCTGTCTCTCTCTCTCTCTCTCTCTCTCTCTCTCTCTCTCTCCCTCTCTCTCTCTCTCTGTGTGTGTGTGTGTGTGTGTGTGTGTGTGTGTGTTGTGTGTGTGTGTTTGTGAGTGTGAGTGTGAGTGTGTTGGGTCCTGGAGAGCCAACTCAGATCATCAAGCTCTGTGGAAAGGACTTTTACCCACTGATCCATCTTGCCAGCCCTCAGTTTTGGGGTTTTGAGACTGGTTCTCGTGTAACCCCTGGAACTCCTTATGTAGCTGAGAATGACCTCACGCTCTCAATCCTTCTGTTTCTACCTACCTCGAAACAGGGATTACAGGCAAACCCCACCATGCCCACACGTGTTTTCAGTGGACTAAGACAATGTAATAGAAACTCTCAAAAGGAACATTTCCGTGTTTAATTTTCATTGTTTATAAATGCGGTGGTCTTAAGCAGCTATGTAAGTTGAAAACATTTAAATGGCAAAAATAACCTACTTGACAGAACACATATTTTTGAGAATTTCTTACGTCTGATGGTCAGTGATGTCATACTGACCTTTCAAGCCCCGGACCTTCAATATTGGTCAGGGTAACACAGAGGTAGAAAAGAAGGGCCTGTGGACATATTTGCTCATATGTACACATACAGAATTATAAATTACATTTTCATAAGTGTATAACTTTTAGACAGATATAGGAGGGTGTCTTAAGACAAGGTCTAATTCCTGGTACCCATGATAGAGGCAATAGAGAGTCCTCTGTCTCTGCTTTGTAGGGCCTGGGATTAAAGGCAGGTGTGTGCCTCCATGCCTGAAAATATACACGTTTTACATAGTTGTAATATTCTGAATACTTAAGGCTTTTAAAAAATATTTACTTACTTTGATTATATGTAGTAGGTGTGCATGCGCCATGATGGTTATGTGGAGGACAAAGGACAACCTGTGGGACTTAGTTCTATTTTCACTAAGTGGGGTCTAGGAATCAAACTTTAGGTCCTCAGGCATCAGACACCTTTATGTGCTGAGCCATCTTGCAGGCAGTGATGGTTAATTTTGATTGTCCACGTGACTAGTCGTTACAGGATGGGGACACTCACCTCTGAGTATGTATGTGAGGAGGCTTCAGGAGAGTGGACCTGCCCCAACCCGCGGCTTCATCCACCGAGAGACTGAAAATATGAATACACTTTAGGAGGTAGTGGGATCATGGAACATGGGGATGGCTGGAGAAAGCTAAGCTCCAGAGCATGCTTTGGAAGGTGTGACTGGGTCCTGGCCGCTTCCTGTTACCATTCTCTGTATCCTGGCTACCATAAGGTAAGAAAGTCAATTCTGGGCCACGCATGGTGGCTCAGGCCTTTAATCCCAGCACTCTGGAGGCAGAAGCAGAGGCAGAGGCAGGTGCATCATTGCAAGTTTGAGGCCAGCCTGGTCTATAAAGCAAGTCCAAGACAGCCAAGGCTACACAGAGAAACCCTGCCTCAAAAAAAAAAAAAAAAAAGAAAGAAAGAAAGAAAGAAAACAAAAGAAAGAAAGCCAATTCCACCACATGCTCTTGAGGCCCTGGTGGTCCTCGTGAGCACAGTGAAGGAGCAATCCAGCAAGGGTCAACCTTCTAGAGATGTAAACCAAAACAAGTCTGTCTGTCTTCTTCCCTCCCTCGCTCCCTGTCCACCCCCCTCTCTCTCCCCCCTCTTTTTTTTTCTTCTGAGACAGGGTTTCTCTGTGTAGCCTTGGTTGTCCTGGATTTGTAGATCAGGTTGGCCTGAACTCATGGAGATCTGCCTGTTTCTGCCTCCGAGTGCTGGGATTACAGGCATGCAGTACCACGCCTGGCAAATAAGTCCTCTTTCAAACTGTTTCAGGTATTTGACATAGAGATAAAATGTCTTGGCAGACACACACACACAAGAAATTGTCCAACAACAAAAGACAGATAGTTCCACTGATTATAAACAAGTCACAGATCAATGTGGGCACAGGCAAGAAGGATCCCAGAGCGTCAGAGGAGCTGGGGCTCAGTCAGGAGAAACGCTCACCCTCAGTGTTCCATGTCTGGTCTGTTAGACAAGAGGCCAACCTTACTTAGAGGGGACTTCCTGCTTGAGGAAGCAAGGACTCAAGGGACTGGCTCTGTGGGTGCCTTTGCATTTCTCCAATGACCACAGACAGCAGACACGGACAGTCAATACAGCGCCACATTGGCCTAGGAACAAGGAACAGGGATGATGTAGGAAACGAGTGAAAACTCACAAGAAGAAGTGCCTGTGGGGCAGGAAGGAGGGATCCTCCATGGGGTAAAGTGCCTGCCATGCAAGCACGAAGAGCTGAGTTCAATTCCCAGAACCCACCTGAAAGTCACACCTGTAATGCTAGCCAGCCTAGGTGAATCATTGAGCTCCAAATTCATTAACAGACTCAGTTTCAAAGAATCAAGTGCCAGGTTTAGTGGCGCACGGCTTTAATCCCAGCACTCGGGAGGCAGAGGCAGGTGGATCAATGAGTTCAAGGCCAGCCTGGTCTACAAGGTGAGTCCAGGACAGCCAAGGCTACACAGAAACCCTGTCTTGAAAAACCAAAGAACAAAGTGCAGAGTGACAGAAGAAGAAACTTGATGCCAACCTATGATCAACACAATTGTATGCATACACATGTGGGTGTGCCTGCACACCCACGTGTACATACACTACATGAACATACACCAGTCCTATACCACAAAAATAAATAAAAGATGGAAGGAAGGAAGGAAGGAAGGAAGGAGGAAGAACTGTAAGTGTAACTCCCAGATGTGCCTGCTCCCTGCCAGAGAGCCCACAGTCTCGGGAGCAGATGGTAAGTGTCTAAGACATGTGGACCACACAATCTTTGCCACAAACACTTAGCTCAGCTCTGTCGCTAGCCAGAAGGGCCACAGACTCCAGAGACAGGTGCCCAGCACTTACTCACAAAAATATATGAAGAGCATCTCGGATTTTTCTTTTGATTTGTTTTTGTTTTTCGAGACAGGGTTTCTCTATATATTCCTAGCAATCCTGGAACTCCATCTGTAGACCAGGCTGGCCTCAACCTCAGAGATCCACCTGCCTCTGTCTCCTAAGTGCTGGGATTAAAGGCTTTTTTTTTTTTTTTTGAGACAAGGTTTCACTGTGTAGCCTTGGCTGTTTCAGACTCACTTTGTAAAGCAGGCTGGCCTGGAACTCACAGCGATCCACCTGCCTCTGCCTCCGGAGAGCTGGAATTAAAGGCATGTGCCACTTCACCAGGCTGATAAAAAGTGTCATCTCAAACACACAAAATGGACTTGAATCTTTATAAAGCTAGGTACACGATGAAGACCAGTGTTCTTAGTTACTCTGGAGGTTGGAGGGATCCGCTGAACCCTGTTGGCATGCTTTTAAGTGTATTTTTATATTTGGTTCCTTAAATGTCTTTTTTTGTTTGTTTGTTTGGTTTGTTGTTGTTGTTGTTTTTCGAGACAGGGTTTCTCTATGTAGCCTTGGCTGTCCTGGACTCACTTTGTAGACCAGGCTGGCCTCGAACTCACAGCGATCCGCCTGCCTCTGCCTCCCAAGTGCTGGGATTAAAGGCGTGTGCAACCACGCCTGGCTCCTTAAATCTCTTTCTCTCTTCTTCACCCCACTCCCTCCCAACACTGCCACACCAGCTAGGAGAGGAAAAGGGTTAGTGAGTAGAGAGGGCATAGTTTTCCTTAGCTACTTCCTGCTGTTCAGGGTTGTCGACTTCCTTGGGGTAAGGCCAGTCCTTGTTCCCTGACATCTCCCAACTTCTTTTCATCCAACTGCATCAACAGCAACCAGAAGCAGCAGGGAGAAACACACCAGCAGCCTTCCTCTTTCTCAGAGCCCCCAAGTCTCTCTCTTTCTGTCTCTCCCTCCCTCCCCCTTCCCCCCTTCCCCCCTTTCCCTCTCGCCACTTCCTCCCCCTGCCCCCCTTTCTTGGTCTGGCTTTTATCCCCCTGGCAAAGACCATGCCCCCACACGAGGCACTTCATGGCACTTCACAGCTGACAAAATTACATGCCCTCTCAGGAGGCAATTATCACCTGTGGAAAAACTGGAGCAGCCCCCATATCCCACACGTGGGATTAAAATAAAAACATGTTTACGGATAAACCAAAATTTCCACAACAGAACCCCCAAGAGGTCAAGACCAGCCTCGGCAACATAGCAAAGATCTTGTCTCAAAAACAGCGTACACCATGTCTTAGCTAGGGTTTCTACTGCTGTGGTAAAGCACCATGACCAAAAGCAATGTGGAGAGGAAAGGGTTAACTTCACTTGCATTTTTCACATCACAGTCTAACATGAGAAAGGATTCAGGGAAGGAACATAAGACAGGAATCTGGAGTCAGGAACTGGACCGAGCCATGAAGGGAGTACTGCTCACTTGCCTTGCTCTTCACAGCGCGCTCAGCCAATTTTCTTACAGCACCTAGGACCACAAGCCCTAAGGGGACACTGTCGATCAGCAATCTAGAGACTGCACCCCAGGCTTGCCTTGAGGCCAGTCTGTCTGAGGTGTTTTTTCTCAGCTGAGGTTCCCTCTTCCCAGGCGGCTGGCTTCTATGGGCCTTCTTACAGTGAAGTGTCCAGGGTTAAAAGCGTCTCTATGACTGCGTTCTACCAGAGCTTTCTTTCCTAGTCTCTGGGACTTCCCTCTCCTGGGTCAGTAACTGTTGAGTTTCATTCTGTCACTGTGGCAACTACAATGAACCAAAACAACTTAGAGGAGGAAGGGTTTATTTCCATTTGCAGATTACAGTCCATCCCTCTGGGCAGGAACTTGAAGCCGACTCCGGAGGAACACTGCTTGTTGGCTCATTCTTAGAGCCAGGCTTAGCTAGCTAGCTAGCTAGCTTTCTTTAATTTCTTTAATTGTATTTTATATGCATTGGTGTGAGGGTGTCAGATCACCTGGAACTGGAGTTACAGTTGTGAGCTGCCATGTGGGTGCAGGGAATTGAACCCGAGTCTTTTGGAAGAGCGGACAGTGTGTTTTTAACCACTGAGCCATCTCTCCAGCCCCATTAGATAGCTTTCTTATGTAACACAGGAACACCTGCCCAGGGAAAGGTGCTTTCCACAGTGGGCTGGGCCCTTCTATATCAATTATCAGATAATTCCCCCACAGACATGCCCACAGTGTCGGCATAATGTTCTTGTGACTGTGTGCAGTTTACCCTCATTCTCAAATGCTGATTCCTAACCCCACTGTCTGGTTTCAATCCTGACACTGCATTCCGATGTTTATTCTAAGTATCTCCTGCGCCACGTCTGTGTAAACATGTCCCCACTTGTTGCCAATAAAAGCCAGCTAGCCAATGCTGAGCAAGACAGAGAATAGGGTGGGACATCCTGGTCCAGTGAGGGAGGAGAAAGATCAGGAAAAACAAGAGGGGTGCATGAGGGGAGGATCAGGAAACACCAGATGAAATGAACTTGACCTAGGAGATGAGTTCAAAGCAAATATAAGGTGGGAAATCTGAATGGCAGGAAACTATACTAGCTAGGAGGTTTAGGATGGAGTAAGTATTGCAGTGTTGCACTCTAGGCTAATTAAATAGATCCTAGTCTCTCTGTGTGGCTATTTGGGTATATACTTGGCCAAGGAGAAACCGCCCATTTGTTAAATTAATAAATCAATATTAAATGTTAATAATCATTCAACAGCACAGCCAATCTGTTCTGGAAATCCCTCCATTGGAACTCCCCTGTCTGGTGACTGAAGGACATATTAAGGTGACAGTTAAAGCTAAAACAGGTAGTGACCATCAGCTGTGCACTCTGTTTGTGGTCAATGCGTGCATTGGGCAGGATTGAAGGCAAGAAGCCTGCAGCCCTTTCATCCTGGAGGCCGCCGAAGAAAAGGCACTCTGTGGTTCATCAGAGGCCTCACCTGACAACTTGAAGTCTTTCCAACGCAGTCAGAAGGCAGGATATTCCATAAGCCCTTGTGGCCACCATCCCTACTGCAATAGTCACTGTGGCCATCTTGCTTTCGGCAAGATCAGATTCCATCTGGTGACTGAGAGATAGCTTAAGGGCCTGTTTTGCTGGGGCATGCTGTCACTGAAGTCGTCTTTAGAAATCAATGTGTCAGTTCAGAAAAGCAGCCTCGCTGGGTGGTGGTGGCGCATGCCTTTAATCCCAGCATTTGGGAGGCAGAGGCAGGCAGATCTCCATGAGTTGAAGGCCAACCTGGACTACAGAGCAAGTTCCAGGACAGCTATAGCTGTTACACAGAGAAACCCTGTCTTGAAAAACCAAAAAAGCAAAACAAAAACAAAAACAGAAAAGCAGCCTCGCTGGGTGATGGTGACGCACACCTTTAATCACAGCACGCGGGAGGCAGAGGCAGGGGGATCTCTGTGAGTTAGAGGCCAGCCTGGTCTGCAAAGAAAGCGCCAAGGTTACACAGAGAAACCGTCTCGAAAAACCAAACACCAAAAACAGAAAAGCGGCCTCAAGATCCACCCATCTTGGTTGAGTATAAGGTCACATTAAGCACAGCTATCTCCATAAGTGTGTTGTTTTTAATTACTCTGTATTATCTGTATTATTAGTAGGCCTGGCTAGCAATCAATCAGGACATTGACACTTGTTATTATAATTATTATTTTTTTTTTGGTTTTTCGAGACAAGGTCTCTCTGTGTTAGCCTTGGCTGTCCTGGACTCACTTTGTAGACCAGGCTGGCCTCGAACTCATAGTGATCCGCCTGCCTCTGCCTCCCGAGTGCTGGGATTACAGGCATGCGCCACCACGCCCAGATGACACTTGTTATATTTTAAAATATAACAAGTTATATTTTAACTTGGTTAACCTGGGGCAGGGCAGATGTCAATCCTCTAAACTACCGCCCATAGTGGGGCAGGTATCACATATCCCTTGCCATCTGCTTCTAATAATTTCTATCAAGCTACCTCCCATCCATAATCCAATATATTTGCTGATGTTCTTCATCTGGGTCAAATTTTCCATCCATGCCGGCATTGTGCTTTCTTCCATCTACCCCATGGCGGCCTCTTCTCTCTCTTTAGATCTCCTCCTCCTTTTCTTCTTCTTCCCAGGATTCCTCTCTCTTTATAAGTCTAGGAACCTTAGCCACACCTATCTCCTTTTGCCCTGCCTAGGTGGGATGGCTTTTTATTAATCAAAAGGTGGGTCACAGTGATAACAAGCAGTAATTAGTATCAAAATACATTAGACCATCCCCCAACAATAAGTGGTTTTTTTTGGGGTTTTTGTTTTTGTTTTTTTTTTTTTTTGGTTTTCGAGACAGAGTCTCTCTGTGTAGCCTTAGCTGTCCTGGACTCACTTTGTAGAACAAGCTGGCCTCGAACTCACAGTGATCCGCCTGCCTCTGCCTCCCGAGTGCTGGGATTAAAGGCGTGTGCCACCACGCCCGGCCCAATAAGTGTTTATTTAGGAGTGAATTTTTTGTTTATTTTTGTTTTTTCAAGACAGGGATTCTTTGTGTAGCTTTGGCTGTCCTGGACTCGCTTTGTAGACCAGGCTGGCCTCGAACTCAAAGTGATCCAATTGCCTCTGTCTCCTGATTAAAGACGTGTGCCACCACACCCAGCCTAGGAGTACACTCTTAAGTGTGCTCAGAGCACAGGGATGTGCCCTGCGGTACCTGCCTTGCTTAGTCACTAATACACACATTTCAGCTTTCACTGGGCAAAGCATTTCAAATGGAGGGGACCTACAGGCAAGCACTACCTTCAAGAGTGTGGAGGGACAGGAGCAAGAAGGAGGTATTGCATTGCTCAGAAGCATGAGAGGAGATGCTGCCTGGAGGCAAAGAAGCTGGATTGTCAGCTGGAGAGATGGCTCAGAGGTTAAGAGCACTGGCTACTCTTTCAAAGGTCCTGAGTTCAATTCCCAGCAACTACATGGTGGCTCACGACCATCTCTGATGAGATCTGGTGCCCTCTTCTGGCATGCAGGCATACATGCAGGCAGAGCACTGTATATGTAAATACAAGGAAACAAACAAAGAAGCTGGCTTATCCTTTGCCTGGAGCCAACTGCTCTCACTCCAAGTCCCTACATAGTTGGTATCCCTCACTGTGCCCTCAACAGTCACCACTCAACCCCAGCATTATTCTAAATAAAGCAGATAACCATGTTTCTTCTTCCCTCCTCACTGCAGTCTATTCCATAATCAGCTCTTGGCCGAACAGAAATTGGCTGTCAGAGGTTCCTAGAGGTTCCTAGATGTGGCCAGTAGCATCAGCAATTAATGGGCATACACTCCTTGGGAGTTGAGAAGACTGAGCTCTCATCGGGCTCTTCACAATGGAGGGAGCTCCTCGTGATGGTTAAGATGGAATCTAGAACCACCTAGATGGTTCTGTTCCAGTTACATGTCTGTGATGGGCTAAGCTGATTGGGATAAGCAGGTGAGAAGACTCATCCTGACCCGCCAGATTTACTAAAGAGAAAGCCTGCTAAGCACCAGCCCTCAGCCCCGTTTGTGATTGTTGATGCGTGGTGAGCAGATACCTGAAGCCCTACCGCTGTGCCTTTTCTGCCATGATGGACTATATCCTGGGACTGAATCAACATAGACCCTTCCTTCCCTGAGTTGGTCAGGTATTCATCATAGCAACATAAGCAATGAGTATGGTAGTCTTCAGGGTTCCTGCTGCTTAAGGCTCAAGTTCATCTTCCGCTAAAATGGTGGGCAGTGCCCTTTCCAGCTTCAATGTCTCCTTTGGTCCTTTCCCTACTGTCATGTCTACGATACGACCCAATCCTCTCATCCCCACTCTTTGGGAATTCTCCTTTCTCTGAACTCTCTAGACATCTTCCTCATGTCCTCCCATCCTGTTTTCAAACACACTCAAAACAAGCTGTACAAAAATAACCAGCAAATGGGTGTGGTGGTATACCCTTTAATCCTAGCACTTGGAAGGCAAGGGCAGGCGGATCTCTGTGAGTTCGAGGCCAGCCTGGTCTACAACGGGAGTCCAAGACAGTCAAGGCAACACAGAGAAACCCTGTCTTGAAAAACCAAAAAATAAAAAAAGTAAAACTCAACCAAAACAGCTAAAAAGACAAGCAAAAAAACTTCAGTGGCAAATCTGATAGCATTTCTTAACGTTTTCTGTTGAGTGGTTCCTTTTCTGGCTAGGCTTTAATGCTCCTGGAGGTTCAAGCCTGGGCATTTAAAGATTCTTTTTTAAAAAAAATTTTTTTTAACGTAGATTACATCCCGATTGTTATCCCCTCACTTATATCTTCCTGCTCCCACCATTCCTCCCTCTTTCACCCAATTCCCCTTCCTCTGGCAGGAGGGGAACCTTACCTCCACCATAAGCACACAGCCTATCAGGTCTCATCTGGGTAGCCTGCTTCCCCTCTCTCTGAATGTCCGTGGGCCTCCGCACCAAGGGGAAGTGATCAAATTGGGGGTACCAGAGTTCATGTTAGAGGCAGTCCCCCGCTCTCCCCACAATCGTGGAGAATGAGCTGTCCACAGGCTAGATCTGTACACGGGTCTACATTTAGAGATTCTTGACCTCTTAAACAAGCAAAAGGTGTCATCAGGTGGCAGTGACAGCAAGCGGCAGTGCAGGCCTCTAACCCCAGAACTCAGGAGGCAGGGGCAGGCAGAGCTCTGAGATCAAAGCCAGCCTGGTCTATGTGGAGGAATGTCTTGAGTGGATGTAACAACTGTCAATAAGATGCTTTTTAGCCAATCAGCTGGACAGGAAGTGGAAGACAGGACTTCCTGGAGAGGAGGAGGAGCTGGGAGTTGACAGTGAACAGTTGACAGTTAATGGAGTTGTGGGAGAGAAGCCGCTAGGGAAGGATCAGATTGGCAAGGGCTTGGGATATATGTAGGTTATGAGGATTAGTTTATTTTTGTTTATTGTTAGATTAGTAGCAGTTTAGATTCTGCCCAGCATAGTGCTTGCAGCTTTGAATTACATTTCAGTCTCTTTGTGTCAGTTATTGGCTTCCTAGGCTGAATAGATACAATTTATTGTAACAGATCTACAGAGCTGGTTCCAAGACAGCCAAGGCCTCACAGAGAAACCCTGTCTTGAAAAACAAAAACAAAAAGTAGAAAAGAGTGCAAATAGCAGGGGAACTTTATTCAAAGCAAAACAACACGGGAGTGTGCTGTCAAGATAAAGTGGGTCATATGGATGAAGATACTCAGGGCCCCAGGTTACTGCCCTAGCTTCTGAGGTCTGGAGGAAGGGGAGTTAGTTACTTAGGGCTGTAATCTGGATGGTTCACTATTTGACAAGAGTGTATTACTACATCGTTTCTACTGTACATGCCTCCATAATGTGTGATGTTAACTACATGCACACCCAATTACAAATAGGCATAACATGGCAAACGGGGTTTAAAGTTCACTTTAAACACAGTTTGTCTTATAATTCATATACTCCAAACTAGTTCTGCCTGGCCTCTTTCTTCTCCTTTCATTACTAGAATACAACCCAAGAGAATCTAAGATGCCAATTAAGTGGAGAAACTTGTTCCATTTTTCAGAATCTCCCTCCCTCCCCCCTCTCTCTCTCCATCACATGCTGGGGGGTGGGGGTGGGGTCATAGGCTGTTGGCTGCATTGTTCATAGGAGTGCACAGCCCAAGCCAAGCGGCATCCAGGCTTCCTAAACTATTCCTTATGTTTGTTTGCCTCATCTTGTCCTTGCCTTCTTGTATGGGTTTCCTTTTCTTCAGGCCTGAGCACAAATGTCACCTCTCAGAGGCTAGCCTACCACCCAAGCATGACATTTCCCACTGGAAATGGAAAATTTTGCCCCCAGTACACCTGGGCAAACAATCTTGAGAGCAGGCAGCATGGCTAACTTGCACACTGTGCCCTTGAGCCTGTCACTAACAATGGACATAAGTTCTACATCTATAGACTCAACCTGGGATATATAAAGTACTCGGGGGAAAAAACCATCCCTGCTGATTGGACGTGTGGAAATTTTTCGTTCTTGCTCCCTAGCAGTCTAGCAACTACTCATACGGCATTCATGAAGCCCTTATCAGGGGTACTGAGAGGCCAGGCATTGTATGACTATGTCCCTAGGATCTTAAGCAGCTGTCACCTTCTGTATTTAAAGGACTTAAGCAGGTGCAATTTCAGTATGTGTGAGGATCTTAAAATCAGTCCTCCATGGATAGTGAGGGACAATTGTATGCTTACATGGACTAGAATATACTGTAGTAAATACGACCCTGATATCTAATGTGATCCAACCCATAAAACCCTGTTTAGTTCCTCCAAATAAATTTAGTGCCAGTTTACGAGTTGTTGTCCTCCTCAGGCCACATCAACTTTCCCCCAAGTTTAGTCCACAATTCATATGAGCAGAATTCCATGGTCTCATGGTTCCACTTGCCCCAGCGCCCCACTGCCTCTGCTATTCTTGGACACTGCTCTCCGGGACCACCACTTGCTAGGATGTTTCTAACAGTCTTCATTCTGTCCTGTCCCTGTATCCTTTAAGACATGGTCCATATTCTTTTTATAAGGTCTTGCGTGGCTGGGCTGGGCTCAAACACTTGATGATCCTCTACATTTTGTGTGATAGGACTCACAGGAGGCTCAAAGACCTCTGGCTAACCCACCTGACTAACGGGCTAATCCCCATGGTCTTAGGCCATGGGCAGGGGCCGCTCTTCCTCCCTATTCCTCTGGTCAAACTGTTGCTCCTTTCTTTCTTGCTCTGTTTGCCATGAATTTGGCACATGCTTGCTGGCTCCTTCTAGAACGTGAACTCATAAGACATTTCTCTTTCTTTAGCTTTTGAAAGGATTGGTCTGTGCGGCTCGGGGACTCTCGAACACCCTAAGAGGCTTGAAAGCGTTTCTTCCGGTCGGCAGCATTTCCGAAAGGATTTTCCTGGGTGCGGTCACCAGGGTTTCGGTTGACCAAGCTACACGGCATCTGCGCAGGCGCGGGCGCGCGGGGCATCACGGGCCGCCCGGACGCGGAAGATGGCGGACGCGGCCGTGGGTAAAGACAAGTGCGGGGACCAGCGGCTCGTGTCGCTGCCCCTGTCCCGCATCCGAGTCATCATGAAGAGCTCCCCTGAGGTGTCCAGCATCAACCAGGAGGCGCTGGTGCTCACGGCCAAGGCCACGGTGAGCGGCCGGCGGGGCGGCGAGAGGGGCGGGCGCGGGCACCAACCGCCCCTCGGGCTTCACACACGCCCGGCCTTTCGGTGGCCCTGCGGGGGCCGCGCGCCTCTGCCTCTTCCTGCGCCTGCGTGCTCTGCACCACCCTTGTCTCAGCTCCGCCCATCGCGCCTCTCCCGCTGTCCTCTGCCCTGCTTCGTTCTGCCCACTCACTTCGCTCCCAGCGTTCCTCGCGTCCCGCCTACCGCGTCACTCCCGCCGTGCCTTGCGCGCGCGGAGTCAAGCGCACGTGTGACTACAGACTTAGGTTCTGTAGCTGACGTACCGCTGCGTGATGTTGGGGTTCTCGAAGCTTCCAGGGTGTCTTGGGCTCTCCAGCCCTCAGGCCTCCCGAAGTTTTTACGGTTTTATGCAGACAATACCTAGCGGTCATAAGTTAGATTCCAGGGACAAATTATAAACGCACAGCTCCCTCCCAACACAGATCGCTTTGTATTTTTATTCTGTTTTATATTCCTGGAACTCTGTAGACCAGGATTACCTTAAACTCAAAAGAGATCGGCTGGCCTCAGCCTCCCAAGTGCTGCTGGGTTTAAGGTGTGGGCCCCCCACGCTGTGCTCACGTGGTCTTGGCCATGTTTCTGATTCTAGAGGAAGCAACCTTACCCTTCTGGGTACTGGGTACTGGAACTAAAAATTCATGCGACCACTAAAAGTTTGGTCTTGAGCCAGGCACGGTGACGCACTCCCGTAATCCCAGCACTAGGGGAGGCAGAGGCAGGAGGATCTCTTTGAGTTTGAGGGCAGCCTGGTCTACAAAGGGAGTCAAGTCCAGGTCAGCCAGGACTACACAGAGAACCCCAGTCTCAAAACAATAAAGTTTGGTCTTGATAGTGGTGGCCCAGGAACCTTACTGCACCAAGCCCCAGCCATGATAACTGGCTCTTGATTGTTTTCCAGCCTCTATTTGTAGAACTCCATTGTGTGGTATTTTTACAATATTTTGGACTAGGGCCGAGGGAAGAGCAAATCTCAATTAGAGCCTGACAAAATACAGCAGTCCCCTCCCCCTCCATCATTGGATTGGTCTAGGTCCACCAAATACAAGTCTTAGGATAACAAGCCCCTTTTAGACAGTGATGTACTATTTACAGGTAAACTTTACACATCTTATTTCTAAAACATCTCAAGACCGTAGGGGAGCTTCCTGTTGTTTCTGTGCAGTCCTGGGACTTGTGTTTCCTGTTAAGATTCATTTTAGCATTAAGGTCCTAAGAACTCTCTGCAGACCCTTCCCTCCTCACTCATTAGCGGAAATAATACTCAACCTTGGAGAAGGCTCAGTTGATGCCATTTTTTGAGCCTTGGGATCTTGTCAGTTCTGCTCCTAGAAGGTACTTGGGCAAAATGAGATGTCACTTTTCAGTTGTTTTTTACTAAAGTTTTGAGTAAAGAACCTCTGACAAGAGATTCAAGTAAACTGAAAACATCTTCCCAAGACAACAGACATGTGGCAGCTCACATGTGTAATCCAGTCACATGGGAGACTGAGGCAGGAGCATCTCCAGGAATTCAAGGCCAGCCTGGACTACAGAGTTCTTTCTTTCTTTCTTTCTTTCTTTCTTTCTTTCTTTCTCTCTTCTATTTTATTTATTTATTTTTAGACTGGGTTTTTCTGTGTAACAGCCCTGGCTGTCCTGCACTCACTTTGTAAACCAAGCTGGCCTCAAACTCACAGAGATCCACCTGCCCCTGCCTCCTGGGTACTGGGATTAAAGGCGTGTGGTACCACACCCAGCCAGATAATTTTTGTTTTGCTTTTCAAGGCAGGGTTTCTCTGTGTAGCTTTGGCTGTCATGGATTCACTTTGTAGCTAGGCTGGCCTCAAACTCACAGAGATCTGCCTGCCTCTGCCTCCCAGAGTGCTGGGAATACAGGTGCTACCATGCCCAGCTAGAGATACAATTCTTGTTTTGTTTTTGTTTTTGGAGACAGGGTTTCTCTTTGTAGCCTTGGCTGTCCTAGACTCACTTTGTAGACCAGGCTGGCCTCAAACTCACATGGATCCACCTGCCTCTGCCTTCTGAGTGCTGGATTAAAGGCGTGTGCCACTACCACCTGGTTAGAGATACAGTTTTTGAATGGTCTTTTACTCCATTTTATAAAGGCTGGTGACACCCTATCTTCCACCCCACCCCCCTTTTCAGAAAGACAACAGCTCCTGTAGCTCAGACTAGCCTTGAATTTGATATCTAGTGATAGCTGCTCTTGATTTCCTGTGCCTCTTGCTCTTCATTTCCTGTGCCTTTTGCCTCCACCTCTGATATGACAGTGCTGATATGTTAGGTGTATACCACAGTACCCCTTGAAGCCAGTCGTTATTTATAATCACTTGTAAACCTTTTTTTGTTATACACTGGAGCTCAGCTGAGACATGCCTGCTGCCTGCTGCCTCACTGCTTCCGTTCTGGTTTCATGTTTCTTTCTCCTGTAAACTGATTTCTGTCATTGAACTTGAGGAACCAAGATAATCTGAAGTAGTAATGGAATTTTAAGCTTATAAAGTGTGTGCTGGGTCATCAACGTTGGCCTTTCATTTGATCTTGTTGTTGGTTTAGGAGCTCTTTGTTCAGTATCTAGCCACCTGTTCCTACAGACATGGCAGTGGCAAAGCCAAGAAAGCGCTGACATACAGTGACTTAGCCAGTACTGCAGAGGACTCAGAGACACTTCAGTTTCTTGCAGGTACTTTTAATCTTTGGGACATTCTGGTTTAAACAAAACAAAATTTGTAGTGAGCTATTCTTCCCTTTATTGTATTGCTTCAGTTTATCCTGACCTGGCACAGGGAGGTGTTTATAGCCTTCTCCATTTGAGCTTGCCAAGAATTGTAGAAGTCGACAGTATTCCCAAGATGCTTGGTTGGCTAGGCAGACTCACTGAGAGCTGTAAACTTGTCCAGTTCCCCTCACCCCCAAAACACAGCAGCTGGTGCTTGCAGCCACGGGTCAGGTTCTTCGAGGAGGAGCTTCAGGGCTAGCCCAGGGGCCAGCTTAACCTTCCTCAATTAGCTTAGACAGTGCTGTTCACAAAATCAGGTCAAAGACACACAGTTTCCCAGCTATGGAATGTGAGCAGGTCTGTAGGCCCACCCCAGGAACCAATGTGATTCTTCACCTTGCATTTCATCTCGGGTAGAAGGTATTCTAGGGTTAAAGGTGGAAACAGTACATTTTGAAATTTGCATTGTTGTTTTGATGCTTCACCATAACCAGCTATTGATGTTTCCTGTTTTTAGATATATTACCAAAGAAGATTTTAGCTAGTAAGTACCTGAAAATGCTCAAAGAGAAGAGGGAAGAGGAGGAGGAGGAGGATGAGGAGGAGGAAAGTGATGCTGGTGAAGCCCTGGCGTAAGCCAGCAGCAAGTGCTCGCAGTGAGCCCAGTGACTGACTAACAGCTGGGAAGTGACAGGCACTACAGCTTGTCTCAGACTTACAGCTTGTTGCGTTCCCTCTCACAGTGGGAAGGACTGGACAGCAGCCTCCCTCCCCCATGGGCACCCCTGGGCAGATGGTACTTCTCTGGCTTTGAGACTGGCAGCACATACCACTGAGCTTCACATCGAACTTGCAGAGAAGACCTGGAGAGCTGTATGCCAGCTGTGTGGTCACGTGGACATCCTGTTCTCACAGATGGCTACGCCGTACTGTGCTACCTTTGAATTTTGTATATTTTTTAAAAAATGGACTACACAGTTCTATTGTACAGAAATTTGCTTTTCCTTTTCCATTAAAGGTCTGTATGTATTTTACAGTAACATGCTATGTTGACGTTTTAGGTTCATCGGCTTTTCTAATGTCTTACTCCCTAAGCATTTTGTGAAATTTCAGAGTAAGCATTTCCAGCTGGAGATGTGACCCAGGTATAGTATGTTTAGCAGGCCCAGGGCCCTGGGACTGCTCTCTGCACCAAAACAAACAGCAGGCACATCTAAGTAGCTGCCCTATTCCCAGAGGAGAGAACCCATCTCATCAATCACATGCAATTGAAGAAGCAGTCTTCTGTGTGTGTTATAGTTAAGAGTTCTATTGCTATGACACCATGACTAAAAAGCAAGTTGGGGAGAAAAGGGTTTTAGTCAGCAGACACCTCCACATAGCTGTTCAACACCAGGACAGAAGCTCCAATAGGGCAGGAACCTGGAGGTAGGGGCTGATGCAGAGACCATAGTGGGTGCTGCTTACTGGCTCAACCCAGGGTTGCACTGCAATCTTTTACTTATTTATTTTCTTTTCCTTTTTCCAAGACAGAGTTTCTCTGTGTAGCCCTGGCTGTCCTGGACTCTCTCTGTAGACCAGGCTGGCCTCAAACTCAGATTCACCTGCCTATGCCTCCCAAATACTGGGATTACAGGTGCAGTCCACCACTGCCTGGCGTTACAATCTTTAATTGAGAAAATGCCTTATAGTTGGCGTTTCCTCAACTGCGGCTCCTCTCTGAGGACTCTAGTTTGTGTCATGTTTGCACACAAACCAGCCAGTACACTGTAAAGGTGTCAGACAAGCTGGCACTGGGGATAGATTGTTCTGTTCCTACCATTTCTATCCAGTAAAACCATCTTATGATCTATAAAATTTGACATTTTCATTTTGTGTGTTAGTTTTGCTGTATGTAGCCCAAGCTGGCTACTTGTGAGCCTGTCTCAGCCTCCCAAACAAAGAGCAGGGATTATAAGGATTTGCCAATCCTTCTGGCTAGCAATTTGTATGTAGTTTGTTACAAATCACTACACACAACACCCAAAACCCATCCATAGTTAATCTGTGCCCTTTACCTGCACATAACCACTGCTTTTTTCCCTCCCCCCACCTCAGCATCTCACTGTGTAGCCCTACTTGGCCTATAACTCCTATATTCTGGGCTGGCCACCTCAGCCTGAGCATTCAGAGTAGAGACAGCAAGATCCTCTGTCCCTAGTTTTACTTTTAAAGCACATTTTAAAAACTGATTTAAATAAGCCACTTTAAAAAATCCACTCTTGAGCCAGGCGTGGTGGCGCACGCCTTTAATCCCAGCACTCGGGAGGCAGAGGCAGGAGGATCACTGAGTTCGAGGCCAGCCTGGTCTACAAAGCAAGTCCAGGACAGCCAAGGCTACACAGAGAGACCCTGTTTCAAAAAAAAAAATTAATTAATTAATTAAAATCCACTCTTGACTAGGGAGGCAGAGGGAGGTGGATCACTGTGGGCTTGAGGCCAGCCTGGTCTACAGAATGTGTCCAGGGCAGCCAAGGCTACACAGAAACCCTGTCTCGAAAAACAACCAAAAAAACCAAACAAACCCCAAAATCCAAAAAAAATCTACTCTTGGATATACAGATTTATCACATGCAACATGTGACCACTATTAAGAACAATTCTAGCACCCTCTTGAAAACTCTTGAGAGCATCTCCATCCCCATGTTACCCTGGCAACCACCGAGCTGTCCTCTGACTCAGAATAAAAAGACTGATAAACAAAGCAAAGCGTTAAGAGCCGTTGCCTGTTGCTGCTATGGTCACAGGTTTGACAGAACTTGTTCTACCACAGCAAATGTTCATTCTAGGGGCTTTCATTTGCCAACCCTCCCTTCTCTTCCCAGCACCGCCTACACACTTTTCACTTAGCTGCACAGGTCAAATCAGCCTGGGGAGAGGCCTCCAGGGACTCCACCGTGTTTACACCGAGCTTACTCAGAGCAGGCAAAGAAGAAAAAAAAAATCAGGACTCAAGTTCTCACAGTCTGGAGGGCAGGGCCTCGCTCATGATGGACTCAGCTGAATGCTGTTGCTGTGTGGACATCAGCTCTCACACCACACTGTTCTGCCTGTGGTGCTCGTCAACCCCAGGTGTTCGGGTGATGTGGAGCACACCTGAGCTAGTCCATCCTTTGGGCAGAGGCCCTGGCTCTGCAGAACAGGACGAAGACCCCTCTGGAAAGGTGTGCTCCACTGGGGAAGCTGGATTTGGCCTGTGCACTTGCAGCCCACTCTCTCACAGAGACAGGAAGTAACTGGACAACTGGAGTAGGCAGCTGTAAATATGAGGAATTTTATTTTATTTTTTATTTTTTTGCTGACATACTATGCGGCAAAACAAAATTGACACCATACAAAATAACTTTATAAAATATCATTCACATCATATTTTATCAGATTTACAGCATTCTGTGCATGTTAGGGGGCTACATAAGGAGGTGAAAAAACACTATACCAAACTTTTAGTATTAGTTTATACACACAGTAAGAACAACAACATAAGTAGCGGTTAGGTTTCCCATGAATTTATTGCAAAAATAGTGCAAACTATTTAACCTAGTAAGCGGTGAAAACAAACTTGAAAGGACCCAGGTAAGCTTAAACAAGACAAGAGATGCACAGAGTCTCAGCATTCAGCTTTCTTCAGCAGCTGTCTTGTCCATGCAGACCACCCGGCCAGGCCAGCGTGGGTGAGTGCTGAGAAAGAAAGATGCGAAGGCTGCCGCTCCCAGGCCCGTCTGCCCAGCAGCTGCACACTGGCAGTGCCTTTGGGGTCATGCTACTTATTCAGTGGACACCCATGAGGTCCGTGTGTACAAGTTAAGATGCTATAACTTTGCACTGAAGATACCCACCCTTGGGTGATGTGGAGAAGGGAGTCGAAGCAGCATGAACACAAAAGACGTGAAGGGCATGGCCTGCTGAGAAGCAGAGTACCCTTTTCCTCAGGTGTGCTTGGGGAAAGATTCCTAATGTAGCATGACCTTTAGAGCCACATACTGCAGGAGGGAGAACGAAAGAGACTAACTTTTTCCGGTTTTTCTTTCAACAGACTATTGGGGTCCAAAAAAAGCACAATATCTGAACAAAATAAAGTAAAACATAATGCTACATAAAAAAGCAAAACAAAACAAAACAACCAAAAAAAAAAAAAACCAAACCAAAATGCAGCACACGCAGGTCTTTGATTTGAGGTACCTATGTAAATTTCATCACCTGCCCAAAGTACTTGTTAGGTTAAAATAAAATGCTTCTGGCAAGTCAATTGCAGGGCATTGATTACAGAGAAAGTGCAGTAGCTCTGAGCTTCACATCCGTATGCAGCATACTAAAGGGGGAGTTAGTCTATAAAATATAGCTTAAGTATCATCCTGATGGGAGCTTAAAAAAAAAAAAAGACCCACATACATCTAACTAGAATCATCTCTTTTTTTTTTTTTCTTTTTTGATTTCCTGCAAAGGGGAGGGTGGGGAGCAGAAGAAAAATGGGGGGGCTCGCAAATCACCTTTCAGAGTTCTGCCATCAAGTACAGTTGGTTCTCTTCTAGAATCCAGAGATCTCTTTAAAAGAGTAAAACTATACACTACAGGAAAGATCCCTAACTTTTATTTCTTAATTGGTATAAAATCAAATTTGTAAGACTCCAAAATATTGTGTTACCTCCAAAGAATTATGTTAAAAAAGATTGCCATAGTAGGAAAAGTTGTAAACTGCCAAATATAAAAGTGTGGAAAGCCATCGATCTCGACCTTACTTTCTTAGCCATCAGAAAGTGTTCCTGGCTTCAGAAACCCCGGGCTGCCTCGGAGTGCAGTCTTCCCCACCTCAGCCAGGCCTCCAGCCTGCCGGGAGCTTCCCCCTCTTCTGCCCAGACTGTTTAGCACCGTCACCATGCAAACCAGGAGATGGAATCGACAACAGTCCATTTGCTGCCTATGAAAGAAAGTCCTATACAAAACATGCCAAAGGAAGAGGGTTACAAACAGCTAAGAAAGCAGACACAATACTTGGGGCATCTTTTTGGGGGGTGTGGCCCCTTTGATGGCACAGAAATGAAGTGATAGCTATGAAAACATGCGTAAAAGAGTGTGGGTGTGTTAACTGTAAAGTCTGCTCTTGGACACATTCCCCTTCCTTTTCCTAAGAGGGTAGGTTGGGACCCCAATACACTATAGCAGTTGGATGGGTTACTTGCACGGTCAGTTGGGCTTCCCACTTGCAAGAGAAAATGACTATTTTGAATTTCAAAAATGCATTAGGGTTAACATAAAAGGCACAAAATAAATAAAAAGATATTATTAAAGAAACGGAAATAATGATTTCAAGTTTCATGTGGAGTTATGTCCTATTGTTTGGTTGCTTTTTCCAATTTAATTTGACAGACTTAGTAAATAGCACCCAACTGTTTAACTGAGGTAGATCCACATTGTAAAGAAAGCTGGGTCCCCTCTATTTTATCTCAAGATTGAAGATGTTTTTACAGAAACAAAAATCTGTTGTAATCTATGTAGAAGCAATGACAGGTGGCAGTACCTGCAGAGAGCGCGGCCTACGAGCCGGCTAATGAAACCCCAGCAACAGAGGCTCATCTCAAAGCAGGGGGGAGAAGCCAGACATTTGACGGTGACCCTGCAGAGGTCTCTAGACAGACTGCCACAGAAATGCACATGATCTGTTGTCATCAAGCCACACAGGAGATCGCAAGTGAAGGGGAGAAGTGTGTCCCTGGCAAAAGTTCTTCTCAACTTCAGAGGGAACACGTGCTGAGTTAGCATTGACCATCTTGATCTGGACAGTTGAAACACACTTTGCCTTTTTGTTTGTTTGTTTGTTTGTTTTTTGCATACTCTGAAATGCACAAATTCACTATTTGATTAAGGCTTAATTGTAAGTGACATCACTACTGGCATTACGCGAGAGGCCTGGTCATCCTCACGATCCAGACTGGTATCAAATTGAAGACAATGACATGAAGCCTCAGAATTGGGTTTAGCAGGTACTATAATTTTATAATTATTTATACAATCCATGTAGCAAATGAAAAATTATACAGAGGGGCCAAGGGTTATAAATAATAGTTTACACAGGAACTGTCAATTTACAAAACAGCACTGCATGGTTTCTAAACCGCAAGCACAAGACGTCATCACACAGATCCACTGTACAGGTACAAACATGTCCATGACATACAGAGTACCACCTGAAACAGGCGCTCGAAGCCACTCCACTTCTCAGAATGTGGCCAACGTTCAAATGGATGTAATACATTTTGATTCAAAATGTCTTCTAAAATGTTTGGGGGCAGGAGGAGCCACTGGGGAACTTCTGAATTCATTTTTGGTTCTTTTTCAATTATTTTATAAAAATAAAATAAAACCAGAAAAATTGATAAAAAGCCAAGGGTTAAAACCCCTCAATACAAAAAGCTGGGTGGTGGTGGTGCACACCTTTAATCCCAGCACTTGGGAGGCAGAGATAGGCAGATCTCTGTGAGTTCAAGGCCAGCCTGGTCTACAAAGTGAGTCCAGAACAGCCAAGGCTACACAGAGAAACCCTGTCTCGAAAAACAAAAAAACCAAAAGTAAACAAAACCAAACCAACAAAACCAAAAACAAAACAAACAAACAAAACCCCTCAATACGTATTAGGCAGGTAATCTGAATGTATAGGAGGTTAGAGTTGGGGCTATATGCTCTCCCTGTACCTATGAGGCAGTAGCCACTGTTGCACAGAAACATAATTATTCTCTTACAACTTTAATTTTTTTAAAAATAAAAACTCACTTGCCCCTACAATTATGAAACATGAACTTTTAACAACTACACTGAAATTTCTCCTCAAACTTGGGATTCAAATTTAAATTTAATGCTGAATTGTACCCTTTTGGAGTTTAATCATGTTCGTCTATTTGGCTTTGAAGAGGAACCAAAATTGTTAATGCATTATGTCTCCGCAGCAAGTGCTGCACAGGCAAAGGCCTTGTCTATGTAATTAATTAAAAAAAAAAAAAGAAAAGAAAAAGAAAACCAGAACAGACTACTTTTGTTAAAACCAACAAATGTACTCCTTGACACGGAGGGAGGTCTTAATTAGACTGGCCTAGGAAATGGCATCATCCCTGGCTAGAGAAGGTCAGTGAAAGAGATTACACTACAGGCATGTCAAAGCTGGAGTCCTAAATTTCCGGCCTAAGTGACAGCACACCTAAGTGAGCAGTTTCCCCAGCATCACAGAACAAAGGGACAACAATGAAAAAGCATTCCAAACTGACATTAGGACCAAATAGCACCTTACGCCTGAGGACTTCACAGGACTCACAAACACATGACTCCATTTCCCCCTAAACCTACCTACACTACAGCAGACAGTGTTGCTGAAGGGCGGAGACTGCAAGACCAGTAAGCAGCCTTTGCCGGCGCCCGCCCGACCAAGGAATGGTCTTGGGTGTCTCCCGAAACCGCAGCAGAGGTGCCCCTGCACATCAGGGCACAAAGAACAGGATGGGGCTGAGAGTGTCTCCATAGCTGCGGGCTGCAGGGTGACACCAGACTTTGTGAGAAGGAGCTGAGAGCTGACCGAGCTACCTAGGCAGTCAGCTAAAGCCCAGCCCCAGCATGATTCTGAAAGGACACGGTGAACAGACTTTAAAGGCGCAAGGTGTGGGTGGACCAGGTGTCCAGCCAGTGAAGCCAGGGCCTGGAGGGAGAGCTGAGGCCACCTGCTCTGCAGGAGTGAGGACCTGCCCTGTCCCAACAGTGAGTGGCCATTACAACCTGTAGCTGTCCCTGCGAGCTTCTGTCCCCACACGTGTGCCACGCTCTGCTGATGGCTGGTGTGGGTGCTCTTTCTTGTGACCTCATTTAAGTTAGGTAGCTTAAAGATGCGGAAGGAACTGAAATAGGGGTATCTTCACACCTACATCCTGGTGACACTTATAGGTAAGAGGACAGTGTCCGGTGTTGAACGTACCTCTGTGTGAACCCAAATAAAGGCAGCTCGTTCAGCCGTCCAGGCCCCCAGAACCGCCAGGGCTTTGCAAGGCTTCACACAGAGCTCTCTCGCTTCAACCAGTAAAGCAAAAAAATGTGAGCGGAACATGGCAGTGGCCAGTGCTCTGGGCTGTTTGGTATCCCTCACAAGTGTCGTGAGTGGCAGGGTTGGCTGCCTCTGTGTCGGTGCCCCCTGAGGGCTGTGGCTCGTACCACCGCACCCAGGCATGACCCTAACATCCTGCACTTTGCTGGATTCTCACCAAACCCCAGCCAAGTAACTTGGGGTGCAGGTCAGGGGCACCCACCCTCCGTGCCTCTGCTTCTCCGGACAGAGAAAAGCTGCCCCCGCCCGACCAATCCCCAGGCGCCTGCCCTTCCTGACACTTTTCATCTGTCCCTCAAGATTCCCTAAGCCAAGCTGGGCATGGAGGTGCACGCCTCTAACTAAGCCCAGCACTTGAGGAGGCAGAGGTAGGCGGATCTGGTCTACAAAGGGAGTCCAGGACAGCCAAAGCTACATAGAGAAACCCTGTCTCGAAAAACAAAACCAAAAAAATTTTAAAAAATAAAAAAAGATTTCCTAAGCCAAGTAGTGGAGGAATCTGGGAGCTGATGCTGACTTTCCAATATTAGCCCAAGAAAACTTTAGGAGGAAAGAGGCCAAGGTCTACTCTTCTGGACAGCAGAGTAGACAACCACCAGAGAGCTGGTTAGAGGTGGTGGGTGCCCGTGACAAACCTCCTGCAAGTTAGAGACCTGCACTGCCAACACTAGTGGAAACTTCTCCTCAAGCAGAACCCACTGCTCCTTCCAAGCAGATGGCCTGGGGTCAGAGCACAGTGCTTTCCGTCCTTCACTCTCACACAGGGTCCCAAGGGCAGCGATGCCTGCACTAGCTGAGTCCATGCAACTGCTTAGATACATGATCTGCACAAGAGTCGGTGTTGAAGCACCTTCATGAGTTTATAGTGTATAAAAAGGGAGCAGAGAGCGGGGAAGCCACTTTCAACCCATTCATAAGCAAGCAGGGGTAAAGATGCCTTTTTACATTACAAAGGAAAGGAAAACCGGGCAGGACCAGGCTCTCTCCAGGCTCAGCCACATGTGGCCCTGTACAGAGCCATTCCCTTCAGCCTGGGGGATGCATGGTTCCCATGGAGAGAAGCCCTTCTGTCAGCCTTGCCACTGCTAGAGTCTTGTGTAGCTGGGTGGCACTGAGGAGTCCCTGGTCAGCGACAGCAGGAGGGGGCCACCCCAGATCACAGTATGGCACACACATTTTCAAGCCAGAACTGAATAGAGGAGTTCACAACTCAATTTATTCAGGTGATATTTTGGCTATATTCAGTGTGGATAGCAATGCTTCAGAGCAAACACAAATCTATGAGAAGTCAGAGGTAGCTTTTATGCATCTGTCTGAAAGGTTTTTAGAAACCACCTTCTGTAGTGATTTGGCTAAGCCGATACATTCAACTTGAGACAATAAAAATGGCTGAACAAATCCAAAGACACAGAGTGAGGCTCTGCAATGGCAAAACACACACACACACACACACACACACACACACACACACGGTGATTTGAGTGTAAAAGCTCCTTCTGCTTCAGACACTGGGTACGCTGACCACACACAGTTCACGTTGGGCTGAATAGAGGTGTACTTAGAACCAAGCAGGGAAACAAGGCATGAGGGGCTGCACCGGGTGGGCTTCAGGTCTGCCTGCCATCCATGGACACACCACAAATGACAGTCTGACACAACAGTGACCTCACAGCTGGCCAAAGAAATGCAGCAATGGCCTGTTAACACTGGCTGGGCTAGTCCTATCGAATTCAAGCTGACAAAGGCCACACGGAAGTAGAACGGCATACTTTGGGGGCCTGACCGATCACAGGAAAACCAAAAAGACTGAAGTGTCACAAAGACTCCTAACTACTGTTTCCATTTAAGCCTTCAGGTCTCCTCACAGAGCCTGCCGTCCCATACAGAGAACTGCTTGTTGTAGAGTTGACACAAGGCTAGCCATGATGCTTGAGAGACAGAGCCCAGCCCGCACACTCTGGCATGTAATACTGAAACGTGTGTTGGGATTGCAGAAGTGAGGCGGTGTCTCACGTCCACACCACTCTTGCCACTGTGAATCTGTTTACAATCACTTTAAATGAGTACAGCAGATATGGAGTTGGACGCAATAAAGAAAACTGTCGCAAGATCAGTGCAACTCACAGGAATCGTCGTGCCTGCAATAGGGCACTAGTGACAGAGTGAAGTGTGCTCTGTGTACAGTAAGCCAACCAGCATGGTTACTTCAGGGGAAGGGCTTAAAACAGAAACAAAAGATCTGCATTCACAAGTGAGGTGTATGAACACCAAGGGAGTGTAGCTTCTACTCAGGGCACATTTCTTTTCTCATGGGCGTGAAAGATGACTTGGGGATATCGCAGCAAGGTTGCTTATGGCTTGTCTGGGGCCACCGGGATTGTCCACTGCCTGTGTAGCAAAATGCCCATGAAAAATCCTTGTAACAATCCAAAAGGTCAGGGCCATGCTGAAGCACCCTGAAAGTTCCTGTGACCAGCCAGTGCTACCACCACAGGGACTACCAAGAGGCCACCCAGCCCTAAGGCCTCCTGGACACTCAGGGGTCCCAGCTGCATGACTCGGGACTGGTCTACCCTTAACACATTGTATCAAATATAGAATTTGATTGAAAAACTGCTTGTAAAAATAAAATTCAAATCACCCTGCAGTGCAAAAGCATACCGCTGCATCTATAAGAAAAACAATTCATCCAGAAAAACTACATCTGTGGCTTCCAAAAATAAAGCATTCGCAAGCCTGAAGGTAAACATTGGGTCATTTATAAAAGTTGGGGAAATAATCTCTACCATATCCGTCAGGTACCACGTGCATTGGGATAGCCAACTAGCTGGATCAAACCAGAGCAGGAGAGGAAAATAAATACAACATGTGCATTTAAAAACAATAAAATAACATAGAGCAACAAACAAGACCCGCCCAGCCCTGCTGCAGGGGCTGTCTTTCTGTCAAGCGCTCAGTAACAGGTGAACATCAGACATAGGTGTTGGGCCAGCTGAGGACAGCACGGAGCGAGCGGTCTCCCCACTGGCAGTGCCCTGTGGCCTGGAGGCCAGCAAGTGGGTGAGTGTGAGGAGTGGCCAAAAGGCCAGATCTGGAGAAGGCAGAGCAGACCCAAAGTGGTATCAAGTGTGCACGCGAGGGATTCCCCAAATGGGAGAGCTAAGCCAAAACCAAGCAGCCCCTCCCTAGAAGGAGAGGCGTGCTCAGCTTCAGAGTCGGCGGGAACTAGGACAATCTGGGCTTATAACACGCAGTGACATGATGGGAGGCCTGCTAATATTACTAAGGGCTAATCTACACAGTGGAGCCTTGATTTCTCCCTAGAGTTTCGCATTGCTTCATCTGCTTGGGAGAACCTGCTGCATGGTGCACGCAGTGTGAAGGGATGGGTGTCATGACTGGTCTTTAAGAGTGAGTATCTTACAATGTACTAGGAAGAGTCCCAGCATGAGAGTCTAGTTGGGCAGCCTCTCTTAAAGAGACAGGCACATCCTAGTTTTCCTTCCAAATAGATACAGAGCACAATAACGTAATCACATTCAGTTTGCTTAAAGCAAGGCACACCTTACTTAACAGTGGGGTTGGGAACACAGCTCGCAAGTGCACAGTTCTCAAACTTGGCCAGGTATCACCTCAGGAGATAACGGCACCATCGCCAGTGTTGGGTACAGGCAGTCAGAAAGCTGGCTCCCCTAGAAGAGGGCCTGGGTTTCCACCACACTCTGAGGCCTTACACTGTCTCAAAACTTATGTTAATAATAATAAGGGAGGGCAGAAATTGGGAAAAACAATTGTTTACCTGAGAATTGGAGCTACAGCCATTTATAAACTCTGCGCCATCGGACGTGGACAATGTGCATCTAACTCAATCAGGGACATTTGGTCTGGGGATGTTTTTCATACTAAAAGCGTCACAAGCAGGCATGGGCTACAGAAGGTACTTTTCTCCAAGTATTTCGGCCCATCAAAAAGAAAACTTATCCTTCAAGATGACCAGAACAAAACTCCCAGCTGAGATATTTTTCCCCAGCCCACAAGTGTTCCTAGGTGTGAGCTTTGACAGGGGTCCTTCCTGCTCCCATGGCATCATGGGGGACGGCCTCAGAAAGCCTCAGAGCCACAGGGGGGTTGTTGTTGTTGTTGTTGGCCTCAAACACAAATGCCCAGCTGGCTGCAAGTGCCAGGGTGGCAGCAGGCCTGAGAATCTGCATTCTAACTAACTCACTTGCATGAGACTGAGATCCCATGGCAAGAGGCTGAAAACATACCTTAGACACACATGGTTTTAACAATGACTGAAAATAATCTAATTTCAGAGTCTAAAAGTTTACCAGGTGAGCCAGTTCTTCAGCCTGACCATGCTAGGTGAGCTAAGTGTTTCTCATATCCTTTCGGAAAGTTTGAGAAAGTGCCACTTGCCAATGGGATAGCAGGCAGCCCCAGTGCTTCTTAGACTGGAGGTTTGTCACTTTAAAAGATTTCTAAAGACACAGCAAGAAGAGACTAATGTCATTAGTAAGACACCCACATGCACACACAGATACACACACCCACTGAGGGTGTGACTTCCCAGGTCACTGCGTCCGCCCCTCCCACCAGCTCCAATGCAGGTGGGTAACGGGGCAGAGGTGGTACTGTGTCCTCTAGCATGAGGCGCCACGGTAGGGGGAGGGGGGGGCACCCTCCCTCCACCTTAGAGTCAGAGGTAAATCGCGCAGAGCTGGGGGTTGAAGACCATCAGCAGGGGTAGAGGAAACCCACAGAGCACAAAGCAGCACAGAAGAGAAGGCTCGTCTCCTTCTGGGAACTTGCACGTGGAGGGAACTTGCACGTGGAACGGACCTGATTCTCAGCTTCGGTACAAGCACAAAAAGCCCCAGGGGACACACACACTGAAGTGGCCACTGCCATCCACAGAGCCACTCGTAGTGTTCCTTTCGGTTCATTGGTCTCTAGGCTGGCAAACACCACCCAGAGCAGTGCATGCCTCCCCTGCCGGCCTTGCCCCCCGGCAGCCCCTGGGGCACACTCTATTCCTATGTGCCAGTCCCATGCCAGCTTTCAGTGCATAGATCCTGTGAGACCCACCTTCCATAACTGCACACCGAGAGAAGTGCACTCTTACGTGAACTTGTTTCCCAGCAATGGAAGAATAAATAAATTCCATTTGTGCTTCATCGGCTGAGCGACACACACGGACGAGGCAGGGGAGGACGGCAAATTACTGGCAAGCACGCTGTCCTTCCCGAAGTACAGGCTACACAGTCCACACTGGGGAGGGGGGAAGGGGAGGGGTGCATCGCTGTCACATGAAGCCACTTGCATATTCCTCTACTAAGCACTAAAAGCCACAGAGGTGGCCTGTCTTCAGGCTCCAAACAGCTCCTGCTGTGTGAAACAGGTCACAAGAAGCACCCCATAGTCAACAAAAGGGAAAGAGCATCTACCTACCACATTAATACTGCAAACCAGATATATATATTCTTCTCTTACATTAAAGACATAACAGTGAAAAAGGATTGTACTGTATTTATCACCACAGACCCGTATTCTTTAGAAACTTTGGAAAATAAATGTCACAGTCCTACAGGACAAATCTTATGATTAGACTGTCAGTATATTGTCTTTTTTTCTCTTTTTAAATAAATTTTTATCAAAATGGCACTTGTCTGCCAAATCTCTCGGACTTGTCACTGCTGTAAACACACGTGACCGTACCCTCTGCCACTGCGCCTTCGTTCAGGCCTCGAGGGCAGGCAGTGGCAGGCGAGAGACACTGTGGATACCTAGCAGCCTCTGCCCTGGGGCTGCAGAGCACGTGGTATCCCTTAGAACTCAACATTAGTGACAACTTCTTAGGGCCAGGCTTTAAAACTCCAATGGTGATGGTGTTGCATTCACGCTCAGAGCCTTCACAACTAGTTTGAGCCCATCGATTTCATTGAGAATCAGGTGTTAAAAACAAGTAAATCGAATGACCAAATAAATTAAAAATGTTTTAAAGCCCTGAGAGTTCATAGACTGGTTTTAGGACATTTTGTTGTTGTTTTTGTTTTTAGGGACCGGGACTCTCAGTGAGCAGCTTTTAGGTTTGGCAAACCACGTTTCCTACAGTGGGGTCTCATACAGGCCTGCAGCTCAAAATCCAAGTCTGAAATCTGGGACGGAAGGCATTCTGGAAAATGGAGGGTCTAATAAAACCAAAGACGTCTCATGTTCGATGCTGGCTGTCACAGAAGGGTTGGGCATCTGTTGGTCTGAGTGTAGCTGGTCTCGTGTGAATCCAACTTGGTACACAATCGCTAAACACTACAACATGTCAAGCAAAGTACATGGTGCGCAGTGTGTCCTGATGGACCTGGACCGCCTTGGCCAGCGCTTGGTGATCTCGCCCATTGCTCTGCCCAGAGGTATGGCTTCCTTCAGCGCTGCAGACACGGGAAAGAAGAGAAAGAGTGCGGTCTTTACTGGACACCAAGTGAGGAATTGAGCCAGGTACGTGCATGGAAAGCCATCATCAAAACCATCCTTGTCTGAACCCCCCTTGCAGGAAAGACACTTACCTGTCATGCTCTTTATCCACCAGGTGGTACCTGGCTCGGAAGGCCACCAGGTGAGCATAGTACGCTGGCGCAGGTATTGACACAGAGCGCGTGCAGCGTACATAGGTGTGACACAGCTGGTAGGTCAGAATCTGCAGCTCGTCAGAAGAAAAACGATTGTCATCCCAAAGCACGTGGTAGTGGGAAGGACGGCTTGTCCCCTGGAAGAGGGCAGAGGACCAGAGAGACTCACCATGAGGTCTTTGCTAAGAACAGCAACCAGTGTGCCTATTAAGACAGGCACAGTTGGGTGAGGTGGTACAAGCCTTTAATTGCAGGAGAGGCAGGCAGATCAATGTGAGTTCGAAGCCAGCCTGGTTTACAAAGCGAGTCCAGGACAGCCAAGGCTACACAGAGAAAACAAGACAGGCATGGTGGCACATTCCTGTGGTCCAGCACTTTTGAGGCTTGAGGAAAGAGGATTCAAATTTGAGGCCATCCTTGGGAAAATACCCTGTCCTCAATGCCCAGAAGCATCTATTCTTCTTGTTGTTGTTTGTTTTTCAAGACAGGGTTTCTCTGTGTAGCCTTGGCTGTCCTGGACTCACTTTGTAGACCAGGCTGACCTTGAACTCACAGGGATCCACCTGCCTCTGCCTCCCAAGTGCTGGTATTAAAGGCGTGCACCACCATGCCCGGCTGAACCTTCTATTCTTAAAGGCCCCATAGCTATAAAAACAGATTATACATGTATTTATTTACATATAGGAAAATCACAACCAAGCCATTCCTCCCTACTTCCAACCAGGCCTTGCCTCAAGGTCCTAGGTCACCACGCCCAGCTCGTAGACTGATAGTAGATGGGCCGTGACTCAAGACAGCTGCACAGAGAATATTTAATGTCCCTAATACAGAGAACTGATCAAAGTCTGAGGTGACTGCTGAGTACAAAGGGTTCCCCAGCCTATCACCATAGACCTCATAGACGTGTTAGAATATCACATTACACATCACACCTCATAAATATGCATTTCATGCAGGGGGGGAAAAAAGCATTTTAGAAGGAACTGAGCCAAAGATAATGCCCTCTAGATATATTAGGTATTCTACAATATTTTATTTATAACACCAAGAAAAAAAATCTCCCATCAAAGCTATATATTAACATTCAAAAAGTGGGAGGAGAAAATTTGATGTACCTTTCCCTCCAAAGTCTGCTGCAGAGGAAGAGTGGCACTCACACAGCAGCAACACTGGGAGCTCCTGCCTGCTGACCTGCTGCTAGCCAGTCTTCAGCAACCTCGCTCTTGCATCAGAAGATGGCAGAATGCTGCTATAGAACACTCCAGTACTTCCTTGTCCTGGCATTGTATTGGTAGTAGCTGAACACGAGCCCCCTGCCCCCACCAGGCTCTAACCACAGTAGTTTCCTGTAGTCTCACCTTTTAGCTCACTAGCTGCCAGCACCGAACACTCTTCACTTGGCCTTGACCGTCACCTCACTGTTCCTTACACCTTGGTCTCACAACACCCACTTCTACACAGGTCTCTTCCTAGCTCTTATTTCCCAGTGTCTGACCCAGAAACAGTCTTCTAGTCCCTAAAGTGCCCCCTCTGGCCACAGAGTGAACTGGATCCCTGTCTGCACACTGAAAACACACCTCAAACATATGATATCACAAACGTCTAGACTGGCAAAGGGAGCCTCCCCCTTACCTGGATGCCGGCATGACTGCACAGGTAGAAGTCAAACTCAGTTGGGTGAGTAATTTTTGTGTCCACGGTTGTGCCTGCTGGAATGTTCCCACTCTTTCCAACCTGCAGCAACACAGAGAACTCATCAGGCATGGCAGGGCAGGTGGGCAGGAGCACCCATTACTCAGCACACACAACTGGTAAGTACCAATGATCTCTACAGTGTAACTTGGGCTGGGGTTACTGTTCACACGGTACCCAGATGCTACATCAGGCACGGCTGTTTACTGAGGAATCTGACAGAACAGGCTCCAAGAGACTAGGCTAGGCTCTCTATTGGCTAAGGGTGAGACCAACTCCAACTCCTCGGGTTTCCATCTCCACATCCCAAGTACTGGGAGCGAATTCTGCGCCATCATGCTCAGCCTAAAATATTTCTCTCCTGTGGGACTTTCTTTCCTTCTTTCTTTCTTTTTGGTTTTTCAAGACAGGGTGTCTCTGTGCTAGTCTTGGCTGCCCTAGACTCACTTTGTAGACCAGGCTGGCCTTGAACTCACAGTGATCCACCTGCCTCTGCCTCTCAAGTGCTGAGATTATAGGTATGTGCTACCATGTCCGGCCTTGTTAATCTACTTTTCAAGAAAGTCCTCTGATGTATATCCTAGGCTAGCACTGAACTGTTTACATTCCTGCCTTGGACTCCCGGAAGCTGGGATTGCAGACATCCCAGCAACATCATGCCAGGCTTAGGAAACAATACTCCTTGAGGGTGCTGAAATTTGTCTGCAAGGAAAACTCATAAAATAACTACATCATTAGGGAACTGGAGCGGTAGGTCAGTGGCTAAGAGTATTTTCTGCTCTTGCAGAAGACTGATTTGGTTTCCAGACCCACATGTTGGCTCACAACCATCCACAACTCAGTTTCAGAGGATCTGATGCCCTCCTCTGACCTCCTTGAGCAGTGCATGCACGTGGCGCACTGATGCACATGCAGGCAGAACACTCAAATGAAATATGTAAGTCTAAAACTAGTAATAATATTAAAATACATAGCTGCTCCTTTACTGTTCTCTGCCACATTTTGTCAGGATTCACAGCTGGCCTGAGGGTCTGTGAAGGGAACCTGCCTGTACAGCCTTCTGGGCCCTGAGACTTCTGGCCTGGGTGGCTTTTAAAAAAGAATGTTTGGCTTTAGCTCCAGGTGTGATTTTGTAAAGAGACATAACTCCATAAGCATTTGTGGCACATTTCAAATTTCACAGGCTGCTGTCACTCTCTGCCGAAGCTGACGCTGCCAGTCTCCTCTGCTTCCCTGGAGGGCATATTCCCCCTCCCCCTGGGCATCAAGGAGCCACTTACACTGTCCTCACTGCTTCCCCATTATTGTCCATCCTGGGGAGAGAAGCTGCCTCCAAGCAGTAGTACCTCTGGCAATAGAGACACGGAGCCTGCAAGGGGACCCCAGCTGTAGGCCCCACAGCCTCCCTGCACGGTCTGCAGGCCCATTTCTCATTTTACAATAAATGCACTCAAGTCTCCAGGCTGAGCTGATCTGGTTGAGACCATTTGGCTTTGTTTGGCTGTGAGTGCTCTGTAGTTTCTGTTTGTTCTATCTTTAATGCATGAGCTACAGGCAGCGAAGTGAAAGTGTCAAGCACTCTTAAACTTCATTTGCATAATGATCAAAATATGTGGTTTCCACAAGATCAAGGTTGGAAAGCACCCGAGACTTCCTTGTCCTTCCATGTGAGTCTGGCACCTGTCGCCCTCCCATTCTTGCCTTTTTCAGGTTCTGGCAGAGGTGCATCACAGCAGCCACCTGCGACACTGTATCTGTCAATTTCCCTCTGAAACTCTGTAAACTTGCGTTGTATTTTTCTCTGCATCATTTTAGCACACAGCTGTGGGGCACAGGAGACCACAGCCGCAGCACTTTACTGGTAGGTGTGTTCCGTTCATTGTGGCTAGGTTACTTCAGTCTCTCCAAACACTCATGAACCAACACTGGGCTACGCTGGAGGCCATGGGCAGAGCTGAACTGCAGTGACCATCTGGCAACAGGATGGGGATCCCAGGCCTGACCAGACCCACAATGCTGGATTCAAGGTCTGGTAGACACCCCAAGCTCTTGCCCCTCTGGACAACCTATGACTCTCAAAGAGCTGCAGGCCTCAGTGCTGTTAGAAGCACAGAAAACATTTTTCTGGGTCTTGGGATGATGGCTCAATCAGTGCAGTGCTTGTCATGCAAGCACAAAAGCCTGACTTGAATGCCAAGTGTGGTCGCGTGCTCTTGCAATCCCGGCGTTGGGAAGGCAGTTCTTGGCCCTGGCTGGTCAACCAGCCTATTATCCTATTTGCTCCGTGCATGTGGACACAGTCACACACGTATCCATATGCACATGAGAAAAGCGAGCACGAGCTGCATAGGCTCCCAAGTCAGAGACACTCTCTGTGGAGAGCCTGGCTCCATTCTCTCACAGCCCTGAATGGCTCATGGCTCTCAAGTCTCTGCTTGTGCTGTTTTCATTCCCTCCTGCCTTTCTTTTTGAGACAGGGTCTTGTACTTGTTTCATAGGCAAAGATGACCTAAATTCTTGCTGCTTTTTCTACCTCCTGGTGCTGGGGTTACAGTTTCTGCAAAGCTGGGGTAAGCATCTTATCATCAACCAAGCCACACCCCAGCCCCACTGCCATGAATTCTGACAATTTTTTTTTCTCTCTGAACCACCTCTCTCTCACTTATCAGATAAAGGACATTTTATGTCTGGATCTTCCTTGTCAAACTCAGGAAGAGCCTTGCTGGATACCTGAGCCTGGGTCCTCAGGAAGCACCAGTCTCTGCAGACTGTGGCAATCACAGGGCTCTGACTCACCCGCTCATTCTTGTCTGTGCAGAAGAGGCGCGTGTGGTGCCGCTTCTGCACCACGATGAATGTGATCCCCGGCTGATAGTCCTTCTCCAGCTTGATGCAGGCCTCTCGGATGGCCAGGAGCTCATGGTGGAGTACCTGCCGGGCAGAGGCGGGCATCAGACGCCTTGCTCTGAAGGCATCTTGTATACTGGGAACAGCTTTCCCAGTCTGGCCAGCACAGCCTCAGCCGTTCTGCTGCTGTGATAAAGACTGACCAAAAGCAACTTGCAAGAGAAAAGGGCTTACCTAGTGCGTGCTTCCAGACCGCAGCCCACCAGGGGAAAGGAAGGGCAGGATCCCAACAGGAGGCATGGAGGAACGTTACTTGCTGCTTGCTCAGCTGCCTAGCCTTCCTTCTGTCATGTTTGTTTATTCTGACTGGCCTGTAACTGACTTTGCAGACCAGGTTGGCCTTGAATTTCCAGAGATCTACCTGTTTCTTCCTCCCCAGGACTGGGATTAATGGCATGCCAGTACACACACCTCAGCTAGCTTTGTCATACAGCCCTGGCCCACATGTCTAGGAATGGTGCTGCAGAGTAGACTGAGCTCTCTTACATCAAAAAAACAATTTAGAAACGGCCCACAGGCATGATGCCCACAGGCCAACCTGACTGACACAACTTATTTGAGGTTCCCTTTGCCTCAGATGACTAGTTTATCTAGATTTGGTAGTAAAAATTATGGCCACATTTATATCTATATATGGACTAAGGACACCTAGGTTCTATGGTTACAATTAGAAAGCCCACAAAACTGCTTAGCTTGGAATCCATAATGTTCTCAGTGCTTGTAAAACAGCTCCAGTACGACTTGTGGGCATGGATAAGAGTCAGACCTGAGCTCCTGTGTGATCTTAACCACCACACAGCACTCAGTAGCTCTCACATCCTCCCACCTGTCAACTGTGCGTCCTGCAATGAAGGTCTCATGTGTGGCACGTAAGTGACAGCAAGAGTGGACTTTTGTTGTGTGAGGACAGTGTCTCCCCACCTCTGCTACTTGAGTGCTAGGATGTCTGACCCCCTCAAATTTAATAGTCTCAATCAAGCAGGCTACAGTGTTTCAAAAAGTATGTCTAGAATTCTTTTTTTATTTGTTTGTTTTGTTTGTTTGTTTGTTTTTTGAGACAGGCTTTCTCTGTGTAACAGCTGTGACTGTCCTGGACTCTCTTTGTAGACCAGGCTGGCCTCGAACTCACAGCGAACCGCCTGCCTCTGCCTCCCGAGTGCTGGGATTAAAGGCGGGTGCCACCACGCCCAGCTCTTATGTCTAGAATTCTAGTGAAGCTGAGGAGGTCAAGGGAGGAGCTCAGGAGGCTCCACTGAGAGGCAACAGGGCTGTAGGTCTTTGGAGTACATGGTGGAAGCTGTCACCAGGGCTCTTGCAGAATACAGCACTAGAGGCTTTTCCAGAAAGAAACAAGGCAGACAGTGCACTCCCAGCGACCATGAATACCTGTTCTAAAGAGGAGAAGGTGCAGCTTCCGCCCTTAACAGGAAGGCACGTATACTCTATTGCATGCCATCAGCCTGTGATCAAGGCAAGCACTTCAGATCTTCAAAACGCCCAGAGCACACAGCACAATTCTCAGTCGGCCCTCTTATTCCCTAGACTCAGGTTCTATCCTCACCCAGGTCTCTACTGCCAGAGTTTATATCTGAAACTCCACTCTCACCTTCCCTGGTATGACACAGTCCACACCCATAATCTGCCCTCCAAACTATGACCGGCCAATGGACGAAGGCAGAGGGCAGCGCAGAGCGGCCTACCTGCTGGAACTGGCCCTCGGAGACGCCATCTCGGTAGAAGATGATGCGGGTGGGCTTGAAGCGTGTCGATTTGTAGAACTGAATGAGCAGCTCGCGCACCATGGCGGCCAGGTCCTGGATGATCTCCTGGCGGTGCTGCTGGACGCGCACGGTGGCACAGTAGCGGTTGGGGTGTGCGTCCATGCTGCCCACGACCTGTGGGACACACAGTCAACAGGTGGCAAAGGCTCCAGGTCCCTCTTCTA
This sequence comes from Acomys minous, assembly GCF_964271855.1. Lineage (NCBI taxonomy): Eukaryota > Metazoa > Chordata > Mammalia > Rodentia > Muridae > Acomys > Acomys minous. The sequence goes on from NC_140493.1 coordinate 53,033,325, forward strand.
GGGTCCATCTGGAGACTAGCCTGTGAAGAAGCATCTTCTCACAATGTCCCTCACAGAAGAAAGTACTGCTAAGTACCTTCTAAAGATGGGATGCTTGCCCCATTGTACACAAGAAGAGATAATATTGAACCCTCACTCTGTGTACAGACAGATGGTTGAATTATCTGTGTGAAAAAAGCAACTAGGGGTGCCTCTAGTTTTTCAAGAACAACCACTTCTCCTAATTGCTATAAGCATATCAAAAACTCAGTATCCCCAGGAAAGTCACAGCCCCTGAAGCAAGCTGGCTGTTTGAGGGGTCATCTGAGGAAGCAAATCAGAGAGCCAGAGCACAAACTATTATGCTTCTAGGGTTCTGGGGTCAGAGGACCAAAGGCTAATTGACCGACCACAGCTGGGGTCTGCCCCCTTTCAGGTTGGGGGAAGCACTTCCTTCTACCTTGCAGCATAAAGGAAAGGACCCTGTGTCCTGGGCAGCAGGTGACCTGTAATTCCCCTGAGAAGCTTTACAGAGCAATGTCTTTAGGCCCTAGCAGACTCCTTGGGCCACAGGTTTTCTCTCAAACATAGTTCCTCTCTTATGTGAAAATAAAGACCCAGAAATATTTTAAGCTGGCATAAATAGAAATAAGTCATTGTGAACAGACACCTGTTCCTATTGATTGAGAGCCATGGGTACCAGGAACAAACACAGATTTCTGCTCAGGAGAACTGGGTAAGTTTGGCTTTGATGCCTCCTGTTGGTTGCTGACTCACCCATCCCTGGAATCAACATAAAGCAAAGCAGCTGGGCACACCTGTGAGGGATTTTCTTGAGTGGATCATCCGAGGTGGGAAGATCCACCCAAAATCTGAGTCACACCTTCTAGCTGCAGCCTTTTGCTTTTTGTCTGCTTCCCAAACTCTTGTTGGCAAGTTTTATCTATCTTGTTGTTGTAGGCAGATTCCAACTTAGACTGAAGACCAGTAACTCTCCTGGAGTTCTCCTGGACTCCAGCACAAAACTGGAAATGCAGAGACGGCCAGCCTTTTGGGCCTAACAACTATGGATTATCCTGTTATAAGACAGCCTTTAGCTGGGCGTGGTGGCACACACCTTTAATCACAGCGCTTGGGAGACAGAGGCAGGTGGATCTCTGTGAGTTCAAGGCCAGCCTGGTCTAAAAGAGAGTCTAGGATAGCCAGGGCTGTTACACAGAGAAACTGCCTGGAAAACTCAAAAGCAACCAAACAAAATGACACCCTTTAAATCAGTCCAATAAATTGTGTGTGTGTGTGTGTGTGTGTGTCTGTATGCTGTTCCTCTAGAGAATACTAATACTTGCCTAAGCCTTCTGTACACAATAGCACAGAAAACAAAGCTAACAGTGAGAAGATAGGGCCCCAGGTGGCAAAAGGCCCAGAAGACCGTTGGCCATGCCGGCTCTTTCTGACATCAGGGATTCTGACACTTGGCCACCTGAAAGCCACACCCGAGAACTACGCACAGATGATGCACATGGGAGCCCCTTCCAGTCTGGGAGTTGGAATGGGGCCCCCGCTCTCTATCGCATCAATTCCCCACCCTTTATGACAGATTAAACAACTACACTGAGGCTGGTTAGCATCTACGGCATCCCAGGCACTGAGCAAGTATCCCACATTTTTTCACAACCCTAAGGCTGATAGCAGTACATGTGGAAAAGCCCAGAAGGAATAAGCTTCATTGCAGGAGAGAAACAGCAGAGTGTAGCTTAAGGCTGAGGCTCAGCGGGGTGAGGCTGGTGCTGGCATGCTGAGTGAGGGGTGCTGGAGCCCATTCTGACTGAGGCTCCATCTGCAGGCCTGATGCACTGATGCTGGAGAAATTGTTGGTGCAGGGAAGGCATTTGTGGGGATGGGACCCATAGTTCAGTCAAATGATCCAAGAGAACTATTGTTTCCTTCCATGCACTCAGCACCCTGGCCCCAGAGCCCTGCGCTCTCTGACTAGAGTGGTGATAAGAGGACAGACACCCTTTGCCCTCTGCACTCCAAAGGCCAAAGCTCACTATTGGAGAAGTACACGGCTGGCAAAGGGACTGCGTGCTGGGTGGTCAGCCAAGGTTGACTGATGGACAGGACAAGCCCCGAGGCTATTGTTCCCACCAGATGCACCACAGACAACAGAGCAAGCACACACCTCTGTGACCTGTCACCTCCAGCACCTATTTGCCATTAACTCATGATCAGACCAACCAAGCAAGTAGGTGAGTAACCTTCATGTCTTTCTCCTCACCACACACTGCAAACCGGCCGGACACTTGAGCGCCAAGCCGCCACTCTGCCACCCCGACCCCAGCTACATGACGCTAGCAGAGAACCCAGAGGAAAATGTGGCCACTCACTGCGGCAATCGAAGGCTTCTTCCCGTCACCAGCTGGTGGGTGGGTGACATCGGCTCCCAGGAAGATGACAGGTTGCTGGAACACTGGAGGCCTGTAAGCAAGTGGGTGTTTGAGGCCCCGGCTTGGGACGCTGCATAGATGTCTGACTCTGTCCCTCTGGGAGGCAACCCCTGCACTAACAGGGGCAGTTTTCAAGAGCTCTCCCTGCCTCTATCTCAGGGCCAGGATGACAGGCACGCAACACCACACCCATCTAGTTTATGCCAGCTTTGAGCGCAGGGCCTAGTGTGTGCCAGGCAAGCACTTTACTGCGTGACAGCCCCAGGCACCAGCAGAATCTTTACCCATAAAGAAATACATAGAGGGCTAGAGAGATGGTGTAGTGTTTTAAGAGCACTATCTTGTTCTTCCAGAAGTCATGAGTTCAATTCCTAGCAATTGGTGCCTCACAACCATCCATACTGAAGTCTGATGCCCTCTGGCACACATGTGTACATGCAGATAGAGCAACCATATACATAAAATATAAATAAAATATGTATGCGCGCGCACACACACACACACACACACACACACACACAGAGTGAGGTCTGTTATGCACTTGAGAATGAGCCTAGGAAGGGAGGGACCAAGAGCTTAGTATGCAGCTGGCCTGGCTGGGTACTGGGGGTACCTTGTTCAAAACCTTCTACCTCCATAGGGTAAACTCCAGGATCTCACTGGCCCCATGGCTCATTTTGTTGGGAGCAGGGGCTGCCAGAGCAGAGGTTTGAGTGACATCCTGGGTCTCCAACCACAGAACGCACTCCCAACTCCCAAAATCCCAGCCATCTCCTTTCACAGGCACCACTTCTGGCTGAGACCTTTAGGCTGAACGTTCACTACCTGAGTGGTGGTGTGCATAGTGAGGTCAGGGGAGAAGAGAAAATGATAGTCCTCAATGCAGCATACCGAGGACCTCCAGGCTTGTCCCGACTTCTGTACTGCAGGGGCCTGGCCTTTCATACACTGTCACTAGGAGCAGATGCTACCTTTATTTCCACAGACACTTCTCTTCTAGAATGGGCAACAAGAACACAGAACCTCCACATGACTTTGTGGCGGCTGCTATAGCTGGAGAAGGTGGGCAGCATGGCCACCAGAAAGGGGTTGACCTTCCTGCCTTCCTGCAGCCCCCGCCCCCACATACATATAAACTTTGTTTTGAGACACAGCCCCTTATATCCCAGACTGGCCGTGGACTTCTGGCCTTCCTGCCTTCTCAATTGCTGGGATCATTAGAGTAGGCCTCCTTATCTGGTTTCTTCAATTCTTATCAACTTCCAGGCCTCACACCTACCCCTCAGCGCCAAAAGAAACTTGATTCTTCTACAGGTGGTATGAGACCATCACAAAGAACCAAAAGACAATTTGACACCTGTGGGCAAGGAGAGGTGAGCTGGCCAGAGGGCTCCCTTGTCCCTAAGTGTGTGGAGTCCAGACCCTACGGCGAGAGCAGCCGTGACACCAGCCGAGCACCACACCACATCTCTATCTAAGGTGACTTCACAGTTGTACAAAGAGTCAGTCAGGCACTCAGAGGGGAGTGTGTCTATTGCACACTGAAATGTCAATGAAAGTCATGTGCAGTGGAGACCCAGGGTGACCACAGCAGGAGCTCCCACTCAGGACAGAACACACGAGAAAGGAAACACTTCCTAAGTGCATGTGCATCCATGTGCCCTTTGCAGGGAGAGGAAGGCAAGTGTCCCTTCAGCCTCCACTATGCTTCTAACCATCCGTTGGGGACCGGCACCCGGCCTCAGATTTTGGATGTCATGTCTAAGACATAGACCCTGCTAACCACACTTGAGATGCCATGTCTCCTGGCCTCACTCTCCTCTGCTGAGAATAAGGCAGGAGCTGGGTATCACACCTGATCGCTGCCCTGCTACCACCAGGCTACGGGTACGGACAGGTAGCAGCTGTATTTCTCCATGTGGGTGGATGTGACTCACCTGCCACAAGCAAAGGCACATCTGCCCTCATCTTTCTCTAATCTGTAGCCCAGCAAAGGTTCCTATGAGCCCAGCCTGCTGCTGCCTCCCAGGCTCCTCTTAACTCTATGCTGCCATGGCAACCAGATTCCTCTTTCAAGGTCTCCTGTGACTTCCATATCACTGGGTCCAACGATCACGCCACTCAGTGTGGCTCACTGGCATATTGTGATGCAAGACACACTTTCCTGGGCGCCGTGAGTCAGAGACCTCCCTCCTTGCCTGTTCTTTCTATTCCCAGTGTCCCTGAGCTTTACCCTGGGCACAGGGCTCAGATCTCCCTGCCATTCTCTCAAGGGTGCTCGTCCAGCGTCATGGCTCCCGCATCTGACAATGGGCTTTCCCTACCTCCTGCCGCAGGCCACAGTCCTGTCTTCCAGCCTGAGCCACATCTCTTTTATACTAACTTGACCAAAAGCGTGAGGCAGCTGCCTTCCCTCCCCTTCAACCTCTTCAGTCTCGTCCACCTGACTCTACGTCCAAAACAGCTGGGCTCCTCATCCTGCCTGTCCGTCACTTCAGCCTGGCATAGACCGGCATGAGAGGCCTCCCAAGTCCATTTCATGTGGAGTGACAGCCAGTCCCCAGAACACAAGCCTGCCCATAATTCCATTGGCTTTATAGTTTCCTCAACCAAAGCTATTACTGTGGTCACTCTCAACAAGGAGGGGCTAATATTAACTTTGGCCTTGTCCTCTATACCCAGGGTGGGACACCAGCCTCAGGAGGCATATGAGGGGACACAGTTCCACATCGCTGTCTCTTGACCTTATGGGGCATGCTGGCAGCCAGCACTTGGCCTAACTTCCTGGCCCAGGTATAGGACCAATAGTGGCTCCTACTGGGAACTTTCAGTCCAAGTGCTCTGATCCTATCAGTAAGCAAGCAGCCTTGGGTGACTAGAGTGGGAATCCTGAAGTCTACATTGCAGCAACGTTCCAGGGACCAGTTAACAAATGCTTGGAACCCCATTTCTTGACCCATCTTGACCTCACTCACCCTCCACCCTATAATTTTTTAGTGGAGATTGCTGGCCCTGGCACATGAAGCAGGCTGGCTGCTAACCTTCAACTCTTAGAGAACCACCACACTGATCCAACCCCATGCCCCTGGTTTTCAGGGGCCCACATGAACTTAATGTGAACACTTCTCTACTGACCATTGAAACCAGCTGGTGTATGTGCAGGGTGTGGCACCTTACCTGCCCTGTGGCAGCAGGATGTTGTTGACGCCTCCCAGTTTGACGTTGATCTTTAAGCAGAGATTGGATAGGGTCTGTGGGGTGGTCCTCTGCACATTCTTCATCTGTACGCACTGCGTGGCCATCCCAAGCACTGTGTCCCCCACACGCTTGACTTCCGCTGTGGAGCAGAGGTGCACATGTCACGGCTCCTAAACAGCAGCAGCTGTCTTCTGCCTCTCTTAGGCTGCACTGGTGCAGTGCTCAGCCACGGCAGCTGCACCAGGCGCCTACAGTCAGCTTATGGAAGATGCTGGCAATGGAGGGCCAGAGTTCCTGGCTGAATCCCGCTTTAGCACTGCCAGGCACCTGTGCCGGGCTCCTTCAGTACGGGACGCTGGAGGCACATCTCATACCACCTATTTGTGATCCAGGGCCCAGGGTGGGGTGAGCAGAAGCTACTATAACCGAGGCTTCGTCATGCCTCAGCAGAAATGACACCTCATGTTAAGTAAATGCCTGGAGAGCTAAAAATAAAACCATCGGCCTCCTCAAAACTTTTGGCAAACAGAACTAACATCAAAGAGCCACTGGGATGCACTCCTCCATCCTCAGAGTCCTCCCGAAGCAGCTGGCACTGCTCCTGGGCTGCTCTAGAAACCAGGACTCCAGAGGCACCACTCAGTGACTATAACCAGCACCACCATGAGAAAGGCTTCTTTGACCTTGGAGGGGAGAGGCATGGCTGTCTTGGGTCTGCAGTCTGCTTTGGGCTAGAGAGGATGGACCTCTACTTGTAACAACCACCAAGAAAGCCCAGTTATTTTTCTTGGCTCCTGCACCACCATATCTCACACCAATACCCTCTGCTTAAAGCCTGTGGGGGCAAACAGCTCTTACCATGAAGACCTGTCCATACAACCTCCCTGCCCTGTCGGCCCCGTGAACTGACCGCTGTACCTGATTTAGTCCCTCTTCTCCAGGACCGTGGGGCTGTCCACTTACGCCTGAGTAACTACCCTCTGACACAGAGAAGCCCATCCTCACCTGCGGTGGTGGCAGAGTCCTGGGAACCAAGGGTCAGTGGTCCTCCTCAGGAACATGGCCATTATCAGGGGACTCACTTCTATGTGGCAACACTGGTGCCATAGCACGAACATGAAACCAACCCTTAAGTCAAGTTATGGACCACTTGGAGTTGCTAGACACCTGAGACTGTGGCCTCCTGCAGGACAGTGAGGATGGCCCCAAACACAGACCAGAGGAACCAGAACTCCCTCCCAGGTGCAGAAATGGGCAAGAATCAACCATTTAGTTCAGTCAACATAACGGGGAACAGGCAACCAGCACCCACTAGAACCCACTCAACTCCCTACAGCCTACTGATCACCGACCTACCGTACACAGGAGTTTTGCCAGGAAGGATGACCACTACCAGCTGTAGGCCAGCGTACGTGTTCTTCAGGTGCCGGAACATGGGCTCCACACTGTCTGCCCCCTGTGCGTATTTGCAGAAACAGGGCTGGCCCTGGATAGGCATCCCAGCATCCCGGGAGATCTTCCTCAGTTGCTCTGTGAAGGACCTGAGAGAAAAGGCCACTTTGTTAAGATGTACTGCAGATGGTATGGAAGTCACATCAACAAGGGCTCTAATACAGTTTAGCAAAGTATACTTAAAAAAAAAAAAAAAGAAGACAAAGGCACATTTAAGTTCTTCAGGGCTGAGGAGACAGCACAGCTTGCCTAGTATGTACAAGGTTTGATCCCCAACATTGCATATTCCAGGCACGATGGTAAGCATCTGAAATGCCAGCATTTGGGAGAGGCAGGAGGGGCTACAGTTCAAAGGCATTTATAACACATTGAGTTTGAGGCTAGCCTGGGACACATGAGATTCTGTCTAAACAAAAGGTTTTTTTAAAAGTTGCTTTTGGTAGCGCAGGCTGGCCTCACACTCAGAATTCTATAGTCTCCTGAGCCTCTAAGGGTTAGGGGGGAGGCACTATGTCATACAAAAATTAAATCTGAAATGAAGCCAGACATCAAAGTTATACCAACCCATGAACCCATGAACCCATGGAAGGCCCCAGGATGACTATGCTAGGATAAAATGGTAGGTAAATATGAAATGCATGTTTGCTGCCTCCCCGTAGTGGCAGTGTGGTTCCTTTGTGCCATGTAGACATAAGTAACTCTCTGTTAGGGCTCTGGTAAAACAACAGACACCACCAGCTGCCTCGTGAGTTTTCCCTGCTGCTCTGGTTGGTACACCTAGGGCCTTGGAGACACAGACCCAGGAGAAAATAGAACAAGTGGCAGCCAAACAAAGCCGGCATCTGGAGTGCCAACCAGAGACTCAGCTGACAGAGAAGGCTGTCTATGTTCAGGGGAAAAACATCCAATCAGCAGTGAAGGTGAGGACATTTAGTTCCAAGTGGGTCAGTATTCACCTCCCAGACGCTGCCTTTACAGAATCCATGTTCATGCACCTGCAAGCACACCAACAGGTGGGTGTGTCTCAGTACAAGAGAGGCCAGGGATGGAAGGTGGGCAGGGGCTAGTCAGTATCTAGCTCTTGCTCTGGCTTTCTTTTCTCTGGGCTTCTAGCTCATTCTGTCAGAAGCACAGGGAAAAGCTGCCATCAATGGAGGGTCTAGTCAACTCTCCCCTGCACTGGACAGCCTCACTGAATAGCCTCATGCTGGGTGGGTCAGGTTACAGTTACAATCTGCAGGGCTTTGGGGTCCTCCCTTCACTGCCCCCAGAGAGGTAGAAAACAAATATCTTATTTCCCCTCTAATCTTGAATAAAAGTATAATCCCTAAGAGCTCTAGGGCACATTCTGATTGGCACTGGTCAATCTTGGTCATGCCCAGGCTGCCCTGCCACTGGCAAGACCCTCACAGTGTTCCAGGCTGCAAAGCAGGCCCCTTGCCGCTCACCATATCAGCCTGCACAAGCTATTGGAAAGGCGGCCAGGCCCACGCCGGAGCTTGATGGGTTCACTGTAAACCCTCCCCTCACACAGGAGAGCAGCCATTGCGCCCAGCGCCATTGCACTGCTGTCCTGTTGTACAGTATCTTCCCACTCGGTTCTCAGCGTTCCTTCTCATTTAATTCTGAAATTTCACAGTAGCACCAGTGCAATGGCTCAACAGGAAGAGGTACTTTGTGTAAATTCAACAATCGGAGTTCAATCCCTGGGACCCACATGGCGGAAAGACAGAATCAGCTCCCTCGGCTTATCCTCCGACAGCCAGGAGCATGCTGGGATGGAGAGAGGTACATCTACCCTGCCACACACATACACACAAACGTAAAGCCAGGTGCAGTGGCACACACCTCTAGTGTCAGCACACAGGAGGCAGAGGCAGGAGGATCTCTCTGAGTTCAAGGCCAGTCTGGTCTACATAGTTGAGTTGTAGGACAGCTTGAGCTACATAGAGACAGTATCTCAGAAGAAGAAGAAAAATTTTGAGTAAAGTGTGTCTTTTTATACTCTAAATCCCCTGACTCCCACTTCTTCTTTCATGGTGACTGATTTATTCTGAGATGGAGTCAAGTGTTGCCCAGGCTAGCCTCAGTCTGGGATCAAGAAAACTTCGCCTGTCAGCCTCCTGGGTGGCTGTGACGATAGGTTTATGCTTCCATGTCAACTATGCCTCTACTTTTATTCTGCCTTTTCTTTTTCCACACTAAAGGACAGAACCCTGTGTGTGCTGGCCAAATGCTCTGCCACTGAAATGGCACTGCCTGGCCTTGCTTGTGCTTTAGACTCAACGCTCAGGTGCTATTTTCTTTCACACTTAGTCTGGCCTCGTCACACCCCATGTCCTGAAAGTCACCCTGGGCAAGGGCTGTTTGTTAGAGAAAGCTGCCAACCAATGACCTCAGAACCCCAATGACCCCGTCTGACTAATAGAAACAGGCCAGGGACATGGAGGTCTCAAGCGGGCTTACTTCAGATGAACTTCAGTACACTGGCGCTGGGGCGCGAAGCAGGCGATGGCCCACACCTTGATCTCGATGCCGGTGTGGAACTGCTTGTTTCTCATGTCCCACACACCCTGGACAGGGGTGGCGATAGCTTTGTTCTGCAAATAGAAAGTGCTTCAAAGGGAGGAAAGCAACAGAAACACTCTTGCTGCTGGTCCCCTGACCAACAATGACTCCTAAAGCACCCGGCCATGACTGGTGTGTTGTCTCCACCTCTCCAGCATCCCATAACTAGCGCTGTAAGCAACCCACACACAAGTGCTGAATGGTGGGACCAGATTGTAGAGGTGCAAGCTAGATGAGAAATGGACCAATGATGGTCCAATGGATAGCTGGACCAATGATGAACTGGTAGATGGATGCGAGTGAAGAGTCAGGTGAGTGGACAGAAGTGGTGAATAAATGAGCAGATGGAAAGGATGGGCAAATGGATGAGGTTGTGTGGAGCCAGATGGATGGATGGATGGATGGATGGATGGATGGATGGATGGATGGGAAGGTATCAATGGATGAGTAGAAGGATGCACAGGCAAGTGGGTGTGTGGATGGATGGGATAAATGAATGGGAAAGCATGAATAGAGGGGAAGATAAATAGATAGGACTGAGTCAGACACCATCTCAAAATACTCTTCTTTAAGGAGGAAGTGAAGTTTTGGTGAGATACGGCAAGACTTTAGGGAGCACTGAAAGCAATGTGCAAACCTTTAAAAAAAAAAGACACAGGAAGGTAGAGTCTTTGTCATGCGTGAGTCCAACAGGTGCAGGTCACAGCCATGTGCTGTGTTCAGTGTTTATAAGGGCTACAAACATACATGGCTGTCTTCATTGCATGACCCCAACCCCCCACATGCCATCCATCTGCACCTACCCTGCCCCCATAGAGGATGGAGGGTGGCTGAAGGACCCGCCCAGTCACATCTGTCATCTCATCTTTGACCATGATTCCAAATTCACGAACATACGGGTCTGTATTGAAGCTTGCACTTCGCATCTTGAGGAAGAAAAGAGAGGAGAGTGAGTCAGCAGAGGCTCTGCTCCTCCCAGGGCCATCTCTGCTCCAAGTACAGGAATGTGTGTTGGGGGGGTGTCCTTGCCATGGTACCCCATCCTGGGGGAACCTGAGGCCCCAGTGCTCACCAATTTGCTGATCTCCTCTTGCCGATCCGGTGCTGACCTGGCAGTTGCTCTGATCATGGTTGAGGTCTGATTGTCTGTTAATTTCTTTATACATCTCTGTCCAGCAACTATGTTACAGACCTACAGAGAAGGAGCCATACAGGTCAACACATCAGCGGTGCATGTGGCGAGGGGGAGTGGAGGGAGTTTTCAGAGGCTCAGCACCCAAGCCAGAGCGCTGGCTGCTCCAAAGCCTACCACGCACAACGGAACTTCTAGGAAAACCCAGTATGAAAGACGAGCATCCTTCAGCTTTTGTGGTGCTCTGCTGGGCACAGGGCCAATCTAGAGTTCTGGAGTTGGGCTGGGCATAATGAGTGGCTCACATCTGTTGTGTTGTCTAGTTTTATGTCAATTTGACACAAGCTTTACTCATCTGAGGGGGGAAAAGGCCTCCACAAAATTAGGCTGTAGGCAGGCCTGTATGGTATTTTCTTAATTAGTGACTGAAGGGGGGGCCCACCATGCCAGAGTGGTGGTCCTGGACTCCATAGGAAGGTAGTCTAACAAGCCATGGGGATCGGAGCAACACCCCTCCACAGCTCGGTATCGGCTCTACCTCTAGGTTTTTGCTCAGCTGGGTTCCTGCCCTGCCGTCCTTAGTGATGTAGAAGAGTACATTAAATAAACCCTTTCCTCTCCAGCCTGCTTTTGGCCCTTAAGTAACATAAAGACCTAAGGAAGACATCCATTATGTCCTCACAGGCTGAGGCAGGCAGGATCTCTGAGAGGGAGGGGTCTACAAAGAGGATTCCAGGCCAGCCGAGACTATGCAATGAGATTATATTTAAGAAAATAGGGGGGTGGGTAATTCTACCCAAGCTGCTGATCTCATCCCATTGTAGGGGAAGGAGTACAAAAGGGGACACATCTCAACAACGCCATGAATTAGCCAAGTCCTATAGCAAGACTGGGCTGGATTGGGGCTTCTCCTCCCCAGGGCAGGGACTTGCCTCCAAAGGTAGGTAGGTGTGTTTCTGCTCCTGTCCAACCTGTAAACACGGGAGGTGGGGGTAGCGCAGAACCAGCTTGTGCCTGTCCTTGAAGTACTGCGCCACTGTACACTCCACTGTCTGCCCACTCTCCTGCTGCAACGGGAACCTGCAGAAAGAGGTGAGTTAGGGAAGAACTTTCAGGCTCCCTGAACACTGGAGCTCCACTGCGCCTCCCAGGTGCAAATGTCTACACTGTGCAGGAAGCTAATCCTTCAAGTATCTCCTGGACTATTCTAGAGCCCCGCAACTCTCAGGCTGCCTATGCCTGCTGGGAAAGATCAACTACCTACACATCTAAAAGAGGTACTAATCACAGTTTCTACTCAACAGCCCAAGATACAGAAGATGAATCCAGGAAGGTCTGTATGCTTCCAGCAGACCACGGTGACTCTACCTAACTCCTGTACCCTTGGCTCCCAGCAGTCAGAAGATAGTAGAGTCTCCCAAGATAAAAGCAGGCTGCTCTTAGCTCTAGGATTTCCCTGTAGGGCTGAACCAAGGGGTGATCACTCAGACATAAATAGGGAGGTGCGCTATGTGCCACATGCAGGGGATGGCAGCTCCCAGGTGGGACAGGCCATCTGGCCCAGCTTTCTTGATGGACTCATCTGTTCTGTCCAGGTAATCTGTCACCTCCTGTCCAATGGGCAGGTGACAGGACACATATTTAGTCCATCAAACCCTGTTGTCCCATGAGGACCGGGCACCTTGGCATTCTTGCAACAATCTGTTTTCTGTGAATGAAATAAGCCAGCAAGTTCTCACTAGGCACAACAGATCTGGAACAGGGCACCGTGCATACGCATACAGTTTTCTCCTAAACACACAGTCAATTGTGTTCTTGCCACTAGACAAATGACAGCATGATGGGACACTTAAGAGACTACAGTTCTAGACGGCCCTTGCAACTGCTCCAGTCAGCAGGCCTACTCAGCTGTGCCAAGGGTCAAAATGATGCCCACAGGTGTCTCTGCTTGTCCTAGACCTAAGCAAAACAACAGACACCCCAACTCTGGTACGGTCACTTCCTGTTTCCCTGTGCATATGGGATTTTGGTGTTGGAATTTACATTTGTTTGCTTGTTTTTTAAAATTTTTGTTTGTTTGTTTTGGTTTTTTGAGACAGGGTTTCTCTGTGTAACCCTGGCTGTCCTGGAACTCACTCTGTAGGCCAGGCTGTCCTGGAACTCACAGGGATCTGCCTGCCCAAGTGCTGGTATTAAAGGTGTGCACTATATTTTATGCATATGGGTGCTTTGTCTGCATGAAAGCCTGCATACCAGAAAAGGGCATGGGATTCTATGAGACCACAGTTACAGACAGTTGTGAGCTGCCAAGATGTTTGAAGTTGAACCCAGGGCCTCTAGAAGAGCGGCCAGTGCTCTTTACCATTGAGCACTCCCCCACCTCTCACTTTTTTTTTTTTTTTGGTAAATTATTTTACTGACCAGCATGGCACATGCATTAAATCCCAGCATCCAGCAAGCAGATCCATCTTTGTGAGTAGTTCCAGGCCAGCCTAGTCTATGTAGTAAATTCCACCACCACCACCCCTTTTTTTTTGGTTGTTGTTGTTTTAGGTTTTTCAAGACAAGGTTTCTGCGCGTAACAGCCCTGGCTGTCCTAGACTCACTTTGTACACCAGGCTGACCTTGAACTCACAGAGATCCACTTTCGTCTGCTGGGATTAAAGGTGTGCACCACCACACCCAGCTACAAATCCATGTCTTTTTTTTCTTTTTTAATATTTATTTGTTTATTTTCATGTATGGGTACTCTATCTGCATGTACACTTGCATACTAGAAGAGGCCATCAGATCTCATTATAGATGGATGTGAGCCGCCACGTGGTTGCTGGGAATTGAACTCAGGCCCTCTGGAAGAGCAGACAGTGCTCTTAACCACTGAGTCATCTCTCCAGGCCCTAAATCCATGTCTTAAAAACAAAACAAGAGCCGGGCGTGGTGGTGCACGCCTTTAATCCCAGCACAGAGGCAGAGGCGGGCGGATCGCTGTGAGTTCGAGGCCAGCCTGGTTTACAAAGTGAGTCCAGGACAGCTGAGGCTAACACAGAGAGACCCTGTCTCAACAAAACAAAACAAAACAAGATAAACCAGGGACTGGAGATGGTGCAGAGGTTAAGAACACTGGCTGCTCTTGCGGAGGATGCGGGTTTGACTCGCAGCATTCATATAGTGGCTCACTGCCACCTGTAAGTCCTCTCCCAACGATCTAATGCCTTTTCTGACCTCCACAGGGCCTAGGTACACTTGTGGTAAATAGACATGCATGCAGGCAAAAAACTTATACAATAAAAATAGAGATATAAATTTAAGAACAATAAATCCCCCAAAACTATCATTATATTTTACACTATGTGTGTGTGCACGTGTCAGTACAGATAATAGAGGAGCTCATAAGAGGGCAGCACAGCTGGAGTAAAGGAAGTTGCAAGCTGCCTAACGTGGGTGCTGGGAACGAACTTGTGTCCTCTGCTAAGAGCAATACATGGAGCCATCTCTCCAGCCTGTGGAGTTCACTTTTTACTGTAGAGTATGAGTGAGTCGCAGAGGTAGCCACCACCAACACGACAGTCCCATGACTTTCCATCTGAGAAGCTGAGTGCCTAGGGCAGGCCTGAGTTGGAAAGTAGGACTTGCTGTTTGGCTGCCTTACGTTTGGTGACTGGCAGGCCGCCGGGTCACATTGCAGACACGGTACTTCCTCTTCATCTGACCACAGTGCGTTATCTCCACCTTTAGACCTGGTGACAGACAGCGGGCATCAGAACTGCTCGTCATGCATTTACAGGCCAAGCCACACCCGAGGCTTTCACACATGTGGCTCTGGCCACAGGCGAAGCCATGGGGTTCTAGAGCTGAGGTATAAGAAATGTGAGCTAGTCCCAGAATGCCCACCGTGGCTGGACCCACCCGGTTCAGAGATGCCCTCTGCCAGAAAAACTCTGAGGAATAAGTTGTGGGTACCATTACTACCCTTCTTTCTCTGAGACCTAACATTTGTGATTTAGACAGGACACCCTTGGCTGCTCATCAGAGTCAGGGGTCCTCCGTGCACGGCTTCCAGCTATCTCAGAGTCAAGTGTGTCTTGGCTCACTTTCCCCACAGCTCCCACCTCCCGCACTAGAGGTGGCACAAGAACTCATACGTGCATGGGCGGGGACGGGGACAGGGAGGGGGGGGGCAGGGGGCGGGACAGACAACCTAGCCTACTGTGCTGGGGTGCTTCTTTACCTTTAATTTCTTTGGTAAACTTTACCCTTTGGGAATCTGTCAGAGGTTTTTGTTGTTCTTCAATACTTTTAAAATCCAAAACTTCACAAACAAACTCGATCACTGGCTGTGCCTTGTAAAATGCTGTTGCTGATACTATGTGCAGGAAAAGAGAGAAACAGACAAGTTTGATGGAGTAAGCCATGTGCCTAGTTCGCAGCTCAGGAGGCCTGGCCTCGGTTCTCCTCTATGGAATGCCCCTTGGCCCTTTGTGATAAGAAAACCTATGTCTGCTACGCTCAGGGCTCCACACTCCAAGGGAGAGACTGGCCCGAGGAGGCTCCATGCACTCTGGAGCCAAAGGCAATGAATGGTAAGGGGCTAGCAGAGTCTCAAGAAGTTGCTCAAAGAATTACTGAGGTCTTGAACAAGCCTAGCCTGACAGGGACATCCAGGGCCTCGCATCCTGTGGGGTTCTCTGGTCGCCTCTAACAACAGGCATTTCTGAGGTTTTCCTTCCTTCCTTCCCGGGGCTTTTGTAAAACCTTATCTCCTCCTGGTTGTCTGTGTCTGGCAGAGGGGAAGAGGACTCGAGCAGAGGCGACCCCGCACCTCCTGAAGCAAGGGGAACAACAGGGGGGCTACAGTGTCCCTCAACATTGAAAGCTAATGGATTGTAGGGGCTCTGAACCAACCAGTGGATTCATCCATTGATGGAATCACAATCAGATGGCATTTCTGGGGCTGTAAAAACTCAGGTGAAGGTCCTGATGGAGGAAGTACTGGGTCCCTGGGGGTGTGCCCTTAGGAACCCGCCTTGCCCCTGGCCCCTTTCTATCTCCTTGCTTCCGGGCTACCATGAGATAAGCAGCTATGCTGTCGCACCTCTTTGCCCTGGTGTTTGCTTCAGGGTGACAGCATCAGCTTACTGTTGCCTGAGGCCTCTGAAACTGTAAACTAATCTTTACTGCTGGTAAATGGCTTCTTCTAGGTACGTGCCACAGCAATGACAGATCTAATACACCCTCAAGGCTGGAAGACCACTGGGAACTGCCAGCCACTGGCACCTAATGGCGTCCTTTCCTTAGTATGAATAACAAATTGAGTAAACAAGAAACATATGGGGGGGGGGAGTGAGGGGTGGGGCCCCAACCCCACACCTGGTGTGTTCTAGTAGTGCAAAGGACCTGGCAGAGGTAGCTCTCTAGGTTGGCTCAAGGGTCCCTGGGAGTGGAATGCTCCAAGGGCTCTGATACTCAACCAGGAACTACCTTAGACACCAAACAGTCGGTTAACATAGGCTGGAACCAACCAGAGCACTGCTAGAGAGGGCTCCTCTGAATGTTTTCAAATCTCCACCCACTGCAATGGGGCTGCATGGGCCCCATCCACCCTGCATTAAAGCCATGGGCTTTTCTTACCATCAATATTCAGCATCATTTTCCAAAGAGAAGGTCGGACAGACTGATGGAAGCCAAACCACACTTCTCGGCCCCCACCCAGAGGGTTGGAACAGCCTTCAGATGCCGTAAAGAAGGAGCGGCCGACGGGGGTGTACCTGCAACAGGAACAAGCCCTCTCCTCATCAGGCAGCCTCAGCCAGGAAGGGCCGGGCTGGGCCCATGGCTCTCCCCTCGTCATCCCAGCAGGCACACTATACTCAAGAGATCATTCTAGGCTTTCTTCTGTAAAGCCACATTCATTTTATAGAGTTCTAGTCTATGTCCACACAGTGTAAGCCGTTTCCCTGCGGACTCACACCAGCCAGTAGTCTGTATGGGACACTGTCAACAGCTCCCTGCTTCTGGGGCCTGAGCTCAGCTGCGGAAACATCCCGCAGGCCCGCAGGCCAGTTATGCGCACAATGACCTGAGCGACAGCCCACCCACCTGCTATGAACACACCCTCCATGCATCCTCACCTACAGACTAACGACACATGGGCTGTACCAGCATGCAGGATGCCAAAGGGAGAAGCCGTGTTCAGCTGAGGGACTCGCGCTGCTTGTGAATGGAATTATCAGGCGTGTCTGCCTCACGTCCTGCCTGTGCTTGCTAATCCTGCTTCATCTTGACAATCTCCAAAGGGATTCAGAAGGAAGAAGCCATAGGAATTCCTGCTGCCTGACTAGATATACAGATGACGCGGGCAAGGGGGTGGCTCATAGCCAAGCCTGATGCGCTGAGTTCCATCCCCAGGATGCACATGGAGGAGAGAGGGACCTCACTCCTAAGTTATCCTCTGCCCCGTATACAAAGACTGGGGCATGCCCGCACAGATAAAAGAAATGCTAGTTTGCTTCAACTATAGACAAGATTTTGTTAATTGCCACTTTAGGTGATTTCTGTACCTACCTGCCTTCCTTCCATCAACACTTCTTTTTTTTTTTTTTTTTTTTTTTTTTGTTGTTGTTGTTGTTGTTGTTGTTTTTGTTTTTCGAGACAGGGTCTCTCTGTGTAGTCTTGGCTATCCTGGACTCGCTTTGTAGACCAGGCTGGCCTCGAACTCACAGCGATCCGCCTGCCTCTGCCTCCCAAGTACTGGGATTAAAGGCGTGCGTCACCACCGCCCGGCCCATCAACACTTCTTAGCAGTGACTGGCAGGCCAGGGCCCTGCCAAGAGTGACAGCTGGCTCTGGGAGCAGTCTCATCTATACCTAATGTGTAGATAGGGGGTCAAAGAAGCACCCAATTTTCTCCAGAGCAGAGAGGGGTCAGTCCCCGGGCCTAAGCTTTCTGTTGCTCACTTGTCATTTCCTAGGCCCATTTTTACCATTCCTGAGGTCCTATTGTGTGCTTTATGTGAAAGCCAAGTTCAGATGTGGCTCCCTGGCCTTGGTCCCATGTGCTAGTCAATGCAACACACCATCTGGCAACTGGAAAAACGACAAACCACTGAAATGACTGCGCCCCCTGCTAGGTGTAGCAAAGGGTGATCCTCCAATACAAGAGGCCAGTACCTCTGGAGTTGGCCATCACCATAAATGTTGTGGAAAGGTCTCCCGAGGATGGGCATTCAATCAAGCATGACGTGGGTGGCCAACGTGCTGTCTGCATAGGCAGTGTGAGCTCACAGCTGGAGAGGTGACCCCTCTACACATTAGCATATCCCCTTCCAGCTCAGGCCCACTGCAGGTGTGGCCATCAACACTGGCTCCTCCCTTCCTTGGTCAAGATCTCAATCTTTCTGAGAACACTCCCCACCCACCTAATGCCCTCACCTCATGGATGGCAAGTGCCTCATGACAACATCCAGGGCCTGGATCGTCTCGAAGGGGACGCTGGGCAGCCGCCCCGAAAGTGCATCGTGTAACGCCTGCAAGCTCACGCATGACACCCACTTGATGGATACCTTGAAGATACGATCTTTACCTTCTCCTGGCAGCGTGACCTCCAGTTCCACCTGCCAAACCAAAGCGCAGAGGTCATTTCCTCCCAAAAAGCAGAAGAAATTAAAATTTTAACTTTATTTTTGTGTGCATGCAGGGATGTACATGTGTGGAGACCAAAAGCCTACACTTAGTATCTTCAACTGCTTTCCACTTTGTATGTTCGTTCTCTTTGAACTTGGGGCTAGCTGGTTAGGCAAGGCTGCTCAGGCAGTGAGCCCAAGGGATCTGCACCCAGGGCTGAAGACAACTTGCTTTTGTGACAACCACTTTACTGAATGAGGTACCTCCCCACACTCAATTTTATTTACTTTTAACAAATAGGCAACCACACAGCTTTGTGATGTTGGTGGTCAGCATACTGGATAATGGTTTTAAAAAAATGTATTCAGGTGAATCCTCAGCACACAGAAAACTCATGACTCCCACACCAAGCCCACTTTTCCCCTATAACCCTCGTTCAATCTACCCATAACTTAATGTCCACCGTTGGATTGCTATTGTACCTACAACACTACATCATGACTGTGGTCCACAAACTGTTGCTCAGGTGATAATCAAAATGGCATTGTTGCCAGGTGGGGTGGTGCACATCTGTAATGCCAGTACTCAAGGAGGCAGAAGCCGAGGAGCTCTGTGAATTCAAGGCCAGCCTGGTCTGCAAATCAAGTCCAGGACAGCCAAGGCTACACAGAGAAACCCTGTCTCAAAAAGGCTTTGTTATCTGTTATTGACATGTCCCCGTGATTCTGAAATACTTTATCCTTAAGTACCCAAAACTTACAGCACTAAGACTGGGTCACTTCATCCTGTAAGTATCACCACGGACACTGAGCTGGAAAAAAAGCTCAAGGGCCCGGGGCCAGGAAAAGGCAGAAAGGGGACTGGGATTTAGACTGGCCAATGCCACTACCCACAGGGAAATCAACCCAGATGTGTGTCCATAACCCCAGTATGTCTGGTACATCACATGGTAGCTATCTAGGTAGAGAAGAGAGTGAGCAGGCTAGCCTCAATCTCTGAGGACACTGACACCGAGCCATGCAGCTCTTGCTTGGACATCCTTGCAAGGAAATCAAATTGAGAACAACAACAACAAAAAATACATGCATTTTGGTACAGCACACCACTAAGAAACAAAGAGAGAAGAAAGCTGCACCCAGACACAAAGAAACAGTGTTGAGGGAGGTTGTAAACACACAGAGGCAGCTGTGTCTTCAAAGCTCCCCTGTCCTCAGCTCCAGGGCTACCTACCCCCACCCCCATAGAAGGAGTGACAGCACCAGCAGGTGTCTGGCGTCACCACCACTATGCTGGACAGGCCAGGGGGACAGCTGCAGGGCTTGGTGCCATGCATCCTTTCCTGACAGGGACGTGCAGGTCACGCCCTGGTTCGATGTGCCCAGGGAGCTGTCTAAAGGGCTACTGTGACTTTGTACAACAATCTTCTGTGCTGGATAAGGTTTTTGGGTTTGCTTCTTGTCAACTTGAAAGAAGTAGCATCACGTGGCAAAAGGGAGCCTCAACTGAGGACCTGCCTTTATCAGAGTAGTTTCTTAATTAATGATTGATGTACGAGGATCCAGCCCACTGTGAGTGGAGCTTCTCTTGGGCATGTGGTTCTGGGTTACACAAAAAAGCAAGCTGGGAAAGCCAGTGACCCACGTTCTTCCACGGTCCCGGCTTCAGTTCGTCCCTCAGGGACCCTCATTTGTCTTCTCTCAATGATGCACTATACACTATAACCGTTAACCTAAACCCTCCCACGCCCAAGTTGCTTTGTTTTTTATCCCAGCAACAGAAATTGAATGAGAACAAAATTGGTACCAGAAGTGGAGCGCTGCTATGACAGACCTTACCATGTTGTCCTTTTGGAAGGCTGTGGAAGCACTTGGAACTTGGGGTTGGCAGTGCTCGGAGCCTACCTAACGAGCTGTTGTTACGGGAGCTTGAAAGGTAAGAACGTTAGCGCGGTGCAGACAACAGAAGCCTGGCGTGTGAAGTTTCAGGGGGAAACAAAGGCCATCAGAGCTATCAGTGCGATGTATTTGAATTAAGAGTCTATGTTAGTGAAACCTTTTGTGCTTTATTGTGCTGGTCAGCTGGGGTTGAAGAATCAGCTGTGATTGGAAGTGACCAGCATCCCGGAGGTGAAATGTTCTCTTAGGGTATTTCCGTAAGGTCAGTGCAGAGGGGGCCAAGGGTAGCCAAACATGGCAATGTATAAATCCTTCACATGGCTCTGGTTTTGATGGATGAAGACTGCAGAGTTGAAGGAGTCATGGAGAGAAGCTGAGGCTTGGCACCACATGGCAGCCTTAGAATTTCTGAAGAGAAGGCATTGGTGAAGGTACAGCCTCAGTTGCAATGGAGACCCCAGGACTGAGGAGTCATAGACTGCAGCTGAGACTTGATGCCACAAGGACGGTCACAGTACCTAGAGAGAGGCCAGGAGTCCTGTGGTAAAGTGTGGCCTCACCTGCAGTGGTGACTGCTCAGAAGCTGCAAACCTGCTGGCAGCTGGCAAGAGAAGGCATGGCTGGACACAGCCCAGGGTAACGCAGCAGGCTGTTTTGGTGAAAGAAGACTGAAGACTTCAGGGACAACTTTAGAACAAGTGGTCTAACTTTCCAGCTGTGTCCCATGTCAAAGTGAGGCCATGGGGTGGCGGGCACAGGTACTGTCAGCCCTAAGGAGCTCTGCTGTCTTCCCACATGGGCCGGCAGTGAGGTAGAGGCACCAGCGGATAGAGATGAGCAGAGCTCTGCACAGGGCCGCTCCTTGGGAAGGTGATGTGATGTGGACAATGGCATGTACCCATACCAGGTACCAGGCCCCACTGAGCCACTACATAGGATGCTAAGTTAATGAATTCAAGGAGAATCCTTTCTTACTACAGATGGCCAAAAATAAACAAACAAACAAACAAAAGCAGAACAAAACAAAAAAACAACAAACCCCTGAAAACAAAGCTTTGCTGGTAGTAAAAGAAATGGAAAATATTTTTGATTGGCTCAGACAGAAGGGAAACAACCCCTAGCCCCACCCCATGTTAGCTGAGGAGTTCCCAAGCTCTCTGGAAGTCTAGCTTGTCATATGACAACACCATCAAGGGTGACTAGGATTAAGTTAGAAGCACTGTGCATCTCCAAACGTTCTGTGTGCATGCAAGCACACAGGCCGTCAAACTGTGCCCACTATACCTTCCAGAGCGCTTGTGTCTTGGGCAGTGGGCTGGAGCTTTTCAACCTTGCTCCTTATACTACAATGTAGGACCAGAGGGGCACACTAAGTCCCCAGACCCGAGACGACCCACATTGCAGTGAGGCCCGAGATGCACCATACACAGAAGTAGGGTTGTTCCACCCTGCAGTGGAGGGGTAGTCAGGTTGGCAAGGGGAGGTGTCTCATATCAGGTCCCATTACTAAGAAAGGCATATATACTACATCTATTTTCACTCCAGTCTGGGCTGTTAGCTCATATGACTGTGTGTCTGCATCTGAGCATCAGAAACGCACCCCCCCTCCTTCAGGAGGCCTCCCCTCAGGCTCCTCTTGGTGTCTAATTATAAATCTGTACCACAAAACTGTGAATAAACTCCTTATGCTTTTCTTTCTTATAAAGCTTGAAACAAAAACAAATGTGTAAATCAAACACAAAACCTTAAGATCAATAAATCTCCGATCCACAGCATGCTAACTTGCAGGGAGAGCCTGCTCGCTCATTTACACCCAGCCCTGGGATTCCCTCCAACTCGGAACCTCACGCCCATCATCCGATCCTGGAGTGGTGGCAACAACCCACGTGCCACTGGTGACTGGGAGAAGTGAGATGAGAATATGGCAAAGAGAGCTGTAGAGCCATTGGGTCCCCTCCCTGCTCTAACACAGTGCGCTCCTGTCACCATGGTGACATGGAGCAGAGCCACCAGGTACTGAGACTGCCTGGCCCCTCGGGGAATACAGACAGCCACAGAGAAGCCAAGGCATTTGGTCACTTAGCAACACATACGTGCCCGTCCCTTCATTCTCAGAAGTGTCAAAGTCTGGGCAGAAGCTTTATTACTTTTTAAATAAAGCGAAGATAAGCATTAAAATAATAAGGGAAAGTAACTGTTTTCTATGGCCACTGCACCAGCTTGACTCATCTTCCTCCTCCTCCTCCTCCTCCTCCTCACTGCAGAGGAGGTTGCTGCAGCACATCCGATTTGTTACATTGCCAGCAACACACACACACACACACACAAAGGCTATGTTTGGTGGTCTGTGGGTTGTGTTTCACTGGGAGTGTTTTCTATGTTTTCTATCTTGACCAGCTTCACTGCAAACCACAGCACACCCGTACACCTCATGATGATGCCCACACACAGCAGCTGCCCTGGCCTCCCAGATGAAGTGATTTTATACACCAGAGAAATAAGTAACCTTGGGACATTTGTGAACCTCATTGTACTAGTTGGACCCGGACAAGAAACCCACAGCCTCACCTTGTCCCTGCCAATTGGAAGGGGCATGGCGGTGTACAGATTCTTCCTTCCATCAAACACTGGCTTCCGGTCCCCGAAGATCTGGGTCTTAAAGTGCTGGACCATGTGCTCCACAATTTCCCTAAAACAGAGAATTCAGCAAAATGTCAATGAAGTTGAAGTTGAAGAGGTGGCCCGGGGCTGGCATCTATCTGAGACACACTAGCACTTGTGCCTACATGTGGCTTTCCACTGCCTTCTTTGGGGAAAGGGGTAAAAAAAACAACTAAGACCTGAAGCGTGCTTATCTCATTTCCTGGTCACACAAATGCAGCAGAACGTCCTTGTGAGTTGCACGGGCAGATAGTAGGTGCTACTCAGAGTGTCCAAGTACACCAAAGGGGAGCCAGTGGAATGTCTGTCCAAAGTTGTAGACCAGACACCCTCATTCTGTTGTAAGGCTGATGTCCCTCATAGTCCACACACATTTTCTGGCACACAAAGAGACCACACTTGTTACAGTCACAGGCATGGTGTGCAGCCATCACCAACATCTTGAATGAAGCCCCTCACCCACTTTCCCCAAGTCAAGCAGAGAGTAGCTGCAGAGACCTCTGAGGAGGACTCTCTGCGCTGGCTAGGCGCATACTAGGCTCCTGACCTCAGCATCAGTATGTACTCTGTGCCCTATAGCAGCCCACATGCTGAACACGGGCAACAGCAGCTAGCCATCCAGCCTCATCCTCGCCAATGGAGACCAAATCACCAGTCCTCAAGGACCTACGGCTTCCAACACTATCCAGAGATATAAAAAGCTCAGAGAGGTGCCAAGAGGCCACTACGGGTGCTCTCTTCTGCACCCTGCTTCCTAGCCCCTGGGAATGGCTGCGCAGTAGCTGGCATATGCTGCTGTTACTTTCACTACAGTTCTGGAAGTTTCTTTTTAAAAAGGTCATACTTCATTTCAGTTGGTTTCTAATTATGCAGGTTTTATGCTACTGCATTCTCTTTGTGACACAAAGCTAAAAGCTTGCTCAGACTGCCTCCCACCCCAGCTTTCCCACAAGACTATGAACACACACACAAAGACACACAGACACAAAATCTTGTTTTGTTTTCTGAGCTCAGAGGTTAAGAGTACTGACTGCACTTCCAGAGGTACTGAGTTCAATTTCCAGCAACATGGTGGCACATAAAAAATTTTTAAATTGCTCTTATATTTTGTTTTTTGAAAAAAATTTTTTGTTTTATTTTTAATTACACGTGTTGCGTATGGGTGTGTGCGTGCACGTAGTCCCTGGAGCTGGAGTTGCAGGTGGTGATTAGCTGCCTGGTGTGGGTGCTGGGAAAGTCACTAACCCGCCTGCCACAATCTCCAGTGCTCACTATTCTTTCATACTTAGATATCTGGGGCCTGATGTTGTCCTACTATGTATCTTAATAATGTGTTCTTATTACCATGTACAACGTCTATAAATGTAGATACCATCAAGCCATGATAACATGTGGTAAGCTACTGACCCCCCATGTCTCTGAAGGTTGGTGCCCTATAGCTACCCTTTTGAAATAATCACCAAAACTAAGATACCAGCCCAGAGGGCATGAAATATCTTTACTTTAATATATGTACTAAACTGCCTTCTAAAACTTCTAAAGCAGATTGTGCCATATGGGAGGCTGACGCCAGGGCCAGGAGGAAAGGGGCATACATTTCCCCTGCAGTAACTATATTTTGTGTAAGTCTAGCCATGCCCTCAACAAACGTGGGGTCTAGCTATCTCCTGAGGGCTGGGTTTATGAACTGAGCTTGAGGGGCATATGGCACTGGAGGGGGGGTGCAAAGGACTCACCACTGTGTCATAGCACTAACGTGACACATCTCTGGCCATCAATGCCTCCATATTAGGCCCATCTTGGCTTCACAGTCTGCTGTGCATGGAACAATGGGAAAGAGAAGAGACAAAGACAGGGTAGGATGGGGGCAGCAAGACAGACTAATGGGGGAGGGGTCATGAAATCAGCACTCAGCTGCCATCCTGCCAAGCCCATTTTGCTAAACTGACCTGCTGGGGTGGAAGTGGGATCCCGGGGGACACAGTATCACCACGCAAGCACAGGTAAATATTGGCCTGCTTCAAGGGGGGAGATCTCACAATCAGGTACAACACTATTTCCAACACTACAGCACTTTGACCATAATATTCTTGAAATCGGACCAATTTAAGGTCAGTCACAATTAACATCGAAATGAAGAGCATTAAAGGTTTGCATATCTAATCAGCCAGAAGCTCTCACAATAATTTACAAGCCTAGCAGGCTGGCCCTTGCTTCAGTCTGCAGCACCCAGCCCCTCAGTTGCTGAGAGACCAAGCTGACGCAGTTTCTAACCATAGCAACCTCAGCTTCTTACAGACATGACGCTGACAGGAAAAGAGCAGCCGAGTCTGTAAGACATCACATGACCGTTGCCAGCCACGTGCCAGGGCCTGATGCGAGCCTGAGTCACGCCTCCTTTCAGAAAGGGTTTACTGCAGCTGTGGACCGCATGACAGGAGCCTGATGGGAACCACAGAGCCCAGGCGACAAAAGTGCCTTTGCCCACCCTCATTCCAGTCCAGAGGGGGTGCTACAACACTGAGGCCAACAGGTTCCTGTTCCAAGAAGCTAGCGAGCAAACTGACGCAGCCATTTATCAATCTTCATTGAGACAAAATAAAAGCCCTGGGACAGCTGGGCAGCCCTGCCAGGTCCGTTACAGGAGCACATTTAAAGGGTCTCGTCTGATGCTTATCGCATTCTAGGCACACTGTTCAGCAGGTCAGATAACTCGTTCTCCTCCTCCAGAAGCTGTTACAGAAGGAGATGCACCCGCAAGGGGCAGGCTCTTTCTTCCTCAGGTACCAGCACCCCAGGGGACAGTCTGAAATACAGATTAAGGCTCTCCCACAATACACTTGGCTTTGGATTTAGCCTCTTGCCTTGAAATGTGCCGAGAAAACAGGAGGCAGCTGTTTGGGGATTTGGGTTACCGGCATGGGACTGCCAGCTTCACAGTCACTGGGGTATCCTGGCCTTGGAGCAGTTTCCAAGTCAGAGCTAAGCAGTTAGGCAGAGCCCAGGGCTGCAGAGGTGGAGATTTCTAGGCCAAGAAAGATGGCAACTAGATTGATTCCCTCAACACACTGCACATGACAGTGCACATGAGCCAAGATTAAGTGTCAGTATATGATTGAACCACAAAGGCGGCATACAACCTAAGGGAGATCCTGTGCTGTGACAAATCTCACAGAAAGTTAACTCAGTGAGTGAGCAAGAGAGGCTGTCCACAAGCACAAATGCAACGTTTATTGATGGTTACAACAAACCGAAAGTAATCTTCAAGGGGTCTAGGAGAGGGCTCAGTCAGTGAAGTGCTTGTCATGGCATCAGGGCCCAAGTTTTGACCATTGTGCTGGAAAGACAAAGCCAGCTGGGCGCTGGGAGCTCACAGGCCAGCAGTCTGCTCTAATCAGGGAGCTTCAGAACCATGAGACAGACCCTGACATAGAAAACAAGGGCAACACATGAGGAATGACACAGAGGGTGACCTCTGGCTGCCACACGCACATTCACTAGTGAATGCATACAGAGGTTTGAGGAAAAGCAATAAAAAGTATCCCAATTGGAGCAGGGCATGGTAGTGTGTGCCTTTAATTGCAGCCCTTGGGAGGCAGAGGCAAGCAGACCTCTGTGAGTTCAAGACCAGACTGGTCTACAAAGGAAGTCCAGGACAGCCAGGGCTACACAAAGAATCCACGTCTCCAAAAACAAAACAAAACAAAACAAAACAAAAAATTTTAAAAGGGAGTATTTTGCTTCTTAGATCACAGCTGGCCAACATGTAGAGCAGCAATGTTGATGAAGGGGAGAAAGAGGCTTCAAGAAACCAAGGCCAATATTGATTGCCCCACACATCTTAACAGGCCAACACCCAAGTTCAAGAAACATGAAACTCTCCCCGCCCCCAAAGAACTATGAGTTCCAAAAGATTGGCACATGGGCATTCTGTAGTCATATAATGGAAAGGCAACATGAAAAATAAGAAGAGGGGCAATTAGCTCCGCAGTTAAGAAAACTGGCTGCTCTTGTAGAGGACCTTGATTCAATTCCCAGCACCCACATGGCAATTCACGACTGTGTATAACTCCAGTCCCTTACACTTTGATCTTACAGTGTACAACACTTTGCAACTTTCTGAATTATATGCTACACAACCCTGACACAGTAATCTAATGAGAGGACAATTTCAGATTCGTATCCCACAGATACAAATGCAAATCAGTTCCATATAGAAAGAATACGTCATGAGTCTCAGAGATGCATGACTCCTTTTTAAAACACATGTGTTAGCATGAAAAAAATAACAAGATATGACCAACAGCCAATTCAGCAGTGACAGAATTTAGCTGACTGTTGGCACTAGTCTCATCTGTGTGTAATCCTTTATCTAGGTTCACATCCTGAAGAGAAACTGACTTTTTCTCACTTAAAATCAGTAACAGGACAGGGTGGTCACTGCACTGCTCAACATCCAGTTGGGTTTCCTCCACACTGCATGAATGAAAGTAAAGAGATAAGATGTAGTATAAACTAGAAAGAAGCCAAAACCTTATTAAAAACCATGTTAAGGGTGGGACTGCTGAGGTGGCTCAGTGGCTAGGAGCACGGCTGCTCTTCCAGAGTACAGGGCTTTGTTCCCAGAGCCAACATGGTGGCTCCCAAGTCTCTGTAACTCAGTCCAAGAGGCTCTTACTCCTTCTGGTCTCCATGGGCACTGCATACACATGGTACTTACACATACACACGGGCAAACACTTGCACACGTAAAAATTGTTAAATGAATTAACAAATTCACATACAATTCAACCTTACAAGTGTACAATTCAATGGTTTAGTGAGTTGGAATGTGGACACCATCCCATCAGTCTGATGCATGTCCACTGCCCCCCAGATAAACCTCTCTACTCCCTGGCTGTCACTTATCTGTGTCTGGAAAATGACATTTTAAGATATTAGTTACAAAAGCAAAGAACATAACATTTAGATTCAAAACTGTAATAACCTAAAAATTCCAAGAGCCCCATTTCATTTTCTTGGTTTTTTTGTTTGTTGTTTAAAGCAAAGAGCTAGAACCCAGAGAAGTCAGCAGTGTGAGACTCCTGCCTAGAGTGAAGGCTGAGTAGTGGCCTAGTGTGTGCACTGCCCTGGGTTCAATCCCAGCACCATAAACAAGACAAGCCCATGAATTATTGGCCTAAAGAGAGACCAAACCAGGTACTGGAACAACCACATGCACAGCTGACTGATCCTCACTTTCAAAGGTGCTGTGATAAACAGAACAGAACAGAAACACCTCTACAATACCTCATCTCACGCTGCACACAAAACGCTGCCCAGGATGGAGCACAGATCTGAACACAGTAGCCCAAACTGTAATTCTTCCAAAGAAAACAGGATCTTTATGACCTCTGTTCATATAAGCTTCACAGGGCAAACACCTGTCATTTCTAACAACCATAGACTGGTTTACTCATTAAAAGGTACTATTAAAAAAACAAAACAAAACACTAATACAAAAAGAAAGCACATTTCCAACTGGAGGAGATTACTCCCGACAGAGATCCAGGTTGCGCAGAAGCAAAGGACACCTTATGAGTCAAAACAACAGGGCAGAGGCAGCAACACTCCCCACAAGGAAAGGAAAGGTGCTCACCAGCTGTTAACAGGGGCTGAGGAGTGAAGCCACAGGTGCAGCCAGTACATCCAGAATGCTGACAGGGTATGGATAAACCAGCCTGCTTTACCCACTTTGTTGATGGAGACAGAACACTGCACCTGCCTGGGACTATGGGCAGACACCCAGTCACCCAGGAGTGGCACATAATCGCCACTCCTCACTTTGGCGATTGGAAGGAAAGCCCGTATCCATTCAAAAAAGGAAGGAAGGAAAGAAGAGGGTTTTCTTTCTTTCTTTCTTTCTTTCTTTCTTTCTTTCTTTCTTTCAAAGAGGGTTTTCTTTCATGGAGCTCATTCCTAACAGCCCAAGTGTTACCAGAAAGAGTAAATTAGCAAACACTCAATGAGAGCTAGGAGGTGGCTCGCTGGATTAAAATGTCTGCCACGGAAATATGAGGACTAGTTCAGATCACTGGAACCCACATAAATGCCAGCGAGGCGTGGGGCCACCGGTAGAGGAGGGGAGCTCCATCCAAGCTACACTACTAGCTTAACAGAGAGCTCTACATTTAAATGAGCACTTACTGCCGTGATGAAGGAAGATGCCAACATCAACCTCAGGCCTCCTCATACACACGTGTACACACATGTGCACACAATTCAATACAATACTCCGTAACACTGAGAGTAGCTATTACAATATACAGACAACACGGTGAGTCTCAACAAAAGACGCTGCTGGGCCAAGGAAGTGAGTCTGCATGGCTTCTGTTGGCCAGGCATCCTATAAGCTGACAAAAGCTGCAACTATGTGACTTAAGGTCAGGCTAACTGGAAGAGGTGGTGGATATAGCAGACCTGTTAAAACTCTGCAACAGGACATTTACATATGGGGATTTCATTTTTTTTTTCTCAAATTACATTTAAAAACACATCCTAACAACTTCATGGGAAAGAGTCAGCAGCCATGCTGGGCTGGGATACCTGTTCACTCTGCGAGGGCATTTCTCTGGTTTAATGTCCAATTCATAGTGATAGATGTCAATTTTGGGGATGTCCATTTCAAAGAAATTGGCCTGCAGTTTGATTGTTCTCCCGGAGGTGCCGAAGTCCGGCCGAGGTGGAGGCTTGAAGGCATATCCTTGGATGGGTGATGTTGCCGGAGCAGGAGACGCGAGAACTGGAAAACAGTGGGCAGACAGCAGACTTAGACTGATCCCTCAGAATCATGGTGCACCCCAACTTTCCCATGCCCTTTGGATCTTGAGGCCCACACCTCTCCATGTGCTCCACTCTTGTTTCCCCCTCTGTTCACACACGCCTACCACCTCATGACATCCCTGTGTAGACACACCTCACCACAGGACCCCTTACCTACCAGGGGCAGGGGACATAGCAATGTGCCTGCCTCTGGCAGCCTGCGGGACAGCAACTGTGCCAAACCCTTCTTTTCACCCCCACTCTCAACCCCCATCCTCTTCTTGTTCTCCCAGATCACAAAGCCAGGCTTCCTCTGCTGGGGACTTCCATGTCTCACGTGGGCTCTGAGAGAGTTTGCACTGTGGCAACAGCTAGACGTTCTCCCCCAAGCTCCCATTCCACCAGTGTGGCTGAGTCCTACCCCTTCCCTCAGGAGGCTGCACTGCAGCCCACCTCCCCTTCCCTGCTCTTCTCCTTTGGCTACCACCCCTCTGGGTGCGTTCCCCAGCAGGGAGCCCATCTGATCATGCACAGCCCCAGCACAAGAACTCACGTCGGCTTTTTGGGGTCCCATCCCAGTTTCTAGGCCCCTGACCTTACTGTCATGTCGTACGCATCCTTCCTCTCCATTCACACAGCTCTGTGGTGCTCTAGCATCTGCCCACATGCTCAAGAACTCGGCCATTCACACTTCAGCTTTACCCAGTCGTCTCTAACCAGCTTCGCCCTCCGGCCAACGTCAGGCTGCACCGCCTCCCTCCCTCCCTCCTCTACTTCCATTTCCCTTTAGTCCCATCCCAGGGTCAGTCTGTCCAGCTGTGCAGCCATCCCAAAGTCTGAGAGGGTGCAACAGAAGCCAGACCCTGGGCTCCCCACCACTACCCAAGGACACTGGGGCTCAGACAAGGACTGAAATAGTTCAAGTCTCTAGGAAGCACCCTTAGCAACCGTCAGAGTCCTGGGTCCGGCAAGTCCAGCTTTCCTGATCCCAATGGCCTCACACACACATGCATGAGCATTGCTCCCCCACCCCCACCCCCAGCAGCATTCACAGCACCTGTGCAATTTTTGAGACAGGTCTTGCTGTGTGGTCCTCACTAGACAGAACAGGCTGGGCAACTTGCAGCTGTTCTCCCATCTCTGTCTCCTGAGTGCATGCACCAGGTACAAGCATTTACTGTGACACTGCTAACTACTTTGTAGCCATGGGAAAAGTGTCACATCAACTCCAATACCAGTAGAGGACAAATCACAAATTGTATTCAGGAGAAATACAACTGTGTGTTTGATTCAAGACCACTCTTTACTTTTCATTCAAATGTCCTGTTTCAAAAGACAAGCCGCCTGCATTTTTAAAACTCCATAATCCCTGTTAATACTCACTGGGAATAAACACTCCACCAAAAACAGATCGACAGCTGTCCCGGGAGTTCAGGGCTTGCTAAGGTGTCCCTGAGCTGAGCAGTCAGATCTCACCTCTACACTAATGTGACTTCAGAGATGACATGTTGACGGCTTTGAAAACAGGAACCTCTCTACCAGCCCCTCTTATTGCCCTAACATGGGGCAAGGCTGAAGACCAGGGGCATAAGAAAACTTTCCTCAAGCAGGTTTCACCTTTCTAGATGAACTTCACTCAGCAGGAGTAAGTCAGTTTATTTTCATTAACTCAATAGGACACTTGCCATCCTTCCCTCCACAGACCTTGCAGGGGACACAGGTGAGCTCAACAAAGCTGTCCCCTTCCCTGCAGACCAAACAGAAGACCAGTCAGCAGACCTGTGGTCCCTGCTTTCAGGCAGTCTCCACTGGTTCAAGGAGAGGAAGCTTAAAATACAGGATCAGTTAAACCAGCCAGGAAGCTGGACACACTCATGCATATGTGCCAATAATCACTCCTGGTTGGGCAGTCCCCACTTTACAAAGGAAATCTAAGGAGCACTCCTAGGGAGCAAAGAGCCCAGGATCCTCCCTCCAGTCACAGCTGAGTCCTCCTCATCAACCTGGCCAAAGCATGTTTACAGAGGTCCACTTCTCGGGTCACCTGAAAGCTCATCCCTGCGCAGCAGCCATGGGAACTGAGGAGAATCATCACCCAGCTGGCGATGCAGGCAGAATTAATAACGGGAACGGGCCTGAAGTACGATCTCAAGATGACTTCTGGGAAGAATGAAAATGCAGCCACTTCGTAGAAAACCATGTAGAATAAATAATCACATTTGGATCATGCACGTTCTCCGGCCTAGACCTCTTCCCAAGTACTGTAATCCCTCCTCTAAGACACCAGAGGCCTATTTTTATCCCTTCCAGGGAGCCTCAAGTACACACTGCCAAACAAGCAGGAGTTTCAGACCCAAAGCCCTGGAGAGGAGCTGGCTCCGCATGAGCACAGAGCTCCAAGAGAAGGGAGCAGATCAGGGGAGCACCTAAGCTTGTGAGGTGTAGGCTCTGGACCTGACAGGTAATGTACCAAGATGGAAGAGGCAAGCAGGAGGCACACACACACATACACACACACACTCTCATACTCCTCCAGTCTGACACTGATGCTACCTAGATAAATACATGAGGGAAAGCACCAAAGACTCCCTGGTGTGTTGGCCCTGCCCTCTCTATCCTCCAAGCAGTCTCCAGAAGCCTGCTGTCCCCTCCGCCAACCCCAGGCAACACCCAGACACACTACTCTGGCAACCAGTCTCCTAGGCTTGTTCTGAATGTTTCCAGTTCTGTCTTGTCAGGAAATCTCTGGGACCAGGAAGGCAAACCCCATCTTTCACCTAGAAGTTCACAGACCCTCAGGACTGAAAAGGACCTTGGTGGCCGGGGAGGGTGGGTGCCACCTTCAAGTTAGACATTGCTTACTGGAGAGGGTTCCCTGGCAGGGAGACTCCCAGGGCCCAATCCCAGCATGGTGCCAGGAACAGCGCAGGCGCCCAGTGTTTGCCGACTCGCTGATCACTTAGCACATTTGTTTTAGAGCTCCATTTTTAGAGCTCCATCACAAACAGCGAAAGGGAAACACAGAGAATGAGTAATCGACTTCCTGTATGAGCAACTGGGTCCAGGAGACCAAGAGATTTGGTGTTTATGACAGATGCCAGAAAAGGCGCCTGTGAACAAGCCTGCCGCAGTACAGGATGGCCTCAAAGTCCAGGGCATCAGAGATTCCCCACTAGCAAGGCGCTGGAAGGCAGAGGATGCTGAGCCCTACCCCTCCCACACCTTCCAGCAGCACCCTCAGTGCGTGGTCGCACAGCCTCCCTTTAAAGGATGACACTGCACTCCGGAAACACTTGCTTCCGTGCTCAGTTCAAGCACAAGCACCAACCCTAAACAAAGGAGTGTGAAATAGTGGGGAAGAGTGAGTCCTGGGAGCAACTGACAGGACACCTACATGAGGCCTGGAATGCCTTGAATCCCCAGCACAGATCTGGTTCAAGCCACCACATCAGTGCCAGAAAGGCCTCAGCCTCCCACATCATGACTGACTAGCAGGAAGGGGGTGGGGGATGGGAGGCACACACCATGTTCCCAGGGGCGCGCAGCAGGTAGGTGGTGGCAGCCTAATGGGCCTACTTCATTGATGTTTCTATCTGCCCTCAGGCACCTAAGGCAGGGTCCTAAAGAAACCCTGTGGCTCAACCCTGACGGCCCAGGTTCCACGACACTGCCCACTCCTTGCAGTGGGACAAGCACTGGATGACAACGTTGAACATCATCTACAACCCAGACCAGGGCTGTGTAGTAAACATTTCCAGGGAGAACTTGCTTCCTGAGGGGTGTGGGGCAGCCCTGAATAGAAGGCCCAGCCCACTCCTCCAGGGCAGGCAGTCAGGAAGGGGGTGGTAGACAGACTGTCCCTGCCCAGGGAGCCCAGCTGCAGGATGGTGACCTGTGCTTGGCCACAAACCACTACCAAGGAAGGTCATGGTGCCTTCTGGAAAAACGTACGCTCTCTCCTCTTATAGGCCCAGGAACAGTGGGACCTGGATGTCCTGCACCCTGCTTTTCACTTGGCCCCTCTGCGCAGGCCCTCACTCTTGAGTGTTCTCAGGCAAGACTGTGTGTGTGTCTGTGTGAGCGTCTGTCTGTCTGTCTGTATGTGCGCGCGTGCGTGCATGCGTGCGTGTGTGTATGTATGTGCCTCAGTGTGTGTGCCTCTGTGTGTGTGTGCGTGTGTGTCTGTGTGAGCGTCTGTCTGTCTGTCTGTCTGTCTGTGGGTCTGTGTGTGTGCGTGCGCGTGCATGTGTGTATGTGTGTGCCTCAGTGTGTGTGTGTGCCTGTGTGAGCGTCTGTCTGTGTGTCTGTGTGTGTGCGCCTCAGTGTGTGTGTGCATGTGTGTCTGTGTGCGCCTGTGTGTGTGCGCGTGAGCCTGTGTGTCTGTGTGAGCATCTATCTATGTGTGTGTGCACGTGTGTGCGCGCGTGTGTGTTGGGGAGGCACTGAGTAAAGGGGCCTACTCCTCTATTCACAGAGGAGATGGAACAGTCATTATTGTCATATACTTTAGTCTCTTCAACCTTTATAATAAAAAATTACAGAAGACAGAGCAAGGTAGACAAATAAAATGTCAGAGAATGTCAGCACTCAAGACAATCCCTGTAAGACAAGCCTCTAAGTACACACGCCCCAGCTAGACCTGACATCATTTTTTCACCCTCTTCCTTCCTTTAACGTTACACTATGCCCACGGTCTCCAAACCTCCTCCGTGCTTTCCAAACTCCCTCTGGACCACACAGAGACTAGGCTGACGCCCCTGAGAGAACACACCTGTCCCTCTATCCTGAGACAGAAGCTAGGACCCACAGTGGGGGCTTGGAAAGCAGTGTCCCTCAGTGCTGCCCTGCCCCTCCAGACACCCATGCCCTTCTCCTCAGGCTGTGGCCTCTAGTCTACAGCTTCTCAGATCTGAGACAGTCACCTCAGGCACATCACAGCTTGGAAGTCTACCCAAGCCATCCCTGCAGATGACATCTTCTGGTACCTAGAATGCCACGGACAAAGCACTTGATAGGAGCCAGAGGCTATGTGCACTGTGGGTCCCCTCAAGGCCACCCTCACCCCAGCATGTCACTTTCTACATTGCAAACTGCACATACAATTCTGAGACTCCTTTCTTTTGTTTTAGATGGTCTCAAGCAGCCCTGGTTGGCTTAAACCTGCTATGTTAAATTCCTGATCTCCCTGCCCCCACCTCTCCAATGCTAGGATTGCAGATGTACACCGCCACATTTATACAGTGCTAGGTGGTTAATCCCAGGACCTTCCACATGCCTAATGGGTCTACCGAGTTATGTTACAGCCCAGCATTCTGACCGTCTCTCCCTTAGGATGAAGGCTACACCCAAAACCTGGCACCTCAGGTCATTTCAGGAAGGCTTAGCCCTGTCTGTCCCAGAACCTCTCCAAACAACACCAGATGGCCCGAGGCCAGCCCCCCTTACTAGCACTGTGGTGAGCTTCCTGCCATACGTGGGACTTTCCAGTTACATGTGAAGAAGTCCCTTTTTTGTATTACATATTAGATTTGGTATTTTGATGGCTTTAGTTCAGTGTGACTACTTTGATCTATCAACCGATATATTTTCTTTCATCCATGAAAACCATTATTCTAGAAAAAATTCCCACACAAACGTCACCAGGCTGACAAGGGAACTCGTGACCTGATGAAAGTGTGAGAACCAGCTTCCCCGGGGCTCGGGGGCCAGTGTGGCCTCATCTCTAAAGGCAGAAGCTGATTCCTGGCTCCTAAATACATCAAACTTGCCCTCACTGGCTACGGGGGATAGGCAGGTCAACCATTCCTCTCTAGGGGCCGTTCAGGGACTGCAGTGCCTGCCCTCCTGAGGTAGGAACGGCAGCGAGGTCAGACCAGCACCCTGCAGACATGGTAGGGCCTCTGCCGTCTCCATGGCTGCAACAATGTGCGTCAGTTCATCATTTACCGCTGCCATGGCAACCAGCCTCTCCTGCGGCTGCTCATCATGCAGGCTGCTGGTGCGGGCAGTCTCAAGTTTGAGTTAGGAGGCTGCTGTCCTGAGGCCTGACGATGGCGCCTGCACATGTCATCCCAGCATGTCCACACAGGGCTATCATGTAGCCCTGGGATGTGACCTGACATTAGGCATTGCAAGGCAGAAGGATTACAAGATGTCCCCATATACAAGTACCATGGACCACATGGAAACCATTCTGGGAAATGTGCAAGCAGATAGGTGTGACTGTCCACAGAGATTTTCTGTAGAACAGGGGCACATTCTCACAAAACCGGGACACAAGAGTCTCCACACTGAGAAAGGAAGATCATGAGT
This sequence comes from Acomys minous, assembly GCF_964271855.1. Lineage (NCBI taxonomy): Eukaryota > Metazoa > Chordata > Mammalia > Rodentia > Muridae > Acomys > Acomys minous. Next base: position 53,069,390 of record NC_140493.1, read on the forward strand.
TCGATAGAGGCCAGCCTGTGCTACACAGGAAGACACTTCTCAACAAATAACTAGGAGAAAGAAAAAGAAAAGAAGAAGAAAAAAAAAACCCACACACAAATGAACAACTATTCAAGGACCCGAGCAATGGCTCGATAGCTTGATGGCTAAATGGCTAAGAGCATTAGCTGATCCTGATCTTCCAGAGGACCCAGGTTCAAGTCCCAGCACCAACATGGGGCAGCTCACAAACCTCCACAATTCCAATTTCAGGGGATCTGACGTTCTCTTCTGGCCTCCAGGGGCACTTGCACACACCCACAGGTATGAATAAAAATATGCCTTTTACCCAACATTCAACCTGCTCAGCTATGCAGAAGACAACTCCTGCAAGCCCTCCCTCACAGCAGGCTTTCAGTAAGTGCCTCCTGTGTAGCTAGTACACATCTTGCCGCTCCTGTGCCAGCTGAGGAACATGTCCTTGACCACAGGGGTCATGTGACAAATCACATGGAGCAGGAAGTCACCTTGGAAACTAGAAAGAGAACATTCCTTGCTTACGTAGCCCATAGAGACATAAGGGTCTACCACACCAGGTCTGAGGGACTCAGTGGGAGGGGAAGAAAAGGGAACCACAATAGGACAGTAACTACCCTCCCCAGAGGCTGCTTCCTGTCACCACCCACCTGACAAAAGCATTCCTGCCATGACATCTAAGTATGAGTTATATGACCTTTAAACAGAACAAAGGTTTCATGATGACTTCACTCCTGGGTGACTTAAGTGTTCCTTACAAGGGGAAGTGGGGGTGGGGGTTGCTGCCAGTAAAGCGCTTGCCATAAGAGCATGGGGACCTGAGCTCAGAGCCCAGCACCCATTTACAAAGCCACTTGAAGGGCCAAGAGACAGGTCTCTGGAGCTAGTCAGCCAACTGGTAAGCTCCAGGTTTAGAGAGAAGCACTGTTTTTAATCCTATTCTGATCTACCCAATGGACAGGACTTTCTCCACAGTTATGTGGAGAGCGGGGACTGACTCTGACATGAACTCTGGTGCCCCATATTTGACCACATCCTCTTGGTGGGGAGGCCTGGTGGCACTCAAAGAAAGAATAAGCAGGCTACCAAGACAGACTTGTTGCCTAAAACCATATAGTGGGGAGGAGGTCCCCCTCGGTCATAGACCTAGGGGAGGGGAATAGGGTGAAAGCGGGAGGGAAGGAGGAACGGGAGGATACAAGTGATAGGATAACAATTGAGTTGTAATCTGAATTAATAAAAAAAGAATATATGTATATGCGTGTGCATATATATGCACGCACACACGTGCATGCACACGTGCACACACACACAACAGAGAACAATTGAGAGAGACATCTGATGTCAACCTCTGGTCTCAACATGTATACATACACACAGACACATGTGTATATATGTGTGCACGGCGCGCGCGTGCACACACACACACACGCACACTCTCTCCTTATGAAAATCTCAGCCAGGGGTGGTGGCACACGCCTTTAATCCCAGCACTTGGGAGGCAGAAGCAGGTAGCCTGGTCCACAAAGCTAGTCCAGATAGCCAGGGCTGTTACACAGAGAAACCCTGTCTGGGGGGAGGGGGAAGGAAAGAAAAAGAGAAAGAGGGAGAGGGAAAGAGAGAGGGAGAGGGAGGGGGAGGGGGAAGAAAGAAAGAAGGAAAGACAGAGAAAGAAAAGAACATCTCAACTACACACAGTAGCTTAAGCCAATGACAAGCCAGCTGTGTTGGCGACAGCCTATACTCCAGCACTAGGAAAGCTGAAGCAAATGTGCTACACTGTTTCATTCTAGGTTAAGAGTAAGTCTGTCTCAAACAAACAAAAACAAAAGGCCTAGTTCTGAAGACAAGCAAGCCCAGGGCTCTCCCTCCAGGACTCAGCCGGAGGCATCCACGGAGGGAAGATCGGAACATTTCAAGCCCTGTCTCTCAAAGCCAGTGCTGTTGAAGGCACATACCTCTTTGTCTAGTACTCTGTGCTCATGTGAACGCTGGCCAGATATTATGAATGAGAAGAATGTGACACAAACAGCCAGGGAATCCGAGTACCCATGTCACACCCTGGGCCATACCATGCCGGACACCAGCCCCTCTCTGCCATAGTCAGCTCCCCAGGGTTGGGTGCCCAGTCAGGCTTCTTGGCTAGACAATAGTTAGACAGGGCTGTCCAGGCCAGAGCTGGGCAGTGCAGGCTCCTGAACAGAGTGGAATCGACAGCCTGCAGGAGCACAGGCTGGCAGTGGGTTCTGCTAAAAAGGTGCTTTTTGAAGACTCAGGATACACGGTTGACAATCCTCCTATCGTGCATAGAGCCACATGCCACCCACGCTGACAGAGCTGCATTAAACACAGTCACAGTCTTTTTGGACAAGCAAGGGCTGCCTGGAGTGTGTACCAAGACCAGAGTCAGGGCCATCTGCTCCTTAGCTGGAAAGAGAATGTGAGTACCTTGCACTATCAGCACAACCAGTGAAGAACAACTGTCAGGCAAGACTCTGGTAACCAGTAACCAACCACCGACAAAACAAACTGCAAGGCCAGCCCTGCTCCAGAGGAGGCTTTCAACACAGGAACACACGCTCACGTCTGCCTCGCATCTGGCTCAAAGAGTTGCGGCCAAGTACAGCTTGGACGGGTACTGTGCTTGTGGTCAGATACCTCCCACCTCAGTTCTGACTCCTACAGCTTGGCAAACTCCACTGTAAGCTGAGCAAGCATGCAAGGATATGAGGAGGGGAGAGAGAAAAGCCAGAGCAGGAAGGGAGGGGCCTCCGGCCTTCCATGTCCCGGCTCCCAGACCGAAGATGTGGCTGAGGCAGTCCTGACCCTAGTTTGGGCACTGATGCACGATTCCTGGTGTGCCTTAGAATGGGACGGTTGTTTGGGGCCATGGCGGAATTTAAATGTTCCAGAGCACACAACTCTTGGAGACACATAACCAGGAATTCTGGCTATTACCTAACGTCCCGATCCATCTCCTGTTCCACCGCCAGGCCCTTCAGTGAGGCCCTTTCTCCTGTGTAGTGTCTTCAGAGGATACCCCTGGGCCACAAGAGTAAACAAAGGCAGGGACCCTTCTCTAACCTGTCACCTCTGAAAGCCATGATGCTGCCTGGGAGTTTTCCTTCTGGGACTCCTCTATTGTCATCATAGTTACTTTGGGTGACACAGGAAGTGAGGCCCTAGGAGGTGAACGCAAAGGGGAGTTGACACTCCTCAGTGTGAAGGTGCTTGGTAAGGAAAGCCCAGGGCTTCTCAGAGGAGCCATTACTACAACGGCTCATGTGGCACTTTTGGTTTAATGAGTATTCTGCTAAATATATTTTGACCTTATTTCAGCAAGTGATATTATGTGCTATGTGAGTGCAGGACGCACACAGCAGCTTAAGGTTGGCTAGGACAGTAACACTCCACACATAGCTCCAACCGCCCACTTTCCTCTCAAACTGAAACAGGTGATTTACAGTGGGTTTTTAAAATTTGTGTGTGTGTGTTTCAGTATGAAATTCCAAGCATCACCCTCTTTGAGAAATAGCCCCCCGGGGCTGGAGAGATGGCTCAGTGGTTAAGAGCACGGCCTGCTCTTCCAAAGGACCCGGGTTCAATTCCCAGCACCCACATAGCAGCTCACAACTGTCTGTAACTCCAAGATCTGACACTCTCATACTAAGGCACATAAAAATTAAAATTAAATATTTTTTAAAGCAAGAAATAGCCCCCAAACTCACCTCAAAAGTGGTTTTTGTGAAGTAAACTCTGAACTGTTCCCTCAAAAGTTAGAGGGACAGCCTCATGTCCAGCAACTCTTCCCCCTGCGTTATTTAAAATACCACACTAAACACAAGAGCTGTTCAAAAGCTAGCTATGAAGCCAGATCCCCAAGGCTGCATGCACCCAGTCACTACAACTGCCACAAGGTCGCCCAGCTGCTCTGAGCACCTGTTAAACGCTGTCCCAGTGAGCCTTGGGGTAAGTTGAGGAAGCTGAGCAGAACACCTTACTTACTCTGGCTTTCCCTGGGTCCTGAGTCAGCATACTTTATGGTCCTAGCATCTGCCTCTTGCTAGACTAAGCATCTTGGCTGACCGTGGATGCCAACTGTGGGCTGGCTAAATAAATGAAAGCATAGCTCTACCAATGGCATATCAGTAAAGTCATTTTTATTGATTTATAATTCAATGTTTCCTTTCTCAGGGAGAAGCCCAAGCCCCCTTGGGGGCTGGTTCTTCAACAGGGTCAGCATCTTCTCAGGTAAGGCACCTGACGTGCTCTTAACCACTGAGCCATCTCCAGCCCCAATTAAGAACATTCATCAGCTGAGCAGTGGTGGTGCATGCCTTTAATCCCAGCACTTAGGAGGCCGAGGCAGGTTGACCTCAGAGTTTGAGGCCAGCCTGGTCTACAAAGAGGAGTTCCCGGATAGCGAGGGCTACACAGAGAAACCCTGTTTTGAAATACGAAAGAAAGAAAGACCAAAACAAAACAAAAACAAAAACTACCCACAAAGTACTTTTAAGTGCCCAGGACCACGAGGCACTGTGAACTATCGCAGCCTTCACAGTCATGAAGGAAAATGGGTCAGCAGACAATGCCCTATGCAAAGAACCATTCCTATCCTTGGTAACTGACGTTTTAAAAAATGACCCGACATGACAGCTGTAATTACAAAGGGCAGCTCAGGCTGGGTGTGGGGTGCATACTTACAACCCCAGCACCTGGGAAGCAGAGGCAGGAAGATCAAGGTCACACTTGGCTACCTAGCAAGACTTGTTCTCAACAAACCATGAAAAAGAAAACAAAACAAAACAAAAAAGGCCACAAAGGCAAATGCGAGCAGACCCAAGGCTGTCAAAGCTGCTGAGAGCAGCCACTGCTCCCTTCACAAAAAGAGGACCTAAAATAAGTCCAACTCGAGGTCCACGGTGGGTCGGCTGCACTCTGCATGTTCCCAGCTTGGGACACAGCTAATGTCCTTCATAGTTACACAGTCCTGGGGAGATCTCGGTGTGTTCCAGTCCCTGAGACCCCGTCCAGCTAGGGTCCTGTTCTTCCACCCAAAGCCAGCAATCCCGCCATTCAAAACAAGTCCAAGTCCCTGATCTGGGGGCTTGTATCGTGGTTAGGGGGTTCACAACGGATCTGTACCTACAGCTTTGGTGTTATCCGCACAGCTCCACCCACTGCGGCTGCTTGGCCAGGGTCTACTTTTCACCTGAGCGCCTCCATCTGGCATGTACAGGGACTCCTTGCCAAGCTGCGTCCTACACGCACGGTGTTCAATCACTCTGAGGAGGAAAGGAGAGCACCTCTCCGTTTTGACACACTTCTCGTTAGAAGCCCGAAGGGGCTGCCTCCATGCTGGCGGCCCAGCGCTGCTCAGGCTTGCTGAATTGCAGAGTCCACAGGGCAATAGCAGTGTGATCTTGTTTGCAGCGGCACACCTATCCTGCTAAGGAGAGTGCTACTTAGTGAACTTTCACCTGAGGAGAGTACTGTCCGGCCACCTTTCACTTGTGCTCTATCTGCACATGTGCCAGCATCAAGAGTAACCAATAATGGCCGTTTACCAGGGCCTGTCACCACTTGTTTCCTAGCCTGAGCCGAGGAGGGAGACAGAGGCCTCAAACCTGAATCTCTAACAGCCATGAATAAATAAATCATCCATCAGATCCACTAACTGGCTCGCTTAAGTCGGCTTTGTCCTTATGGTCTGTGAGACCAGGTACGTTTTAAGAGAAAAAAAAATCAGGGGTGCCAGGTGTGGTGGTGCACACCTTTAATCCCAGGACTCAGCACTCAAGGGGCAGAGACAGGCGATCACTGTGAGTTCGAGGCCAGCTTGGTAAACAAAGCAAGTCCAGGACAGGCAAGGCTACAGAGAAAAAACCCTGTCTTGGAAAAACAAAACAAAAACAAAGCATCAGGGGAAATGTTACACCAGGAATGGCCAGGTGTGAGGCTGAAGCTGCACTGTGGCAGAGCACCTGAGCAGTATGTGGGAGGCCCAGAAGGAAGAGAAAGCAAAGGTGGCCCCTCCCCCGCGTTTCAGCTCCACCCCATGGGACTGCGGCCAAGTCTTGGCCCTCTGCCTGTCTTGGAAAGAATGAATGTCATATTTTCCGTTGAGGCAGCAGAACCTATGAGCATCTTCTACTAAGCTACTCCACACAGGTCCCTACTCAAGCCAAGGTATCACCTGCCACCCAGGAGAGCTGGCAAACGGCCCTTCTGTCGGGGACTCTTGGCAGACAGCAGTGCCAGCCAGTGCCCAGGCTGCAGGGCTCACGCTGTCCTCTGGTCACTCGTCCACCTCAGAACTCATCATTCTGCATAATCTAACACAAAAAGGAGAGGTGGAGAGGGGTGGGACCTGGCAGCCGGAAGTGGGCAAGTGACCCCCAAAGCAATAGGACACTGACAATGACATCTCAAACCCCCACTTACTTTGATGGGAGGAGGGTTGAACCAGGACAGAAAATCCTGGCCAGCTGATGGGGCCACTGCAGGATCTACCACAGATAAAGGTGCACCAGGAGCCAGGGGCTGGGCTCGTCTGCCTCCCTGCCTCCTAGGACACCTCAGAGAGGCCCTGCTGAAGCTGGCCTGCTTGCTGTCCTGTCTTCCATCTGGTTTTACCAGATGTAACTCGTACCTCCTTGTTTCGTGCCAGGCCAGATATATAGTAAAGGTCCTGGTTAGAACAGTGGTGGGTCCACAAAGCTCCTAGTGTGTGGCCGCACAGCCACCTGCTCAGCTGCTGATCTCCAGTGCACTCCTTCTATCCCTCTGTGCCCTGCGGCACTGACCTCCTGAGCCCGCCTGTACCGCATGGAACAGCCTCTTGTGGGTAACTGAGGCAGCTGCCATCTTAGAGCCCTCTGGTACCCAGAGCTTCTGCACACCATACCCACTCCTGACATGGTGACCGTCATGTGTGACCAACAGCAGGCTCCCATGACCTGGGTCCTCCTGTGCACCCTCTTCTGCTGTGCTCAACTTGAGAAGTGGCCCGCACACCCCTCCCAGTCCATGCTTCGTGCACCCCCATCAGTGAATACGCCTGTCTGCCTTCCCGTTACACCCGAGCCCAGCTAAGCAGGGTGGTTTCTCAGCTTGCTGCCACCTGAGGCTGCCATAAGCATGCTCACATCATGCAGAAGGCAGATTAGTAAGAACCTGCTCAGAGGGAGCCGCCTGTTGGCATCCACAATAGTGTCTTGCAAGGCCAAGCCATTGCCTAAAAGACAAATTCACTAATGGCCACCGTGGTCTGGGTGCACTGACCTTGCACTGAACATGGATGGGGCCTCCTGTCTCCTGATCCACTCCTGCCCTCCCAGCCCCTGACGCAAGCAGAGGTCTCTTGCAGTGCAGCGCTTCAGTGGAAGCCTCAGGACAGCCATGGCATCTGGCACAGCCAGGACCCTTTCCAGGCACTTGTCTCCTCCTGCTTCTCCTACCTCTGTCCTCACAACCCAGAATCTGCAGGGCTGGGCCCCTCCAGGCCGCTCTGCCTCAGTATCGCTGAGACCCTGTCCGGGCACCTGCTTTCCATGCTCCACAGACTCTGATCACCCTGGGCCTAGCTCCCTCACCTCTCTCAGTGGCCTGCTCTGTGCTCCCGCTGGGGGGCCCGGCCAACCCCTGAGTGGCATCTACACTGGCTAGCTCCAAGTCCTACCGCCCACTCCCCAAACAGGCAGGGTGTCGTGGCTACTCTAAGTCTGTGTCACTGAGTCACCAAGACCCCATGATAAACTCCTCGCCCACTCTGTATGTGTCATGGGGCCACTACTGGGGCCAAAATATAGGCACCATCACTGGCTCTTCCATTTTGTCTTCCACACTTAAAATGTCAAATTGAGTCTACAGTGTGTTGAATGTATTCAAGTTCCTCTTAGTGATTAGGATCTAGGTGGGCAGACGGCCAGCTCTGGAGAACAACAGCATGGACACACTTGCACCCCTTTTCTCTCCAGGCTTAGGGTGCTGCAGTTGAAACTGTGGGCAGCTACAGGGCTGGGTGTGTGGCTCCGTCAGTAGAGTGCTTGCCTAACATGCACAAAGCCCTGGATTCAACACGTAGTACCAAAAGAAAACAAGAGTGATGCTGCACAAAGCGTGGGCTGCCACACCATTTCAGCTGGGTCGGTGTCAGAGTGGCTGCATCCCCTCTCACCTGTGCCCCCGCTTCTAGAACACACCAGAGCCCCAGCAGCACTGTCCAGGGTCCTGTGAGCCAGGGTGGATGCTACAGCACTTGACAAGTGCAGTGTCTTGTGTTAGGAGCTCTTCAACTACAAGTCTCACGTTTGTCTTAAACCACAATAGACAGAATCACCACCTTCACACTTGTAAGTTGGAGTACACCCAGAAGAGTGAGACACACATCCATGATAGTCCTTTCAGACAACATTCAGAATGTTCTTCCTACCAAAAATAAATAACAAATTTGAAAATCATACCAACCAGCCAGGTGCAGTGACGCACACCTGTAATCCCATCACGTAAGGAGACGAGGGAGGGCGGGGCTCTGTGGGTTCCAGGCCAGCCTGGTGCTTTGTCCTGAGGAGTGAAAGTTCCCTCACAGGCACCTCCCACCTTCAAAACACAAACACACACACACACACACACACACACACACACACACACACCCCTGTACTGTAGCTCCAGAGACTTCACTTTAATTCCCCAGGTTGGACCGAATACAACCCCAGAGGAGCTTCTTAAAAGCAAATTTAACAAGTGACAGAAAACAGAAAATGTCCCCAATTTGTCCCACCAGCTACTTAAAACGGCACTTCTAAACACTGGCATCCTATAGAGGGGAATTTTTTTTTCCTAGTCAGAATAATTAATTAGGGAGTAAATTGTTGGAATCAAGCAGATACAATCCACAGGATGGTTTGGCTTCTTTAATTGATTCCTTCCTGAGGACAGACGGCTTGCAATTTAAAATACATTAAAACTGTTCCCTCGTTCTCTGGAATACTAAAAAAACAACAGTCCTAAATGCAGGTGGCTTTGGTTCTGGACTGTGCCAGAAACAGGGCCTGACTGCTGTCTTTTAGAGGACTCTGTTATGGAGTTCCCACAATAGGCTCTAGCATGGACACATCTTTTTTAATAAATTCATTCTCACAATTTCATACATGAGTACCATATTTAAACCATTTCTATCACACCCTCTTCCCACTCCAACTCCTAAAATTCACTTCTTCAATTCATTCACTTCTCTCTCTCTCTCTCTCTCTCTCTCTCTCTCTCTCTCTCTCTCTCTCTCTCTCTCACACACACACACACACACACACACACACCCTGCTGAGCCCATTTACTATTGCTTGCACATATGTGTGTTTAGGCCTGACCACCTAGGTTTAGATACTCTATGGGGGTCCTGTCCCCCTTTCTCAGCAGTCATGAGTGGCCTGTAGTTCCTCATCATCTCGACGTGGGCCTTGTGAGCTCTCCAGGTGCACACTGTGATGGCGTCTATCTCACACCAGCCTGTAGCAAGTAGGCTCTCCACTTTTGGCCAGCCAAGAGAAATGACTGGGACACTGCGGCTGTATTTAACATAAGGAAGAATCCCAAAGTCACCAAGAAGCCAGTTGGCTACAAGCACACCTCACAGTGAAAAGCCCGATACCTTCCATGCCAGAGATGGGCTGTTTGGAGGCAGAGTGATGGAGCGGCCTCCTTACCATTATTCATAGAAATTTACCACCTTAGCCACATTCAGATACTGTGTGTGCATCACTTACCTCCTTAATCCCAGACACTTTCATCACCCCCAAAAGATACCATGAACCCACTGGGTACTCTCTTGTAGTCCTTCGTAATCCTATCCCTCTACACCTGTCCCCATGGCTCTGCCTGCCCTGGCCACTTTCAGTAAGAGGAACCACAAGGACATGCCATTTCCTAGCCTCTTCACTCTGCACTTGAGAAGCACACCCATACTGTCTATGTTGGAGCTTCAGAGCCCTGGGCATCACCCCTTCCAAACTAAGGTGACTTCCACATCCCTTAGGGACTAGTGATAGAAAGCACTTGCTTTAAAAAAAAAAAAAAAAAGAAGCAAGCAAGTGCTTCAGGTACTGTCCTAGAACTCTATCTTCAAGGAAGGCGAGTACTGACTCCACTGGTGAGGCTGAGCCAAGTGAGGGGGAGGGGGAGGGGGAGGGGGAAGGAGAGAGACAGAGAGGGGGGGGGAGGGAGAGAGAGAGCGCGCGTGCGAGCGCGCACACCTTAATCCCAGCACTCAAGAGGCAGAGGTAGATGAGTTTGGGGCCAGCACCATCTATAAAGTGAGTCCAGGACAGAATAGGCTACACAGAAAAACATTGTCTCAAAAGCAAAAAACAAAATAAAACACCTTACAAAATAAAGAGAGGTAGAAGTGGGACAGAGAGGCTCATAACTGCACCCCCAACGTCAATCCCAGTGGCCTTTGGGCTGCGTCATGGAGAGCAAGGGGAGATGAAGACCGGGCAGAGTGGGCAGTGGGAAGAGGGAAGATTAATCTTCACTGTCATTGTGCCTAGATTTGGAATCATCTAGGAGACACATCTCTGGATGCATCTGAGGATGCGCAGAGAGGAAGTACTAAGGAAGAGAGACCATGTCGAATGCAGGTGACACTATCCCATAGGCCAGCATCCCAGAAACAATACAAAGCGTCTCCCTGTTTCCTGACTGCAGGTGTGAGGTGAGCCGCTGCGCAGGCTCCTGGCCCCATGCCTCACCTGGATGGAATATACTCTCAAATCACAAGCCAAAATAAATCTAAGCTACTGTTATCTAGTTATTTCATCACAGCCAAAAGGAAACTACCCAACACAGGGCACTCTCCACTACCCACAAAACACTTGACTCACTCCGGTCACCAGCAGCAAGGGAAGGGTCATCTCTAGAGTGCCCACCAGGAAGTGAGTGTGAGCTGAGACAGCCATCTGCACCACCTGCTCAAGTTAAAATGGAGGCTTTCCTCATGACGCCACGGCTCTTAGCAGCTTCTCTGCAGTTCGCCAAAGCTGCCTGAGGGCCACAGGAAGTCAACAGACAAGGGCAGATGTGTGCACAATTCCTACCCAACTCTCTTGTCACAAACAGGGCAGAGATCGGCAGCCCTGGGGTGTGGGCGGCATATCTCCTCTCACTTGGAGGCACAGTGGGGAGCAGGAGACCGGAACATAGAGTGATGGCCCTTGGCAGGCCCTCCACACACTCAGCCTGCGCAGCAGGAGAGACTTCAAATCAGGAAACAGCTTAACTACAGGACACAATTCTAGAACACTTTGGGATCTCTCTCTCTCTCTCTCTCTCTCTCTCTCTCTCTCTCTCTCTCTCTCTCTCTCTCTCTCACACACACACACACACACACACACACACACACACACACACACCATTCTGGAGAGGGTAACATCTAAACTTAAAATGCTTCTAATTCAGCAGGTCCATGGCCAGTGACCCCAACAACTCCCCACGATGTAAATACAGAGGTCAGGCCATGTTGTTGTCAGTACTGAAGACTGTAAAGCTGCCAAGGAGTGGACACATAGGCAGGTGAGGCTACCCTGAATCTTCAGCCATTAGGACTTCAGACACCATGAAGAAAGCAAGCTCACCTTCAAATGTCCAGAGCCCATGGGCTGCAGATATGGCTCAGAGGCTAAGAGCACTGGCTGCTCTTCCAAAGGTCCTGAGTTCAATTCCCAGCAACCACATGGTGGCTCACAACCATCTATAATGAAGTCTGGTTCCCTCTTCTGGTGAACACATGCAGTCAGAACACTATATACACAACAAGTAAATCTTTTTTAAAAATGTCCAGAGCCCCATAGATACACCCATGTTAACAAATAAACGCCCCAGTAATCGGAGTGCATTACTTCTTGAGTCGTAGGCCAATGAGTCACATGGACATGCAACAGCCCCCTCCTGCCTGAAACACTAGAGGCTGTTACCATTGCTCCTGGTGCACAAGTCACAGAACATGAGACACCAGGCTGTTACTCACCTGGAAACTTCATTCCTATTGGCTAGTGTTCACGGTGCTACAAGATGCTAAGCACACTGCCAGGAAAAAAGTAAGCCTTAATCTCTCCCAGCTGTGAACCCTGAAAGCTACAATGACTAATGGGACAAGATATGCCCACTGGTGCAATAGCAGCCCAAATATTATGGGAATTACCAACCATTTTCTGATTAGATCAGAGCCCCCGCGATGGAACCTATACGCGGCACTATTAAAGGGGCCGAGAGCCTGGTTAGACAGGGCAACAGCCCACCACTAGAAGTTTCCATTTGCACCATCAGCTCCAAGTTTCAAAGCCCAGGCTCCTGGGGACAGCAGTAATAATCATGAATGGGGTATTAGATTTCATAGAATCAAATTTGTCAGTGTTCGGAAGGTCCAGGAACTCACGAAACTATGTGCCAAATGGCTGATAAAAGACTTAAAAACCGCAGGACCCTGCAGGCCTACAACTGTATATGCTTTCCTACCACGCTGTAGCCAACTTTTAATAAACCATCACAGGGCTGGCGAGATAGATGGCTATCAATAAAGAGCGGCTGTGTTCCCAGCACCGACATGTAGAAGGACAGCTGTGATTCCAACCCCGACTCCAGCTCCAGAGGCTGACATCCTTTTCAGGTCTTCCAACACACATGGCACATACTCCACAAAGACAGGTACACATAAATGAGAAGAGTCTTAAGAAAAGAAAGGCTGGGTATGGTGGCCCATGCCTTTAATCCCAGCACTCGGGAGGCAGAGGCAGGAGGATTGCTGTGAGTTCGAGGCCAGACTGGTCTACAACGTGAGTCCAGGGCAGCCAAGGCTACACAGAGAAACCCTGTCTCGAAAAATAAAACAAAACAGGAAAAAAAAAAAAACAAGAAAAGAGAGAGAAAGGAAGGAAGGAAGGAAGAAAAAGAAAAGAAACAAATATGGAAGCAGGGCTCATCAAAGCAGGGGAGGCTGGGGCAGGGGGATCAATAGTTGCAAGGCATAACGAGACAGTGTCTCAAACACATACAAATGTTGTGTTTGTGCCTGTAACTCCAGTACAGAGAAGCTTCAAGGCCAATGTCTAATCCTGTCGGTAAAAGGAACACACACACACACACACAATCATATATGGGGGGGGGGGACTACACAATAACTCGAATTGTATTTTTCTTTAGAACTGTCTTTCATAAAAAATATAGTATTTATGTGAGTACATATTTGGCATGCTACTGCTTCTTAAATATATCCTTTTTGCATAGTTTGGGGGTTTTGTTTGGGTTTTGTTTTTTTTTTTTTTCTAGATGAGGTTTCCCAGCATACCCCTGGTATACAAGAATTCAAACTCAGAGATCCACCAGCCTCTACTGAGGAGATTAAAGGCATGTGCCACCACACCCAGCTGGTTTTATTTTGATTTGTTTCTGTTTGAGGCAGGCTTTCACTGTGGCTTCAAACTGGAGGTCTTCCTGCCTCAGCTTCCTGAGTGCAGGGACCATGGACATGGACGTCTTCCTACAGTCAGTATAAGACGCAGGGCTTCATGCTAGGCCGGCACTCGACAAGCGGAGCTACGTGTACACCTGACTGTTAAAGTCCTCAGGCCTCAGGATAACACAAGCACTGAATGGTATAATGCCCCAAGGAGAAAAGGTCTTTGGAATCATTAGGGACAGAGGATAGAGCCCCAAGCTCCACTTGAGCCATGGTCTGAGTCTGTCATTACGTGAAAATGAATTATCATCTAGACTGTTTCTCAAAACAAGGATGCAGGCGGGACGTGGTGATGCACAACTTAAGAGAGGCAGAAGCAGGAAGATCTCTGAGAGCTGGAGGCCAGCCAGGGAGATATAATGAGACCCTATCTAAAACTCCAACCAACCAACCAACGGCATCACACCCCACCTGAGGTATCTTTGAGGAAGGAGGTAATATCTGCAGCAACTCTGACACACACAGACGCCTAGCAAGGGCGGTGGAAACCCGCCTGTCCCGTGGAGCCCAGGCTTCCTCAGTGCGGACCAGTCTGTTTTCTGCCTTGGTAACTGGGTCTACCCATGAAAACCCGATGACTCAGAGCTGAACGTACTCCCCAGTGTGTGGTGCTGGACTGAGTCTCAGGAAGTGAGAGTGTGGCACACTGTACCAGGGCCCCTAGGAGGAAGCCACCACCTCACAGTGAAGGTTATGAAGGGCCACCTTGCTAGTCATCAGCAATTACCACAGCTCAGGTGCTCTGAGCCACTTGCACTGTATTCAAACTGAGCCAGTCAATGTCTTTGGAAGCCAAGCCAGGATTAGAGGGGGGGGAGCTCATGGCGTCTGTGCCAGCTCTGGATTTTCACAACCCCAAAGCTAGGGACCAGGCACATATCCTGCCCTTGGTTTCTAGAGTTTGGCAAATCACTGTGTCCTCCACGGTTATCTGGTTATTACAGTTTAAACAGCTATTTATTGAGTGCTTAGCTCAAGAGACAGTAAACATTGTTCATTTCAAAATACATAAAATTGCACCAGGGAAAGTCGCTGAACAAACGGATGCCTCTGCACTCAGAATGGGGAGACAACACTCCCCACCTGGCAGCCAGGCCGCAGGGTTAAAGGGCAGGTCTATCATGTACCGCACCAGGCCTGCAAGATAGGGCAGGGAAACCGAGGGCTGCAGCCCACAGCTCATAGCAAGGTTACCCAATGTTTTCCTTCTTCCTTTTTTGTTCTTAGGTGTTTTTAATTTCATTATGAAAAAAACAAAAACAAAAAGGGCTAGGCTGAAGTTGGGCGTGGTGGCACACGTCTTTAATCCCAGCACTCGGGAGGCAGAGGCAGGCAGATCTCTGTGAGTTCAAGGCCAGCCTGGTCTAAAATGTGAGACCAGAACAGCCAAGGCTACACAGAGAAACCCTGTCTCGGGGAAAAAAAGGTGGGGGAACTAGGCTGGGTGTGTAGCTCAGTAGCAGAGCACTGCCTTGTTTGTGTGAGACTAGACCTAGGTTCCAACACGGAAACACTAGCACCCTCCTGTTCTAGCTCTGTGGAGCACCAAGACCAGGAAAACACAATTAGACTAGATGTAAATGGTCCCAACGGGCCACCATCCTACCACTTAAAGGGGGCATTCCAAAGTGACAATAGAAACAGGGGCCAAGGCAAACCAGTGGACTTCTGCTTTAAGCATGGCTCCCACCTCCATTCTGATAGAAAGGCAGGAAATGACTGAGCACCAGGGGCTTTCACCCTTCACGAGAGCTTGGCAGGCAGCAGCAAAAAAACTAATGGGAATACAGACCAAGAAAAAACAGTTCCCACAGCACTCTTGAGGACACAGTCACAAAAACAAAACAAAACCAGCATTTAGAATTCAAACTAGCAAACTTTTAAAAAGAAAAAGAAAAACTGTGTGGTAGCATACACCTTTAGTCTCAGCATCTGGGACACAGAGGCAGGAAGATCTCTGTGAGCCAGCCTGGTCTACATAGTGAGTTTCAGGACAGCCAGGGCTATACAGTAAGACTAAGAGAGCCTGGCATGGTGGCACACGCCTTTAATCCCAGCACTCAGGACGGCAGAGGCAAACAGATTGTTGTGAGTTCTAGGCCAGCCTGGTCTACAAAACAAATCCAGAACAGCCAAGTCTACACAGAGAAACCTTGTCTCAACAAAACAAAACAAAACAAAAAAAACCCAAAAACATGTCAGATCCTTTTGCTAGGCACAATAGTGCTCTCCTATAATCCCAGTACTCAGGGAGGCAGAGGCAGGCAGATTGTTCTGAGTTCAAGGCCAGCCTGGTCTACAAAGTGAGTCCAGGACAGCCAAGGCTACACAGAGAAACCCTGTCTCCAAAAACAAAAACAAAAAAAGATGTGTGCTACATGGCAGCCCTCCGCACACAACTCTGCAGTCATTCACATGCACTCCATGTGACTGTATGACCACTGAGACACTTATTATCCATGATTGTGACCAACACAATGGTGAGAACAATCAGTCCATGTGACAACGACACATTACTAAACGCCACAGACAAAGTACAAAGCATTGTGGTAATTATTCTGATGCCGGAGGTAATTATATATGAATGCACAGCAACTCCTTATAATAACAATAAGAAGAATTATTACCACTACCACTTTACAGACAAGAAAAGAAACCCAAGGAGCTAAATACTGAGCAAAGAGGGGAGTGAGCCTTGGAAACTGACCATTTCCCCAGGCCAACTCCAAGTCTGGGACAGTATTTTTCCCACCTCACCTTGGGTACAATTCTCACCCAGAAAGGAGTCATTTTAAAAGGTGCAGAAGCAGCTGGGCATGGTGGCACACATCTGTAATCCTAGCACTCGGGAGGCAGAGGCAGGCAGATTGCTGTGAGTCTGAGGCCAGCCTGGTCTACAAAGTGAGTCCAGGACAGCCAAGGCTACACAGAGAAACCCCATCTTGAGAAAACAACAACAACAACAAACAAAACAAAACAAAAAAGAAAAAAAAAAGACCCATAAGCAAAACAACAGTCCAGAAGCCTGGCAGTGGTGGTACACGCCTTTAATTCCAGAACACAGGAGGCTGAGGCAGGCAGATCTCTCAAGGCCTATAGGACCGAGACAGGCAAGGCTACACAGAGAAACCCTGTCTCAAAAAACCAAACCTACAAAGCAAATAAAAGGTGCAGAAGTGTCTCAGCATGGAATCTCCAGCCCAAGGGCCCGGCGTTTTCAGGGAGCAGTCTGCTCACTCCCTGTGTTAACAGACCTCCCAACTCATTGGCGCCTCTTCCCTCAGGAGGACCACGGCAGAAGCCAGGGAGGCAGACAGGTCAGAGCAGAAAAGAACAGGTAGTAACAGAGGGCAGGCTGCATGCCACACCCCATGAGCCTTCTCCAGCTCTCAGGGAGGGCCTCGAAGAGCTGCCCCTACCCTGCAGTGTGCCATGTGACCTGAGCTCAGCTGATAGCAGCTTATTTTATCTCCTAAATTCTCTGAAATGAGCACACATACCTCTTGACTGTGAAGAACAGAAAAACCCAACCTGAAGGCAATGTGGTTGTGACTGTACAGGCTCAGGAGACTGTGACAAGTTCAACATGGAGGCCAGGCGACCAAGTGCCACCTCTTAAGATAACACTGCTGGCTGCCAGGCCTCATCAGCGCCACACAGAGACCAAAGGAGCATATGCCAAGCTACGCGATGGCATGTGGCAGGTGGCCATTCCTGGCCTCAACAGCTACTGTTGCCAAGTAGCCAACCACAGCTTGGGCACAAACTTGGTGGCAACTGATACTCTGAGGGCAACACCAAGGTAGACTACCTAAGTCAGGGCTCTTGGCCTCCTCACTGTTCAGATTTCAACCACAACACAGTGGCCATGTGCCCTCAACTACAGACTATTCACCTGCCAGCCCGGCGCAGAGGCCCTTGCATGCTTGACGAAGACAACAGTGGCCTATGGCACAAGAAAGTAGAGAAGGCACAGCCCAGATGACAGCTGGAGGGAGAAAACACAGAGGCTCCAAGGATGGCACAGGTGACAAACCATAAACCACAAGAGCATCTAGGACGGTGTGTGTCAGCCCTGCCAGGACAGAGAAAGAAGAATGAACAGCAATTCTGGGTTGCAGGGCCAGAGATGGGAGGAAGCAGGCACAGGGCAGGCTGGGAGGGATAAGCTCTCATTTGCATACAACTTCATGTGTGGGGTGATGAGGACCAGGCTCTTCACCTGCTGACAAGCTACAAGGACGTATGTGGGAGGCTGGAGCCAATCTCGAACTCCCAGCTTCTATGATTAATACAGGAAAATGAATGTCATCAACGTGTCAACACAGTATTTTCTGGCTACATCCACGAAGGGATGCCTCAGCAGCAGGGAGTGCACAAGCACCCTGGTTATGGCATCTAGCCTTACTCCACTAAAGAAGGGAACTACCGCAGCCTCTCAACACGGGGAGCATGTTAGGAAGGGCTCCGGACATGAACACTCAAAGAAAGCAAGTTAGAGATCAAGATTGTGCAAAGTCAAGTCCACTCTCGCCCAGAAGCCAAAAGACACACACACCCATGAGCTTCCTGCTTCCTATAACTGGTCCTGTGCTAGCTGGGCGTACAACACCCGAGTCCCAGCTACACTCAGAGATCAAGGAACCTAAGCATGAGCGAGGCTGGGTTTCCATCCCCAGTGGGAGGGAAGGAAGAACAAAGGATGTTAGTGGTTGAACAATTCAGGTGGGTGGGGACAGACAGGTGAGGCTGGTCAGCCCCAATGCAAGGCATGGACAGGCTTTAGATGTTCTCCTCAACTTTTCTGTACATTTGAGTTCTTTTCAAAAGTAAAATCCCCTTACTACTTTCTCCAAGTGTATAACACTGTCGGCAGTGTGTTGGTGCACAGGGCCTGCCAGGCCTGCTGCAGTCAGACCCTTGAACCTCTGCATCCCGCCCTGGCTCTCCATCCTTCTGGGTGGAGCATGACAGGCCCCAAGCACCTTCTCTTCTGCCTCCCTCTGGCTCCCAGTCCCCTCCTCAGGCAGAAAGTTGTGCCTGGCTTTCAATCTACCTTTTGCCAACTCTGTGAGGGCCACTCGTGGTTTTCTGCACACGTGGGAGTGACCCGTGGTTCCCATTTGTGTTCCTAGATTTAAGCTGGTGGGCAGGAGCCAAGCTTGCCCTCACTGCTTCAGCAGCCAATACTCAGGCCCTATGACTGATCAGGACCCTGGATTCTTAGGGTTCTGCCACTCACCTAGTATCTAGGCTACCAACTCTACAATGTGTTCTAGAGCGATAAGTGAACCTTATGTCTTAGTATATCTGCAATAAGTATGTAAACTGCACATTTCCCCTCAGCTTTGATAGCTAATATGACAGAAAAGTCTTACCAAAGAACATTACTTCTAACCCTGGCCTGGTGGTCCACACTTGTAATCCCCCAACTCAAAAAACAAGAGACCAGTTCAGTCTGCCTTGGCTACATATCCAATTCAAGGCCATCTTCACACAAGATCCTGTCTCAACCCTCCTCCCCACTTAAAAAACAAGCAAGCCAGGATGGTGGGGCACACCTTTAATCCCACAAGAGAAGCAGAGGCAGGCAGATCTCCTGAGTTCAATAACAGCCTTGTCTACAAAGTGAGTCCAGGACAGCCGTGGCTACACAGAGAAACCAGAAGAAAAAAACAAAACAACGAAAACAAACAAACCCTTCACTTTCCTAAAACTCTGCTGTGCCAGTGAAACCTGGCAAGGGGCACAGTGCACTTCTGCATGGTGACAGCAGGTACAGACGCAGTGTAGAAAGCAGGTCCTCAGAAGGCTGGCTCTCCATCACCATGGAGATGGAAACACTGTGAGCACACAAACGTCCAGAGAAGCATACCAACCTCAGCTGGAAGGAACCAAGGACCCCAAAGACACAAATGGAGAAGTGAGGGTGCACCCATACAATAGAATATTGTGGGGTAATAGAAAATAATATTCAGAATTCAGTGGTACTGTGGAATTCCTTGAGCTAGGAGTTCAAGACCAGCCTTGGTAACTAGGTGAGAACCAGCTGAGAAAGGAGATTACGGTTGGGGAGACAGAAACAAAGTCCCAATACACCTAAGCAAACTACGCAAACACAAAAGGCCATATGCTGCATGATTCAGCTCATAAGAAAGGTCCAGCAAGACAATTCAACAGCCAACGAGTCTCGGCTTCCAGCGTCTGGCAGAAGGGAGTGGAGCTGGAACTAAGACTGGAGGTGCTGCCTGTGGGTGAGGTGTATGCAGATACACAAAGGACCAGAGCAGGGTGACAGGTGTCTCCGATGCCTGTGCTCCTCTGAGGCAGGGCCTCTCCCTCTCCCTCAACCTGGAAGTCCTGTTTTGTTTTTGCCAGCTGGGCTGGAAGCCAGCAAGTTCCCGCCATTCTCCTGCCTCCACCCTCTTGGTACAAGGATCCAAACCCTCTCCTCAAGCTTGCACACCAAGCCAGCTCGCCAGCTCTTCACACCTGCCCATCTCATCACTGTAATCATGTGTGCGCGCACTGACTTGTGAGTCTGAGTGCAGGTGCCTGTGGGTGCAGACACTCAGGTCCCCAAGAGCTGAATACAGGCAGCTGTGAGCCTCCTCCCAGTGTGAGTGCTAACGAGGAAAACCAGGGTCCTCTGCAAGTGCTGCATGTGCTCTTAACCCTTGAGCCATCTCTCCAGCCCCTTAAATGGCTAAACGTGTGTGTTTTTAAAGGTGGTCATTTTGAAAGTAATTCCCTGCTCTGAAGCGCCAATCATTTTTCTTCTCCCTCTGTTGACCATACAGACTGACTTGGACCAGAAACCGAGAGCATCACACACTGCGCTGAGTCCTGCTGGGTCACACTAGGGTGAGGACCAGTGGGAGCCCCAGGTGCCAGAGGAGCAGGAAGTGAGGATAGCCACCTGCGGCAGCAGCTGAGGTTTGTCAGTAGGAAGGATGACTTGGCAAGATTCTCACCACTTGCCATTCTGCAACATGACTTAAAAACACCTGTTTCAATAAAAATATGCAAAAATAAAACAACTGTTCTTTGGAGTAACAGTACCACAGTGAGCTTAGAGGGCTAGTCATGCACGCCAGGGCCAG
Organism: Acomys minous; assembly: GCF_964271855.1. Taxonomy (NCBI): domain Eukaryota; kingdom Metazoa; phylum Chordata; class Mammalia; order Rodentia; family Muridae; genus Acomys; species Acomys minous. Next base: position 53,090,018 of record NC_140493.1, read on the forward strand.
CATCACCCTCTCCACCCTCTCCACCCTCCCTGTGGCAGATGATGATAAGTGTCCTTTGAGCCGTGAGGCCCAGAGCTCTGTCTCCTGTGAGCACTGAGGCAACTCCTTGCCACCCCAGGCAACTAGCATCCTCTGGGGAAGGGTGACCCAACAGAATGAAATTCCAGTCCCTCCAGAGGCCAGCCTAGTTCTGCACTTTCCTTGACAGCACGCACACACATGCACCACGCACACACATGCAACACACACACACACACACACACACCCCTCAGCATTTCTTCCACCTATTTTACAGTGCTGTTTTCAAGCAACCCACCCCCCTAATGCTATCCATGAAAACAAGGCCCCCTGCCAGAGGACTCCCAGACCCTGTGGGCACCACAGATGTTCTTTCCCCAATCCCATCCCCACGGCCCTGGTCCTCACAAAAGGAGCCTATCTAGCTGTTCCCAAGCCCTGTGGCTTCAGGTGCTCAAAAATGTACATCACAGTTGCCATGGCATTTCTGGAACTCCTTACTGTTAACTTAACCCTAGCGCTCAAGGACAGTGCAGACAAGCTGAGGTCGCAGCACCCCAGCACGGTGGTCCTAGTACACCTTGAAGCTTTTCCAGTAAAGAGGGCCGGGTAGGCAGACAGACAAGCAGACTTGTTTTGAGAAGTCCTCTGGTGATACAGCATCTCCTAAACTGTGTCCAAGACAGGGGCAGTTCTCTCAGGCCCATCCAACCCCAGTTCCTGGCCCAGCCCCACTCCTGACAACTGAGCTCATGGGAATGGCTTGGGGCTGTTTTCTGCCTTCTCAGGGCCCCTACTCAGAGCACCAGCAATCAACCTGGGCATCTCCTGGGCCTTCAGGGTGCAGAAGGTGAGAGGCCTACAGATGACTCTGGCTTTCTCCTTCAAGCCCATCCGCCCAAGGTAAGAGGGCTGATTTAGTACCAGCTCTGTGGCCCCAGCCCACTCAGGCCTAAACTTCCAAAGCCTTACTTACCCACTTCATCTGGCTTTTCCAAGCCCATCTCCAACACTCACCCACGTTCAGATTACTTCCTTCAGCAACCCAACCTTAACAGCCCAACCCTCACCCCCAAACCTGCAGATTGTTACTCTTTTAAGGGTGTCGCCACCGACAGCAGTAGAAGCCAGGACACTGTGAAATCTGGCCTCTCTTCCTGCCATGGCCGTGAAATTCCTTACTCAATGTTTCCTGACAGTGGTTTGTCAGGATGGAGGTGCAGCCAAACCCTAAGGCTGCTGAGCGTGTGCTGGATTCAGACTCTAGTTTCATGAAGTGCACACATCAGTCTCCCATAGACTCACTGCCTACTGAGACAATGGCGCACTGACTCAACTCCAGTCAGCCCTGTAGTGGTTTGAATGAGAAACGTCCCAAAGTTTTGAGCATTTGAACAGTTGGTACCTGGTTGGTTAGAAGGTGTGGTCTTGTTGGAGGTGGGTCTTGAGACGGTATAGCCTCTGCCATTTCTATTTTTCTTTGCTTCATGCTTGTAAATGTTTGAAAATGTGCTCTATCGGCTCCTGTTCCCACTGCCATGTCTTCTCACCATTATGGACTCTAGCCCTCTGGAACCATAAGCCCCAAATAAACTTCCTTCTGCAGGTTGCCTTGGTCATGGTGCTTTATCACAGCAGCAGAAGTAATTAGTATGACCCACACCCCATCACCTCCTCCTCCCAGGGTAAGAAGGCTGGGAGAGCTGACAGAGGGGGTCCTGAAGACTAGCTCTGAGGAGCCGTCACCTCCCCCACATAGCTCCAAGTCTGTCAGTCCTCCCATAACTGAAAAAAAGGGTCCATGCAGGCCTACGCAGATGAGTCAGTGGTTAAGAGTACTGGCTGCTCTTCTGGAGGACCAGGGCTCAATTCCCAGCAGCCGCATGGCAGATCACTGCTGTCTAACTCTAGCTATATGGGATCCGACACCCTCACACAGAGATACATGCCGGCAAAACACCAATGCATGTGAAATTAAAATAAAATTTAAATTTGAAAAAATGTTCCATATAGTTCTGACCAACCAACCACCTACCATTTTTATTTTTACTCCCATGCCAGCACAGCTGCCAGCTCCTGCCCAAACACACATGCGAAAAGCTGTTGGACAGCTCTTCCAGAGTCTGAGCACCTGACATCACAGTGCATGGGCAGCAGTTTCTGCTCAGGCCTCTTCCTCCCACAGGTGCTAGCCTGGCTTTCCGTGGTCCTATGTTCTAGCTCCTAGCCACCAAGTCCTTTCTCTTTAAACTGCTGGCACCATCCAGCTAAACCCCAAGTCAATTCCTCACTCCCTCGTGCCGGCATCCAACAAGCGCAAGATGACCCAAGCTGCCCAGGCCGCCTGCTCTCCGGTGACTCATTTAAGATGCTTCCAAGGACTCAACTCCAACTGAGCTTCTGGGAGTCAGAACCACAGCAGAGACAGAGTCAACAGCACCTACACAAGGCACACATGTAAATATGAGAGGTGGACTCTCTTTGCGTCTTCTCAGTCTCACACATGCCCAAGAACTACATGACTGGGACTCATAGCTGTCTCGGCACAGCGAACAGAGAACACCACTTGTAAGTAGGCAGCAGTGGGAGCCCAGCTCTGGCGGGTCCTGTGCGGCTACCTTGGATAATCACCCATCCTGACAGGGTGCTCTCAAAATGACTGGAAGACAACTCCCCCCCTTTAGCCAGTGCCACATGGGAAGGGGAAAGAATCCAGGTCACAAAGTCCAGAGGGCGTGAGCAACCTGAGCAACCCCTCACATGCTCCAGACAGGCACTGAGACCCACACAGAGGACAAACTCACCACACATGCCTAAGAAGACAGGTCTGAAGTGGATGACCATGTTCGTCTGTCCACTGCCCCTGCTGAAACTATGGAAGACCAAGGATAGAGTTCCCACTGCTGGTCCAGTGCCCAAAGGCCAGAGGCACTGTGTTCTTGGCTGACAGCAGAGGGCCTGGCTGCTTCCCACACACACAGTAAGCCCCCTGGATGGGGGCTGCAGTGGCACATTTTGGTACAGGATCTCAGCGGGTGTCCACCCACATGTACCCCTTCAGGCATCCTAAGGGCTCTAGATGGCTGGGTGTGAAGCGAGTGCGTGCACTCAGGCCTGTTGCCCCTGAGCCCCCAAGCCTCACTTAGGGATGGCCCTGTAGGGCTGCCCACAGTCCCAATACCTCACTCGCCTGCAGAAACCCTGCATGGCTCTACTGAAAAACTGACAGGAGAGCAGAGTTGTCTGGTCTCAAAGAGTAAGGGGACCACGGAATAAATAGGGATTTCAGGTTCTTCAGCTTTAGAGGTGAAAGTGGGAATTAGTTGTAGCTTGACACTGTTTCACTTGATGGCACAGGCAGCAGGCTGGGTCTGGGCCAGCGGAGCCTCGCTACCCAAGAGATAGTGATCCTGGTGGGGCAATGCCACAGGGTGCACACGGCAGTTGGGACAGATAAAGGGAGAGAGTGCACAAGACAGAGCATGGTTCCTCACCTCACACCTCACAGCCCAAAACTGGGAGGGGAAACTCACCTGGGGCATAGGCTAGAAATAGGGCTGCAAAAAGACAACACCGCCATCCTGACCTTTTGACTTCTTGCGCATTGAATCCCACATGCTGAATGTTGGCCATATAGAAACTGGCTGCTGCAGCAACTATGAATGTTACATTCAACATGACCCTTGCAAAAACAAACAAACAAACAAAAACAAGAAAAACAAAAACCCTCTCAGAATGAAGGAGTCAGGCTGGACAGAAGCAAGTGGGTCTCCATCAGCCCCTCACAGAACAGGAAAGCAGGTGAGAGGCTCTGAAGGCCAGGCAGATAGTTTGAAGAATTGATGCAAGGGGGGGGGGGGCGTGCAAGGGAGGTGCCTGCGCTAAGGTGTTTAAGACCTGCAGTGTCAGTAAGAAGTTGAAAATGCAAGCAAAGGGGGTAGAGGCCTAGTTTTCTTTTTTGTTTTTGTTTTTCAAGACTGGGTGTCTCTGTGTGTATTCCTGGCTGTGCTGGACTCATTATGTAGACCAGGCTAGCCTCGAACTCACAAGGATTCACCTGCCTCTGCCTACCAGGGCAAGGGTTAAAGGCGTGCGCCACCACGCTCAGCGAGGCCTGGTATGATGACACAATGGGGATCTGCCACAAGGGAGCCCACGTGAGCTCAGGGCCACCCAGGCTACACAGTGAGACCTTATTTAAAAAAAAAAACTGAAAGCCAAAAAGCAAATTAGCATGGTTTTCTATTATCTTCATATTCTAGCAACAACTGTAGGGGCTGGAGAGATGACTCATCAGCTAAGTTGCTACTCATGCACGAGGACTCAGAACCAGTTCCCAGCATCCACATGGAGGCTCCAAACTGTCCATGACTCTGGTCCCAGGAGACCTGATGCCGTCTTCTGATCTTCAGGGCCACTGGGTAGGCATGTGTTACACACACATACATACAGGCAAACACAAATACACATAAAAATAAATCTAAAAAGCAAGCCAACTGGGGCTGGAGAGATGGCTCAGTGGTTAAGAGCGCCACCTGCTCTTCCAGAGGTCCTGAGTTCAATTCCCAGCAACCACATGGTGGCTCACAACCATCTATAATGTAATCTGATACCTTCTTCTGCAGATAAAGCACTCATATGCAATAAATAAAATAAATAAATCTTTTTTTAAAAAAGCAAGCCAATTATGATCATGTTTCTGAAGCCAAAAGAAATGACTAACACTTGATGTAACAATAGCAGTAGACTGTGTTCAGATGTGCCTTTACTAGCCCATGGTGGTGACACAAACCTGTAATTCCAGGACTTAGGAAGCAGAGACAAGAGGATGAGCTACCCAGGCCATTCTGTCTCAGAAAAAGGAAAAAATAAAAATAAAAAAGGAAAAAAAAGCCACCAATCCCTGTATTTTGTACATACAAACATGGCAGGGTGAAATGACAGGTCTGCAACGTGCTTTAGGATGTGCGTGGGGGAAGGGACCGCTGACAAGCCGAGGCGGGAGCACTGACAACTGCAGGAGAGGGATGCACTGGCAAAAACTAAATCTTGCTTTCTTTCCTAATTGTAAAATTACTTCACAGAAGAAACTTTTTAAAAACCGTGTGTTACATTTCCTACAATAACAATTCATAACATTAAAAAAGAAGAAAGAAAAGAGAAACATTTTTATCAATACTGCCAGCCCAGTCTCTTTCATTGTAAAGAGTAAACACAATGGTGTTGACAGAGAAACACAAAAGTTACAAAATGTTGCCTCTTAAGAATGTATAAATCAAAGTTTTTACGTCTCCCCCCCCCCCTTGCACACTTATTTAAATTCCTGCACAAGCTACTGGGATTTCCCACAAGTGCTCAGCCACCATGCTGTGCATTCCAGCTGCTGGCAGCACTTTCCCTGCGGCACACAGGCCGCCAGGCTGCAGTGGTACCCTCAGACAAAACTGGGAATTGGGGAGAATCCGGGGAGCAGGGCCAAGTAAGTGCTGCCATTAGAGACCACAGTGAATAAAATAAAGGGATGATCAAAATCCTCGTCCTGACTGGCATCTCTCAAGCCACCTGTCACTACCACTGAGGTTATTTTGTAGCAAAGACTCCTGGACTTTGGTACAGGAGCATCTCCTAGAGGGTGGTAAAGCTCCTGCCAATTTAATTTAAGGTCCTTGGGTGGGGAGACCCCACCTAGAACCCACTATCAGGCTGGATTGAGAATTTACCTACCCTAAACCACTAACCCTTCCCCATAGCTTAGGAAGGAAAAGGGGGAAAATAGGAGAAAAACAAAACAAACAAAAAAATCCCCCGAAACCTGTGGGGTTCTGAGCCTTGGCCCTTGATGTTACTAACGTCACACGTGAAACAGTACTTGTAACAGGCACAGTAAGAACCCACTATGAAATCTATTTTTAAAGTTAATTTACTAAGTATTTATTTCCCATCAAGCTCAGAAGCAGCAAAAACTCTTTGTAACGTTTCTATGCTTCAGATACAATGGCCTTCCATTCTCAACTTGGAAATAAGATGGACTCTCTTTGAAGAGACTGTATTGAAGGGGGGGGCTCCTTCTAAACGAAATTAAAAGCCTTGGTATATACAATAAAATGGAGCTGCACTCCAGCCTTGCAATTACAGCACACTGGCCCACCTTAAACTTGGGTTCCTTCCCGGCCTGCCATTAGCCAAGAATTATCCTACAGGCGTCTCTTTTCTCACCCAAGGCTTTCTGGTTTTGAGGGGGACTGTTTTCTCTGTCAGGCCACAATGCGGAGGCCCACGCAGCAGCAGCCATCTTCAAAGCTGCCAGTGACCAAAACCGACTGGTTGATCCAGAAGGCTACCGCATTCTCTTTTAAAAGGCAACAAACATCCCCTGGCAGAACACACAGTAGGCTCTTAACTTCCACCCTACCTGGAACCCACTGGTCTAATTCAAACAGGTGCTTCAAACCATGGGTCAAGGTCAAAGGGACTGAGAGCCACGTCTATGGGAGTGCTCAAACAGGTTGCCCTAATGCTCGCTGGCTCCCGGATGTTAGTTAAAAGGGTTGGTTCTCTGCCGGGTCTTCAAGATGAAGACCCACTGTGGCAGGCTGAAAGAATCAACACGCAAAATAGAGGAAAGCCTGGCCTCGTCGTCCCCAGGGAAGTCGCTAGAAACTGGCACTCTGGAAAAAACGTTCAGCCTCGGAGCTAAGGTTTGCTGGGTTCCTCCACAGCGCTGAGCTGGGGAATTCCCACTCTGGCAGGAGGCTACCCTGGCCACTTCGCGGCTGAGGGCATCCAGAGCCCAACATCTGCCACCAGAACTCGGGCACCTCCCAGGCGCAAGGTTAAAGGGGGTCTTCAAATTGCTGGAAGCCCTCTAATGCATTTACAAGTTGGTCCAGTGGGCATTCGAGGAGCCAGCCCTATGACATCGAGAGAAGAGGCGCACTAGGCTCCGAGCAGGCAACCGTAGGGAACCTGGGAGGCTCTGGGAGGTTTCCAGACCCCACAGTGGGGAAGTCTGGGGAGGCCCCAGGGCTGAACCACTAGGTCAGGTGGGCAGCAGGGAGGGCCCGCGGGCGCCAAGTACAGCCTGGCGGACAAAAGGGGGCAGGCTGAGCCCGAGCAAGCGGCGGGGCAGCCGGGAAATGGAGCCACGTGCCTGGCGGGAGAAGGCAAAAAAGCCTCCCAACACTTGACTGCTTCTCAACCCCGCGAGTAAACCGCCCTCCACTCTGCTCGGGAAGCGGGGTGGAGAAAACGCGTTCGTGCTTTTCAAGTTTTCTGGAACTTTTCCAGAGAAACGGGCAGGCTGGTGGGAAGGGGTGCCACGGCGGCCACCCGCTCCGCTAGGAAATCGAAGGGCGACTAGCACTTGAATGGGGAGGGCGGCTGCCCTGCGTGGAACTGCGTCCAAGCGGCCGATAGCGGTCCCGGGGCCCCCAGGGTTCGGTTCCTGACCCGTCCAGCTCTCTGCCCCAGAGCCGGCATACACCGTCCCGCTTGCTGTGCGCTCGGGGCCGGCGGGAGGAGCGTTGCGGGAGGACCGAGACCCGCTGCAGGCCGGGCCTGCCCACCCCCCCCCCCCCACGCGTCCCGGCCGTGCCGCTCCGGCTCACTGGGCCTCCCTGCCCCGAGGCCCTGCCCGGCCGCCCCGAGGCCACGCCGCGGCACCACAGGCCCCGCCGCCCTCGCTCGCCCCGCCCGCCAACCGCCAACCGCCGCGGCACGAGCGCCGGGCGCCGCGCGGACTCACCGGGGCCAGCTCCCGAGTACATGGTGGCGCTGCCGAGGGCCGCGGCCGAGGGCCGGCCGCGCGCTCCACGGGGCCCCGACGCCGCGAGCCGCGACGAGCCGCCGGCCGCTCGATCCGCCCCGGCGCGGCCGCCTGGCAGAACAGGTTTACCCGACGCGGCCGGGGCGGCGGGCGGAGGCGGCGGGAGCGGAGGGGGAGGGGAGCGGGAGGAGGGAGGGGAGGAGGAGGGGCGAGAGGGACTACGAGGGAGGGAACGGCGGGGAGGGAGGGAGGGAAGGAGAGGGCGGGGAGGAGGGAGGGGACGGCGGGAGGAGGGGGAGGGGAAGGTGGCGGGGAGGGAGGGGGCAGGGGAGGAGGCTGGAGGAGGCGGCGCGCGCACAAGGGGCGGCGGGACGGGGGAGTGTGGTGGCGGGCTGCCCCTTGCGAGGTTGCCCCGAGTAGGGGACTCCAGAAGCGACCCGGGACACGCGGGTCGAGGCTTTCCAGCGGCCGAGCGAGGCGACGCCTAGCTTCCGGGCGCGGCTAGCCCAGCGCGGCGACCCGAGTCGGGAGTCCTCCCGCGCCGAGCGGCAGAGCACGGCCACGTCCCGCCGCGCACCCGCCCCTGCACCTCGGCCTGGCTCTTTAAGTTATTAACGAAACGGCGGCGACGGGAAGCTGGCTCCCCACCCAGAGCTTGAGCTTGAACGCGGCTGGGCCCGTGCGTGTGACCACACCGCCACCTCCCGGCTCAGCTCGGCTCGGCTCGACAAACCTAGCCGATCCCAATAAAGCACCAAAGAAGCAGAGCAAGTTCAAGATTAATTTTATCAGCTGTCAGAGAGCAGATCTAGTTGGGGGGGGGGCTCCCCGCTTTTTGGGCTCAGAGCCCCCAAGCTCTGCTCTGAGGCCTCCCAGACCAGCATACTCTGTGCACATCTGTCCTTTCCCCACTTGTTGCTGGCACGTGCTCCTGGTTCTGTCCAATTGTCTCTGAAACCTTTTCTGTGGTAGTGCCAGTGGCAGCTCTTGCCTCACCCCGCACAGTTGGAGAGTGTCTTCAAAGCCCATGCTTTTGGCCCAGGCCGAAGACAAACAGGGCCCCCCCTAGCACCAGGACAGGTTCCTCGTCTTGTGCGGTGGGCAAAGACAGTCCCAGGAGCAAGAAAAGCACCTCTCCTGCCAATTAGCATCCGATGGAGGAGGAAGAAAATAGATGAGTTACGGCAGGGCTTCTCCCAGCTTCTCAGAAGGCAAAGGGAGGAGGGTGGCAAGCTGAAATCCAGTCTAGGATATATATAGAAAGAAAAACATGGGTCGTTCCCCGGCCCCCAGCTGACTGACACAAATGGATATAGTCAACCATAGCTGGCCCTGGTGGCTACCACTTGTGGTCACCACTACTACTTTGCTCAGGACCAGCCAGTGCAACATAGACCTAATGGGGGGGGGGGGGGAACGGTGTTAGACTTAGCAGTAGAGCACTGGCTGACTACCTATGCGAGACCCTGTGCTCCCTCCCAGCACTGCCCCCTCCCCCCAAGTCATGAAGGTAGAGGCCCCAACACCCTGATAACTGAGCATGGTTTTATACATGCCTAGAATCTCAGAACTCAGAAGGTGGGGGCAGGGTTCAAGGCCAGCCTAGTATACATGAGCCCTGTCTCAAAAACAAACGAGCAAAGCATATAATGAAAGGTGTTTCTGAGCACCAGGAAGTCTGGGTACAGTGGGCATTGCTGCTCATGACAGGAAAGATGGACGGACACCTTGGGCCCTCCCTCCAGAGTGGACTGAGAAATAGAGAAGAGTGTGTGTCCGTGAATGGGCTCCAGTCAATGCAGCTAAGTGCAGCAGTGTGGTTGGCCCTCAGCCAACAGGCCAGCCTCCGCCTGGCCATGTGATTTCATTTGTAAGAGTTCCGAAACATCCAGGTGTGCCTCCAGGAGGCTGAGGCTATATAGGAAGGAGTCCCCACCTATAAGAAGAGAAGGAGGAAGGCAAGGAGGGAGGGAAAGGTCCCAGACAAGCAAAATTAAAGTAGTCCAGAGATGCCTTTGTAAGTAGCCACCACCTAAGAACAGCGAACTGGTGGCTACTGTGTCAAGCTAGCAGGAAGGGTTGCTGCTGAGCAGGGCCTTGGGTACCTGTGGTTCCAGCATGCCTTTCCAGCAGGCATGTTTCACTCGGAGGCCCACAGCTCCTTCTCGATGGCACAGCCCGTAGGGCCTGAGGAAAAAGCTGCAAGCTCTGCAATAGGATGGAGGCTGGGAAACTTTGTTTCCAGGCAGGATAGTCTCAGGAATGCTGGCTTGTGTCTCTGCTGAGACCCAACAGTGCCCTCTGCTGGTGAAAGGACGTCATTGCTCTCTCTCTCTCTCTCTCTCTCTCTCTCTCTCTCTCTCTCTCTCTTCCCCCCCTCTCTCCCCCCTCTCTCCCTTTCTCTCCCTTTCTCTCCCTCTCTCCCTCCCCGTCTCCTTCTCTCTTCTTCCACAGTTTACTGCCTAGCCACCCAGAGTGCAGGGTGCCCTTTTCCAAGATACAACCATCCTCTCCTGTGCTGTTGCACCATCCAAAGAAATGCAGACCTCTCCCTCTGAAGATTTCATCCCCTAATCCCACCAGCAATGCTAGGACTCGATTTACAATGGTGTCATTTTAGCCAGGCATGTTGGCGCATGCCTTTAATCCCAGCACTCTGGAGGCAGATGCAGGCGGATTGCTGTGAGTTCGAGGCCAGCCTGGTCTCCAAAGCGAGTCCAGGACAACCAAAATAACATAGAGAAATCCTGTCTCAAAGACAAACAAAACAATGGTGTCATCTCCACTCATGCCTAGAACCTTTTCCAGTTCCCAGTCTGGCATGGCATGTAGTATTAAAAGTGTCTCTTGCTGCCTGGCATGGTGGTATATGCTACCATTCACGGAGGCAGATGTCTGTGAGTTCAAGGCCAGCCAGGTCTACACAGTGAAACCCTTCTTGTCTTCTGTGCCCAACCCCTCCCAGTGAACTTCTTACTCTTGTGCTGGGTCTCCTGGTGCTGTATGTAGCTATAGGCTCAGGCACAGGCTGAGATGGTGAAGCAGGCCAGTCCGTAGCTTAGAACACTTGCACACCCTGTTTTGATCAATAACCCATAGAGGGGAAAAAAAAAAAGAGAGCCTGAGGAATTGCACAGAGCGTGCCCCAATACCCTAGGGCCTGAAGGCTTCAACCTTAGGGGACCTTAGTTCCTTCAAGTTGGTGTGGTCATACATATTTGTAATTCTAGCATAAGACTAAGGGGGGCAGGGCAGGGCTGGGCGTGGTGGCAGAGGCAGGTGGATCGCTGTGAGTTCCAGGCCAGCCAAGGCTACACAGAGAAACCCTGTCTCGAAAAAAACAAAACAAAACAAAAGACTAAGACGGGGGATGACCAGATTAAAGGTGTGTGCCACCACCCACTGGGCTTCCTTTTTTTGTTTGTTGTCCTTTTGTTTGTTTTGAGACAGAGTCTGTGTAGTCCAGGTTGGCCTCAAATTCACCAAATAAATAGCTGAAGCTGGCCTTGAACTTGTGATCCTTTGCCTCTACCTTCATGACCACACCTGGCTCCCTTTCCTTTCCTTTCTCTTGCTTACTTACTCCTTCCCTTCCTTCCTCCAGTCCGTCCATCTTTGTCTCACTATAGTGCCCCAGGCTCTCGAATAGGTGTGTCAGTACAAGACACAGGAGCTTGGCTGCCTGCACTCATCAAGGCTTCCCAGGCTACTGATGGGACACTGAGGCAGAGGGGCCACCCAGCTGGCTCTGAACCCTGCTGCCGACACTAAAGCTTGGCACTTCCTGACAGGGTCAGTGGGGCAGTCCTCCCAAAAGATCCTGTCTGGGGCTCCTCCTCAATCAAGGTCTGAATGTACTTGGTTCACAAACTGTGACACATGAAATTGACACCTAAGGTATTGCATTAGTTTTAATCCTCACAAAGGATGACTCTTGACATTTTAAAACATTGACATTTAAAATAAAACCATCTTTGTGTGTGTGTGTGTGTGTGTGTGTGTGTGTGTGTGTGTGTGTGTGTTTCAAGACAGGATTTCTCTATGCAATAGCCCTGACTGTCCTGGAACTCCCTTTTGTAGACTGGACTGGCCTTGAATTCACAGAGATCCTCCTAACGCTGCCAGTCATCACCTGTCAGGAGGGCATGCGCACATCATGTTTATGAAAATGAATTTAGCATCACTAATCACCAGGTACCTGAAGAGAAAAACCACAGTGAGATTTCCTTCACACCTTTTAGGATCAGCAGTTATCAAAATAGAAAGGCTGGTGAGTACTGGCAAGAGTGTGCAGAAACAAGAGCCTTTGCACAGCATCGGGGTGTAAAGCAACACAGCTATTAGTGGAAACAATATATAGTTTTCTCAAAATACTCTAAACAAAACTACTATTAAGATCCAGCAATCAGCTGGGCGTGGTGGCCCACACCTTTAATCCCAACACTGGGGAGGCAGAAGCAGGTGGATCGCTGTGAGTTCGAGGTCTGCCTGGTCTACAAAGCAAGTCCAGGACAGCCAGGGCTACAGAGAGAAACCTTGTCTTGAAACACCAAAAAAAAAAAAAAAAAAAAAAGAGCCAGCATAGAACCAAAGGAAATAAAGTCAGTATGTAAAACAAATAAATCGCCCAGACTTCTATGTTCACAGCAGCATCAGTCATAACAGATATTTCACTTTACTTACATCAATACGTTCATCTTCACAAAATAATAAAATATCCCTACAAAAGGAAGGGACAGGGGAAGGGGGCTTATTTCAGCTTATAATTCCAGGTGATGAGCCATGGTTATGGAGAAGTCAAGGCAGGAACTTCAGAGAGCCGGTAATGTCACATGTATAGTCAAAAAAACAGAGAACATAAATGCAAGCATGTTTGCTTGTAGTCATGTCAGTTACCCTGCTTCTACACAGGTCAGGACTCCCAGCCTAGGGAATGGTGCCGCTCACAATGGGTTTGGTCTTCCCACATGAATTCACTTAATACAATACTCCACAGATATGCCCGCAGGCCGTATCTGGGTAGAGGACCCTTTATTGATATTCTATTTCCAGGTGACTCTAGGATGTATCAAGTTGATAATTAAAGCCGACCAACATGGTAAAAAAGGATGAATGAATAAAGATGTACTTGTGCATATATTTTGTAAAATTGAACATTCTTTAGTCTACAAAAAGAGGGATAAAATTTGTGGCTAAACCTGCTTGATTGTCTATTAAAATAAAGCAGGCACAGAAAGATGCTAAATGACCGTATATTAAGTGAATGTAAAAAAATTCCAACTTCAAGAAGCAAGCAAAGAGTAAAATGGTGGTTGCCAACATCATTGAGTGATGAGTTAGAGAAATGGGAAGATTTTGAGTGAAGGATAAAAAATTCAGATGGAGCCGGGCGTAGTGGCGCACGTCTTTAGTCCCAGCACTCGGGAGGCAGAGGCAGGCGGATTACTGTGAGTTCGAGGCCAGCCTGGCCTACAGGGTGAGTCCAAGACAGCCAAGGCTACACAGAAAGACCCTGTCTTGAAAAACCAAATAAAATAAAATAAATTCAGATGGGGGGGCGGGGCTGGAGAGATGGCTCAGTAGTTAAGAGCACTGCCTGCTCTTCCAAAGGACCCTGGTTCGGTTCCCAGCACCCACATGGCAGCGCACAGCTGTCTGTAGCTCTAAGGCCTGACACCCTTACACCAACACATGCACATAGATTAAAAATTAAAATATTTTTTAAAATTCAGATGGAGGCCGGGCGTGGTGGCGCACGTCTTTAACCCCAGCACTCGGGAGGCAGAGGCAGGCGGATCGCTGTGAGTTCGATGCCAGCCTGGTCTACAAATCGAGTCTAGGACAGCCAAGGCTACACAGAGAAACCTTGTCTCAAAAAACCAAAAAAATAAAAAATAAATAAATAAATTCAGATGGGTAGGATGAATTAGTTCTATAGATCTCTTTTTGGTTTTTCGAGACAGTTTTTCTGTGTAGCCTCGGCTGTCCTGGTCTTACTTTATAGACCATGCTAGCTTTGAACTCACTTCGGTCTGCCTGCCTCTGCCTCCCTGAGTTCTGGGGTACAACACCACAGCCAGCTATATTAGCCTTTTTTAGAAGGTTAATCTTTCAGAGGAAACTCATGTGAAGATAGAACAATGTCAAATTTCAAAAATGTTATCATTGAAATATGGACATTGTGGCACATACCTATAATTCCAATCCAACGTGTGAGCTGTGTAGTAAGACCACATTTCAAAAATATTGAATCTGTTAGTGTAAGACCCCCAGCACGGTGGTCTTAATGTGGAGACCCCCACCAAGAACCAGCGAGACCAAGGTTTTGGTTGCAACACGCAAGAGGCTTTATTGCAGGGGGGTCGGGTACCCGGGCGTCTCAGTCTCTGGAGAGGCTGGCGCTCCGAGCGAGTCTTTCGGGGGGCCTTTTATAGGGATTTGAGCGGGAAGCGCGGGTACAGAAGCGAGAAGCATAGTTACAGGGCTCTGATTGGTAGATTTAAATGAGGCGAGGTTATGGCCCGGTCATCAGATGGGCTCTGGGAACAGGGAAGTTTACCCGTTCTCTGGGCCAGGTGGCCGACCACAAATATTCTGTTTGACAAGGACAAACTGTTTCTGTTATTTCAGCATGTTTTCATTTCTTTCCTCTGGGCCCCAGGCTTCATTCTATCCCGGGAACCCATTATTCTAGTCTTGCCTTGCAAGATAGCGTTACTGCTGCTATGCTTGCTATGGCGGGTGCACAGGGGAGGGGGTCTTACATTAGTATCCGCATATGCATTGTAACAGCTTTTGTTACCATGGGTGGCCGTGTGCTGAGCTGTGAATTTCTCCCGTTTGCAGCAGGGAAGACAGGAGCCCTGGCCTTGGCTTCTATTGGGTTCTCTTGTGTCCAGGATTGGGCATAGGCTCTGTATCATGAGAAACAAATCAGCTCCCCCCAACTTTCTCATCTATATAGATACAGTCTAGACTTCCTGACTGGAAAATGGCGATACTCAAGTCTGTTTGTGGGGAGTTTGCTTTGTAAGGATTCAATATCCTCTTGCTTGTGACAAAATTTCTTCAAACTTTTTTTTTTTTATGTTTTGCCGGCATATATGCCATTGTATTTGTGCCCGGTGCCTAAGAGAACCAGAAAACGATGTTTGATCACCTACAACTGGAGTCACGGATGGTTGGAAGCCATCATGCGGGTGCTAGGACTCAAACCCAGAAGCCCTGCCAGAGCAGCAAGCGCTCTTAACTGCTAACCCATCTCTCTATCCTGCTGCTGCAAGGTTTCACATGGCCCGGAAGAAGCCTTGATTAACTGAGAGACCTAGCGTATTGAGCCACTAAAGGCTTGGATGTAAAACTATAACACTGCCATTCTACATAATGATCCTGAAGCATCTTATATTTGATGAACTAGGTTAGATAATGTGACGGGAGCTAAAGCATGTGAGAGCACTTGGTGGAGATATAAACTCAACATTCTTAGAGTCTATCCAGCTTGTCCCACTCCACTGTCATCTCCTCGTTTCAACTATCCACCTATCTAAGAATGTTAGGAGATCTTTGGGCAAACATTTGCCTGTGTACATGTGTACTGAGCACACAAGAAAATCAGAAGTGTGTCCTTGCTCACCTAGGTACCAGCCAGGACACAGTACGCCATGTTTTCAGAAAGAATACAAGCGATGACTGTGAGCCTTACCAGTGCCACTCTGAAGAGTACATACACCAGGCTTTGTCCTGGATAAATCGTGCAGTCTCTCATTACAAAAAACTAGCCACACTAAAGGGAAGTTTTCCTAGTATCTTCTCTTTATGACGGCTAACCTGGTTGTCTGCTGTCTGTACCATGACACAGTGGAGAGATATAGAGGAATAATGTGCTAAAAGGGATGGGTGAGATGCCCATGCTCTCTCCAATATCCCAGCCAACTCCAAGCTAAGGCTGGGATCTTGTGCACCTTAGTAAGGAATAAAACACACAAGCACACACAATTGCATATTTGTAATTTTTTTTGTCAAAAATCCTTTAATGTATAAATTATAAGTCAATCTAGTAAATTCATGCTGTGAGATGCTCCCTAAGATAATTCCTGGGCTTTTCAAGAAAGCAAGTAAAGGGCTGGAGAGATGGCTCTGCGGTTTAAAGCACTGTCTGCTCTTCCAAGAGGTCCTAGTTCAGTTCCCAGCAACCACATGGTGGCTCACAACCATCAAACTGGGTCTGATGTGCTCTTCTGGCCTGCAGATAGATGTACATGAAGATGAAGCACTCATACATAAGTGAATTTTGTAAAAAATAAAGCAAGGGCTGGAGAGATGGCTCAGTGGTTAAGAGCATTGACTGCTGTTCCAGAGATCCTGAGTTCAATTCCCAGCAACCACATGGTGGCTCACAGCCATCTATAATGTGATCTGATGCGTACTGTATGCATAATAAATAAATCTTTAAAAATAAAAAATAAAGCAAATCAATGTAATATATGAATTTTTTTTTACACTTCACACAACTTAAGGACATTTAGAATCTTTTCCTGCTTTATTTAGCAGAATATCAGCCAATTTCATCCACAAATATGTAATGTGTATGTGTGTGTGTGTGTGTGTACACATTCTCAAAACAAAGCAAAACAAATCTGAAGTAAGTTCAGCACTGAGGTTGTGACACAGTAGTGGAGCACTTGACTAACATGTACAAGACCTTGTGTTTAATCCCTAGTGCAATAGGAAAAACAAAATTAAATAGTGGGTTAACTTGGTTGAACTTCAGATGTTAAAATTCAGTCCATAGCCGGGCGTGGTGGCGCACGCCTTTAATCCCAGCACTCGGGAGGCAGAGGCAGGCAGATCGCTGTGAGTTCGAGGCCAGCCTGGTCTACAAAGTGAGTCCAGGACAGCCAGGGCTACACAGAGAGACCCTGGCTCGAAAAACCAAAAAAAGAAAAAAACCCCAGTCCATTACTAGGAAAGGAGCAATGGGGATCAATAGAGAGGGAGCTAGTAGGGTACAAGGAATCCGATCAGGAAAAATGGAAAGGGAGGGGCTCTTTAGGAAATGGGGGTGGAGATACTGAAGGAGGGAAGATAAAGTAAAAATAAAGGTGTCTAAAGAAGTCCTAAGGAATCATGCTGCTAGCTATCTAGACGAACCCTGCATGTATAATTCAGGGTACAAATATGTGTATAGCCGGGCGTGGTGGCGCACGCCTTTAATCCCAGCACTTGGGAGGCAGAGGCAGGCGGATCGCTGTGAGTTCGAGGCCAGCCTGGTCTACAAAGTGAGTCCAGGACAGCCAGGGCTACACAGAAAGACCCTGTCTGGAAAAAAACAAAAAACAAATATGTGTATATAGTTTAATTGAATGTTTCCCGTCTGGGCTGGCAATGCTTCCTCCACCAGCCAAAGACCACAACCCAACAAAAGCCTCTGGTTATTGGTCAGATCTGTCCAAGAGAAACCTAAGTATCCATGCTATTGCTACTGCCTCCGCTGCTCCCCAGAGGTGGACGATAAGGCCTTATTGCCTTAGTTGGAGCTTCTGTTACTGTGAAGAGACACCATGACCACAGCATTTAATTGGGGCTGGTTTGTTTACAGGCTCAGAGGTTTAGTCCATTAGCATCATAGTGGGAAGTGCAGTGGCCTGCAGGCAGACGTGGTGCTGGAGAAGGAGCAGCCAGCAGGCAGAGTGAATAACAGTGGCCCTGGATTGAGCATCTGAAACCTCAAAGCCCCCCCCCTCACCTCCCCCCCCCCACACTTCCTCCAACAAGGCCACACCTCCTAATGGAGCCACTCCCTATGAGCCCACGGAAGCCATTTTCATTCAAACCACCGTGACTATGTACTTCAAAAACAGGGGTCAGAAGTCCCTAAACTGGAACTTATCTGAAGACTTCTCCCTGAGGACTAGCTTTCATAGTACTAGAAGACACCGTGCTAGTTTCCAAAGGCGGGAGGAAACCAACAGTCCTACCCAGCTATGATGCCTATGAACCATATCAATCAGTGATAAATATAGCACGACAACAATAAGGGTGCAATAGTGGTATACCTACCTTGGTGGAAACCAACAGCTCTGTAACTAGACCTCCTCAACAGGATGGAAACAGTGTCTGGTCCTGGAAATCTAGCTAACTCCTCACTGCTAGTGAAGTCATGGATATTGGAAGAACCCACACCCACGCCTTTACTAAAGCAGCACAGTACCAAACAACAATGTAAACATTTGCTCTTACACCCACAGATCAGTATAGTCTTCACCCCTTATAAAGGAAATGTGTTTTTTGCAACAGACAGACTGCTACAGAAAATCACAACCAAAAAAAATGCAGAGTTGTGGAGCCCACCTCTGCACATAAGGCTCAGGGAAAACTAAATGTTAATTTTCTTTCTTTGTTTGCTTTTTTGAGACAGGGTCTCTCTGTGTTAGCCTTGGCTGTCCTAGACTCGCTTTGTAGACCAGGCTGGTCTCAAACTCACAGTGATCCACCTACCTCTGCCTCCCGAGTGCCGGGATTAAAGGCGTGTGTCACCACACCCAGCCGTAATGTTAATTTTCTTTTTTTTTTCTAAAGATGTATTTACTTATTATTATGTATACAGTGCTCTGCCTGCATGCACACCTGCAGGCCAGAGGAGGGCATCAGATCACACTCTAGATGGTTGTGAGCCACCATGTGGTTGCTGGGAATTGAACTCCTGACCTCAGGAAGAGCAGTCAGTGCTCTTAACCACTGAGCCATCTCTCCAGCCCCAATGTTAATTTTCTTTAACACATTCTTTCTCTTACTTTAAATAAGTATAAATAAGAGAAAGAGCACAAATGTGGTCAAATGTGGGCACTGTAGGATCTCTCTCTGGTTTTGTTTTTTGGTATTTTGTTTTTTTGTCTTTCGTTTTTTGTTTTTGTTTGAGACAGGGTTTCTCTGTGTAACCACCAACACCCGGCCACGATAAGACAGTTTTATAAACCAGGTATGTTGGTGCACTCGGGAGGCAGAGGCAGGCAGTTTTTGTGAATTCAAGGCCAGCCCTGTCTACAGGAGAGAGTCCAGGACAGCCAGGGCTCTGTGTAACAGAGAAACCCTGCGGGGTGGGGGTGGGGCACTATCTTATCACTGCAGAGACCGAAAGCAGAGGGGATGTGGATTTCCTATGACTCATCGCCCTTGAGGCTCCATTCTTTGATGTGTAGGTTCTGACTGATCAGAGGTTTAGCTCTGGGAACTTTCACACCCATCTTATCTCCTCAGAGAACTCATCTGGAGGACATGTGTTCCTGGAGGCACGCACGCGCGCGCGTGCGCGCGCGCGCGCGCGCGCACACACACACACACACACACACACACACACACACGCAGTCACAGCCCTCAGGCCGAGACAGGAGGAGCTCTGGAAGATGCAGACCAGCCAGGCTACATAGGGAATTCTAAGGCAGCCAGTGCCACATTGCCAGACCGTGTCTCAAGAAGATACCGCTGAACCAGTCAGACGGCTTGGTGGATAAAGACTTCCTGTCATGAAACCTGATGAACTAGCTTCAACCATAGAGGAAGGAGGGAACTACATTTTTCCAACTTTTTTCTTTTTTCCCTTCTTTTTTGGTTTTTCGAGACAGGGTTTCTCTGTGTAGCCTCGACTGTTCTGGACTCTCTTTGTAGACCAGACTGGCCTCGAACTCACAGCTATCTGCCTGCCTCTGCCTCCCAAGTGCGCCACCACCACCCAGCGACTTTTTCCAAGTTGTCGTCTGACTTCCTCATATGAATAATGAAAGGCAGTCACATGTGTACACACATGCATATGCCAACACACAAAATAAAAATGTAACACAGCATATATATATATATATATATATATATATATATATATATATTTTTTTTTTTTTTTTTTGTCTTTTGAGACAGGGTTTCTCTGTGTAGCCTTGCCTGTCCTGGACTCACTTTGTAGACCTGGCTGGCCTTGAACTCACAGCGATCCGCCTGCCTCTGCCTCCCGAGTGCTGGGATTAAAGGCGTGCGCCACCACGCCTGGCACAACATATATTTTTAAAAGCCACAAAAAGAGTAATATATAAAGGCTAGGATGGATCTCAGTGGTAGAGCAGTTGACTGGTATGTGTTAAGGCCTTGGGGTTTAATTCCTGGCAAGGCGGGCACAAGGCTCCAAGTACAATAAAAATAGTTGCTATGTGGTCAGATGTGTATCAGTACAGAGCTGGTTAAACAGCTGTAAGATTTAGAGGGCTGGGGAGATGGCTCAGAGGTTAAGAGCACTGGCTGCTCTTCCAGAGGTCCTGAGTTCAATTCCCAGCAACCACATGATGGCTCACAGCCATCTAGAATGAGATCTGGTGCCCTCTTCTGGCATGCAGGGGAACAGGCAGGTAAAAACATTGTATACATAATAAATACATCTTTAAAAAAAAAAATTAGATGCAAAACGACCCAGTGTTGACTGTAAGCTTGACTGCAGAGCTGCCCAGGTCACTGGTGGAGCATAGTCTGGAGGTGTCTACCACTGTGGGGCTTATGATGTGATGCAGCTGTGGCGGGAGCCTGGGCCTCGGGGGGATGATCCTGAGGCCTGCATGGTGCCTGTCTGTTTCCAGTCAGCAATGGAAAGATGAAGAACCTCCACTAATGCACCTGCTACCACCACCGTGGAGCCAAGTAGCCGTGGATCAAACCCTCCAAAGTCACCAGTCAAAAGAAATCTCTCCTCTCCTAGGGGCCTTCAGTCCAGAATTCAGTCAAAATGGGGAAAAACTGGCTGATATAGTTGTGGAAAAGTTAAGTTAGGATGGAAATTCATCTCCTCCTCTGTCTTCTTTTCTCTCTTTCTCTCTCTGTCTGTCTGTCTCTCTCTCTGTCCCTGCCTTTCCTCCCCAGGACAAGCTAGATCAGTGCTTTATCGCTGACCTACATGTAGCCTAGTCCAGGAAGTACATATTTCAAAGGGAAAACCAGGCCTTTCTTTGTCCGAAATTGAAGAGCCGAAGGAAGAGCAGATGATGAAGGCTGGTTGGCTGGTCAGCTGGGAGGGCTCTGACTGTTCTTTGTTCATTGTTCCTTTTTCCAATGTCATTGCCAAGGGAACTATGGGCCCCAAATTGGGGTGGGGTGGGGGCGTGACATCAGGAGGAAGTTATCAGATCAGAGTGACTCATCCAGCCTAAGGCCAGCTGTAAGGGCCTACAGCTGACTCACTGGTGCTTTCCTAGTGCGCAAAAAAGCAAAGAGCTGGAACCTATTGGCATGCTGGCCCTAACCAAGCTCAGGTGTTTGTCAAAGAAGTGGCCATTGAAGTGACCGCCCTACCCCCTAGCCTAGCTCTCTAAGACACCTTTGTGATTAGGGTAGGCCTGAGGCATGTTCCCTGGGCTGCCCTCACAGGTCTTCACGCAAGATGCCAGCCAGCAGCTTGGGTCTCACCAAGGCCACGGAGACCAGTTTCCCCTTTGCAGCTGTGGGCCCAGCCTGACCTAAGTTGCCCATGGAGCCCTGGCTAGCTGGGGGAGGCCTCAGGTAAACATAGATGCCTCAGCCAACCAACCGCCAGCCAATCCTCAGATTGTCCAAAGCATTGTTACACTGCAGAAACTAACTGGCACACACCATAAAGGGCTTTTCACAAACTGGAAACCAACAAATTGACTTTCTCAAAATAAATAAATAAATATAAAATAAAATAAAATTGACTTTCTCACTTAATACAGTTCAGTTTTTGCAGTCCTGGGGATTGGATCCAGGGACTCAGCAAGAGCTCTACTACTAAGTACACCACAGCCCTGACACTGACACACTCACTCTAAACGTTTATATAGAACTGCAAATGACAGCCAGGCATGGTGGCTCAAACCTATAATCCCAGAGCTGGGGAGACAGAAGTAGGAGGATTAATATCAGTGTGAGGCTAGCCTGGGCTACATAGTAATCATGAGGCCAGCTTGGGCTAAGTATTAGACTATCTTAATGAAACAGAACAAAGTGAGACACACAGAAAATGACTTTGAGGAGGCAGAAATACAATATTTGTCTTGAGCCAGGGTGGTGGTGGCATACACCTTTAATTCCAACATTCAGGAGGCAGAGACAGGTAGATCTCTGAGTTGGAGGCCAGCTTGGTCTACAGAGTGAGTTCCAGGACAGCTAAGGCTACACAGAGAAACCCTACCTGGTGGGGAAAGCAAAAAACAAAAACAAACAACAACAACAAAACCCCAAAACACAATGTTTGTCTTGAAAAGGACAAGCGCACTGGGCATGGTGGCGCACACTTTTAATCCCAGCACTCGGGAGGCAGAAGCAGGTGGATTGCTGTGAGTTTGAGGCCAGCCTGGTCTACAAAGTGAGTCCAAGACAGCCAAGATAACATAGAGAAACCCTGTCTTGAAAAAAACCAAAAAAAAAAAAAAAAAAGAAAAAAAAGAAAAAGAAAAAGAAAAAAAGAAAAGAAAGAAAGAAAGAGAAAAGATGCCCGGCGTAGTGGTGCACGCCTTTAATCCCAGCACTCGGGAGGCAGAGGCAGGCGGATCGCTGTGAGTTCAAGGCCAGCCTGGTCTACAAAGTGAGTCCAGGACAGCCAAGGCTACACAGAGAAACCCTGTCTCAAAAACCAAAAAAAAAAAAAAAAGAAAGAAAGAAAGGAAAAAGACAAAGGACAAGCCCTGGGGACATGAAAAGGGAAAAGGAGCCTCTTGACTGTAGTCTGGCTGGAGGCTGTATGGAGCAGAGTCAGGAAATGGAGTACAGTTAACTGCACAAGGCCTTTCTCCCTTCCCAGCTACAAATGTGCACTTTTGTAGGAATCTCACCAGAAACCCCATTTATACGGGAATGGCACATACTAAGTCTCTGTGCAACCCTACAGGCTCCAGGTTTCACCAGACTATAATTCCACTCAAGGCATCCGCACAGCCACAGTTACCTCACCCATCAAAAGACAAAGGGAGCCAGGTGGTGGAGGCGGCTCACGCCTTTGATCCCAGCACTCTGGAGGCAGAGGCGGGTGGACTTCCATGAGTTCAAGGTTAGCCTGGTCTACAGAGAGAAACCCTGTCTCAGAACAAAAACAACAAAACAAACAAAACTCAAAGGAAAGGAAAAGAGGGGGTGTTTTTAGCAAACTTTTGAGGTGTAACTTGAGAACCACCGAAATTATTTACGCGGTTGATGCTGCGAGACAAGTCATTGCTTACTCTAGGAGAAGCTTTATACATGTGCCTGAGCACCTGTGCTTGGACAGTTTGTTTGTTTTGTTTTGTTTTGTTTGAGACAGAGTTTCTCTGTGTAGCCTTAGCTGCTTTGGACTCACTTTGTAGACCGGGCTGGCCTCGAACTCACATTGATCTGCCTGCCTCTGCCTCCCTGAGTGCTGGGATCAAATCAAAGGAGTGTGCCACCACACCGGGCCGCTTGGGCACATTTTACTTGCTCCTATTCTTCCTTGAGAAGCACACCACTTCTTGGGTGTGCCTTACTCTTTTCTGAGAACTGTGGGTCTCCTCTTCCCTGGAGAGCTGTTGGCCACCAGCCCAAAAAGGCAGGAGGGGCAGAAGGCAAAGCCCAGGGCTCAGAGCGTGATTGAGAGTGACCACTCCCAGATCCACTTAAGGGAGCTAGCTCTACTTTATTCAGGGAGAACAAAGGCTTTATAGGTCTTGGGGAGTGGGTGGGAAGCTCCTAGGATAGATGTACTTAATTGGTTGAAAATAGGAACTTCAGCCGGGCGTAGTGGTGCACGCCTTTAATCCCAGCACTCGGGAGGCAGAGGCAGGCGGATCGCTGTGAGTTCAAGGCCAGCCAGGTCTACAAAGTGAGTCCAGGACAGCCAAGGCTACACAGAGAGACCCTGTCTCGAAAAACAAAAACAAAAGCAAAAACAAAAACCAAACCAAACCAAAACAAAACAAAACAAAAAAAAAGAAAATAGGAACTTCAGCCAGATGATAGTGGCACACACCTTTTCCCCCTTTGGCACACACCTTTAATCCCAGCACTTAGGAGGCACAGGCAGGTGGATCTCTGAGTTCGAGACCAGGCTGGTCTATAGAATGAGTTCCAGGACAGCTAAGAAGGCTACACTGAGAAACCCTGTCTCAAAAGAAAACAAAAACAAAAACAAAAAAACCAAACAAACAAGCAAAAAAACAACCCAACACCAAAAATAATTACCTTAAAGAAACAAAATAGGCACTTCAAAGATACTTTATTTGCATTAGTCAGCACACTCCTATCATGTGAACAGGAACACAGTACGGAATTATCCTGTAGGCACATGGAGGGGAGAGCTAATGGGGAACTGTGGTACAGGCCATCTATCAAATGTCGTTAGGGGTACCTATGTCTAACGACACTCCTCAGAGGAGGTCAGGCAGAGAGGAGGAGGCCCTGCTGGGGAGAAGGAGTCCTCCATCTAACACAGAGGTCGGAATGGCCATCCGGACTGGGAGGACTGCAACCTCAAAACAGCAGGGTCCTTCCAACAGAGCACTTCTGTCTCCTAATGCTCTTATAACCCTAATGGCTACAATCCTGGCACTTTGAGAGGTGAAGGCAAAAGGATGGTCACAAGTTCCAGGTCAGTCAAGGATTCATAATACTAAGACTCTATCAGAAAACAAAACACAAACATAGCAAATGGCTGCCATCTTTCACTTGGTAAGGCTGAGATAGCCTAAGGAACTGATGTGACCACATATGCAGAGATGTAGCTCAGGGTAGACAGTCTGAGGACACTGGTGTGACCTCGCACACACAGAGATGTAGCCCAGGGCAGATAGCCCGAGGACACTGGTGTGACCTCACACACACACAGACACAGCCGGGGGCATGGCAGCAGTAGTGAGTTCAGCAGCCTCAGAAGGGCCGCATGCCTGAGACCTCTGGCTCTCCTTATCAATGTAGACGTCAGACTCCATTCTTGCAGGTACTAAGGCTCAGTTCTCAGTCCTTTGTGCCAGCCTTCATGGGTACCCTGAAACCTGGCAGTACTGGCTTTTTGCTTTGTAAGGAACGTAGACCCCCGGCCTTTTGTGAAGTGTTCTGTGATTGCTGAAATCTATTCAGGTGTGGGCTTGGTGAAATGGAAACCTGAGGAACGAGTCATGTCTTTCCTAAGCGGCAGCTGCTCTCGGCTGTCCTTGGCTGTCTGTGGGTGCCTCCCACCATGCTGCTGCTTTCGAATAACAGACCCCTGGGGGCATGGTCACCACCAGCACCTGGCTCTCACACTCCACAGCACAACAGATGGAGATGCACTTGTATCCAGACATATACCTCATCTTAGCACAAGCCGAGGCATTACTGTGTTGCCATAGGAACAGATGCTCACTAGGCAACTGGCGGTCAACCTCCAGATGCAAAAATGCTGATGAGGAGGTTCCACATAAGCAGGCATTGGTGACTCTTGGGTGTTGTCTTTCTAGCAGGTTAACATCAATCATCCAGGAGGGCTGAAATGCTGGAGCCATGTTGATGTTTACAGTGTACTCTGTAGTCACCAAAATCCAAGAACGCAGAGAGGGACAAGCAGTCCCTCACAAATCAGTGACCCTGGAAAGGGAGCCCAGCAAGGTTCCCAGCTCTAGTCCTCCTGGTGATGACTATGTGGTGTTTCCCTGAGCTCATGTGAGAGAGCACTGGGTAAACCCACAGGACAGACACCACAGGCCCATAACCTACAGGCAGGCCTATAGTGTCACAAGGCAGGAGTGGTGGTGCTCTGTGGTCCCAGAACTTGGAAAGCTGAAGGAGGTTGCTATTTGAGGCTAGCCTGGGCTACACAATGAGTACTAAGAAGTATATATGGCAAGACCTTGTCTCAGAAAAGGAAACTTCAAAATCAGCCTGAGCCCCATGGTAAGACCATGAGTCTAAACAAAGCTAGTCCAACTTTGTGACTGGCAAGCAGTCAACAGCTTCCCAAGAGGAGGAGTGGCTGTGACAGCAGTTCTGTGTAAATGGCCCACACTGGCTATTCCAAGGTGAGCTCTAGGAGAAGGGACAGGCAATGTGTACCATCACACATGCAGCAAACTAAGAGACAAATAGTAAAACAAGTCACTGTTGTTTAACAGTATTCACTTGTGGTAGCACATACATTTGATCCCAGAACTGTAGAGGCAGGCAGATCTCTGTGAGTTCTAGGACAGCCTAGTCTATATATCAAGTTCTAGACTAGCTAGGGTGACATAGAGAGACTTTGTCAAAATGCTATTTTACTATCACATGATAGAACTGATTTTTGTAAGGTGTCGTCTGACCACATATGGCATGGAATGTACACACACACATACACACACACACACACTGTCAAATTTTAAACATTTTCAAATAAATAAAAGGACTGGGATAGTTCAGCAGTAGAATGTTTCCTTAACATGCCCAAGGCCCTGGCTTTAACCTTCATTACAACAATACCACAAAACAAAGCCATGCCAAGTATGGAGGCACATACCTGAGGCAGGGGCAGGCACATACCCTTAACCCCAGCATGTAGGAGACAGAAGCTGACAGGTCTCTGTGAGTTCTAGGCCAGCCTGGTCTAAAAGGTGAGTTCCAGGTAGCCAGAGCTGCATGGTGAGACCCTGTCCTACAAGGGGAGGGGGCAGTGGTGGAGAGACAACTCAGTGGTTAGGAGCACTTGATGCTCCTGCAGAGGACCCAGGGTCCATTCCCAGAACTCACATACTAGCTCACAACCATGTGTAACTCCAGTTACAGAGGACCCGATGCTCTCTTCTTACCTCCATGAGCACTAGGCACACATGTGGTATATATTGCATGCATACAGACAGAACATTCACACACATAACATAGAATACCTGTAAAAAAAGGAAGTGATACCAACCAGTCACAAACCCTTATCATAAAAGCTTGGACAGCAGGCAGAGAAGGTGGCTCAGCTAGAATCTACATGGTAGAAGGAATTAACTGATGCCACAAAGTTGTCCTCTGACCCCCCACATCATGCACATACACTTAAATACTCAAAAATCTTTTAAATGATTTGAAGACGGGCTGGAGAGATGGCTCAGTGGTTAAGAGTCTGCTCTTCCAAAGGTCCTGAGTTCAATTCCCAGCAATCACATGGTGGCTCATAACCATCTATAATGCGATATAATGCCCTCTTCTGGTGTGCAGGTCTACAATGAGACAGAACACTGTATACATAATAATAAATAAATAAATCTTTTAAAAAAGATTTAAAGACAAACACATTAAAAAAAGACTAATGAAGTTCACACATTTTATTTTAAAAATTTATTTGAGAGATGGCTGTTATCTTCCAGTTGAGTAAGTGCAATGAAATCCCACGTTTGCAGCAGATTCTCTGCCAACTTTTCAGGTGGTGAGAATGCACTGAAGCACCAGGCAAGTAGTGGCACACGCCTTTAATCCCAGGACTTGGGAGGCAGAGGCAGGCAGATTTCCGGGATCCAGGTCAGCTTGTCTACCGAGGAAGTTCCAGGATGGCGAGGGCTACACAGGGAAACCCTGTCTGAAAAAAATAAAAATAAAAGGAGTGCACTGAAGCAACTTCCTGGGAACCCACCAGCCGCTCTGACCAGGGAAACATGCATGCTCACCTCTTCCGTAGTTTTTCCTCCAAATCCAAAGCCCTAGTTTCACCCCCAGCTCCATAGCAACTCTTCTACTCTGGCCCCATTCCCAAGGGAATAAGCAGATCCTGGTGGAACACCCTGATTTCCTCTGTCTTGTGGACCCCACAGGCCCCTGTCCCAGTCCATTTCCATGCCTGAGTCAGCTCCCAATACTTAGAAACACACTTTACCTGGAACCCCCAGTGGCCACATGCATCAGGATCACTTAAGAACCCCCTACTAGGCAACACACAGCCACTGCTCTAAGAACAGGGAGGGCAACAGAAAGCAGGGAACAAAGCACCCACAAAACAAAGACAAGGCCACATATGAGCACTCCAGAATTAGTCTTCCCAAGTCCAGATGCCAAGACAGCAGCATAAAAACACAGTAACAGCCAGGACGATGTCTCCACCAGAGCCTGCAACCTTCTTACCACAGGAGGCCCTGAGGACTGCAACGCAAGACAAAGACTTTAAAACAGCCTTTAAGGGTGGGGCCTGGTGGTGCATGCCTTTAATCCCAGGACTCGAAAGGCAGAGGCAGGCGGATTGCTGTGAGTTTGAAGGCAGCCTGGCCTACTAAGTGAGTCCAGGATAGCCAAGGCTACACAGAGAAACCCTGTCTCAAAAAATGAAAAACAAAAAACAAACAAAAAGGGCACGGACATATGTGCTACCGACTATAAGAGACCACAAACCCCAGCCCAGACTACTATATACAGTAAAATTTAAGATCATAATAGATGGAGAAAATGAGACATTTCATAATAAAACCAACTTAAGTAATATATATCTACAAATCCACCCCTACAGAAGGGCCTAAAAGGAAAACTTCAACCTAAAGAAGTTAACTACTCAAGAAAACACAGGGAATAAATAATCCCAGATCAGCAAATCAAAAGGGGAAAACACACACACACACACACACACACACACACACACACACACACACACACACCACCACTACCACCACCATCACCACCTACAACAAAATAACAGGAATTAATAAACACTGCTTATTAATACCTCTCAACATCAGTGGTCTCTTTTACCCAATAAAAAGATACAAACTAACAGAATGGATGTGAAAATAAGACCCACTTGTTTTTTTTTTTTTCTCTCTGCATCCAAGAAACACACTTTCACATGAAGGATAGACCATCACCTCAGGGTAAAAGGATGGAAAAATAATCCAAGCAAATGGACCTAAGAAGCAAGCTGGTGTAGCCATTTTAATATCTGACAAAATAGATTTCTAACCAAAACTAATATGAAGAGATAGTGAAGGACACTACAAATTCATCAGCGGAAATTGTACCAGGAGAGTATTGTAATTCTTAACATCTATGCACCAAACAAAGGACACTCAAGTTTGTGAAAGAAATACTATGACAGCTTAAATCAAATATTGACCCTCACATGCTGATAGTGGTAATCATCAATACCCCACCTTCATCAAAAGACAGGTCATCCAGACAAAAACTAAACAGAAATGCTGGTGCTAACTGGCATCATAAACAAAATGGTCCTAACTATATCTACAGAACATTTCACCTAAACTCAAAAGAATAAACCTGTACCTCACAGAACTTTCTCCACAACTGACCACATATTCAGGCACAAAGCAAGTCTCGACACAAGAAAATTAAAATAAAACCCTGCATCCTACCTGACCATCATGGATTAAAGCTCAGTATCAACAGCAACAAAAACAACAAAAAGCTTACAAACTCTTACAAACAGAAACTGAACAACTCACCACTGAATGAAAAATAGGTCAAGGCAGAAACTAAGAAAGAAATCAAAGACTTTCTAGAATTCAATGAAAATGAATACAAAACTGACTCAATCTTATGAGACCCAATGAAGGCATTTCTAGAGGCAAGTTGATAGTACTAAGCGCCTACATAAGAAAATTGATTTCATACTAGTAACTTAACAGCACACCTGAAAGCTCTGGAACACACAGAAGAAATCACACTCAAGGGCTGGAGCGATGGCTCAGAGCTTAAGCACACTCTGGAAGTCCTGAGTTCAATTCCCAGCAACCACATGGTGGCTCACAACCATCTATAA
The DNA here is from genome assembly GCF_964271855.1 of Acomys minous. Classification (NCBI taxonomy): domain Eukaryota; kingdom Metazoa; phylum Chordata; class Mammalia; order Rodentia; family Muridae; genus Acomys; species Acomys minous. Next base: position 53,119,489 of record NC_140493.1, read on the forward strand.
TGTGATCTGATTCCCTCTTCTGGTCTGCAGGTGTACATACAGGCAGAGTGCTTTATACAAAATAAATAAATAAATAAATAAATCTTAAAAAAAAAAAACCACACTCAAAAGGCATAGACCAAAAACAAAAACAAAACAAAAAAACAACCCCCCCCAAAAAAACCCAAAAAGCTTAGGGCTGAAATCAATTAAATAGGAACAACACTTAGGAGGAGAGGCAGGCAGATTTCTAGGCAGATCAAGTAGGCCTCATCCCAGGGATTCAGGAATTGTTCAACATATGTAAAGAGATAGCATAAATGTAATTTGTCATATAAACAAACTGAAAGATAAAACCACATAATTATCTCATTAGATGCAGAAAAGTTCTTTGACAAAAATCCAATAACCCTTCATTATAAAAGTCCTGGAAAAATTAGAGATACAAGGGTCATACCTCAAAATAATAAAGACAGTTTACAGCAAGCCCATAGCCAACATCAACTTAAGTGGAGAGAAACTCAAAGCAACATTACTAAAATCAGGAACAAGACAAGGTTGTCTGCTCTCTTCATATCTATTCAAACTAGTACTTGAAGTCTTAGCTAGAGCAACAAGATAACTGAAAGAAATCAAGGGGATGCAAACTGGAAAGGAAGAAGTCAAAGCAACTTTATTTGTAGACGATATAATCGTACACATAAGTGATCCTAAAAAATTTCACTGGTGCCGGGCGGTGGTGGCACACACCTTTAGTCCCAGCACTTGCGAGGCAGAGGCAGGTGGATCGTTGTGAGTTCCAGGCCAGCCTGGTCTACAAAAGTGAGTCCAGGACAGTCAAGGCTACAAAGAGAAACCCTGTCTCGAAAAAACAAAAAACCAAAAACCAACCAACCAACCAACCAACCAACCAAACCAACCACCAAATTTTTTTCCCACTGGAAAACTCCTTCAGCTGATACACACTTTCAGCAAAGTAGCTCAAAGCATCAGCAGCCCTCCTATGCAAATGACATACGGGGGGCAAATGACAAAACAACACCTTTCACAATAGCCTCAAACATCATATATCTTGGTGTGACTCTAACCAAGAAAGTGAAAGACTTGTAGGATTAAAAACTTCAAATTGAGATGACTCAGAGGTTAAGAGTACTTGGCTACTCTTCTAAAGGTCCTGAGTTCAATTCCCAGCAACCACATGGTAGCTCACAACCATCTATAATGAGATCTGGTACTCTCTTCTGGCGGGCAGGCACACATGCAGACAGACTATATACATAATAAATAATCTTTAAAAAAAAACTTCAAATTGGCCAGGCGTGGTGATGCACATCTTTAATCCCAGCACTTGGGAGGCAGAGGCAGGTGGATCGCTGTGAGTTTGAAGCCAGCCTGCTCTACAAAGTGAGTCCAGGACAGTCAAGGCTACACAGAGAAACTCTGTCTCCAAAAAAAAATTATTTATGTGCATTGGTGTTTGAAGGTATGTCTGTGTAAGGCTGCCAGATCTTGAAGTTGCAGGCAGTTGTGAGCTGCCATGTGGGTACTGGGAATTGAACCCAGGTCTTCTGGAAGAACAGTCAGTGCTCCCAACTAAGCCATCTCTCCAGCCCCCGGGTATGGTAGCTTTTTAAAAATTAAAAAAAAATTAAAAAAAAAAAAGATTTATTTATTATGTATAGTGTTCTTGCCTGCATATACACCTGCACACCATAAGAGGGCACCAGATCTCATTATAGATGGGTATGAGCCACCATGTGGTTGCTGGGAATTGAACTCAGGACCTTTGGAAGAGCAGCCAGTGCTCTTAACCTCTGAGCCATCTCTCCAGGCCTATTTTTGGTTTTTTGAGACAGGGTCTCTCTGTGTAGCCTTGGCTGTCCTGGACTCACTTTGTAGATCAGGCCTGCCTCTGCCTCCCAAGTTCTGGGATTAAAGGCCTGTGCCACCACACCCAACTTTAGTTTTTTTAATCTTAATATATTTTATTTTGTTATATTGAAAAAAACAAAAACCAAAGAATGCACTGAACCAGGTGTGGTGGCTCACACCTGTAAGCCTTGCCACTCGAGAGGCTAACAGAGGGAGAATTACCATAAATGTAAGGGCAGCCTGTGTTATGTCTCAAAACAAATATTAGAAAAAAGGAGACCTGTGGAACAAGTCAGCAAACAAACAATACAGCTACCAATGAGGAAGGCACAGAAAGACACACTATAAGTTGGAAAGCTCTGAGGTCACCTATGTGAGGCTGTGAAGAAGCCTCCATTATTCCTGACTAGGCCACAAGGCACATGGCTGGTAGCTGTCATCTTGGTAGGCAGTCAGGATCAAGCAGAGTCATTTGAAAATTTGATTGTCAGATGAACTCTCTACCTCTTTAAACTTGACCTCTCCAACCTGCTCGTTTAATGAGGGCTGTGGGTAGCTTCCACATGGCACTTCCAGCTCCATGTTCCACATCTGTCCTCTGACCACATGGCTGCTGCAACACTTCTGTTCACCTCTACCTGTCCTCATAGCCAAGGTATCTTTACCTTTAGGGTACAAGGTGGGACTCACCTGTGAGTCTATCTTGGAAGAAAGGCAAGGGGGCACTGGAAGATGGCACGAGGCAAAGGTACTGGATGTGGGGAACACTCACCCTGCCGTAGCTGGAAAACTACAGCACATATGGGCACATATGGCAGAATCTGGTCATGGTAGAAGGGGCTGACCTCTGAGGGATGAGGAGTAAGAACACCCTCCTTTGTGCATGCTATGCAAACACTCCCACAGAGCCTCACCCCTGGCTGAAAACTGTGTTCCTAAAGATGGAGAATGGACTCAGGAGAAGTAACAGCTCAAAATGCTGACAATCCTTGATCACATGTCCAAAGGAACCAATTTTGCTCCTAAGAGTTACATGTTTACCTGAGCATTTGCTTCACAGTTGCTGAGGCCTGCGTCATTAGTCTTCTCCAAGACTCCTAGTTGTTTTGTCTGCCTGGGAGAACAAACCCAGAAATCCCCTTAATAAGTGACCTGTGTAGCTGGATGTGGTAGTGTATGCCTTTAAACCCAGCACTTGGGAGGTAGAGGCAGGTGGATCTCTGAGTTTGTAGCCAGAATGGTCTACAAGGTGAGCTCAGGACAGCCAAGGCTATAGGGAAACCCTGTCTCGAAAAACAAAAAACAAAAAAGATAACCAATTTGTGTGCTCTTTGCTGGGGAAGACTTTCTCCTGCTCTCAGCATTCCTTAGTTGCCTGTACTTCTTTGTGTAGAGTTGAAGCTTTCTGGTCTTTCCTTAGTCCATGTTGGCATTGAGGAGGCCAACTCCACGATGGGCTTCAGTTTCTTGTTAACTTGGAGCAGGCCTCAGCCTCCATTCCTCAGAAATGAGCTCAGAGGTTACTGGGAATACCACAGATAACGGGCAGCACTTCAGGGATGGCCTAGCCACCTGGCCTTAGAGAGATTAGGTTTCTCAAGGTTAGTTTACTGTGGGCCTAGAAATCTTTTTCAGTTTGAACACTCCCATCATATTAGAAGTCACCAACCCCTCCCTTGGAATCCCCCTGAATACCTTTAAAGAGCCTGAGAGCTCATCTTGGGATCGCCATTTTGTCTAACTGGTGATCCCAGCATACTGGACTTCTGCAGAAATAAAGGTCCCTTGCTTTTGCATATGGCTTTGGACTCCTGTTGGTCTTTGGGGATCTAGCAATCTGAGCATAACAGCATGTCCACTGATGTCCTTCTTGTTCAGGTAGCCATGTTAAGTGAGACTTTGTGTAGCTTCTTTGGCATTCCTAGGAGACACAATCTCACAAGAAATGCCTACTTCTCTGGCTCTCACAGTCTTCCTGGCCCCTCTTGTGTTATGATCTCTGAGCCTTCCTTGCAGGGTTGTATTGTATTTATCCACTGGGACTGCCCCTCCAACCTCTGCATTTTGATCAGTTGGGTTTCTGTGATGGTCTCTGTTGCATACAGAAGCTTGCTTGATGAAGGGATAAGGACTAACTTCTCTCTCTCTATAAGGACAAATATTTAATACACACACACACACACACACACACACGTTTGTTTAATATAGTGGCTCTCCTCTAAGATCCATAATCTCAATAGCCAAATTTTGCCCCTTCTTTTCTGACAAGGTCCAACTACATTGCGTCAGCTGGTCTAGAACTTGTCATGTAGATCAGGCTGGTCTTGAACTCACAGTGATCTGCCTGCTTCTGCCTTCCAAGTGTTGGGAACTCTGTAATTTTGAATCAAGATGGAATGAAAGCAAAACATAACTCATGTCTATTACTTATACACTGGAGAGGCTGAGGCATGAGAACCATCTTGAGGTCCAGGCTAGCCTGGGGTACAAAGTGAGCCCCTGTCTCAAAAAACCAAACTGGGGCTAGTGAGCTATCTCAGTGGTTAAAAGCATTTGGCACAGTCTGATCTGAATTTGGTCCTTGGAAACCATAGTTTCCAAGAGGAAGAGAACCAAATACACACACACACACACACACACACACACACACACACACACACACACACACACACACGAGTAATAAATAAATATGTTCTAAAAACCAAACCAAGCCAGGCATAGTGTTGTGCACTTTTAATCCCAGCACTCTAGAGGCAGAGGCAGGCAGGAGGATCTCTGTGAGCTCATGGTCAGCCTGGTCTACACAGTGAATTCCAGGGCAGCCAGACCTATATAGTGAGACACTAACTATCTCAGAAAACAACAAAAACAACAAAACAAATAAAATTCCCCAAACAAAAACAAACCAAAGAACACCGACAGAATGGAAGGCAGGTTAGGCAGAGTAGAGTCTTCACTTGCATACAAGAAAAAGGAAGCGACTAGTCATTTGTGAGAGCTCCTGTAAGTGACCATTTCTCACAGATCCCCTGAACACTTTTAAATTATTTGAAAAGAACCCTCCTCCACCACTAAAAAAAAAAAAAAAAAAAAGGGACTGGACTGCAACCTTTACCCAGAGTAACTGTACAATTCATTATATTCTTCCTGAGAATAATTTACATCCCTCGACAAACTAAAAGGAAGGTATACTTTCAAAACAGAACACATGGTGTAATGTTTGTACATCTAAAAACCACATCCCTGTATGTCCTGCGGGGTCCTCCCTGGAAACAGACGCAATGAAGATCAGTTAGCTCCAGTGGCTGTAAGAGTCAACATGGCTTTAATCATTCTTATAAATTATATAAAAATGGAGAACAGGGATGGTTCTGGAACTTCTTGATGCAGCTGGGAGTGCTCTGGTACAAAACTGGCACAGAATTCTGGTGAGCAAAGACAAGAGTTTTCGTCAGTTTTACAGATAGTTTGCAACCCAATGCTTCAATATCCACTTTAAAGAAAGTGGAGACAGGGAGGGCAGAGTCCTCTTCCAAAACCACTCAGTCTTCAAAATATAGCTTTTATGCGCTTTCTCTATAAATGAGATTAGCATATTGCAACCCAGCCTGGACAGGAACTCAGACAGGAAAGATAGTCAGTCTCCAGGGTTTCAGGGAACCCTCCCTCCTCAGACACTTCTCTTCAAACTGGAAGCCATGGTCAGTAGGAATTACCACTTCTAGGAGCCCACGTCCCAACGCAAATACCAAGTGTTTTTTAAAAGCTTCTTAATGTACAATCTTCATTCTCAGAAAAATGCCACATTTTGGATCCAGATTTTTCTAAACACTATTTAGAAAAATAACAAAATCAAACCCATGTATAAGTGGTTAAACTTATACGAGCGAGACTTTCAGCTAGCTGTCATTCAGTTGAAACTGGGTGCGGACGACTGAGGACAAGGTTACTTCCTCGCTGCTGGTGGAATGCTAGAGAAGATCTCCCAAAGGGCAGGAAGCCTGTTCAGTGGCCAGTGGCTCAGTGTGGCCGCGTCTGCCCTAGCATTTTCAGTCTTGCTTGATCAATAACATCAAGTAGATTCTTGGCATCCACAGCTAGGGCATGAGCAGCTGTCAGCATCTGCTTCTTGTACTCCTGCTGCAGGCTAGTCATGACGTACTGCTGTGCCAGCTTCATCTTGCTGATAAGCTCACCCAAGTCAGAGTTTAACAGCTTTTGTGCCATCTCGATCTGGAAAGACAAGAGAGGGTCAGGAGAATAGCTCCCAGGTACCTATCCTGACTCTGTCTTTGGGCTTCAAAGACAAAAATAAAATAAAATAAATATATATTTCTCTCAAATAAACTTTCCTTAGAAGAAGCAGGATGAAGTGTGCATGGTGCTGCACACCTGCAATCCCAGCCATTTGGGAGCCATAGGCAGGCAGCTCGGTGTATATAGTAAGTTCCAGTCTAGTCAGGGTTATACAGTTAGGGGGGAAAAAAGCCTCATTTTATAATCAGAGAATGTGACAGAACCAGGAGATGATCTAGTCCAAAAATACACACGCTAACATGAATAACCATAATACCACACGACCTGATGAAGGCCACACAGGAGAAAGACCAAGGCCATGCTTTTTTTTTTTTTTTTAAACCATGCCTACTCTTTCAGGCTTTTTGTTCACTATTTTTTTAAATATTAAACAAAACAAAAACCTTTATTATATATGTTATGTGTGTGCATTGTCCATGTGTCCAGGTGAGTAAGGTGGCCAGATGAGGGCTTCAGACCCCACAGAGCTGAATTACATTTGGTTGTGAGTTGGCATATGGGTGTTAACTGAATGAGGGTCCTCTGCAGGAGCAACAGGTGCTCTGAACCACTGAGCCATCTCTCCAGGCCTTTTTCTACGCTTTGTCTTAGTACTCTAACTACTGGCTTTCAATAGCTATTGCTTCCTATCGCCAGTGTCAGAGGACACCCTTGAGCCACTCTGCAGGGCTCACAACTCTTGCTAATTTTTGGTTTGTTTGAGACTTGCCTCTTTATGTCATCCTTCATGTCATCATGGCTGTCCTGGAATTTGCCATGCAGACCAGGCTAGCCTCTGCCTCTGGAGTACTATGATTAAAGTCATGCACCACTGTGCCCAGCTCTTCCTGCTTAATTAGTGAATGGTGACCAGAACTGAGACATCTGCTCTTTCTCTCTTTTATTTTATTTTGGCTTTTTGAGACAGGGTTTCTCTGTGTAGCCCTGGCTGTCCTGGACTCACTTTGTAGACCAGGCTGTCCTCCAACTCATGATGATCCACCTGCCTCTGCCTCCTGAGATTAAAGGTGTGTGTCACCATGCCTGGTTTTTGTTTTTTTTTTGGTTTTTCGAGACAGGGTCTCTCTGTGTAGCCTTGGCAGTCCTGGACACACTTTGTAGACCAGGCTGGCCTCGAACTCACAGCGATTCGCCTACCTCTGCCTCCCGAGTGCTGGGATTAAAGGTGTGCGCTACCACGCCCGGCTCTTTTTTGTTTTGTTTTGTTTAAGATTTATTATGTACACAGTGCTCTGCCTTCATGACAGAAGAGGGCATCAGATCATATTATAAGTGGTTGTGGTAATTGAACTCAGGACCTCTGGAAGAGCAGACATCCAGGCCTACATCTGCTCTTTTTGTTGTTGTTTGTTTCATGAGACAGGGTTTCTCTGTATAACAGCTCTGGCTGTCCTGGAACTCCCTCTGTAGTCCAAGCTGGCCTCGAACTCATGGAGATCCACCTGCCTCTGCCTCCCAAGTGCTGGGATTTAAGGCGTGAGCCACCACCGCCCAGCTACATCTGCTCTTTTAATGATGCCAGGGCACTGAGCACTTTGGGCTGTGGATGAAGGAGTGAATTACATCTGGTGGGAGAGGCCTTCAGGGAGCTCTTATAGCTCAATGGCATAGTGACTACAGGAAGTAGCACACAAAAAGCCAGTCCTCTGCCTTAAAAAGACCTCACAGAAGACAGCTGGATTTGGTACAAGTAAATCAGCTTCAACAAGGACCATGCTCAGCTGACCTTTATTTTGCTCAAGGTGATGTGCATAATTGGGGAAGGAAGACATAATCTAGAGAACTGTTCTAGAAAGATGGCTCTGATAGCAGAGTGAAGGTAAAATGGGAAGCATAGGGACATTACAGGCATTCAAGGGAGGTGATAGGGCTGTGAGAACGAGACATCCTAGAGTTGTGTTGTCTGCACATGAATGTGCTAGGTAACTCACACCAGTAGGGGGTGGCCTACTCCACCCTCTTCATTAGGCTCTGAGTGGGTTTCTATGACAAGATGGGACATGAGTGTTAGGTGTGTCAGCTAACATCATTGCCTGGGGAGAAAAGGAGGAAGAGTGTCCTACTGCTGCAGCACCCACTTGGAAGTGGCAACCCAAACCCAAACCCAAACAAACAAGAGGCAGGCTTCTTGGTCTTGGGTGTTCCTCATTCCACTGTGAGATGCTCCTAGAGAGAACCACTCCAGTGAACGCTTTGGGGTTTGGGGCTCCAGCTGCTGCTCTGGGTTCCAGGGGCTGCGGTTGCAGTCACCTTTGCTGAGTTGCTGGTTTGCTGTTTCAGGGGTCTGCTAGAATCCTGCCCGACTACGCCAGTGGAATCATTCCAAGGAACTGAGTCTAAAAAGGTCGACTTCTCCTGTTCCCATTAACCTCTTTTCTTTCCTGTCTAGGGTAGGTGGGCTGGGAGGGGGGTGTAAGCATTAAAGAAGCCCAAACAGGCTTGCTCTTCCCTGTCTTTCGGTCATGCCATCCTGCTTCTCTACAATACAGGAACAATGGAGCCAGGTGCTCACAGGCTGAACTCTCTGAAACATAAGTAGTTTATATTGGGCACTTTGATGACTGAGACAGTGTCACAGCTGTCCTCGAGCATGATGCCCCTCCCCCCAGAACTGTGGCCTACCTCTCGATGTGTGCTGGCTGGGAGAACAGGAATGGTCTCATCCACAGTGGCCAGTAAGGTCCGCAGGGCCAGGCCGACTTCCTAAGACAAGAACCAAAGCAGGATTAGGCCGACACCGATATTGTTCTCTTGGGAATGCACTTTTTACTGCTTTTCTTTCTGCCAGTTGTAAGGAAATTTTCTTCTTCGTTTAGACAGTGTATCATTATGCAGCCAAGGCTGGCCTAAACTCACCATAATTTTTCTGCTTCAATCTCCCCAATACTGAAATTACCAGCATGAACTGCCACACACAGCCCATATATAAGAAACACATATACCTGTGTGTGCTTGAGTACTTGACCAGTGTTGCATGTTACTAGGCTCCTGTCCCTGAATATTCAGAACTGACTATCATTTGCTCTTCTGCCCAAGGACAGATACTCACATCAGAAGCTCCCACAGCAATGTGAAAGGTAACCCTTTCCCTTTTGTTCCACTGAGCTTCCAGATAGATGGTAGAGCCTTCACAGCTCAGACTAGCAGGAAAAGGGCATACCCTTCTTCCAGTGCATTTGATCTGGCTAAAGAGAGGTTTCCCCTGCCTGGAGGCAATGTGGACCTGATTTGGGAGCATGATTGGGAGTTTTTCTCTATCCAGAACTATGCAGAAATTGTAAAGAAAAGGCCTGCGTGTGGTGGCATCCTCCTGTAATCCCAATACTTCTGAGAATGAAAAGGAAGACTGCTCAGAATTTAAGGCCATCCTGGGTTGTATGAAACAATGAGGGGGGAGGGGGAAAGAAGAGGGAGAGAGGGAGGGAGAGGAAGAGATAGGAGTTGGGGGAAGAGATCTGAGGATTTAGTATACTCCAACACACAAGTGAGCCAGGCATGAGTACACAAGTATGGTGGTTCATACTTGTACTTCCATAACCCCAGGCTTTGGGAGGATAAGAATCTGTGAAGTTCATAGCCAGCTAGACTGAGCTGTATAGTGAGATACTATCAAGAAATAAATCTCCTGTCTCTCCCTCTAGATGCTAGCACAGCAGGTGTGTATCACCATGTTATTTACAGGACAAAAGGGAAGAAATCCAGAGCTTTGTATATGCTATGCTAACTACCAGAGGTACGTTCCCAGTCATATACCATCCCTTTTTGAGAAAGGGTTTCTCTGTATAGCCCCGACGTCCCGGAACTCCATCTGTAGACCAGGCTGGTCTCGAACTCAGAGACCACTCGGGAGGCAGAGGCAGGAGGATCCCTGTGAGTTCGAGGCCAGCCTGGTCTACAAAGTGAGTCCAGGACAGCCAAGGCTACACAGAGAGACACTGTCTTGAAAAACCAAAAAACAAACAAAAAAACCAAAAAACAAACAAACCAACCACCCCAAAAAAAAGAGTGTTGGATCTCCTGAAGCTGGAGTTATAGGTAGCTGTAAGTCACCATGTGGGTTCTGAGAATTGAACCAAGATCTTCTAGAAGAACAGCAAGTGCTATTAACCACTGACCCACCTCTCCTTCTCCATACTTTTTACTTATTTATTTTTTGTTTGTTTGTTTTGTTTTCTCCTAAGACAGGGTTTCTTTGTGTAGCCCTGGCTCTCCTAGAACTCACTCTGTACATCAGGATGGCCTTAAATTCACCGAGATCCACATGCTACCTGAGTACTGGGAGTAAAGGTACACTCCACTAAACTTAGAAGCAACAGTAATTAGAAGACTCTGCTTCTTCAAGGCATTCCCAACCTAGTGCTTGCTGATAGGAGCAAGTAAGAGCTACAGCAATTCCTGAGGATGTTTCTTAGTGACACTATCACCACCTGGGTCTTTATATCCAAAGCATCAGCTCTGGCTTCCCTGGGAAAGGAGGCCATCCCCGCCATACAGAGTGACTGCACTTTACCTTCACCATAGGGACGTACTCCTCTGGAGGGGCTGGCTGGATTTTGCTGGACATTTCAATGACAGCCTTCACTAGGCCTGTCACGTTTTCATACACCTTGTCATTGGACCGGTCCAAGTTGGCAGTGGGAGGGGGGCTGATTTCCTGGGGCTGAAGCTGATAAAACAGAAGCTGGTCATTTCTTGCTCTCCAGGAGAGAGTGAGGTATCACCACAATTAAGCTAGAGGGTCTTTAAAAGAGATCAAAGCAGATACAGAGGCAATAGATTTTCTTGTTTCTTCAGGACATAGTTCAGTTTGAGGATGACAGTAAAGCCAGTCATCCAAGGGACAACACACAAGGCAATGATGTCTTCTAACTTTGAGCTCAGTTAAAGGAAACGAGAAGGAATCATATACACTAAAGTATACAGATTCAAAGAGGCAATTAAATGTCCCAGACTCCCAAGTCATTCACGAGGGAAACAACCCAGAGAATTTATAACCAATAATTTATTTTAGGGAAAGCTACCGCTGCACCACTAAGTAATTAAACACTCAACGTCAATACAAAGTTCTGCTCACCTCTGCTGCCTTCACACACCAATAGTCAAGTGCTCATGCTCTTTTCATGATGATAGATGTGGACTGACAAGCATCTGCTTTTGGCAGACACCATTTGTTTGCATAAAACGACTCATGTTCAAGTGGCAGAGAAGGGACGTCCTGCCAGTCCTATGCTGACAGTTGGGTAAACCAAGGCTGGAAGGGCTTGGCAAGTAGTAATGAAGATGAGCGTATGAAGCCTTGGGTGTAAAACATGTACCCAGGACCTGGGCACAGAGCTGCCACAGACATTACCTATGGCATCCTGAGTGCTGAGGGCAGATTGACACAGGCCTCCTAGGAAAGGCTGGCTAGTGTTTCAAAACTCAAGTTGTGTGTATATATTTTGGAAAGATTTAACTGTATAACATCTATCCAATTATGGATCAGCTATGGCCCTCAGGCTATACCAGATTTCTGGGTGCCTTGTTCAGGCACATTGGACCAGATAGCTGTGTCTAACTTCACTGTAAAGCTGGTCATGTACCAGTCTCTGGAATATACACATGTTCTTTTTGGCATCTGTCAGTCATGATAGGTGACAAACAAAGCAAGTGTGCCCTCCCACAGGGCTATCCACATGCTACTCCAGAATCACATGCAGAGAGCTGGATGTGATAAAGCGAGCCAGACAGACATACAGACATAATGTGCTTACCCTCCACGGCTATTGTCGAACAGAAGGTGAGGAAAAGTTAAAAGAATTTATCAGAGAAAGGGAAAAAAGAAAAACAAGATTAATAAGGCAGCAGAAAACTCCCATATAATACATGAGCAGAACACCTGGGCACTAGCTACAAGCCTGCTGTGTGCTCTCTGCTCACACTGGCTGTCAGAAGCGCCTGTGTCTGCCATGACCTCTTTGCACAGCACATTTCCAGAGCTCTGCCATGCAACATTTGTTCCCATGAGATAAATGAGGACAGCATGCAAAGCCTGTGAGTGGCAATGGGCAGACGTGCAAGAGTCTAGAGAGCAAGGCTCTTTGTGAGCAAGGAGAAGGGTGTGTGTGGTCAATAATTTGCCATCTGACTCCCAGAAGACTGTGAAGAAACCATGCTGCCCCACAATCACTGCACATGGTCTCTCAGCCTTAAGTCCCTGAATCTCAGGAAGCATTTAGCCACTGTCTAAGATGGACTTATGGCTAGGGACTACGTCCAAAGACCTCAGAAACTTATTTTCAACTCTCTTTCCTATATATTTTTGTTGTTTTATGTGTATACGTTTTAAAATCTTGTAAAGCAGGATTTCATTATGTAGTCCAGGCTAGTCTGAAACTCTTGACTCACCTGCTTTAACATCTCAAAATGCTTGAACTGCTGGTATAAATCAGGTTGGCATTTTTGTTCGGTAAACTGGGTGGCTTTCATGTTTTATTTCCTCAGTTCAACCCCTAGCTATCTTACTATGAACAGACTGACATGGGATACACAGTAGACTGCCACCTACAGACCTATCTAAAAACCACCATAAGCTCCACAGAGCCTTCAGTTAAGAGATGCCAACACGCTGGGTGTGGTAGTGCATGCCTTTAATCCCAGCACTTGGGAGGCAGAGGCAGGCAGATCTCTGTGAGTTAGAGGCCAGCCTGGTCTACAAATAGAGTTCAGGACAGCCAAGGCTACACAGAGAAACCCTGTCTCTAGAAAAAAACAAAACAAAACAAAACAATGCTAACATCCAGAGATTTCCTGGCCACTGATAATCACAGTGCAGTCATCTGTCTCTTCACAGGTGGTGTGTTTAAACAGTACAAGCACAGGAAGGTGTGTGGGATTCTTGGAGGAGATATTTAAAGAGCATTACATCAATATATGAAATAACTGTTTAGTTTCAGTAGGCCAATGGAAACTTAGTTTAATCTGCCTAAAGTTTATTTTTCTTTTGCATGCCACCTTTTGATCAACGAGTCATAGGAAAATATTGTCATGATGCCTCTAGGACCCTTCATAGTGGCCTACCAGAAGCCAGAGCTTGGCTGGAGAAACATCTACTATAGCTTTGTTGTTGTTCAGAGTTTTGATAACTTAGAACTCCTGGAGTGGCAGTTAAAAATTCACCATCCCCTAGAGACAGCCACAATTCCTACTCTGCTTAAAACCCAGAGAAGGAGCCAGGCGTAGTGGTGCATGCCTGTAATCCCAGCACTCAGGAGGCAGAGACAGGCGGATGGCTCTGAGTTTGTGGCCAGCCTGGTCTACAAAGTGAGTCCAGGACAGCCAAGGCTACACAGGGAAACCCTGTCTTGAAAAAAAAACCCCACCAACCAACCAAACGAACAACAACAACAAAAAAAGAGTGCCAGAGAATGAAAAATAGGACGTGTGAGCTCAGCGGTCAACTGCCTGCCTAGCATGAGCACTAGGAAACAATACAACAAAGAAAATTGGAGACTATGATTGGCTAAATGTTATTTTGGTGAATTGAGCTGCACATATTCAAGGCAAACCATTTTTACATCAAAAATTTAAAAAAATCACAATTGTTCCTTTAGGGTTTAATTACCTGTACCAAGCAGATAATAAAAAAGACATATACAACTTTACCTAGATGAAGTAAGTCTATTTCTCACAAGATTTCTCCTTATAAAATACCTATATTAAGGGTATTCTCAGATATACTAAATCATGATGTTATTCTCATCACGAACTATGGCATAAGGGAAAACGTCAGGGCTCTAGGCCAGCTGTTCAAAGGCCTGCTCTTGTGGCTTCTGAAGATGAGAATAATTCACTACTCTAACTTTTCCTTTCTCTTTTCAAATGTAAAGATACAATATCAGGCGAATTATATCTTTGCCTTGCCTGTCTCTTTCCCAGAATACCCAGTGTTGTTGACAGAGCTAGCCAGAAGCTGCCTGGTTTCACGGAGCTGACAAGAGCTAGCAGGTGTTCTAGGCCTGATCTCCTTGGCAGGGGTATCCTCGTCAGTTCAGCTGTGTCTATTCCACTTAACTGCACAAGTCTGTGTCCCAGTGGGTCCATGTCATCTCAGGAACAGACATGGCAATGAAGCCCTCCCTCAGAGCCACAGAGGGCTCTGACCACGGTGAAGATGTGCACTGAGATCACATCACTCTGATCACTCCAGAAGAGCACACTTTCAGTGTGCAGTCCAGGGTCCTTGGATAATGGCATGCTGATCCAATCACTGGCTCTGAGTGACCTTGAATAAACTGTTCTACTTCTGCGAACCATTGTTATCTAGTATAAAAAACATGACTATACCAACCCTGTGAGACTGATGGCAAGGATCTGTCAATGCAAGTAGCAGAGACAGCACTAAATAACAATCTGTACTCATCTGATTTAAGATTTCATCCATTGCAACATGCATTTTTTTTTTAAAGACAGAGTCATGTTATGTAGCCTTGAACTCAAATCTTCCTATTTGTTTCCTGAGTGCTGGGATTAAAGAAACACTACCACATGAATGATACATTGTTTTGTATGTCTGCGTGACTGCATGCACATGTATGGAAACCAGAGGTCAACCTCAATTACTGCTCCTTAGGTGCCATCCATCTTGTTTTTATTTTACTGTTTTGAGACAGGGTATCAGCTGTACAGCTCTGGCTAGCCTGGAACTCACATTCTAGACTAGGCTAGCCTTGTAATCAGCGATCTGCTGCATAGATTACTATGACTCCAGAGTATTGCAATTAAAGGCCTGTGCCACCATGCCCGTCCATCTTGTTCTTTTCAGAAAATGTCTCTTAATGGGACCTGAGGTTCAGTGATTGTGCTGGGGTAGATGGCTGGTGAAGCCCAAGGATCTGACTATCTCTACCTCACCAGTGCTGAGATTTTGAGCATATGCTACCACACCTAACTTTTTGACATGGGTTCTAGATTGAACTCAGGTCCTCAAGCTTGTGTGGCAAGCACCTTAACCAATGACCTGTCCCCCCTAGCCCCTCACTAAAAAAGCAAAGCAAACAAAACACCCTCCTCCAAAAAAAAAAACCAAAACAAAATTCTAAACCACTAAGAAACACATTCTATCCCTATTCTAGAGCTTTTAAAATGCAAAACAAAGAAATATGGGACACACAGAAAGACAGTCTGTCACCCTGAGTGAGAAGTAGGGAGGTCCAATCTTTACGGACTGGACTAGAAGACAAAGGTGGAGGCTGAGGTGGGCTCCTCCTTCCTGTTCTCAGGACAGAGATCCAGGAAGAGGCAGTGATATCTGGTGACACAACCCTAGGAAGACTGAGGAGTCCCTCCAAGAGGAAGGCTCCAGTAGTACTTTATACAAACAATTCTGAGCAGAGGGGAAAACATACTTTCCACAAGGGCATTTTTTTTTTTTTATAAATATGTGTAGACAACAGTGACTCCCACTTATCCCCAACATCTTGGCTTCATTTAAAACAAGAACCATCTCATGTATTCCCATCTGGCTAGCGGATGCTGGCATAAAGTCCCTCAAGACTAGCATGCTCAGAGAGTCCAATCAAGAAAGAGTCCATTCAATACTTTTCTAAATCCTGAGAAGTTCAGAACAAGGGCTGCTAAGTCCTGGGTCTTCCTACAGTACCCTTGTCAACATCCCTAAACACAACATGTGCTGAGGACTCAGTGATTCCACCAACCCGGAACAGACAATACTGCACAGATGCCCACCTTGACACCCTCGTTGTAGCTGTCTCCAGGGCTGCTGATGCTAGACAGGTTGCTTAGGTGGCCAGGTGCTCCAGGGCGAGGAGGTTTCTTTGGTGGAGCTGCAGGATCTGGAAAATCAAAAGGATTCCATTGCACATTAGTGAGAAGACTTCCAGGCACCTGCAGCCCCACTGCTACCTAGCATTGCTACAACATACAGGAAGCTCATGTTCTAAGAGAGGGCTCCTGACGGTTTATGTAAGTTCAGCTTTCTAGTACTCTAGGCACAGATCTAATGTGAACACTACACTAGTGTGCAGAGGAAGACTGTGACCATTACAGGGCACTCCACTTAAATCCCTCTCCTGCCAAACCACAGGTACTTCCTCACACACAATGCATTTCCTCACTTACCTGGTTTCCCCACAGGCTGGTAGATGTGTTGGTTTCCAGTCTGTGGGAGAAGAAAAGTTCAGTCAGCATACTGCTGTACGTCAGATCCAACTGCCCACCTCCCTTTCCCCTGTTCTTTTTCTTGAGTTCTCTGCTGGAGTCTCAAGATACCTGACAGCCTCAGTTGGGTGTGATTAGGCAAGTAACCAATGTATTTGAGTGCTGGCTAGTCTTATGTCAACTTGACACACAAACCTAGAGTTATCTGAAAAAAGGAAACCTCAATTGAGAAGATGCATTTATAAGATCCAAGTGTGAGGAATTTTCTTAATCAGTGATTGATGGGGGAGGGCCCAGCCCACTGTGGGTGATTCCATCCCTGGGCTGATGGTCCTAGGTTCTATAAGAAAGCAGGCTGAGCACTCCAAAGGAAGCAAGCCAATAAGCAGCACTCCTCCACACCCTTTGTGTCAGCTCCTGTCTCCAGGTTGCTGCCCCATTTGAGTTCCTGTCCTAACTGCCTTTCCTCCCCAACTAGCTTTTTGGTTGTAGTGTTTCGTTGCAGGAACAGAAACCCTAAGACATAAGATACTCTGGGATTTAACACAGTGGTCTCAAGGTCTCATTGTTCGCCATTATAGGTCTAAAACTCGAGGCCTTCATAGTGTGTGCTCATCCTGCTGGCTGCTTAGGACCCCCACCACTCCTCTAGCTGATCACTTAGATCATAGTAAGCATATAGTCAAAACAATTCTAGGAGAGGACCTGGTCGAACTGGTTGCTAGATGTCCCAGAGGCACTGTTTGTCAGGACCCAGTGTTATCTAGACCACTCTACAGGCCCAGTCAGGAAATAACAATTCATAGACAGTCCCAAATCTACCTCCTGCTTCCTGCCTTTTCAGGGTTTCTCTGCAAAGCACTGACTGCCCTGGAACTTGCTCTATAGACCAGGTTGGAATCAAACTCAATAGATCCACCTGCCTCTGCTTCCTGAGTGCTGGGATTAAGGCACGTGCCACCACTACCTAGCTAAGTCCTAAATCCTTTTAACCATGGATGGATTAAATAAAAGTTCTACCTAAGACAAGCCCTTCTCCAGCTGTACTGCCTAAAACTGTATAGATGTATGTTTTTATCTGTGATGGCAGGGTCTTTCTATGGAGTCTAGGCTGTTCCTCCGCTCCCATGGTTTAAGATTTATTGTAGAATTAGGTGTTTCTGGGGAACCAACCAAAGACCTCCTGCAGGTAAAGTGCATACTCTTATCACTACGCTGTCCCCACACCCCAGCTCCTCAGGGAAAAGGTGTGAAGAATGATTCTCTAACAATTGACTTTTACATGGTATTTTTTATTTCACATGTCATCCATTTACTCAATGTTAGGAAAATTACTGAGCTCCTGCTCTGCTCCTGCTGTGGGTACAAAAGAGATGCCTGCCCTATGTGGCTGACAGCAAAGTAAAGAGAGATAGTGGGCACATAGAGTACACCATGAATTCTGAGCTGAGCCCTGAGGTGAGGACATGCAATAGTTTGGAAGCAGGAAGTGCCTGGGGAACATCCAGGTAGCATGAATGAGAGGAGCCAAACATCAGGGCCAACGTGGATAGACCTTTAACAACACTATCTGTGGGTTGTGTTGTACTTACAGGCCCAGGAGTAAAAACTCACACACAGTATGAAAGTGTCTCCTCTCAGAGCATTCTGGAGTCTATTTAACAAGGTACACATGTACAGAACAAAATCCATAGGTAATTGCATGAATTCTGTCTTAGGGGCTAGCTGTTTAAAGAAAATTCAGCTATTTCTGCCCTAACACTCAGAAGAAAGACAGCTTGCTTGAGTAAGTTTTAAATGACCATGAGAAAAGTTGAAGTCATGCCCAGCATGACATGGCAGACCTGACATCCCAGGAGGTGGAGGCAGGAGAGAGTTTAAGTGTAACCTTAACAACTGTGTGTAGTTGTTACCCTTATCCTTACAGGACAGTAACTCGTTATCTCCGAAGAATCTGGTACACGGCACATTTTGACAGTCTTAGATAACATTCATGTACTTTACAGAAGGGTATTCTATTCCTTATCATGAGTGTCAGTATGCTTGATGTCTCACAGTAAATGTAAAAGACTCCATCCAGCACAGCAGAATTTGAGACCAAACTCTGGGGACAGTGCAGGTAGATGCTTACCGGACTCTGAAAACTCCCATCCTCCCTGTCCATGCTACCTCGAGAGAGCCTCACGTCTGGTTTCTGAAATTAAAAAAAAAAAAAGAGGGCCAAGATCAATTCACTGATATGTGTATGTTATTGACATATTTTTGGGCTTAAGCCCATCACTTTATACCCAACTCTCACACACTGCAGTTCCAACCCCTTGACAATACCAGCTTCCAGCAAGTCTTCTTGCCTCTACCCACAATGATCTCAGTGTCATTGTGCTGTTTGTGTTCCCAAGTGGTACCTATTTCTTAGATATGTGACCAGCCCTCAAACATGTCAGACATGTGCTCTACCAGTAAGTTTATGCTCAGCACACATGTCAACCTGAGGATTTTTATCTTTGTTTCTTAAATATTACATATTTATTTAGTGTGTATGTGCATATGCATATACTACGGTGCATGAATGGAGGTCAGAGGACGACCTGAGAGAGTTGATTTTCTCCATCATACAGGTCTCAGGAATCAAACTCAGGTTGTCAGGCTTGGTATCAAGTGCCTTTTACTCACTGAGCCATTTTATGTCTCCCCCCCTCCTTTTTTTTTTTTTTAGTTTTTCGAGACAGGGTTTCTCTATGTAGCCTTGGCTGTCCTGGACTCTCTTTGTAAACCAGGCTGGCCTCAAACTCAGAGCGATCCACCTGCCTCGGCCTCCTGAGTGCTAGGATTAAAGGTGCACACCACCACACCCAGCTGGACAGGAATTTTTTTAAAGCCCCCCCCCCCTTAAAAAGATTATTATGTATACAGTGCTCTGACAGCAGGCCAGAAGAGGGCACCAGATCACATTATAGATGGTTGTGAGCCACTGTGTGGTTGCTGGGAATTGAACTCAGGACCTTTGGAAGAGCAGGTGGTGCTGTTAACCACTGTGCCATCTCTCCAGGCCTGGACAGGAATTTTTAAGATGCTGGAGTTTACAAGGCAGCCTGGGCCAGTGAGACAGCTCAGGGCTCCTGACTTCATACTCACGTTGCTGGAAAATGTCTACGGCTTTCAATGCAGAGACTTTCCTCCCTAAGAGCCTGAAGTGGGCCCGAGGGCCGCCACAGTAGGCAGGCAGGCAGGCAGCCTTTTGCTACTATTTCCTAGTTCCCTTGTTGATTTTCTTTCATAAGGACTGACTAAGTCCTCTGTGTGACAGGAACACAGAGTAGGCTTTATGTAGACAGAACTTCCACATTTTTAACTTTATAAAAAGTCCATTTTTTAGTTGAGTACTGTACATATAGTAGTAAGAAGCCAAGTAACTATTTTTAGCAATGCTTGGAAGAAAAACAAGTTTCTCATTAGACTGCAGTTCTGCCCTGGCTGCTAGCATTTTGGCAAAGGAGTCCGTTAGCAATTACAGCAGTGATTCACACGCACAGGCCACTTAATAAAGGCCACAATCGTGAGCTGGGGACAGGATAGGGGACACAGTGCAATAGAGAGCATTTCCTGTCAAGAGGTCATGTGACATCAAGCAGGTGCTGCTTTCACCAAAATTATTCTGTGCAGGACCATGATCTAGGAAAAGATCACTGACTCACCCAAGCACTTGGTAATTGACTCAGTGGATGATAGTAGCAGCTAACAGCAGCAACGCCAAACCTAGCATGAGCTCTGGAAACCTAAGTCTTCCAAGCACTAATTACTGTGATCTAGGTGGAAAAGTTTTGGACAGTGCTATGCCTAGAGGTTGTCAACTTTCAAGTAATAGAGTGCATTGGCTCACAGTCGGGAGGAGTACAGCTCACAACTGCTGAGGGACATGGTGGATGTCTTCAAAACGTTCCACAGAAAGCTGGACAGGAAATTTTTAGGATTCTGGAGTTTATAAGGCAGCCTGGGCTAGTGAGACAGCTCAGCAGGGGAAAGTGCTTGTTGTGACAAACCTGAACTTGAGTTTGGGTACCACATTCCATGGTGGAGGGAGAGAACCAGCTTCTCAATGTTATCTACCTATATAGTGCACATACATATGCAGAGATGACATTCAGAAGAAATAAGGAAGTTTGGCTTGTTTACTGTATTTCCTTAGAAATGTCATTTTCCTATTGATTTTATTTCATAAGAGTATTGATCTATAATGGTTTACACACTAGAAACAACCATCATTTCCTACACACACAGCTCTCTGAGAAAAATATACTACATTCAGACTGCTGGAGCCTTGAGGATCCAACAGACGGCAGCTCCTGAACTGCCTTTTACCATGGTCTCTTTAAAAGTAGCTGCACATTCTCACTAGTGCCTTGGGTTCAACAGTTGTGGGTATTCTGGGGCTGGACACAGGGATAGGTATACAGCTGTGAGATGCAGGAGCCCATAGATATATGCAGATGATTGGTTTTTGGTTTTTCAAGACAGGGTTTCTCTGTAGCCTTGGCTGTCCTGGACTTGCTTTGTAGACCAGGCTGGCCTTGAACTCACAGCGATCCGTCTGTCTCTGCCTCCCAAGTGCTGGGATTAAAGGAGTGCGCCACCACGCCCAGCTGATATATGCAGATGAAAGCACACATTTCAGATGGGAGGGGCACCTCTGTAGACAGGCATTCTCCCCTACTCATACATCACCACATTTGACCCTGATTCCATTCTCACATGCACTTCTGCTCAAGGGCAGGGGCATACACCCACATATCAGTGGCAACCCTCCAGAGTGTGTCTGCTCCCAGACATATGGGGAGTAGGAACAGTGTTGACAAGTCAGATGCACAAGGACAAGAAAATGCTTACTGACTCCAGTGCCCAGAACTTTCTATGTTAAGCATAGAGCCTGGATGAGATGGGAAGGACACAGACTGTTTCTAGGAGCCTTCAGTTTGGCAGGGAAAGCAGAAGAAAATAGAAATAAGTGACAATATTTCAGAGAACATTTCGTTGTGATTTAAATAGGCCAGTAGTCACTAATCTAATAGCTTCTTACCAGCCCCCACATGGAGCTCAAGAGGGAAGCCCTTAGGCTTGGCTGCTTCCTCCTTGACCACTGAATGCTCTGCCCATCTCCCTTCAAGGGCTCTACATGGAAATGAATGCAACTGCAGCTGGCATTCTGAAGAGAGCAAGTGGCAGGAGATACTTTGATGTTTTGATTTTTTTTTATATCAAATTAGGAAGAAACATTGTCTACTCTGTGCCCACCCTCCAGGTTCACCCTGGGGCTCTATACCTGTTCTCTGGGGCTGAAAGGCACTACTTTCCAGACTCTTTTTTTTTAAAAGCACTTAACTTTCCTTCTCTGTCCACTGCTTCATTAGTTTGTCTTTTTCTCCCCATAGGCAATGTGCAGGGGTACTGCATCTGCCTTACTGTTGTGTACAGTTGCTCATCAGTATCTGCCTGTGAGGAGCATTGTATGGTCAGGGAAGGTGTGAGGGTGGCATGACTCAGAACCAGGAGGATCTGGCCACAGTGAAGGTGGAAAAAGGCAAAAGAGCTTCTCAAGGCTAAGGGAAATGACATGAAAACCAAAGAGAAAGCTAATAGAGTTAGTTCAGGATCTGGTGACTTTATATGTGTTGATAACAACCAAGAGGAGGCAGAAGGGGACAGATGGGGATGAGGGGAAGAAACTGCTTTGAAAACAACTGAACAAGGAACTAGGATATCATCACTCAGTTGATAAGCATCAGTCAAAACTAGAATGAACTAATACAAAGGCCAGCTACGCACACACTTGGAGCTACCAGTGTAGCTGGAGGAGGCTAGAGACATCCTGCACAGTTAGACTTACCATGCGCTTCAGAATCAGAGTTGGAACGCTCACATATAATATCTAAGAAAAATACAGGCACCCCCGTTCTGACGAGAATTCCTCAACTCCCTCAGGAGACTAGCTCGGGTCACATCTGACTAAGCCAGTCTCATGACCCCACGTCATTACCCACGCTCTTCTCAATGCCTGGAATGTATTTCCTGTGCCTGTTTGCTTTGCAAATTCCAGTTTCTCTTTTAAGACTTAGCTCACATGTCATCTGGACTCCAATATCTCCCCAGCACCACAGGGGGCATAGAAGCTTCTCTTCTCTTTTGACCTTGTTGGCAGAGTAACCTGGTGACAGCAGCAAACATCATACATAGAACACTTGCACTGAAACTATCAGCAATTCAAATAATTTCATTTTAAAAAATACAAACAAATGTTCCGTGTGTGTGTGGTAGGGAGGCTTTCTGGATTTAAAAAAAAAAAGCTTAAGAGATAGATCAGGGAATAATGGTGTATTTTCAGATTTATTCCCAAATTGACCATGAAGAACAGGAGATTTAAACACCACACTTGATGTTATTATTTTATGGCATGACTTAAAATCTAGATCTGCCTTAACTAAGTGAGAATTCTCAAAGTATAGAATACTCTTTTTCTCTAAAGGGATATAAATGTGATGAGGGACCTGTTAGTTCAATACAGTAAACCCCAGTTCCACAAAGAACATGCAGCAAAGCTGGAGGGCCACTCTGCATAGCGTGTAGGTCTCCAGTACTGACACGCCTGCTACTCTGCATCTGTATCTCACTTCTGTGAGGAGACACAAGTCCATCCATTCAACCATACTCCAAATATTTCCCAGTAAATGTATTTTGTGTAAAAATGTTAATGGTGAACTCTGAGATTTTAATGGACAATTACAGAATAATAAATACATTAGCTTTCCTCCTCCTCTTTTTTTTTTTTTTTTTGGTTTTTCAACACAGGGTTTCTGTATGTAGCCTTGGCTGTCCTAGACTTGCTTTGTAGACCAGGCTGGCCTTGAACTCACAGTGATCTACCTGCCTCTGTCTCCTAAGTGCTGGGATTAAAGGCATGTACCACCTCCCCGCTCAGATTAGCTTTCTAAGTGGTTATAAATTCACAACGAATTCTGAGGCACACAAGGCCAAAAGATTAAGATGGACAAAAGATTAAGACTATGGCTGGAGAGATGGCTCAGCAGTTAAGAGCACTGTCTGCTCTTCCAGAGGTCGTAAGTTCAATTCCTGGCAATCACATGGTGGGTCACAACCATCTATACTAGCATCTGATGCCCTCTTCAGGCATGCAGGTGTACATGCAGATAGAACATTCATCTACATAAAATAAATCCAAAAAAAAAAAAAAAGTCCTTATTGCACAGGTGGCTTGAAAATTGAATTACTTTATACAGGAACATTATATAGAAAATGTCATATCAAATCAAGCAATATTGTCATTGTTTACTGTCCTATTACCCACTGTTAACTTTGATAAGAACATGTGTTAAGAGACAATGTAATGTCCTGAAGGGATAGAGACTTGAAACATATGTATACATCTGAGGTTGAAACAGAAAGAAAACACTGAGGGCTGACAAGAAGACTGAGCAAGTACAGGCAGCTGCCTCCAAGCCTGATAATCCAAGACCATTCCCTGGTGCCATGACTCCTCCAAACTGTTCTCTGACCAAATTGTACTCATGCATGCCAGGGCACACTCAGGCCTCCCTTTCCGCCCCCCAAATAAATGTAATAAAAACAAACACTAAAAACCAGAGCCTTCCCACCGTTATCCACTTCCTGGCTCCTATGTGCACACTGTTGGCTGTTCTCGTAGATGGTCCCAGGACTTCCCTGGGAGTACAACTCACTGCATTAGCTGTCTTCATAAGCTAAAATATGCTCCACCAGTCTGAGTGCAAAAGCTTTCATTGTTTTAACTTTAGTTTAAACAGAACAGACTTTGCACTCAAACTAGTGGAGCATGCTTTAACCTGTGCAGATCAGTGTTAGAGCAATCAAATAGGATGGCTGAGGCTCTGCGTTCAGTACTCCAGACAGTGCTAACACCCCTCTCACAAAAAGAAAGTTAGAATCAAATCCTCATGAAGTCTTCAGAGTACAGTCTGAAACCACTGCCTTATAATACCATTACTGGTTGAGTTAAATGCTTCTTCAAGGGATTTAGGACCAGAATTGGATCCTGTTCTCTCCTGTGCCTTGTCTCTTAACAAAAAAATGCAACACTAAGGTGGTGTCTGAGGCCTTCTTTTTATATGATAAAACATTAATGATCAAAAGTAACTTGGGGAAGGAAAGGGTTTATTTCAGTTTATAACTCTTAGGTCAGACTAAATCAGGGCAGAAACCTTGAAAGCAGGAACTGAGGCGGAGGTCATGGAGGAGTGCTACTTGTCTGTTACCCATGGATTGCTTAACCTGCTTTCCCCCACCTCACCCCAAGGGTTTCTCTGTGTAACCTTGTTTGTCCTGGACTTGCTATGTAGACCAAGCTGGCCGCAAACTCAGAGATCTGCCTGCCTTTGCCTCCCTGAGTGCTTGGATTACAGGTGTGCACCACCATGCACAGTTTAGCCTGCTTTTCTATACTATCCAATACCACCTGCTCAGGGACTGCACTGTCCCCAGTGAGCTTGGTCCTCCGGCATCAATCATTATTTAAAGCATGCACAACAGAGTTGTTTACAGACAAATTTTATGGAGGAATTTTCTCAACCAAGAGCCCCTCTTCCCAAATAACTCTAGCCTATGTCAAACCAACATAGGACTAATCAATAAGATTCCATTGAATAATAACTCAGTCAAGGCATGGGGAGTCAGGTTTGGGTCTCCCAGGTAAAACTACTAAGAAAGGCTTTGTGGAAGCAGCAGAAACCTTGGCTCTTTCCAGCCACATTTTGTTCCTAGGGCTGTAGGGCAGGAGGACCAAGTCTCATAGGCCCCTAGTACTGAGGCAAGGACACAGCACTCTAGAAAGATCGGACAAAGACCTCTCTGGTCAGCAAGAGCTGCCTGAAAGACAGTTCTTATTATGGCCCAGATGCACCTGTCAGACACAGAAGCAGGCGCAGGAGGCAGAGCACTGCTTACACCACGTGAGCACATGGCTACAAGGCTGAGATGCAACATTTTTACCTTCACACTAACACTGAAGTCTCTGTGGAAACAATGCAGTAATGAGAAAAAACAAAACAAACAACAACAGTAAGAAAAAACACCAGAGAAATCTAAGCCATAATGTACTATAAAGTTTTGAAAATGAATTCCTAAAATGTCATCAAAACCAACAGCTAGCCCATGATGGCAAGTGTTTGGGACCAGATGTAAGCCTTTTGTTTTCAGATGGAGTTTTGCAGCAGTGCATGAGGTAGACCTGGATGGGGTTAAGTGCTCTGCAGGGTGGTTACCAGAAAGCGTTCTTCCTTCTCCAGCCAGCGCTGGTCCTCTTCCATTTCCTGCTGCTGTCGGATTAGCCGCTCTTCCATAAGGTGAGGAGGAAGCACCTGTCCCATCCCTCGAAGGTCCAAAGCTGCTGAGTCCTGGAAGGGACATTATCAACAGAACATTCACTTTCCCGAGTCTGCTCTCGTGTTCCTACTTTGTGCTATGGGTCTTTCACCATCGGCCAAGCAGTGGTGGACACACAGCCCCTCACACTCCAGCTGCCTCTCTGAAGGCTGAAATTTACTGTGTTTGTGTGTGCATTGCTTTTTCTTTTCTTTTTTTTTTTTGAGACAGGGAGGCTGTTTCTAAGTAACAGCCCAACACACAAAAGAATGCAATAGCACTTAAGAGTGAAGACAGGGAAACAACCGGTTAACAAGAAGAGCAAGCTGAGAACTTAAACAAGAACTATATGTGGTGGCACACACGTCAACCAGCACTTGAGAGGCTATGGCAAAAAGAATAGGAGTTCAAAGCCAGGCTGCACTACTGCTTCACAAAACCACAAGAGAGACGGCTCGGTGAGTACAGGCGCTTCCCACCAAGCCTAGAGGCCTGAGTTCAAAATCTAGAACCAAGTAATGGCAGTAGAAGAGAATTAATTCCATAAAGCAGTCCTCTGACCTCCATATTCATGGTATAGCACATCCCCCATCTCCCAAAACAGTAAGTAAATAAAATTAAGCACACACACACTGCCCCCAACATACATATATACACCAACACGCAAAAGGATGGAGGATGCAGCTACACCATTAAGAGTGCTAGTCTAGCAGCATGAATCCCTAGATTTAACCTCCAGAGCTGCATGAATGCTATGGTGGAAAAGACCTTTAATCCAACAACACTCAGGAGGTAGGAGCAAGAGGACCAGTTCAAGGTCATTCTTGGCTATATATGAAGTTTGAGCCAAGAGTCAGTCTAAATAAAGATAAATTAAAAAATTTAAAGGGACACGTTCAAGGAAAAAGTACAAATAATTATAAACATTCTTTTAAATTATTTTATGTGTATGTGTGTTTTGCCTGCATGTATGTCTGTGCATCATTTGTATGTGACGAATGGAAGAAGGAGTCGGATCCCCTGGGATTGGAATCGTTAGCTGCTATGTGAGTGCTGGGAATCAAACCTGGGTCCTTTAGAAGAGCAGCCAGTGCTCTTAAGCACGGCACCACCTTTCCAGCCCCTAGAGCAGTTCTTGGATTCAAATAAACAGCATTATAAAAGTCGTTTATAATGTACACAGCCCAAAGAGCAGAGCTGGGTCTGTACTTTTCCTTAGCCTCATGTGTATGCAAATTACATTCAGCTGAGGAGTCTACTTTCCGAACACACTGAGTGAGCCAGGACTATAGTACTTCTCTGTGAGTATTCCTTTTTTCATTTGGCCACTGCTAGGGGTTGAACCTTAGGCCTTCTACATGCTAGGAAAGCTCTCTGCTACTGAGTTAAACCCCCAGGCCCTGGCAACTAAACAAAGAAACAAACAACCTACCATAAAACCATAAAAGATTGAGTAGATAGGGCAGCTTAAATTTTTGTTTTTCTACATTTTGTTATCATTACCATCATGATGTGTGTATGCCCATACGTGTGGATGGGCTCAGAGGAAAAGTTTCAGGAGTTGGTTCTGTCCTCCCACAGCGTGTATTAGGAATCAACTCAAGTTGTCAGGTTTGCTCTGATAAAAGTGCTTTTATTTGCTAAATCATCTATCGGTCTTTGTTTTGTTTGTGATAAGGCCTGGCTGTGTAGCCTAGGTTGGCCTCGAACTCACAATCTTCCTACCTCATGTGAAACTCTTAGTATGGACTGACACAACTGGCTCAGTGGGGTATCTAGATTTTAGAATTAAAAAATCACAATCAAGCAATCTCAGATTTAGAAATAACAGGCGACTTAAAGCTCACTTTGTCCATTAGCTGACTATAGTCAAGAACACACTGTTTACCTCCACACTGGGCTGCCACATGGACATCTCCTGAGGTCTGTGATTCCACAATTCTGTCTGGTCCAGAAGAGAAGCCTGGCCAGGGTAAATGCTGCCAGCCATGGCTGGGATTCCATGGGAACCAGGGTAGCCAGAGACCTGTGAGTGATTCAGGAGGGAACGTAAGCTTCTGATAAAACAGCTTCTGCTAGATACACAAAACCAAACAACTCCCATTAAGAAGAACAACACAGTAGGCATAACAGGCCCCAGATCCAAGTGTCATCCCTTGAACATGTCTATTCTCTGACCTGACAAAAAAGACCTTGTAGATGTGCCTATAAATCATGGACACAACTGCAGCGTCAATTATCTGAGCGGGTCCAACATAATCACCAGGGTCCTCAAGTACAGAAGCAGAATACTGAGAAATGGTCAGAGAGCCAATAATGCCAACTTTGTACTTAGAATAAACATGGGAGGTGACCAGGGGCTCAGAAATACAGGTAGCTGAGAGAGCATACAAATGAGCTTGTTCGTTTGTTCTGTCCTGACCCCTACCTCTGAGCCCCCAATTGGGTTTTGTACCCTGGCTGTCGTGGAACTCAGAAATCCACCTGTGTCTACCTCCCAAGTACGGGGACTAAAGGCATACGTCACCATTGTAGTGTTAAGTTTTGTTTAAGATAAAAAAAAAACCCTTTTATTAATTTATATGTTGTGCTTCTGTGAGAGTATATCAGAATGCAGGTGCCCACAGAGGCCAGGAGCATCAGATCCTCAAGTTGGAGCTACAGGCAGTTGTGAGATGCCTGACATAGATGCTGGAAACTAACTAGAGTCTTATGCCAGAGCAGCACATGCTCTTGAGGCAGCTCCCCAGTCCAGAAATGGACTCTTAAAGAAACTTTTGGGAAAGGGAATTTTTAGCTTCTGGATCAGACAATGAATGAATCTGAGCATATCACAGGAGACAGTCACTTCTGGGGCTGGGGTGTAGCTCAGTTGGTAAAGGTTGCCTCACAAGCATGAAGACCTACTTTGATTACCAGAGCACACGTAAACATGCAGAGTATGGTGGCACATACTTGTAATGCCACTACTGGGAATCCCTAGGGCGTACTAGCTAGCCAGTCTATGCTAACTGGTTGACTCTAGGCCAATGAAAGGAGGAGATAGATGGCATTCCTGAAGGCGACACTCAGGACTGTCCTCCGAACTCCATGCAAACCTGCACACACCAAACAAGTGTGTGTGTGCGTGCACACACCCACACACCCCATAAAGTCTTTAAAACATTATTTTACTTTCGAATTTGTACATCATGGAATTTGTACTCAATGTGACTATTGCTGGATAAGATGATAAGAGGACATCTTCAAAACCCTTAGAGACCTACAGAATATGACATTTAAAGATTTTTTTTTTAAAAAATTACTTAAAAGATTCTTTGACAATAAGACAGGCTAACTCCTGGAAACACCCGCCTACCTCAAAGATGATGAGCATCAATGAACCTCCTTATGGAGATGGCTTCAAATGTGGAAAACCAGCCACTGGGCAAAACATCCTTGTTTCTGCCACAGACAGAATTCTGCCTAAAAATGGCAAGCTTGGATGCAGGCAGAGCCCATGTCCAAACTATACTAAGGCAGGGTAAGCAAGTCCTCAATAGTTCTTGCCTCACAAATGTCTGTTAGATACTGGGCCAGAAGGCTGAAGATGATGCTCCAACATTATAGAGAGCTTTGGGTGACTGTTTAAGCAGCAAACTGTCTCTGTTGTCTTCTCATTTTGAGAGCTGCTAACTTGCACTTCCTGTCTACTCAGATAATTAATTTTAATCCTTCTCAAGTCTTGGATGAGGTTGAAGACCAGATAGTTTAGTTTTACAATTAAGCTTAGTTGTTTAGGAGTTAAGATGCTTTTAGGTCTAGATAGATGTTTTAAACTGATAAAGATGGTATGATAGATATTGATTTACATTCAGAATTTAGGTGCACCAAAATAAGTTTCTTCCAGGTTGCCAAATACAAATAGCCAAAATATATGAATGTAACTGTTTTATGGTTCTTCTTGCTGTAGGTAGTTTATTTTATATATGTAAAATATAAATGTATATATATATATATATATATAAAAGAAAAATAAAGGGGAAGGGGCTGGAGAGATGGCTCAGAGGTTAAGCTGCTCTTCCAAAGGTCCTGAGTTCAATTCCTACAAACCACATGGTGGCTCACAACCACCTATAATGAGATCAGGTGCCTTCTTCTGGTGGGCAGGTACATATGCAGGCAGCACATTGTATATATAATAAATAAATACATCTTAAAAAAAAAAAGGTAACAGGAGTCACAGTATAGTTGCTTCATGTTCAATTCCAAATTTTTTCCTAACTCAACACCATCAACATAAAATACCTGTAATTCTAGCACTTGGAAACTAAAGCAGGAGGTCAAGAGTTTGAGGCCAGCCTGGATTTTACAGTGAAGGCCCGTCTCAAAAACAACAAACAAAACAGCACAACCCCACCAAACAGAAGAGCTGGATATGGCAGTACATAGCCTAGAAGCCTGGCACTTGTGAGGCAGAGGCAAGAGATCACAAGTTTGAGGCCAGCTTGATATACACAGCGAGTCCTCAGCTAGTTTATGGTCACATATTGAGATCCTGTCCCCCAAATTTCCAAACATAGGTAATGTACACCTTTGATGTTGGCACTTGACTATGAGTTCCAGGCCAGCCATGGTTACATAGTGAGACTGTCTCAAAACCTAAAAAAAAAAAAAAAAAAAAAAAAAAAAAAATCCAAACAAACTTATTCTCAAACAATAAAAAACCACAACAAAACTCCAAATACTTTTCTCTGGTGAACAAGAAGATGATAATGGTGGGAGAGGCCATGTTTTCTACTTTTGAGAGTGGTGACTATAGTGCTGAGAGAGAACCTTCAGAGGGACATGGTGATAACACTCAGGCAGAAGGAAAGCAGAGGGTCTCCTGAAACGGCTTCTCTGCAAACTGAAAGAACAGAGAGCAGACTCAGGATGCCATCACTTGGCCTGAGTTGCCAGTTACTCTGTTAGTGAGATGAGATAAATGCACAGTGAAATACACATTCCCAAACACCAATGCATCCTTCAGTAAAGGCTTGTGCATATTTAGGTCTCTGGGCACTGGCAAACGCTCTAACCCCCCAGCATCTAATAAATGAAAAATCCTATTGGATACAAGTGCTGCACTACTATTGTTTTCCATTTTTGTATGTATGTATGTATGTATGTATGTATGTATGTGTGTGTCTGTGTGTGTGTGTGTGTCTGCTTGTCTGTATGTGTATCAATTGTGTGCAGGTGCTAGAGGAGGCCAGAAGAAAGGGTGGGATTCACTGAAACTACAGCTACTAGAATTTGTAAGCTGCCTCATGTGGATGTGGGAGCCAAACCTGGGTTGTCTCCAAGAATAGTAAGTGCTCTTAACTGCTGAGCTATTTCCCCAGCCTCTATAACCCCCTCCCCCATAAAATGTGATACATTATTAACAGAACTTTCAAACATTTTTTACAAAGAAGAGGTTCTGTGTAACTTAGAGAAGTTTTCTAAATAACCCTAAGGGGCTTCCAAAGTAGTGGGATCAGACAGTTATAAACATGTCGTGGAGCTTGTCCAGGTTTCCTGTATGCCTGTGATGACCTGAAGACTGATAGCTACCTCAGAAGGCAGGGGCTGCTACTGCAGCTGTCTAATTCCCCATCAGGCTCAGTTGAGCCCTGGATGTTCTCCAGGTGGTTGTACTATGTACTAGACCCAGATCTCTCATCAGTCAGAAGTGAGTTTGTCTACTTTAGCCTCTCAGTGCTCTGATCATTGTCCTGGTCAGAGTGCGCGCCCTTTTGCTGAGCTGGAACACACTCTACTATGCACTCTTCCAGAAGGAGTGTAAGACTTCTCTTTCATGTTCTAAGTGCCTAGATAGTAGATGAATCCTATGCTCCTTGTTCCAGAGGGTGGCTATCCTGAAGCTGTGTCTCTCAGCACACAGGCCTTACCAAGAGTTCCTAGTGATGGGAATCTTCTTTGGCGCCACATGAGAATCAATATGTGGGGAACAATGTGCTGACTACAGAGCATGAAACTTACCCAGTAACAACTGTCCTAGACTACCATGGACTTACAGCCTTTTGTTTTCTAGTCAGCACCTACCTTCTTCCCTGGTACCCTAGGACCAACAGCTAAGGCTTTTTTGTCCATATTGGCCCAAATCTTTATGTAATCCTGTGGAATATCCTCAGCAAACCTTGTAATGGGGAAAAACTGACCCCAAAAGCACCCCCACCCCACCTCACTTACATCAAACTCCACAACATTAAAAATACAACTATACCTCTGTAGCCAGGTAACAAGGGTCATAAGGGTGATGACCTCTAGGGCTAAATGACTGGCTGGGAAGGGCACAAAGATGCCTCCTAAAGAATGGGGCCACGGTATAGGTGTAGACATGGTAGTGTTGGCATTCATTAGTAATGAGGCCTTCTAGCAGGACTACAGCTCAATGTTAGTCAATGTCATTCCCTTGGCTAACCATTCTGCTCCTCAATGGCTGCTTCAAACCCAGGACTCCTCACTCATTTGTAGGTAATCTATCTCATTTGCCTTCACTTATATTTTATATTTGTCTTCTGGAAAAACTACAGTTCAGTATTAGCCCTGCCTAGATGTGTCTATGGCTCCACTTTGCCCCTTAGAGGCAGGTGGGAGAAAATGGGTCTCATACAGCCTCAGGCAATGGCCTGCTGCTTTAAGACAGGACTGATGGATGTTGTGAGAGGTTAGAAGGGTTCCTGTTCAAAATAACCATCTTCAAGGCAAAGACCAAGGTGGCTAGTGTCTTAGCTTTCACTCACCAAAATTACTAGAAAAACCAGAGAACAGAAATGAATTCAAGGTTCTTCCCACCACACACGTGCTGATGAGCCAAGTAGCATGTTGTATATCTCTGACACTCATATACCTGGTAGTGGTTGCTCTGGACCATGTGCTGTGGGCTGGGATAAAATCCTTCACTGGACCTCGGGCTAGGATAACCAGGTCTGCTGGGCTGTGAATAAATCAACAGAGCATTGTAAGGATGAGTCTTCTGATTCTGAAAAACCAATGGCTTACATAAAGAAATTGCTCATACAACTTGGTTGAAGAGAATGATCAAAGGAAGTGAGATACTTCAGCAAAGGAAAAAATCTTCAACAACTGATGCTTCCCCACAACTTTCCTGACAGATAACTCAAAATGACTCATGGCCTAAATGTAGGAGGTCAAACTAACACAGTATTAGAAGGGAACAGGAGTAAACCTTTTAAATAGCTGGAGTAGGAGGTAAGCAATGTTTTCTTAGCTACGACACTAAAAACCCAACAGATTAGGGGAAACCAAATACAAAACTTATATTATCAAAATAAAAACCCTTTGTGTTACAAGAGACACCATAGGAAAAAGGCCAAGCTGAAGACTGAGAGGCTTTTAGTGCAACAGAGTTCCCACAGGTGAATGCTAAACTAAGAAGCCATCTAATTTAGAAGCTGACAAAGCCTGCCACTGCCTCCTGAGTACAGGGATTAAAGACATGCACCACCAAGCTCAAGGCCAGCCTTGTCTTCAGGACAGCCAGGGCTACCTGAAGAAATCTCTCTTTGACTACACCGCCCCCCCCCCAATGGACAAAGCTGGCAACACAGACCAGACAAGGATGTCCTAGGCTATACAACAAGACCAAAATGGGCGAGGGACCTGAATAGACTCAAAGGAATAAGACTGGCCAGAAAAAGGTGTCTAGCACCTTTGGGCGATTCCAAACTACAATGAGTGACCTGAACTCTGACCTCCAGGATAGTAATCAAAAAGACACAAAACAAAAATGAGGCCAGCAGTGAAGGAACGAGCTCTATGTACCGCTGCTGGGAATCTAAAACAGAGCAGCAGCTGCTATGAATATGAACAGCAGGCTGATCCCTGAGAAAATGTAATATAGGATTACTGTATGATCCAGCAAACCCACCAGAGAAATGAGAACGTAAGCCCACATAACACACACATAAATGTTCTTAAGAACACTGTTCATAGCCGGCTGTTGGTGGTCCTAGCACTTCGAAGGTAGAGGAAGGTGTATTTCTGAGTTCACCAGCCAGGCCAGGGAGGCCTACTCAGTGAAATCCTTTTGGAGACAGGGTTTCTCTTATAGACCTGGCTCGTTTAGAACTCAGAGATCCGCCTGCCTCTGCCTCCCAAGGGCTGGGATTAAAGTCGTGCGTACCACACCCGGCGGGTCACATTCTTTTAAATTACTTTCAGATTATTTTATGTGTATGAATATTTTTCCTCCATGTATGTATGTGTACCATGCTTGTGTCTGGTACCCTTGTGGGTAAGAAGGAGGCATCAGATCCCCAGGGGCTAGAGTTACCAATGAATGTGAGCTGCCATGTGGGTGCTGAGGATCAAACTCTGGTCCTTTGCAAAAGCAACAAGCGCTCTTACTTCCTGACATTTATCCAACATGAGTCATTCTTTTTGTTGTTGTTGTTGTTGTTGTTTTCCAAGACAGAGTTTCTCTATGTAGCCTTGGTGATCCTTGAACTCAGTGATCCACCTGCTTCTGCTTCCCCGAGTGCTGGGATTACAGGCATGCATCACCATGCTCAGCTGATGAGTCATATTCTTATTTTTTAAATTTAATTTTATTAATTTATTCATATTACATCTCAATGGTTATCCCCTCCCTTGTATCCTCCCATTCCTCCCATTTTCCCCTTACTCCCCTCCCCTATGACTGTGACTGAGGGGGACCTCCTCCCCCTGTATATGCTCATAGGATATCAAGTCTCTTCTTGGTGAGTCATATTCTTTTTTTTTGGTTGAGTCATATTCTTAAAGTGAGCAAGATGCTATAGCAACTCTGCCTGAACCGGCTCCCTTCTTATGCCCTGTTGTCCTGACTGCTAGGAGAGACAGGACAGTGACATAGCCACTTTCTTCATCTGTGTCACTGACTGTGCACTATAGATCAGCAGGATCTCTTTACTACCTCCCTCAAGGCAATCTTGGGTTATCATACAATTTTCCCTTGTTAAGATAAAGGATAAAAAGGTGACAATCAAAGTTGGAGCTATGGAGCTGGCTGGTGCCTTCCCTCAAGGGTGTGCAGGACCCAGTTAAGTTTTCTGATGCCCACAAAAGCTATCATAGAAATGG
This sequence comes from Acomys minous, assembly GCF_964271855.1. Taxonomy (NCBI): domain Eukaryota; kingdom Metazoa; phylum Chordata; class Mammalia; order Rodentia; family Muridae; genus Acomys; species Acomys minous. The sequence goes on from NC_140493.1 coordinate 53,154,331, forward strand.
AGGCCTAAGGGGTGATTCTGGGAAGTGAGACAGGACCAACTCTATCATGTACATTAACACAAGCTGGAGAGATGGCTCAGAGGTTAAGGAACACTGGCTGTTCTTCCAAAGGCCCTGAGTTCAATTCCTAGCAACCACATGGTGGCTAACAACCATCTATAATGAGATCTGGTGCTCAGGTGTACATGCAGGCAGAACATTGTACACTTAGTAAAAATAAATATTAAAAAACCAAAACAAAACAAGTGGTGCTCTTCCTTGTTTACTAATTAAGCTTTAAAAAAAATCATTTGTTTATTATGAATACAGTGCTCTGCTTCCACATATGCTTGCATGCCAGAAGAGGAGATCAGATCACATTATAGATGGTTGTGAGACACCATGTGATTGCTGGGAATTGAACTCAGGACCTCTGGAAATGCAGCCAGTGCTCTTAACCGCTGAGCCATCTCTCCAGCCCCTAATTAACATTGTATAATATTGACTGTTGTAAAAAAGAGAGACAGACAGACAGACAGACACTCTGACTGACTCACACAGCCATGCAACTAGAAATAGAAGACTAGTTCTCTGTGTGCTGGAGATGGAAGATGTAATCTAGGCCATACTTGTCAGACAAGTGCTCTACTACCGAGCTAGCTATATATCTCCAGCCAGAAAAGCACCATGCCCCTGAAAGTTTTTCAGCACAACTGTGAATATTGTTTCCTATTAATATACCCCAAATCACTAAATGAATGTTTCCTCAAACCAAGGGCCCGTGTGGAATCTCAACCTCATTAATCTGCTGTATTAAAATTTTTGACTCTAGCCGGGCGTGGTGGACTCGGGAGGCAGAGGCAGGCGGATCGCTGAGAGTTCGAGGCCAGCCTGGTCTACAAAGTGAGTCCAGGACGGCCAAGGCTACACAGAGAGACCCTGTCTCGAAAAACCAAAAAAAAAAAAAAAAAAAAAAAAAAAAAAAAAAATTGACTCTAGCTTTTATTTTTTTGTTGCTGATGTTTTGAGATAGGGTCTTGATATGTAGCCCTATCAATATGCTCTCAAACATGGTATCTTCTGCATTAACCCTGCATGTGGGGTGGCAGGCACAAGCCACCATACAGTGCTGCTATCGTCTACCTTTGGTGGACTATTTACCTATGTGTGATCCTGTCACATCCCATGAGCCATCTAGAAAGCACTAGTTCTCTAAGTTATACAGAGCATCTCAGTATGATACAGTCTACTAGGCAGGATGCACTTTTGTGAAACACTGTCCTCCAAGTTAACATTGTGCCACCTTTATCAGAGCAGCTGTGACTACTTGCAGAACCCCTCATGGTCCTGCTTGTAAATGTACTGTCATTCAATGGGTTCACTCCTTCTGCACCTGCCTACAGGTAGATGTAATTCAGATCCAGCTGCACATGGCCTTGGCTGTGCTAGAGAATATAGTATGGAAGGTTAACTGAAGCTTCTATGATAGTGTGGGACATGAGAGTGATGCAGCTGTTTTGGGGTCACCTATGCTCCTGTAAGCAGCTTCTCTCCATATTCTGTGGGTAAGACCAATATATTGCTTGGTCTAGCAAGCTGGACTTGGTCACTGCAGTCCTCTTTGGAGTGAACAGATGTTTGTTTGCAAGTCCCAGGGAGTTAACACAACATCTTCTAACAATCATGTGTTAATGTTGCCAAGAATCCTCCAAAACAGCTATCAACCTGGAAATTATCATGGTCAAGGTGCTAAGTTTTTTCAAGACACAGGATTTCTTTGTGTAGCTCTGGTTATCCTGGAACTAGCTCTGTAGACTAGGCTTTAAACTCATAGAGATCTGCTTGCTTTTGCCTCATGAGATCTAGGATTAAAGGCGTGGTGAGCCACCACCACCACCCGCTAAATTTTTCAGAACTATCATTTTTGCTTGAAAATTCATGTCTTAGGAATGGATTTCCCTGAAGTAAGGGCTTCACTTCCTGTACTTTTTGAATAAATACCCACCAAATTTATCAATCTGAACAGCATATTCTTCTCATGCATTCTGGATAGCCGTTCACGCAATACTGTACCACTTCAGAGCCATTCTTCCATAAACTTGTGAGTTTTTCTTAGTGTATAAGTATAGGGGTAGAGATATCGTGTTCACTGGTGAAGTTTGGTGACACTGACTGATGCTTGTTTAAGGTGACAACATCCTTACTCATGCAATTGCCAAAGCAGTAAAAGAGGAAATAACTGTTTTGGGGTGGGGGAGGTTGAGACAGGGTTTCACTATGTTAGCCTTGGCTGTCCTGGACTCGCTTTGTAGACCAGGCTGGCCTCGAACTTATTGAGGCCTGCCTGCCTCTGGCCTCCCCGAGTGCTGAGATTATAGGTATATGCCACCATGCCCAACTAGGAAGTAATTCTTGGTGTACCTAGGAGCCCAGCTTTGGTCTCACAGGCCTATGTAATGGTTACATGAGTGTGTGAGGCTCTATCCCAACAAAAATGCAATAAACTGAATCCGGGGCATATGCTGGCCTCTGTTTATTTATTTATTTTTTTAAAGATTTAATTTATTAAGTATACAGTGTTTTCTGATTATGGGCCAGAAGAGGGCATCAGGTTACATTATAGATGGTTGTGACCCACCATATGGTTGCTGGGACTTTAACTCAGGACCTTTGGAAGAGCAGGCAGTGCTCTTAACCACTGAGCCATCTCTCCAGCCCCCCTGGCCTCTGTTTTAAACAAATAAATGGGAGTGGGGGCAGTAGAATCATGAAGAATGCCTCAGAATGTGAATCTGGAAACACCAGTGGGAGAACTGGCTATGCACAGGAAGGATACTTAGAAATTTATGAGCTAGCCCTTCTACTGAAACCCAAAAGTAGCCAAACTCTAATGAGTTTAGTTTAAAAAGTCTGTCAAAAGTGAAAATTTAAAAAACCCAACAAATTACTAAGAAAAGTTAAAGATACCCAGGCATTGGCAGTATAGGCTCTTAACTCTGAGAAGTTACTCTTAACTGTGAGAAGTGCTACCTGGTACATTTCCAACAGTGTCTCCAAGAGGCAGGAGTACCAATACCTTCATCCTATAAACTAAGAGAATGAGATTTAGAGGAAGGGAACCCTATGCCTTGTCATTAATCTGTTACTAGCCAAGCCTCAGATGAAGCGACTTGCTTGACCCCAGGTCTGAGAAATAAGTGATTTCTCTTGCCTCCCAATATAGGATAACTCTGTAGTTGTCACATAATTAAAAGAGGAAATAGGGAGGCTGAGGCAGGAGGCAAAAGACCAAAAGTCCCAAATCAAATTAAAACAAAACCTCAAAGGGTAAACAGCCCATGGAGGGCCATATGTTCTTGAATAAAGGGTTGGTGCCTTTTCTGTAGGTAAAGAAAAATTTTGTTGTTATTAAATTTGGGAACAACACCTGGTTCTTCAATGCCTCTCTCAAACTACCACTCCCTCAAGTGGTGGGTTTTGCCCTTTGTGAAGGGCTAGGTCCAGAGGCTCCCTGGCTTGTAGACTGAGTTGGGCTCACATCACCTATGCTCATTTCTAGGGTGTGTGAGGTTCACTACTTCATAGCTCAACATGGCACTACCATATGATTTCACACACTATGATAGAACACCTAGTACAATACTGACATGGCTCCTGTGTTACCACATTCCTACTTTTCTTTTCTTTTTTTTTTTGGTTTTTTGAGACAGGGTCTCTCTGTGTTAGCCGTGGCTGTCCTGGACTCACTTTGTAGACCAGGCTGGCCTCGAACTCACAGCGATCCACCTGCCTCTGCCTCCCAAGTGCTGGGATTAAAGGCGTGCGCCACCACGCCCGGCCCCACATTCCTACTTTTCAAAAGAAAATAAAGTGGTATCCAACTATATTTTTAGCTAACCAAGCATATCATATAGCAGGGGACAACTTTTTAAAAGCCTGTAGTTGTTTTAATTTTCAGGAAAGGTCTGAATTGGATTTGTTGTTATATGAAGTGTCTGCCCCATGCAAACTCAAAAGGACATGAAGACTTTTTAATGAATGTAAAGTGAAAAGGGCTACCTGCTGTCCCAAATCTACAACCATTGCCCAGCTATTGTAAAAAGGCAGTGCTTTTCCTCCCCCAGCTAGAGAAGAAGAGAGAGAAAATCTGGAAGGGACAAGAGAAGGCCAGGTGCCACATCATTCCAGGCGTGACAAAGGCTTAAGAGCAAATGCAGTATCCCGTCCAATGTGTAGCCACTAGCCACAAGCCACAAGCCACAAGCAGCACACAAAGCTCCAGCAAAACCAAAACAAAAGGGGTGCAGGTGGTTGGAAGTGGACTTATTTAAAATAAAGCAAACCCTTAGTGCTCGTGGCCTAGTCTGGAGTTTAAAACCCTGACTGACTAGGATCTCCAATTCTCTTGCCAACAAGAGAATAAGGCAAGTCCCACCTAAACCTCCTAGGAGCACCATGAGGAGGGAAGGGCAGTTTCACATTAAGTCTCTCACAGTCGCTGGCTTCTCCAGCTTCTACAGGGTGAGCAGCACAGTAGGGAATCTACAGAGAGGAGGGTGAGTACGTTATAGCGCCTACTCCCCTAATGACTCGGGGGCTCACTGTACAGACAACAGTATCTACTCCCATAGACGGCAGAACTTAGTTCAAGAGGACCCTCAAAACTGGGGCAGGGACCTCCGCTACCTTGGGTGGTGCTTCATCAGACCCTCCGGAGTCCCAGGACACGGTAGCCTGTCTTCTGGACTCCATCCTCATCCGTTCTTCTTGCTGCACCTTCTCTTCCTCCAGGATTGTGCTGGAGAAACAACACATTGTGTTAAGGGAGCTGACAGCCAATCACTCACCCGACTCAACCAAGGGACACAGAGACAGACACAGAGATAGGAGCCTATACACACAGGTTTCTAGCCTTACACAAAAGGATTCTAGAAAGGCCATGGTGCCAACCAGTAAGTCCACTTTAAATAACAGCCACAGGAAGAACAGACACTGGTAAGAAAAAGACCCTGGCGAAACAAAGGCCAGGCAAGATGAACTGTATGAACACTGGAGTTTACTCTGTGCAAAACAGAAGGACTCTGAGAGATTCCCAAGCACCTCTCTGTCAAGCAGCTACATGTCTTCAGCAGACTGCAAGAAAGCAGACTCCCACATAGCTCCAACTCACCACCACAACATGGTGATCAATTTGCAAGAAGCCAAGATCTCCCCACTAGCTCAGTACAATAGCGGATTAACTTTTGCATCAAGAAATCAAGGAAAACTGCAGCAGTACTTACAGGCGCTTCTAAAGTACTGCCTGCTCTAAACTGGAAATGCCCCACTTACCACCACCAGGCTGCACAGCGGCCTCCGCGGCAATGCGGTCGGCGTCTCAGTCTTGGCTGTGTGCCATCCTGTAAATGCCTCAGAATGCAGCCCGGGGAGCGTGGCCTGCCCCCCTATTCCCCACCGCCTCCTCAGGGCTTGGTAGGTGGCAGATCTTTGAAATCTTCGTCTTAAGTGTGGAAACAACTGGCTCTTCCCTCCATGCCTGCAACCTGGAGTTCTAATAATGAGGCTCATTCACAGATTCTGGCCCTTGGCAGCCAGATGCTGTAAATAACCACCCAGAATTACTCAGGAAACAGTGACATCAGCTGCACAGACTCCTTCTAATCTGGGAATCTGCCTGACTGTTTAAAAAGACATTCCTGCCGGCTAGCGCCTGGAGCCTGCTCCTCTCAGTCACCTCCCAAATCAGGAAGACAGACAAAATTCATTCCATAGCTGGTCTTGAGTCAGCAAGCCGTCACTGAAGCAGATACTAAGGAAGGTTTTCTCCTCAAAGGAAAAGATCCACTGCCTCTTCAAAAAAAGTTTCAGTCACGAGGCCCATCCTCCCTCCAAGGAAGACTGGTTTCCCTATGCACCAGTTAGGAGGAGCAGTAAAACAAATCCATATACACCAAGGTACTTGAAAATTATCTCAGCAGCACAGGACGCAGCTCAGTGGAAGAACACTTGTCTACAAATGTGCAAGGCCCTGAAATCAATTCTAAGCACTATTTCTCTTTACAGACTATCCATAGAGAGCTGTGAAATTCAAGAAGCTGTTTTGTTTTGTTTTTCAAGACAGAGTTTCTTTGTGTAATAGCCCTGACTATCCTGGAACTCTCTTGGCAAATTCATTTACATTCCTATTTCTAAGCATGTCGTCAACTTTCACAGGCTTGCTACACCACCACTGACATATGTCATTGAATGCACTGCCACGCACAGAACATGCATGACCGCAGTAAGAGTCAGCACAGCTTCACCGGGCTCCACACCGGGCTCCACGAGCTCCCCAGTGGGAACATAAACAATTCAACTTGGGTTCCCAGATCACAGATGTATTGTAGCTCCAAGGCTAAGGGTGGGTGTGCACAGGGATGACTGGGGACCTGTGTAGAGTTGGTCATTGTCTGGGCAAGGGAGCACTGACCTGGGCTCACAGAGGCAGGCCTCTTTCTTGGAGGAGGCCCAGTTTGAAACTGAAGAGGAGCACATTCTGGTAAGATCTCCAGAGCCCTGCTCTCTTATCGCCAATACCAACAAAATCAAGGTTAAAAAGCAAACACACACAAAACCAAAAGTTAAAGTCTTTCTTTTACTTCTTGAATCAAACTAAAACGCAGATAGGCAGCGAGAAGGGTAAGTGGGACCTTTCTTTCAAGCAATGCAAAGTTCCCATGGCCTATTTTACATGTGCTATGAAACAAGTCACCTGATCTACTGTTCACCAATCTGCTGAGACCTCAAACAGGTGTGGTGAGGTCCTTTGCGATAACGATATTCTCGGGCTCCACCAGTCTCTTCTGTCCACAGTTGCTGCCCTCTTTTTTTGATCACCTTGAATTTACAGCCTGAATCTTTCTTTCAGTGTTTAATCATATAGTGCAAGCTTCCTGCACTGTTCAGGCATGAATCAAATCTTTCTGGGCAACAAAAGAGCATTTTTACCCTAGTGAGGCTCCAATGTGTAACCAAGCATGCCAGACTTACATCTCAAAGAGTGCCAAGATAACCGAGAAGCTATTCTTTCCATCTCAATATTCACTCTCATACCAGATATAGAATGTCAAATGCTCATGCAAATCCATAACTGGCTGCTGAGAGAAGACAGGGATATAAATAAACCCTAACGATCTGTCTGATACTGGATGGCTAGCCCACAGATGGGCCCCACAGAGTCGCTCTCTGCAGCTGCTAAGAATCAAGGCCACAAAGGAGGATATGTAGGGTTATGGAGGTCAAACTGCAGCATATTTTCCCAAACTCACAATCTTTTTTTTTTTTTTTTAATAGTGATACATTCCACTGGAAAGCTTTTAGCTGCCTAATGTACATGGGCAATAAGCCCATGGGTTTTCCTGGATGGAGGTTTACAAATTGTTAATTTGCAAATGGATGGAACAAAAAAGCTGTGACTTGTCATTAAGAAAACATGATATCATGCCAGCTTATTTGTGGACCACAGCTAGGAAAAGAGTCCAGAAAGAGCAAAGGATAATTTTATTTAATATTAAATCTATTGCTTGTTTCCCTCACTTAGGAAAAAAAAACCCACCAAAGTAGCCAACTCACTGTCAAAACCACAGAGATATGAGAAATGATCTGACTTTGTGTTGTGGCCTCGCTATCCCACTGGCAGGCAAGCAAGTAGAGGAATCTTCTAACTTCACCTTCTGGAGCAACCAAATGTATGCAGAAAAACAAAGTGGTCTGCTAGGTCCTTGTTTCCAGAACAAAAAACCAAGTCTATGGCCAAGGATGTTTCATAAAGGTTTAAGGCTACTCAGTGTTGGTGGTTGGGGCCCAAAGGAAAAGGCAACAGTGGGGAGCTATTCTCCCTAGCAAGTTGTTCCATCATTCACAACCAAGAAGAGCACCGTGATTGAGAAACACAGAGTTTTGAAAAAGACACAAGTAAATCCAAGTTAGCTCTACACTCCTCCTGCCTTAAAGCCAATAGAAAAGAAGGAACCTTTATGTTCCCCTTCCCCCCCATCGTGGCACTGGAGATAGAACCCAGGCTTCACATGTGCCCTCACTGGCCCCATTTTGTCTCTGTAGTATCTATCCTAGTATCTATTACTGTGGTACAAATACCTCTCTTCGAAATTATAAAACATTTATTTTTAAAGATAAAAAAAAAATGCTCTGCCTCATTTGATAGGAGGAAAAATTAAAAAAAAAAAAAAAGAAAAAAAAAAAGGATTGAATTCCAATCACCCAAAGGATAGGTATCACAACATTTGCTTTGGATACAAACTCAGTCTCAGTCTGCAGTTATTTAAGTGGGCCTGGAAAATACCCTGAGAAAGAGCAGCAGTAAATCCAAAGAAAAAGGCTAGAGCGAAGGACTTGCTCTGGCAAGTTCACGGGAACACCAGTTCTGAAACATGATCTCTTTACAGTTACTAAACACTGCCTCACCACAAAGGAATGAACGTGACCTTTCCACAAACTGGGGGTGTCCTTGCAGGAAACAAGTCTACAGCTTGAGCTGGGCTTGTGAGAGCAGACAGACTGCTCCAGTAGTACTGGCACCTGGCAACTGTCTCTTCCTTGATGATGGTAACTTAGAACAGTGGGAAACAGGCTTTGCTGTTCACTTGCTGTATTTTCTAATTAGAGTTATTTTATTTATGTATACGGGTTATTTGTCTACTTGTATGTCTGTTTACCATGCTTGGTGCCTGCGGAAGCTAAAAGGGTATGTCAGATTACTTGGAATTAATGTGGTGTTGAAAATTGAACTTGGGTTTACTGAAAGAGCAGTTCTATGACCCTTTCTAAGGGGGGAAAATCAAATAAAAACCTTCAAAAAATTGAAGTATATTCTAATGAAAACTAAGATATTGGAATTAGTAGATAGTGAGTTTAAAGAAGCTCAAGGACGGTAAGAGAAAGCTTGTTTACAATTTTAAAATAAAATAGGAAATGTGAGTAGAAAGAGGCAAGTGGTAATTTTACACTAGAAGGTACAGTATCTGAGATAAAAAGCTCAATAATTGGTAGGACATAAATGACAGGAAATTATAGAACTTGAAATTATAAATGGAAAGACAGAGAAAAAAGAACAGAGGAGAGGACAGGAGAAGAGGAGAACACTGACTCTATCAAGAGCTTAGGCTTGCGCAAGCCTTTAATCCCAGCACTCGGGAGGCAGAGGCAGGTGGATCACTGTGAGTTCCAGGCCAGCTGGGTCTACAGGGCAAGTCCAGGAGAGCCAAGGCTACACAGAGAAACCCTGTCTTGAAAAACCAAAGAATTCCAGCCACCTGTGGTGTGGGTCAGGCCTATAATCCCAGCAGTTGGGAGGCTAAGGCAGGCAGGAGTTCTTTGAGTTCTAGGACAGCTTAGTCAACAGAGTAAGGCCTTATTTCAAAAACAAAATCCAGAACAAGTAAGCAAAACAAATCAATTGAAATAACATGTAACTGGAATCTACAAAGGAGAGAGAAATGGAACAGAAAAAAACCCTTAGAATATTTTTAATACCATATGTATGAACATGATGTGTATGTGTGAGCACATTCACCATGAAACATATCTGAAGGCCAATTCTGTGGAGTTAACCCACTCCTTCTACCTTTATATGGGTTCCAAGGATTGCATGGGAAGTTAATACACTGGCTGGGGTACTTTGTCTTACTTAGAAAAACTTATATTAAGAAACAATGGGGCAGAGTGGAGAGAGAGATGGCTCAGTGAATAAAGCAGCCATCATAAAGTATGGGGCTAGTGACCCCACACCACTCCTAACACATACAGATGAATAATGTAGCATCTTGGATTGAGACAATGGTAAACCAACCTCTGCAGTTTCATGAACTTGTGAGTATTAACTCCACATAGACAATGAGATGTTAAAGATGCATATTACAATTCTTAGTATTAACACTAACATTAAAACATAAATTTGAGAGTGAGGGAGATGCTGGCTTCAGAGGGCTTTTCTTTTTTGCTCAGGCTTCCTTCCATACCCTCTCATAGGTTCTCACCATGTAGAGTAGGTTGGCGTAAAACTTGCAACCCTTCTTGCTCCCACACCAATGTGTTAGAATTACATATTTGACTTTTCCTTTCCTATTCCTAAATTCATGTACTTGTTGTCCCACTTTTCCATATACTTTCATTTTTTAACCCTGTTGCCAAGCTCAAGCACAGCAGAAACCACCTAGAAAAGATCCAGACTGTAGGCATAAGCTTATTGTGTAATTCAAATGCTGATTTCTGCAACACCCCATGCCCCAATCTGGTTGCAATCTTCTGAGAATCTCCTGTTTCAATGCTGAACCCTAATTGTCCCCTGGTATGACAATAAAGTAGCATACAGCATACAGTAGTCCCCTGCTGAGCAGGGGAGAGAATAGGGCTGGACTTCCTGTCAGCCAGGGGAGGAGGAGTTAGAGGAGGAAGTAGGGGACTCAGTGGTCCAAGAGGCATCAGAAGGAGCGGAAGCATGAAAGCTACAAAATGCAAGTATCCCTGGGATGAACACTAAGAGGAAACCAGTTATTTGTGTGATAGCTGGATTAAGAGAAACAGAGGGGCTGGAGAGATGGCTGAGAGGTTAATCGCACTGTGTGCTCTTCCAGAGGTCCTGAGTTCAATTCCCAGCAACCACATTGTGGCTCACAACCCCCTCTATACTGGAATCTGATGCCCTTTTCTGGCAGGCAAGTACATGTGCAGACAGAGCATTCATCTGAGAGAGAGAGAGAGAGAGAGAGAGAGAGACACACACACACACACACACACACACACACACACACACACACACACAGACAGACTTACTTTTATAAAAATAACCCTAACACCCAGAAACTTTACTTTCCAGAGGAGAGAGACATTTGTGTCTAGGAACACTAACTCTGAAGACAAAATTCGGTACACAGTATGAAGACAAACTAGAGTGTGGAGAGAAAGAAAATGGCAAAAGAACTACAGTAGCTTCAGCAGATCAGTTTGACAGCTTCATTGGGGGTCACAGGATACTTTGGATGGTAGACAGCAAATGTGAATCACAAGTAAGATACCACTCCAGCAGGCCAGAGGTCTCCTGCTACATAGAAAACAGGCATTGGGAAGTGATCTTAGCAGAGATTAAGTATAGGACAGATGGGGAAATGGTTAGGGATAGGTGTACTGTGGCAGCGGTTCATAGAGGGTAAAAGCAAACCTTGATTCTGCCCTTTTAGGAACTGTGTAGTATAAGACAAGCCACATGACTTTTAAGCCTCAGACTCTTCAAAAACAGGCAAGAGTGTCTTCAGTTGGTCTGTACAATCCAAGTAAGCAGTACCCATGGACATAGGCTAGAGCAGCGGCTCTCAGCCTGTAGCTCATGACCCCTTAAGGGGTCTCATATCAGATATCTTGCATAGCAATTATGTACAAGTCATAACAGTGGCAAAATTATAGTTCTAAAGAACAATTAATATTTTTATGGTTGGGGGTTACTATAACACGAAGAAAAAAATATATATATAAAGAAATATTTTAAAGGGTCACAGCATTGGGAGGGTTGAGAACCACGGGTCTGGAGCTATGGAAGTACTCAGGAGTAGATCCTGTGTAATCTAAGTCTCAGTGTCCTCAGAACACACACAAAGCCATACTAGGGGCAGATAACTAATTAGAGAAATACTATGACTGTTTAGGAGTGGAAGAATCAATGACAGGAAAGGAATTAGGTAAGAAACATAATTTTTAATGGGAATAATTTAAAATTTGCATACAATTACTACTAAATTCAGATGGACTATTTATATTTTATTTCTGGAAAGGCTTAAGATGCTGCAGGCATTTGAGGAAATAAAAAAGGCTTAATGGAAAACAGAAGACAGATTTTTCTTTTTTCTTTCTTTCTTTTTTTTTGAGACAGGGTTTCTCTGTGTAGCCTTGGCTGTCCTGTACTTGCTTTGTAGACCAGGCTGGCCTTGAACTCACAACAATCCACTTATTTCTGCCTCCTGAGTGCTGGGATTAAAGGAGTGTGCCACCACCCCTGGCGAAAACAGACTTTTCTTTTGGATATCTGCTTCCTAGATGATGGTACCTAGGAAGAACCCGTTGGCATAAAGACAAAGGAGGTGTTGCTGAGACACCATCTTTGAAACTGGGAATTGGTTTAAAAAGCGCATCCCCTACTGTTAAGTCAACAAAGGCACTAGATTCAAAACTTGCCAAGGAGGACAAATGGAGGACCACAAAATGTTAGAACATAGGTTTAAGAGATTGTATAGTTGTTCCTGTACCAGTAGCAAGAAAGGCTTGCCTTAAAATTAACTTAAATTCCAGCATACTGTCCTAAGAGTACCATACACCCTAACTTTGGATCTGAAAAAGCTTTGCTGTTACTACAGCCTTGCAGGCTGACAGCATATGTGTTTACATCTGCACTTGTAAGGTTTTGATAAACTGTCTCATTTCATCCTAACAGCTATGGAAGTACTCAGGAGTAGATCCTGCTCCTACAGGAAAGCTAAGGAACTTGTCACAGCTTTAAGTGTTTCTTGAAAATTTTGCACCCTCACCCCTCTACAGTTACCCCTCAATTAACTAGCTGGCAATACCACCCAGCAGTCTCACAGGCCAACTGAGGTTCATAGTGAGTTCCTGAGGTGTCTTGTGGATAAAAGATACAATATGAAAAAACTTTTTGCCTGCAGCCATCAGGCTAAGCGACAAAGCTGAGCAGCAGAGCCTCACAACAGAAAGTTGAACAGACTCCAAAGCCTAACACTACATATCACATATACATCTCAAAATCCCTGCAGCCTCAAGCTGAAACCAAGGCTGTGGGGCTAGAGAAACAAATAGCACATTTATGTGCCCATTGATAACTTTGACATGAAGATCAAGCCAGCTCTGGTGGAGCTTCTGACTGCAAATCTTTAATTTGGACAGCAAATCTTTTACTTTGTACACTGGTTCCCAGTCATGCCCTATTTGTAAAAATGCACTGTACTGATCAATCAGCAGTCAACTCAGTGTTGGTGTGTTTATTCTATCAATAAACCCCAAAGAATGCATTGAAATTTTTTGGTACAAAGTTAGACTCGTAGTTTTGCTGGTCTATTGCCTTCATTATTTACAGAGGACTTGAAGAACTGAACACAAGCCAAGCACACTGATAGACGGTCTTTATTATGTGGCACAGATGCTTCATTCCAAGACGTCATTGCTAGAAAATGCTTATTTTGAGCTTCAGAAGCTCTTTATTATGGCTCTGTGGCACAGGAAGGATTTTCCAGTATAAATGTTTAATACACATTTTATCTGCAAGTCACAAAACAACAAAAAGCTGGGGACATATGAAAATTTTTTACTGACCATGTTAAAACACTGCAATTGGGGAACTGTTTGTATCTAATAGAAATGCCAACAGCTAATCTCATTCTGTGTCTCCATGTGTTCACCTCTTGTGAGCATGGAAAGGACAGAAGGAAGACAGCTTCCTTGGATCTCAGGGACCCACTCAAGAAAGTCTGGCCAAGAAACCTTACTAAATCTTGAGCTAACAAGAACCTAGAGGTGCCTTTCTCACTCAGTCACAGTGAATACAGTTCAGTTATAGATGCTGCAGTGATGAGTCTGCTAAAAGGGTTCCTTAAAAGTAGTCAAGGGGATAAATTTGGGAACACGTTTGACTTCCTGATGCACCAAAGAACTACTGCTTCTTTAGTAAAGCCCTGGATATAATAAAAATGAAGAAAACCTCAATAAGAGAACTCATTTAATTATTGTGACACACTGCTCACACACAACCCAAGCAAGAAATTGTATTATAAAATACATAGTACAAATGTTTTATGTTGGCCATACTACAAATGTTCCAAAGGTGAAGTCCAACTCCACTGCAGATGTGTTCAATGCGTTCAAGAGAGCCATGGCTACAGTAGAAGCACGTGTGCACTGTGCTCCTGGCAGGAGGTGAGTATGACGATCCCTGTCCTCAAGGAGCCTCAGTCTAGTAGGGAGGAGACATACTAGACTGTGAGCTCCTCGAGGGCAGGAAAGCGCTCCGTCATCTGTGCCCCACACCCATCACCTGGGCATTCCAGGTGCAGCTGGCTGGAGCATGGCTAACCCAAGGGAGCTATGGGGACCTGAAGAGCCGGCTGCAAAGTCACAGAAGGGCCAGGGCACAGAAGCCAAGAAAAATGGGAGGGTTCTGCAAGTAGAGGAAGCATTTCATGTATATGGAGAGTTTGGCCTTGTTATGAGGAAGGGGCCAAGATATTCTCAGGCCTTAAATGTATCCTTTTAGCTTTTGCTGGACACAAAAGGTTACAGGAAGCCAGTGGAAGGTTCTTGAGTAGCAGCAAGACTTTCCTAGAAAGTCATACTAAGCCAGTTACTGTTAGAGAGAGATGAGAAGGAGCTGAGGGCATTGGAGAAGCTGGCTTAGAGAAAGGTCTATTTGTTGGACAGTATTATTACTGCAGGCAACTTACAGGGAAAGTTTGAGATTTGACAGCAGGGCAAGCCCACAGCTATAGATGGAGGAAGAAGCAATGCCCGTGAGTGGGATAGGCAGGGGGAAGGGTGAAGATAGCATATAGGAGGTAGGGCAGGGAAATGGCCAATTTAAGTAAAGGAGTTAGAATATCATGTCTGTAAGGAAAGGAGATAGTGGGTAGTCAAGAGGCAGAAACATCAGGCTGGTAAAGTCAGCAAAGAAGTAGGTACACAGAGGATGATGGATCTCCTACCAGAAAGAGGAAGATTTCAGGGCTAGGATCCGTCAAGATCAAAGGGGAGTTGAGCTAAAAAGCAACCAGCAAAACAAACAAATCTGCTGAGCAAAAGCAGCTGTTAACAGTGACAGCATAGAACAGAAAACAACTAATGACTCAGGGTTTCAGGTGGAAGAAAACTCAAGAGGAAGGACTGGATTCTAAGCCAGGCTATGAGAAAGGCAGTATAGAGCTATGGCAAGGGGAGCCATACCCAGGGCTGAATGTGAAGGGGACCAAGATGGTAGGTAGTCTTGTGGAATAGAATCTCACTGCACTAAATGAACACAGCCACCGCTGTCTTTGCAGTGGGACTATTGAGGATGAGGAATACAAATGTGCTTAGCAAACATTGCTGACTGTATAAAATGCCTACTTCTCCTATGGGGCCTGATCTCCTTGATATACTCTCACAAGGAGACTCAATGGAAGATAGCTTCTGATGGTCTATAGCAGTGGTAGAGCAGAGGTCAGTAGTTAGATGAGCATTCTGTCCTTCAATAGCTGGAGATGTTCTTGAGAACAATACAGGCAGCAAACAAAGAAGTCAAGGTCAGTGAAGCCCCTAAATGTGAAAGTGGCAGTACACACTGAGCTGAAGTACTATCTGTGTGGTCAGGTTTTACATGTCTGCAAATTATATTAAGACACCATCTCACCAAAGTGCTAGTTCAGTCCAAATCAACTCAACAAAGTTTTCTTCAGTCACTTGCCACCCAGTTCTAACCCCAGCACTGAGCTACAGAAATAAGTAGGACATGGTAACAGCAATTAGGTTATTCATGCTTGGGACACAGAGAAGCCAACCTGGAATTTCTCAGAACCAGAACCAGGTAGTCTGCAGATGCTTCTTTGAGGGACTCAGCACAAATCTGGTTTTTGTATGAGCTTCCAGAGGACTGGTAACTCCTAGAGACCTAGAGCCTACTGGGTACCTGGCACAAAATTACCCAACAAACAACAAATGTTTAAAATACAACAGCAGAAGTTCTCAAAAGGTTCCAAAGTAAGGGCTCTCTTTGCAAGTTGGGGCTGATGGGGAGAGGTTTATTGGAGGACGGAACATCTTAGCTAGATTCCAAAGACTGAATAGTTCATCAAGTAGCAAAGGGAGATTAAGAACAAAGCACGTGAAAAGGTCATGAGCTACATACAACAGGAAAGCCATAAAATAGTCAGGTGTGGCTGGTGCACAAAATGCCAGCAAGGGGTGTATGAGATGAGAGTCAAAATAATGGTTGGTTTGATAAAGTCCTGCTAAGTCAGAAGAAAGGGAAAAAATCAGATCATAAAGCTCCAGTAAGAACTGAAGATCTAGTTCACTGACAGCTTTAATAAAATAACAAGACATACAATTCAAATACCAAAGTATCTGAGTCCTGAAGAAGCAGTTCCACCTTAGATATGCTGACAAAACCATCTCAGAGCTATGACTGCAGAGGAGGAGAAGCAGCAAACCTGCCCCCGCCCCAGGCCCTTGCCACCCGACTCCTACCTGAGCTGAGCTTTAAGTTCAGTAAACCTGGGCCGCCTGCTGGGGTCATAGGCCCAGCATTTCGTCATAAGGCTGTAGAGGGTGGGAGGACAATTTGGAGGCATTGGTAATCTTTCCCCATTTTCAATTCGACCGATCACATCATTGTTCTTCACTCCTTGAAAAGGCTTCACGCCATGCATCAGTATCTCCCACATACACACACCTGCGGAGTGGGAATGAAAACAGTGCAGTGAGCTCAGCACCCAGAGAGAAAGGGCCCAGGCTGGAGGGACCAGACAGGCAGCTGGCAGATTTGGGCAACTAGCCTATAAGATGGTGGCATTCAGTCATCACCAAAACACAGGTGAATAGCAACAGCTACTTCATATGGCACAAAAACAACATCAGAGTCAGAACTTCCTCAGTGGCATACTTCTGAAAATTCTAGACCAGCAAGTAGTCTACCAGTATTATGTCTCGAGCTTTAACTAGTGAAAAAACAAACCACAGAAAACAAAAAACAAATCCCCAATGACTTTTAGACCTGCCTCACCATCAAATTAGGTCCACACTGATTTTAACTACAGTCACTAAAGCTTAATAAAGATATCCTATCATTTTAAGTCTTGAGCCCAAGAAAGCTTAGATTCCTCACCAAGATACATTGTCACCTTGCTTACACAACATCTAACTCATCTAAAGGCCATGACTGGACCTCAGAAGGTGCACCCCACACTTTAACCCTGGGAATCCGGGATCTGTCCATCATCTTACTCACCAAACAAGTCATCTTCCAAACAAATGAGCAAACCTAAAAGCACTGACACTAACAGTAGTGGCATGAGATAGGGAAACAGTATAGTAGCATCAGGTACAGGTCTTTTCTCAGCATCCCACGAGAGCCACTCTGTATTCTGGCCCTCCGTACTTCTTGTGCTTTTTGGACAGGCCAGCTCTAAGGAGCTTTCCCTGTGTCTACCAGGGAAATTACGATTCTTTTACATCTACTTCTATCCTCAAGCACACATTTATAAATGCTGCTCTGAGAGGAGGATACACGGGGCAGAGTGAGGTTGGCGTCTGAGGAGGCAATCCACAGTATGTGTTAACTGGAACCACATTCTTAAATTAGCCTTAAATTTAGTTCACAGAACTTAAATTTGTAGAGTCCCAGACAAAGCAACACACTGCTGCTGAATACAGAGCTGTTCCTCAATGGGAACCCAGGCACATTACCAGCCATGGCACCACTATATCCTATCTCCAGGTACCTATCTTTGAAATTTACATATCTCATCCTCAATTTCCAAAGCGGTCTTACATTTCTTTAAATACTGCATTTCTAAAGTCAAATCTATGGTAACACTGATTATAAATAGTAATATGACAAAATGGGAAAACACGGCAGTGTAGTAGCTATGCGATAATCTTTTCTTACCAACACGACTCTTTTTAAACAATCATACATGAAAGTAACAATACAACTCAAACCGAGAAAGTACACATGAAGATAGCAAATAAAAGTGCATTAAAAAATGTCCCAAAGAAGTTGGGCATGGTGGCGCACACCTTTAATCCTAGCACTTGGGAGGTAGAAGTAGGTGAATTCCTGTGAGTTCGAGGCCATCCTGGTCTACATAGTGAGTCCAGGACAGCCAGGGCTACACAGAGAAAACCTGTCTCGGAAAGCTTCCCCCCCCCCAAAAAAAAAGTCCCAAAGAATATAAAGTTATTCCAAAAATGCTAAAATATGAAGAAATGAGCATTCAGATTGTGAAGCACAGAGTTCCCTAAGAAGATGAGCATCTTGCCTTGAGGTTTGTACAGCCAAATCCAACTTGTTACTGCACTGACTAATCCCAGAGACTTGCTAAGCCTGTCTAAGAAATAAATAGATTAAAATCAACTTTAGACAGAAAGCAAGAACGCTTACTTGATACCTAGGAAGTTAATTTTACTTATAGAAGTTAAATAAACAACTGTATTTCTGTTCTGGAGCAGTTTCAAAGGTTACAGAAATAATTTCACCCAAAAGTACCACAAGGGCCACAGGTGAATATCAGTGACAGAGGGAAAAGCAGAGTGCAGAGAGATACCTGTTATGTGATGCATCCTGAAAGAGGGGGGCATTTTAGGTTAGATGGGGGTTCAGCTGGAGAAGAAGGTATAAGAATAAGGCATTCCAGGCAGAAAGGCCAACATCAGGAAAGACAGTTCTAGAGATGGTAAGAAGAATCAGTCACTTTATGATCATAGAAAGTGTGTAAGCAGAGCAACACTTTCAATACAATACAGACCACAGAACAAAGGGGAGGGTGTGAGTGTAAAGGCCAAGTCAAATGAGATGAAGAGCCAGCTCCAAGCCTGGAGACAAGAATCTTCAGACCAAGAGACAAAGAACAAGCACAAATGCTCTGGGCCAGCCGGGCCTCATAGAGCCAGAAGAACCTACATGCTGGGAACAGTGGGAATGCACAACAGAGAACAGTAGGAGCAGTGACGACAGGCCATCTTGACCAGAGGAGGCTGTGGCAGCATCTGACAAAAAAGATGTTCATTCTGAAGAGATAATGGTAGTATTTTTATAGAATATAGCAAAGTGTATTTTAAAAAATACTCACCAAACATCCACACGTCACTAGCTGAGGTAAAACGTCGAAAATTGATTGATTCTGGAGCCATCCATTTAATGGGTAATTTTCCTTTGGAAGCTAGAAGATTAATTTTATAAAGTGAATTTTCTTTGTTAGTTGCTTTAGTACTAACAGAGCTAGTCAAGATTTTCAGCAGCAAAATAAAAAGCATCAGCTCTGACCTATAGGTATCCATTTCTTTGGAAGAATGACTAATTTCCTTGGTGCTTTGAGGGGTGAGAAGTGGCTACCTTGGGGTAGGGGCACGAAACTTGGATGGCATTCTCTTTTTCATTTGAGGCAGAACCCACGGCAGGAAGAACACACAGGCCATGATATGAGGCCTTCCAGTATCCTGGAGCACATTCACCCGCAGTTGGGACCCTTGCTCTACAAGTGTCCCGTGTAAAGAACATACACCCCACTCCCGTTGAGGCAGTTATGCTTTACCAAGCTGACCTAGACACAGACCCTATGTGCTCCTAGGAGATACACATAAACACATCTTGTGGAGATTACAACCTTAAATTCTAAAATAAATCTTGCTTGGGGGTTTTGTTCTTTATAGACAAGGCTCACACCCACTAAGTCACTTGCCTGGGGTTGCTCTACAGACAGAAGCCAGCGCTATGCTCTACCTCCTGACCAAGTCCTCTGGCTCAGACAAACCTCAGATGGAAATAGAGAGCCTGGGAAAGCTCAAAGGTTTCACTGCCCTGTGCATGCCCTGAATGATTACAAAAACCATCTCAAGGACTAACTTGGAGTTATAAAACATGCATGGACAAAGCTGCTATCAGTGAAGGATCAGAGTTGACTGAATCTTCACCAATATGTCCAAGGCAGGAAGAAGTGACGGAATGAAAAGCAAATATATTAAAGCAACTCTGAAAACATTCCATCCTACCAGAGGTGAGACACAACCTCATTAATGCTCCAGTTGCTCAGTTTCCTCAAGGGACTCTCACTCTTGATGGCAGGCAAAGAAACATAGTCAGATATAGTACCAGGAGTAACAGATGAAAAGCCTAAGCTAACTGTGCCGTGAACAGTGGGAGTGTGGGGAGGGCAGCGCACAGAGCACGCAGGTACAAGCACAAGTTCTAAAGGCCTTCCTCTGTAAGCAACACGCCATTTTGTAGTCCTTCAAGTCTCAGAAAAGGGAGCATTTCAACAAGTCCCAAGCTGATGAGGTTTATGTGGATTTGTCAACTAACTATCTTAAATGTTCAAATGATGCAACTTGGAACTTGGAATTTAGCTCTATAGTAAAATTTTAGGACCCAGACTAGTTAAGATTTGAACTAGATATGAAATATACTTCAAAATAATAAAAATGTAATATAAAACCACAAATCAAACTATTTTCTTATGTTAAAGAATCACTTTTGAAATAGAACAACAGTTCATGACGTGTCAGGTCTACTGGGTGAAGCACTCTGATCTGACTGAAGAGTTGTTAGCAGAGGCTGGGATCAGGTCAGGGCCTCCCATGCACTAAGCAGGCAGCCCACCACTGAGCTGCATTAGCGTTTGACGTTTGGTGTGAAACTAGGTCTGACTTCTCTGGCATTGCTGCCCATGAAACAACTGCTATGCCATAGTGGGAGCTGTGTGATCAGTTCTACTTCTTCTTAACTCTCATCAGCAGCTTATGACTAATGAGCTTCTCTGCACCTATCTCCACTAGGCATTGGTACTTTTTCTTTTAGCAAATCTGATGAGTGTGTAGTGTTCTCACAGGGTGGAGTGGGGTGGTAGGGTGTTGAATTTGCATTTTCCTAGTGGTTAAGACCACGAACAATCTTTGTGCACTCACCTGCCACCCATCTAGTCTCTCAAGTCTATGTGTACTCAGATTTTTGTTGAGGTTTTAAATGCATTTGTTGTTTGCATTTTAAAGTTCTTCCTATATTCTGAAGACTACTATTTATCATTTATGTGCTTAGTAAATATTTTCTCCTGTTCTGTACCTTGTCATTCTTCCTTTATAAAATAAATACGATTAATTTCAACATAGTTGGATCTATCAATTTTATCTTTTAATGAACTTTGGTTTTGGTTGCATGTGTAAGGGCCCCTGTTAACTTCTAGCTCTTAAAGGGTTATGTTGTTTCTTTTAAATTTTATAGTTGTATGCCTTGTAACCAAGTCTTAGCCTGTTTTGAGTTATTTTGAGATGAAGTCTGGGTTGAAATTGTCCAAAAGTTCCAAGCACCACTGGCTGATAAGGCCATATTTCCTCTATTAAACTGGTCTTGTTCCTCAGTAAACACATCATGACACATTTTTTAAAAAACGCATTAAGGGGCTGGAGACAGTTCAATGGTTAAAAGCACAGTCTGGTCTTCCAGAGGTCCTGAGTTCAATTCCCAGCAACCACATGGTGACTCACAACCATCTATACCCTCAAATGCCCTCTTCAGGCATGCAGATGTACATGCAGAGAGACCATTCATATACATAAAATAAATAATAAATCTTTTAAAAATGGCATTAAAATCTTGGTGTGTTGTATACCTGTAATTCTAGGATTTGTGAGAATAAAGCAGAAGGATTACAAATTTGGGGCCAGTCCCAGATACAGTAGTGAGACCCTGTCAAATAACCAAGCCTCCCTCAAAACAAAACACACATATCAAAGATTCAGGGCTTATTTACCAGGTGTTGCCCTAGTTTCTCACCTTTATAATAAGTACTGTCTTCCATATATCGAGATAATCCAAAGTCTCCTAATTTTACACAATCATTTGAAGACACCAGAACATTCCGAGCAGCAATATCCCTGATAAAGAACAAGTGGGGACAGTAAGCATAACTAAAACAATGCCATCACATGTACAGGCAGGTATTTTGAGAGACAGCTTATAATGAAGAGATTTGTAAGTTGTTTTACTTCATATGTATTCCTTCTAGAGGATATGTATAAAAATGAGTTGATGATCCTTATGAATAATGGCAAAATGTATTCTCAAACACTGAAAATACTTATCATCTTTATAGACTCACACAATGACGGCATTATATTAACAAGCACTGATACTTGGTCAGCATAACTGGAGACCGCCATAAACAGAATTCCCTGTATGCACTTGTTCAGAATAATTTTGGTGATATAGTCTGCTGTAATACTGAACATCAAAGCAGTAACTCAGCCATGATCCTCAGAAAACACTGTAGGGACTTTCATTTGTGTTTTAACCCAAAGCTGCAAACGCTAAGTGACATTCTGAAGAATGACAATGTCACTCACCACATTTAGATATTCTGCAGTCTCAGTTATTATCTGCTCTGGGGCCACTTCCACACATTTACTGCTCCACAACTACAGGCTCTGTATTAATGTTTATGGAACAAACATACATCTTGAAAGCATCATACAAGAAACGGGGCAGAGGAAGTGCTTCCAGGGGCAGGCTGAGACAGTCCCACTGCAACCTGGGCTGGTCTAGAATCCAAGGAACTCCTCTAGCATTAACCTCCTAGGGGGGCTGGGATTAACAGTGTGAGTCACCATGCCTACCTTATGAAAATCTTTTGTCTGTTAACATGCCGTGATCCTTCCCTCTGAAAAGACATAAACTACCTTGACACCCTCGGACCCTCTGGAGACCGAGTCTCACTATGTAGATCTGGCTGTCCTGGAACTCACAGAGATCTGCCTGCCTCTGCCTTCTATGTGCTAGGATTAAAGGGATGCAGCAGCACCACGAGTGGCTCAACACCTGACTTTTTAATGAATGAACAGTAGACTCAAATGATACACAACCAGCTGTGTACAGGGTGCAGAAAGTTAACTTCCTTCCTTGTTCCTCATTGTTAACTGTTTGGTACTGACATTCTCACTCATCCTCCAGCAGATGTGTTTGAACACTAGCTGATGGTGGCTTATTTTGGGAGTTTGTGGAACGTTTTGGAGATGGGACCTAACTGGCAGAAGGTCACTAGGAAACCCCTGGTTGGTTGATTCCAGGCTAGTTCCTGATGCTTCTATTGCCATTCCTTCCCCACAATGACAGCCAGATTCCCTGAAACCACAAATCAAAGTAAATCCTTCCTAAAGTTGTTCCTGTCAGTGATAAGAAAAGTTAATTCACTTGTGCATGCTCCCTCCCAGGAGAAGGCAATGAAGCAGCTTTGTGAATGTCTTACCTGTGAACAAATCTTTTGCTTTCCAGATATGCAAGTGCTGTACTAAGCTGATAGGCATATAGGATCAAAGATGCCAGATCCAAGCTGTATTTCCTTACTTGCAAAAATGACCTCAGCTTTTGAAACAACGGCCAAGACAAAAAAGAGGATTAGAGACAGAGAATATATAACAGCACAAAAGAGTCATTTAACACCACTGTGAATAAAACAAAAAATATGCATTTTTATTTTACTTATTTATTTACATTGATTTATTTATGAATGAATGAATTTATGAGACACGGTCTTGCTATGTAACCTTGTATGGCCTCCAACTCATAGGATCTCCCTGCCTCTGCCTGAGCACTAGGATTAAAGGCATGAACCACTATGCCCAACTCTCCAAACAGATTTTAAATTGTACTATATTTCAGTTCTTTAATAAGTATGTAAAAGATGAAACAAATTATTAGTCATTTAAAATCCTTTTAAAAATTAGAATCTTTATGACTACAAACTTCTAAAACATGCAAAATATGGGCCTGAGGAAAACAAAGGGGGAAAAAAAAGATGCTGTAAAGCACTGATAAACACTAACACCCAGAGAACCAAAGGACAGTCACTATTACAAGCACTGCACACAGCACTGTCCATCTATCCCCAGCTGCACCTCACTGTGCATCAGGGAGCGTTTGAGGGTAAGACAGGGGAAGGAGAAGGAGACGGTGTCCTCTTTCTTTCCTCATCCATGGTTTGGATGCAGAAGCCTAAAATGGTCACACACTGGGTGTTTCTTCTATGGGCTTACCAGTCTTATTACTGACATCATTCATTCAGATAAATGCTAATATGAGGTGTTATCAACACCCTAATTTCTAAAACAAGTTAGTAAATAAAAGGGAATCATTTAGCAACAGTATTTAGCGAACTCTTCAAAAGCAAAAAGCTAAAGAAAAACAAAAACCAAAAAACAACTATAAATCAAAACCACACATCACCCTCCATCTAATGGGGGAACTGAGGACAGAGGGAAAGGAAGGGGAAGCTGTAAAGTAAATGTTGGCCACTTCCTTGCCCAGCTGAGTCAGACTCAGTAGCCTGGGTGGATCTCAGGATCTGCTGCTCTACCAAGCTTCCATCCCACCTTGTTCCAGGTGGAGGTGATGACTAATTAGTTTCCATGTTTTGGTGAATGTCAAATAGGGCCAATGACACTCTCTTACTCATAGTTTTCAAAGAAACTGAGTAATGGGTTAGTCTGAAAGACATAAAGTGAACTCTAGGAGGAGTAAGAAGCTGTTTCGATTTAGCCCTGCTTCTTTCATCCTCAGGTCACTGGGCTAGTTCTTCAGACAAAGGCACAAGAAGGAAACTATCTAGTCATCTGCTGACACCTGTTTCAGTTACACAACTAGATGGACAGGAAACTGGCATAAGTGCTGAGAAGGAGACTGCCCTGGAATGTCATAGTGAAGATTTTATTTCATTTCATGCTGAAGGTGGGAGTCTCACACTAAATTGTCCAGATTGGCCTCCAACTCCTGGGGTCAAGTGATCAACCCTCTTCAACCTCACAAGAAGAGAGGACAACAAATGTGTTCTATCAGGCCCAGTTCAACGATGAAGACATTTATACCACAGCGTCTGAATGAGAAGCATACATAAGCTTCAATGATGTAACCTGTGTATTTGTGTTATGCATGTGAGGGCTATCACACAGCAGGTGCCTGGGGTATTTGTACCTCTCCAAGTGTGCACAACTCCATGATTATCCAGACAGGATTCTCTGTAATGACTCCAATCAGCTTCACGATGTGAGGATGGTCAAACTGACGCATTGTTACTAGGGGAAAAGTGGTCTCCAGTTAATCTCCTAAAGCCTTTTCAGTCTCTTTAAACTAGCTCAATTCACACATGAGGCTGAAAGCATAAAAAGTGTGTATCCAATGCCGAAGGTCAATCCTGAGTGTATGTGGGTGAAAGCTGGCACAAAAAAGGCACATGGCACTATCAGGACATAAGATAAACCCATTCTGGGGAGGAAAGGGGGGCCCTAGAACTATACCCACTAGCAACCACAAGGACCTCTGTGTTGAAGATAAATGTCTCTAGTACCTATCACTTTGTTCTTGTTCTCCTGAGTGTAAATGGCTGCTCTTAGGCCCCTAAAGAAGATCAGTTCTCACATAGTTGTGAGGAAGTGTGTGACAGAGAAACACTGAATGCTATCTGTCTGGCATGTTCTACTGTGGCCCAACATTACCTTTCAGGAGGGGTCCCATGTAAATTGATGTTCACAAGTCACAGGGCTTGACAACCTGACTGAGCCCAGGAAAAGAAAAAATGTAGTACATACACACGTATACTTATGTATGGCACATAACCATTCAAAACTTCTACAGCTCTCTAGCATCATAACAAAAGCTAACCTTTAGAAAGTTACAGAACCTCAAAAGAACCTCCAAGTACTTTTAAAAGCAACTAGTTCAGTGGCTATGGAAACATAGGGCTTGAGAATGCTAAAAGGAAAAACAAAAACAAAAGGATACCTAACAAGGAAATACCACAACAGCAAAAGTGTCTATGAGTGAGCACGCACACGTGAGTGCAGTTGTCCAGAAAGGGCAGAAGATGAAGTCAGATTCTCTGGAGCTGGACTTGCAGGTGGTTGTGAACCACCTCATGCGGCTGCTGGGAACTGAACCCAGGTCCTTTGCAAAAACAGCAGTTTATGCACTTAACTGCTGAGCCCTCTCTCCAGGCCCTGCTTGTTTGTATTTAACATATAATATACATGGAGAATGAAAACCCAACGTATACCATTAAATCCTATATTGCTAAGTTCAGGGTCTTGCAGTCACGGGGAAACTCACACTGCACTACAAATTCTGGGTAAAGTTTAGCTTATCATTTATCTATGTGTGTGTGGTGGTTGTGGGGGGGTGGGGAGAGAAGGCAGCACACAGATGAAGGACCAAGGGCTGCCACCTGCTTGTAATCTAACTGTAACCATGCCTGCCTGTGCATTCCTTTACACACCATCTGTGTTTCTATAATGATGGGGCTGGAGAGTTGAGATGGAAGTCACATTGTCATCAAAGCTGAAATCTTTACTATCTTGCCCACAACTTAAGTTTAACTATTCTTGGTCTAGGCCATCTCTCACATCTTACTTACAGCCTGTTACTGTCAGGGTGGTGGTGGGTGGGGGCAGCTATACATCTGTTATATTCTCTGAAGAAGCAGTGAACAAATCTTTCAAAGAAGGAAACAGTCTTAATTTAACTTGGCTATTACTACAGAAATATACAACTGAGTTCTGCAGTGGTATCCTACAAAAATCAGAGCACAGCAACTGCTTAGACGCATGCACTTGTAAAAAAGAGTTAATGCACAAAAACCTCTCCAAGGAAAGGTATGCAGGAAGCTAGGTTTGAGGACTAGCTGGTCTGTTGTTCTTTGAACTGTGTACTCAAGAAACCAACTACCTAGATAAAAGCCACTGGACAGGCCTCTTTTCACTCTCAAATCAGGGATTAAGGCATATGACTAAAGATACAGTTAACATGACATCACAGTGTGAATTACTCTGTGGTGACTGCCTAGATGACTAGGTGACATGATATGTGAAGTGGAAGAGATCCATCCAATGTCTATGTCCTGAGCATCACTGGGATTCTGTCCTAGGCTAAGCCCTACACTGGTTCCTGGGCAGAGTGATGAGTACATAGCCCTTGTCCCCATAGAGCTTGAAGCCTAGAGGGAAAGACAGATAGTAAGCACCTGTGATCTTTTATGTATTTAAACACAAACTCTGAAGTGGAGCAGAATGTGGCCCTGTGAGAGTGACAGTGGTTGGTGGGAGGCACAGATTTGAAGGATAAAAATGGAGAAACCCTATGAGAGGAGAAGGGACATCACAGCGTTTGATGTGTACAAGCGAGACAAGCTCCTACTCTGCACCACTATGCTTTCAGAGTGAAGGTTCAGGCTCATAACGCACAGCTCATCTGAGATGACCTGACCTGATGTACACACCTAGGCCAGAAGGCTGTGAGGTGGGTGGTGGAAATCACTTCTAGCTTAAGTCACCCAGGAAGCTGTCAAAGCAAGCCTCTCCTGGGGTTTCTCTCTGACTCCATAGAGCAGGAAGCTAGTCATGATCCTGACTCATCTGTAGTTTATAGGTTCCATGGAGACACAACGGTGCTGTGTTGGTTACCTCTGTACTCAAGGGACCTGGCAGAGTCTGGGCTAGAGCCATTTATGTGCACACACCAACTCTGGCTCAAAGATGCTGAACGCTACAGGAAACAAATAAAGGGAATGTGCCATCTTCCTCTACATGTAAACCTGCCTGCCTATGGAAATATGTCATATTTAGACATTAGTTTACAGGGTGAATGATGTCTAATAAAAGTGAAAGCATATTTCCTGCAAAGACGGCTAGATTCAGGCAAAAGGTCAAATGGAGCTCCACAAAAGTTTCAATGAACTTACAGGCTTCTTGAAGAAACTTCTCTCTCACGCTGTCCGAAGTACAATTTTTACATGTTTTGATTGCAACAGCCAAAGCTGGGTTCTCCTGTGTCAGAGAAGTCACAGATGCAAAAATCACACATACACGCAAAAAGGTTCTTCTTGTATTAGTCCATGCTCCCCGCCCCCACCCCAACACAGAGGCTGTTAGTTTCGTAATTATGGACTTGTGGTTAGACAGAACTAGAACTATAGTATCAGGGCGTTAAGAACATTCTGTATGAAATCCCAGAGGAAAATGGACATGTCTGTGAAATGCCACAGGCAAGTTCCAGATGCTGAGTATGTGCACTGTGGTAGGTGCTACTCTAGGTTCTCGAGGCACACCAGTGAACAACAGGTGGAAGGACCCCTGCTTTAGGCTGGCTGGCATTCCCGTGCAAACACCAATAATAAAGTCAGTCATTTCACAATGTGTTAGAACAGCATTTTAGAAGACAGGAATAGATCAGGCAGGACCCAGGAGACAAGAGAGTAGCAGCTGTACAAGGAACACTTCGCTGAACAGATGAGAGGAGGCAAAGATTCAAAGAAGAGGGAGCCGGTCATAGTGAAGTGGGGAAGTTGCACGCTGCTGAAAGAATAGTGAACACGGCAGCTTAAAGGAATTGGGCACATGAGTGGGGTAGCAAGGTTGCAGCAGCAGGGTTTGAAAGGGTAGAAACCCTGAGACTGGAGAACCTAGGAGCCAGAAAGGGTGTGTGCGTGCTTCTAGGCTAATATAAAGACATGGTTTTCATGTCAGGAAGATGGGAGCTTGGATCTAGACAGGACAGTTGAATCCACTGTCTAGGGAAGTCTCAAATTACTAGCAATCCTCCTGTAGCAGCCTCTCCAATGCTGAGCCACCATGCCTAACTGAACCTGTGGTTCTGACCATTTGGGTTTGGAAAGGACACTCTGGCTCCATCTACTGCTGAGAAATAATATAGAAATTGTGGTAGGGCATGGAGCGTGGTATATGTATCTACGCTGAAACCTGGGTGACAAGCTATGGTGGCCTGGGAGTGGGCAGCCGTAGAAGTAGGAAGAGGGCTGGGCATCTGGATTTTTCCTTCAACACTGGGCAAAGATGGCTGTTGGTGTGCTAGCAGAGAGTGGACTCAGGTTTTGACCAGAGAATCTAGTAATGTGGAAGGAGAAATCAAAGTTCAAAGTCTCTAAATGTGATAAGCAGGGGCACTGTTGAGACAGCAGGGGCACCAGAGGCATTAGGATAGTCTGATCCTTGGGACTGTACATCGCTAGAATAAACAATAGGTTCAGGACTTTTCAGCAATGAAAAGTCAAAGAAGAGAAAATGGTCAAAGAGCCACAGAACAGGAGAAAAACCAAGAATATGTGTAGTTCTAGAAGCCAAAGAGTTTGTCTTCAGGTTGATATGATAAAGCTTAAGTGATAGAAGGAACATAAAGGAAGAAATGGTCTGTGGCTTTGAGTCTATGAAGGACACAGTACAGATGAGCATGGGCAGACATATTTGTCAAAGCCATTTATTCACTTTACCTTATGCCTCACCTTCTGTTACTAAGCAAAGAAGAAAGGAGGAGGATAGCAAAGTGGAGCAATCAGGGCTTTACAAAGGCTTGGCAAATGCTAAGTCACCTCAGTCCCACTGTCTCTATTGGTTAACTGCTGTCATCATGCTATGAAATGTGGATTAATAACGTAAGCAGAGGACACCTCAGGTCAAAGACCACAGCACAACGCTGTTGCAAATCCTTCATGATTTCTTTTATAACCCCTTTCTTCCTAAAATCAGGTAGGTGTGACGAGAACTGTGCTATGTGGTCTCACATGGGGCTGCCTGATCTGTGTTTGGTTGTCTCAGTCAGCTCTAAGCATTTCTGTGCTCTCTGTAGGTTTCCCCCAAGGCTACACTATCTTGCTCTGAAGAATGTACTAGAGAGACCCAGGCCCTGAATAGCGAGCTTGAGTCAACAGTTATTAGAAGGCACAGTAGTTGCCAAACCATGATGGTTAAGAGGCAGCTGCTTAAAAAGTGAATCAGGACATTTCATAGTCACTATAAGCACCAGTCACAAGCAGCAAGGACTAGACATAGAGAGCTGGGGAGAAAGATAACTTTGAGCCTTCTCAGTGTTGAAAAATCAAGACTCAGCCTTGGGTGCGATACTCACGCACTTAGCAAATTTACCTTGTGCCTTTGGACTTTGTGTCACTAACATGCTGGCCTTCAGCTAGCACCACTTGTCCTTACTTTCCCTGGGACTCTATACTCCAAGAGTGGAGCTACTCACTTCCTGAGTCCACTTGAAGGTGCAAAGTTATTTTTAAGGTAGCATGATTCAAACAGAACTTTACACAGCACACTGGAGAGTGATTATGTGCCCCTTTGAAAAGTATGGGATATGTGAGCCAGTATTTTTCTGGGTGTTATTGTGAGGATGTTTTTGAAGGACAAGGCTTCATTTTGTTATGTGACTAGACTACCTTGCTCTCACAATCCTCCTGCCCAGCTTTCCAAGTGCTGGGATGACAGGTTTGCGCCTCCATATCTGGCTCACCAATGAGTTAACATTCAGGTTGTGAGCTTTCCAGTATGTGGGCCTCACCCTGAAGCACCCACAAAGAGGGGGGAACTGAGATACTGTCTTCTGGCCTTAGACTGACTAATTTTCACTTTCTCCGCTTTTGGACTGTGGACCACATCATCAACTCTTCTGAATTTGCTAACTTGAGGTCTTGGAACTGGCTAGCTTCCAGCACTACAGAAACCAACTCCTTAACTCATATCTACACAGACTCTATACTGTGTCTCTAGAGCAGACTGTCACAGCTGTGTGTTCCATAGTCTTCTCCATCTCCAAGATGAAACCATGGCCACAGCTATTTAAAGAAGACATCCTGAGGAAGCTTCTGAATTTCTGTTTCCCTTACACTCATACCCCATATTTTAGGAGCAGGTCTTCCTGTTCCTATACCCAGCACACACCCCACTGGAGGGCCCCAGGTAAGACAGCCACTGCTGCCTTCCTACAACACCCTCTGCTATAACTTTGCACAAAGCAGAAAGACATTCATGCAAAATGATCTCCTCACAATGTCCAACTCTCTTTCCTTCAGGCTACAGGCCCAGCCTTCCACTTAGAACTCTGGTATCCGGCCCTATCTGCTACACTCAATTCTCTCTCCTGTTCCAACAAGACATCAAAAAGGGATTCCACAGAAGGTGGTTCTTTGCTACTGTTCTGAAGGCAGCAATTCAGTTTGCAACTACAGTAAATACCAGACTGAGGCTATAGGACTGTTACACCTAAGATAGATCCATTTTTTTAAGGGGGGAGGCACAGTGAGGGAGTTCACCAACTCTGCTGTGTTAGCAAGACGATAATAAGTCTGGAAGTTTACTTATCAGGAGCTGTAAAAAGAAAGGCAGACTACCTGATTTAGTAACAGAAACCTATGAGCCTCATTGCCATGTCTAAGTTTATGTCTTCTACTCAATTACGACCCAGGCTTCCTTCTGCTATATTTTACCCTCAAAGGCAGCGTTGAGACAATGAAAACAAATACAGATACAGGGTTTTGCTGTTTGTTGTTGTTTTTGAAATTGAAAAAGTAAAATAGGAAAAAGGTAAAATACACTGTCAGAACACAGTCCAAGAATAGAGTTGTGTGAGAATTCTGAGTGCTTGTAAGAAAACTACAAGAAAATAAGATAATTCTTGTGACCTCCGTTTCTTCACAACACTAAGGGACTTGTTCTTGGAATGTGTTTTTGTGCTCCTCTCAGGGATTACGGACAGAGTTTACTTCAGCTGTTGTTATTTATATGCCTCTATGTAAAAACATGTTTTTGCCAAATGTGGCTTGTCTTTGTGATTGAACATCTTACTCAGTGATTCTTAACTCCCAGACTATAAATTGCTTGATGCTCTGAATAAAGTTGGCTACTGCATGAGACTTCAGTATGCCTCATTTTTAGGTTCAGCTCTCCCATTGCCACCAACTAGAGCAATAAACAATATAGCATGTGATTCAATTAAAAATAGAAGAGAGGTATCAGAAGCAGAACCTCCAACTACCAGGACAAGCAAGAAGCATTCCCTTATGTCTGGGTAAAGAGTATTTTAGAAGGGCAGCTAGCTATAGAGGCTCTGTGGAAAAGCATCTCTCAAGTTTTCACAGCAAGGAGTCACAACAGCCAATATCCTGTGCTGTTATGATATTAACACATCCATCTCTGTACATCCATCATATTTCATTTTAAAAGTTTCTTCAATAGTATAAACTGTAAGTCCAAAACAATTTAAAAAATCATTAATCTAAAAAGAAAAGAGACATAAAATGAGGGGCACTAATGAGGATGTTGAGATATTGGCTAGGAGGCATGTAAAACACGATGAGTGTGTAGGAAAACTGATAATCAAAAAGTTAAACACAGCTACTATAGGAGGAAACTCCACACATCAGTATTCACAGCAGCACTTAGTGACAAAGAAGTAGAAACATCCTAGATGTTCAGTAAGTGAAGAATAGATAAATGGGGCCTGCAGTGATGGCTCACTGGTTAATAGCACCTGCTGCTTTTCCAGAAGCCCCAGCTTCCATTCCCAGCACCCTCATGTTGGCTCACACCTTCCTGTAATTCCAGTTCTAGGGGATTCAACACCCTCTTCTGACCTCCTTAGACATCAGTAAAGCACATGGTGCACATATATACATGTAGGCAAACCACTCATACACATAAAGTAATTATTTTTAGAAAGGATAAATAAGATGTGGTACACCTATGCAAAGGACTATCACAAGGCAAGGAAGGGAAAGACGACTGTGTACTGTTATGATTCTATTTAATATGAAATATCCTCAACAGGGAAAGCAAGAAGCAGAAAGGAGACAAGTGGCTGCAAGAGGCTAGAAAGGGAGGTATAGCATTAACTGTATCTGTGGGTAGATATCAAGTTTTTGAGGTGAAGAAAGAATTCTAAAACTGAATGTGGTAAACTGATGCACAATTCTGTAAACATTCAAAAGCCAGTCTTGATTTCTGGTAGTCATAAGGACTTACTGGGCTCAGGTACACGCCTTGATGCACATCTCCAAACTGACCTTCTCCAATACAGCGTCCAAGTTCTATTCTTTCTCTCTGAATCTCATAATCCCTGGCTGCAAAACATGGCCCACACATAAATAAACCGGAACAGAATTCCAAATGTGGGTACAGTATGATACACACATTTATCTAATTATTATTCACAAATTCATTTTCATTTGCAGCATATCAACATAAAAAATGTTTGAACAGAGTGGAACCCTCTTAAACGTCATCTAAAAGAGTAGTAAGTGTGGTATTAGCAGAACCAACAAACAGCAGGTTTGCCTCATGGTAGATTCTTTTTTTTTTTTTTTTTTAAAGCCCGTATTGTGCTTAGAAATCTTGGATTTATTTGGTTATCTGATAATTTTCTAAATAATTGCTCTAAATACTGCATTATATGCAAAATTAATAATCACTATTGGTTTAGGTATTAATATATGAAGGCTATAAAATTATTTAAAGCAATTATTCTTAAGCAACTGAAAATTTAAATACAGAAGCAATATTAAACTTTCTGAGTATATTGTATATTAAAAATTTAAGAGTTTTCCACTTCATTATAATCCTATCTCTAGATTATTTATGGAGCTAAAAGAATTTAAAGAGGTAGATTCTAGAAATTAATTTCAAAATTAGGTGACTTTGATTGAAATATACCTTGCCAAACATTTGAGAGTATGTGCTCCAATTGAGACATTTTTTTTAAAAAGAAAAAAAACCCAAAACATTAAATCAGGGGCTACACTGAGTTACTTAGCAGGCTGCTGAGCACACGGAAAGAAAACATCCACAAGGAACACAGAAGCCCAGACTAGGTGGAGTAGCTATTCAGTCTTGGGTCACAACAATTAGCTCATGGCTACCTTGCATATGTTCCATTTGTGATGTTACTAACTCACAATAGCCTGGGTCTGACTCCTGGGTCAGAAAATTAAACTAGACAAATCACTCAAGTTTTAGATAGCTGTTTTCCTTCCTCTTTAAAATCGATTTAGCCAGTAATTCCACTGATTTAACAGTATGAGTAAACCAATGACAACGAGTTTGAGAACATATTAACTGAAACTGAAACACCCCCATCACTCCATGGTGGCAATGCAAGCAAATGCAGTTATGTCAAAAGATCCTGTTACCTTCATCTATTCCATAGCTTTCTGTATTGCAATTAAGAGAGAGAGAAAAAGTGGAAGACCTTGCTTAGAAATTGCTAGTAGCAATTAGGTTAATAACAACAAAACTTGGAGAGTACATTTCAATAATATTTACTTAATTACATCAAACAAAATGAATAAAAAAGAAAATAAACACGTATAACTAACCATCTTTGAATTAATTCAAAGGCATTTAAATATGTATTTTGTAAATTCTTGATAAGAAACATTTGTATTTTCTAGTCAATTATAAGTAACAAAGACACAAACGTGGACTCTCTGAAGAAATGGAGAAATGACTAAAGGCTAGTCAAAATGGTAAACTCGAGTTGAACTGATTATCTAAGTTACTATTGGCAGCCCAAACCTATGTACTGCATCTCAGCTCCTGCCCAGATGTCAAAAGGACTTTTGAAAGGCAAGTGGACATGCGCAGGAAGTACAAGCCTCAGAGGCTTGCCTGTTTTCTCATTATTTTGGTAATGTCTCCCTAATGCATACAGAAAATCCAAATAACAACACTTAAAATATTCTACGAAAGCATAGAACCTTGTTCTTTTGAAATACATGGTTATCAGGTAATTTGGACTTCAAGTTAACTTTTAAGGCCTAGATGCAGGGTTTAATTAATTAACTGATTGATGCATCAAAGTAAAAATATAAGAACTTATCCAATTCAAGATAAAGGGACAATATACTCCCAGGCAGGTCTAGGGCATGCAGAGGTTCCTCCACCAACAAGGTACACAGTCACTGTGAAAGAGCATGTTGACATTCCCAAGCTGGAATGGATCATCAAGGGCTCTGCACTGTACTGTCTAACTCCCTGCAAGCTCCTCCCAGTAAATGGCAATGAGGATAATTTCAAGGAGAAAAGCAAGCCACTCAATGTGTGCGTATACACATTTAAACTTGAAATAATATACTATTCAATGTGAGCATATATACATTTAAACTTGAAATAATACTCATTTTCTATAAAGGCAAAATAATCAATTACGGTTACATTATCATAAAGCCAGAGAATGATATGACAAAAATTCTATAATTAATTGAATGAAGTTAGTTCTGGTATCTGCATTTCAGGCTTCTGACTTTAGGGTAGGCACACAGACTTCTACCTAAAAGTTGAAAGAATATTTCTGTTAGGCGCTCACATGACAGATGCACTCTAAAGCTTCTCATTTTGAGAAGCTAGCAGCCTACTCACTCGAGGGCATCGTGTATGTGTCTTCTTCATCGATGATCTCAGCGTAGTCATCTGTCTCTGGAAGGAAACAGACAGGTTGGTCGAATTCAAATGCTTGACTGATTTGCTTTCATCATAATTTCAAACAGGAATCTGTGCCCCAAACCACAATGCAAATTTCTCCTAAGAATACTAGCATTCTTAATTTGCTTAAATATGAAAAGAGAAGTGTCACTATAGCTCAATATGTCATCACACACACTTATTTATCAGAAGGCAAACTTAGGAAACTTAGGAAAGCCAGTAGGATGTGAATTAAGCACAACAGAATTCAAAGGTGACATTTGCTTAGGCCGGAATTCTCCTTCAACTACAATAAATATGCATCTGAACCACACTACGGCCAGCTGGGAGTTCCCAAGTGAGACAGATGTCTCTATATATTTTTGCAAAGACAACTGTGAGCTTCTCCTTAGAGAACACACAGTGACCCAACTTCTGAGAAGACTACACTGGGCTGATTTAGTGCATTTATTCTAGGTTAAGAACCAACAACAACAACAAAAAATTTGGGCCAGGTGTGATAGCACACACCTTCAATTCCAGCACTCAGGGGGCAGAGGCAGGCAGATCTCTGTGAGTTCAAGGCCAGCCTGGTCTACAAAGTGAGTCTAGGATAGCCAAGACTACATAGAGAAATCCTGTATCAGGAAAAACAAACAAACAAAACAAAAACCAACAACAACAACAACAACAACCACCCCCCAAAAAACCCCCACAGGACTGGAGAGATGGCTTAGCGGTTAAGAACACTGAATACTCTTTCAGAGGACCCAGGTTCAATTCCCAGCACCCACATAGCATCTCACAATTGTCTGTAACTCAAGTTACAGTGGATCAGACTCCCTCACACAGATATTCATGTACACCAAATACCAAAATGTATATAAAAATTACAGAAAAAAAGAAAGAAATTGCCTATTTGCTGGGCTGTGGTGACTCATGCATTTAACCCCAGCACTCAGGAGGCCAAGGCAGGTGATCTCTGTGAGTTCGAGGCCAGCCTGGTCTACAAAGCGAGTACAGGACAGCTAAGGCTACACAGAGAGATCCTGCCTTGAAAAATCAAAACATCAACCAACCAAACAACCAACCAAACAAAAAACCCCCATAATCCAGGAATTTATTATCTTTTGGTGCCTTTTTACCCAGGCAAAAGATTTGATAAAACGAGTAAGAACAAGCCAACAGCATATTGAACTAAGTTTGTTTGTTTGTTTTTAAGATAAGACAGATAAATTCAAAAATTCCTTTTGGCAAATGCAGCAACTTAACCTACCACAGAGTACTGGGAAAGTTAAAAGAACACTCATGTGAAAAAAACTGCCACTAACTGAGCAATACCAGTG
Source organism: Acomys minous (assembly GCF_964271855.1). NCBI lineage: Eukaryota > Metazoa > Chordata > Mammalia > Rodentia > Muridae > Acomys > Acomys minous. Next base: position 53,190,681 of record NC_140493.1, read on the forward strand.
CTGGAAAGGCAGTAAAGTGGATTCTGGTTGACTCCCTCTGAAGAAGATCTGCTAAGTCACTGATAAAGCCATAGCAAGCTGGCCTGACACCTACACTGAACCCCAGGGGCTGCGAGTGCTTTCTCCCATTCTCCACTGAGATCAAAAGCACACAAATCAAAGAAACTCCAGAAAGCACTCTTTCTAGTTTGAGGATATGAGCCCTTGCACGTGCTGTAGCAGGATAATCACTGCCACCAAACCTCCAATGCAGTGGTTCCCAACAGATATCCTGCATATCAGATATTTCATTATGATTTATAACAGTAGCAATATCACAGTTATGAAGCAGCAGTGAAATAATCTTATGGTTGGGGATCACCACAACCTGAGAACTGTATTAAAGGGTGATAGTACTAGGAAGGTTGAGAACCACTGCTCTACAGGAAAGAATGCAGTCACCACTAAAAGGGATTAAAAGTTAAAAAAAAAATTCTGGCTGAGGAAAAAACACCATCAACAAACCAACTCTCCTAAGTCCTAGATGACAGGTATATATACTATTCTCACATATTTATAAGCACTGTATATATAAAGCTAATGCAAAGTATTCTTTTAATTTGATTCTTAAAATGTTATGCGTATGCATGTTATGCTAGCATGTATGTCTGGTGCCCTCAGAGGCCAGAAAAGGGCATCAAGTCCTGGAATTGGGAGTTACAAGTGGTTGTAAGCTGCCATGCAGGTACTGGAAATTGAACCTGTCCTCTGGAAGAGCAGCCAGTGTTAACTTCTGAGCCAGTCCCTTAAGCAAAATTTTAATGAACTAAAATGTCACCTTCTTGCCTCCCTTACTGGGTTCTCGGAGATTTGGCTCCTTGCCGGCCTACCACTTTGTTTTTATGTAAGACAGCCTATAAAAGAAAAAAGAATAAAGAAAAAGAAAAAGAGAGTGGAGGTATAGCTAACAACTGTGACCAGATGGGAGGAGTCTACTCTAGTAGCCGAGACTATGTAAACAACACAGCACTCAGACTGCTTTCTCTTCACTATGTGATGTAGTAGATTTAATCACCACACTGCCCTATAAAGTGAATGCACCAACACCACAGCAACACAAAAGGTAGCAAAAGACTACGGCAAGCTCATCCCAAAGTGAATCCTCTCAGGTACCTGGAATCTACTGCCTGAAGGAAGGGTGTGACACAGAAGATGACACCAATAGCAATAACCTCAACTGAGTCTTACTATATCCTAAAGCTCAGGTGGGCTCACAGCCAGTTTTGTTTCTGCTACCACACCTGGTTTCAAAGTTTTCCTGAAACTATCCCTATTCCTTGTTCTTAATTCCATAATGCTGCCCTTTAACAGCTTCATATTAGTTTGCTTCCTTGACAACTATATGCCCAGCTCTCTGGGGCAGCTCCCTAAGCCCCGTCTACTGGAACAGGGTCCCCATGTGCCCTTTTCTCCTCAGTGTTCTCAGCATCTACTCCAGTGCTCAGGAGCTGTGTGTTAAGCAGTGAGGATGAATGTATGGTGGCAACTCAGTTAGGACAGTGTATTCCCAGGATCTGAGTAACTTATGCAGGGTCACACAGACAGCATACAGCTAGGCATGTCGTATCTATCTGTTTAGCTGCCTATGCCACAGCCATGCCTTCATGTGTATAAGAGAGCAGCAGTATGCACCTATGGAGTTAGGGTAATCTGAACGGGTGCTAACAGGCACTGAGAAATGGCAGACACCCCAGGTGCTGCTGTTCACGAGGACTACATTAGGACCTGAAGGTGAGCAGTTCATATCTGCAGACCCTTTTAGTCAGTCTTCATTTAACTCAAGGACCTCCAAGGCAACTTCAGAAAGCACCCCAGAAAATACCAATCTTGAGTCAAAGGCAAAAACTGGAAAATGACATATATAATAGGCTAGCATCAACATGGATTTGGGAAAACAATATTTCCTACATTTCAGTTAGTTCACAAAAATCACAAGAAAAGGCCTGTATATGGCTCACTCCTGAAATCTCAGCACTTTGGAGGTTAAAGCTATGGGATCATTGAAAAGTTTAAGGTTAACCTAGGCTATAGAGTGAGACTTCATCTTAAAACAAAACCCAAACCAGAAAAGATTTGTCTATTTTCTAAAACGTTATTTGAGTTCTACATAAAACCTCTGGGGACTTATGAGAGCTGTGTGTGCTTTAGGGATCAACTCACACAGAGTACACTGCAAGAGGAGCAGAACCCAGGGCAAGTTTATATTTTTAGGGACTATGGGACAGTGTTATACTGGTAACAAAGGTGACTCACATGGTCAAGATCCCTGTGCAGCTGTGGAAGCCAGGCAAAATGTCTCTGAATAATGGTGACACAGAAGGGAAAACAGAAAAGATGAGAGATCTGGTGAAAGAAAAAACAAACAAACAAAAACCCAAAGGGAGTGGACAGTGGGGGCTGGACTGACATCTTCTACCTGAGGTGATCAGGACAAGGTGCCTGAACTGGTAAGTGCTGCACAGTGCTGTGAATAGTCACACACTATGATCAGCTCTCAGGAGAGCCCTTGTTCACATACACAAACTGAGGAAGTCTTAACATAGCTCAGTGTCACAAATGCTTGGCTCTAAGACATCATACATCAGCTTTTATTATCTTTCGAAGTATTTGGAGCAGGTATGGTGGCACATGCCTTTTACTCTAGCAATAGGGAAACAGAGTTTGGTCTATATAGTGAGCTCCAGGACATCAGAACTACAAAAGAGGGACCTTGTCTCAAAAAGGAAAAACAAACAAACAAACCCCAAAAATAAAAAGTGTGTGGGCGTGCTGGAGAGATAGCTTAGAGGTTAGGAGCAATGACTGCTCTTCCAGAGGTCCTGAGTTCATTTGTGGCTCATAATCGTCTATAATGTGATCTGGTGCCCTCTTCTGACCTGCAGGTGTACATGCAGGCAGAACACTGTATACACCAATCAATCAATCTTAAAAAATAAGTTCTCAAATTGCATTTTAAAAAGTGCTTGTGAGATCAGACAATCTCTGCTTTGAGACTATCAAAGTAAGTACTCTGGGGCACAATTTTGTACCAGGGACACTCACAGAAAAATTCATCAGACTTGTGAACTTGGCAGACAATTGTGGAATCATAGGACCATAAGTTCAAGCTCAAAAGTCAGGCATATACACTTGTCATCCCTGAGGCTGAGGTGGGAGGATAATTTAGGTCCAGGAATTCAAGGCCAACCAGGGCAACACTGCAAGACCTTGTCTCAAAATATATAAATAAATAAGTGAATGAATGAATGAATGTTGGGGGGGCTGGGCATATAGCTCAGTGGATACACAAAGCATACACAAGGCTGGAGTGTAATCTCTAGCACCACATGAAGCTAGGTACAATGGCACATACCCATCACCCCAGCTTTCAGAAGATAAAGGCAAGAGGATTAGAAATTCAATCTTTTACTTATTTACATAGCAGGTTGGACATCAGCCTAGGCTGGACAAGACCCTATCTCAAAAATAAGATGACATAAAATAAATTAGAAAAATAAAGTTAAGTATTATAACAACAGAGACTTCTAGTTGGGAGCGGTGGCACACCTCTATAATCCCAGCACTTGGGAGGCAGAGGCAGGTAGCTCTGAGTTTAAGGCCAGCCAGTCTTTAAACAAGTTCAGGACAGCCAGCTCTACACAGAGAAACCCTGTCTTGAAAAATCAAAACAAACAATCAAACTAACAAAACAAAACAAAAAAATCTCCAGGGACTACTAAATCTGGGCATATTATTACTATAATTTGTATGTTTCAGTATCACAATATGAAAGGGAAGAAGGTCATAGCTTAGACAACGAGAGACAAGTTCTCATGTTACAGTCCAGTAAAAGGAAATAAAGCCGTTACTGGAAATGTCAACATTTGTCAGTGGCATCACAGGCTCACGCCCTGGCATACATGGGTATGACTGGGCTTGCCAATCATGAGAGATGCACTGGTACAGCATGGATGCTGTACTTGGGTCTGTAGAGAAAAGAATTACCTTCTGAAACTAAACTCTGATTCCTGGTGTAGAGGGTAGGACACAGCTCTGCCTCCATCTCTTCTTAACCCTTAGCAGGCATGTCTGCTGGAGTAGGCAGGCACCGAAAACTCTGACAACTCATCTCGTGACTGGCTTTCCTGCTGCTCCTCATACAAGTACGTGTGCTTTTATGTATCTGTGCTGAACCATCAATCCACTTACTAATACACCACAAGGGCTGGCTCATTTAGAGGAGGACTTCTCAACCTTGCTCCAGGTCTTATCCAGCCAGGGTTAACAGACATGTTATGAACTCTGTGGCAACCATATAAAAATGCAAATAATTTTTTAAAAGATTTATTTATTTTATTTATTGCATATGAGTGCTTTATCTGCAGAAGAGGGTATCAGATTACATTAGATGGTTGTGAGCTACCATGTGGTTGCTGGGAATTGAACTCAGGACCTCTAGAAGAGCAGGTGGCACTCTTAACCACTGAGCCATCTCTCCAGCCCACAAATAAATTTTTTTCTAGGAGCCACAACAAGGCCATTTTATTAAAATCTTTACCAACTATGTGACCTAGACCAGGAAGTGGAATACTTTTTCTGTAAGATGCCAGGTAAGAAGAACTGCTTTACAACTGTACTATTGTGGCAGGTACTTGGCTTTGCTGTTCAAACCACAACCTTGGGTAGACAGGTACCAAGCCGACAAATACGTGAGGCTATGCTCTAACAGAACTTTTTATTTATGGCCACTGTAATTTTAGTTTCACATAATTCTGATATCCTAAGTGCTAGTTTCCTTTAGAAATTTTCCCCATAACTATTAAAGCATAAAAATACTGTTACCTCAAGTACCAGTACTAGAACAGGTGGACCTAAGTATCTTGTGGACTCTGGTCAAGACCATAACTCTGCTACTCCCTGTAAAATGGAACATAGGCTGGCTCTGGCTAGCTTAGTACCAGGACACTTAAGGACACTTAAGTGTAAGGAAAGTACATATGAATGCTTGCTTTGCATCATCTGTGGTAGCCTAACCAGTGCTTGTCTACAGATGTGTGGAACCTTTTCTCATGGAGAAGCAGGGGTAAGTAAGCTGTTAAGGTCATTTGCAAGTCAGCTGGTGACGAAACAACAGTGGACAAGGCAGAGCCTGGAGCCCAAGCCCACACCTCTAGTCTCCTCTGGTTGATGTCTCCATTTGTGAACTATACAGCCTGATGGTGCGAAGCCGGGCTGGCAAGTAGCCAGGAAGCACAGGAAACACTCAAGAGTAGCAGGTGCTGACACTGATCATCACAGAGCACCCCAGAAGTAAAGCTCCACACTGACTTTCAATTCCCTAGGGAACATGCCCTTTTCTGGAATTATGCTATCCTGTTTGCTCACTCCCTGCAGGTTTACATCTCCCAAACAGACGGGAGTAGAAACCACCACTGAAGGTATTCTGTCATTCAACAACAAGTAAAAATACAAATTTCCCTCAATTTTAGTTTATATAACTTAATCTTCTGGAATAAATAGACCACATTTTATGTAGGAACAACACAAAGCAGGTAAGAACCCACTCTGACACCAAATGTAATTTTAAAATGTCATTAAATATTAAGAAAAAAGTAATTATTACTATTGCTAGTACTTCCTAAATTATCGCAGTTCAACAACTGTTAAAGATCACTGTCTTTCCTCTTTAGTACCTCATTCATAAATTATTATGCATGCACCACATGATTATCTCACAGCAGTAACACAAATGTGAAAATTAATATTACCGTCCCCACTAATTTCATCTGCAGATCCAGGTGGCATGCAAAGAAAGAAGAAGTGGGGAACAAAGGGTAGGAGAGACAGGAAGGAAGGAAGGAAGGAAGGAAGGAAGGAAGGAAGGAAGGAAGGAAGGAAGGAAGGAGAGAAGGAAACACTATTAAAATGACAAGTAAATCAAAGCTTAAGAAAATAACAAAATCACCCCAAGGTTCATTTACAAGATAACAAAAATTGTACTAATGTGTTTACTGGAGTTGAAGGCCATTAAGCAAAGTTTTAAGCTGCCAACAGATTATACACAATCACACAGAACAGCAGAGCTTAATTACTTTCTACCACACTAGGCAAAAGTAATTTGATTGCATTTCTTTGTTAAACGTTAAACAAGCTTCTGCTTTTTAAGGCCCATTTGTATCATTTTATATACAAGTGACAAGATAACTCTTCACTATCATGTAAGCAAATGGGTCAACAGGAGATAATCCTGTGACTTATATCTCAATGAGGTAGTAGGCTTAAGTCCTCATAATAGATGCAGGCCATGCCCACATTACCATGAAGGGCAAGTGTAGTTCTGAAGGCTCTGATGACAATTCAGGCTCCTATTTGAATTCATACAAAACTACTAATTTTTGGGCATTTTTGAAATAATATTGCTTTAATAATTACAAC